>NC_080386.1:117447290-118712530 GCF_014773155.1 Arachis stenosperma
TTTGACGCCTCCATGGCTCATCCAGACAAAGTTCGTAATGGTTTAAAAGATTTTTTATTTTTTCTTGAACCTTTGGTGAAAGCTGCGATTCAAGAGTTTTGAAAGAGATTTCTGTTTTAGAAAACAAATCTGTTTGGTTTTGGATTCGATTAGGTTTAAAGATCTTTGCTTTGGTGAGTCTAAGAACTCAAGAAAGTTATTTGTCCTCCTACAAAAGAGGTAAGTCCAGGCCAATCTGCCAGATAAGGAAACAAAAGATTTATAAAGGTGTCCCCAAAACTACATCATTTTTATCTCTTTTGAGATGATGAAATCGGTGGGAATACTGATATTTCCTTTTCAATAAAAACATTGGTTATTTTAAAATTGATACTTAGCCTTTCACCCGTTATTGAGCTAAGGCGTTCAGTAGTTTTTTCAAAATATTTTGTGGGGACCAGACCTTCCATAATACAGTTTGAATCTGCACCTGAATCAAAGAGTGCAATGGTATCAAAAACAAAATCTTTAACGACAATTCGGACATTAACACAATGCTTCATGAAGGAGAATACATTTATTATTCTCAAATTTGTTTTACCTCGTTGTCGTTAGAAATTTGTTTTCTTGTTCCTTAGAGGACTCAGTTTGGTTAAAAGAGAACCAAGATCCTCATCACCAGATTCTTCTTTTGTACTAATTGTGAGAGAATATGATGATGATCGCTTTGGTTTCTTTTAATTTCCTGTATTTCTCTTTTAAGGTTGTTAACCTCACTTTGGAGGTCCTGAATGGTTATAGGACGAATAACTTGTTTTTCTAATTTTTTGAAAATAGGTTTGACATCATATTTGTTATTAAGGACCAAACTTTTGGGTTTTTTCTCCTTTTGTAAAGATCTTTTTAGTCAAAAGAAAATCTTTCTTTTGTTCTGGATTGTCAATAGCCTCGATTGCATCAAATAAGAGATCTTGATCTTTGGAAAACATTAATTTGCTTGATATCTGAATCTGAGGATGACTCAATATCAACTTGGATGTTGTTGATATATTATTATCAGAAGATTCGGGTCCAGAATTATCATCTGAACTTTCAATCATAAGATTATTAATCTGGTCCTCAATCTGAGGATCAAGGTTCAGATTATTAATCTTTCCTTTTAACCGACAATATTTGCTAACATGACCTGGTTTTTTACATGTGTAAGATAATGGGATTTTCTGGGGATACTTTTGGAAATTCTTTTGGAAACCTGTTTCATTTTAGGTTTTTGAAAATTCCTTTTGAAGCGTCTGAAATTCTTTTCAGGGTTAGGTTTAAAAACTTTTCGGTTGGAAGGTCTTTTAGATTTCCTTGGATGACAAGCAGGAAGACCAAATTGTTCACAGAAAGTGCCCAAATCGATACGATTTTGAGTTTTCTCACGAGCAAGTTGCCTTTGGATTTTATCATCTTGAAAATCTTTAGGGCAACCTTTTGGATAAAAGAAATGAGTTGGCCATAACTTAACTCATAGGGTATTATCCCGTCTGGAGTTAAGCTACGAATTTTGTCCCTTACCTTATCTCCAAGTGATTTGGGGAGTCCAGCAAGGAATTTTTCTTTCCAGAAAGGTTGCTGACTTCTCTGGTATAAACCCTAGTAAGAAAGGTATCTTTATACCATCGAAAGTCAGACAAAGTTTTGCATCTAAGATTGGAAAGTAGTTCCGCAGAACGACCTTTCCAAAGAGATGGATCACCAATGAAGTGGCTTGCTATGGTAAAAATCAAGGTATTGACAGCATCAGGGATAGGTTCCCATCGTCAATGATGGGTTCGTTCTGGTCGTTGACTTTTATGGCAGAAAGATTGAGTTTTTTGGTTATCGGAAAGGTAGTTTCCCACCATCCCTTCAGCTGGCCACTAAACCCAGAAACAATAACATTGGCTATAGCTTCTTCAGAGTGTCATGGGCTGCTTGATAGGCTGTACCTACCATTGTCATGTGCTGGAGCATACTCATGATATTATATTCCGTTTTGCCATCTATATTCCATTCATAGACATTATTGGCATTGAAGCTAACAAAACCTAGTTCTCTTTCTTCAAGAGCTAGATCTGGAGCGGATACACGATTATAACCATACGTAGAGGGTTTAGTTAAACCTTCCACTTGGTTAGGGAGTTGGTCAGATGGGACTGATCTTGAGGATGATTTGCCAGAATCATCACTTTGCTCAGAGCAAGATTCATTGGACTCAAGGCCAAGGGCATTAATAGCCTTAGAAGCGCGTGTTTGAATACGAGAAGTAGATTCACCTGAGTTTGTAGGAGTTTCAGGGATAGTAGTAAACGGCTCAAAAGTTGTCAATCTTTTGAATAACTTCCGAATCACTAGATTGTTTTTTAAAATGGAGGTTTTAAGACTTTGCTTAGCCTTGCTACTTATTTTAAAAGGTTTAAAAAGAGGTTTCTCAATACTTTTAGAAGTAGATGTTTCAGAACATTTTTCAAGGAGAAAGTAGATCCTGAAGATGAAGATGTCACCCAGCATTGTAAAAATTTGTTGGTAATTTGATTGTTCAATGAGATTTTTAATATCTTTAGGGGCGACAGCTTCATCTATATCTTTGTTTTAAAGGGAGAGGCATAACAGGATTATGTCCTTCCGTATTTGAAATAATAAAAGCTCCTTTTGGGAAACTCAGATCTAACTAAGTTCCCATCTTTGAATAACATTTGCTGAAAATGAAGTTTGTTTATTTTTAAAAGGATACTCAATGTTGTTTTTTATGGAATAAGCATGAAACCATTCAAAAAAAGGAATATGCAATCTAACATCATTTAAAAATTTGTAATATTTTTCTTTGAATGATGAAATTTGAGAAGCTGTATAATTACTTAAATACCATTCTCTTTGGAGATCATACTCTTTAGAGTTAAGGTTTTTAAGTAAGGCTTCTCTGTTTATAGTAAATTCCGTGTTATTCATTTACCATTCAAAGAAGAATATGTTGGAGATTGATGGGATGGAAAGAAGATTCAACTTCAAATTCTACATCACCATCATCTTCTTGGTAAACTGCTTGAGAAATGCTTGAATTATTTTGTAATCCAGAAATATGTATTTCAGAATTAGCTGGTCTTGACATTTTTGAAAACTGAGATTGGGAAGTTACTGAAAAAGATCTTCTTGCTGAAGCAAAATCATTAGAAGTTCCTGCTTCAGATCTGGAAGAAAAAGAGTTTCGTCTATCAAAGAAAATCTCTACTTTCCCTGATTCATCTTGTTTTACTTCTCGTAAAAGAGGTGCTTGTCTAGGTTGCGTTGGAATGGCTCGGTCAATTGACCATGATTGTGGGAGGTCAATTTCATCCCATCTTATGAGCCTTGGGATCATAACGTTAGCCTTGTCATGTCTGTGACAAACAAAGTGGTTTCACGATCTTGGGACTTAAGAAGGACTCTGGAGTTACAAGTGTTCATGACCTTGTATTGAATCCTATAGATTAAAGCGGCTGGAATGGAACCTTCTTTCATGTTAAGACCATGAATTCGGATGTTTAGAAAAAGAGAGTCAAGAATATTAAGGTCTAACAGGCTGACCGTCTTGTTTGGGAAACAGTTGAAGTAAACTGGACCATGTCCTAGACTTGTTTCAACTGTTCCGATTAAGGAGTCTTGGAAGTCATTGTGTCTGATATCTCTAAGACACATGAGGATAGAGGCATTCAAACCTTCTCGGATGAGTGGTTTGACTGCAACTTGGACACACCCTATGTGAAGATATCTGTAGTGGCGGGCATTTCTCTAACTGATTGTTTAGTCAGAAGATGAAATTCCTCACCGGAATCGGGTCCTAGAGGAATATTATTTTCAGCCGTTTTGATGATATAATCAGATTTTCTCTTGTTATCATCAGGGACATATAACTCATCTTGAGGGATTTTGGGTATTTCCCAATTGTCAATGGCTTGATTGATATCTTCGAAGCAGACTTCTTCTTCAAAGATATTGTGTTGGGGAAAGTTCCTCAGGGCGAGTAACTTTCTGAGTAAGGGGATTGGAAGAAGAATGGATTGAAGAGGAGGAAGAAGAGGATGGTGAAGAAAAGGAAAGGCGTCTAGAGAGAGAGCGAAAGAGTTTAGACATGATTACATAAATCTGATATCATAGCCCTCCTTTGGTTCAGAGAGAACTATATTATCACTAAACTATCACTCAAATTTTGAATCTGGGTTTTTAACTCTTTTTTTTTTTTTTTTTATAAAGCTTTAAATCTATAGCCACCAGGAGTTCTTATGTTTGGACCATTATTACCTTTGGGAACATCATCAAGCTAGTCTTACTGCCCGAATTCCAGGGTCTTACTGCTACAGTTCCTTTGAGTAATAGGGTTAAACGGCCTGTACTTCCAGATTTAAAGTATTGTTTCTTATGTACAAAATGAACAGCGAATAAGAACATTAACAGTAAATAAGAATGTGAACAGTAAAATCCCAGATCCATGAATCTCAGAGAAAGTTTAATGATATATGTATATTCCTACTTCCCCATCAGGCTCTGATACCAGATGGCCCGAAGTGGATCAAGGAGGGAAAGGGGAAGAAGGAGATAGCAGTCAGTATAAATGCAGTTTGATGTGCAAGAACAGGGAAGTAAATATGAAGTTAGATGCGGCGGTAGTCCGCACGCATATGCAAATTAGTTATGTAGTTAGATGTGGCGGTAGTCCGCACACATATGCAACTGCAGTAATGTAATATGGAAACACAAATATGAAGAACTGAATAAAAGATTTTTATTGAATGTATTGAAAAGGGAGAAGAGGGTAGAGGAGCTGAAGAGCTTACAAGGGGAAATCTCAGAGCATCTCTCTCTAACTTCTCTCTATGTTTTTGTAAAATGAAAAGGGTGCCTTACTATGAAAGCGTAGCCTCCTTTTATAATTGAAAAAATACTGTTTCTACAGTGCCGGTTATGTTAACCGGAACTATTTCTACAGAACAAGTTGATACAATTTATTTTGCAAATTGTCTTCTAATCTTCTCCTAGATTGATTCCAAAGCAATCGTCTTCATTTGATTGTAATCACTTGATGATTCTTCTGAGGGAGTAGGATCATCTTTGTGTTTTTTGTCTTCTTCGATCATCTGCATGATTTCTTGAAGGTGTCTTGCTAAGGTTTCTTTTGATTGGGCCCCTGCAAGGGCTGCTGCAATTTGGGCTTTCTGGTTGAGAAATACTGATTCTTCATGGTCGAATGGTTTGGTGAACTTGGGGTGCTCTTTAAACCAATTACGAACTTTGTCTGGATGAGCCATGGAGGCGTCAAACTGAGACCACCATTTTACATAGGCATTCCTTTGAAGCATAGGTGGTGATTTTGGATGTTCTTGTTTGCCGTACCTGTACTGCCATGAGAATACCCAGGCCAGGGAGAAAACAGAGAAAAATTGGAGATCTGCAGGAATGCTTGTTTCCTGTTGGTCAAATTTTTTGGTGAAAATTTTGAACCCCTCATCGACAGGTGGGGGCAAGATTTCTGGTAGAGGGCCAAGTAATCCCACCATTGGGTGAACCAATTTGGGAATTGATAATTGGTATTTTTCTTGAAATAAATGAGCCAAGAATGTCTATTCTGATTATTTTGCAACCAAAATACTCTTGTCCAGGCATCCACATAATCCCAATAGGAATATCCCATCGGGTCATAAGGATTAGAAAATTTTTTTGTATTGTTTGGGTTTTTACCAAATTGATTAGGGGTGAGTACTTTGAGAATTTGAAGGGTTGAATGAGTTATGTTGGTGGCATCTTTAGGATCTTTGTAATGTTTTATTGAGACTGAATCTGAATCCACTAATATGAATTCATAAAACTGTCTGGTTTTATTCAAGGCTGTTGGTTTAAAATGGAATCCTGGTGGAAAGACTTTAGGAATGACTTTAAAAGGTGATTTTTCCCAAAACTCAGGTTCCATTAGAAGAACAGAAGAGAACTTGTTTTTTGAAATGTATGTGGTTTGTTTTAATTGAGTGTTGACAGGATGGGTTTGGTTTGATTGAGGTGGCATGGTTTGGGCAATTGTTTTTCCTTTTGGATCATTGCAAATGGTTTTTTGAGTTGCCATTTGTGATATAAGTTTGGTAAGGTCTATTTCATCTTCATCTGAGCTGTCACATATGTCAGCCCAGGATTTTTTATGAAGTTTTGTAAGGCCCGCATCTTGTAAGGCCAACAAGGTTTGGATTGGGAAGGCATAGTCTGCCTTTGTTTGTTTTGCTGTTTGGCTGCTTGGGGGTTGAGTAGATGACTCAACTACATTTTTTGTGATCTGAGTAGATGACCCAGTCGGTTCTTGGGTTAAAGGGGAAGGTTGTTGGGTAGATGACCCAGTCGGGGTACTTGACCCAGACCTCTTTGTTGGCCCAGGAAGGGCTAAGCGAATTCCTCTGCCTCTTACCGAGGCTAGTGCTGCCTTTCTAGGCATCTTTTCCTTGATTATCTCCCTGCAAATATTCACGTGTGAGAAAGTCAGGGAGAGAGTTTGAGTTACCCTTGATGTGCTCAATGTCGAAATCAAAGACACTTAAATTGCTTGCCATCTGGCAAAAATTTGTTTTGATGCAAGATTTTTTACATCATTTTGTAACACGTCTTTAGCTGATTTACAATCAACTCAGACTAAAAATTTTTGATTGAGTAAATCTGATTGAAATTTTGTGATGCATAAAACAATGGCTAAAATTTCTTTTTTGATAGTGGAATTTTTGTTGAGTAGAATTCCAGTGTTCGGATGTAAATGCAATGATACCTTCTTTATCATGCAGTTTTTGTTTTAATATACCACCATATCCTAAATCTGATGCATCAGTTTCTACGATTTTGAATGCATGAGGAATGGGTAGGTAAAGACATGGAAGATTGCGAACTTTGGTTTTAAGAAATCTGATGATATCCGAATGTTTGTCCGTCCAAGGTGGGGGATTTTTCTTAAGCCTATCATGGAGGGGCTTAAGGAGGTTGTTCAGATTCGGGATGAAATCTGAAACATAATTAAGACATCCTAGGAACCTCTGGAGCTGAGGTTTATCGAGGATATAATCTGGAAACTTTTCTGCAAACAGAATTGATCTTTCAATAGGAGTTATTGTTCCTTGGAAAATAATGTGACCAAGAAATCGGATTTTGTTTGAAAAAGAACAATTTTTGGTTTAGAAACAGCAAGTCCATTTTTTTGGATGATGTACATAAAAGTTTTAACATGTTTGAAATGTTCATCCAGAGTTTGGGAAAAAATTAAGACATCATCAATATAGACAATTGCAAAGTTTGAGTATGGATTGAAAATATCATTCATGATTTTTGAAATTCTGAAGGGGCATTTTTCAGGCCAAAGGCATTACATTCCATTCATATTGCCCGAATGGAACTGTAAAAGCTGTTTTATATCGATCTGATTCAGTAATTTGGATTTGCCAAAAGCCTGACTTCATATCAAATTTTGAAAAAATATTTGCCGAGTTTAGCCTGTTAAGCAAATCCTTTTTATTTGGGATGGGATAACGAATCCACTGTAAAGCTTGATTCAAAGGTTTATAATTGATACAAGCCTGGGAGTTCCTCTTTCTATCTCAGCTTGTTTATTAACGTAAAAGCAGAGCAAGACCAAGGACTTTTGCTAGGCCTGATTAATTTTTTATCCAAGAGATCATTAATTTCTTGTTGACAATGCTGCAAAAGCTGCTCATTCATTTGAATGGGACGGGCTTTTGTAGGGATTTTAGATTCTTTGAAATCCTTTTCATATGGAAGATCAACTATATGTTGTTTCCTATCCCAGAAGGCATGAGGCAAATCAGAACAAATAGATGTTTCAATTTGGTTTAAAAGATTTTTTATTTTTTCTTGAACCTTTGGTTGTGAAAGCTGCGATTCAAGAGTTTTGAAAGAGATTTCTTGTTTTAGAAAACAAATCTGTTTGGTTTTGGATTCGATTAGGTTTAAAGATCTTTGCTTTGGTGAGTCTAAGAACTCAAAGAAAGTTATTTGTCCTCCTACAAAAGAGGTAAGTCCAGGCCAATCTGCCAGATAAGGAAACAAAAGATTTATAAAAGGTGTCCCCAAAACTACATCATTTTTATCTCTTTTGAGATGATGAAATCGGTGGGAATACTGATATTTCCTTTTTCAATAAAAACATTGGTTATTTTAAAATTGATACTTAGCCTTTCACCCGTTATTGAGCTAAGGCGTTCAGTAGTTTTTTCAAAATATTTTGTGGGGACCAGACCTTCCATAATACAGTTTGAATCTGCACCTGAATCAAAGAGTGCAATGGTATCAAAAACAAAATCTTTAACGACAATTCGAACATTAACACGATGCTTCATGAAGGAGAATACATTTATTATTCTCAAAATTTGTTTTACCTCGTTGTCGTTAGAAATTTTGTTTTCTTGTTCCTTAGAGGACTCAGTTTGGTTTAAAAGAGAACCAAGATCCTCATCACCAGATTCTTCTTCTTGTACTAATTGTGAGAGAATATGATGATGATCGCTTTGGTTTCTTTTAATTTCCTGTATTTCTCTTTTAAGGTTGTTAACCTCACTTTGGAGGTCCTGAATGGTTATAGGACGAATAACTTGTTTTTCTAATTTTTTGAAAATAGGTTTGACATCATATTTGTTATTAAGGACCAAACTTTTGGGTTTTTTCTCCTTTTGTAAAGATCTTTTTAGTTTCAAAAGAAAATCTTTCTTTTGTTCTGGATTGTCAATAGCCTCGATTGCATCAAATAAGAGATCTTGATCTTTGGATAAAACATTAATTTGCTTGATATCTGAATCTGAGGATGACTCAATATCATCAACTTGGATGTTGTTGATATTATTATTATCAGAAGATTCGGGTCCAGAATTATCATCTGAACTTTCAATCATAAGATTATTAATCTGGTCCTCAATCTGAGGATCAAGGTTCAGATTATTAATCTTTCCTTTTAACCGACAATATTTGCTAACATGACCTGGTTTTTTACATGTGTAACAGATAATGGGATTTTTCTGGGGATACTTTTGGAAATTCTTTTGGAAACCTGTTTCATTTTTAGGTTTTTGAAAATTCCTTTTGAAGCGTCTGAAATTCTTTTCAGGGTTAGGTTTAAAAACTTTTCGGTTGGAAGGTCTTTTAGATTTCCTTGGATGACAAGCAGGAAGACCAAATTGTTCACAGAAAGTGCCCAAATCGATACGATTTTGAGTTTTCTCACGAGCAAGTTGCCTTTGGATTTTATCATCTTGACAAATCTTTAGGGCAACCTTTTGGATAAAAGAAATGAGTTGGCCATAACTTAACTCATCATAGGGTATTATCCCGTCTGGAGTTAAGCTACGAATTTTGTCCCTTACCTTATCTCCAAGTGATTTGGGGAGTCCAGCAAGGAATTTTTCTTTCCAGAAAGGTTGCTGACTGTCTTCTCTGGTATAAACCCTAGTAAGAAAGGTATCTTTATACCATCGAAAGTCAGACAAAGTTTTGCATCTAAGATTGGAAAGTAGTTCCGCAGAACGATCTTTCCAAAGAGATGGATCACCAATGAAGTGGCTTGCTATGGTAAAAATCAAGGTATTGACAGCATCAGGGATAGGTTCCCCATCGTCACTAATGATGGGTTCGTTCTGGTCGTTGACTTTTATGGCAGAAAAGATTGAGTGTTTTTGGTTATCGGAAAGGTAGTTATCCCACCATCCCTTCAGCTGGCCACTAAACCCAGAAACAATAACATTGGCTATAGCTTCTTCAGAGGTGTCATGGGCTGCTTGATAGGCTGTACCTACCATTGTCATGTGCTGGAGCATACTCATGATATTATATTCCGTTTTGCCATCTATATTCCATTCATAGACATTATTGGCATTGAAGCTAACAAAACCTAGTTCTCTTTCTTCAAGAGCTAGATCTGGAGCGGATACACGATTATAACCATACGTAGAGGGTTTAGTTAAACCCTTCCACTTGGTTAGGGAGTTGGTCAGAATGGGACTGATCTTGAGGGATGATTTGCCAGAATCATCACTTTTGCTCAGAGCAAGATTCATTGGACTCAAGGCCAAGGGCATTAATAGCCTTAGAAGCGCGTGTTTGAATACGAGAAGTAGATTCACCTGAGTTTGTAGGAGTTTCAGGGATAGTAGTAAAACGGCTCAAAAGTTGGTCAATTTTTTGAATAACTTCCGAATCACTAGATTGTTGTTTTAAAATGGAGGTTTTAAGACTTTGCTTAGCCTTGCTACTTATTTTAAAAGGTTTAAAAAGAGGTTTCTCAATACTTTTAGAAGTAGATGTTTCAGAAACATTTTTCAAGGAGAAAGTAGATCCTGAAGATGAAAGATTGTCACCCAAGCATTGTAAAAATTTGTTGGTATAATTTGATTGTTCAATGAGATTTTTAATATCTTTAGGGGCGACAGCTTCATCTATATTCTTTGTTTTAAAGGGAGAGGCCATAACAGGATTATGTCCTTCCGTATTTGAAATAATAAAGCTCCTTTTGGAGGAACTCAGATCTAACTAAGTTCCCATCTTTGACTTTCCATGTTGAAATAACATTTGCTGAAAATGAAGTTTGTTTATTTTTAAAAGGATACTCAATGTTGTTTTTTATGGAATAAGCATGAAACCATTCAAAAAAAGGAATATGCAATCTAACATCATTTAAAAATTTGTAATATTTTTCTTTGAATGATGAAATTTGAGAAGCTGTATAATTACTTAAATACCATTCTCTTTGGAGATCATACTCTTTAGAGTTAAGGTTTTTAAGTAAGGCTTCTCTGTTTATAGTAAATTCCGTGTTATTCATTTACCATTCAAAGAAGAATATGTTGGAGATTGATGGGATGGAATAGAAGATTCAACTTCAAATTCTACATCACCATCATCTTCTTGGTAAACTGCTTGAGAAATGCTTGAATTATTTTGTAATCCAGAAATATGTATTTCAGAATTAGCTGGTCTTGACATTTTTGAAAACTGAGATTGGGAAGTTACTGAAAAAGATCTTCTTGCTGAAGCAAAATCATTAGAAGTTCCTGCTTCAGATCTGGAAGAAAAAGAGTTTCGTCTATCAAAGAAAATCTCTACTTTCCCTGATTCATCTTGTTTTACTTCTCGTAAAAGAGGTGCTTGTCTAGGTTGCGTTGGAATGGCTCGGTCAATTGACCATGATTGTGGGAGGTCAATTTCATCCCATCTTATGAGCCTTGGGATCATAACGTTAGCCTTTGTCATGTCTGTGACAAACAAAGTGGTTTCACGATCTTGGGACTTAAGAAGGACTCTGGAGTTACAAGTGTTCATGACCTTGTATTGAATCCTATAGATTAAAGCGGCTGGAATGGAACCTTCTTTCATGTTAAGACCATGAATTCGGATGTTTAGAAAAAGAGAGTCAAGAATATTAAGGTCTAACAGGCTGACCGTCTTGTTTGGGAAACAGTTGAAGTAAACTGGACCATGTCCTAGACTTGTTTCAACTGTTCCGATTAAGGAGTCTTGGAAGTCATTGTGTCTGATATCTCTAAGACACATGAGGATAGAGGCATTCAAACCTTCTCGGATGAGTGGTTTGACTGCAACTTGGACACACCCTATGTGAAGATATCTGTAGTGGCGGGCATGTTCTCTAACTGATTGTTTAGTCAGAAGATGAAATTCCTCACCGGAATCGGGTCCTAGAGGAATATTATTTTCAGCCGTTTTGATGATATAATCAGATTTTCTCTTGTTATCATCAGGGACATATAACTCATCTTGAGGGATTTTGGGTATTTCCCAATTGTCAATGGCTTGATTGATATCTTCGAAGCAGACTTCTTCTTCAAAGATATTGTGTTTGGGGGAAAGTTCCTCAGGGCGAGTAACTTTCTCAGTAAGGGGATTGGAAGAAGAATGGATTGAAGAGGAGGAAGAAGAGGATGGTGAAGAAAAGGAAAGGCGTCTAGAGAGAGAGCGAAAGAGTTTAGACATGATTACATAAAATCTGATATCATAGCCCTCCTTTGGTTCAGAGAGAACATATATATTATCACTAAACTATCACTCAAATTTTGAATCTGGGTTTTTAACTCTTTTTTTTTTTTTTTTATTAAAGCTTTAAATCTATAGCCACCAGGAGTTCTTATGTTTGGACCATTATTACCTTTGGGAACATCATCAAGCTAGTCTTACTGCCCGAATTCCAGGGTCTTACTGCTACAGTTCCTTTGAGTAATAGGGTTAAACGGCCTGTACTTCCAGATTTAAAGTATTGTTTCTTATGTACAAAATGAACAGCGAATAAGAACATTAACAGTAAATAAGAATGTGAACAGTAAAATCCCAGATCCATGAATCTCAGAGAAAGTTTAATGATAATATGTATATTCCTACTTCCCCATCAGGCTCTGATACCAGATGGCCCGAAGTGGATCAAGGAGGGAAAGGGGAAGAAGGAGATAGCAGTCAGTATAAATGCAGTTTGATGTGCAAGAACAGGGAAGTAAATATGAAGTTAGATGCGGCGGTAGTCCGCACGCATATGCAAATTAGTTATGTAGTTAGATGTGGCGGTAGTCCGCACACATATGCAACTGCAGTAATGTAAATATGGAAACACAAATATGAAGAACTGAATAAAAGATTTTTATTGAATGTATTGAAAAGGGAGAAGAGGGTAGAGGAGCTGAAGAGCTTACAAGGGGAAATCTCAGAGCATCTCTCTCTAACTTCTCTCTATGTTTTTGTAAAATGAAAAGGGTGCCTTACTATGAAAGCGTAGCCTCCTTTTATAATTGAAAAAATACTGTTTCTACAGTGCCGGTTATGTTAACCGGAACTATTTCTACAGAACAAGTTGATACAATTTATTTTGCAAATTGTCTTCTAATCTTCTCCTAGATTGATTCCAAAGCAATCGTCTTCATTTTGATTGTAATCACTTGATGATTCTTCTGAGGGAGTAGGATCATCTTTGTGTTTTTTGTCTTCTTCGATCATCTGCATGATTTCTTGAAGGTGTCTTGCTAAGGTTTCTTTTGATTGGGCCCCTGCAAGGGCTGCTGCAATTTGGGCTTTCTGGTTGAGAAATACTGATTCTTCATGGTCGAATAGTTTGGTGAACTTGGGGTGCTCTTTAAACCAATTACGAACTTTGTCTGGATGAGCCATGGAGGCGTCAAACTGAGACCACCATTTTACATAGGCATTCCTTTGAAGCATAGGTGGTGATTTTGGATGTTCTTGTTTGCCGTACCTGTACTGCCATGAGAATACCCAGGCCAGGGAGAAAACAGAGAAAAATTGGAGATCTACAGGAATGCTTGTTTCCTGTTGGTCAAATTTTTTGGTGAAAATTTTGAACCCCTCATCGACAGGTGGGGGCAAGATTTCTGGTAGAGGGCCAAAGTAATCCCACCATTGGGTGAACCAATTTGGGAATTGATAATTGGTATTTTTCTTGAAATAAATGAGCCAAGAATGTCTATTCTGATTATTTTGCAACCAAAATACTCTTGTCCAGGCATCCACATAATCCCAATAGGAATATCCCATCGGGTCATAAGGATTAGAAAATTTTTTTGTATTGTTTGGGTTTTTACCAAATTGATTAGGGGTGAGTACTTTGAGAATTTGAAGGGTTGAATGAGTTATGTTGGTGGCATCTTTAGAATCTTTGTAATGTTTTATTGAGACTGAATCTGAATCCACTAATATGAATTCATAAAACTGTCTGGTTTTATTCAAGGCTGTTGGTTTAAAATGGAATCCTGGTGGAAAGACTTTAGGAATGACTTTAAAAGGTGATTTTTCCCAAAACTCAGGTTCCATTAGAAGAACAGAAGAGAACTTGTTTTTTGAAATGTATGTGGTTGGTTATTTTAATTGAGTGTTGACAGGATGGGTTTGGTTTGATTGAGGTGGCATGGTTTGGGCAATTGTTTTTCCTTTTGGATCATTGCAAATGGTTTTTTGAGTTGCCATTTGTGATATAAGTTTGGTAAGGTCTATTTCATCTTCATCTGAGCTGTCACATATGTCAGCCCAGGATTTTTTATGAAGTTTTGTAAGGCCCGCATCTTGTAAGGCCAACAAGGTTTGGATTGGGAAGGCATAGTCTGCCTTTGTTTGTTTTGCTGTTTGGCTGCTTGGGGTTGAGTAGATGACTCAACTACATTTTTTGTGATCTGAGTAGATGACCCAGTCGGTTCTTGGGTTAAAGGGGAAGGTTGTTGGGTAGATGACCCAGTCGGGGTACTTGACCCAGACCTCTTTGTTGGCCCAGGAAGGGCTAAGCGAATTCCTCTGCCTCTTACCGAGGCTAGTGCTGCCTTTCTAGGCATCTTTTCCTTGATTATCTCCCTGCAAATATTCACGTGTGAGAAAGTCAGGGAGAGAGTTTGAGTTACCCTTGATGTGCTCAATGTCGAAATCAAAGACACTTAAAATTGCTTGCCATCTGGCAAAATTTGTTTTGATGCAAGATTTTTTACATCATTTTGTAACACGTCTTTAGCTGATTTACAATCAACTCGGACTAAAAATTTTTGATTGAGTAAATCTGATTGAAATTTTGTGATGCATAAAACAATGGCTAAAATTTCTTTTTTGATAGTGGAATATTTTTGTTGAGTAGAATTCCAGTGTTTGGATGTAAATGCAATGATACCTTCTTATCATGCAGTTTTTGTTTTAATATACCACCATATCCTAAATCTGATGCATCAGTTTCTACGATTTTGAATGCATGAGGAATGGGTAGGTAAAGACATGGAAGATTGCGAACTTTGGTTTTAAGAAATCTGATGATATCCGAATGTTTGTCTGTCCAAGGTGGGGGATTTTTCTTAAGCCTATCATGGAGGGGCTTAAGGAGGTTGTTCAGATTCGGGATGAAATCTGAAACATAATTAAGACATCCTAGGAACCTCTGGAGCTGAGGTTTATCGAGGATATAATCTGGAAACTTTTCTGCAAACAGAATTGATCTTTCAATAGGAGTTATTGTTCCTTGGAAAATAATGTGACCAAGAAATCGGATTTTTGTTTGAAAAAGAACAATTTTTGGTTTAGAAACAGCAAGTCCATTTTTTTGGATGATGTACATAAAAGTTTTAACATGTTTGAAATGTTCATCCAGAGTTTGGGAAAAAATTAAGACATCATCAATATAGACAATTGCAAAGTTTGAGTATGGATTGAAAATATCATTCATGATTTTTTGAAATTCTGAAGGGGCATTTTTCAGGCCAAAAGGCATTACATTCCATTCATATTGCCCGAATGGAACTGTAAAAGCTGTTTTATATCGATCTGATTCAGTAATTTGGATTTGCCAAAAGCCTGACTTCATATCAAATTTTGAAAAAATATTTGCCGAGTTTAGCCTGTTAAGCAAATCCTTTTTATTTGGGATGGGATAACGAATCCACTGTAAAGCTTGATTCAAAGGTTTATAATTGATAACAAGCCTGGGAGTTCCTCTTTCTATCTCAGCTTGTTTATTAACGTAAAAAGCAGAGCAAGACCAAGGACTTTTGCTAGGCCTGATTAATTTTTATCCAAGAGATCATTAATTTCTTGTTGACAATGCTGCAAAAGCTGCTCATTCATTTGAATGGGACGGGCTTTTGTAGGGATTTTAGATTCTTTGAAATCCTTTTCATATGGAAGATCAACTATATGTTGTTTCCTATCCCAGAAGGCATGAGGCAAATCAGAACAAATAGATGTTTCAATTTGGTTTAAAAGATTTTTTATTTTTTCTTGAACCTTTGGTTGTGAAAGCTGCGATTCAAGAGTTTTGAAAGAGATTTCTTGTTTTAGAAAACAAATCTGTTTGGTTTTGGATTCGATTAGGTTTAAAGATCTTTGCTTTGGTGAGTCTAAGAACTCAAAGAAAGTTATTTGTCCTCCTACAAAAGAGGTAAGTCCAGGCCAATCTGCCAGATAAGGAAACAAAAGATTTATAAAAGGTGTCCCCAAAACTACATCATTTTTTATCTCTTTTGAGATGATGAAATCGGTGGGAATACTGATATTTCCTTTTTCAATAAAAACATTGGTTATTTTAAAATTGATACTTAGCCTTTCACCTGTTATTGAGCTAAGGCGTTCAGTAGTTTTTTCAAAATATTTTGTGGGGACCAGACCTTCCATAATACAGTTTGAATCTGCACCTGAATCAAAGAGTGCAATGGTATCAAAAACAAAATCTTTAACGACAATTCGGACATTAACACGATGCTTCATGAAGGAGAATACATTTATTATTCTCAAAATTTGTTTTACCTCGTTGTCGTTAGAAATTTTGTTTTCTTGTTCCTTAGAGGACTCAGTTTGGTTTAAAAGAGAACCAAGATCCTCATCACCAGATTCTTCTTCTTGTACTAATTGTGAGAGAATATGATGATGATCGCTTTGGTTTCTTTTAATTTCCTGTATTTCTCTTTTAAGGTTGTTAACCTCACTTTGGAGGTCCTGAATGGTTATAGGACGAATAACTTGTTTTTCTAATTTTTGAAAATAGGTTTGACATCATATTTGTTATTAAGGACCAAACTTTTGGGTTTTTCTCCTTTTGTAAAGATCTTTTTAGTTTCAAAAGAAAATCTTTCTTTTGTTCTGGATTGTCAATAGCCTCGATTGCATCAAATAAGAGATCTTGATCTTTGGATAAAACATTAATTTGCTTGATATCTGAATCTGAGGATGACTCAATATCATCAACTTGGATGTTGTTGATATTATTATTATCAGAAGATTCGGGTCCAGAATTATCATCTGAACTTTCAATCATAAGATTATTAATCTGGTCCTCAATCTGAGGATCAAGGTTCAGATTATTATCTTTCCTTTTAACCGACAATATTTGCTAACATGACCTGGTTTTTTACATGTGTAACAGATAATGGGATTTTTCTGGGGATACTTTTGGAAATTCTTTTGGAAACCTGTTTCATTTTTAGGTTTTTGAAAATTCCTTTTGAAGCGTCTGAAATTCTTTTCAGGGTTAGGTTTAAAAACTTTTCGGTTGGAAGGTCTTTTAGATTTCCTTGGATGACAAGCAGGAAGACCAAATTGTTCACAGAAAGTGCCCAAATCGATACGATTTTGAGTTTTCTCACGAGCAAGTTGCCTTTGGATTTTATCATCTTGACAAATCTTTAGGGCAACCTTTTGGATAAAAGAAATGAGTTGGCCATAACTTAACTCATCATAGGGTATTATCCCGTCTGGAGTTAAGCTACGAATTTTGTCCCTTACCTTATCTCCAAGTGATTTGGGGAGTCCAGCAAGGAATTTTTCTTTCCAGAAAGGTTGCTGACTGTCTTCTCTGGTATAAACCCTAGTAAGAAAGGTATCTTTATACCATCGAAAGTCAGACAAAATTTTGCATCTAAGATTGGAAAGTAGTTCCGCAGAACGATCTTTCCAAAGAGATGGATCACCAATGAAGTGGCTTGCTATGGTAAAAATCAAGGTATTGACAGCATCAGGGATAGGTTCCCCATCGTCACTAATGATGGGTTCGTTCTGGTCGTTGACTTTTATGGCAGAAAAGATTGAGTGTTTTTGGTTATCGGAAAGGTAGTTATCCCACCATCCCTTCAGCTGGCCACTAAACCCAGAAACAATAACATTGGCTATAGCTTCTTCAGAGGTGTCATGGGCTGCTTGATAGGCTGTACCTACCATTGTCATGTGCTGGAGCATACTCATGATATTATATTCCGTTTTGCCATCTATATTCCATTCATAGACATTATTGGCATTGAAGCTAACAAAACCTAGTTCTCTTTCTTCAAGAGCTAGATCTGGAGCGGATACACGATTATAACCATACGTAGAGGGTTTAGTTAAACCCTTCCACTTGGTTAGGGAGTTGGTCAGAATGGGACTGATCTTGAGGGATGATTTGCCAGAATCATCACTTTGCTCAGAGCAAGATTCATTGGACTCAAGGCCAAGGGCATTAATAGCCTTAGAAGCGCGTGTTTGAATACGAGAAGTAGATTCACCTGAGTTTGTAGGAGTTTCAGGGATAGTAGTAAAACGGCTCAAAAGTTGGTCAATCTTTTGAATAACTTCCGAATCACTAGATTGTTGTTTTAAAATGGAGGTTTTAAGACTTTGCTTAGCCTTGCTACTTATTTTAAAAGGTTTAAAAAGAGGTTTCTCAATACTTTTAGAAGTAGATGTTTCAGAAACATTTTTCAAGGAGAAAGTAGATCCTGAAGATGAAAGATTGTCACCCAAGCATTGTAAAAATTTGTTGGTATAATTTGATTGTTCAATGAGATTTTTAATATCTTTAGGGGCGACAGCTTCATCTATATTCTTTGTTTTAAAGGGAGAGGCCATAACAGGATTATGTCCTTCCGTATTTGAAATAATAAAAGCTCCTTTTGGAGGAAACTCAGATCTAACTAAGTTCCCATCTTTGACTTTCCATGTTGAAATAACATTTGCTGAAAATGAAGTTTGTTTATTTTTAAAAGGATACTCAATGTTGTTTTTTATGGAATAAGCATGAAACCATTCAAAAAAAGGAATATGCAATCTAACATCATTTAAAAATTTGTAATATTTTTCTTTGAATGATGAAATTTGAGAAGCTGTATAATTACTTAAATACCATTATCTTTGGAGATCATACTCTTTAGAGTTAAGGTTTTTAAGTAAGGCTTCTCTGTTTATAGTAAATTCCGTGTTATTCATTTACCATTCAAAGAAGAATATGTTGGAGATTGATGGGATGGAATAGAAGATTCAACTTCAAATTCTACATCACCATCATCTTCTTGGTAAACTGCTTGAGAAATGCTTGAATTATTTTGTAATCCAGAAATATGTATTTCAGAATTAGCTGGTCTTGACATTTTTGAAAACTGAGATTGGGAAGTTACTGAAAAAGATCTTCTTGCTGAAGCAAAATCATTAGAAGTTCCTGCTTCAGATCTGGAAGAAAAAGAGTTTCGTCTATCAAAGAAAATCTCTACTTTCCCTGATTCATCTTGTTTTACTTCTCGTAAAAGAGGTGCTTGTCTAGGTTGCGTTGGAATGGCTCGGTCAATTGACCATGATTGTGGGAGGTCAATTTCATCCCATCTTATGAGCCTTGGGATCATAACGTTAGCCTTTGTCATGTCTGTGACAAAGAAAGTGGTTTCACGATCTTGGGACTTAAGAAGGACTCTGGAGTTACAAGTAGGAATATACTTGTAATGAGAAAATTTTTTAAGTAGAAAATTTGAATCTATAGGAATCCTTACTTAAAAACCTTAACTCTAAAGAGTATGATCTCCAAAGAGAATGGTATTTAAGTAATTATACAGCTTCTCAAATTTCATCATTCAAAGAAAAATATTACAAATTTTTAAATGATGTTAGATTGCATATTCCTTTTTTTGAATGGTTTCATGCTTATTCCATAAAAAACAACATTGAGTATCCTTTTAAAAATAAACAAACTTCATTTTCAGCAAATGTTATTTCAACATGGAAAGTCAAAGATGGGAACTTAGTTAGATCTGAGTTTCCTCCAAAAGGAGCTTTTATTATTTCAAATACGGAAGGACATAATCCTGTTATGGCCTCTCCCTTTAAAACAAAGAATATAGATGAAGCTGTCGCCCCTAAAGATATTAAAAATCTCATTGAACAATCAATTATACCAACAAATTTTTACAATGCTTGGGTGACAATCTTTCATCTTCAGGATCTACTTTCTCCTTGAAAAATGTTTCTGAAACATCTACTTCTAAAAGTATTGAGAAACCTCTTTTTAAACCTTTTAAAATAAGTAGCAAGGCTAAGCAAAGTCTTAAAACCTCCATTTTAAAACAACAATCTAGTGATTCGGAAGTTATTCAAAAGATTGACCAACTTTTGAGCCGTTTTACTACTATCCCTGAAACTCCTACAAACTCAGGTGAATCTACTTCTCGTATTCAAACACGCGCTTCTAAGGCTATTAATGCCCTTGGCCTTGAGTCCAATGAATCTTGCTCTGAGCAAAGTGATGATTCTGGCAAATCATCCCTCAAGATCAGTCCCATTCTGACCAACTCCCTAACCAAGTGGAAGGGTTTAACTAAACCCTCTACGTATGGTTATAATCGTGTATCCGCTCCAGATCTAGCTCTTGAAGAAAGAGAACTAGGTTTTGTTAGCTTCAATGCCAATAATGTCTATGAATGGAATATAGATGGCAAAACGGAATATAATATCATGAGTATGCTCCAGCACATGACAATGGTAGGTACAGCCTATCAAGCAGCCCATGACACCTCTGAAGAAGCTATAGCCAATGTTATTGTTTCTGGGTTTAGTGGCCAGCTGAAGGGATGGTGGGATAACTACCTTTCCGATAACCAAAAACACTCAATCTTTTCTGCCATAAAAGTCAACGACCAGAACGAACCCATCATTAGTGACGATGGGGAACCTATCCCTGATGCTGTCAATACCTTGATTTTTACCATAGCAAGCCACTTCATTGGTGATCCATCTCTTTGGAAAGATCGTTCTGCGGAACTACTTTCCAATCTTAGATGCAAAACTTTGTCTGACTTTCGATGGTATAAAGATACCTTTCTTACTAGGGTTTATACCAGAGAAGACAGTCAGCAACCTTTCTGGAAAGAAAAATTCCTTGCTGGACTCCCCAAATCACTTGGAGATAAGGTAAGGGACAAAATTCGTAGCTTAACTCCAGACGGGATAATACCCTATGATGAGTTAAGTTATGGCCAACTCATTTCTTTTATCCAAAAGGTTTCCCTAAAGATTTGTCAAGATGATAAAATCCAAAGGCAACTTGCTCGTGAGAAAACTCAAAATCGTATCGATTTGGGCACTTTCTGTGAACAATTTGGTCTTCCTGCTTGTCATCCAAGGAAATCTAAAAGACCTTCCAACCGAAAAGTTTTTAAACCTAACCCTGAAAAGAATTTCAGACGCTTCAAAGGAATTTTCAAAAACCTAAAAATGAAACAGGTTTCCAAAAGAATTTCCAAAAGTATCCCCAGAAAAATCCCATTATCTGTTACACATGTAAAAAACCAGGTCATGTTAGCAAATATTGTCGGTTAAAAGGAAAGATTAATAATCTGAACCTTGATCCTCAGATTGAGGACCAGATTAATAATCTTATGATTGAAAGTTCAGATGATAATTCTGGACCCGAATCTTCTGATAATAATAATATCAACAACATCCAAGTTGATGATATTGAGTCATCCTCAGATTCAGATATCAAGCAAATTAATGTTTTATCCAAAGATCAAGATCTCTTATTTGATGCAATCGAGGCTATTGACAATCCAGAACAAAAGAAAGATTTTCTTTTGAAACTAAAAAGATCTTTACAAAAGGAGAAAAAACCCAAAAGTTTGGTCCTTAATAACAAATATGATGTCAAACCTATTTTCAAAAAATTAGAAAAACAAGTTATTCGTCCTATAACCATTCAGGACCTCCAAAGTGAGGTTAACAACCTTAAAAGAGAAATACAGGAAATTAAAAGAAACCAAAGCGATCATCATCATATTCTCTCACAATTAGTACAAGAAGAAGAATCTGGTGATGAGGATCTTGGTTCTCTTTTAAACCAAACTGAGTCCTCTAAGGAACAAGAAACAAAATTTCTAACGACAACGAGGTAAAACAAATTTTGAGAATAATAAATGTATTCTCCTTCATGAAGCATCGTGTTAATGTCCGAATTGTCGTTAAAGATTTTGTTTTTGATACCATTGCACTCTTTGATTCAGGTGCAGATTCAAACTGTATTATGGAAGGTCTGGTCCCCACAAAATATTTTGAAAAAACTACTGAACGCCTTAGCTCAATAACGGGTGAAAGGCTAAGTATCAATTTTAAAATAACCAATGTTTTTATTGAAAAAGGAAATATCAGTATTCCCACCGATTTCATCATCTCAAAAGAGATAAAAATGATGTAGTTTTGGGGACACCTTTTATAAATCTTTTGTTTCCTTATCTGGCAGATTGGCCTGGACTTACCTCTTTTGTAGGAGGACAAATAACTTTCTTTGAGTTCTTAGACTCACCAAAGCAAAGATCTTTAAACCTAATCGAATCCAAAACCAAACAGATTTGTTTTCTAAAACAAGAAATCTCTTTCAAAACTCTTGAATCGCAGCTTTCACAACCAAAGGTTCAAGAAAAAATAAAAAATCTTTTAAACCAAATTGAAACATCTATTTGTTCTGATTTGCCTCATGCCTTCTGGGATAGGAAACAACATATAGTTGATCTTCCATATGAAAAGGATTTCAAAGAATCTAAAATCCCTACAAAAGCCCGTCCCATTCAAATGAATGAGCAGCTTTTGCAGCATTGTCAACAAGAAATTAATGATCTCTTGGATAAAAAATCAATCAGGCCTAGCAAAAGTCCTTGGTCTTGCTCTGCTTTTTACGTTAATAAACAAGCTGAGATAGAAAGAGGAACTCCCAGGCTTGTTATCAATTATAAACCTTTGAATCAAGCTTTACAGTGGATTCGTTATCCCATCCCAAATAAAAAGGATTTGCTTAACAGGCTAAACTCGGCAAATATTTTTTCAAAATTTGATATGAAGTCAGGCTTTTGGCAAATCCAAATTACTGAATCAGATCGATATAAAACAGCTTTTACAGTTCCATTCGGGCAATATGAATGGAATGTAATGCCTTTTGGCCTGAAAAATGCCCCTTCAGAATTTCAAAAAATCATGAATGATATTTTCAATCCATACTCAAACTTTGCAATTGTCTATATTGATGATGTCTTAATTTTTTCCCAAACTCTGGATGAACATTTCAAACATGTTAAAACTTTTATGTACATCATCCAAAAAAATGGACTTGCTGTTTCTAAACCAAAAATTGTTCTTTTTCAAACAAAAATCCGATTTCTTGGTCACATTATTTTCCAAGGAACAATAACTCCTATTGAAAGATCAATTCTGTTTGCAGAAAAGTTTCCAGATATATCCTCGATAAACCTCAGCTCCAGAGGTTCCTAGGATGTCTTAATTATGTTTCAGATTTCATCCCGAATCTGAACAACCTCCTTAAGCCCCTCCATGATAGGCTTAAGAAAAATCCCCCACCTTGGACGGACAAACATTCGGATATCATCAGATTTCTTAAAACCAAAGTTCGCAATCTTCCATGTCTTTACCTACCCATTCCTCATGCATTCAAAATCGTAGAAACTGATGCATCAGATTTAGGATATGGTGGTATATTAAACAAAAACTGCATGATAAAGAAGGTATCATTGCATTTACATCCAAACACTGGAATTCTACTCAACAAAAATATTCCACTATCAAAAAAGAAATTTTAGCCATTGTTTTATGCATCACAAAATTTCAATCAGATTTACTCAATCAAAAATTTTTAGTCCGAGTTGATTGTAAATCAGCTAAAGACGTGTTACAAAATGATGTAAAAATCTTGCATCAAAACAAATTTTTGCCAGATGGCAAGCAATTTTAAGTGTCTTTGATTTCGACATTGAGCACATCAAGGGTAACTCAACTCTCTCCCTGACTTTCTCACACGTGAATATTTGCAGGGAGATAATCAAGGAAAAGATGCCTAGAAAGGCAGCACTAGCCTCGGTAAGAGGCAGAGGAATTCGCTTAGCCCTTCCTGGGCCAACAAAGAGGTCTGGGTCAAGTACCCCGACTGGGTCATCTACCCAACAACCTTCCCCTTTAACCCAAGAACCGACTGGGTCATCTACTCAGATCACAAAAAATGTAGTTGAGTCATCTACTCAACCCCCAAGCAGCCAAACAGCAAAACAAACAAAGGCAGACTATGCCTTCCCAATCCAAACCTTGTTGGCCTTACAAGATGCGGGCCTTACAAAACTTCATAAAAAATCCTGGGCTGACATATGTGACAGCTCAGATGAAGATGAAATAGACCTTACCAAACTTATATCACAAATGGCAACTCAAAAAACCATTTGCAATGATCCAAAAGGAAAAACAATTGCCCAAACCATGCCACCTCAATTAAACCAAACCCATCCTGTCAACACTCAATTAAAACAACCAACCACATACATTTCAAAAACAAGTTCTCTTCTGTTCTTCTAATGGAACCTGAGTTTTGGGAAAAATCACCTTTTAAAGTCATTCCTAAAGTCTTTCCACCAGGATTCCATTTTAAACCAACAGCCTTGAATAAAACCAGACAGTTTTATGAATTCATATTAGTGGATTCAGATTCAGTCTCAATAAAACATTACAAAGATCCTAAAGATGCCACCAACATAACTCATTCAACCCTTCAAATTCTCAAAGTACTCACCCCTAATCAATTTGGTAAAAACCCAAACAATACAAAAAAATTTTCTAATCCTTATGACCCGATGGGATATTCCTATTGGGATTATGTGGATGCCTGGACAAGAGTATTTTGGTTGCAAAATAATCAGAATAGACATTCTTGGCTCATTTATTTCAAGAAAAATACCAATTATCAATTCCCAAATTGGTTCACCCAATGGTGGGATTACTTTGGCCCTCTACCAGAAATCTTGCCCCCACCTGTCGATGAGGGGTTCAAAATTTTCACCAAAAAATTTGACCAACAGGAAACAAGCATTCCTGCAGATCTCCAATTTTTCTCTGTTTTCTCCCTGGCCTGGGTATTCTCATGGCAGTACAGGTACGGCAAACAAGAACATCCAAAATCACCACCTATGCTTCAAAGGAATGCCTATGTAAAATGGTGGTCTCAGTTTGACGCCTCCATGGCTCATCCAGACAAAGTTCGTAATTGGTTTAAAGAGCACCCCAAGTTCACCAAACCATTCGACCATGAAGAATCAGTATTTCTCAACCAGAAAGCCCAATTGCAGCAGCCCTTGCAGGGGCCCAATCAAAAGAAACCTTAGCAAGACACCTTCAAGAAATCATGCAGATGATCGAAGAAGACAAAAAACACAAAGATGATCCTACTCCCTCAGAAGAATCATCAAGTGATTACAATCAAAATGAAGACGATTGCTTTGGAATCAATCTAGGAGAAGATTAGAAGACAATTTGCAAAATAAATTGTATCAACTTGTTCTGTAGAAATAGTTCCGGTTAACATAACCGGCACTGTAGAAACAGTATTTTTTCAATTATAAAAGGAGGCTACGCTTTCATAGTAAGGCACCCTTTTCATTTTAAAAACATAGAGAGAAGTTAGAGAGAGATGCTCTGAGATTTCCCCTTGTAAGCTCTTCAGCTCCTCTACCCTCTTCTCCCTTTTCAATACATTCAATAAAAATCTTTTATTCAGTTCTTCATATTTGTGTTTCCATATTTACATTACTGCAGTTGCATATGTGTGCGGACTACCGCCACATCTAACTACATAACTAATTTGCATATGCGTGCGGACTACCGCCGCATCTAACTTCATATTTACTTCCCTGTTCTTGCACATCAAACTGCATTTATACTGACTGCTATCTCCTTCTTCCCCTTTCCCTCCTTGATCCACTTCGGGCCATCTGGTATCAGAGCCTGATGGGGAAGTAGGAATATACATATTATCATTAAACTTTCTCTGAGATTCATGGATCTGGGATTTTACTGTTCACATTCTTATTTACTGTTAATGTTCTTATTCGCTGTTCATTTTGTACATAAGAAACAATACTTTAAATCTGGAAGTACAGGCCGTTTAACCCTATTACTCAAAGGAACTGTAGCAGTAAGACCCTGGAATTCGGGCAGTAAGACTAGCTTGATGATGTTCCCAAAGGTAATAATGGTCCAAACATAAGAACTCCTGGTGGCTATAGATTTAAAGCTTTAATAAAAAAAAAAAGAGTTAAAAACCCAGATTCAAAATTTGAGTGATAGTTTAGTGATAATATATATGTTCTCTCTGAACCAAAGGAGGGCTATGATATCAGATTTTATGTAATCATGTCTAAACTCTTTCGCTCTCTCTCTAGACGCCTTTCCTTTTCTTCACCATCCTCTTCTTCCTCCTCTTCAATCCATTCTTCTTCCAATCCCCTTACTGAGAAAGTTACTCGCCCTGAGGAACTTTCCCCCAAACACAATATCTTTGAAGAAGAAGTCTGCTTCGAAGATATCAATCAAGCCATTGACAATTGGGAAATACCCAAAATCCCTCAAGATGAGTTATATGTCCCTGATGATAACAAGAGAAATCTGATTATATCATCAAAACGGCTGAAAATATATTCCTCTAGGACCCGATTCCGGTGAGGAATTTCATCTTCTGACTAAACAATCAGTTAGAGAACATGCCCGCCACTACAGATATCTTCACATAGGGTGTGTCCAAGTTGCAGTCAAACCACTCATCCGAGAGGTTTGAATGCCTCTATCCTCATGTGTCTTAGAGATATCAGACACAATGACTTCCAAGACTCCTTAATCGGAACAGTTGAAACAAGTCTAGGACATGGTCCAGTTTACTTCAACTGTTTCCCAAACAAGACGGTCAGCCTGTTAGACCTTAATATTCTTGACTCTCTTTTTCTAAACATCCGAATTCATGGTCTTAACATGAAAGAAGGTTCCATTCCAGCCGCTTTAATCTATAGGATTCAATACAAGGTCATGAACACTTGTAACTCCAGAGTCCTTCTTAAGTCCCAAGATCGTGAAACCACTTTGTTTGTCACAGACATGACAAAGGCTAACGTTATGATCCCAAGGCTCATAAGATGGGATGAAATTGACCTCCCACAATCATGGTCAATTGACCGAGCCATTCCAACGCAACCTAGACAAGCACCTCTTTTACGAGAAGTAAAACAAGATGAATCAGGGAAAGTAGAGATTTTCTTTGATAGACGAAACTCTTTTTCTTCCAGATCTGAAGCAGGAACTTCTAATGATTTTGCTTCAGCAAGAAGATCTTTTTCAGTAACTTCCCAATCTCAGTTTTCAAAAATGTCAAGACCAGCTAATTCTGAAATACATATTTCTGGATTACAAAATAATTCAAGCATTTCTCAAGCAGTTTACCAAGAAGTTGATGGTGATGTAGAATTTGAAGTTGAATCTTCTATTCCATCCCATCAATCTCCAACATATTCTTCTTTGAACGGTAAATGAATAACACGGAATTTACTATAAACAGAGAAGCCTTACTTAAAAACCTTAACTCTAAAGAGTATGATCTCCAAAGAGAATGGTATTTAAGTAATTATACAGCTTCTCAAATTTCATCATTCAAAGAAAAATATTACAAATTTTTAAATGATGTTAGATTGCATATTCCTTTTTTTGAATGGTTTCATGCTTATTCCATAAAAAACAACATTGAGTATCCTTTTAAAAATAAACAAACTTCATTTTCAGCAAATGTTATTTCAACATGGAAAGTCAAAGATGGGAACTTAGTTAGATCTGAGTTTCCTCCAAAAGGAGCTTTTATTATTTCAAATACGGAAGGACATAATCCTGTTATGGCCTCTCCCTTTAAAACAAAGAATATAGATGAAGCTGTCGCCCCTAAAGATATTAAAAATCTCATTGAACAATCAAATTATACCAACAAATTTTTACAATGCTTGGGTGACAATCTTTCATCTTCAGGATCTACTATCTCCTTCTTCCCCTTTCCCTCCTTGATCCACTTCGGGCCATCTGGTATCAGAGCCTGATGGGGAAGTAGGAATATACATATTATCATTAAACTTTCTCTGAGATTCATGGATCTGGGATTTTACTGTTCACATTCTTATTTACTGTTAATGTTCTTATTCGCTGTTCATTTTGTACATAAGAAACAATACTTTAAATCTGGAAGTACAGGCCGTTTAACCCTATTACTCAAAGGAACTGTAGCAGTAAGACCCTGGAATTCGGGCAGTAAGACTAGCTTGATGATGTTCTATATATATATATATATATATATATATATATATATATATATATATATATATATATATATATATATATATATATATAAGTCAGAATCCAACAGCATCTGCAGTCCTTTTCAGCCTCTGAATCAGATTTTTGCTCAGGTCCCTCAATTTCAGCCAGAAAATACCTGAAATCACAGAAAAACACACAAACTCATAGTAAAGTCCAGAAAAGTGAATTTTAAATAAAAATTAATAAAAATATAATAAAAACTAACTAAAACATACTAAAAGCATACTAAAAACAATGCCAAAAAGCGTATAAATTATCCGCTTATCACAACACCAAACTTAAATTGTTGCTTGTCCCCAAGCAACTGAAAATCAAATAGGATAAAAAGAAGAGAATATACAATGAATTCCAAAAATATCTATGAAGATCAGTATTAATTAGATGAGCGGGGCTTTTAGCTTTTTGCCTCTGAATAGTTTTGGCATCTCACTTTATCCTTTAAAGTTCAAAATGATTGGCTTCTATAGGAACTCAGAATCCGGATAGTGTTATTGATTCTCCTAGTTAAGTATGATGATTCTTGAACACAGCTACTTTATGAGTCTTGGCCGTGGCCCAAAGCACTCTGTTTTCCAATATTACCACTGGATACATCCATGCCACAGACACATAACTGGGTGAACCTTTTCAGATTGTGACTCAACCTTGCTAGAGTCCCCAATTAGAGGTGTACAGGGTTCTTAAGCACACTCTTTTTGCTTTGGATCACGACTTTAACCGCTCAGTCTCAAGTTTTCACTTGACACCTTCACGCCACAAGCACATGGTTAGGGACAGCTTGGTTTAGCCGCTTAGGCCAGGATGTTATTCCTGTAGGCCCTCCTATCCACTGATGCTCAAAGCCTTGGATCCTTTTTATTATCCTTGCCTTTTGGTTTAAAAGGGCTATTGGCTTTTTCTGCTTGCTCTTTTTTTTTTTGAATTCACTGCTTTTTCTTGCTTCAAGAATTATTTTTATGATTTTTCAAATCCTCAGTAACATGTCTCCTTTTTCATCATTATTTCAAGAGCCAACAATTTTAACATTCATGAACAACAAATTCAAAAGACATATGCACTGTTCAAGCATACATTCAGAAATCAAAAGTATTGCCACCACATCAAAATAATTAATCTGTTATAAAATTCAAAATTCATGCAATTCTTCTCTTTTTCAATTAAGAACATTTTTCATTTAAGAAAGGTGATGGATTCATAGGACATTCATAACTTTAAGGCATAGACACTAAGACACTAATGATCATAAGACACAAACATAAATAAAACATAAAGCATAATTTTCGAAAAACAGAAAAATAAAGAGCAAAGAGATTAAAGAACGGGTCCACCTTAGTGATGGTGGCTTGTTCTTCCTCTTGAAGATCTTATGGAGTGCTTGAGCTCCTCAATGTCCCTTCCTTGCCTTTGTTGCTCCTCTCTCATGATTCTTTGATCTTCTCTAATTTCATGGAGGAGGATCGAATGTTCTTGGTGCTCCACCCTTAGTTGTCCCATGTTGGAACTCAATTCTCCTAGGGAGGTGTTGATTTGCTCCCAATAGTTTTGTGGAGGAAAGTGCATCCCTTGAGGCATCTCAGGGATTTCATGATGAGGAATTTCCTCATGTCCATGAGTGGGATCTCTTGTTTGCTCCATCCTCTTCTTAGTGATGGGCTTGTCCTCATCAACGAGGATGTCTCCCTCTATGTTAATTCCAACTGAATTACAGAGGTGACAAATGAGATGAGGGAAGGCTAACCTTGCCAAGGTAGAGGACTTATCCGCCACCTTATAAAGTTCTTGGGATATAGCCTCATGAACTTCTACTTCCTCTCCAATCATGATGCTATGAATCATGATAGCCCGGTCTATAGTAGCTTCGGACCGGTTGCTAGTGGGAATGATTGAGCATTGGATAAACTCCAACTATCCCCTAGCCACGGGCTTGAGGTCATGCCTTCTCAGTTGAACCAGCTTCCCTCTTGAATCTCTCTTCCATTGAGCGCCCTCTTCACAAATGTCTATGAGAACTTGGTCCAACCTTTGATCAAAGTTGACCCTTCTAGTGTAGGGGTGTTCATCTCCTTGCATCATGGACAAGTTGAATGCCCACCTTACATTTTCCGGACTAAAATCTAAGCATTTTTCCCGAACCATTGTAAGCCAATTCTTTGGGTCCGGGTTCACACTTTGATCATGGTTCTTGGTGATCCATGTGTTGGCATAGAACTCTTGAACCATTAAGATTCTGACTTGTTGAATGGGGTTGGTAAGAACTTCCCAACCTCTTCTTCGGATCTCATGTTGGATCTCTGGATATTCACTCTTTTTGAGTTTGAAAGGGACCTCGGGGATCACCTTCTTCTTGGCCACAACTTCATAGAAGTGGTCTTGATGCACCCTTGAGATGAATCTCTCCATCTCCCATGACTCGGAGGTGGAAGCTTTTGCCTTCCCTTTCCTCTTTCTAGAGGTTTCTCTGGCCTTAGGTGCCATAAATGGTTATGAAAAAACAAAAAGAAACGCTTTTACCACACCAAACTTAGAAGGTTTGCTCGTCCTCGAGCAAAAGAAAGAAAGGAGTAGAAGAAGAAGAAAATGGAGGAGATGGAGGGGACTTTGTGGTTCGGCCAAGGGGGAGAAGTAGTGTTTAGGTTGTGTGAAAATGAAGGAGTGAAGAAGGGTTTATATAGGGGTGGAGAGAGGGGTAGGGTTCGGTCATTATGGGTGGGTTTGGGAGGGAAAGTGGTTTGAATTTGGATGGTGGGGTAGGTGGGGTTTTATGAAGGATGGATGTGAGTGGTGAAAAAAATGGTGGGATTTGATAGGTGAGGGTTTTTTTTTTTTTTGGGAAGAGGTATTGAGGTGATTGGTGAATGGGTGAAGAAGAGAGAGAGTGGTGGGGTAGGTGGGGATCTTGTGGGGTCCACAAATCCTGAGGTGTAGAGGATAGCTCATCCCTGCACCAAGTGACGTGTAAAACGTCATTTCTGCCAATCCTAGCGTTAAACATCGGGCTGCTGCCCTTTTCTGGCGTTAAACGCCAGTCTGGTGCCCCTTTCTGGCGTTAAATGCCAGCCTGGTACCCCTTTCTGGCGTTAAACGCCAGCCTGGTGCCCCTTTTTAGCGTTAAACGCCCAGAATGGTGCCAGACTGGGCGTTAAACGTCCATTTGCTGCCCTTACTGGCGTTTAAACGCCAACAAGCTTTTCCTCCAGGGTGTGCTATTTTTTTTCTGTTTTTTATTCTGTTTTTGCTTTTTCAATTATTTTTGTGACTTCACATGATCATCAACCTATAGAAAATATCAAATAACAATGAAAAATAGATAAATATAACATTGGGTTGCCTCCCAACAAGCGCTTCTTTAATGTCAGTAGCTTGACAGTGGGCCCTCATGGAGCCTCACAGAAATGTTGGAATTCTTACCACTAAACTACAGCCAAAAACTTGGTAGTAAGGGTCGGAGAAGGGCAATCACTCATTCTTAAAACCAGCATTCTTAAGACCAAAGAGTCGGGCGGAAAGGGGGGCACGTCCATATTATTAAAAGCTTAGGATAAAAACGGATTTCGTTCGAGTGCCCGAAAATAATATTCTAAAGCTTTTGTGTGTTCTCTGTTACTTGTGTGAATAAGGCCTATGTTATAAAGTATATATAGTGCGACTTGTCAGATATATATGGATTATATGGGATTTCTCTATTCTCTCCACCGATTGAGGTTCCTCTCTTTCACCCCGAAAAATATTGATTGAATCGTCATAAATCTGTTTATGGTTAATTAATTGGCGAGCTTGAGGAATAGTCGAAGTCATACCCAACCTAAAAAGTATGTTATCCAAACGCATTTCAAGTAATTGTAGTAAAACTTGACCGAATATATATTATATATATATATATATATATATATATATATATATATATATATATATATATATATATTACCTTATGAGAGATATTAGGGGTAAATAGTTACATTTGTCTTTGAGATATTTTTTTTTAAATTGGTCTTCGAAAAATTAAATTAGTTATATTAGTTTCTAAAAGATAAAATATAAGTAAAATTGGTCCTTTCATTAGTTACATGCACTACAAGAAAAATGCTGAGTACTGTTGGATTTAGTGTCGCAGTATAGCAACAAAATTTATCGTCGGATTCAGTAACAGTTTTGTTGTGAGATTCGACATACCAAATAATTATCGACGGATAACTTTTTTCGACGATAAAGTTGCTTGTAAATATTTGGCGAGAACACTAGGCAAATAGGTGCCAATCGTAACGTCGAAGTTACTGTTGGATTATTCCGACAGTAGGCATGATTAATGAATGTTGCGTTTTGGTTACCCGCACAACGTTACTGTCGGATAAATCCGACGGTAATCATGCCCTAAATTTAAACCACGAACCCTATTCTCCTTCATTTCAAATTCGTTTTCTTTCTCTAATATCTCACCTTCTCTTCTTTCTCTCTCTCTCTCTCTCACCTCTCAGTCTTTCTCTAGCCCCTGCTGCTGCTGCTCCAACTGCTGTGCCCTGCACTGCCGCCATTGGAAAGATTGACACCGTCGCTGCTCAAAATGTACTCTTTTCTCTACTCTGTTTCTGCCACTGCTGCCCTGCCGCCGCTAAAAAAGCCGTTGCCACCGCTGCTTGAGCCGCCCACTTCTGTCTTCTCTCTCTTCTAATTGCTTTGCATTCCAAGTTCGTTGAATCTGTTTTTCAATTTATTTGGTTTCTGCTTAGTTAATCTTAATTTTATTTAGTTCAATTCGTTAGTTGATTTTTAGTGATTAGTTTAGTTAGATTATTTTTTGTTTTAGTTTATTTTAAGTGATTAGAGGTTTTTATTTAATCGGTTTGTCTTTAATTTCTACTTAGTTAATCTTAATTCCATTTAGTTAATTGGTTTTTAGTAATTAGTTTAGTTAGATTAATTTCTATTTTAGTTGATTGTAGGTGTTTAGGGGTTGGATGTTTTATTATTATATGTTCTTATATAAATGTGGTGGTACATTTTAAATTTTATGATTTCAATTGCCGATGAAAGAAAAAAAAATAATAAAGAAATATAACTTTGGTAACTTCAAAATAGATTTGACTAAAAGAGAAAAATATGTGTCCCTATTATTAACCCGTATTATATTATAATCTAGCTTTTAATACTTATCTATATTAATTGTTGCTCTGCATTCATTATCCAATTTTATGTTATTATCTTTTTCTTTCTTTCTCTGTTTATTTATTCTTTTTTCTTCTTCTTTGTATTGTAAGATTTTTTTGTACTAATATATTCGTTGTATAGACATGACGAAAGGAAGTAGAGGTAGGTTGAATGGAGTCACGTGGTCGTAATAGAGGGCGGGCTTCTACTGAATCCTCCAGAGCTGCCCAATCATTGTCCTCTATCCCGACTATCCCCTGTGATGTAACAGACAGGTCCATTGAACCAGCAATTTATCATGATCCCAAACCCCAACTGGGTGCCTCCTACTGCTACATCCCTTGCAGATGTAGCGATTACAGAGCCCGCAGGGGGTGATTCCTCCAATGCTTCCGAGCAGGATGCCCCTCCACCACCATCTGTCATTCAGCTAAGGATTTGACCTGATGGCATGCAGTCGTGAGTTTAAATTTTTAATATTAAGTTTGTTTAACTTAAGTTTGTTTATGTCAAGTTTGTTTATCTTAAATTTATTTATCTTATGTGTTTGTTAATGTGAGATTTTTTTCTCTAACAGGTTTGCACCAAATCCCAATGCGTGCACACAGGAGATTACAGAGGTCATTAAGTCCATGTACGATCATCAGTGGCCGACCAACACGCAGATCCCGGTTGATGTGAGAGAGTTGTGGTTTCAGAAGTGGGCGGTAAGAACCCAATTTTGTTTGAATTACTTAACTGTATAGGAATTGTATTTCATTCCAACTAACTAATCTTGGTGAATTACTTTGTATAGTTGAAATTTATATGAGATATAGAACATAATGTCAAGATTAGGAAGACTTATAACCACTGCGCCGCCAAGTGGTTTCAGCAGATGATGAGCGATGTTCGTTAGGGAAAAGACCACCTGACGAGGTGGATCTGTCCAAACATCAAGCATGACTTGGAGGCTTATTTTAGTGATAACGAGGGGTTTAAGTGTTGTCGTCTGATAAACTTTTCTAACAGGGCTTCGCCCAAGTCGTCCAGGTATACGGGTGGGTTGACGACCTTCATGAAGACACTAACACCCCTGGCTCGTGGATTTGAATTCACTAACACCCCTGACGCGTGAACCCTAGCCATTTCGCGTCACTCTTCACCCCCTTTCACCCTCAACGTCTCTTTATCTTCTCCCTCTAAAACCCAGAAACCCCATAACCACCGCCATCAAACCATCAAGCTTCTGCCTCCCACTACCGGTCATTATTCCGGCGACCCCGAATCTCCGCCGACCTTTCATCTCTCTTCCCTTTTCCATTCTTCTTTTCCTTATTCTTTCCTCTCTTCTTCCCTCTCGGCTGTTTCCCCTTTCCTGTCGCCATAACCACCACCGCGGCCACCCGTTGCCGCCGGCGAACCACCATCCACCACCACCAATTCCTTTCTTCCTCCATTTCACCTCTTTCTCCCGTCTCTTTACCAGAACAGAAATATGGTGCCCCTCCCTGCTATCTGAGTTCAACGCCGCTACTCAGCGCCTCAGTTCCACCGGCACCACCGCCACCATTAGTCACCGTCTTTGGATCGGCACTGCACTTCTCTCCTTCCAATTTCCATTTCTGTTTCTGCTTTCGAAACCCTTCCAGGTTCCCCTGTTCTTCCCTTCTGCGTTCTTGTTATTCTGTTATAGTAGTATAGTTAGCATTGCTTAATTTCTGCTCAATTAGATTAGTTAGAAATGCATGTTTAGTTGGTTTTAGGTGGTTAGGTAGTTTTAGGATTTTGGTTAGTGGATTTAGGTCTGATTTGTGCCACTGATGCTGTCTGAAAAGGCATATTTTCATTTGCTTTATTGAGTGATGATGATGTTGTTATGCTGTGATTTTTACATGTTGCTAATTTTGGGTGCTACTGCCATTTGATACTATTGATGCTGTTTAATTCTGATGATACTCTGTGATTATTCCACTGCTGTTTGCTATTGTTGATTGAAATTGCTGCTCATGTTTGAACATGCACCTTAGTTCATATGAAATTATGATTGCTGACTTTGTCTGTATTATTTTGAATTCATATGGGCTGAGTTATGATGTTCGTTTAATTCAGAAACGTTCAATTTACTGTTGGAATGCTACCGAATTTTTCTGAAATCTTTAGCTATTGACTTCCAATTGTGAACTGAATTTGGCACATTTTAACTTTAGTCTTACCTGATTACTGCCAAATCACTTCATTGGCGATAACAAGAAACTATTTGACGGATTTCTGTGTCAATAAGAACCTTGATTGACCAAGTGATTTTGAACTTGTTTTATGTTTTGAATCGCTCAAGTTAGGTCCAAATTTCTATCCTTCATGGTCATATTTCAAGTGTATTTCTCATTGACCATTGAAATTGTTTTCCTAAACCTTCAAGTGGCCTAATCTTGTTCCTTTTGACTGAGGTTCTTTTAAGTTGTAATTATTGGTGCAATTTCACTTATATAGCCATTTTCATTGTTCCAAATTACCTTGGGTTACATGAGTGCATTTTTAATTTTTCTATACCAATTTTTGCACTTAAGTGATCAAACACATTGATGATGACTTGCATCATCTTCATATTTGTGCTTTTGTGCATTTCATATTTCATCATCAATAACTTGCATCATCTTCATGAATGTGAGTATGCTTGTTTCCTAAACTTTTTGAACTTCTCTTGGTTAAATCAATAATTGTCATGCCACTGATCTTTAACCCACTTTTCTAACTTTTGACTTAATTGACTTTCTAACTTTTCTTTTTAGTTTTTCAAACTAACTCTTTTATTCTTTTGGGAATGATAATTGTTGTTGCTTAACAAACAAGTATTTTTACTATCATTGTTTGAATTCTTGGTTTGTGTTTCTGATTGATGTCTGAATTCTATTCTTTCTTGCATTCCAAGAATTTATTTCTTTGGCTCACTTCATGAATGTACCTCAATATCCTTCTGTTTTCTGTTTTCTGTCTGTTGTTTATATACTTGCTTTCCACTCCTCTGCTTGGCTTAATATTATGTATCTTATAATTTCTATTTTTCAGAATGTCTGACAGAGGCAAGGAAAAAGCCAAGGCCACCTCCAAAAAAGGAAGAGGTCTCAGTCATCTACTGAACCAGCGACCTCCGGTTTATCTGAGATGCGTCTCTCTGAGAACGAGAAGGCGGATCAAGCCCTGCCTCCTACCAACTCAAGGAAATTCACCAATATGTATTGTGAGCTCTGATTTCCACACTTTCAGGGACGGAAGCTCATCCTGGAGAAGAAGCTAGTTATCCCCTCCGATCTGAGGCGGTATATTGAGCCCCGGATTGAGAAGAGGGGCCTGGCCTTCCTAGACAGAGAGCTAGCGAGAGTGAATGAGTCATGGGTCCGCGAGTTCTATTGTAATTTCTTCCGAGCGATCCTTGACTCAGTTCACCTTAGAGACAGGCAGATCATGGTCACAGAGGTGGATATTAAGGAGATCCTCCACTGTCAGCCTAAAATCAGTGCTAAGGATGCTTTCCAAAGGGTTGAAGAAGAGTTGCAGAGCATGACCTTTGATTATGATGCACTGCATAGTGTGGTTGCCCAGCCGGATGCCCCTTGGGAGATGGATGCCTCTAAAGTGAAACCCAAGGGCATGAGGTTTGATTATTTGACGAAGGAGGCTAAGCTATGGAGGCAGATACTGGCCCATTATGTCATGCCTAGCACTCACTTCACAAAGATTCCAGTTGATATGCTTGTCCTAATCTGGTGCGTCCTTGAAGGGAAGGAGCTGTACTTTCCCCGAATTATCTAACGATTCATGTGGCGGGCCAATATCAGGGGCAACCTTCCTTTTCCGAGTTTGGTCACGCAGCTTGCTCACCGGGCTAGAGTACCTTGGCTACCAGATGATGAGTCACCACTAGCAGTCCACGAGAAGGAGAAAGTTATTCCGTGGGGGACTTGGGTTGGTGACTGATAAGCGGATAATTTATACGCTTTTTGGTATTGTTTTTAGGTAGTTTTTAGTATGTTTTAATTACTTCTTATTATGTTTTTATTAGTTTTTATGCAAAAATTACATTTCTAGATTTTACTATGAGTTCGTGTATTTTTCTGTGATTTCAGTTATTTTCTGGCTGAAATTGAGGGACCTGAGCAAAAATCTAATTCAGAGGCTGAAAAAGGACTGCAGATGCTGTTGGATTTTGACCTCCTTGCACTCAAAATAGATTTTCTGGAGCTACAGAAACCCAATTGGTGCGCTCTCAATTGCGTTGGAAAGTAGACATCATGGGCTTTCCAGCAATATATAATAGTCTATACTTTGCTTGAGTTTTCATGACGCAAAGTGGCGTTTAACGCCAACTTTCTACCCTATTTTGGCGTTAAACGCCAGAACTGGGCAAAAAACTGGAGTTAAACGCCCAAATTGGCACAAAAGCTGGAGTTAAACGCCAGGAATAGCCTATGCACGTGAAAGCTTCATTACTCAGCTCAAACACACACCAAGTGGGCTCCGAAAGTGGATTTCTGCACTATCTATCTTAGCTTACTCATTTTCTGTAAACCTAGATTACTAGTTGAGTATAAAAACTACTTTTAGAGATTTATTTTGTACCTCATGACATTTTACATCCGAATTTGTATCTTCTACGGTATGAGTCTCTAAACCCCATGGTTGGGGGTGAGGAGCTCTGCTGTGTCTCGATGGATTAATGCAACTATCTCTGTTTTCTATTCAATCACGCTTGTTTCTATTCTAAGATATTCATTCACACTTCAACATGATGAATGTGATGATCCGTGACACTCATCGCCATTATCAACTTATGAACGCGTTTCTGACAACCACTTCCGTTCTACCTTAGATTGAGTGTGTATCTCTTGGGTTCCTGGTTTACGAGTTTGATTGCTTCTCCTGACAACAGAGCATTCAGATCCGTGGAACCAGAGTCTTCGTGGTATAAGCTAGAATCAATTGGCAGCACTCTTGAGATCCGAAAAGTTTAAACCTTGTCTGTGGTATTCCAAGTAGGATCCGGGAAGGGGTGACTGTGACGAGCTTCAAACTCACAAATGCCGGGCGCAGTGGCAGTGTGCAAAAGGATCAATGGATCCTATTCCAGTACGAGTGAGAACCGACAGATGATTAGCCCTATGGAACCCGTAGTTGGACTATTTTCACTGAGAGGACGGATGGTAGCCATTGACAATGGTGATCCACCAACATACAGCTTGCCATCGAAGGAGCCTTGCGTGCATGAAGAAGACAACAGTAGGAAACCAGAGATTCATAAGACAGAGCATCTCAAAAACCTCAACCTGTTCTCCATTACTGCATAACAAGTATTATTCATTTCATGTTCTTTTACTTTTTACAAACAAAACTCTTTTCATTATTAATCTTCAAGGCGACAATCTCTGTGGGATCGACCCTTACTCACGTAAGGTATTACTTGGACGACCCAGTGCACTTGCTGGTTAGTTGTACGAGTTGTGAAAAGTGTGATTTACAATTTCGTACACCAAGTTTTTAGCACTGTTGTCGGAGATTGTTCGAGTTTGGACAACTGACGGTTCATCTTGTTGCTTAGATTAGGAATAATTTATTTTTGTTGGTTTAGAGTCACTAAGTTTGAGTCTTTTATTTTTCTTTTTAAAAATCTTTCAAAGATCTTATTTTTCTTTATTAATCTTTAATTTTTCTTTGAGTTTAGTTTCATGTTTTAAGTTTGGTGTCATTTGCATGCTCTTTTTGTTCTTCGTATTTTCGAGTTGTGTCTCTTGTTTGATCTTTGGTTTTTCTTGTTTGGTGTCTTTCCTTGTTTTTGTTGTGCATTTTCAAATTATCAGTATTCAAAAAAATACAAATACCTTTTCGAAAACACATTAAATTTGTTACTTAATTGGTTAGAGCGTTGTGCCTATGTTCTTGGTAACTTGATGCTTCTTTGAGTTTCAATATTTATTAATTACAGCAATTTTTTATTTTTTTGGCATCTTCCTTTCAAAACTTTTTCAAAAATTTTTCTTTGATTAAATTTTGTATCAAACCTTTAAGTTTGGTGTTCTTTTTTTTATGTTCTTGAGTTCTTTGAGTCTTTGAATTTTATTCTTCGTGTTCTTGTGAATCTTCAAGGTGTTCTTGAGTCTTGTAAGTGTTTTGATCTTAAAATTTTTAAGTTTGGTGTCCCTTGGTGTTTTCCTCCAAAAATTTTCGAAAATCAAGGGTGCTAGATCTAAAAATTTTAAGTCTTGTGTCTTTTGTGTGTTTTTCTCTTTCCTCATTAAATTCAAAAATAAAAAAATATATCTTTTCCTTTAATTGCTCATAATTTTCGAATTTCTTAGATTGATTTAGTCAAAATTTTAAAATTTGGTTGTTTCTTGTTAGTCAAGTCAAAATTTCAATTTTAAAAATCTATCTTTTTAAATCTTTTTCAAAACAAATTCTTTTTCAATTTTCTTTTTATTTTATTCGAAAATCTTTTATAAAATTTTTCAAAATCTTTTTCTTTCTTTTTATAATTTTCAAATTAGTGGTGTTATTTTATTAATTTGATTAAAAAATTTTAAGTTTGGTGTTTTCTTATTAAGAAAGTTTCAATCTTTAAAATTTTAAATCATATCTTTTTCAAATCTTCCTAATTGATTAATTATTTAGTTTTCAATTTTCTTTTATTTATTTTTGAAATTATACTTAATTTTCTATTTATTCTATTTTATTCTAAATTCGGTTTTCAAAAAAAATTAAATAATAAATATAATATTTCTATCTCCAATTCACATCATCTCCCTTTCTCCATCATGGACCTAAGTGGAAATGAAGAGTCCAGAAGGACTCTGGTGTCATATGCTAACCCCACTACTGCTTCATATGGAAGTAGTATTTGTATACCCCCTATAAGAGCTAACACTTTTGAGCTAAATCCTCAGCTCGTTATCATGGTGCAACAAAATTGCCAGTATTCTGGTCTTTCACAGGAAGAACCTACTGAGTTGCTAGCACAGTTCTTACAAATTGCTGATACAGTACGTGATAAGGACGTAGATCAGGATGTATACAGATTATTGCTGTTTCCATTTGCTGTAAAAGACCAAGCTAAGAGGTGGTTAAATAACCAACCCAAAGCCAGCATACGAACATGGAAACAGTTGTCAGACAAATTCCTGAATCAATATTTCCCTCCAAGAAGGATGACACAGCTAAGGCTGAACATCCAAGGCTTTAAACAAGAGGATGATGAATCTCTTCATGATGCATGGGAGAGGTACAGAGAGATGCTAAGGAAATACCCCTCTGAAATGTTTTTCGAGTGGGTGCAGTTAGACATCTTCTACTATGGGCTTACAGAAAATGCTCAGATATCTCTAGACCACTCAGCTGGTGGATCTATATACATGAGAAAGACAATTGAAGAGGCTCAAGAGCTCATTGATACAGTTGCTAGAAATTAGCATCTGTACTTGAGTAGTGAGTCCTCTATGAAAGAAGAGGCTAAAGCAGTATCCACTGAACCTAGTCCCCCAGAACAAATTGCTGAACTCAATCAGTAATTACTTTCTCTAACAAAACAGTTAGCAAAATTTAAAGAGATGCTACAAGACACTCAAAATGCTAACAAGAATATGGAAGCACAATTGGATCAGACAAGACAGCAATTATCTAAACAAATAACAGAAGAGTGTCAAGCTATTCATTTGAGGAGTGGAAAGACATTGAATACCTCAACTCAAAGCAGCAGGAAGCCAAGAAAGGGACAATTAACAGAGGATGCCCAAGCCACTGCCTAAAATCCCTCTGAGGACCGTAAGAGCCCAGAGAGGAATGATTCTGGCTTTCAAATGCCAGAAAAGGGTGCAAAATTGGCGTTAAACACCCAGTGGATGCCCAAGTCTGGCGTTCAAATGCCAATGAGGGGTTAGACACCTGCAAGTGCTGATAACAACCCCCTTAAGCAGGCTTCTCCAACCACCTCTGTAGGGAATAAACCTGCAGCAACTAAAGTTGAAGAATATAAAGCCAAGATGCCTTATTCGCAAAAACTCCGCCAAGCAAAATAGGATAAACAATTTGCCCGCTTTGCAGATTGTCTCAGGACTCTTGAAATAAAGATCCCATTTGCAGAGGCACTTGAGCAAATACCTTCTTATGCTAAGTTCATGAAAGAGATCTTAAGTCATAAGAAGGATTGGAGAGAAACTGAAAAAGTTTTTCTCACTGAAGAATGCAGTGCAATCATTCTGAAAAGCTTACCAGAGAAGCTTAAAGATCCCGGAAGCTTTATGATACCATGCACATTAGGGGATGCTTGTACCAAGACAGCTCTATCTGATCTTGGGGCAAGTATCAACCTGATACCTGCATCCATTATCAGAAAGCTTGGTTTGACTGAAGAAGTCAAACCAACCCAGATATGCCTCCAACTTGCTGATGGCTCCACTAAAATTTCATCAGGCGTAATTGAGGACATGATTGTCAAGGTTGGGCCATTTGCCTTTCCCACTGACCTTGTGGTGCTGGAAATGGAGGAGCACAAGAGTGCAACTCTCATTCTAGGAAGACCTTTCCTAGCAACTGGATGAACCCTCATTGATGTCCAAAAAGGGGAGGTGATCCTGAGAGTCAATGAGGATGAGTTTAAGTTGAATGTTGTCAAAGCTATGCAGCATCCAGACACCCCAAATGACTGCATGAGTGTTGATATTATTGACTCTCTGGTGGAAGAGGTCAATATGACCGAGAGTCTCGAATCAAAGCTAGAAGACATTTTTAAAGATGTTCTGCCTGATTTGGAGGAACCAGAGAAAACAAAAGAGCCTCTGAAAACTCCTCAGGAAGAGGAGAAGCCTCCTGAACTCGAGCTCAAATCATTACCACCATCCCTGAAATATGCATTTCTAGGTGAGGATGACACTTTTCCCATGATCATAAGCTTTGCTTTAGAGCCACAGAAAGAGAAAGTACTAACTCAGGTGCTAAGGACACACAAGACAGCTCTTGGGTGGTCCATAAGTAATCTTAAGGGCATTAGCCCAGCCAGATGCATGCACAAGATCCTATTGGAGGATGACGCTAAGCCAATGGTTCAACCACAAAGGCGGCTGAATCCGGCCATGAAAGAGGTGGTGCAGAAAGTTGTCACTAAATTACTAGAGGCTGAGATTATCTATCCTATTTCTGATAGCCCCTGGGTAAGCCCTGTCCAAGTTGTCCCCAAGAAGGGAGGCATGACAGTGGTTCATAATGAAAAGAATGAACTGATTCCTACAAGAACAGTTACAGGGTGGCGTATGTGTATTGACTATAGAAGGCTCAATACAGCCACCAGAAAGGATCATTTTCCTTTACCATTCATAGACCAGATGTTAGAGAGACTAGAAAGTCATGATTACTACTGCTTTTTGGATGGCTATTTAGGTTACAACCAAATTGCAGTAGATCTCCAGGACCAAGAGAAAATAGCATTCACATGTCCATTTGGAGTATTCGCTTACAGAAAGATGCCATTTGGACTGTGCAATGCACCTGCAACCTTTCAGAGATGCATGCTCTCTATCTTCTCTGATATAGTAGAGAAATTTTTGGAAGTCTTCATGGATGACTTTTCAGTATTTGGAGACTCATTCAGCTCCTGTCTTGACCATCTAGCACTTGTTCTGAAAAGGTGCCAAGAGACTAACCTGATTTTAAATTGGGAAAAATGTCACTTTATGGTGACTGAAGGAATTGTTCTTGGGCACAAAATTTCGAACAAGGGAATAGAGGTGGATCAAGCTAAGGTAGAGTTAATTGAAAAATTACCACCGCCTACCAATGTTAAGACAATTAGAAGCTTTCTGGGACATACAGGATTCTATAGGAGGTTTATAAAGGATTTTTCAAAAATTACAAAACTTCTGAGCAATCTGCTAGCTGCTAATACACCCTTTGTCTTTGACACATAGTGTTTGTAGGCCTTTGAGACTCTAAAAGCTAAGCTGGTCACAGCACCAGTCATTTCTACACCAGACTGGACATTACCATTTGAACTAATATGTGATGCCAGTGACCATGCCATTGGTGCAGTATTGGGACAGAGGCATGAAAAGCTTCTGCATGTCATTTATTATGCTAGCCGTGTTTTGAATGACGCGCAGAAGAATTACACAACCACAGAAAAAGAGTTGCTTGCAGTGGTTTATGCCATTGACAAGTTCAGATCTTATTTAGTAGGATCAAAAGTAATTGTGTACACTGACCATGCTGCTCTAAAGTATCTCCTCATAAAGCAGGATTCAAAACCCAGACTCATAAGATGGGTGTTGCTTCTGCAAGAGTTTGATATAAAAATAAGAGACAGAAAAGGGACAGAGAACCAAGTAGCTGATCACCTGTCCCGGATAGAACCAGTAGCAGGAGCGTCCATCCCTCCTACTGAGATATCTGAAACCTTTCTGGATGAGCAATTGTTTACCATTCAGGAAGCTCCATGGTTTGCAGACATTGCAAACTATAAAGCTCAGTAATGTCAAGCTATTGACAGTAAAGAAGCGCTTATTGGGAGGCAACCCAATCTTATTTATCTATGTTAATTACTTTTTCATTTCGTTTTTCATTGTTATTTTATGTTTTCCTTAAGTTGATGATCATGTGGAGTCATAAAACAACTACAGAATTAAAGCGGAATAAAAAACAGCATCAAAAATAGCACACCATGGAGGATAGGCTTGCTGGCATTTAAACGTCAGTGAGGATAGCAGAATGGGCATTTAACGCCCAGTCTGGCAGCATTCTGGGTGTTAAATGCCAGAATTGGCAGCCAGAGTGGCGTTTAATGCCAGAAAAGACTGTCTGATGTCTGGCTGGCGTTAAACGCCAGAAAGGGACACCAGCCTGGTGTTTAATGCCAGGAAAGGTAGCAGAACTGGCGTTTAACACCAGATTTGGCACACAATGGGCGTTTAAATGCCAGGAAGGTGCAGGGATGAGAACTCCTTGACACCTCAGGATCTGTGGACCTCATAGGATCCTCACCTACCCCACCTCACTCTCCCTCTTCTCCACACCTTTCCATAATACTATTCCCCAACACCCACCTACCTCACCATTCACATTCAAACCATTCCCTCCCTTCCCTATAAATAACTCCCTTGGCCAAATTCCCACACACCTCCATCTCCTCTATTTCTTCTTCTTCTCCTCCTTTCTTTCTTCTTTTGCTCGAGGATGAGCAAATCTTTTAAGTTTAGTGTGGAAAAAGTATTGCTTTTTGTTTTTCCATAACCATTAATGGCACCTAAGGCCGGAGAAACCTCTAGAAAGGGGAAAAAAAAGGCAGTGACTTCCACTTACGAGTCATGGGAGATGGAGAAATTCATCTCAAGAGCCCATTACTAAAAAGAGGATGGAGCAAACAAGAGAGCCCACTCATAGACCTCAACAAGAGCATGAGAAAGTCTCTCATCAAGAAATCCCTGAGATGCCTCAAGGGATGTATTTTTCTCCACACAACTATTGGGAGCAACAAGGAAAGGAAGAGATATTGAGGAGCTTAAGCACTCCATAGGATCTTCAAGAGGAAGAACTAGCCGCCATCACTAAGGTGGACCCGTTCTTTAATTTCCTTGTTATTCATTTTGCTGTTTTCGTTTCTTACGCTTTATGTTTTATCTATGTTTGTGTCTTTATTACATGATCATTAGTGTCTAGTGGCTATGCCTTGAAGCTATGAATTTCCCATGAATCCTTCACCTTTATTAAATGAAAATTGTTCTAAATGCAAAAGAACAAGAAGTACATAAATTTCGAAGTCATCCTTGAAATTAGTTTAATTATTTTGATGTGGTGATGATACTTTCTGTTTTCTGAATGAATGCTTGAACAGTGCATATTTTTTATAGTGAAGTTTATGAATGTTAAAATTGTTGGCTCTTGAAAGAATGATAGAAAAAGAGAAATGTTATTGATTATCTGAAAAATCATAAAATTGATTCTTGAAGCAAGAAAAAGCAGTGAAGAACAAAGCTTCCAAAAAAAATAGCAAAAAAGAAAAGAAAAGAAAAAGTAAGCAGAAAAAGCCAATAGCCCTTTAAACCAAAAGGCAAGGATAACAAAGGATCCAAGGCTTTGAGCATTAATGGATAGGAGGGCCTAAAGGAATAAAATCCTGGCCAAAGCGGCTGAATCAAGCTGTCCCTAACCATGTGCTTGTGGCATGCAGGTACAAGTGAAAAGCTTGAGACTGAGTGGTTAAAGTCGTGATCAAAAGCAAAAGAGTGTGCTTAAGAACTCTAGTCACCTCTAACTGGGGACTTTAGCAAAGCTGAGTCACAATCTGAAAAGGTTCACCCAGTTATGTGTCTGTGGCATTTATGTATCCGGTGGTAATACTGGAAAATAAAGTGCTTAGGGCCACGGTCAAGACTCATAAAGTAGCTGTATTCAATAATCAACATACTAAAACTAGGAGGATCAATAACACTATCTGAATTCTGAGTTCCTATAGATGCCAATCATTCTGAACTTCAAAGGATAAAGTGAGATGCCGAAACTATTCAGAAGCAAAAAGCTAGTAGTCCCGCTCATCTAATTAGAACTAAGCTTCATTGATATTTTGAAATTTATTGTATATTCTCTTATTTTTATCCTATTTGTTTTCAGGTTCTTGGGGACAAGCAACAATTTAAGTTTGGTGTTGTGATGAGCGGATAATTTATATGCTTTTTGGCATTATTTTTAAGTAGTTTTTAGTATGTTTTAATTACTTTTTATTATGTTTTTATTAGTTTTTATGCAAAAATCATATTTCTGGACTTTACTATGAATTCATGTATTTTTCTGTGATTTCAGGTATTTTCTGGCAGAAATTGAGGGACCTGAGCAAAAATCTGATTCAGAGGCTGAAAAAGGATTGCAGATGCTGTTGGATTCTGACCTCCCTGCACTCGAAATGGATTTTCTGGAGCTATAGAAGCCCAATTGGCGCGCTCTTAATTGCGTTGGAAAGTAGACATCCTGGGCTTTCCAGCAATATATAATAGTCCATACTTTTCTTGAGTTTTAATGACGCAAACTGGCGTTTAACGCCAACTTTCTACCCTATTCTAGCGTTAAACGCCAGAACTGGGCTAAAAAATGGAGTTAAACGCCCAAACTGGCATAAAAGCTGGAGTTAAATGCCAAGAATAGCCTATGCACGTGAAAGCTTCATTGCTCAGCCCAAATACACACCAAGTGGGCCCCAGAAGTGGATTTCTGCACTATCTATCTTAGCTTACTCATTTTCTGTAAACCTAGGTTACTAGTTGAGTATAAAAACTAATTTTAGAGATTTATTTTGTACCTCATGACATTTTACATCCAAATTAGTATCTTCTACAGCATGAGTCTCTAAACCCCATGGTTGGGGGTGAGGAGCTCTGCTGTGTCTCGAAGGATTAATGCAATTATCTCTGTTTTCTATTCAATCATGCTTGTTTCTATTCTAAGATATTCATTCGTACTTCAACATGATGAATGTGATGATCCGTGACACTCATCACCATTCTCAACTTATGAACGCGTTCTTGACAACCACTTCCGTTCTACCTTAGATTGAGTTGTGTATCTCTTGGGTTCCTGGTTCACGGGTTTGATTGCTTCTCTTGACAACAGAGCATTCAGATCCGTGAAACCAGAGTCTTCATGGTATAAGCTAGAATCAATTGGCAGCACTCTTGAGATCCAAAAAGTCTAAACCTTGTCTGTGGTATTCTGAGTAGGATCCGGGAAGGGGTGACTATGATGAGCTTCAAACTCACAAATGCCGGGCGCAGTGACAGTGTGCAAAAGGATCAATGGATCCTATTCCAGCACGAGTGAGAACCGACAGATGATTAGCCCTACGAAACCCGTAGTTGGACCATTTTCACTGAGAGGACAGATGGTAGTCATTGACAATGGTGATCCACCAACATACAGCTTGCCATGGAAGGAGCCTTGCGTGCGTGAAGAAGACAACAGTAGGAAAGCAGAGATTCATAAGACAGAGCATCTCCAAAACCTCAACCTATTCTCCATTACTGCATAACAAGTATTATTCATTTCATGTTCTTTTACTTTTTATAAACAAAACTCTTTTTATTATTAATCTCCTGACTAAAGTTTACAAGATAACCATAGATTGCTTCAAGCCGACAATCTCTGTGGGATCGACCCTTACTCACGTAAGGTATTACTTGGACGACCAAGTGCACTTGCTGGTTAGTTGTACGAGTTGTGAAAAGTGTGATTTACAATTTCGTGCACCAGTGACTGACCAACAGCCCAGCGTAGAGATCGAGCTGCCACAGTAGCAGCATCTGAGCTAGCTTCTTCTTCAGCAGCAGCCGGACCCTCGACAGTACTACGTGCATCTACCAGGCCAGCACCACCATCATCAGTACCCCAGCCAACATACCGTCTCGTGCAGCGCGTCTTTGAGCGCTTGGACCAGATCAAATGTCGCAACAAGCGACATTATGAGCGCCTGAGCCGGATGATCGCAGCATTGGGCGTCGACATGCCCTCCGAGACCATTACTCCTTCCAACCAGTCTGAGGCAGAAGAGGAGGCTCAGCAGGCAGAGGTCCCTACATAGCCACATCCAGAGCCACAGCTTTAGCCAGCTGCAGACGTTGACCCTCTCACCCAATCTGAGTTGTAGCATCGAGGACAATGCTTTCTTCTAAGTGTGGGGAGGTTGCCGTCGTTGGCGGATTTCATTTTGGTGACCCATTTTAGACACTTGTTTTATTTTGTTTTATTTTCAGTACTTACACATTTTTTTACTGCACTTTCAGCTTTTGTATATATTAGTTATTGATGAGCGGATAATTTATACACTTTTTGGCATTGTTTTTAGATAATTTTTAGTATAATCTAGCTATTTTTAGGGATTCTTTCATTAGTTTTTATGCTAAATTCACATTTCTGGACTTTACTATGAGTTTGTGTGTTTTTCTATGATTTCATGTAATTTCTGTCTGAAATTGAGGGACCTGAGCAAAACTCTGATAGAAGGCTGACAAAGGACTGCTGATGCTGTTGGATTCTGACCTCCCTGCACTTGAAATGAATTTTCTGGAGCTACAGAACTCCAAATGGCACGCTTTTAATGGCGTTAGAAAGTAGACATCCAGAGCTTTCCAGCAATATAATAGTCCATATTTATTCGAGATTAGACGACGTAAACCGGCGCTCAACGCCAGTTCCATGTTACATTCTAGAGTCAAACGCCAAAAACACGTCACGAACCAGAGTTGAATGCCAAAAACATGTTACAACTTGGCGTTCAACTCCAAAAGAAGCCTCTGCACGTGTAAAGCTCGAGCTCAGCCCAAGCACACACCAAGTGGGCCCCGGAAGTGGATTTCTGCATCAATTACTTACTTCTGTAAACCCTAGTAGCTAGTCTAGTATAAATAGGACATTTTATTATTATATTAGACATCCTGGATTGTATTTTTGATCCTGTGATCACGTTTTGGAGGCTGGCCATTCGGCCATGCCTGAACCTTCATCACTTATGTATTTTCAACGGTGGAGTTTCTACACACCATAGATTAAGGGTGTGGAGCTCTGCTGTACCTCGAGTTTTAATGCAATTACTACTATCTTTTATTCAAATTCAATCTTATTTCTGTTCTAAGATACTACTCGTACTTCAATCTGATGGATGTGATGATCCGTGGCACTTATCATCATCCGTCCCTATGAACGCGTGCCTGACAACCACTTCCGTTCTACAAGCAAAAGCTAGAGTGTGTATCTCTTGGATTCCTGATGCACGACGCATGGTTGCCCTCGCCTGACAACCGAGCCTTCCATTTTGTGAGATCAGAGTCTTCGTAGTATAAGCTAGAGTTGATGGCGGCATTCATGAGAATCCAAAAAGTCTAAACATTGTCTGTGGTATTCCGAGTAGGATTCCGGGATTGAATGACTATGACGAGCTTCAAACTCGCGATTGTTGGGCGTGATGACAAACGCAAAAGAATCAAGAGATTCTATTCCGACATGATCGAGAACCGACAGATGATTAGCCGTGTCGTGACAGAGCATTTGGACCTTTTTCACTGAGAGGATGGGATGTAGCCATTGACAATGGTGATGCCCTACATACAGCTTGCCATGGAAAGGAGTAAGAAGGATTGGATGAAGGCAGTAGGAAAGCAGAGATTCAGAAGGAGCACAGCATCTTCATACGCCTATCTGAAATTCCCATCAATGATCTACATAAGTATTTCTATCTTTATTTTCTATTTATTTATTATTATTATTATTCGAAAACTCCATAACCATTTATTATCCACCTGACTGAGATTTATAAGATGACCATAGCTTGCTTCATACCAACAATCTCCGTGGGATCGACCCTTACTCACGTAAGGTTTATTACTTGGACGACCCAGTGCACTTGCTGGTTAGTTGTGCGAGGTTGTGAAGAAAGTGCTGAGTTAGTAAATGCGCACACCAAGTTGAATGCCATTATAAGAGATCACAATTTTGTGCACCAGTTATTTTGGATACTTTTGAGTTTATCGCATTTTGCACTTTGGCTTGTATATACTTTAGATTTTTAATTGGATTTGCACTTTTAGTTTGATAGTATATATATATATATATATATATATATATATATATATATATATATATAGTTATTTTAGTTTATTAGTTGTGATTGAAAAAATATAGATTATTGAGCTTAGTTTACCCTTTTGCATATGAGAATTTGGTTTGGTTGAAAATAGGGAATAAACTAAGGAATTTTAACCTTTCTCAATCACAACATTTCATTTAGGGCATATATAATAAGCTTAGTCAAAATAATGAGATTTTCCAAGAAATTTACTTATAGGGCACCCCCCAATTGATTTGAAAAAATAAATTTATGTCCATTATTTTGTGTATGAATGCACTTATATGATTGAGGCTATTGTTTCAATTAGCTCACTTACCCAAATAGCCTTACCTTTTATCTTCCATTGTTAGCCAACTTTGAGCCTATGCTAAACCCATTTGTTCTTAATTTTAGCACATTACAAGTCTTAAAGCGAAAACAATAAATGTCCCTTGTTTGGATCTTTGATTAGCTTAGGCTAGTGAGAGTGTTTATCATTCAAGTTTGGAGAGTTGGGAATATTGGTTGGGATAAAAGAGTGTTTTTATATTTCTATTGAAAATATTAGGAATTGGGTACATACTCATGCATTGAATGTGTAAACCATATGTATTGATGCTCTTGTATATATTTTAGTTTGAAAAAAAAAATAATGACAAAGAAAAAGAAAAATAAAAAGAAAAAAAAATATATATATATATATATATATATATATGGAAAAAGAAAAAGAAAAAGAAAAAGAAAAGTAATAAAAAGGGGACAAAATGCCCCAAAGTGATGTTCAATAATAATCAATGCATATGGGTTGTGATAAAAAAGAGAATGCATGCTTTCACCCATCCAGTTAGGGTTCGATTGCTCAATTACATGCTTTCACTCATGATCATCTATTTTTCACTCAATTACATGCTTTCACTCAGTTAGGTTTGACTTGGTTGTTAATACCTTTAGCCCGTATGTTTATACAAGCTTTCTTGAAAGTTGATTTATTTTGACCAAGTAGTTGCATTCATATAGATAGATCGCATGTAGATAGGTTACCTTTAGGTAGTTTGCATTGAATAAATGTTGATACCCTTTGTTTCTTTCTTGAGTTTAGCATGAGGACATGCTTAGTTTAAGTGTGGGGAGGTTTGATAAACCCCAATTTTGTGGTTTACCTTGTGCTTAATTTGGGGGATTTTATCAACTTTTCTCACATTTATTCAATGAAATAGCATGATTTTATAATTTTCCCTAAACTTGTGCTTAAGTATGAAAACAATCTTTTTAGGCCTTAAAATAGCTAAGTTTAATTCACTTTAATTCCATTCAATGTCTTGATATGTTTGTTGAGTGATTTCAGGTTCATAAGGCAAGTATTGGATGGAAGAAGTGAAGAGAAAAGCATTGAAAGTGGACAATTCATGGAAAAACAATGATTTGGAGTGCTTAGAGCGACGCGCACGCGTGATCGACGTGTACGCGTGAAGAGGTGCATCGTCGAAGGAGACGCATACGCGTGACATGACGCGTACGTGTGACGAGGAAAACGCCAGACGACGCGTACGCATGACCCATGCATACGTGTCACAAGCAGCACGCGACCTCATTAAAATGAAAAGGCTGAGGCGATTTATGAGCTTCCCAGGCCCAAATTCAACTGATTCCAGAGATTATTTCATGCAGCATTCAAGCTTGGACAAAGGGAGAGCAATTAGTTTTAGATTAGCATCATGTAGGTTAGTTTTCTAGAGAGAGAAGCTCCATCTTCTCTTTAGAATTAGGATTCTTAGGCTTATTGCATCTTAGATCTAGGTTTAATTCTTGCTTTTATCTACTTTTTCTTGCAATTTATTGTTCTTTCATCCTAGATCCTCTAGTTTACTTGTCATTTTCTTTATTTTGTTGCTTTTATGCTTATGAACTATTGTTGGATTTGGATTTTATTTAATGCAATTTGATATTTGATGTTCTTTTATTATTGATTTGAGTTGTTGTTATTGTTTCCTTGCAATAGGGTAGTTGTGGATTTATTTCTTCCTTGCAATTTACTATACTTTCCTTTTATGTCTTTCAAGTGTTTGACAAAATGCTTGGTTGAATGTTATAGTAGTTTTTTTAGCATTCTTGACTTGGAAAGAGGAATTAGGCAATCTTGAGTCATGGATATCCAATTCATGTTGGTGATCTAGAGTTGTTAGTTAATATTGTTTCCATTGACGCTAATCTTTTGCTAATTCAATTAGTAAGTTGATTACGACTTTTGGATTAAGATTAACTAGTCTTATTTGGCTTTCTCTTGTGTGAAGATAACATTGCACCTTCTTCCATTGTTAGAGATGACTAAATAGGATAAGCTCTTGATAATTATTGTATGATCATTAGTGACTAGGATAGAAAGCCTATATTCTCAATCCTTACCATGGATGTCTCTCTTTATTAATTGCTTTCTTTAGTTGTTTGTCTATTTTCTTGTCATTTAATTTCTTACACTTTTACCAACCCACCCCTTGGAAACCATAACCAATAATACGCATACCTCACTATAATTCCTTGAAAAGATGACCCGAGGTTTAAATACTTCGGTTACTTTTATTGGGTTAGACTTGTGACAACCAAAATTTTTAAACTTTGATTTGAGCATTACTTGTTGGTTGGGAACTATACTATCAACGGAATTATTTTGTGCGAAATTCCTAACCGACGATAATGCTCTCATCAGCAAACAATGAGAAATTTGTCGACGAGCGGTCTGCGCCCCATTATGAAAGATTTAGTGTGAGACTGCCTCTGAACCCCCACAAGAATTGCTGCTGTTAGTTGGGGTCGTTCTTCACCAGTGGCCTCCGCTACTCTGCGTTGGCGGCTTCCTCTACGTCTACCTCTACCACTAGTCTTGCTGATTCCCAGAAAGTTGTCGACCTGAGGGAGGAATTGCAGAAGCTAACACAGGAGCTTCCCTAATAGGAGGAGCAGTCTGAGCAGAGGTATCAAGAGATTCTTACACGCGATGCCGTCAGCTATGACATGATGGAGAAGCTAGAGCAGCTCGATCGATTGTGACAGAAGATGGAAGAGTACAGCCAGCAGATGCGCGCTGGAGGCAACAACGCTACTAGTTCCAGCAGTGTTGCTGCCAATTCCAACGGCAACGCTGCTGGTGGAGCATCAACGGCAACAACTCCTCCACTGCCTCAGCAGGGGGACCAGGACGCCGCTGCCACCTATGACGACGATGAAGACTATCAGAATCTGTAGAATTTAGGGTTTACGCATTTTTGTTTATCTTTACTTCATTGTATTCTACATTTGTGATATTTTATTTCATTCAGATTATTTATTTTTAAATAAAACTATTTCTTGATTTCTGACGACGTTAAATTTCTGCTAACAATTATGTTAACAAGAACCTTCTAATTGTGGTTTAACTGTGACAAAAAAATTTAGGATTTATAAATTTAACATTACCATCGGATAAAATTCCATGGTAAAATGGCGCCTAAACACATGAAACGACGCCAAAGATACCGTCGGATAAATCCGACGGTAATCATCAACACAATCTCGCCAAATCCATTGAAAAGACCGACAGAATATCAGCCATTAATTAGCGTTGGACAAAATAAATCCAACAGTAAGTAATTTTCGGCGACATTTATACTGGCAACACAAGGACAACGGTAAATTCGACGGTAATCTATTTAGCGGCAAAATTATTTTATAAATCCAACGGTAAATCCAACAGTACTCAGCATTTTTCTTATAGCGATGATAATGTGTCATGTTAAGTGCCACATGGCATGATAACATCATACGTTAATACCACTTATCAGAAGATGATTGGTTGACGTGTCAGATTTAGTGATACGTGGTATGCCACATATGCCACGTGTTATTATCTGACATATCATAAATTTGTTTAGAGTCAAATTAGTCCTTAAAATTATATACATAAGTCATTTTAATCTCTAAAATTTTAAAAATTGATCAAATTAGTCCTTATATATATATATATATATATATATATATATATATATATATATAAATTTCTCTTTTTTTATAATATAAATTTTTAATATTTCTTAATTCTACTAATTTTAATCTCATTTTTTAACCTTAAAAAACAATTTTTTTAGATAAAATAATAAAAATAATTAAATTACTATAAAATTATTTTCTCATTTTAGATTTTTCATTTTTAAATTCTAGCTATTTTGTAATGAATTTTTTTATATAAATAATTTTATCAAACTATTATTATTAATTATATACTAAATTTTTTTTCATTTTTTGAATCTCACAAAAAATATAATACTTATTTTAAAATTGTAATCTTTTATACCTCACCCAAAATTTAGTCCAATCTATCACTAGTTGTCTATTTTCATCTTTCTATATTTATTTTAGTTCAAAATTCTTTTTAACAAATTAACTTTTTTTAAAAAGATAGGAAAAAACTAACAATTGAAAAGACATAGAAAAATGGCAATAACTAATTAGTAATAATATTAAAAAATTACATTAAGATGCTAAGATTTAACGAGTGATCTCACAAATTGATTTTTCAACGACAATAAAATTAGATATAAAAGTTAGCCACCAATATAAAATACATGTTGGAATACAAATACACATTGAAAATAAATAAAATCACATATGTATTTATACACAAATACATTGATGACTAATTTCGGTGTCCGAATAGAATTTTTGTTTTTTAGTTATTGAGTTCTACCACATAAATTAAACAATAACAAAAATTTAAAAATTTAAAATATAAAAGATTTAAATTTTAAAATAACTACTATATTTATTTAGTGAGATTCAAAAAATTAAAATTTTTAAGTATATAATTAATAATAATTTGATAAAATTATTTAAATAAAAACTTTAAACACTAAAATTTAAAAATATAAATGACAAAATAATTTTGTAATAATTCAATTATTTCTAATATTTTATGTAAAAAGAATTATTTTTTAAGGTCTAAAAAATAATATTAAAATTAGTAGTATTAAAAATTATTAAAAATTTAATATTCTAAAAAAAAGTGAGATTTATATAAGAATTAATTTGATCAATTTTTAACATTTTAAAGATAAAAATGATTATGTATATACTTTTGGAGACTAATAATTCAATTTGACACTAAATAAATTTACGACATGTTATATATCCTGTGGCATACCACGTGTCACTAACCTGACACGTCAACCATAATCATCTTATGACATGTGACATTAACCTACTGTTCATACCCTAACTCAACGCTAAAGCTCAGGTTCAAATAAGATAAAAAGGCCCAATTCATAGATTTGCCTCTCCTGCAACCGACCTCCACCGAAGAGGTCGGTTTCAACACAAAAACTACTCCAAGGAAGTCGGGACCAAGGATTAGTTGGCGAATAAACACCCATTCAAATAAGTAACTGCCTCTAAAATCTCTCAACCCACTTCCAGAAGCCATATCTCAACTTCCCTAAGATAAAGGGACGGTTATCCACCTTAAAAGGTGGAACTACTCCAACGGTGGTTATTGGTTCACCACTACAAATACACTGACACCCCTCAGGTATCACTAAGTTCCAATACTCTCTAAACTTGCTTAGACCCTTACTGACTTAGGCATTGGAGTGTCTTTGCAGGTACCACCCCCATTCTCCCACACACAAGTCGGACGGAGGCTCTCAGACGCGAACCTAGTCGAAGGGCTCCCTCCTTCAGACGATTGGCCAACCCAATGAATTCAACCCATTAATCTCCGATTACCCATCATAACACCTACTATAACATCATATCACGTGATACTTAATATAATACGTCATCATCTAATTAACCGAAAGATAAATTTGATTTACATTTTATCTTTCAAAGACTAATATAACTAATATAATCTTTCTATGACTAATTTAAAAAATAAGTGATATTTTAAAAACAAATTTAACTACTAATTCGAGAAATTAAGGATTATTTCATGAATAGTGGATGATCAACTTAATTTTAACAGTAGAACTGTAGAAGGAACTTTCTTCATCATCGATTTTGTTTTGGACTCTTTTATTTCTCTAGCCTCCACAATATAGAAAATTAGAACAATTATATATTTTATTGTTTGTATCAAAATATGTGTGGATTTATTTTTAGATAACAAGCAAAAGTGATAGATGGCTATACATATGTGTGTGTGGGGGAAAGTTTTTTAATGACATTAGTTATGGTGACTAAGGTGTTATAAATTTGATTTACAAATAAAATATTAACATATGTCATGAAAATTAAATCTAAGACCAAAATAGTTCTTTTTCTTATAATTTTTTATGATTACTTTTATTAAAATAATTTTTAATAATATTTATAATTATTAATTTATTATTATTTTTATTTTTAACAAATAATTTTTATAATTATTTTTACTAAAATAATTTTTTTATAATTATTTTTATTTTTTGATTATTTATTATTATTATTTTTTAATAATTTCTAAAAATAATACCAAAATTATTTTTTTAATTATTTTTCATTTTAAAAAATAATTTCTTATAATTATTTTTATTATTTTTTACCAAAATAAATTTTTTTAATTATTTTTTTTGTAATTTCGAAAAACTAACACCAAAATGATATTCTCTCTTGGTGTTAGTTTAAAAATAATCATAAAAAATTATAAGAGATAATATCATTTTGGTGTTAGTTTTCCAAAATTATAAAAAGAAAAAATAATTATAAAAAAATCATTTTGGTAAAAATAATTATAAAAATAATTTTGATGTTATTTTTAGACATTATTAAAAATAATAATAATAATAATAAATAATTAAAAAATAAAAATAATTATAAAAAAACTTTTTAGTAAAAATAATTATAAAAATTATTTTTTTAAATAATAATAAATATAATTAAAAAAATATTTTAATAAAAATAATCATAAAAATTATAAGAGAGAGAATTATTTTAATTTTAAATTTAATCTTTTTACCATATATTAATATTTTATTTAGTCACTAAAGAATTTCTTTTATATATATATCATCACTCGCGCATTTACTTATGATTCAGAAAACTCATTTATTTTATTTTATTCCCCACTCTGAAGAAATTACTATAAGAAAGAAACAACCACATAACTAATAAATTAATAATAACCTCTCAAAAGAAAAGTCTGCAGATAACGACCGTAATCGCGACGTACTATAAAGGAAATGCGATACGTGGAAAATTTTTTGGTTTAATTATTATATTAATCCTTTTGTGAAATTTTCAATTAGGTTTTTATATATATTTTTTTAATTAAATTTTTGCACCAAATTTTTTTTAATTGAGTCCCTACACTTTTTTCTCTTTTATTTAAGTTTCTATGTCAATTCTTTTTTTTAGTTGAGTCCCTATAAAATTAAGTCAATTATTACTAAAAAAGACTTAATTAAAAAATAATTTAGTGCAGAAACTCAATTAAAAAGAAAAAAAAGCATATGAACCTAATTGAAATTTTATAAAACTATAAAGACTAACAAAATAATTAAACCAAATTTTTAAGTATACTGCAGCAGTGATTTTTAATTATAGATCTTAATTATAAAAATATATATAATATATATAATTAAAATCAACAATTAAAAATTACTAAAATACTGGTGTACTCGTCTACTTAAAAACTTTTCTATAGTATTCTGCTTGGTTGATGAAGATGCACCAAAGGCAGGAGAGCTAAGAAAACAATTGTGGTTTTTCTGACAAATAATTTTTCCTCAATAACCAGAGGATTGCCTTTTCTGAGTACTATGGGCCTTTGATGTACCTAGCTCCGGCTGCACACTCCTAGCTCTCCACCCACATCCTCCCCTTCCTGCGTGTGCCACATTTGTCGTCACCCTCACCATCAGCAAGAGTACCTCACCACCACAGTCGACAACAATGACGACCACCTCGACGCCAACAGCCTTGACCGCAAGATTAAGGTCACAACGCTGCACAGCATGCCGGTTCTTGCTTCTTCCTTCTCTCCTTCCTTCGCCACCTTCGCCATGAACCTCGTTCTCGTAATGACTGACATTGTTACCTTCCTGTGAGATCCGCCATTGATGCTCTAGGGTTTGGAAGCATAAGCTTGGAAAGAACGGTTACAAATAACGGTTAGAGTCAATATTGGCGGGTGGCAACACTGCTACTCCTCGGAATGCAGAATGCAAAGATCCACAATACGGGGTTGATAGAATGTGCGCAGAGTAACAAAGGAACACTGATGAAGCCTAAGGACCGAATCAAGATCTTCGTGTTCACGCTGTTCAACGAGAAAGCAAGAGCGTGAGAGTGCGAGAGCAAGAGAATCCGTTGGGGAGGGAGAATGAGTTGGGGAGGGGAGGGATTAGGGTTGGAGGGTTTGCCAGATCATTAAAATACGGTTGTCATGTCAGCATCGTGCTCGCTTCGGAAGCACGCTTGTCGAATTTTAAAATCTTTCAACGACTATTTTGTTAATAACAAAAGGCAAGTACTGTTTTGCCACCACCAAACAGGAACCAATTTAGTTTTTACCTTTATTGCAATCAACAGGACAAGGAGATCTTTTAAGCATTTCACCATTTATACCACTGACATTAATGGTGTACGTGACCCCTACATCCATGAGGCTAAGTAAATGCATCGCAGGTATTGTTTCATTGGAATAGAAATCCAAAGATCCCCTCAAATTTTGATGATGATCCATTCCCTTGTGTTTGCAAGGATATGAATATTCACAATTTATTCTACGGAAAGTTCCAGGACTTCCTATTCAACTTATCTAGACCAGCAACCTTGAGAAGACTTATATAGTTAAGATCAACATGTCTCTTCATGTTCTCCTTATGAAGTAAATTAGACCTGAGGGAAGTCATGTCCATGTTACTAGTGACTGCGTGAGAAACAACCCGTTTGGGTGATCATATCCTACGAAGACAATATGGTTTGGAGTCAAAGATGCCCAAAAAGTACGAGAAGCCTCACCATCTTGCTGTAAGATTATCTTATGTAAACTACATCCTCCTATACTTCGAAATTAGAGGATCCACACTCTTCAAGACTCAAATGAAACTTGCCACTTCGAGTACTATCAAGCTGGTGAGTACCCATAGGTGAAAACTGTAATCCACTTAGTGACTTCTTTTGGGATCGGAAAACTTCAAATTCAAAGGGCAGTTGGGGTGGACACAGTTTATTCATACTCATGTTTCCATCAATTGAAAAATAGTGAACCGACTTTCTTTTGCAAGGCTTCAAATTCTCTCTTTCTACCGTGTTATGTTTCTTAGGTATTCCATGAGATTTATCCTTGTGACTCTTTTAACAACCTCACCCCCATCTCATGCATGACACTGCAAGAAAGTCATTTGCTTTCTTTCTAACAGTTGATTTTTCCAACTTCGAACTTCTACTTTCAGCATCAGGAATAACCTCTCGTATTGATTCTTTGCCATAAGTTCCACAATTTCCATCGGTATATCATCGATGTTCCAGCCTCGGATAACTCTGTTGTCTTTTCACCGTATCTTTTCATACTACCTAGATTCTCTATAGCTTCAACAGGTTTCTCTTTGATTCTTGCACCTGCGATTTCCTGAAAAGAATTGATAATCTTCTCATAAACATGTTTGCTATTAATACTTGATTGTCTCAAGATTCCAACTATTAGACATTCATGCATGTTGCACACAATGTGACATCTAAAACAACCAAAGGAATATATACTATAATAGAAAAGAAAGAAAGAAAGATATTTAGGTATTAATAACAAATACAATAAGAAAGTCTTATCCCCTAGATGGAGTCGCCTACATGAATCAAATGACACTATTATGCCCAATCATGAATCATATTTATACTCAGTTCATTTATACTTAAATCTCTTTTGATGAGCTCATTCAAAGTTTTATTGGCTATTAACAATTCATGTCCAAAAATAAATAAATAGTTATAAAATAACTGCAGCAGAAATATTTAGTTGTTTACAAGAAAACATCTCATAGATTATTCACAGAATGATAATAAATTAGCTTAACATAAGATTTATTTTCAGTTATGCTCATTTGACAGAATATGAAATCAAAAAGCATCCTGTGGGGATTTAACTAGCTACTTACTTCAAGATGAGCTCCTTTTCCTGCAGAGATAGAATTTGTGTGTTTAGAAGGAATGCTAGGCCCTCCAAAAGCATTGATTTCACTATCTTTCCTTTTAAGCTGATGTATATTTGACAGCTGCTTATCAGTGACTTGACAGCTGCTTTACCACAGTTTGTATCAGATTTGCAACCGCTACTGCAACAATTAAAGTCTGTTTGGCCATCTTTATCCATGTCCTTAGTTACACTTTCTTGATGACAGCTCTCACAACCAAAACATCTGTATGTTGGTACATCAAGTGGTGGAAGCGATGGATTTTCCTCAGACTCATTTACTGGAAATGGCCAACATTTTTTCCAGTCTTTCTTTCTTATTTCAGATACATAACCACTGCAGCAACACCAAATCAGATATTATGGTGTTATGTTCTGAAAGGGAAGTAAAAAATTATTTCTGATTTCTAGAAAGGTTCAATAAATTTTGAGAGAGAATGATGAGAGTTATCAAAGTTAATTACTAAACACTCTCAAACATATTTGTGTTAACCACAAATTTCTATACTTAGATATGAACCGCTTAATTCAACCTATCCTTGTTGCCATTAATTAATTGCTTCCAACTTTAAAATGTTATGAATAAAATTAAATCACATTATGATATCATCTAATAGCCTCAAGGTCCGAAACCTTCTTCCTGAGAAAATAAGATGGTATAAGCATCAATGCTTACCGTATCGAGAAGTGTTGGCATTTTCTAGTTGATGCCTTATCCCCAATAGCATCGGCAAGATCTATGGAGATTGAGTTAACTTGGACGAAAGACCCCATCATTAACTCGATAACAGCAATACTACTAGGATATACTTTGAAATGTGCCCCGACAACCAGCCATTCACGCAAGCACACTAAAAAACCAAGAATTTCAAGAAGCAAGAGCAACAAATCCAATGTACCCTATTCACACAAAGCAAATCCAAATCAAATTTTGAAATAGTGAAAAAGAATATAAGAACTAAATGAAGCCATTATTTATCACATAAGAGTCACGGACTTCCACACATTTAAGGAAAACACCAGAAATAACATATATATATATATATATATATATATATATATATATATATATATATATATATATATATGATGTGATAACATCATACCCATGTGCTTTAATAAACTATTAATTAGGGTTCATGCAAATCTACCTACAAACTTAAGTGAATGACAACAAAAACAATGCCAAAATCAAACATAAACAAGCCACTACCAACAAAAGCTCCATACACAGTGAATGGTCACATAAAATAACAACCTCCAATATCCTGAGAGACACAAACCCTAGCTTTCAACTCAACAAAACAACACAAACAGAAGCTCATAACCAAGAATTGAATGATAGAAGCACAACGCAAGAAACAAAACACACGAACACGAAGCTCATAAGACAAAAGCAAATTACCTAGGGTTTTCACAAGAAGTTCAATCATCGCAAGATTCACCACCATAACCAGCTTGTTTGGGAAGTGATTCAAGAAAATCACCCCGAAAACACGCCAAAGAGCCAACAAGAAAGAAAAATTGACCCCAAACAACCAGCGAATTGGGAAGATTAGGGCTCAGAAGCGCAACCTGCAATCACGCATTAAACATAATTAGCTCAAATTAATCAGTAATCAGAAATTTAAAGTAAACATAACAGTGGGAGGGAAGAAGAAAAAGCGCGAAACGACAACAATAAAGTAAAACCAGAAAATGAAAAAAAAAATTAAAAAAAGAAACGGTCGGTAGCTGAAGTGGACACAGCAAGCCATAAACAGTACAGTCAAGTTAATATCTCAAACCCGAACCCGAAAAACGCGGTTGTCAGTAACTGAAAACCCGGGTCAAGATCGACCCGGAATAATGAACCGAAAATGAAGCGATAAGAAAGAGGGTAATAGAACCACGACGAAGAATGGCGCACGCGAAATCACCTGAAGGCAACGGCACTCGATCTCGCTCTCTAGCGAAGCTGGTCATCGATTCTTCAACGGCTAAGCCATAAAACGACGCTGTTTGATAGAGCGCTACTCCGATAAGGCACCGAGCTGAGCTGGGCGATGCGATTCGCAGCTTAGAGAGAAGAATTTGAATGCGAAAATCACGAAAACCCTAGAGAGAGAAAGTGAGGAGAGAGAATGAGTGAGAAATAAAAGATGGGGCTCTCGATTGTTTCGGGATGTGAGAGAGAGAAAGAGTGCGCGTGTCTGAAAGTGTGAGAGTTGGAGAGAGAATTTTTTTCTTTTTTACTGTCAGTCAGTTTTTGGGACAAAGGATCCTTCGTTGTTGCACCTTTTGATTTTTTATATGGAGAAGAGGATGTAGTAATACAATAATGTGGAGAAGAGAGATATTTCACATATATATGGTGCTAGCAGAAAATGGACCCTCCGTTTTCAGTTTAAAAAAAAATAAAAAAAATTAAAATTACAATACGGACGGTCCGATTTGTAATTTCAAAAATAAAAAAAAATTTTAATGTTAAAATTGGACCGTCCGATTTTCATTTCAACAAATTAAAAAAAATAAAAAATACAAATCGGGCCCTCCGATTTCTTGTTTATTTTATTCTTCAAGCAAATCGGACCCTCCGATTTGTGGTTTATTTTTTTATCAAGCAAATCGGACCGTCCGATTTGAATAAAACACCATATAAAAAAAAACACCTAATTTTCTCATAACAATGTATTACACCTATATTTAGCCAATATAAAAAAAAATTAGCCGTCTTGTTGTCCCTATATTAAAAAATTAATAGAAGGAAAGAAAATAGAAAGAAAGAAAATGAAGGAAAAAGTTTATTTTTTTTATGTTGTTTGGATGAATAGAAAATCGATGAAAAGAAAATAAAAGAATTTTTTTTTTGTTTAGATGAAAGGAAAAGTAAAAAGAGAAAAAATTATAACCAAATAAAATTACCTTAATACCCTTTCTTACATTATATATAAATTATCTTATATTAATGTATTTAAATTATTTTTTTAATAAAAAAAGTAATTACAATTACATTTTAAAATTTTAACCTGTTATCTTTATTAACAATAATATTTTTTTAAATTTATTCTTTTATGTTGTCTTTTAATACTATAAATAAAAATATATATCATTCTTTTTAAATATATACATATATAACAAAACGCAAAAACAAGTAACAACGACCAGAAAGATAGGTGTTTTCTTTTTTTTTGAAAAGATTGAAATTAGAGATTTTAATTTCTGTAATTGAAAAGGTAAATTTGTCTTTTTACTCATAATTTTTTTCTATCTCAGTTTTCAGCCCCCAACTTTGACGTGAAAACTTTTAGGTGTGTTCTATATATACTTTTCTATTTTTCCTTCATTTTCCCTGTTGATCCAAATGAAAAAAAATTAAATTTTCCATCCGTTTTCTTCCCTCCATTTTCTTTCCTTCCAACTTCATCACATCCAAACAAACTATTAATAAGATAAAATGAGAATATTGTATTATGAAAAAAGTAAAGTATATTTTTTACATTCAAAGTTATAATTTTTTTAAAAAATATATTTAATTTAATTTAATACATTTAAAATAAATTTTAATTTTATTTATGTCGTCAATTATTTTTTGAGAAATGTTAGAGGATTAATTAGCCATTTAAAATGATTAAAAATATATTGTTAAATTATTAAATTAAAATAATTAAATTGATGTCTAAAAATAATGACTAAAATAATAAATTTTTGATACTTTTAGAGTATTTTCTCTATTTTTTTCTTAGTAGCTATTTAATTTTTTTCAAGTATTTCTTATATTTAAAATGAAAAAGCTCAAATAAAATTGTTTTTACGTAAGTTGATCGTTAAAAATTAGCGATAAGTATTATTCTGGTCTCTAAGATTTAGGGTCAAAATCAAATTCGTGTCTAATCTTATTTTGGATTTAAAATCGTCCTCAACGTTTCATTTTGTATTAAAATCGTCTTTTTCACTTTTTACAGACAAAAATGCCTTTATATTTGTTCTGACTCCAATCTCACCCTCCACCACCACCACCTCCCTTACTCCCATGCCCCCTTATTCCATGACGTTGTGTTTGGCGTCACTTCCTCCTGCACTTCTTCATGTTTTTGCTCTCCTGAGCTCTGCTAAACTCGCTCGAATACTACTTATAATAAATCAATTTGCAAAACAACTTAAAGTAGCTTTTATGGTAGATTAAAACACCTAAATCTCTTAATAATATAGCAAATTCACATGTAAATTGCTAAGAAAAATACAAAAAAGATGCTCACGCATTAAGAAGCACGCTGAAAGCGGAAGAGAAAGGGGGAAGAACATAAGTAAACTCCCAAACCCTTGCTCTAATTTCAATTTCACTTATCTTCTAATCTAGAGCTCCAATTGACGAGTCATCAATGGCCACGCGTTTGTCTCAAAATTATCTACAAAACCCACAGAATAATTTGGTAAGAATCTAGCAATTTTTCACTCAGCCACTCTCCCCCTAATTTAAAAAATTTGAGATTTTGATTTTGAGAGATTATGTGATTTTGGTGTTTAGGATCAAATTAGTCTTGTGGACTTGTCGATAAGGTAAGGAACCACTAACTCTTATGAACCATTAATGATTATAAACCCTAGTTTGAATTTATGATATTTATGTGGAATTAAACTGAGATATATATATATTGTGGAGACAAATTTAGTGATATTAGTGACTAGAAAGCAAACCGTGGAGGTTGGATTTTTGTTCAGTGAGGATTTAGAGCTTTGGACACTTGAAGAACAGAGATATTTGAGGTGCTTCGGCATTAGAGAGGAATCGGCCATGGTATAATTTTGGTTTCTCATAGATAATATGTAATATCTTGTGAAAACATAGGCTAGATGACCATAGGATATGTTGGATTATGTTAGCATGTTGATGGTTAGTAAATTATGAAAATGTTGAACTTGTTATGAATTTGTGTTGATTAATGTGAGTAATTTTTGGTGAAATGATGATTTTCACTACAAAAAAAGAGTTTAAATGGCATTGATATTACGGCAGTTTTAAAGAATCGCCGTAATATCCAGACATTATGGCATTTTTGGTTGCTGCCATAATTACCTTTGAGTTTGGTGGTGGTTCTGGTGATTATGGGGTCACATGTATATAAAAAAAAACTGCAACCCTGGCTCATTAAACGAAACACATCATACGGCGCTCTCGATATCCCTTCTCTCTCCTTTGTCTCCTCTGTGTAATTTACTGTTCAACCAGTCGACGATCTCAGATCTTGGATCTTGGATCTTTCTTCCTCACATCTGCCGTCGACACTGCTTGCAAAGCTGACAAGGTTATTTTCGTAACCTTACCCCCTCCTCTCTCTCTCTCTCCCCCCCCCCCCGATCTCAGATCTAGTGCCAATGTCTTTAGTAGCTTCTGCTTTATGTGATATGCGATTGAGGTGGTGCCAATGTCTTCTCAGATCTAGTGCCAATTTTGATTCGAAAGAAACTTTTAGGGTTCGGAAGAACTTTTGAAAGTGACGAGGAGCAATTTGATTGAGAAAGCTGTTGTTCAGGTGAGTGGTTACTGCCTAACTCCAATATGCATGTGCTATTATCATTTAGGGCTGCTATCATGAAAACTGGGATGAAGTTTATTCACTGTTTTGCTACATTGATTAGGTCTTCGAAGGTACCTCTGGGATTAACAATAAGTTACAACTGTGCAATTTACTGGATAGGTATAACTTGTTTTTATTATTGTCTACTTTAGCTTGATGTCCATGTGACATTGAGTTTGCAAATTCATTGAGTTTACTATCTTTGATTTTTGCTCTCTGCTGTTTACTTCTTAGATGACCCTTTCTTCTGATTGCTCATTTTTTTTTAAAGAGAATCTGTTGTCCTTTGTATTCCTCTTCTGCTATCTAATTTTCTCTTTAATCCCAAAACAAAAAAATCATTGAGAAGTCTTGTTATAATATTTCCTTTGGCTGTTATCTTCGTTGAGGATGTCTTTTCATCTAACTTCAATTTCTTATCTATGGTTAAAAATTGAATGAATCTGTAATTGATATACTGTTTTAGGTGGCATTGGTGTTGCTGCTGGCATTGAGCAATGAAGTAAGAGTTAATGGTTATGGTGGTTCTGAGCAATGTGAATATAGTCCAGAACTAGCTCCAAGACCACCAATTTTAGTCTTATTAATTATATATATTCATGAGTTCAAATCTTTATACTTCTGCTTAATTAGTATTGGTAATTTAATTTGACTTTCACTCAATGAGTGTGATGAGTGGCAGCAGATCATAAAACTTTGGCTCAACTTCATATAAATCTTTCTATTATGACACTTTGTTTAGTCCTTTATAGAGAAACCAAATGGGACCCCAAGCCATAAGTTTTTTTGCACCAAATAGGACTACATGCTTTTATCATTTGTTCTACAACAATTAGCGATACAACATTTCTGACAAATTTCAAAGCTAGTAAATAGTATAATTAGATATGATAAATTCTAGCTCCAGGCAAATGTGGTTGATTAGTACTAAATGCACAAACAATACTAAAACTTCTAAAAACTCCTTAATTATTAGCTGCAACTAACATGAAAGATGCATTTTTATGTTATAATAAAAAGTATTTTTCAATCATAAAAGTTTACTTCCACTTCTTTCTTACTCTCTGTAATACTATGTTCTTTTTAGTGTTCTGGACCGCATTGTAACTTGCACATTTGGTTTTTTGAGATTTTCAAAAGCCTTTGATTTTAAATTCTTCCTTAAACCCAAGCACATCGATACACCTTGCTTTGTTGAGGAGGGTCTAAGTCGCCTGCTCATTGGGGCAAAATTGCAGGAGGAAAACAGACTTACTTTGTTTAGGCTTGATAATGGTAAAGTTCTAGAGTATCGAGTTCTTGTTGAATCAAGCAGGGTTTCCCCATATGACCTTGCAGCTAGTTGGAGGGCTTATCAGGGGCAATTTTGTCGTTCAACTGTACGCAGGATACCTGATGTCAGCATAGATTCTGGACTTCAGACAGGTGGTGAGGTTAGATTCTAAATACCAGTTACCTTTATTTTTCCCCTTCTCTAGAAAATGTGGTTTTAATTTTAGTTATTAATTAGGATGCGACTATCTTTATTCATTTATTTTCCTTCTATATTTTGTAGGAAAAATTAATTTGCATATACACAACTACTTGAGAAAGAAAAATTCACAAAGCTATTATGATTGCCACAGAATTATCATTTGAAAGAGGTAATTATAATTTTCTTATATTTTCTTTTAGAATACTATTTAAGTAAGTAAGTTTTTAATATCTAATTTGTGCATACAAGAATAATTTTCTTGCCTTTAGAATATATATATATATATAGAGAGAGAGAGAGAGAGAGAGAGAGGGGGGAGAGATTTTAATCCCCCGACATTTTTCCTCACATTCTCTCTCTCTGTCTGCAAGGTGGTAGGGCACTAATCCCTCGACCGGTATGGCACGACCTCACTAGGAGAAGGTGGTAAAGCATTAATCCTCTGATTCATTCCCCCTGGTGTCTGCCTTCAAGAGAAGGTGGCAGGACACTAATCCCCCGAAGTTATTCCTCCTGGAGATGCGCAGACGAGAGATGGCATCCGGGTTAGCTACCGAAATATGTCGAGTTCTGGCAGTATAACCGACACGTGAGCTCACGGCCAGTAGGACAGACATACATCATGTGCATTTGTATGATTTGTTTGAGTATGTATTTGTATTAGTTTGCCTAATTGCTTAACTATAATTAACTGCTATCTGATTTATTTGCTGTATTTGTATCTTATTTGTGCTTTCCTTACTTGAATTGTATGTCTGTGCAACTGACAGACCCCTCGTATGGAAGAGGTGTGACGAGGGTAGTTCGCCGGAGTTTGAAGCATTGGAGGAAGGAGAGATTGAGGTGTTAAGTTAAAATTGAACCAGAACCTAAGTACCATAGATAATTCACCTGGTTTTTGGTTTAAAGTATAACTAGTTTTTAATTTAAGTGACAGAGTTCTAGGATTGCCTCTGGCTTTCTCGGAACCTATATATTATGTTTGTGGGCACCATTACCATGCTGAGAACCCCCGATTCTCATTCCATACATATGTTGTCTTTTTCAGATGCAGGTCAACAGGCACCTCGCTAGGCGTCTAGAGTTTCTTTTGCAGGCGAAGTCGGTTGATGTATTTTGATTTTGGGCTATGTATGTGTATATATCTATTTATGTTTAGACTCTCCTTTGTGTATGTTTCACTTTTATATCTCATAGAGGCTTGATGAAGAATTAGGGTTTATTTTAAGTATTTTGGGAGACATGGGATTGTACATATATGTAAATATTCTCCGGCCGACCTTAGCTTCGCAGGTCGAGTTAGGAGCTTGATATCCTGTATCTTTTGACACTCCATTCCTATATATATATATATATACTTTTTTTTCGTAAGCAAGTTTCCGTTTATGTGAGTGTTACGCTTCCCGTTTTGCGACTTTTGTTTAAACTTTCCTTCAAGGCTCCTCGTTATAAATTCATTTCAACTATTATTATGTATATAATTTATTTTAGAGGTCGTATAATACCTCACCACCTCAGCTTTACAACTTAAGTATAAAGTTCTGTGTGGTAGGGTGTTACATTATGGTATCAGAGCAATTCGTTCTTGCAGAGCCTGAGAGACGGACTGATTATGCTTCTGGGGCATAATACTTTATATTCTGTGTATATGCTACTTAGGATATCTGATATGTATAGTATACTTGTTTGTGAGCATGCATTTGGGACTCTAAAAGCACTAAACTTGAGATAGATATTGAGACTGATCACCTTGATATCAATTGTTTGGTGTGAACAGAGACCAAATGGTGTCTCACGGATCCGGGCGAGATACTCGAAAAGAAAGTCTTATGATTGAACCGACGCGAGGACATCAAGACGGGTACTCTGGTCCTGGTACAAGTAACGTAGGACCAGGTTATAAATCTATGATCTTTACTAACTTCCTTAAGAGTGGTCCACCTTAATTTAACGGAAATGTATGTCAACACTTTGAAGGCTGATGAGTGGTTCCGATACGTGGAGAAATTTTTGCATACTCAGCGTGTTCTCGAAGCACATGTTTTTAACATGAATTTAAATTTCTAAATCTTTATTTTTACTCTTTTAGACCCTAAATAATATTAGTTTTAAGTACAGTGAAGAGATTAAACTATGAAAAAGGGTGGTAACTTGGAAGTGAAGAAAGTTGAGATATGATGAATTATGATAGAGAAGTGCGAAAATGTTATGTAATTGATGAATAGGAGCCATAATGATATTGAATGGATGAACATGATAATTGAGGCCTGATTTGAGATTGTTGATGATTGAGTATGTTTAAGTTTTCTCTCTGTTTATAAAGTGTGTCGGGCACTATATCCCATGAATGTATTAGACACTATATCCCAAGAGCGTGGCGGGCGCTATATCCCAAGAGTGTGGGAGCACTTTACCATGAGAAATGTGTCGGGCACTATATCCCAAGAGTGTTATGGACACTATATTCTGAGAGTATGGTGGGCGCTATATCCCAAGAGTGTGGAAACACTTTAACTCAGGGAATGCGACAGGCACTATATCCCACGAGTGTGGTAGGAACTATATCCCGAGAGTGAGACAAGCACTATATCCCAAGAGTGTGAAGGCATGTCAGAGAGATGATATCCGGGCTAGCTACTGGGTGTGTCGGGTTCTGGCAAAGTAACCGACATGTGAGCTCACGGCCAGTAGAAAAGGCATACATCATATGCATATTTGTGTTTTGTTTGATTGTGCATTACTTGGGCTTGTCTATGTGATTATTATGCTTACCTGCTATATTTGCTTCCTGATGTATCTGTAATCTACTTGTGTTTGTCTTTGTCTGTTTTGCTTCTCTGTGTGATTCTACCAGAGTTTTAGAGGATTGTGGAGGAAGGTGAAGAGTTGAGGGTTTTAGTTAGAGTCTAGTTAAGATTTAGAACCTTAGATAACCTACCTTGTTTAAGGTTTTCAATTTATAAACTTTAATATTTAAATTTGAATGTCAGAGTTCTAGGATTGCTTCTAACTTTTTCGGGACCTTATATCTTATGTATGCAGCACCATTACCATGCTGAGAACCTCCAGTTCTCATTTCATACAGATATTTGTATTTTTCAGATGCAGATCGAGAGGCACCTCACTAGACGTCTGGAGTTCTCTGCAGCGAAATGGAACTTTTGGGATATTATATTTTGTTCTGGTTAGATATATCCATATGTATAGAACTCTCCTTATAAACTTTGATTTATTTTTGCACCTCATAGAGGTTTCATGGAGAACTAGGGTTTCTTTTTGTGTATTTTGGGACTCGGATTTTATATGTATGTATGTATATATTTTCCGGTCAGCTTTAGCTTCGTAGGCTGAGCTCGGGGTTTGATTATTTTTTATCCTTGACCCTCTACTCTCATTGTGTGTGTGTGTGTGTGTGTGTGTGTGTGTGTCTATATATATATATATATATATTTTGCTTCAACTATCCTTTAAGGCTCCTCGAATATTATATTCTTTCAATTATTATATGTGTGTGTGCGTGTCTATATATATATATATATATATATATATATATATATATATATATATATATATATATATATTGGTTCTAAAGATAAAAATCCTTGTAAAAGAAGGAAAAAATTGTGGTAAAGAAACAAATATTCTTCCTATTGAAGAGGGTAAAGACAAAGTTAAAATACCCGTAGTTGTCCAAAGTCATGACACAATTGAAATATTGAAATATGTTCAGGTACCTGAAAATTGTCAAAATGATATGATCTAAATAAATTATGTATTTACATGAGAAAAATATAGCTGAATAAAAATGATTATCGACAATATATTTGCATATAATGTATAACGCTAAATATTATGCATGAAAATGATGATCTTAAACAAAAAACCGTCAACGAATGGATGATTGTCAAAAATGAAAAGAAACCATAAAAAATGAGCTAGACTCACTTGCAAAACATGAAATTTTTGTACTTGTAGTCCAAACACCTGAAGGTGTGAAACCTGCTGGATACAAATGGGTATTTGTGAGAAAACAAAATGAGAATAATGAAATTGTATGCTACAAAATTTGATTTGTAGCACAAAATTTTTCTCAAAGACCTGACATAAACTATAAGAAGACTTACTCTCTCATAGTTGATGCAATTACCTTGAAATATTTGATTAGCTTATCTACATATCATAAGCTAAATATGCATTTAATGAATGTGATCACATCCTATCTATATGGGTCATTAGATTGTGATATCTATATGAGAGTCTCTAAAAGACTAAAGATATCATAATTATCTAAAGAGAGTTCTCGAGGATTATACTCGGTTAGTTGCAAGGATTTTGATATAGTTTAAAGTAATCTAGACGGATGTGGTACAACCGTCTTATAGAGTATTTAATGAAAAAGAGGTTCAAAAATGATGATATTTATCCATGTGTTTATATAAAAAAATCTGCATTAAGATTCATTATAATTTCTGTGTATGTTGATCATTTAAATATCATTAGATTTCTTGAAGATATCCTGACAATCATAAATACTTTGAAAGAAGAATTTGAGATGAAAGATTTTGAAAAAATCAAATTTTGTCTCAGTTTTCAGATCGAGTATGTAACAAAAGAGATATTTATTCCTCAAAAGACTTATACAGAAAAAGTCTTAAAAAGATTTTATATGAACGAATTACATCCAATAAGAACCCATAATTATTGTCAGATCACTAGATGTGAAGAATGATTCATTCCGACCAAAAGAAAAGAAGAAAATGAAAAAATACTACTTGATCCTAAAATATCATATTTTAGTGCCATAGTGACACTAATGTATCTTGCGGATAATGCATGTTACAATATAGCATTTGATGTAAACTCATTAGCGAGATACAGTTCTTCTCCAACCAGAAGTTATTGGAATAGAATAAAAATGTGTTTTGATATCTTCGTGGAACGATCGATATGGGGTTATTTTATCTTTATGGATCTAAGTCACAACTAGTTGACGATACAAATGTATGTTATCTATCTGATCTCTATAAAGATAGATCCTAAACAGGATACTTATTTACATTTAATGACACAGTTATATCATGGATATCTACGAATCAAACTATACTTGCAACGTCTTTAAGTTATTATTATGGATGTTATAACGGGGCTCATTTTTTTGCAAATGAAAAAAAAACATGGTGTAACACCATGAAATGGAGGCTTAGCAAAAATATTCACTCCTATGATGTCAGAGGCAATCGTAACCAACGTTTTGGATTTTTAAATTTTTTTTATTTCTGAAATTTACTAAACGCACGCAACGTTTAGCATGTTTTAAAATTTAAAATATTTTTATTTTTTCTTTTTGGCCCAAAACGCAGGTTGCATTTGGAGATGGACTTTTTTTATTTTTTTCGTAGTAAAAAACGCAAATTGCATTTAGGAATATTTTTTTTGTTTTTTTTTTTAAACGAAAAATTTTTGGAAGCTACAAAACGCAGCTTGCGATTTGAATTAAAAAAATTTTTTAAACAACAGCCTTGCCTATAAATACGAAGTGAGACTCATATTAGTGTCCTCACTTCACTTCTTCTACTCCTATTACTCTTTCTTCCATATTTGAATGATATGTAGTGAATTTTTTCGGCATTTAATATTGTCAAAAAAATTAGATTAGATGAGGTTGAAATTATGGAAGGTATTGCAAATATGCGAGTGTATTTGAACAGTGAGATTATACCAAACACACACGAAAGAATGACTTTTGTATGTGAATGTCCGTTTTCATTTGCTATTCCATGTATCATGAATTTTGTAGAGTTGCAAAATGGTCTTTGTGAGAACATACAAAATTACATTTCGAAAAGAGTGAGCAATATTTTGTACAGAAGTTCTGTACAAGTATTTAGTGGAATGATACAGTTTCAACTAATGTCCATCAATGACGACGCATACATGCAGCGGATGTTCTATATATATCAACAAACCCGATTTCACGTGCCGATGATAGAGTTGTACGTTGAATTTGAACAGTATACGAAGATGAATGCGGTTGGCGACGATGTCAACATTGATGATAAATAATAATAATTTATTATAATAATAATTATTATTATTATTATTATTTATTATTACGAAATAACAATAATTATTATACAGTATTCTATATATAATGGTTTAATAATAATAAACAACGATAACTACACAGTATTATTACTATTATTATCTTAAAAAATAATCATAAATTATTAAAAAATAATAAAAAATTATTAACATTATTTATTTCTCATTAAAAAATATTAACAATTTATTATTATTATTACATAGTATTATTTATTTATTATTAAAAAATATTAATAATTTATTATTATTATTATCCTACAGAGTATTTTATTATTATACTACTCGTGATAACAATTTTTTTTTGACAGACTTAAGTAGGGCTGGCAATGGGTAGGGTAGGGTAGGGTTTGGACCCTACCCTAACCCTACCCGCGGGTTGAAAATTCTATTAATACTCTACCCTACCCTACCCGCGGGTTGAGAATCTCTCAACCCTAACCCTACCCGCACCCTAAAGTTCTAAACCCTACCCTACCCTACCCTACCCGCAGATATATAAAAAATTTTCAAAGTAAATATAAAATTCAATCATGTCAAATTTTATACATATTAATGACATAAAAAATAACAAACTAGTACTCTAAATTACTAAATTAACTAACTAGTTTAGTGGTTGTTTACTTATTGTAAGTCATTACATAAGAAATGTTGTAGGTTCAACTCTCACTTCTTTAACTATATACCTAATTTTTATAAAATATGTGTTATATATTTGAGGTGCGGGTAGGGTAGGGTAGGGTACACCCTAAACCCGTACCCTACCCTACCCGCAGGCATACCCGGACCATACCCTACCCTACCCGCAGCGGGTAGGGTAGCCTACCCTACCCGAACGGGTTGGACCGGATTGGGTACCCGCGGGTAGGGTATGAATTGCCAGCCCTAGACTTAAGCATAATAACGACTAATAATAATAATAATAATATACCCAGTATCGTATCCATGATAACAATTATAATAAGATTACTAATGACAATAATAACAAAGCCAAGTCTCTGGTGGCTATGTCTATGGTAACTAGTGGTGGCTAAAGCTACACTTTTAACTTAAGAGTGTAGCTCTTCACAAAGAAAAGCGTCACCTAATGGAAAAAAGTAAATTAAAAGATTTAAGAGAAGAAATAATTAAGTTATCAAAATTAATAGATCAAAAATTAATGATTTTAACTAATGTTAACTGTAATAACACCGAATTCTTAAAATCAATACAAAATGATTTTTCTCAAAATCTTTATTTTACTATAAGTTTTATTGAAGGACTTCAAAAACCTGAAAAAACTTATTTTTCACACGGAATTTCTAAAAAATATTACCATGGAAATGATTCCCCACATCTATATCATACTTTTAACCCACAATTAAATTCTATAGTAGATATGCTTGAAGAAATATTAACATCCATAAAATTTCAAAGAAATAAGGAAAAAGAGAATCCCAAGGAAGAAAAATTTCAAAACATAATTAACATAACAGATTTAAAAGTAAAACCACCACTAAAATTATGAATATTGAAGAAAAATTAGAAGAAGTTACAATGCTTTTTAAACAATTAAAAATGGCTCAAGAAAATAATATAGAACAGGAATTTCAAATAGAAGAAGAATTAGTAAATTCTGAAAATATAGAAAATGAAGAACATATCTTAGATTATTCAAGTGACGAAGAACCAGCAATTCCAATACAAGTTAAAAATGAAGCTGGAACATCTAAGGATAATCAATCTCAATTTAAATGGGAAACAGGTTTTGATAATTATGCTTTTAAAAAAGGGTTTATAAATAAAGATTCAAAATATACAAAAATACCATCAAAATACGTCCCTAAAATCCAGGAAATGGAAGGAGAAAGAATGCTTGACTTAGACTGTAAAAAGAATGAAAAAGAAATTTTCGAAAATTGGTTGAATTCATTTTTATTAGAAGTTTTTACTAATCCAAAGCTTAGTGAATTGTCTGGAAGAGATATTTGGAACTACATAGGGTTTCATACTAAAGGAACTATAAGAGATTATATGACATCAATAGAAAACCAAATAATAGAAGAATTAGCAACAAAAGCAACAGCTTATGATAAGATATTATATATAATGATGATTCTATATAAAGAATTTTTTGGAAAAAATATTATAGATCATAAACAAGAAGTCTATAATAAAGAATATCAAGAAGCAAAAAATCATTTAGCTAATATTCAGATATATGATCTATGTAATGTGGAATCTTATATATGCGAATATAGAATACATTATTACAAATTAAAAGAAGAAGATAAAAATCATTATCTTAGTATGTATATAACAAAACTTCCATATCCTGCTAATGAATTTATAATGGGAAGATTTATAAGAGAAATAAATAGAGGGACAATTGAAAATAATTTTGGTGGAGCAACCTCTGCAATAAGAGAGGAAATAAAAGAACGTTGTATGCAAGAAGCAATTCAAAAAAGATTTGCAAATATAATTAGAATTTGCTGTCAGGATAATGAAGAGATACCTAAAAAATATGGTCTTAATAAAAATTTTCAAAGAAAAAGAAAATATCAATTTAGAAGAAGAAAATACTATCCAAACTGGAGAAAAAAGAGATATTTTAGAAAAGAAAATAACAATAAAAACAAAAGACAAAGAAATAACTATTGCCCGAATAAAAAAAAAATTGTAAATGTTGGTATTGCCAAGAAGAAGGACACTACGCAAATGAATGCCCAAAAAAGAAGGATAAAAAAGATCTTACTAAACAAATAGAAATTGCTAAATCTTGTTTCATGGAACCATTAGAAGAATCTGATGATAACTTAGAATATATTTTTGAATATGTCTCAGAAACAGACTCAGAGACTGAGTAATAATGCTACATTTATTACTATAAAAATAACAGAAAAGTTTATAAATGCTTTCATAGATTCTGGAGCAACACAATGCTTTGCTAGTTCAAATATAAAACTTGATTGGAAAAAATTAAAGAAACCATTAAGAGTTAGAATAGCTGACAAATCAATACATAAAATTGACCAAAAAGCAGAGATGGTTAAAATTTTTATTCAAAATTATAGGTTCATTGTTCCATCTATATATATGTTAGATTCTGGAATGGATTTTATCATAGGAAATAACTTTTTAAAGCTATATCATCCATTCATTCAAGAATTAACATATATAGTTTTAAAAGCTCCACACGATTCTTCAATAAATCAAAAATCAAAACGTATAAAAATACCAACTACTACTATAGATAAGATCTTAAAATTTAAAATATTTTCTATATTAGAAACATGTTATTTAGATCTATACTTTCAGATAAATATTCCAAAAAATAATCTTGAAATAAAGATAGAAGAACTTTTGGATGAAATTTGTGCTGAAAATCCTTTAGATATTAAAAATACAAATAATGAATTAGTAAGCATTAAATTAAAAGATCCCACAAAAGAGATAAATGTTCCAAATACAATTCCTTATTCCACAAGAGATAGAGAAGAGTTATCATTAGAATGTAAAGATCTTTTGGAAAAAGGAATTATAAGATTAAGTAAAAGTCCTCATGCAGCTCCAGCTTTTTACGTTGAAAACAATAATGAAATTAAAAGGGGAAAACGAAGAATGGTAATAAACTATAAGAAAATGAATGAAGCAACTATTGGTGATGCTCATAAACTTCCAAGAAAAGATTCTATTTTAGAAAAAATTAAAGGAGCAACTTGGTTTTCATCTCTTGATGCAAAATCGGGATATTGGCAACTTCGTTTAGACGAAGAAACAAAGAAATTAACTGCTTTTACTTGCCCAATGAAAGAATCAACAAGTGTATTGCTCTATGAATGGAATGTATTACCATTCGGATTAAAACAAGCCCCAGGTATTTATCAAAGATTTATGGAAGAAAATCTAAAAGAGTTAAATGAATTTGTTTTAATGTACATTGATGATATACTAATTTTTACAAAACAGGATAAAGAAGATCATCTTCAAAAATTATTAATAGTTTTAAAAAGGTATAAACAGAAAGGATTAGTTATTAGCAAAAAGAAAGCAAGAATAGCAAAACAAGAAATAGAGTTTCTTGGATTAATTCTATCCACTCAGGGAAAGCTAAAACTTCAACCAAATATTTTAGAAAAGGTAAATTTATTTCCTAATAAAATAGAAGATAGAAAACAATTACAAAGATTTTTAGGGTGTATAAATTATATTTCGGATCAGGGATTTCTAAAGAATATAACAGAATACACTAAAAGCTTATTTCCAAAAATAAGTACTAAAAAAGAATGGAAATGAGATGAAAAAGATAGTATGCAAATTCAAAGAATTAAGGAATTATGTGAAAAACTTCCAGAACTTTATATTCCAGAAGAAAACGACTACTTAATAGTAGAAACAGATGCTTCAGACATAACCTGGTCAGGACGTCTAAAAGCTAAGAAAGCTATAAAAAGTTTAGAACAAGAAAAAGAATCACTAGATTCTAAATATTCCATAAAGGAATTACTTTGCAGGTATATTTCAGGAACTTTTACTCCAACAGAACAGAGATATACCACTCATGAAAAGGAAACTCTAGCAGCAATTAAATCTCTTAAGAAATGGAAAATTGATTTACTACCCAGAGAATTTACATTAAGGACAGATTCAAGTTACTTAACAGGTTTCATACGATATAATTTAAAAGTTGATTATAATCATGGACGATTGGTAAGATGGCAATTATTTTTGTTACAATATCCAATAAAAATTGAATATATTAAGGGTGACAAAAATGTTATTGCAGATACATTAACAAGAGAATGGAGTTCGTCTACAACGCATTAGATCAAGAAATCCAAAAATACGAACAAGAACTCGAAAAATGCAAGCATTGTCAGCAAATAAGGACACAGATCCAATCCCTCAAGAAGGCCATCGAAGCAATGAAATCAACACAACAACCAAAACCATCAGAGTTCAGCCAGCTAAGCGTGGTGGACAAATCAGGTGAAGAAAAAATTCCAGAAAATAAAACAATTGCTGAAATTATCAAAAAATTCACCCAAGATAAAAAATATTATGTAATTTATAATGGCCCCATGAAAGGAGTATATGATGCCTGGGAAAAAGCAGCACCATTTACACATCAATCAAGGATAATTCATAAAGGAGGGTTTTTAACACTAGAAGAAGCAAAGGAATCTTTCAGGGAATATGAAGCTCTTCATCCGGAGCAAACCCTAAAAAGAGCAGATAAAGCTCCAATTCAAACCCAGAGAACAGGAATAATAAGAAACATTCCTACAAGGGCTGAAATCAAGGAAAAGAAAAGGGTATGTAGATCAAATCTCAGAGAAACCCTTAACATAGTCCTGAATTGGACTGAAGAAAAAAGGGCAATCTTGGGATATTATCCTATTGCCAAAGAACAGCTAACAAAGCTGGTTATATTTCCAGATGCTTCCCCATCTGACACCTATCAGTTTTTCCAGTATGGATTAATTGATACAATTTTAATTTTTAATGATTTAAAAATTATTAGCGAGTTTCCTGCAGGATTCATTAATGCAGTAAAGAGATTTAAAAATATGATTGACAACGTAAATCCAAGGGATATATCCCTAAAATTTACGAATAGTCAACCTATTTTTAATGAAGAAGAAGAATGCTTGGTTCCAGCACATCAAGTAATCTTCATGTCCGTCTTCCCAGGAAATTTTCAACCAATTGATCAAGTTCAAGATTTAACAATCTACAGTCATGAAGGAAGACTAGCCAGCACACTAGCAAGGGTCTTCGAAAGAACTCAAAAGATAACAAGGGAATCTCACACAAGAATCAATTATAAAAGCAGAAATACTTTGCTTGTGTCCAGTAAAAGGAATGAAATTGAAGAAAGAGAGATGAGACTCTTAGTGGAATTTGAATCAGTATTCTACAACTTATCTGGACTCTTAGAAAATCTCCCCGAAGGGATAAAGAGGAATCTCTGCTATTTGATAAAAGACAGAGAAGACCACAAGTGCCAGCTATGTGTCTCAGTGTTATCTGAAGAAAGCAAAAATAAAACGGAATCAACCCACATGATAAAGGAAGAAGACAACGCATCTGAAGGACACATAATGAAAGAGGAGGACAGCACATCTGAAGCATCTCTCAATATTATTGCATAATGACGTAAGCGCTTAGGTCATAGAGCACCAACAATGTAGCTGGTGCAAGATAATAAACAATGACGTAAGCAATGACGTCGTAAGAAGGGTAAGGATGGGAATTGTCCATCAGACCCAACCATTATAAATAGATTGTTTAGGCAATTGTAGAAGGCATCAGACAATAGAAAGCAGGAGGCTAAGAGTACTCATATGCTAGGAGAGCAAGGAGGAAGTTGCCAAGGCGATTCTATAGTTTGAAGAAGAATTCCCTTAGGAAAAACCAATTCTAAACTCCCCTCTGGAGTTAGTATCTACAATCTCCCCTCTGGAGATAAAAATCTCTTATGTAAAATATTTTAAATAAAGAAAGTTTTTCTCCAGAAAGGTACGCCTTTATCCTAATCTCTTAGTTATGAATTATTTAGAAAGTTTAGAATTAACGGAAGAATCTGACTATTATAGATTATATGCCTTATTAGATAATGAAAAACAGGCTGTTCTAAAAACAGAATTAAATCTCAAATCAAATGAAAATTTTAATAAACAAAATCTTTTAAAAGAAGTTTTTAATAGAAAAAATATAATATACTATGGAAAAATTCAACTTGAAGCCCCTATAAAGATAAAATCCGCCAATGGAGAACTTGAAATAGCTTTGATAAATGATGAAGAATTAAGTAAACAGATTGAGAAAATTAAGGATCAACAAAAAAGATCTAAAATTGGATGGATCCATATTAGTACTATACAAGTCTTAATCAAATCTACATATATGAAAGGAATTAATTCACCAATAAGCTTAGCAATCTGTGATAAAAGAATTACTGATGACCCAATAGATCAAATAATTGGAATTGTTCATGGAAACTTGGCAAACGTAAATGTTAAATTCAATGCCCATCTTGGATACGCTATACCTTTATCAACTGAAAATCTTGGAAGATCTATAAGCTTAGCTTATAAATTTCACAGAAAGAATCTAATAGAACAAGATGATGAACCATTTTCAATTACATATGCAATAAATTATGCTTTAACAAATAGCCATCATAGTATAATATTTAAGAACAAAGAAAGGATTTATGTTGATTAATTATTTCAGAAAATTGTAAAAACAGAAATACCAAAATATAAAGCTATTGAAAACCCAGTTCTATTACTAAAAGAACCATCAGGAAAATTAGTTTCATCGAATTTTCAAATAAGAGAATCTAAAATTAATAGCCCTTTAAGTTTATCCAAGTTAAAAATTAAAGAAGAAAGTTCTGAAATAAAAGAACTAACAAAAAAGGTTGAAAAATTAAATGAGACCCTAAACACTAAACTATGACAATAAATAAAGAAGAAATATATGTAACTTATCAAGACAAAAAACAAGAGCTCTTTGAAAGAGAAAATCGTTTGAATTATTTACAGTTTTCTGAAATAAATCAAAAAGCATTTGAAACCCTAAAAATAATCTATGACAAGTTAAAAAGAGAAGTTGAAGAGCTAGAACAATTAATAGAATCTCTAGAAAATAGTGATGAATCGATGATAGAGTTTGCAGAAATTTTAAATAATGAAGCATAAAAAGATTGAAAAACCAGAAAATAAAATAAAAAGAAATAGGACGAGAAAATTAAAAAGTAAAATAAAGGAGTATAAAAGGGAATTAAATAATCTTCAGATTGAAATTGAAGATCTTATAATAAAAATGATAGAAATAAGAATAAATATAAACAAGTTGGAATTAAACTTAAAAAATTTATAAATGCCTGGAAAACCATATTATGACTTAAAAGAATTAAAGCTGCTGAAAGAAAAAATGGAGAATGAAATTGAAAAATTAAACAGATATTTAGAAACAAGAGAAAGTGTAGAAATAAAAGAAGTTATTGAAGATTTGAGAAATTATAACAGATAAAAGATTTTATATACAGTAATCCATGCAAAAAAGAATATTATAAACTAAAACAGGATTAAAAAGTTATAAATATACATCAAAGTAGTAGAAATGGTCAATACTATAGAATTTACAAATTATTTTTATTCAAAGTTAAAAATTTGGTATCAGAGCCAAGTTAACGATTAAGGGTAACACTTTCTCTTTAAGCAACATTTTTAGTGATACGCTAAAAAAAAAAAAAAAAAAAAACTAGTTAACAGATGTCCACAATTAATGGGTAAACTTCTTTGTAGTCACCATAGGTACAATAAAACAATAGGTACCACAGAAGGAACCTAATAACAATAATCATAACAATAATAATAATAACCATAACAAAATTTTTAAAAATAATACTCTGTTAATAATCTATTAACTATTACATACAGTTATTATTATATTAAAAAAATGCTAATAACGACATATTTTTATTATTATCCTAAAAAATAATAACAAGTTATTAAACAGTCCTATTTATTACTAAAAAATAACTTTTTAATTATTATTATTATTATAAATAGTATTATAAAAAGTTAACAATATACTAATCCTAATAATGATAATGATAATAATAATAATAATAATAAAATTAACAATAAATTTATTAATTAAAACACAAATAAAGAACATAAAAATAAATATATTTATTCATCATAAAATTAAATAAAAACAACACTTATTTATTGAGGATGATCTAAATATTCAATAATTTGTTCTTCAGGTAAAGTAAAATTATGAAACATTTTTACTTCTTCACTAAATAAAAGTTCAGATCTGCACTTATTCTTCCTCTCACCACTTACCCCCTTTCACCTACAATTTCAACCCTTTTCCTCTCTAAACTATACCACTCAAGCAAGTGAAAATTTGAAATAATGAAAAGTGGAACGATAAAACGTTCATAACCTGCGTTTTGCTTTTAAACACCGACTCTACCACTCTCCCATACACGTGTTATGCATGCAGGTGGGGAAGCTGCCAATCGCAACCTGCGATTTGCTCTGCAACCTGCCAAACGCAGGTTGCATTTTGGAACTTCGAAGATGGTCAATTTTGTGAGTCATGTCGACATACAGGTGGCAAGGACACGTTTCGAGATTTCGTTCCCCTCTCCCGTCAAACACAAGCTGCATTTTGTAGCTATTTCACTTTTTCGTCAGTCAAAACATAACCTACGTTTTACAAATTATTGACTTCATCAGATCTACATTTATGGATTACACAACATACTACAATATACTAACACATCACCATTTTAACTTTCATTCATAAATTAATTTCTGTTATAATAGATCATTATCATATATATTGGAGTATGAAACATTATCAATTAATAGAGCATAAGTCTCTATAATGTATTTTCACTAGTTAGTAAGTGGATTAGATCAATAATACCTTATTATTATTTAATTCAAAACCTTCGTCTGTAAAAAAAAATTGAGATACACCAAATTTATAAATTTACGTTATCCTAATTATTATATTGAATTCTTGTATATCATTTTGTGTAATAAAAAATTTATTCCCATATATTACTAAGTAAATATATTATAAATATCATCAAAATATAATTTTTTTATATTTTCATACATAAATCTCTACTCCTATTTATTTATTTTTATCATATTTTTATGACAGTTGTCAATGTTTTGCAATTAATTTTTAAATTCTCTTTACTCAATTAAATAATTTTTGAGGCAAATACTAAATCAGTATCCAAAAAATTCTGACGCTGACAAAATGGTACCTGACTTTTGTTATTGACAAAATAGTTTCTAAAAGATTTTAAAATTTGACAAGCGTGTCCCCGAGCTCGCCAGAACAAATCTCCGGCAAGCATGCACAATGCTGACATGGCCATTACGTTTTGATGACATGACAAAAATCCTCCCCAACCCTAATCCTTCTCCTCCAATGCACTTTCCCTTCTCCCTTAACGCACTCTCCCATTCCCCTTCCCTTTCCTGAATGCACTCTCCCCCCTCCACAACCTTAATCCCTCCTGTTAGGATTTGGTTGAATTAGTCCCACATTGCTTAGGATAGCAAATGGAGTGAATGGCCTAGGCTATAAATATGAGGCTAAGTTCTCCATTTGTTTTTTGCACCAGTCAGAAACATTTTAGGCTTGTATCTGATTTTTCTTTTCCTCTATACTCTTTGATTATAGAGTGTTGTGAGGTGTAGTTAGATATTTACTTTGAGAGAGTGTGGGTGTACTGGAGTGCCGGTGTTAGAGAGAAAGAAGTCTATGTGTTGTAACAATTTTTACATAGTGATATTCTCTGGTTGTCATTTGACAACAGCCGTGGTTTTTTCTCCGGTAATTGGAGTTTCCACGTTAAATTCTTGTGTTGTGATTGTGTCTATTTTATTTCTCTGTCAAAGGTATTTTCTCAAAAGGGAATGGTGTATTATTCCCAACAAGTGGTATCAGAGCTTCGGTTTGGTGGGATTTATTCTTAGTATGCTCTGTGGTTGCAGCCTAGTCTGACCTTCCACATCAGAAAAGAATTTTGTCCTGTGGCTTGAGGTTGATCTTTGGTTGCTGTTGTTGTTGCTGGAAGGCAGTGTGACACTGTGAGAATGCAGTTTGGAAAGGTTCTGGCTAAGGAAAGACCTGGTATTTAAGTGTGTCCATTGTGACCCACCTCTCTTTCCTGGGGACCCTTCCTAGTACACGGTCTACAGTTGAGTTATACTATTCTAGTATACGGTTGCAACAATGTCAGGATATTCAAGTGCTGTGAAGCTTGAAATAGAGAAATTTGATGGAAGAATCAATTTTGGCTTGTGGCAAATACAAGTCAAGGATGTGTTGATACAATCAGGTTTGCACAAGGCGTTGAAGGAGAAGATCTCTGGTATGAAAGATGATATTCTCTAGAAGACAAGAAGTATGCTCATGGTATTACCGCACTGCCATGGATAAGGATAAGCTGTGACAATCGGGTCCACAATTGCACACGGGCATTGATTGGCGTTGAGATGCAAGGTGTGTGGCGGAGTTAGGTCGATGGCTGAATAACTTCTAGGAAAAGCCAATTTGGAAGTTGCACCATGAATTTTCAACAAGGTTTCGATCTGTACTAAGGAGAAATTCTTAGAGTGGTCTAATTCCAAGTAAGTATACTTTCATGGTGGAGTATGATAGTTCTCTTAACTATGATTGTCGGCATAGACAATGGCAGCAAAGAATTGTCGGTGTTGACAATGAAAGCTGAAGATGTGTGACTATTTCAATCAAGGTGGAGATTGTTAGGATTTGGTTGAATTAGTCCCACTTTGCTTAGGATAGCAAATGGAGTGGGTGGCCTAGGCTATAAATATGAGGCTAAGTTCTCCATTTATTTTTTGCACCAGTCAGAAACACTTTAAGCTTGTATCTGATTTTTCTTTTCCTCTATACTCTTTGATTAGAGAGTGTTGTGAGGTGTAGTTAGATATTTACTTTGAGAGAGTGTGGGTGTACTGGGGTGCCGGTGTTAGAGAGAAAGAAGTCTATGTGTTGTAACAATTTTCACATAGTGATATTCTTTGGTTGTCATTTGACAACGGCCGTGGTTTTTTCTCCGGTAATTAGAGTTTCCACGTTAAATTCTTGTATTGTGATTGTGTCTATTTTATTTCTCTGTCAAAGGTATTTTCTCAAAAGGGAATGGTGTATTATTCCCAACACCTCCCTCCCCCTCCCTAATCCTAATTCCGCCCTCCCCAATGTACTTCCCACTTTCCCAATCTAAAATTCCCCTTTCTAAACCCTAATCACATTCCCTTGTCCCTTTGAATCCTAATTTCTCCTTCTCAACTCACTCTCTCCCAAAACGGAACTCAACCTTCTCAATCTTACAGAGCCAACATCACCGACACTACACGGTCGTCATCTCATCGTCGAGTCTTCTGCGTCTGCCAGCGTCATCTGTCTCTTCCGATACGGTATGGTCGCCTTCAACCTTTACTATTGTGCTTCGCGGTGGCTCGCTTCCCTCCTTCTGGTTGAACATAAAAATAGACACACATAGCAGCAGCGTCCTTCAACCTTTCCGCTTGTATCTGCTTGCTGCTTGTCCCCAGTTGCTGCCCTGCCTCCTCTGTCTGTATTTCATCTTGGCTCCGTTGTGTCGTGCCTCCTCTGTCTTTGGTGTTCTTTTTCTGGCCTTGTCTAAATCTGCTTCTTGCTTTATTGGTGTCTATATTAAGCTTCATTTTATTTTATTTTGATTATTATATATGAATCTGCTTCTTGCTTCTTGCTTCTGGCCTTGTCTAAATCTGCCTCCTCTGTTTTTTAAATTGTAAATTAATTTGAAAATTTGGAGCAATTCATGATTGAAAGAGTGAGAGAGTGTGATGAAAAAGGGAGATCTTTTGCTGGATTAAGGTTCAGAAAGATTTCCAAGCTTAGAGCAACTTGTGAGTGAGAGGGTGCACTGGGGAGGGGGATTAGGGTTGGGCATTTTGGATTTTCTAAGTTGAACTGGGTAATTAATTAAAAATTTCACCTTGAATTTTTCGGTGGCCACCTCAACATCTTTTTCATTGGAAATGTGCTCCGGCGAGCTCGGGGACACGCTTATCAAATTTTAAAATTTTTTAGGAACTATTTTGTCAATAACAAAAGTGAAATACCATTTTGTCAGCATCAAAATCTTTCGAATACCGATTTGGTATTTACCTCTAATTTTTTTTAAGTCCACCAACAATATAATGACTTTTCTTTAATTAAGTCAAGATTTTTAACCAAAAAAAACTATTGAGATAAAGCCACATGCATAGAACATAATCTATATTATATTTAGCCACAAATGGCTTATTACTACTTATATGTATTTAATTTATCTTTTTTTATTTAATGATAACAGCTCAATACACATTTTAATGTGTTGAATTTTTTAAATATAAGATAAAATACAAAAATATTAAAATTTTTCATATTTTACCAAAATATGGGAGAATAATTTATAAAATAAAAATCTATAAATAATTTATAGTTTTTATTTTTTAATTTTAAAATACCCAAATCGCAAGAAAGATTTTGCTTTTGGCTTATAGTTTCAAAATGTTCCTAGCAATTTTGTGACTATCACATTTTGGTTAAACACGAAAATGGATTATGCTCCAGTTAATCACAAAGATCTGCAATCATATTAAAATTAAGAAAAAATTCCACTCTCTTTTCCTGTGAGATGTTAAAATGACACTCATCTCCCCTCTATTTTATAAATGTACATTTTTCTCTCTTCTAACTTTTAAAAATTAACCTCCTCTTTAATTCATTTTAAACTTTTTAAGTTAACTAATATTAACTTTATCTATTTTTAAAGAAAAAAAATATTTTCTAAAAAAATACTCATTAACAAAAAAAATATTTTTTATCATTAAATTTTGTTTATTAAAATATCTTTTAATAAAGTATTCTTTTATTGATTAAATTGAATTTTTTAAAAAATTTAATAATTATATTATTTTTTCTAAAATATTCTTCAATAATTTTTTAATTATTAAATTATAATTTTACCAAAATTTTTGTTAACAATTTTTTTATATTTTACTATTAATTTTTTTATATCTATATATATTATTTTAACATTAAATAAAAATTTTAGTAAGATTATTTCTCAATATCAATATATATTAATTGTTATACATATTAACGGTGGTAAGATTTTTTTATTTAATGTTAAAATAATATATATTGATATAAAAAAATTAATAATAAATATAAAAATAATTATTAACAAAAATTTTAGTAAAATCAAAATTTAATAATTAAAAAATTATTAAAGGCTAGGTATCTTAGAAAAAAATAATTTAATTATTAATTTTTTTAAAAATATTTTAGTAATAATACAATTTAATCAATAAAAGAATAATTTATTAAAGAGTATTTTGGTAAGCAAAATTTAATGATAAAAAATAAAATTTTTGCAAATGGATATTTTTTTAAAAAAATAATTTTTTCTTAAAAAAATAGATAAAGTTAATATTAATCCACATAAAAAGTTTAAAATGGATTAAAGAAGAGGTTTTTTAAAAGTTAGAAGGGAGGAGAATGTACATTTATAAAATAGAGGGGAGGAGAGTGTCATTTTAGCATCTCGCAGGAGAGAGGAGTGGAATTTTCTCTAAAATTAATTTATGCCTGAATGTGCGATTTTTTTATATTTGATTAATAATGGTATTTTTTTAAATTGTGAGCTGCTGTGGTATTTTTTTTAAAATGTGGATGATTTAATAATTTAAGAAGTAGAAATTGGACTATCTGATTTTTTAAAAGTATATAAACCGAACCGTCCGATTCCAAAAAATTGAACCCTTTTATTTTTATACCCGAACCCTCTGATTTATGTATCTTTTATAATTTTAAAAAATATCAAAAATTTTAATATTAAAATATATTATTCATCCTAATTTTATATCTAAAATTTTTAGCCTCTAAATATGTATTTGAGAAACTAATATATTTATATATTAATTAAATATAAGAAAGGAATTTTTTGTTGGTTTTTTTTTAATTAAAGATAAGAAAATTTGTATCCTCTAAATAAGTATAAAAAAATTATGATATTTGAGTTATACTTAGTTTGCAGGAATTCTTTTGTTGTTGTCCAATACAAGAAAGGAAGTAAATATAGCATAAATGTCTCTGTTGCTATGTGAGTACTGAGTAGGATGAATAAATGAAAGAAAGAAAAGAAATGAAATGGCGATTATGACAGCTAAAACTGGCATGACCCATGAGTAATGTGAAGTGTGGTCAGGTCATGAAGCTCTATGGCCATCGCATAAATGATGGAAAGGACACCACTATACCTCTATTACCTGTATGTTTTTTTGTATAGTAGTAGTAGACTAGTAGTAATAATAAATTGATATAATATCTTTTCAAAAGGCCAATGCCGACTTGAAGCGCGATTTTAGGCTTTGCAAAGTGTTGCTGAATAGTGATAAACAAGTAGTTAACTAGTCAGCACTATACCTAATTTAAGTTAATTAAGTGGTCAATACTCAATTCACTTATTCTTTTAAATAAATAGTAAAAATTTAAACTTTGTCTTAAAAATTTATTGATTCAATAAATTTTTAAATAAAATTTAAAGTCATAACAATATTAATTTTTAGTCGATCAAATTGAAAAATACGTAAACAAAAAAAAACTAATTAGAATTATAACAACAGAATTAAAAATTGTTATGTGCATCAAGAAGCTGAGAATTATTTATAAAATAAACAATTAGTTAATTATATACCCTTTCCGTTTTTCAAATTAACAAAATTGTTGCTCTGCATTTTTCCTTTTAATTAATTAGGTTGGTCACAGAAGAAGAAGATATGCTCTACTTTGGGAAAAGAACACTTCTCTCGTCTTAAATTTTACAATAATTAGGATAACCAGACAAGAGTTATTGGTAGCAGCTTTCGGGTAAAACGATTTTCAGTTGTCCACTTATGTTTGCTGTTGGATTTTTTATTTTTTGGGTTTAACTAAGATGTTAAAATTTTGAGTAAAGTATCGTTTTTGTCCCTAACGTTTGGGGTAAGTCCCAAAGTTGTCCCTAATGTTTCAATCGTCCTATTTAAGTCCCTAACGTTTCAAAATTGACTCAATGTTGTCCTGCCGTTAGGGATCCGTTAATAGAATTAACGGCGGGACAAAATTGAGACAATTTTAAAACGTTGGGGACAAAAACGATACATAGAAATAAATTTTAATTTTATCCTTCAATAATATTAATTTTTACTCTAATTAATATTCAATCGTTTTTTAAATTACAGTTAATCACATTACTTTTATTTTAAATAAATTAATTTTGTTATAATTTTATTCTTAAAGTAATGTAATTTTTTTATAAATAAATAAATTTTACACTTTCATTCTAAATAATGTAATTTTACTTTCATTATTTAATCACATTACTTATAATTTTTTTAATAATTTTACACTTTCATTCTAAATAAATTAATTTTTTTATAATTTTACATTTAAGGTAATGTAATTTTTTTTATAAATAAATAACTTTTACACTTTCATTCTAAATAATATAATTTTACTTTCATTACTTAATCACATTACTTATATTTTTTTTTTTAATTTTACACTTTCATTCTAAATAAATAATTTTTTTATAATTTTATGCTTAAGTATTGTAATTCTTTTATAAATAAATAAATTTTATACTTTCATTCTAAATAATGTAATTTTACTTTCATTACTTAATCACATTACTTATAATTTTTTTTTATAATTTTACACTTTCATTCAAAATAAATTAATTTTTTTATACTTTTACTCTTTCATTCTAAATAATGTAATTTTACTTTCATTACTCAATCACATTACTTATATATTTTTTTTTATAATTTTACACTTTCATTCTATTCATATTACATTATTTATTTAGAATAAAAGTGTAAAATTTATTTATTTATAAAAAAATTACATTACTTTAAGTATAAAATAAAAAAAAATTATTTAGAATAAAAGTGATGTGATTAAGTGTAAATGTGATTAAAAATAATTGAATACTATGTATAGTAAAAAATTATTATTATTGAAGAATAAAATTAAAATTTATTTCTATGTATCATTTTTGTCCCCAACGTTTTCGTCCTATTTAAGTCCCTAACGTTTCAAAATCGTTTCAATTTTGTCCCGCCGTCAATTTTATTAACGGATCCCTAACGGTAGGACAACATTGAGTCAATTTTGAAACGTTGGGGACTTAAATAGGACGATTGAAACGTTAGGGACAACTTTGAGACTTACCCCAAACGTTGGGGACAAAAACGATACTTTACTCTAAAATTTTTTACTACCAGTAAACTAAACCTTTTTTCCGCTTCTATTTGTTGGGTGTCCTTTTCCTTTTAGCTTGATATCTTTGTTTTATTGAAGGCCGAGTTTATTAGTATAGAAATTTTTTCTTAAAATACTAAAATTATATATATCACATTTGTTATTATCACAACATATTTAATAAATAAAAAGATAATATACTAGCATATATTAAAGTAGATATATCATACTACAATTTGAAAAAGATCAAATATATGTTATTGACCACAACAAAAATTAACTCATAATCAATAAACAAAAATTTTGTACATACATTTAAAATTTATATTGACTTATTATTAACTAATTTTGTTGTTTTTTATTAGGTGAATGTCATACATTTATCAAAAGAGAGGTGTAAAAACCAAAAAGAGTGGGAGAAGATGGGGCGGAATTAGTAATTTCAACCTTTTTATATAGGCAAGAATATAATGTAAATAACGTAATTTGAGTTCAATCGAATAGGTAAACAAAAATACTCCATTAACATTAAATGGTTACCACATATTTGTTATTATATATTTATTTTATATTTTTTAATTAAAATAATTAATCTCAAGGATAATAAATTTGTCATATAATAAAATAATAAAATGGGTTATATATAGTTAAATAACTATATTATAATTATATAATTAAAAAAATTTAATAATTAATTTTAGTGTATATATAATGCAATTTATAACTAAATTAACATAGTTGTATGTTTTATAGTATATAGGATCTAGTTCTGCTAGGTAGACAATAGAAGGTGTGACGTAAATAACGAGCTGCATCTCAAACCCACTAAAATAAAAAAATATTCCACCCTATTTACACTCACTGCAATCCTATTATCTCATCTTTTACGGTTCTACCTTTCTCTCCTTTTAGGGCAGTCGCTTCACTCTCCTTTCTCTGTCACGCTGTCAACAATGCACCTACCTCACCACCACTGCTCCCGTCTGAAGAAGTAACGCACTGCAACCGCTGCAACTTTTTCTCATTCGTCGCATTGACCCTGTGCTCCCTTCAACTGAGCCGCCACTGCACCTTCTTCTTTCCTGCATCGCGCCGCCCCTGCTCTGGACGTCGCCACTGCATCTACTTCTCCCATGCGTCGCGCCGCCCCTTGTTCTCCCTGCAAACGACGCTGTCGCTGCGCACCTTCTTCTCCCCTTCGTCGCACCGCGACCGTGCTCCCTACAAGCAACACCACCATTCGTCCTCTTCTTCCCTGCATTTGGTCGCGTCTGTGCTTCCTAAAAGCAACGTCGCCAATCATCCTGAACCCTTCCTGCGTCGGATCATTTGAAGAATCAATACAGCCGCTCGTGTACTACATGGTGATAATGAATGTTTCTTTTCATGTTTTCAGATGTTTTTTTTTTAATGATAGATTGGATGTTTCTTTTATTTTAGGTAGATGTTACTTTGTTTTTAAATAGATGTTTCTTTGATTTTAGGCGACGCGGACGCTGAAGAGGGAAAAAATTAGGATGGAGGCGCAAGAATAGCACTAAAAAAATTAGAGTTTATAGGGTGAGTAGGAGTAAAAATGGAATTTGATTAAGTTTTGATTATGATTATTAAAAGTTTAATTTTAAAAATTAATTAAATATTTTTTTAACACATCATTTACGTTGTTTAGTATAAGCATTATTTTTAAAAAAAAAAAAACATTTAAAATAACTTCTTTGAACTTTGGCTTTTGTATGCGTATCATTTAATTGTTATATCATAAATATTTAAAAGGTATAATTAATTTACTATTTTCTAAAATGATTAAATAATACAAAACAAAAAATATAATTTTTTTTCTTTAAATTATCTGTTCTGTGAAATGGTTTATTTATATAAATAGCCGGCCTCTTAAAATTTGAGAAGAAAAATTAATATTTTTTATGCATATAGACAATTTCAAGATGTCAAATTACACACCTTAAAAATTTAAACTGAATTATGAATAAATCAAAATTTAGGGTAATAGTTATTTGTATGTTTTTGAATGGCAATAATTAAATAGACATGGTAATTAAACAGTTTCATGAGTCATTCACTCATTCTCATCAGAGAGACAAGAAGATGTGGCCTTCTATATCTATCTATCTAGCAATTGGTATTTGTATTCATGATGATATGTCTGAACATTGTTGGTACCACAAAATGGACCACATATTTAACCCTTTGAACTTTGACGTTGATCACAAAAATAGATCCGTCATATTTAATTCGATTATCAAGAATTTTTTTTAATTGTTCAAGCATATGATTGTGATGGTAATTTTGCAGATGTTTTGGGGAGTTTCGTATATTAAGGAAATGTTTGTATACTTATTTTCAGAAATGTAACATAGAGAATATTAATCTTTTTAAAAATTTAATTTTAATAATGTATTTTTGTTTATTTGTAAAGTTTGATTTGGTAAAATTTTGACATTTTACAAGTTGTAGCAAATATGTTTAATAAATTAAAATAAAAGATTTTTAATAAACCAAATTATAAAAATTTTATTTGGTAAAATTTTGTTTAATATTTAAAATTAATTTAAATATAACAGACATCAATTTAATAAATAGTAAGAATAAATATAGATATTCATCAATATAACATTGGAGATTGGACTTTTTAATTAAAAAAAAGAGCCAATTATACACACAAAAAAACTTCATAAAATACTTTCAAAATTTTCCCTAATTTTTTAAAATTAAAAACATAAATACATGATTTCTTTTTAATTATTAAATACAAAGTAATAAAACACAAATTTCTCTTAAAATAAACATTCCTAAATTAGACCTAAATGTACGAATGGAAACTTATTTCTTGTAAACAAGGCCTTAGCAGCGACTCTTAAGAAACCGAGTTGCAAACTACATACATGTGTACGTGTGTGTGTATATATAGTAATAGAGACACATACATATCATCATAATCTGATAGAACAAAACATACCATAAAAGATATAAATATCATGCCATCAATGCAAGGCATGGTTCATCTCACTTTAGAAACTAAAATAAAACTTGGCCTACTTTCGCCATATCATATTGAAAAATCATTGAGAGGTTTCATTATTACAATTAAGTTCACAACCATATCATGTAAATAGAAAAATTATGCAGCACACACAGTACCCATATCCACATATCCAGTACTCAGATATACTTGAAGTTCAGCTGCTTAATCATCAGTTGAAAAGATTGTTTTCCAAAATTAATCAAGTAGCTAGTGACGGTCACTTACCCAAATATAATTAATCCGGTAAAAAATTATAACCACATAAGTTAACCATTTTAATAAAATTATTTTAAAAATTATAATCATATTATTTAAAAATAGTTAACCAAAATTAAATTTAAAAAATCGATTAACCAAAATAAAAATCAAATTTAAAAAATCCCTAATTTAAATTAATCTCTAATTTCCTAATCCCTTTAGCATTTAACCCTCAACCTCAACCTTATATTTTTTAGGAAAAGTCTTGGGGCCAGCAGTTTTTTGAAAAATTGGCCAGCATTTAACCATCAAGAAAAAATTGAATGATCCCACACCATTGGATTTAATGGCTACTTGATGGTTAAAAAACACAAAAAATGCTGGCCCCCTAGCATTCCTCTATTTTTTATGCCACTTGATAACACGTTACGTACTTGCGTGTTGCGTGTTGCGTGTTGCGTGTCTGCCACGTGTTCAACACGTTAATTGCGTGCAGATTCAGCATATTATCTGCGAACTGTGCTTGCATTGCTTGCAACGTCTACCTATTTGTATATATATCAAAACACTCTATTTTCAGATAAATCACATCTCTAAATTCCATATTAAAATTATTTAGTCAATAGTTAATAATCGAACTAATAAATATTAGCACATGCCTGTTGATAATCCACATGGCATGCATATTTGCCAGTGAGGTTCAAAAACAGGAAAAGCTGCAAGCCAGCCAGTTGGAGACTTCTGTGCAGATCAGACCCAACATTTATTATTTATTAGCCATTAATAAAAAAGAAAATGAAACTAAATTGGAAATATAAATTGACAAATATTAACTATTAATACAAGAGATCTAATTAAGGAGAATTATATATATTCATGAAGTTATATTTTCTTTTATTCTTATTTATATTTACCTGCAAAGTCAATAATATTTTCACTGGGAGTGTAGGCTGGATTTTGAAGAAGAGGATTGAGTTCAAAAGAATTTGGTATGACCAAACCTATATAAGGCCCTTCTTCGTTGATTCTTGTGATTTCTTTTTGCAATTGAGAAGTCAAAGCACAACTAACTAATAATGCATTTTGGGCATTGAATAACATAAATAATGCCCCAAGAAACATGCATAAGCATAACACTCTCCTACCCATCTTAAATTCTTTATTGATCCACAACACTAATAAAAATAGCACAACATGAGAAATGAACTATTCAATTATCGGTTTTTATAGGGAAGAAAAAGTTTAGCAGAATGTATTATAAATGATTTTCTATTGATTGTTTAAAAATTAACCTTTCACGTTGTCATTTAATTAATCGAGTATTTGATTATTTTAATTTAAAAATTATAAAGCTATAAATTAGGGTAAGGTAGGTGAGATTATTTGCAATCCAATATGTTTATTTGCACTCATTATTAATTGATAATCATTATAATTCCCTAAATCATCCTCATCTAAATAAATTAATTTATTAAAATAAACATTTTAAAAATTTTTTTTTGTCTAGGTCGCACTCGGATTCAATATTGCTGCCAATATTTTCATAGTTCCAATATAAAAGTGATGAGTAAACACCATTTAAATTTTTTTTCTTTATAATTATATATTTATTCAAAACTTGTAAAAAACAATAACAAATATTGTGACAAACGTCAATCGATATATAAGTCACAATGAATGTTTCACATCAAGAATGATAATAAATAAAAAATCCCAATAAATTTAATAACCAATAATCAACAAAAACAAAATAAAATTATATAATTATGACCAAAATAACATATGTGCTTGTAAAATGAGTTTAAACTTTTATACATTATTGAAGAATATTTAAATATTTTACTAATAATGATGCAATGAAATCAAATCAATCGTGTTCTTGACATACTTTTTTAATTTCTAATATAAAGATGGTTAGTATCGATTCAAAAAGTAAAAAAAAAAAAAAATGGTTAGTAGCTAATCAAGTAAGCATTACTAAGTACTGCCTACAGGGAGCGTCAGAATAAAATAACATATTGCCTACTCTTTTGTCTCTTTATTTGACATGGTACTAGAAAAATTCTATAATAAAAGAAAATTGATGTGTTCAATTCCACGTTTATCTCGATGCTTAATCATGGTTTACTACAATGATCAATTTAAATGTTTAAATTTAAGTGAGAAATTATTTCAAAAGGCTAATTAAGGAAGAGAATTTTATTACTTTGGATTAATAAACGTGTTTTTTTTTAATCATTTTATTTTGACTTAAATAAAATTTTGGTTCTTCAAAAATCATTTATTTTTTGTTTTGGTTTCTATAACTTTTATTTTTATTTTAACCTACTAAAATTTAAAAAATTTTATAGATGATCGTTTTGATAAGCTGATGGTGACTCACTAATTAACTAATCAGACACAAGCTTCTCTTGGGGACAAATTTCTCCTTTTGCTCTTCATCTGCAATGATCTATTTGTTAGTTGAAGAAAAAATCCACACGGATCGGATTATTTGAGGTGCATATCGAAAGAGAATTGAATTTGGTTGGACAATATGTAGTTGATAAACAAGGTTCAATTTTAGCCAATTGTTTTTGTTTTTTTCTGGCAAATGGTTAAAACTGCATCTAGATTTAAATCTTACTAAGAGGTATATTAGAGATAAGAAATTATTAAAAAAAAGAACAATATGTTTGTTTTGTTCTTTTCGAACGTTCAAAAAGTAAAAATATAATTATCAGATCCGAGAGAACATATGGTTCCAAAAGGCGAATTGGATAATTTTTATAAGATTTTACTCTTGAACAAAAATCTAATGTTGTCAATTGTTCTTTCTTTTCTGTACTACATGAGTTTAAATCTTACTGAACTAGATATTAGAAATTGATGAAAAAAGAATAAGATATTTTTTTCGTATTTCATCATAACTAATCAATTAAGTAGCAATTGTAGATCACCAAAAAAAATATTTATTATCAACTATACTAAATATACACTAAAATTAGTTACCAGTATAAAATACATAGTAGCTAATTTTAAAATACCCAACATTTTTTATTTATTATTTAATTTATATCCTAACATAAAAAGTACAATCAGAACAATACTCAAAATAGAAATCCATAAAAAAAAAACCACCGATATTAAGATCGCTTAAAACAAAATTATATCCAAATCATCGGATTTTTTTTTTCGTTCAAGAATTCCACCTTCTTTTATTCTGTCTTGAACAATAATTAAGACCAATTCAATGTTTTTTGAATCTCCAGTAAAAATAAAAAATAATCCATTTATAATTTTCTATTACTTGAATTAATAGATCATCCAATTAAAAATGATAACAAAATGCATATCGATAAAACCATATGCAAATTGTATACTAAGTTCGCTAATATGACAATACATAAGTATTTAACCTGTTATATTAATACTTAATAAAGCAACTAATGACAAACATCAAAATAAAAAATTTTTAGAAGAAAAATTTTATTAAAAAAGATTTTTTTATAAAAATAAAACATTATTTTCATTTTTTTTGTTTTCCCCATATTCCTCAACCCAACAAACCAATGACTAATCTGACGAGATACTAAATTCCATTTAAGAGTTTGCCACTAACCAATGAATTGCTTAAGCAGACTGGTGAGCGAACTACTAGACCCAACTTGGTTATTTTTTATTATTTTTTTAACTTTGAAAAAGTATATCAATTTGTGGGCTTTCATGTGCAGTTATGGACTATTGTGGGAGAATGATTGGCATGAAAGACTAGAAAAACATTTTGGGCTTCAGCTCTCAGATTTTATAAAGTAGGTCAACAAACTACTATAAGAATGCAAAGACAAAAAAAAGTACTATAAGAATGCAATACCAAAAACAAAAGTACAATAAGAATTTACAAAAAAAAAAAACAAAAATAAAAGTATAATAAGAATTCCCTCCCAAACAATAAGAAACTATGAATGCAACCACATGGGTGTGCGTGATTGTTCATCACCTGATTCCTTAAACAAAAACTAACGAGTTCTTTTTTTTTTTTTTTGGTCATGAAAAGTAACAAGTTCAAATTTCACCTAGGACATGAAAAAGAAAAACATCTCGCGACGTACCCATTCAATCTTTTTATCTTGAATTATGGACATTGTTTCTAATCACATAATCCCTTTCGAAATTTTACTGTTAGCCTTTGAATACACTTGCATGCAAACTTTCAGCCATGTCATTTCATAAGATAAGATTATAAGGAAAGCAAACCAATTCTCACAAGCCTGGTGGCTTAAACAGAGGAACTGCATTGAAAAAGCCATCTACATCGATTGGCAGTTCAAGAGCACGCTTAAGGACAGCTGGAGTTGATGTCTGACCCTTCCAAGGGCTGAACCATGGACCTCCTCCTACTTCTAAAGCCGCCATGTTACTCGAAACATCCAGTATCAACTGACATTTACAAAACATTCGTGAGAATCTTCGAAAAACAATGAACAAGAACGAACTCATCGGTGATTAGTATAGACAGAGTAAAAACTAAGAAGACACCTTTCCCTTGCTGCCGTCGTATCTTCGTTCCCAAATTTGTAACTTTAGAATTCCGAAACATGTATCTTTACATGCTGGGGCAAGGCCAGCTTCCATTGTTGGAGCGCGTAATGTGGTACCGGGATCATCTGTTCTTGCTTCTAATTCAACCTGCCAAACTAGAATTTTAGAATATGCTGATTCTATCCATCGCCAAGATAAGGACGACCATCTAGATACTTAGTTTTTACTGGGACTTAAGTTCTATTTAAGTTGCAAAAAGCAATCCCCACTAGCTAGGTTGAAAGATAGAAATACTATACGCACACAAAAAATCAGTCACCAAATTAGCCACCATGTATAAATACATGTGTTATTTAAGATATTTTCAATGTGTATTTTGTATTTTAACATATATTTTATACAGGTGGAGGTGGTTGATTTGGTGTGTACACCTTAAAAACTATTTATTAGTAAAGGGATTCAAATTTCAGTTTATTGTCATAATGGAAAAAGGCCCTGTTAAGGAAGTAGAAGAGATAAGTTTGTATTGAAAATGTAAAAACTTCGAACCATTCAATACTTTGGATGAAGTGAAAGTTAAACTTCAAACTTAATTTCCGTTTTAATACTGCGTACATATAGGCTAAGCCGCTAAGCATAGACACGATTCGTGGACAAGGCACATAGTATCATTTGATTCATACAACAAAACCCACCTAGTGGAATAAAACTCTGTTGTTGTTAATACGCCTACAGTATGTATAGTGCGTCTGTGTAGCATTGCCCTTAACCATCAACGAATAATAAAATGTAATTAGAGAGATATAAATACCACATGTCTGCCATTGTCTGCTGACATAAACCAATAACCCCACGGATTAACTTCCCAGTTAACAACACCATTCCATGGCACAAATTCATAAAAGATTCCAGCATAATGAACTCCAATCTGCATCATATTGAAAGTTGCAGCATAGAATATATTAATATATTATCAACATTAGAGGGGGGCATCTGAAAGAAGGTCAACATAACAAAAAATCATCGTATGAAATTTTTTAGCAACATGACTTAAAATGAATGGATTAAAGGAATAACAATATATCATCAAAACTACATATTAGAATATGTAAAAAGAAGTTTCAGCGCAATTAAACCACATTGTAAAAAGCATTTACATTAGACCTAATGATCATCATGTTAAATGATGTCTGAAAATACAAGCTGGTTGGAAATCTGACTCCCTCAGTATTTTCATCCTTGTGCACAAGTTTATGAAAAATAAAGATTAAAACTAACATGTTTCATTCTAATAACACAAGGAAGGAGAACAATCAAATATCTGGGTATTACAAAAAGTTGGAGTAAATATAATTACAAGAGCCACATGATGCAGTACAAAGTTACCAGTGCAGCATTTTCATAAGTCTCTGTTATTCCAGGAATTTGCCTCAAACCACCAGCAGCTGTAAGTGCAATTTCGCCACTACCACCTTCAAAGACATTACATTGAACCTGCAACATTGAAAACTTAAGATGAATAAATATAAACTTTTTCCAAATAAAGGTGGTAATAACATGCAACCAGACATAATTGTGTTGCATAAAGAGCCGAATAATTAATATCTTAATGAACAATACAAGATCATCTTTGACGAAGATTTTATTTTTTACCCAAAACCATCTTCTTGGGAATCCTCCACCCCAATTCTTTTCTGAATAAGATGGGGCATTATTAAACTCAATCCTCTCGCCATCCCACTCTATCCAACCTGAGATTCAATATTCATATAAAGTAAATTCAAGATGGCATAAATGTTATATTTACAAACAAGAGTAACTAAATTTCAAAGCAGAAATGTTATTCACAGATGACTATCGAACATGATGCTGTCAATCTAGTCTCAGCACAAACATAAAATGTAAATGACATCATTTTCTCTTTTCCTTTACAGAATCACACTGTGGCTCTAGCAACAATTACATCCTTTCATCAATACGATATAGTTGATGTTTAGTATTTTATAGGTAGCAAAAGACTATATATGTCAATCAATTTGGCAAATGACATTAGTAGTTTAGAACCATAATAGACTCATAAATTTGGCAAACCAAATTATCATGTTTCATTCAGCCCATAAAAGAAATGAAGAGTACTAGATCACGATATAAATTAACAAGTGAATAGTTAATAGTCGAACTAGTAAGTATTAGCGCATGCCTGTTGATAATCCACCCGCCATGCATATTTGCCAGTGAGGTTCAAAAACAGGAAAAGCTGCAAGCCAGCCAGCTGTAGACTTCTGTGCAGACCCAACATCGCCCCAACCATAAACAGGGCGTGTACTATATTCCCAACGAGCTGTCTCCACTGTTTCTACATAATTTGACCTATAATTAAAGTTTGTGTCAAGTATGAAATATAACATGAGAGACAATGTAAAAAGAGCAATTTCGCCCCTACCTTCTATCATCACGAATGAAACCTTGATGCCAAAGCGGGGTAACTTGAAAACCTTCCAGCACTTTATTATCAAATTCCTAAACAAGGGACCAAGTAGGAAGCAAAATAAGTGCCAAAAAAAGAGAGAAAGAAATAAGACATTTTGGCAATGTACACTTATATCCAACTGATGACATGAGCATCTCAGAATATACACCCCATTTTGAGTTCAATTTTGATGCACTGACGGTGGCATAAAACGTTTTATATAATCGTCTATTAACATTCATTCTTTTTGGATAAATCATTCGCGTATTCAAGGTAAAAAGTAGTGATTGGATGCACATGTAAACATGTTTTAACAGTGCATTAAAATTAAATTTATCAATAGACATTTTAGTTATTTAAATATATTCTCAGAGAATCTAGAACACTTAATAATTTTCTAACATTTAGGAATAAAAGGAGTAATAATTTCAACATGGAAGAGACATGTGTAGTAAATTATAAACATTAACAAACCTGAGGGGGAAGCTCCTTGTTTGGAGGTCTCGAATTGTTCTTGGCCACAAAGGTGTTCCCCAGAATCAGTTCATGACGATCTACGACAATCTCAAATCCACATGACACGAACAATCATATAACGAACTTAACAAGAGAATAACAGAAAGCAGAAGGAGACTGACCTCCCCAGAAGTTTTGCGATTCCTCTGAGAACTGGCAAATGTACTTGTCATCAGCACCAAGAATTTGCGCACCGACACCGGTGAACCTAGGTCCGTACTGTGTCACCTCGAAGGGCGTGAGTTTCCTGGGAAAAGAAGGGCTCTCGACGGAGTACATAAAACAGAAGCTCTGGCGGCGTTCGGGAATGGAGACCTTGAAGTACCATCCCTCAAAGAACTTGCGAGCACTCCCATCGAAATGGTAACTGTAAAGTAAAAACAAAGAAAATCGCAACAGTAAATAACTGAATTGAAATGATAAAAGAGAGAATGTGGAGTAGTGAGTACTGACTGACCCGCTGTGAGGGGTGCGAAGTTGGCGGTTGGGAGGAGTGGGGGAATATGTGGGAGGTGGCGTGGGTTGTTGAGATTGGGTTGTTGCAGTGCACAGGATAGGGCGTGCTTTGGGTGTTGCAAGAAGGTTGTTGAAGAAGGTGGATGCCATGGATGGAATTTGGAATTTGGAAGAAGGATGCTCAAGGGAGAAACTGGAAAGTGTTGGGAGTTGGACATCTTTAACAGGGCTCGTGGTAGGGGTGTACAACAGAAAACCAAAATATATTTAACCAGTTAAAAAACCATAACTACATTTTGGTAAACCACTTTAACAAAACCATTTTAAAAATTATAACCATATTATTTTAAATTGGTTAACCAAAACTAAATTTAAAAAACCGGTTAACCAAAACCAAAACCAAATTTAAAAAACCCCTAATTTCAGTTAATCCTAGGACTGTACATGGTTATGGTTAATCCAAAAACCAAACCTATTTTTGGCTAACCAAATATTTAGTTTAAGTTAATTAACCAAACCTATTTTACATGACAAAACCGGTTATTAACCGGTTAGGAAATATAAAAACCGGTTTTTAACCGGTTATAAAAATAAAAACCGGTTTTTAAAAAAGGACTGGTTTAAAAAACTGATTTTAGAATAAAAAACCGGTTTTCACACTGAAAAACCAGTTTTTACACCAAAAAAACGGCTTTTACACTGGAAAACTGGTTTTTACACAAAATCAATTTTTTACATAGAAAAACTGGTTATTTTTACACCCAATAAATCAACTAATGCTTTCTTAATGAGACTTTAGCCATGTCACATCAAATTAGCCATACATGTATAGTAATGAGATTCAGATACTGTAATTTAAGATTTCAACCATCTAATAAAGAAAACAAATAAACTCATCAACTCAAACAAAAATAATGAAGAGTTTTGTTTCATCAAATTCCATTTTATGGAAGTTTATTGAGGTTCATGCATGCGGATTAATTCACTTCATTTTTTGGGATCTTATTATTAAAGGTTAGGGATTCTAAATTAAGAACAAAAGGTCCACAAAGACATTCTTTAACCAACCATATAACTTCAAAATAAATAACAAAACATGCATATATTCATACTTTACATCATATGCAGACCTTCGAAAATAATTTAGTATAACAAAAGGATTGTAATGTCTAGTACCAATACCACATTGACACGTTTACCACATATCTGTCCATTCATATAACTTCTTTGGAAACAAGATTCCTCCCATGAAATGAAAGAAATATGTATTTGTTAACTAGAGAATTGAATGCAGTGCATCAAATGACATAAACCTTATCAGTTTGCAGTGCTTAATCCTGAAATGACATTAAACTTTCCTCCAAATCTAGTTCCAAATGTATGATATAATTCAATTATAACACAAAGGTATAGAATATACAATAAGCAAGAGAACAATTCATAAGCAAGAGAACAAGGACTGGACTATAAAAAGTGAATCAAGATAATTCATGCAAATTAATGAAGTCCCAACTAATCAAAAAGTGAACCACTTATCAAAAGCAAACAACACTAGTCACATTGCAATAAGATAGAAAACAGAATTCATAAATTGAACATCCAAACAGAAGAAACAGAAAAACCCAGATAACATAAAATCCAAAACTAGGGGTTCTTCAAACCCAGATTTTATAGAACATAAGAAAACAGAAGAAACGCAGATAATAGAAATAGAAAACAGAAAAAACTCAGAACTCAGAAGACATTAATGGAAGAACCAAGGGCTTACCTCAACTGATGCGACGGCAGAACAATGACAACAATGGAAGGTCGAGGCAGAGAGATAGAGGCGCAAAGCAGAGTGAAGACGAGCTTCGGCAAGCCACCGATGAGCTTCGGCAAGCCACCGAAGAGCTCCGGCGAGAGCAGAGGAGAACCCAAAAAAAATACTCCGGCGGAGACTAGTTGAGTCAATAGCGCAGCAGCAACCGGTTGAGCCGTCGAGGGAGAGAGATAGAGGCGCGAATCAGAGTGAAGAGGAGAAGAGGATTTCGAGTTTTCGACGAGGTCCGGCGAGAGGCAGAGGAGAAGAGCTGTTGACGGCGGCGTAAAGAGAGATGGAAGAGGCGTAAGGTTGAGGTTGAGGGTGGAATGCTGAAGCGACTAGGGAATTAGGGATTAAATGAAAATGAGGGGTTTTTAAAATTTGGTTTTGGTTTTGGTTAATAGGTTAAAAATCGATTTTTTTTTAAATTTGGTTTTGGTTAACTAATTTTAAATAATATGGTTATAATTTTTAAAATGATTTTGTTAAAGTAGTTAATCGAAATATGGTTATAAATTTTTAATCGGTTAATTATATTTTCGGTTTTTTATTATACATTTGTAGAGATTTAGAGGAGAATTTGATCTCCAAAGTTATATGGAGTTTTAGTATTCTTTCATTAAAGAAAGAGAAAAAATTTGAATATAAAATTTTAGTATTCTCTAATTAAAAAGAGAGAAAAATCAGTATTAAATTATGGTTTAATTATTTTTTGGGTCTCTATAATTTCACTAAATTTTCAACTAAATCTTTATATTTTTTTTAATTTGGTCTCTATACTTTATTTTTTTCAATTAAATCCTTGTCTTGAGAATAATATTTAAGATAACAGAATTTTCTATTTTAAAAACGAATATTCTCCAGTTTGAGTTAGGTATGGTAATTGGGCATATCTCTTTTTCTCAAAATACCCAAAGAACCCTTGGTATTTTGTCCCAAAGGAAAAAAAACCTAGCCAGCTCCTAACTTGCTCTTTGAAAATCGTGTGCAGTGCATTTCTTCTTCGCTGGTCCATCAACTTCATCCGTAGCCTCCGTCGCTTCGTCGGTCTCTGAAGATCTACACTGATTGATTTGCCGAAACCCTGTCCGCCACTCAGCGTGCCTCGCCTCATCTTACCACGTCGCGCCTCGCCTTGCTGCCTGTACACTCGATCTGCCAGAACAGGTGAGTTAGTTTCTGCATGTATAAAAACTCCAGTATGAGTATAACAAATGTTGGTTAGCAGTACATTTCAATAATCTCTAAATGTAAGTCACCTATGAACTTTCTTATCCTAACTCTAACTGTAATTCTGTGATGTATTTCTACTAAATTTGGGTCAAGAGCTGGTTGTGATATCTCTGGTCCTTCTTCTTTCATAATCTCAATGTATCTATGAAAACAGCCATTCATACTATTTCAGTTTTTCAAAGTTGATGAAACATGCTTATGCATATGTCAATTCTTTTAAAATATAGCACTCGTTGAATACATATTTTTTGAATTGATTGTGAATTTTTTTATATAATGGTTTAGGGTTTACAATATAAATATATATGTGGTGAATTAACATATGAATTAGTTTTGTTGATTATGAATTTTGTATATTGTTGATTGTTGTTGGTGTGATGATGCTGGTTTATTAGGATTTTGTTTTTCTTTTTTTTTTTTATATAATGATGGGGGATTTTACCATAGACATACATCATGGTGGCAAATTTCATGATATAGGACATGGGCTAGAATATTTGGGGAAAAGAGTGTTGGAAGACCTGCATTGTGAGCTTGATGAATGGAGTTTGCAAGAAATAGTTAGTGAGCTAAAGAAGTTAGGGTACAAAGAGTATGCCAAGATATGATACTATGAACCAAACTGTCAATTGAACTCAAGTCTTAAAGAGTTGATGAGTGATGGAGATACCATGAGAATAGGTAGGTTATTAGTGTCACAAACTATTAAATATTGCTTGGTATATGTTGTTGATGGCTGTAGGGAAGGTAATGGTGTTGAGATATATTCGAATAATAAGGATTATGTGCCTACTAAAACTGAGTACAGTGGCAGTGGTTTAATAGAAATAGAAGTTGCAGGTAAATCAGAGTCATCTAGTGAGGACGATAGATTTGATGATAGTGCTGATGATGGAGATTATGAGGATCATTTTGGTTTTGATGTTGAAGATGAAAATGATGGTGGAGCTTCAACTGCTTTTGGGGGGTTCCAAAGCTCGTTAAATCAACATGACAATGCTCAACCTGCTGGTGTTGATGTTGTTGTTCATGATGCCGCTGTTGGTGAGGATGCTGAAGTTGGAAAAATTTCTGAGGGTTATAAAACTGAAGATATTGATAGCCATAAGGGAGACTCGGATGATATGATTAAGAAGAAAAGATACCTTAAATATAGTGAAGCTGAAATGAGCAGGGACTATGAGTTTAAGGTGGGGTTGGAGTTCAAGTCACTTGGTCAGTTTAAAGATGCTATTAGAGAGCATGGTTTGTTGAATGGAAGGGATATTAGGTATATCAAGAATGATAAGGTTAGATGTAGAGTGGGTTGTAGAGGGAAGAAAGGGAAGTGTAGGTGGATAGCATTTGCATATAGGCATGGCAAAAACCCCCGGTGAGGCGGGTACCCGCGAAAATTTACCCGCCGGGGGCAGGTATGGGGAGTAATTTCTACCCACGGAGACAGAAGACGGGGCCCCATATAATAAACGGGGTGAGGGCGGGGGTAGAGGCTCCCGCCCTGTGGAGACCCGTTTAAATCCCCGTTTATGTGGAATGACCAAAATGTCCCTGATATATATATATGTGTGTGTGTGTGTGTGTGTGTGTGTGTGTGTGTGTGTGTGTGTGTGTGTGTGTGTGTGTGTGAGCTATTGGGAAAAAACCCTAGCCGTCACTCACATATGCTTCACTGCTTCAATCTCATCTCCTCTCCACTCCAGTCTTCCTCAAAGTTCAAACCCTCAGCCCTTCCTGTCTCCTTCTCGAACACCGCCGACCGCCGCCTCCCACCCTCTGGGTCCCTCAACGCTGCAGTCTCGTCTCCTCTCCTCTCCACTTCTCCTCAAAGTTCAAACCCTCAACTCCTCCTGTCTCCTTCCCGAATACCACTGATCGCCGACCGCCGCCTCCCACCCTCTGGGTCCCTCAGCGTCGCCTCCCACCCTCTGGGTTCGTCAGCGCCGCCTCCCACCCCCTGAGTGGCTCGGTCGCTCACTGCAGGTCTCAAGCTCACCGTCGCGGCCACGTCGTCTTCTTCTCCTCGTCGCGTCGTCGTTGGTCGTCGTCTTCTCCTCTTTGTCATTCGTCCGCCAAATCGCCGGTCTTCACTGTTCTGCCCCTTTTCTCCGTCGGGTAAGTTAGTCCTGTGATTTCTGAATTTATGTTTCTGAATTAGGGTAATTAGTTTCTTATTTCTGAATTTTTGAATTTCTGATTCTGATTTCTAATCAGGGTCATTAGTTTCTGAATTTCTGAATTCTGAATTTCTAAATTTCTAATTCTAACTTTTAATTAGGGTAATTAGATTCTGAATTTCTGAATTAGGGTAGTTAGATTCTGATTTCTGAATTTCTGAATTTTTGATTCTGATTTTTAATTGGGGTAATTAGATTCTGAATTTTTGAATTAAGGTAATTAGATTATGATGTTTGAATCTCTGAATTTTTGATTTCTAATTAGGGTAATTAGATTCTAAATTTTTGAGTTAGGTTAATGAGACTCTGATTCTGAATATCTAATTTTTAATTTATATTTCTTAGTTAATTTTGAGTTAATCTGGAGTTAGGTTAATGAGATCCTGATTATGAATTTTTTATTTTTAATTTATATTTTTGAGTTAGGTTGATGTGATTCTGATTTCTGATTCATATTATTGACTTATTCTTGATTTATTTCATGATTTTAACTTTTAATTGTATTCTTCTTTTTTATGTAGGATTCAAACAAATCGGAATCTACTATCACTATCATTACATCATGAAAAAAGGCTTAAAAATTCTACAATGTGTAGAATTATGCTTTGTAATTTTTGGATATGTTTGATACTTTGGTTATTTTATGGATATATTTGATATTGTTTGTTGTTGTTAATGTCTTTGGAAACTATGAACATATTAATGTCTTTGTTTTTGTTAATGTCTTTGTTGTTGTTAATGCTTTGGAGACAAGAAACATGATGATTGATATGGTTTTTTCATTTTTTTATTTTTTAAAAATCTGCGGGTATCTGTGGAATCCCCAATCCCCGGCGGATACGGGGTTCCTGTTACCCGTGGCGTGAACGGGGCGGTGATGGGGACTGGATATGGAGGCGGGGGGCGAGGGGCATGTCCCCGCCCCTGTGGGTACCCGTTGCCATGCCTATTTGCATCCAAAGTTGGTGGTTATGATTGCTTTCGGCTGAAGACCCTTAATGGAAAGCACACTTGTGGACGAAATTACAGTGATAGGCTTGCATCAAGTAGTTGAGTGTCCCAAAAGATTGTTACCAATATTAGTAGGTGGTGCACGAATTTGCAATCCATACAACTAACCAGCAAGTGCACTAGGTCGTCCAAGTAATACCTTACGTGAGTAAGGGTCGATCCCACAGAGATTATTGGTTTGAAGCAATCTATGTTTATTTTATTAATCTTAGTCAGGATGTCAATAAGGTTATTTGGATTTAATTGTAAGAAGTAAAAGTGTTTGCAATAAGTAATTGTTGCTTTATTAATGAAGAACATGTTGGGGTTTTGGAGATGCTTTGTCCTCTGAACTTCAACTCTTCCTTGAAATCCTTTTCCACACGCAAGGCTCCTTCCATGGCAAGTTGTATGTAGGGTGTCACCATTGTCAGTGGCTACCTCCCATCCTCTCAGTGAAAATGGTCCAGATGCTCTGTCACAGCACGGCTAATCAGCTGTTGGTTCTCGATCATGTTGGAATAGGATCCATTGATCCTTTTGCGTTTGTCATCACGCCCAGCAATCGCGAGTTTGAAGTTCGTCACAGCCATTCAATCCTTGAATCCTACTCGGAATACCACAGACAAGGTTTAGACTTTCCGGATCCTCAAGAGTGGCCGCCATCAATTCTAACTTATACCACGAAGATTCTGATTAAAGAATCTAAGAGAAGCTCATTCAGTCTGATGTAGAACGGAGGTGGTTGTCAGGCACACGTTCATGGATCTGAGGAAGGTGATGAGTGTCACGGATCATCACCTTCTTCATGTTTAAGCGCGAATGAACATCTTAGATAGGAACAAGCGTGTTTAAATGAAAAATAAAGGTAATTGTATTAATTCATCGAGACGCTGCAGAGCTCCTCACCCCCAACAATGGAGTTTAGAGACTCATGCTGCCAAAAGGTACAAATTTCAGATCTAAAATGTCATGAGATGCAAAGTAAATCTCTAAAAGTTGTTTAAATAGTAAACTAGTAACCTAGGTTTACAGAAAATGAGTAAACTATGATAGATAGTGCAGAAATCCACTTCTGGGGCCCACTTGGTGTGTGCTGGGGCTGAGATTTAAGCTTCTCACGTGCCTGGGGCTGTTTTGGGCGTTGAACGCCAGGTTGTAACCTGTTTCTGGCGTTGAACTCCAGCTTGTAACCTGTTTCTGGCGCTGGACGCCAGACAGCAGCATGATACTGGCGTTGAACGCCAGTTTACGTCATCTATCTTCACGCAAAGTATGGACTATTATATATTTCTGGAAAGCTCTGGATGTCTACTTTCCAACGCCATTGAGAGCGTGCTAATTGGACTCCTGTAGCTCCAGAAAATCTATTTCGAGTGCAGGGAGGTCAGAATCCAACAGCATCAGTAGTCCTTTTTCAGCCTAACTCAGATTTTTGCTCAGCTCCCTCAATTTCAGCCAGAAAATACCTGAAATCACAGAAAAACATACAAACTCATAGTAAAGTTCAGAAATATGATTTTTGCCTAAAAACTAATAATATTCTACTAAAAACTAATTAAAACATACTAAAATCTACATGAAATTACCCCCAAAAAGCGTATAAAATATCCGCTCATCACAACACCAAACTTAAACTGTTGCTTGTCCTCAAGCAATTAGATAAATAAAATAGGATAAAAAGAAATTAAGAAGTAATAATATTTCAAAGTTTTTAAGTGGAGCTCAGATTCTTATTAGATGAGCGGGGCTTGTAGCTTTTTGTTTCTGAACAGTTTTGGCATCTCCCTTTATCCTTTGAAATTCAGAATGGTTGGCATCCATAGGAACTCAGAATTCAGATAGTATTATTGATTCTCCTAGTGTAGTATGTTGATTCTTGAACACAGTTACTTTATGAGTCTTGGCCGTGGCCCTAAGCACTTTGTTTTCCAGTATTACCACCGGATACATAAATGCCACAGACACATGACTGGGTGAACCTTTTTCAGATTGTGACTCAGCTTTGCTAAAGTCCCCAGTTAGAGGTGTCCAGAGCTCTTAAGCACACTCTTTTTGCTTTGGATCACGACTTTAACCACTCAGTCTCAAGTTTTTCACTTGGACCTGCATGCCACAAGCATATGGTTAGGGACAGCTTGATTTAGCCGCTTAGGCCTGGAACTATTTCCTTGGGCCCTCCTATCTACTGATGCTCAAAGCCTTGGATCCTTTTCTTAATCCAATGACTTCTTGTAATTTTTTTTTCACTGCTTTTTCTTGCTTCAAGAATCAAATTCATGATTTTTCAGATCATCAATAATATTTTTCGTGTTCCTCATTCTTTCAGGAGCCAATATTCGTAAAATTCAGGATAAAATATGCACTGTTCAAGCATTCATTCAGAGAACAAAAAGTATTGCCACCACATATAATTAATTATAATTTTTATTATTAAGAACTCGAAAAATATAAATTACTTCTTTATTTTAAAAATCTACTATTTTATTCATGTCTGATGATGATGAGAAAAATAAATTATAACTTTAATTGGGAATAAAACCAGAATAGATATGCTAACTACTACTACTACTACTACTCTATATATCTCTTAAGGTAAATTTCTATAATAACACTATCACAAAGTTAAAGCTAAAATTAGAACTCAACAACCTGTGTTTTGAGAAGTAGATGTTCCTCTGGTCTGTGGGGTGCTTGGTCCTTCAAGGATTAATTTCTGGCGCTTCAGCTCCCTTAAATCACGCCCTTGCTCTTCTTGTTCCTTAAGCAGTTTGCAAAGCATGCTACTTTGATTGTTCTGTTCTTCCTTTATTTGGTTCATAGCTTCTTGCAATTTGGAAATAGATGCCTCAAGATGTTCCCAATATTCGAATTGAGGAAGTTCTGGGAGGACTTCCTGTGCTCTCCTCTTGATTGGATCATCCTGCAACTGTTGTCTGTTCATTGATATTCTAGTGATTGGCCTCTCAACTGAGATATACTCTGTTATTCCCATCTTCACTCCAGCATCTCTGCAGAGCATAGAAATTAAGCTTGGATAAGCCAATCTGGCATCCTTGGAATTCCTGTTTGCTATTTTGTATAGTTCACACGAGATCAGTTGATGGACTTCTACTTCTTTTTCCAACATGATGCAGTGAATCATCACTGCTCTTTTAATAGTAACTTCAGAACGGTTGCTGGTGGGCAATATAGAACGCCCAATGAAATCCAGCCAGCCTCTGGCTGCTGGTTTGAGATCTTCTCTTTTGAGTTGATTTGGGATGCCAGTTGTGCTGGTGGTCCACCTGGTTTCAGGGATGCATATATCCTCTAGAATCTTGTCCAGGCCTTTATTTACCCTCATCATTCTCCTATTAAAGGAGTCTGGGTCATCTTTCAGTTGAGGAAGCTTAAAGATCTCCCTGATTTTGTCAGGATGAGTATGAACAATCTTTCCTCTGACTAAGGTCCGATGGTCATAGAGGGCAGCTCCAATTATTCTTTGCCTGTCTGTCTGCCATAGATTAGCATAGAACTCCTAAACCATGTTCCTTCCCACTTTCGTCTCAGGATTAGCTAGGATTTCCCAGTTCCTGTTTCGAATTTGTTCTTGGATCTCCGGATATTCATCTTCTTTTAGATCGAACTTGACTTCCGGGATCACTGATCTTAGACTCATTATTTTGTAGTAATGGTCTGAATGTTCTTTAGTTAAGAACTTCCCTTGATTCCAAAGTGGCTTTGGAATATTCTCTTTCTTGCCTCTTGGGTTGGGTTGTTTTCCTTTAGGGGCCATGATCAAAGTGAGTATGTTTTTGTGATCACGGATAAGCACACCAAACTTAGAGGTTTGCTTGTCCTCAAGCAAAAGAAAAGAGAGAAGAGGGATAGGAGGAGAGCAAGTGTGGAATGGTGGATGATGAGAGGGGAGCCGAAAGTGGATATAAGGGGGGTGGGTTTTCGAAAAATAAGAAAGAGATATAAGATAAAAGATATGATTTATAAAAGATAAATATGACAAGAAAAGGATATAATTTAAAAAGATATGAATGATATTTAAAAATAAATTTGAAATTTATAATTTTGAAAAAGATTTTAAAAGATAATTAAGTTTGAAAAGAAATTGGAAAAAGAGTTGGATTGGATTGAAAAAAAAAGTTTATGTTTATGTATGAAGCTACATTTGATATTTTTGAAAAAGGGATTTTAGAAATTAGGATTAAAAATTTTGGAATTGAAGGATGATATTTTGAAACATGTTTATGCAAGAAATCATGAATTGAAACATAAAAATTAGAAAATTTGTGAAGAACACGAATTTTACCTCCTCCCCACCATTCTGGTGTTAAACGCCCAAATGCTGCTTGTTTTGGGCGTTTAACGCCCACTTGCTGCTTCTCCTGGGCGTTCAACGCCCAGCTGTTGCTTCTTTCTGGCGTTGAACACCAGGAAGTCCTTTGTCACTGGGCGTTTTTCTGAACGCCCAGGACGCTGTCAATCTGGCGTTAAACGCCCAGAAGGTGCTTCTTTCTGGCGTTCAACGCCCAGAAGATGCTCCTTTCTGGCGTTTAACGCCCAGATGGCTACCCTTACTGGCGTTGAACACCCAGTGGGTGCTTCTTTTGGGCGTTCAACGCCCAAAATGTTTCTTACTGGCTTTTTCACGCCAGTGAGCTTCCAAATTCCCTTGTAACTCTGTGAATCCAATCAATTGCTATTTTGCCTTTTGAAGATACTTTGACATATACCTGTAAAAATCAATTAATTAGCAAAAATAAATAAAATTAAATTTTGTGAATGGCTGGGTTGCCTCCCAGCAAGCGCTTCTTTAATGTCGTTAGCTGGACTATTACTGAGCTTTTAATCAAGTCTCAGTTTTGAGCATTCTTGCTCAAAATTACTTTCAAGATAATGTTTAACTCTCTGTCCATTGACAATGAATTTTTTGTTAGATTCATTATCCTGAAGCTCTACGTATCCATATGGTGATACACTTGTAATCACATATGGACCTCTCCACTGGGATTTTAATTTCCCGGAGAATAATTTGAGCCTAGAATTAAATAGCAGAACTTTCTGCCCCGGCTCAAAGACTCTGGATGACAATTTCTTATCATGCCATCTTTTCGCTTTCTCTTTGTAAATTTTTGCATTCTCGAAAGCATTGAGTCTAAATTCCTCTAGCTCATTTAATTGGAGCAATCGTTTTTCTCCAGCTAACTTGGCATCAAGGTTTAGGAATCTGGTTGCCTAGTAGGCCTTGTGTTCCAGTTCCACTGGCAAGTGACATGCCTTTCCATACACAAGCTGGTATGGAGAGGTCCCTATAGGGGTCTTGAATGCTGTTCTGTATGCCCACAGAGCATCATCCAAGCTTCTTGCCCAATCCCTTCTACGGTTAATTACAGTCCGTTCCAGGATTCTTTTGAGTTCTCTATTTGAGACTTCAGCTTGCCCATTAGTCTGTGGATGATATGGAGTGGCCACCCTGTGGCTAACTCCATAACGAACCAAAGCAGAATAGAGCTGTTTATTGCAGAAATGAGTGCCCCCATCACTGATTAGTACTCTAGGGGTGCCAAATCTGCTGAAGATGTGTTTTTAGAGGAATTTTAACACTGTCTTAGTGTCATTAGTGGGTGTTGCAATAGCTTCCACCCATTTGGATACATAATCCACTGCCACCAGAATATAAGTGTTTGAGTATGACGGTGGGAAAGGTCCCATGAAGTCAATACCCCATACATCAAACAACTCTATCTCTAAGATTCCTTGTTGAGGCATAGCATAACTGTGAGGCAGATTACCAGATCTTTGGCAACTGTCACAATTAAGTACAAACACTCGGGAATCTTTATAGAGAGTAGGCCAGTAGAAGCTACATTAGAGGACTCTTGTGGCTGTTCGCTCACTTCTAAAATGTCCTCCATACTGGGATCCATGGCAGTGCCATAGGATCTTCTGCGCTTCTTCTTTAGGCACACATCTACGGATTACTCCGTCTGCACATCTCTTAAAGAGATACGGCTCATCCCAAAGATAATACTTTGCATCCGTGATCAGCTTCTTTGATTGCTGCCTACTGTATTCTTTGGGTATGAATCTCACTGCCTTGTAGTTTGCAATGTCTGCAAACCATGGCACTTCCTGGATGGCAAAGAGTTGCTCATCTGGAAAGTTTTCAGGGATCTCAGTAAGAGGGAGGGACGCCCCTTCTACTGGTTCTATTCGGGATAGGTGATCTGCTACCTGATTCTCTGTCCCTTTTCTGTCTCTTATTTCCATATCAAACTCTTGCAGAAGCAGCACCCATCTTATAAGTCTGGGTTTTGAATCCTGCTTTGTGAGTAGATATTTAAGAGCAGTATGATCAGTGTACACAATCACTTTTAATCCTACTAAATAGGATCTGAATTTGTCAATGGCATAAACCACTGCAAGTAGCTCTTTTTCTGTGGTTGTATAGTTCTTCTGTGCGTCATTTAGAACATGGCTGGCATAGTAAATGACGTGAATAAGCTTGTCATGCCTTTGTCCCAACACTGCACCAATGGCTTGGTCATTGGCATCACACATTAGTTCAAATGGCAATGTCCAGTTTTGTGCAGAGATGATTGGTGCTGTGACCAATTTAGCTTTCAGAGTCTCAAATGCCTGCAGACACTCCTTATCAAAGACAAATGGCGTGTCAGCAGCTAGCAGGTTGCTCAGAGGTTTGGCGATTTTTGAAAAATCCTTTATAAACCTCCTATAGAATCCTGCATGCCCCAAAAAGCTTATGATTGCCTTAACATTGGTAGGTGGTGGTAATTTTTCAATTACCTCTACCTTAGCTTGATCCACCTCTATTCCCTTGTTCGAAATTTTGTGTCCAAGGACAATTCCTTCAGTCACCATAAAGTGACATTTTTCCCAGTTTAAAACCAGGTTAGACTCTTGGCATCTCTTTAGAACAAGTGCTAGATGGTCAAGACAGGAGCTGAATGAGTCTCCAAATATTGAAAAGTCATCCATGAAGACTTCCAGAAATTTTTCCACCATATCAGAGAAAATTGAGAGCATGCACCTCTGAAAGGTTGCAGGTGCATTGCACAGGCCAAATGGCATCCTTCTGTATGCAAATACTCCAGATGGGCATGTGAATGCCGTTTTCTCTTGATCCTGGGGATCTACTGCAATTTGATTATAACCTGAATATCCATCCAGGAAGTAGTATTATTCATGACCTGCTAGTCTTTCTAGCATCTGGTCTATGAATGGTAAAGGAAAATGATCCTTTCTGGTGGCTGTATTGAGTCTTCTATAATCAATACACATACGCCACCCTGTAACTGTTCTTGTAGTAACCAGTTCATTTTTTTCATTGTGAACCACTGTCATGCCACCTTTCTTAGGGACAACTTGGATAGGGCTTACCCAGGGACTGTCAGAAATAGGATAAATAATCCCAGCCTCTAGTAATTTAGTGACCTCCTTCTGCACCACTTCCTTCATGGTTGGATTCAGCCGCCTTTGTGGTTGGACCACTGGCTTGGCGTCACCCTCCAATAGGATCTTGTGCATGCATCTAGCTGGGCTAATGCCCTTAAGATCACTGATGGACCACCCAAGAGCTGTCTTGTGTGTCCTTAGCACTTGAATTAGTGCCTCCTCTTCCTGTGGCTCTAAGGTAGAGCTTATGATTACAGGAAAGGTATCACCTTCTCCCAGAAATGCATATTTCAGGGATGGTGGTAATGGTTTGAGCTCGGGTTTGGGAGGTTTCTCCTCTTCCTGAGGGATTTTCAGAGGTTCTATTATTCTCTCTGATTCCTCCAAATCAAGCTGAACATCTGATGAGCGGATAATTTGTACCCTTTTTGGCATTGTTTTTAGTATGTTTTTAGTATATTCTAGTTAGTTTTTAGTATATTTTTATTAGTTTTTAGTTAAAATTTACTTTTCTGGACTTTACTATGAGTTTGTGTGTTTTTCTGTTATTTCAGGTATTTTCTGGCTGAAATTGAGGGTCCTGAGCAAAAATCTGATTCAGAGACTGAAAAGGACTGCAGATGCTGTTGGATTCTGACCTCCCTGCACTCGAAGTGAATTTTCTGGAGCTACAGAAGCCCAATTGGCGCGCTCTCAACGGCGTTGGAAAGTAGACATCCTGGGCTTTCCAGCAATGTATAATAGTCCATACTTTGCCCAAGATTTGATGGCCCAAACCGGCGTGGCAAATCAGCCTCAGAAATTCCAGCGTTTAACGCTGGAACTGGCATAAAACTTGGAGTTAAACGCCCAAACTGGCATGAAAGCTGGCGTTTAACTCCAGAAAAGGTCTCTACACGAAAATGCTTCATTGCTCAGCCCAAGCACACACCAGTGGGCCCGGAAGTGGATTTTTCTGTCATTTACTCATTTCTGTAAACCTTAGGTTACTAGTTTACTATTAATAGGATCTTTTGACATTGTATCTGCACCTCATGACACTTTACACGTTTCTTTGTGTACTTTCCACGGTATGAGTCTCTAAACCCCATGGTTGGGGGTGAGGAGCTCTGCTGTGTCTTGATGGATTAATGCAATTACTACTGTTTCTTATTCAATCATGCTTGCTTCCGTTCTAAGATATCACTTGTTCTTAACCCGGATGAATGTGATGATCCGTGACACTCATCATGTTCTCAACTATGAACGTGTGCCTGACAACCACCTCCGTTCTACCTTAGATTGAGTAGATATCTCTTGGATTCCTTAACCAGAATCTTTGTGGTATAAGCTAGAACTGATGGCGGCATTCAAGAGAATCCGGAAGGTCTAAACCTTGTCTGTGGTATTCTGAGTAGGATTCAATGATTGAATGACTGTGACGTGCTTCAAACTCCTAGCAGGCGGGGCGTTAGTGACAGACGCAAAAGAATCACTGGATTCTATTCCGGCCTGACCGAGAACCGACAGCTGATTAGCCATATGCTGTGACAGAGCATAGGAACATTTTCACTGAGAGGATGGGAGGTAGCCACTGACAACGGTGAAACCCTACATACAGCTTGCCATGGAAGGAGCCTCGCGTGTTTGATGAAGAAGACAGTAGGAAAGCAGAGATTCAGAAGATGGAGCATCTCCAAAACCTCAACCTATTCTCCATTACTGCAATACAAGTAACCATTTCATGTTCTTTTACTTTTCACAATCAATCCTGATAATTTCTGATATCCTGACTAAGATTTACAAGATAACCATAGCTTGCTTCAAGCCGACAATCTCCGTGGGATCGACCCTTGCTCACGCAAGGTATTACTTGGATGACCCAGTGCACTTGCTGGTTAGTTGTGCGGGATTGCAAAAGTGTAATTGCAATTTCGTGCACCAAGTTTTTGGCGCCGTTGCCGGGGATTGTTCGAGTTTGGACAACTGACGGCTTATCTTGTTGCTTAGATTAGGACTGTTTTGTTTTTAATTGGTTTAGAGTCTTTTAGTTGAGTCTAGTTTCATATTCTAAGTTTGGTGTCAATTGCATGCTTTTGCTTTTCTTTTAATTTTCGATTTTGCATGTCCTTAGTCCCTTTTTGATCCGTAAAAGTTCTAAGTTTGGTGTCCTCTTTGTGTTTTTCCCTTAAAATTTTCGAAAAATTAGTGTTTGATTTTCTAAAAATTTTAAGTTTGGTGTCTTTTTGTGTTTTTCTCTTTCCTCTTTTCAAAAATCAAATCTTTTTCATAAAAAATTTTTCAATCATATCTTTTTAATTGCTATTTTCAAAATTTTTTTTATTACTTAATTGATTCAGTTCTCAATTTGCTTTGATCTTATTTCCTTTTTTGATTTTCGAATTTTTATTTTAATTTTCTTTTGTTTTATTTTATTTTTTTCGTTTAATTCAAAAAAAATAAAATAAAATTCATCTGTTTGCAATCATTATCATCTCCCTTTTGTCCATTATGGACCTAAGTGGGAATGATCAGTCCAAAAAGACTCTGGGGTCATATGCTAACCCCATTACAGCTGCATCTGTACACCTCCCATCAAAGCAAGCAGCTTTGAGCTAAATCCTCAACTCATTATCATAGTGCAGCAAAATTGCCAGTATTCCGGTCTTCCACAGGAAGAACCTACTGAGTTTCTGGCACAGTTCTTACAAATTGCTGACACAGTACATGATAAAGAGGTGGATCAGGATGTCTACAGACTATTACTGTTTCCATTTGCTGTAAAAGATCAAGCTAAAAGGTGGTTGAATAACCAACCTACAGCAAGCATAAAGACATGGAAACAGTTGTCAGACAAATTCCTGAATCATTTTTACCCTCCAAAGAGGATGACACAGCTAAGGCTGGACATCCAAGGCTTTAAACAAGAGGATAATGAATCCCTTTACAATGCCTGGGAGAGGTATAGAGGTATGCTAAGGAAATGTCCCTCTGAGATGTTTTCAGAATGGGTACAGTTAGACATCTTCTACTATGGGCTTACAGAAAAAGCTCAGATGTCTTTAGACCACTTAGCTGGTGGATCTATACACATGAGGAAAACAATTGAAGAAGCTCAAGAGCTTATAGACACTGTTGCTAGAAACCAATATTTGTATTCTAGCAATGAGTTCTCTCCAGATGAGGAAGTCATGACAGTAGTCACTGACCCTAATCCTCAAGAACAGATAATTGAGCTTAATCAACAATTGCTCCTGATGACAGAACAGTTAGCAGAATTTAAAGAGATGCTCTATGAAACTAAAGTTGCTAACAAGAACATAGAACTGCAATTGAATCAAGCAAAACAGCAAATATCTAAACAGATAACAGAGGAGTGTCAAGCAGTTCAACTGAGGAGTGGGAAGACACTGAATACCACTGCTCAAAAGAGCAAAAAGCCAAACAGGGAACAATTGACAGAGGATAACCAAACCACTGTTCAAAATCCCTCTGAGGACAGTAAGAGCCCAGAGAGGAATGTTATTGGCGTTCAAACGCCAGAAAGGGAAGGAAAGTTGGCATTAAACGCCCATTCCTTGCCCAGTTCTGGCGTTCAAACGCCAGAAAAGGGAGAGAAGTTGGCGTTTAACGCCCAATCTTCACCCATTCCTGGCGTTCAAATGCCAATGGAAGATCAGACACCTGAGAGTGCTGACAGTAATCCCTCTAAAAAGGCTTCTTCAACCACTTCTGTAAGGAATAAACCTGCAGCATCTAAGGTTGAAGAATATCAAGCCAAGATGCCTTATCCTCAGAAACTCCGCAAAGCGGAACAGGATAAGCAATTTGCCCGCTTTGCAGACTATTTAAGGACTCTTGAAATAAAGATTCCGTTTGCAGAGGCACTTGAGCAAATACCTTCTTATGCTAAGTTCATGAAGGAAATCTTAAGTCATAAGAAGGATTGGAGAGAAACTGAAAAAGTGTTTCTCACTGAAGAATGCAGTGTAGTCATTCTGAAAAGCTTACCCGAAAAGCTTCAAGATCCTGGAAGCTTTCTGATACCATGCACATTAGAAGGCGCTTGCACCAAGACAGCCCTATGTGATCTTGGAGCAAGCATCAATCTAATACCTACATCCACTATCAGAAAGCTTGGGTTGACTGGAGAAGTCAAACCAACCAGGATATGCCTCCAACTTGCTGATGGCTCCATTAAACATCCATCAGGCATAATAGAGGATATGATTGTCAAGGTTGGGCCATTTGCCTTTCCAACTGACTTTGTGGTGCTGGAAATGGAGGAGCACAAGAGTGCAACTCTCATTCTAGGAAGACCATTCCTAGCAACTGGACGAACTCTCATTGATGTACAAAAAGGGGAAGTAACCTTGAGAGTCAATGAGGATGAGTTCAAGTTAAATGCTGTAAAAGCTATGCAGCATCCAGACACCACATGACTGCATGGGCGCAGACATTATTGACTCTTTGGTGGAAGAGATCAATATGACTGAAAGCCTAGAATCAGAGCTTGAAGACATCTTCAAGGATGCTCAGCCTGATCAAGAAGAACCACAGAAAACAGAGGAATTTTCGAAAATTCCTCAGGAGGAGGATAAACCTCCCAAACCTGAACTCAAACCACTACCACCATCCCTGAAATATGCATTTCTGGGAGGGGGTGAAACTTTTCCAGTGATTATAAGCTCTGCTTTAAATCCACAGGAAGAGGAAGCACTGATTCAAGTGCTGAGGACACACAAGATAGCTCTTGGGTGGTCCATAAGTGATCTTAAGGGTATTAGCCCAGCTAGATGCATGCACAAGATCCTGTTGGAGGATAATGCCAAACCAGTGGTCCAACCACAGAGGAGGCTAAATCCAGCCATGAAGGAGGTGGTGCAGAAGGAGGTCACTAAATTACTAGAGGCTGGGATTATTTATCCTATTTCTGATAGCCCCTGGGTGAGCCCTGTCCAAGTTGTCCCCAAAAAGGGAGGCATGACAGTGGTTCATAATGAAAAAAATGAACTGGTTCCTACAAGAACAGTTACAGGGTGGCGTATGTGTATTAACTACAGAAGGCTCAATACAGCCACCAGAAAGGATCATTTTCCTTTACCATTCATAGACCAAATGCTAGAAAGACTAGCTGGGCATGACTATTACTGCTTTTTGGATGGCTATTCAGGCTACAACCAAATTGCAGTAGATCCTCAGGACCAAGAGAAAACAGCATTCACTTGCCCTTCTGGCGTGTTTGCCTATAGAAGGATGCCTTTTGGTCTGTGCAATGCACTTGCAACCTTTCAGAGGTGCATGCTCTCTATCTTCTCAGATATGGTAAAGAAATTTATGGAAGTCTTCATGGACGACTTTTCAGTATATGGAGACTCATTCAGCTCTTGTCTTAATCACCTAGCACTTGTCCTGAAAAGGTGCCAAGAGACTAACCTGGTTTTAAACTGGGAGAAATGTCACTTTATGGTGACTGAAGGAATTGTCCTTGGGCACAAAATTTTAAGCAGGGGAATAGAGGTGGATAAGGCAAAGGTAGAGGTAATTGAAAAATTACCACCACCTGACAATGTTAAGGCAATCAGAAGCTTTCTGGGGCATGCAGGATTCTACAGAAGGTTTATAAAGGATTTTTCAAAAATTGCAAAACCTTTAAGTAACCTGCTAGCTGCTGACACACCATTTGTGTTTGACACACAGTGTCTGCAGGCATTTGAGACCCTGAAAGCTAAGCTGGTCACAGCACCAGTCATCTCTGCACCAGACTGGACATTGCCATTTGAATTAATGTGTGATGCCAGTGATCATGCCATTGGTGCAGTGTTGGGACAGAGGCATAACAAACTTCTGCATGTCATTTATTATGCTAGCCGTGTTCTAAATGATGCACAGAAGAATTACACAACCACAGAAAAAGAATTACTTGCAGTGGTCTATGCCATTGACAAGTTTAGATCTTATCTAGTAGGATCCAAGGTGATTGTGTACACTGACCATGCTGCTCTTAAATACTTACTCACAAAGCAGGATTCAAAACCCAGGCTAATAAGATGGGTGTTGCTTCTGCAAGAGTTTGATATAGAAATAAGAGACAGAAAAGGGACAGAGAACCAAGTAGCTGATCATCTGTCCCGAATAGAACTAGTAGCTGGGGCGTCCCTCCCTTCTACTGAGATCTCTGAGACTTTCCCAGATGAGCAACTCTTTGCCATTCAGGAAGCTCCTTGGTTTGCAGATATTGCAAATTATAAAGCTGTGAGGTTCATACCCCAGGAGTACAGCAAAGTGCAAAGAAAGAAATTAATTTTGGATGCCAAGTACTACCTCTGGGATGAACCATATCTCTTTAAGAGATGTGCAGACGGAGTAATCCGCAGATGTGTACCCAGAGAAGAAGCACAAAAGATCCTATGGCATTGCCATGGATCATAGTATGGAGGGCATTTTGGAAGTGAGCGAACAGCCGCTAAAGTCCTCCAATGTGGCTTCTACTGGCCTACTCTCTATAAAGATTCCCGAGAGTTTGTGCGTAACTGTGACAGTTGCCAAAGAGCTGGTAACCTGCCTCACGGATATGCCATGCCTCAACAAGGGATATTAGAGATAGAATTGTTTGATGTATGGGGAATTGACTTCATGGGTCCATTCCCACCATCATACTCAAACACTTACATTCTGGTGGCAGTGGACTACGTACTAAGTGGGTAAAGCAATTGCTACACCCACTAATGATACCAAGACCGTGCTAAAATTCCTCCAGAAACACATCTTCAGCAGGTTTGGTGTTCCCAGAGTACTAATCAGTGATGGGGGCACTCATTTCTGCAATAGACAGCTATACTCTGCTATGGTTAGATATAGAATCAGCCATAAAGTGGCAACTCCGTATCATCCACAGACAAATGGGCAAGCTGAAGTCTCTAACAGAGAGCTAAAAAGAATCCTAGAACGGACTGTGATAGCCCGGAGAAAGGATTGGGCAAAGAGCTTGGATGATGCTCTGTGGGCATACAGAACAGCATTCAAGACTCCTATAGGAACCTCTCCATACCAATTGGTGTATGGGAAGGCCTGTCATCTGCCCGTGGAACTGGAACATAAAGCCTACTGGGCAACCAGATTCCTAAACATGGATGCACAGTTAGCTGGTGAAAAGAGATTACTCCAGCTAAATGAGCTAGAGGAGTTCAGACTCAATGCCTTTGAAAATGCAAAAATTTATAAGGAAAAGGCAAAGAAATGGCATGACAAGAAGTTGTCAACCAGAGTCTTTGAGCCAGGACAAAAAGTTCTGCTCTTCAACTCTAGGCTCAAATTGTTTCCAGGAAAACTCAAATCCTGGTGGAGGGGTCCGTATGTGATTACAGGAGTTTCACCATATGGATATGTTGAGCTTCAGGATATTGATTCTGACAAAAAGTTCATTGTTAATGGACAGAGAATCAAGCATTATCTTGAAGGCAATTTTGAGCAGGAATGCTCAAAACTGAGACTTGAGTGATTCTCAGTGAAGGTCCAGCTAAAGACAGTAAAGAAGCGCTTGCTGGAGGCAACCCAGTCATTAGGAGTTATATGATTTGTTCTTACAGAGGCAAGTATCAAAAATGAAGGAATTCACATAGTTACAGAAGGATTCAGCTCAAAAAGCAGAGAAAATGAGCTTACTGGCGAAAAAATGCCAGTAAGGGGCATTTTGGGTGTTAAACGCCAGAATGGGTACCATTCTGGGCGTTTAACGCCAGGAATGGTGCCATTTTGGGCGTTAAACGCCAGAATGGGCACCATTCTGGGCGTTTAACGCCAGGTGTGCAGCATCCTGGGCGTTTTGGAAAAACGCCCAGTGATAAAGGAATTCTGGCGTTTAACGCCAGCCAGGGCACCTGGCTGGGCGTTAAACGCCCAAAAGGGGCATCCAATGGGCGTTAAACGCTAGAATGGGTGCCATTCTGGGCGTTTAACGCCGGAAAGGTGGCGGGACCACAATTTTGTTTTCAACTCAAATTTTTTCAAACTTTCCTTTTCTTACCCATACTTTTCTACAAAATCACACTTCAACCATTCATCATTCACTTTCAAATCTTCAAAAATCAAAACCATTCTTCAAATCTATTTCAAATCAATTCCAAATATTGTTCAAAAACCCACCTTTCTCTCAAATTCTTTCCATATCTTCTCAAATCTCCTTTCAAATTTTTCTTTTCTTTTCGAAATCTCCCCTCCCCACCTTATAAATACACGTTTGTCCCCCTCATTCCACCACACCATTCGAATTTCCTCTTCCTCTCTCTCTCTTCTCTCCTTTCTTTTGCTTGAGGACAAGCAAACCTCTAAGTTTGGTGTGCTTTTCCGTGATCACTAAGCCAAGATTCATCAAGATCATGGTTCCTAAAGGAAAACAAACCAATTTAAGAGGAAAGAAAGAGAATAATCCAAAGAATCTTTGGAACCAAGAGAAGTTCTTAACTAAAGAACATGAAGACCATTATCATAAAATAATGGGTCTGAGGTCAGTGATCCCGGAAGTTAAATTTGATCTGAAAGAAGATGAATATCCGGGGATCCAAGAGCAAATTCGAAACAGAGGATGGGAAGTTCTAACCAATCCTGAGATAAAGGTTGGAAGGAACATGGTTCAGGAATTCTACTCAAATCTGTGGCTAACAGATAAGCAGAGAATGACTGGAACTGCTTACCATACCTACAGAATCATGGTCAGAGGGAAAGTTATGTACTTTCATCTGGACAAAATAAGAGAAATCTTCAAATTACCTCAACTGCAAGATGATCCTGAATCCTTTAATAGGAGGATGGTGAGAGCAGATAAAGGGTTGGATCAAGTTCTAGAGGACATATGCCTCCCTGGAACTAAATGGATAACCAATTCTAAGGGTGTCCCAAACCAACTCAAGAGGGGAGACCTCAAACCAATTGCAAGAGGTTGGCTAGACTTTATTGGGCGCTCCATACTACCCACTAGCAACCGTTCTGAGGTCACCATCAAGAGAGCAGTGATGATTCATTGCATTATACTTGGAAGAGAAGTAGAGGTTCATCATGTGATTGCTTGTGAGATCTACACAATTGCAAATAAGAATTCCACTGAAGCCAAATTGGCTTACCCAAGCTTGATCTCCTTGCTCTGTAAAGAGGCTGGGGTGAAGATGGGAGTAGATGAATTCATACCCATTGAACATCCAATCACCAAGAAGTCAATGGAAGGACAAATGCAAGACAACTCTATCAAAAGGAGGGCGCAGAAGTTCCTCCCTGAATTCCCTGAAATTGGCTACTGGGCCAGCCTAGAAGCATCTATCACCAAGTTGCAAGAAACTATGGAGCAACTGAAGGAAGAACAGCAGAATCAAAACTGCATGCTCTGCAAATTGCTGAAGGAACAAGAGAAGCAGGGGCGTGAACTCCAAGAGATGAAACGCCAAAAGCTCTCCTCTCAAGCTGAGGGAGCATCCACTTCTCAAAATCAAGGTTGTTGAGTCCTAACTCTGTGAAAACCTCTATCATTAGGAGCCTATTTTTGCGTTTTTCTTTTGTTTTCTATTCCTATTTTTATTTCTTTTAGTCTCATCTTATATCTATATTTGAGTCTTGTTCTTAATTCATAATTAATAAAATTTATGCCTTAAAGTTATGAATGTCCTATGAATCCATCACCTCTCTTAAATGGAAAATGCTTTAATCACAAAAGAACAAGAAGTACAGGATTTCGAAATTTATCCTTGAAACTAGTTGAATTAGTTTGATGTGGTGACAATAATTTTTGTTTTCCGAATGCATGCTTGAACAGTGCATATGTCTTTTGAATTTGTTGTTTTAAGAATGTTAAAATTGTTGGCTCTTGAAAGAATGATGGAAAAGGAGAACTGTTATTGAGGATCTGAAAAATCATCAAAGTGATTCTTGAAGCAAGAAAAAGCAGTGAAAAAAAAAATTTCGAAAAAAAAATAATAAAAAAGAAAAGAAGAAGAAGAAGAAGAAAGAAAGAAAAAAAAAATAAAGTTGTGAACCAAGGCAAAAAGAGTGTGCTTAAGAACCCTGGACACCTCTAATTGGGGACTCTAGCAAAGCTGAGTCACAATCTAAAAAGGTTCACCCAATTATGTGTCTGTGGCATGTATGTATCCGGTGGTAATACTGGAAGACAGAGTGCTTTGGGCCACAGCCAAGACTCATACACTAGCTATGTTCAAGAATCATTATACTTAACTAGGAGAATCAATAACACTATCTGAGTTCTGAGTTCTTATAGATGCCAATCATTCTGAACTTCAAAGGATAGAGTGAGATGCCAAAACTGTTCGGAGGCAAAAAGCTACTAGTCCCGCTCATCTAATTGGAACTATGTTTCTTTGATATTTTGGAGTCTATAGTATATTCTCTTCTTTTTATCCTATTTTGATTTTCAGTTGCTTGGGGACAAGCAACAATTTAAGTTTGGTGTTGTGATGAGCGGATAATTTGTACCCTTTTTGGCATTGTTTTTAGTATGTTTTTAGTATATTCTAGTTAGTTTTTAGTATATTTTTATTAGTTTTTAGTTAAAATTCACTTTTCTGGACTTTACTATGAGTTTGTGTGTTTTTCTGTGATTTCAGGTATTTTCTGGCTGAAATTGAGGGTCCTGAGCAAAAATCTGATTCAGAGACTGAAAAGGACTGCAGATGCTGTTGGATTCTGACCTCCCTGCACTCGAAGTGGATTTTCTGGAGCTACAAAAGCTCAATTGGCGCGCTCTCAACGGCGTTGGAAAGTAGACATCCTGGGCTTTCCAACAATATATAATAGTCCATACTTTGCCCAAGATTTGATGGCCCAAACCGGCGTGGCAAATCAGCCTCAGAAATTCCAGCGTTTAACGCTGGAACTGGCATAAAACTTGGAGTTAAACGCCCAAACTGGCATGAAAGCTGGCGTTTAACTCCAGAAAAGGTCTCTACACGAAAATACTTTATTGCTCAGCCCAAGCACACACCAAGTGGGCCCAGAAGTGGATTTTTCTGTCATTTACTCATTTCTGTAAACCTTAGGTTACTAGTTTACTATTAATAGGATCTTTTGACATTGTATCTGCACCTCATGACACTTTACACGTTTCTTTGTGTACTTTCCACGGTATGAGTCTCTAAACCCCATGGTTGGGGGTGAGGAGCTCTGCTGTGTCTTGATGGATTAATGCAATTACTACTGTTTCTTATTCAATCATGCTTGCTTCCGTTCTAAGATATCACTTGTTCTTAACCCGGATGAATGTGATGATCCGTGACACTCATCATGTTCTCAACTATGAACGTGTGCCTGACAACCACCTCCGTTCTACCTTAGATTGAGTAGATATCTCTTGGATTCCTTAACCAGAATCTTCGTGGTATAAGCTAGAACTGATGGCGGCATTCAAGAGAATCCGGAAGGTCTAAACCTTGTCTGTGGTATTCTGAGTAGGATTCAATGATTGAATGACTGTGACGTGCTTCAAACTCCTAGCAGGCGGGGCGTTAGTGACAGACGCAAAAGAATCACTGGATTCTATTCCGGCCTGACCGAGAACCGACAGCTGATTAGCCATATGCTGTGACAGAGCATAGGAACATTTTCACTGAGAGGATGGGAGGTAGCCACTGACAACGGTGAAACCCTACATACAGCTTGCCATGGAAGGAGCCTTGCGTGTTTGATGAAGAAGACAGTAGGAAAGCAGAGATTCAGAAGATGGAGCATCTCCAAAACCTCAACCTATTCTCCATTACTGCAATACAAGTAACCATTTCATGTTCTTTTGCTTTTCACAATCAATCCTGATAATTTATGATATCCTGACTAAGATTTACAAGATAACCATAGCTTGCTTCAAGCCGACAATCTCCGTGGGATCGACCCTTGCTCACGCAAGGTATTACTTGGACGACCCAGTGCACTTGCTGGTTAGTTGTGCGGGATTGTAAAAGTGTAATTGCAATTTCGTGCACCAACATCTTTAAAGATGTCCTCTAGCTCTGATTCGAGACTCTCAACCATATTGACCTCTCTTACCAGAGAGTCAATGATATCAACACTCATGCAGTAATTTGGGGTGTCTAGATGTTGCATGGCTTTGACAACATTCAACTTGAACTCCTCCTCATTGAATCTCAGGGTTACTTCCCCTTTTTGGACGTCAATGAGGGTTTGGCCAGTTGCTAGGAAAGGTCTTCCTAGAATGAGAGTTGCACTCTTGTGCTCCTCCATTTCCAGCACCACAAAGTCAGTAGGAAAGGCAAATGGCCCAACCTTGACAATCATGTCTTCAATCACGCCTGATGGGTATTTAATGGAGCCATCAGCAAGTTGAAGACATATCCGGGTTGGTTTGATTCCTCAGTCAAACCGAGCTTTGTGATAATAGATGCAGGTATTAGGTTGATACTTGCCCCAAGATCACATAGAGCTTGCTTGGTACAATTACCCTCTAATGTGTATGGTATCATAAAGCTCCCGGGATCTTTAAGCTTCTCAGGTAAGCTTTTCAGAATGACTGCACTGCATTCTTCAGTGAGGTAAACTTTTTCAGTTTCCCTCCAATCCTTCTTATGACTTAAGATCTCTTTCATGAACTTAGCATAAGAGGGTATTTGCTCAAGTGCTTCTGCAAACGGAATCTTTATTTCAAGAGTCCTGAGATAGTCTGCAAAGCGGGCAAATTACTTATCCTGTTCCGCTTGACGGAGTTTTTGAGGATAAGGCATTTTGGCTTTTTATTCCTCAACCTTAGTTGCTGCAGGTTTATTACTTACAGAAGTGGGTTGGGAAGCCTTTTTAGAAGGGTTGTTATCAGCACTTGTATGTGACGGATCCCCCACTGGCGTTTGAATGCCAGGGGTGGAAGCTGGAGTGGCGTTAGACGCCACCTCCTTATGTGTTACTGGCGTCTGAACGCCAGAACTGTGCTCCCTTTGGGCGTTCAACGCCGGATTCATGCTTGTTTCTGGTGTTGAACGCCAGGAATGAGCATGGGCTGGGCGTTCAGCGCCAGCATTATTTCTCTCTGGGCTCTGATTGTCCTCAGAGGGATTTTGAGTAGCCATTTGTTCATTTCTTGGCTTCCTGCTGCTTTGAAGTGAGGTATTTAATGTTTTCCCACTTCTTAATTGAACTGCTTGACATTCTTCTGTTATTTGTTTTGATAGTTACTTTTCTGTTTGCTTTAACTGTACTTCCATATTCCTGTTAACCAGTCTTATTTCCTGTAGTATTTCCTTGAATTCGGCTAGCTGCTGAGTTAGAAAGTCTAATTGCTGATTGAATTCATTAGCCTGATCTACAGGACTGAGTTCAGTAGTTACTGTTTTAGCTTCTTCTTTCATAGAAGATTCACTGCTCAGGTACAGATGCTGATTTCTGGCAACTGTATCAATAAGCTCTTGAGCTTCTTCAATTGTTTTTCTCATATGTATAGATCCACCAGTTGAGTGATCTAGAGAAATCTGAGATTTTTCTGTAAGCCCATAGTAGAAGATGTCTAATTGCACCCACTTTGAAAACATTTCAGAGGGGCATTTTCTCAGCATCTCTCTGTATCTCTCACAGGCATCATAAAGGGATTCATTATCTCCTTGTTTGAAGCCTTGGATGCTCAGCTTTAGCTGTGTCATCCGTTTTGGAGGAAAATAGTGATTCAGGAATTTTTCTGACAGCTGTTTTCATGTCTTTATGTTGTTTTTAGGTTGGTTATTTAACCACCTCTTAGCTTGATCTTTTACAGCAAATGGAAACAGTAATAATCTGTAGACATCCTGATCTACTTCCTTATCATGTACTGTGTCAACAATTTGTAAAAATTGTGCCAGAAACTCTGTAGGTTCTTCCTTTGGAAGACCGGAATATTGGTAGTTTTGCTGCACCATGATAATGAGCTAAGGATTCAACTCAAAGCTACTAACTCCAATGGAGGGTATACAGATACTACTCCCATATGAAGCAGTAGTGGGGTTAGCATATGACCCCAGAGTCCTCCTGGACTGTTCATTTCCACTTAATTCCATGATGGAACAAGGGAGATGATATGTATGTTGATATTATTTATTTTATAAAAATTTATTTTAGAAAATAAAATAAAAACAAAATAAATAAAAATGAAATAAAATAAAAAGGAAATTGAAAATGTTTTGTGAAGATTTTCGAAAAAATTTGAGGAAAAAGAGAAAGTGGTTAGGATATTTTTGAAAAAGATATATATATATATATATATATATATTATATATATATATTTTAAATTCTTAAAAGATAAGAATTGAAAAATTTTGAACTTGAAATCTGAATTTTTATATAAAAATTTCAAAAAAAATAGTTTAAAATTAGTTAGAAAATATATTTTTTTTTAATTTTGAATTTTATGATGAAAAAGAAAAAACACACAAAAGACACAAGACTTAAAATTTTTAGATCTAATGCTCCTTATTTTCGAAAATTTTGGAGGGAAAACACCAAGGAACACAAAACTTAAAAATTTTAAGATCAAAACACAAGAAAGACTCAAGAACACCTTGAAGATTCACAAGAACACCAAGAACAAAAGAAAGCACACCAAACTTAAAATTTTTAGAAAGCCAAGATAAATTTTCGAAAATTAAAGAAAGATCAACAAGAAAACACCAAACTTAAAGTTTGGCACAAGATTAAATCAAGCAAAATTATTTTTAAAAAAAAAAAGATTTTCAAAAGAACTGGTGCCCAATCATCAAGAATATAAACCAATGCTCTAGCCAATTGGGTAGTAAATGTAACACTTGTTTTTGAAGATGTACTATTTTTATGGATAGAAATAAAAAAATTTGAAAACTAATGTTTTGAAAAAATACAAGAAAAACACGAAAACACACAGAACAAGAAAAATCACAGATCAAACAAGAAAAATTGACAAGAACAATTTGAAGATTAAGGAAAAACAAGAACATGCAATTCGAAAAAATAAGAGACAAGGAAAAGCATGCAATTGATACCAAACTTAGAACAAGACACTAAACTCACGAAAAAAAATTAGAAATTGATAAAGAAAAATAATATTTTTGAAAAATTTTTGAAAAAGGACTAAAGGACTCAGAATTTAATGACTCTATAACAACAAAAATAAATTATTCCTAATCTAAGCAACAAAATAAACCTTTAGTTGTTCAAACTCGAATAATCCCCGGCAACGGCGCCAAAAACTTGGTGCACGAATTTGCAATCCGTACAACTAACCAGCAAGTGCACTGGGTCGTCCAAGTAATACCTTACGTGGGTAAGGGTCGATCCCACGGAGATTATTGGTTTGAAGCAATCTATGTTTATTTTATTAATCTTAGTCAGGATGTCAATAAGGTTATTTGGATTTAATTGTAAGAAGTAAAAGTGTTTGGAATAAGCAATTGTTGCTTTATTAATGAAGAACATGTTGGGGTTTTGGAGATGCTTTGTCCTCTGAACTTCAACTCTTCCTTGAAATCCTTTTCCACACGCAAGGCTCCTTCCATGGCAAGCTGTATGTAGGGTGTCACTATTGTCAGTGGCTACCTCCCATTCTCTCAGTGAAAATGGTCCAGATGCTCTGTCACAGCACGGCTAATCAGCTGTTGGTTCTCGATCATGTTGGAATAGGATCCATTGATCCTTTTGCGTTTGTCATCACGCCCAGCAATCGCGAGTTTGAAGCTCGTCACAGCCATTCAATCCTTGAATCCTACTCGGAATACCACAGACAAGGTTTAGACTTTCCGGATCCTCAAGAGTGGCCGCCATCAATTCTAACTTATACCACGAAGATTCTGATTAAAGAATCTAAGAGAAGCTCATTCAGTCTGATGTAGAACGGAGGTGGTTGTCAGGCACACGTTCATGGATCTGAGGAAGGTGATGAGTGTCACGGATCATCACCTTCTTCATGTTTAAGCGCGAATGAACATCTTAGATAGGAACAAGCGTGTTTAAATGGAAAATAAAGGTAATTGTATTAATTCATCGAGACGTTGCAGAGCTTCTCACCCCCAACAATGGAAGTTAGAGACTCATGCTGCCAAAAGGCACAAATTTCATATCTAAAATGTCATGAGATGCAAAGTAAATCTCTAAAAGTTGTTTAAATACTAAACTAGTAACCAGAAAATGAGTAAACTATGATAGATAGTACAGAAATCCACTTCTGGGGCCCACTTGGTGTGTGCTGGGACTGAGATTTAAGCTTCTCACGTGCCTGGGGCTGTTTTGGGCATTCAACGCCAGGTTGTAACCTGTTTCTGGCGTTGAACTCCAGCTTGTAACCTGTTTCTGGCGCTGGACGCCAGACAGCAGCATGATACTGGCGTTGAACGCCAGTTTACATCATCTATCTTCGCGCAAAGTATAGACTATTATATATTGCTAGAAAGCCCTGGATGTCTACTTTACAACTCCGTTGAGAGCGTGCCAATTGGACTCCTGTAGCTCCAGAAAATCCATTTCGAGTGCAGGGAGGTCAGAATCCAACAGCATCAGCAGTCCTTTTTCAGCCTAACTCAGATTTTTGCTCAGCTCCCTCAATTTCAGCCAGAAAATACCTGAAATCACAGAAAAACACACAAACTCATAGTAAAGTCCAGAAATATGATTTTTGCCTAAAAACTAATAATATTCTACTAAAAACTAATTAAAACATACTAAAATCTACATGAAATTACCCCCAAAAAGCGTATAAAATATCCGCTCATCAGTAGGGGAGAGGAGATGAAGTTTGCAACCGTAATTCAGACTATTCAGGACAAATACATGGCTAATATTTCAGTCACAAAGGCTTATTGGGTGAGGAGAAAAGCGAGGAAAGTACATGACAGGGCTATTCTGCAATATGGCAAGTTGAGAGATTACTGTGCACAGATTATGAGGACGAATCCGGAGTCTACTACTCAAATTTTGGTTGACAGGCCTTCAATTACATACCAGCCTAGGTTTATGAGGATGTATATGTGTCTTGATTCTGTTAAGCAAGGATTCTTGGCTGGTTGCAGGCCTATTATAGAGGTAGATGGCTGTCACTTGAAGGGTGATCATAGTCAACAACTTTTGGTGGCTGTTGGAAGAGATCCGAATGATAATTATTTTTCAATTGGTGTTGCTACTGTAGAGGCTGAGAGCAGAGATAGTTGGGATTGGTTTATTAACCTGCTATTGGATTATATTGAACATGTCAGTAGAAGAAAGTGGGTATTCATGTCCGACCAACAAAAGGTTAGCACTTGATATTTATTTATTTATTAACCTGCTATGTAGTTATGTTAAACATATTGGGTATATTTAATTAACCTTGGTTTATCTTTTAGGACTTCAGTATATCTGTGTTCTTTTATGTTTATGGTTTATATCATGTATTACAAGGTTTGATGCAAGTTTTTCTAGAGATGGTGCCGGCTTTAGAACATAGACTATGCTTGAGACATTTGTATGTCAATTGCAAGAAAGCATATGGTGGTGAGACTGTTTTGAGGGACCTAATTCTATCAATAACTAAAACTACATATATAGAAAAATGGGAGAGGAGGATGACTTAGCTGATGCACATCAACTAATAATGCTATGAAAAGTTGGCAGCATTGGAGTTATTTCATGTTTTCTACATCAACCGAGAATACTACATCACTTAATTTTCATATTTTCTTTTGATATTATTTGTTTCATGAAGTTATGTTGTGTTATCAATGTGAGCATATTGTAGGGCTCGTCCAAGTTTATATATATATATATATAGATTGAAAATAGAGTTGAATATTTATGTGGTACAAGGCATATAAATGTAAGAAATAATTCATCATTTTTTATATGAGTTTTGACATTGGTTTATATTGCAAACTGGTTGTGTTATACCTAATTTCAGAGCCTAATGTTGCTGCAACTACCGTCAATAGAGAAGATCCGACTGCTGCTGACACTACTCCTGCTGCTGATAATAGGTCTGGTGTAAATATTCGTAGATTTGAGAGAAGAAGGCAAGTAGTAATAGGTAGGGACAGAGGAAGGGGCAGAAGAAGGGTTAGATGAATGACTACTATTGTATCTTCACAATCACTCCCTGCTACTGCATCTTCACAACCGCCACCCACCACACCTGCTATTGCTGCATTTACTCAACCACCTCCCATAGTTGCTACTTCAGATTCTCAGGCTCCAACCACAGCCACCAGTGCAGCAAATTCTGAGTCTCCTATCGTAGTACCTCCTGGATCTTCACAGCTTGTCTTACCTCTTGCTTTTGCAACCTCCCAGCCTCTCCTACCTATTGTAATTGTAAATTCTCAGCAACCACCTGAAGTATCTTCTCAAACTTTACTAAAGACAAAGGTGTTTGATGTGAGGAGCAGTGAGCGGCTAAAGTTAGGAGTGAGGAAGCCAACAGGGCAACCGAGTCTATATATAGACCTAACTGATGACTGAAGCATGATTAAAGTTAAAGTTAGGGTTGTTGGGGTTGCTATTAAATAGTATATGTTGTAATGAATTGTGTCTCTGTGGCTAATATTTATTATGTGGATAGGACCATTATTTTAAAATTTTGTTATAAGGTTGGACCACTTTTAATTGTTGCACTTCTTAAACCTTTATTTTGGATTAGGTATGTGGCATATTATATGACCACTTATTTTGTGATATATTGTGGACATATGATTTAAAGAAACACTTATTTAATGAATATCTAATTTTGTGGCATATTATATGGTCACTTATTTTCTGTAACTTGTGCACCTATGGTGTGCCTTTAAATATTGAACTACAAAGTTTCTATCAACTATGGTTTTATTGTTATACACACACAAAATAAATCAATGCAAAATTTAATCAAACTAAATATAATTAGCAGTAATTGAATTGAAGTTGTAGAATCTCTTACATTAGAATTTTACAATATAAGTTAACTTTAAACCCTTACAAATCACATTGCAATTATTAAGATTACCAAAAATATAAACAACATATATTGTATTTTACATTAATTCTTCATATTATCATCTTATCTCTCAATTTGTTCTTGGACAATATTAAACTCATCACATAATTTACCCACACAAACATTTATTTCTCTAGCTTCAACAATCAATCTCTCTATCTACATGTTTAGTCTCTCTATCTTTCTTTCTTCTGTATCTAATTTCCTTATTTCAGCCTCCAAGTTAGTATGATGTTGTGTTCCAACAACTCCAACAACAGCAATAGACACGTTACTTCTTACACCAACTTCATCAACCCACTCAAAATTTGTATCTTCTGTTAGGGTAAGAAATAAATCTTCTATTAGGATTCTTTTTTGTTACAGAAATTTGAAGAATAAGAGTGTCACCACAAAAATAGTGAACCCTCCTTTCCTTTTTCTTTGGCTATCCATTCTTCGCACCATCATTATCCTCAATCCACTTAAAATCATTAATCCACTCGAAAAAGTTATATTTTGGTATCTTTCCATAAACAACATACCTCCTACCATGGTCAGAAACGATCGATGAAGGGTGCACGGTTACTGTCTCTCCACAGACACAAGTGTCTTCTTTCCTTTGGGTTAGAGCTCCTAAAAACACAGCTTTCTTTCGGAAGAAAGAATGAAAGATGTTCCTTGATTTTGAGCATAAGTTTGTGAAAGAGGAAAATTGGGAATGGAAAATGAAAAAGAAGGGAAACCTCAGATAAATAAGAAATATGAAGTGTTTATAGGTGGAAGACATGGATAAACAAGTAATTTCATAACTTACTAATGTTTTTTTTACGTTTAACGTTAGCAGGGACTTAATTGAAAAATAAATTAACGTATAAGGACTCAATTGAAAAAAAATAGGGACTCAATTGAAAAGAAAAAAAATGTAGGAAGTTAATTGAAAATTCGGTGAAACTATAAGGATCTGCAGAGTAATTAAACCTTAAATTATTAAGAAGAAAGAGAAGAATCAGCATTAAAATTCAATTCTGTTCGGGCTAAATTTTTTTTGTTTTAATTTGAATTTATTTTATTTTTAGATTTATATTAAATTATTATAAAATTATGACAAAAAAAAAACAAAAAACAAAAATTTAAAAGAATTAAAGGGAAAAATATTCTTTTAGATTTAATATTTTAAAAGACTAAAATATTTTTTAATATTAAATTTATTTAATTTGAATTAAAAATTTAATTTAATTATAAAAAATAAAATAAATTTGTAAATTGTAATTAATTTTGAAAAGATATAAATATGCTTTTAAGATAAGAATTGTTTGATTGTTTTAAAGATTCAAAATTTACATTTAAATTTATAAAATTGTTCTTCTTGGAGATTATTTAAAAATTAATAAAAATAAAAATATCCTTTTAGTATTGGTGTTATTTAAATACATTAAAACATAAAGACCAAAATATCATTTAGTTTGTATAAGCATGTTGAAAGGGAAAAAAAAGTTCTATACCATTAGTAGTTACTTAAAAATATTTATAAATTTAACTTTAACTTTGAAAATCTAATTCATATCTATAATATTTAACGTAAAATGAATACCTCGTATACGAAAAAGAATTTTATTTAATTATTGTTCTTTTTTAATTTAAAAAATTAATTATCTTAAGCATTTATATCAATAATGCATATAATGCCATTTGTTTTCTCATTTGTTTACATAGGATGGAGCTTTGGAAAATAAGATTCAATATCAATAATGCATTTACGATTAGACTCTTTTTTTTTTCTCTTTTTAATGCTATATACGTAAAAGAGAAAAAAAATTGTCCCATAAAAATTCTATAATCAGTACCATATTCATTGAAATACAACAAATTTTCAGCAACAAAAAAAATCTAATTCAGCTAAATATTTTCAACAATAAATTATTTAGGGTTTAATGATAATCAATAACAAAATTACGTCAATGATTATTTTCAGCACTAAAAAAATTAATTTAGTAATATTTTCAGCACCAAAATAAAAAACAACAACAAAAAAGAAAAGCAAAAGACAAAATAATTTGTTGAAACTCACTAAATCGGGACTAACTTCTGGTTGCGTAAATGAAACTGACGGCCAAGAAGAATTCTCGAAACTTGCTGCTTCTGCCTCCGGCAATGACGAGCGCAACAAAGGCGCGAGACTGACTACGAAGAGGTGACGAGACAGGGAGCGACAATGACGATCAGTCCCGAGACCTATTGTTTCTGCCACCGTCTCGTGGTGGAAAGGCGCGCAAGCGCAACAAAGTGCAAGACTGGAGACTGTGAGAGAGGCCGAAGTCGAGAGAGGCGACAACAAGCTAATCGGAGACAGTGAGAGAGATCAGAGTCGAGAGAGGGAGAGAACTTGGGTGCGAGAGCAATGAGCCACATTGAAAGAGATGAGAGAGCAGCTTCGAGAATAACGTTGAGGGAGGAGAAGGTAGATATTAGGATCGTTAAACTACCTAGTTTCACAAATTTAAAAAGATTAAGCATGATCCAGACCAGTTTATTTAAACTGACCAAGTCAAACCAAATTTAAAGAACCGAATTTAGAAAACACATTATAAACCAGTTATATAGATACTACCAATTATAGTGTGATATATCAGTAACTTTAAAAAAAAAAGATATTTTAGATATTTTTGTGTGAATATTTTCTGATAAAATAAACATGAATTTTTTTATTTTATTTTAATAGAAAATAAATTTTATAGTATTTTATGCAAATTTCTAAAAGACTACAAATAAATTAACTTTAAAGTTAAATAATTTCGAGAGTAATTGAAAGAGTATTTCAGTATTTTAAGAAAAAATTAATTTATAAAAATTAATACAAAAAGCTATTTAATTATTTTAAAAATGAATTAAAATAATTGTTTTGACTAGTAGAAATTAACCGACTTTGATAATAATAAGAAAAAAAATTCAGCCTCCTAAATTTGACTAGTAATTTAAATAAAGATGTTGCACAATTTAAAAAAAAAAATAAAACAAAAGGTATATAAAGCCAAACATATGGTAAATGTTATAATATTTTTCTATTATTTAGAGTTTTGAAGTTTCATGAAAGTTTAAGAGAAAATTTATCTTTATATTAAATTTAAGGACCTTGACAGAATTGTTCTTTTACATTTTGCAAAAGCCGAAAGAAAACATACCAAGTGTCATTGAGGGAGTTCTATGTTCTAACACGTTTGGTTTATGGGTGTGGATTTTTTCTTCATCCACACCGTAGACTTTTCCTAACGTGAAAACACACATATAGTTCTCTATTTGGTTCTAGCGCAAAAATCAAATATGATGATAGTGAACGACCAAAAGAGTCAACATGAAAGTTCAAAAGAACCTCTTTCAGAGTCTTTTCAGGTGGGTATGGATGTTTTTGTCGTTGACGACGATCGAATTTGTCTCAGAATGTTGGAGCAAATGCTTTTAAAATGCCGTTATAATGGTTCGTCACGTCACCTTTCTTTTTTTTCTTTCAATTTCAGTTTGCATTGGTTTTCATCATAGAAACTGTCACAAGAATTATTTCTACTTTTCATAAAGTTCTTCTCTTTTCTTTTTATCAATGATTTTTTTCTGATGTCTGATTCGTTGTTGTTGTTGTTGTTGTTGTTGTTGTTGTTGTTGTTGTTGTTGTTACTGCTACAACTCAATCAAGAAAGGCAATAGAGATGCTAAGGAAAAACAAAGACAAGTTTGATCTTGTTATAAGTGATGTAAATATGCCAGCCATTGATGGCTTTAAGCTTATTGAACTAGTGGGACTTGAGATGGACCTACCTGTTATAAGTAAGATCCCAAAACACTTTCTTTCTCTCAATTTCCATCCTAATTCCAAAAGAGGAGTGTTAGGGGCAGCAATTTTTATGTTTTGTATTATCAATTGGCCATCAATAGCGTTTTTAATGGTGTGAGATTACATCTAATGGTGGGAGATCACTCACTTTTCTTTTGATTCTTTTGATGGTTAAGTGCTGGTCACCAAACACAAAAGTTACTGGCCCCCTAGACTTTTTCAATTCAAAAATTCAGTTTGTCCAAAATCCAATCAATGACGCATTTAATTTATGACGATGCAGTGGTGACAGAACACAAGGAGCCAAATTTGGTGAAGAAGGGTGTTGTGCATAGGGCATGTGACTATTTGCTGATACCAGTTAGAATGGAAGAACTTCAGATCATATGGAGACATGTATTTCAAAAGAAGGTTGATTCCAAGGATCAGAATGTGACTGGACAGGGCATTCAAGGAGTTGCATCAGAAAATTGGGCTAACCATGATCAAAGATTGGATAACAAAAGGAAGGAACAATCTGAAGAGGAGGAAGAAGATGATGATGGTAATGAACAAGAGAATGAGAATGCTTTTACTCATAAGAACCTCATTTGGTGTGGGGTAAAGAGCTATGTAGCAAATTCAAAGAGAATGAGAATGCTTTTACTCATAAGAACCTCGTTTGGTGTGGGGTAAAGAGCTGTATAGCAAACTCAAAGCTGCAGTAAATCAACTGAGCCATGATAGTGAGTTTTGTTTCTTTGACTTGAGAACATGGCACTTGGATGAAATAGTTTGATACCTTATTGTGGAATCTTATGTAGTATCATTCCTAATGTGATGTTTCTTTAACTGTTATTGCAGAGGTTGTTCCTAAGAAAATTCTTGAGATGATGAATGTTAAAGGGTTGTTCCTAATGTCGAAGTCTTTGTCGTCACTATGAAGAGCCACCGCTGCCGTCACTGTGCAGAGCCACCGCCATCGTCATCATTGTGGGTTGCTACTGCGCATCTCATGGCCGCCACCTTTGGATCCGTCGCCGTCGAACAAAGCCACAAAGAGAGAGGATTCGAGAGTGAGAGAGAGAACCTGGAAGGGAAGCCGCCGACAGAGGAGAAACTGACCGCGCCACCGTGCCTAACCACCGGGAAACGTCGTTGCCGTCGCCAATGACCACTACCATCGCCGTCACTGGAGCTTTTGGTCGTCCCTGTCACTCGAGATAGTTGTCGGATCTGCTGCCGGGTTGATTTGGAGTTGCGATTGCTTCGTTCTGTTTTTACAGTAAGTATCTCTGTCTCAGAACCTTCGTTGTTAGTAGTCCGTTATATGTTTTAAGGTTTTTGCGACGTTAATATTTTAGGATTAAGTTATCGGGCTCCATGTTGTGATTTAAAGCTGTTTATGCTGTTCCGAAAGTAAGTGGAGCTGTGGATTGAAGCTACCATTGATTTCGGGCTGAGAGAAAAGGTTACTGTGATGCGTTTGGTTTATGGGTTTTGATTATTCGAATTTCGAAGTAGGGGCACTTTTCTTAAACTCATTTTTATTTTCGAAAATTGTTATAAATCGATATTGATGCAAAAATATATTTTTGGTAATTATGTGAGTCTTATGGATTGAACTGAGTTGCTCTGGATAATTGTGATTTTTTGTCTGGTGGAATTGTTGAGAGAAGGTTGAATATTTTGAGTGATTATTTTTGTTAAATTGGCGGTTGCCGAATTAGTTTCCTTGAGGTTTTGGAAACGTTTTATTATTGAAAATAATTTGATTTTAGAAAATATTTGATATTGGAATTGGTCTGTTTTTGGAAATGATTTGAAAAGAGAAGAATGTTGGATGGAACTTGAAAAGGGTGGCAGAATCTGAGTTTTAGAGCAGAAGCTGCCCAAATTTTTATAAAATTGGAGATTTCATTTGAACTGTTAGGATTTGGTTGAATTAGTCTCACATTGCTTAGGATAGCAAATGGAGTGGGTGGCCTAGGCTATAAATATGAGGCTAAGTTCTCCATTTGTTTTTGCACCAGTCAGAAACACTTTAAGCTTGTATCTAATTTTTCTTTTCCTCTGTACTCTTTGATTAGAGAGTGTTGTGAAGTGTAGTTAGATATTTGCTTTGAGAGAGTGTGGGTGTACTGGGGTGCCGGTGTTAGAGAGAAAGAAGTCTATGTGTTGTAACAATTTTCACATAGTGATATTCTCTGATTGTCATTTGACAACGGCCGTGGTTTTTTCTCCGGTAATTGGAGTTTCCACGTTAAATTCTTGTGTTGTGATTGTGTCTATTTTATTTCTCTGTCAAAGGTGTTTTCTCAAGGGGGAATGGTGTCTTATTCCCAACAAGTGGTATCAGAGCTTCGGTTCGGTGGGATTTATTCTTAGTATGCTCTGTGGTTGCAGCCTAGTCTGACCTTCCACATCAGAAAAGAATTTTGTCCTGTGGCTTGAGGTTGATCTTTGGTTGCTGTTGTTGTTGCTGGAAGGCAGTGTGACACTGTGAGAGTGTAGTTTGGAAAGGTTCTGGCTAAGGAAAGACATGGTATTTAAGTGTGTCCATTGTGACCCACCTCTCTTTCCTGGGGACCCTTCCTAGTGCATGGTCTACAGTTGAGTTATACTATTCCAGTATACGGTTGCAACAATGTCAGGATATTCAAGTGCTGTGAAGCTTGAAATAGAGAAATTTGATGGAAGAATCAATTTTGGCTTGTGGCAAATACAAGTCAAGGATGTGTTGATACAATCAGGTTTGCACAAGGCGTTGAAGGAGAAGATCTTTGGTTGCTCTCTCTATGAGAGAAGATAATGTTCTCTAGAAGACAAGAAGTATCCTCATGGTATTACCGCACTGCCATGGATAAGGATAAGTTGTGGCAATCGGGTCCACAATTGCACACGGGCATTGGTTGGCGTTGAGATGCAAGGTGTGTGGTGGAGTTAGGTCGATGGCTGAAGAACTTCCAGGAAAAGCCAATTTGGAAGTTGCACCATGAATTTTCAGCAAGGTTTCGATCTGTACCAAGGCGAAATGCTTGGAGTGGTCTAATTCCAAGTGAGTATACTTTCATGGTGGAGTATGATAGTTCTCTGAACTATGATTGTCGGTATAGACAATGGCAGCAAAGAATTGTCGGTGTTGACAATGGAAGCTGAAGATGTGTGACTATTTCAATCAAGGTGGATATTATTAGGATTTGATTGAATTAGTCCCACATTGCTTAGGATAGCAAATGGAGTGGGTGGCCTAGGCTATAAATATGAGGCTAAGTTCTCCATTTGTTTTTGCACCAGTTAGAAACACTTTAAGCTTGTATCTGATTTTTCTTTTCCTCTGTACTCTTTGATTAGAGAGTGTTGTGAAGTGTAGTTAGATATTTGCTTTGAGAGAGTGTGGGTGTACTGGGGTGCCGGTGTTAGAGAGAAAGAAGTCTATGTGTTGTAACAATTTTCACATAGTGATATTCTCTGGTTGTCATTTGACAACGGCCGTGGTTTTTTCTCCGGTAATTGGAGTTTCCACGTTAAATTCTTGTGTTGTGATTGTGTCTATTTTATTTCTCTGTCAAAGGTGTTTTCTCAAGGGGGAATGGTGTCTTATTCCCAACATGAACTGCTTATTAGAACGCTTGGCATTTTTAAAGGATTTTATAATTTGATTTTGAGTTATTTAGAAAAGGATTATGTTTTGAGTTTTGCTAGGCAAAGGTGAGATGGTTCCTTTGTTCCGGGTATGCGGGTAAGATGCAAGGGTTGCAGCGATGTCCCACTTGCTCTGTATTTGGTGTTTTGTCCAGGGTTAGCTACCGAACATGTCGAGTTTGGCTGTATAACTGACAGATGAGACTCATCAGCCACAGGACATGCATTCATCATATGCATTTGTATGCTTTGCTTGAGTTTGAATTTGTTATGATTTGCCTAATTGCTTAACTGTTATTTGAGCTATTTGCTGTAACTGCTATTCATATATGTGCTTTCTATGTCTATTTTGTCTGTGTGTTTGTTTCTGTTGTGGTACCTTTGAGATTGGGTATTGATGATGAGATGAGGATTTGATTGTTGATTTGTTTGAGTTGCTTGAGCTGGGGGCCGTTATTGATTTCTGATTGAGGTTTTAGGAAAGTATGAAAGATCAAGCTGGTTCAGCATAGACTTAATAAACATATGCTTAGAATAGATTGGTCATTCATACAATTTAGGAAATTGATTAAGATTTTCTTATAAGAAAAGAAAGATTTTGGATGATCAGCCGTTGGTTTTTAAAAGATTCATAGGACGAACGATAATCACTGCCTTGAAATTAATTCTTCTCTTTATATGTATCTCCTTATAACAATTCTTAAATCCTCTACTGAGAATTCTTTCAATAATGATGTTCTCACTCTTCTACAAAATTTCTTTTTCAGTGACAGGTTCAGGAAGGTTTGACACAAAATCGCGATCGAACTTCAAAGCTTTATCTATCTATATGTTTTCATTTTCTGTATTTAATTTATTCTTAGATTTTATTTTACTCATCGTCATTTGTCATTTTGAGATTTTAGAGGGGCAAGACTTGTATATTAAGAAGTTTGAATAAGTCTATGTACTTATTATTACATGGATATGATATGTGATTATGTGATTTTAAAGTAAAGATTTTTCAATTTCATAATTGAAGATTTAGTTCATCTTCGCGAAGGCTCAATATTAAATAAATATAGTATCAAATTAAAGGATCAGAGGTAAGTAATGTCTAAATTTTTAGCACGATCATAAGGTGTTAAAAGTAAGCGTGTTACACCTTGATTTGCATAAAACGTCAAGATAGTGTTGAAAGAGGCAAGGTCCTGGTTTTATCATTAAAAACTAAAATTCACGAGGTCAAACAAAAACTAATAGAAACAAGACCGCTTTAAATTGTATGTGTGTGAAATAGAGAATGAGAAAACTTGGGGCATGCTTGACTTGTATTTCCAAGTTATATATTATTTCTGATATTTTCTATTTGCAGGAATTTGTGAAAGGAAAAACAAAATAATAAGTTTTCTTAGTTTTCAATTTTTTTAACACAAAATATTGAAAATAGAAAATATTTTCACAAACTAACCAGATCCTTAGGTTCTGTACTCTACTTTCTAGCTTGTGAATCTGGGTATTTTTTCGTATCCTCATAGGTAATAGCTTACTTTAACTACCACCAGCTAACTTATAACTAACTTACAACCAACTACAACCAGTAAGTAACTATCACGTGAGTAACTAGTAACTACTCAAAATTTATGCTACAATGTCATAGTGATACCTAGCGACAGCTGTGGTGGTGTATGGACAGGAACACATTAACATTCCGGTGAATTTTTCCAGCGGAGGCATAGCGCTCGGCTAAGATGGCGAGGGTCTTGGGAGTGAGCCCAATGTGGAGGGAGCGCATGTGAACCACAAGGGCCCACGCGGCTTGATAGTCGCGTATGCGTGCTGCAATGTCAACAGCGTGGTCGAACGAAGAAGGGGAGTGGACGTAAGTCGGGTGCGGAATAGGGCGTTGAAGAATTGAAGGGCTTTGGTCCCGTGGTTCTACAAAAGCTTCAAAATTCTGTTGACAAGGTGCAGGGACCATTGGAAGGTAGGCTTTGCTAGGGTTTCAGAGAGGGTTTTAGGGTCTAATTGGAGGACGAGTTTGGCTATGACATTGGCGTCTTCTTCTGCTGCCAGTTGGGGTGGCGATGGACAGTGGGTGCAGGCTGAAAATGTTTGAGGTGGAAGTGAGAATGAGATTTTTGGTTTAGGGGGTTTTGGTAGTGCTCGGATGAGCATTTTTTTTTACTGTTTTGTTATGAACTGAGTGAACAGACACTGACAGCGCATGGACGAGACACATGAGTCGGCGAAGAGAGTGACGTTTGACGACATCTACCGTCGTTGATTGAAGTTGTGGTCGGAAGTTATTGTAAGGTGAGTAAGGTAGAGAGGTGAGAGTGAGTGTCTGGGTGAAGCTCTGTGAGAGTGTGAAGGTTGAAGATGAGTGTGGGTTAGTGTTAGTGTCATTTTTAGGAAATTAGTTTTTTGTTCATAATATTATTGGGATTGTTTTTTATGATAGTTGTTTTTTGTGGCATCTGTTTTGTTCCAGATATCCCAAAAAAGGACTCTGCAACATCCAGGCAATTGTTTTTGCTGCAAATCAAAGCTCCAATTTTATACAGGAACTCCATCACCAAAATTTAATATTTTAGTCTAGCAATCCAATAATATTCAATAATATATTTTTAACCTACACTTTTAAACATTAACTAATTGCTAATAAAAATAATAAATTCTGTTGATACTCTAGTATTTTATATCTTTTAGCTATCAATAACATTTTAATTATATTTGTGAAATTATTAACTTACTCGTATGTATAAATAAGTATTAAATATTTGAATCATATTTTGTATGTAACAATACGACCATTAATTAACAACAAATTCTTAAATATAACTTAAATTGGTTATAAATTATAGTTCTTAATTTATCGAATTAACAGATACCATGCAAAAAAAAAAGCCAATTTAGTTATTAATTTTAATTGCATTTTCTTTTTTTTATAAATCAAAATTGTTCACTTTGAAAAATTTAACCCCGCCCAAGAGAGCTTGGGTACTTATTATTGTTAATTACAAAACCTAGTGTGTTACCTATTATGTAAGTGTACTTATCGATTTAAATTAATAATAGCAAATCATTAAAATAAAATATTTGGGTTCTATAAAATTACGGAAATATAATTTTTGCAGTTTGGATACGAAAATATAATTTTTTATAAAATTATGTAAATCGGTGAAGGGATTCTACGGTTTCTAAATACACATAAATCGTTGGAGTGTCCACAGTTTACGTTCATGTTGCATTTGGCCAGAAACCATAGTAGGGTTCCACGGTTTCTATTAGAATCGAAAATAAGCATAAACGTGAAAGGAGTCCAATGGTTTATAGTTGCACCGAGCTACACTATACATACAAATCTAGAGTGAGTAGTATGATAATTAAAAGTCATTTTCACACATTTACAAATGGAATAGGAGAAGAATTTAAATACAAATTAGAAAAATATAGTTAAATATACTAAAGAAGAGAATTTAAATTTATGTGTTAGAAATTTAATATTCCTTTGATTATAATTTTTTAGTATTCTTTTTGTATTTAATTATATCTTTCTAATAGAATATATATTATAAAAATTAATAATAGTAAATAAAATATATACTAATTTAAGAACACATAGTAAAAAATATACAAAATCAAATAAAAAATAAGATTCTATAAAAAAAATATGTATTAATAAAAATAATTAAAAAATTTATATGAACAACGAATAATAAAAAATATATTAAAAAAATACAATAATATACAAATGAACATAAAAAACCTCTAAATAAAAATATCCATCATTAAAGTTCTTGAATTTTTTTTATCGCTATGGTTTACAAATAATTTTTTTTTAATATTATTGTTAGTACTCTTTGTTAAGTTTTGATTTTTTATCTATCTTTTATTTACTTTTTTGGTTAATAGTATGGATATTTTTATTTAGAGGTTTTTTTATGTTCATTAATGTATATTATTGTATTTTTTTAATAAAATTTTTATTATTCGTTGTTCATATAAATTTTTTAATTATTTTTATTAATACATATTTTTTTATAGAACCTTATTTTTTATTTGATTTTGTATATTTTTTACTATGTGTTCTTAAATTAGTATATATTTTATTTACTATTGTTAATTTATATAATATATATTCCATTAGAAAGATATAATTAAATACAAAAAGAACTAAAAAAAGTATAACCAAAAGAATACTAAATTTCAATACATAAATTTAAATTCTCTTCTTTAGTACTCTTTTTATATTTAATTATATCTTTCTAATTTGTATTTAAATTCTTTTCCTCTTCCATTTATAAATGTGTGAAAATGATTTTTACACTACTCACTCTAGTTTGTATATGTAGTGCAATTCGGTGTAACTATAAACTGCTGGATTCCTTCTACGATTTACGTTTATTTTCGATTTTAAAAAAAAAATATTGTAGAACCTCTACCATAATTTTTGGCCAAATACAATATAAACATAAATAGTAGAACCTCTCCAACAGTTTATATATATTTAAAAACCGTAAAACTCCTTCAGCAATTTACATAATTTTATAGAAAATTATATTTTTGTATTTAAATTGCAAAAATTATATTTTCGTAATTTTAAAATCCAAATATTTTATTTTGATGATTTATCCTTAATAATATTATAATGAAGTGCATATATACTGTACATACTACGTCACTATGACAAACATTAGGGTTGATATAATGAGAAATTATGCTAGGGCTTATTTCCTTAAAGTAGTAACAAACCAATAAACAATACAAAATCCACGCCTAATAGATCTCTATGTGAAATATGAAATTATGATTATCATTCAATGCCATCATTGGCTCAAGTTAGTACTATGTAGAGATACTAATAATAATATGTTATTGGTGTGTACTTTAATCCTCCGTGTGATTAACAATATTTAAGTGAAGTGTGTCATATTATTCATAATTAAACATTCTTCTAGTTAAAATAAAAAGAGATTAACTACTATTTCTTAGTTTGTCATTAATGTTTTAAGAGTTAAAACGTAACATATACTTGCATGTATATAGATAAGTTTTACATGCTAAACCGATGAGTTGTTATCCATTTTCTGTTTATAATACACTTATATTAATTTAAAGGGTGTTTTAAGAGTAGTGATAAACTTATTATTAATAAAAAAATTTAAATATTTTTATTTAATAAATATAAAATAAATATATTAAAATTTTAATAGCTAAATCCTTAATTTAAATAAAGAATCTCTTAATTACCTCAGTTATTTTATTAGCTATATAGCGAGCTACTAGTAAAAACAAGTGACAACTAATAATTGTCCAAATGCACGTTGCACATAAAATAAAAAATCGTTTTAGTATGTGTAGAGACGGACTTAGAAAGAGGCGGATAGTGGCTTTGGTCTCCAAAATTTTATCAAAGTATATTTATATATAAGATATATATGTACTTAAAAAAATATTATATAATTTAATAATTTTATATATATTATTTTTTATGATATAATAAATTTATGTCTTAATTATTCAATTCATCAATATTTTTTATTTAATCAATTTAATATCATATCCTCAATTCTTATATTAATATAATTAATATTTATATTATTATATAGGATATTAATAATGACTTATGTAGTTATATTTTGCTAATTATATTGTGTACTTTAGATATTCTTTTTTTGTAAAAAAATACTCATTTATAAAAATATTTTATATGTTGTATTTTATAAAGGTACTGTGTCTTTTAAATAATTAATAATTTATTTTTAAATTTTTCAAAAATTTTAAAAGAATTTATTTGAATTAATAAAATATGTGATCATTTTTTAATAAACACGCTATAAATTATTGGTATTCTATAACTTTATAATATACTATTGATATTGTTATGTTTATTTTGTGTAGCGTCACATAAAAAATAAAATTGTAAAAAAATTTATAATACCCTCACTCAATAATTGAGAGTCAGACCCAATAACACACAAAGGCCCACCACAAAAAGGTGGACTTCACTATAAACTCGACCCCTTTAAGGAGGTCGGATAATGACATAGAAGACCAGCCCTACTTGGCTTAACAAGTAACTGCCTCCTTAAATCTCTCCTACTATCTCTACCTCCTCTAGAAGGAAGATCCCAAGAAACTTCCAAGATAAGGGAATGCTTATCCATCAGAAAAGATGGAACTACTCCTACAAAGGTGGTTATCAATTCTACTATAAATATACTGGCACTCCCAGGTATAACTCACGCTCTAATTTACTAAAACATGCTTGAAGCCCTTGCTAACTTAAGTATCGGAGTCTCTTCCAGGTACCATCCCTACCTCCTCACGAGGAATTCGAACAAGCATCACCTCAGCACCAAAGAAGTCGGATGCTGCCATACTAAGAGATCTGAACCTCACGTTCAGGCCCAAATCAACGTTTCAAGTAACCCTCGAAATATTGGAGTCGTTGCCGAAAAACTTGGCATCCTCCCTCTGACAAATGGCGAACCACGAGCATAGAGATGGCTACACAGCATCTGAGTCTGAGCCAGAAGATCAGCCAGAAGACCAAGCCTTCTTGCTTCTGCCTCCACCATCACACCATGGCTCCCACGGAGAAGGGACCTCAGAAAATCCTCAAACAAGAAGGATCCAGTTTGAGGTCCACCATCCTAAGGCTGAGGACCAACCTCATACGACCGAGATCCTGGATCTCGTTCATGGCCAAAGGGATTGACTACAACATCTTGAACACGAGGTTGAACAAAAATGGAAAGCAGAATGGGAGTTGCGAAAAGAAGTAAGGCAACGAAAGGAGTTAGAAGACAAGTTACGGAAAACTGGAAGTTGATATACAATGGAGGAATAATTGGGCGGAGCGTGATGAAAGTCCCTTGCGGGGGCAAGATCCGTTTACAAAAGAGATCATGAAGGCTAAAGTTCCTAAGAACTTCAAATTGTCCGACATGGATCTTTATGTCAGAACGTCCGACCCAATCCACCATCTCAGTAACTTTAGAAGCAGAATGTACTTGGCCGACGCCTCTGATGCCACTCGTTGCAAAGCCTTCCCGACTACTTTAACCAAGGCTACAATGAAATGGTTTGATAGTCTGCCCCTATGTCGGTCATTAGTTTTGACGACTTGGAAAGAAATTTTTTTACCAAATTCTCCATCCAAAAAGATAAAACAAAGCACGCCCCGAGCCTATTGGGAGTAAAGCAAGAGGTCGGAAAAACCCTTCGTGACTATATGAAAAGTTTCAACAAAGCTTGCTTGGAAATTCAGAGTCTACCAACTAAAGCTATAATTATGGGTCAGGTCAATGACCTTAGAGAAGGGCCATTTTCTCAGTCAATATCCAAGAGATACCCGACTTATCTTAACAAAATTCAACAAAGGACAGAAAAAATACATCAACATGGAGGAAAATTTTCGACTCAAAGAACCTCCTTCGCGATCTAAGCTGGCTTTTTCTGGCCGACCTTGCCGAAGGAGGCAGCCAAGTTCGTTAAGGTATGTTCACGTTGCTAGAAATATGCTAACTTCCTTGTAGCACCTTCTGAAGATCTTATCAATGTAACCTCGCCATGGCCATTTGTGAAAATGGGGCCTTAACCTACTCAGACCCTTTCCACAAGCACCAGGCTAAGACAAATACCTCATATTAGGGATTGACTATTTCACTAAATGGATAGAAGCAGAACCCTTAGCAACTATTACTGCTCAAAGAAGTCAAAAATTTCTGTATAAGAATATTGTCACAAGGTTTGAAATTCCACACGCCATCACCACAGATAATGGAACTCAATTTATTGATTGACATTTAGAAACTTGGTGTCCGGCCTGAAAATAAAACACCAGTTCACATCCGTGGAGCACCCCCAGGCCAATGGACAAGTTGAAACTGCCAACAAAGTCATATTGACCGGGTTAAAACACCGATTGCAAAATGTGAAAGGAGCTTCGGAAGACGAGTTTGGGTGGACGAGCTTCCTCAAGTCTTATGGGCATAGCGGACCACTCCACATTCCACAATGGGAGACTCACCCTTTTGACTTGCATACAAAATAGAAGTAGTGATCCCTATAGAAGTAGCTAAAGAATCACATAGAGTCTTATTTTACAACAAAAGAGCTAACGTCCAGGCTCAAAAAGAAGAGCTCGACCTCCTTTGTGAAGTCCGAGAAAGAGCTCGGATTAAGGAGAAAGCTCTGAAGCAAAGGATGGCTCTAAAATACAATAGAAAGGTGATCAAGAGAAACTTCACCACCAATGACCTCGTCCTGATTCGAAACGACATCGGAATACAAAAGTTAGGTGAAGGAAAGCTAGCTGCAAATTGGAAAGGACCTTACAAGATAGTAAAGATCCTAGGCAAAGGTTCCTATAAGGTGTCCAACCTCCAAGAGCTGAATTTCCCAAGGTGTTGGCACACTTGTAACCTAAAAGGATACTATAGCTAAAAGCCTTGTACCTAAGTGCATTTTTCTAATAAAAAGGATTTTTTAATGAGGCACCAGTGCAAGGGCTAGGGGCACCCAAGCCTTTAGTAAATAGCTCTGTAAAGGAATTTCTTAAACATTAATAAAAAATTCCTGTATTTCTTTTTAAAGTTTTCTATTTCAGACGCATTAACTTAAGCTTGACAAATCGCAAAAATCATTGCTCGACCTAAAATTGTCGGCAAGATAAAGTGACGATGTACAAGTTAACGAAAGAAGTTATACAAAAAACTCATAAACAGGTCAGAACAAAAACAGAGTTGTAAAAATAACTTAACAAAGACTGACTATTTGAAGTCGGGCCTACATAAGGAAATTAATAAAATATCAATGATGCAAGAGTCAAAACAAATTATACCTGACCCCAAGTATTCAATAAAAGGTCTACCACACCTCTCTTTAGGTCATCTAACTCGGATAAGTCAACTTTACAAATTATAAGGCTATCTTGCCAGTACAGAGGAAAAGGGGGTTCTTGGTTTTCAGGAAGAAAGAAAGGTCATGAATCATCAACAACTCGGATCTTAAAAAAGTGATTTTTAAAATCATGAAACAAATCGTCAAAGATAGAAAAAACCTTCCTACCTTGTACAGCTCGGAAGGATATCCATCCCGACTTCTTTGAGAAACTATAAGGTTTCGTTGCAACAAAAAGATAAAAGAAAACGTTTACAGAGGGTTGAACATTTAAATCCTGACATAGGAGCTCGTACATCTTCATGAAGGCCTAGGAATTTGGATGTAGTTGGGTAGGGGCAAGGTTACAAGACCTAAGAACTTCCATTTCAAAGGGAGTAAAAGGAAGTCGGACGCCTAACCTAATAAAAAAGCAGTCATAGGCGTAAAAGAAAGGCCGCTCTGAATCCACTAAAGGGGGAAAACACACTCTCTCCTCTGGGTCAGGTGGCTCTAATACATAGTTTCTTTCCTCTTCCCTATTCTCACAGATATTATGGTACCTACGAAATTCATCACAGTACTCTCTATCCGTCACATGAACACAACAAAGAGCAATACTATCTACCCAAACCAGAAGACTAAGAGGGACTTTGGTCGATATGTTCGTGATAACATGGCGAGACATATAGGCTGCACCTACAAATGCAAAATTAAGAAGTCCATTACCAAAGAAGTCAGATGTTGCCTCAAAGACTCGGGTAAATCAACAGAAAACAAGAAAGCTACTCTTTTCAAATTCTTTTCTACACAGAAAACAAATGGTGCCACTTCCCACTCAACATTACATCAAAGCGACACCATTAGGGCCAATACAGACATACAGTCAACAGTCAACTAGGAAAAATGATTACAGTCGTGCAAAAAACACAAACACATTAAAATTTCCATACATCTCTAAAGCTTCCTCAAAACGCCAAGCCCGCAAGAGAGTTAAAAGCAAAATTTTTTTTCAAAGAAAGGAAAGACAACAACAAAGCGGAGATAAAAAATTTAACACAAACAGCAAGCAATCCCAGGCAAACAAGAAGTAAGGATTCTAAAAAAAAGAGAAAGGAGACCAACCTTGAAGAAGACTGCGAGAAAAAAGAACGCTAATGCAATAGCACAAACACAAATGATCCTTACGACAAAGGCAGCAAAACTCTTCAAAAACCATGAAAAGAAATCTTGAAGGAAACATGGGCAATCGAAAGAACGCAAGGAAGTTTCTGTAAGAAAAAAAATAAGGCAATTCCTCGAAGAAATAATGGAAAAAGGGAAAGAAGAGCTGAAAGGGCCTTTTATAAAGAAACAACGAACCAAAAAACGGTTCCTTTCTCCTCTTTAAACGAGTGCGAATCCCCAGGGACAACTGCTGCGCACTGTTCGCCCATCATTAAAGCACCTCCAACGTTCAAAATTTCAAACACGTCGGGAAGCCTGTGAGCTCGAACCCGACGTCCAGAACAGAAGCCGCGAAATACTTGAGTCCGACCTATAAAAGAAACGTACTCAAGCAGGGGCATTGTTCATACCCTGACCCAATAATTTAGAGCCAGGCGCAATAACACACAAAGGCCCACCACAAAAGGTGAACTTCACTATGAACCCGACCTCTTTAAGGAGGTGGAACAATGACATAGAAGACCAGCCCTACTTAACTTAACAAGTAACTGCCTCCTTAAATTTTTTCTACTATCTCTACCTCATCTAGAAGGAAGATCCCAACAAACTCCCAAGTTAAAGGGAACACTTATCCATTAGAAAAGATGGAACTACTCCTACAAAGTGGTTATTAATTCTACTATAAATACACTGGTACTCTCAGGTATAACTCAAACTCTGATCTACTAAAAATCTGTTTAAAACCCTTGCTAACTTAAGCATTGGAGTCTCTTGCAAGTACCATCGCTCACCTTCTCATGAGGAACTCAAACAGGCGGCACCTCGGCACCAAAGAGGTCGAAAGTTGCCATACTAAAAGATCTAGACCTCACGTTCAGGTTCAAATCAACGTTTCAAATAACTCTTGAAACAATATAACAATATATATATATTGATAAATCTTTTGAAATACTAATTTAAATAATTATATGTTAATTATTTTTATAAAATAAAAAAATAATAAAAAAAATTATTTAAAACTCAACCTCTCAAATCTCAATATTAAAATTTCTGGATCCGTTTTATATATTATTTTTGGCTATTATTATAAGCTGGTAGCCAAATATTTTTCTTTTAATATCTACACGTAAATAATGATTCAACAACGTTTAGTTTTAAATGTCATAATTAAATTTTACTCATCGTGTCAAATTGTCAAGCAAAAGAAAAAGATAATTAAATATATTCATTTATGAATATAACAAAAAAAAAACTGGCACAATTGTCATATGAGTCAATTACGTAATACTACGTAAATAAAGATAATCGCATAATTATATAGTCACAAAAAAAAAAGTCACACAATTACATCGCGTGATGACATAAATGGTCATAAAAAAATATAATTAGAAGTTCTATAAAATATTTTATATTTTCGGTATATATTAAAATTAAATTATTCTTTATATGCCAAATTAGGGTTAATTTTCAGATTGAATTGTAATAAGTAATTTAACCCACATGTATAGTTGTATACACCTTTGTTTTAATTAACTGTTAGCTTTCAAGTGTTAATTAGGTACATGTATTTTATTATTTGACGTAATATAATATCTTGCTCGAATTAACAAAATATTTGCGCAATATAACTTTTCTTTCTAAAACTTTACGCAATCACATGACTAGAATTTAAATTTTAAAGACAGCCTTGTGATAATAGAGTAGTCCTTGAGTGAGTCATGTATGAGTCCGTTGATTCTTAATTAAAGTATGAATAAACAGAAATAAAAAGTTATTGTTTATTAAACAATTCATCAAGACATCAACATCAACATACTTATTTTTTTTAAATATAAAGAAAAAAGTGGAACAATTTTAAAAATTTAAAAAATGTAAGATCTAACGGAAGTACGAAACTTGACAAGACCGACGTACACGTGTACAATACTTCGAAGCCAAGTCTCCATTGGATTCAATTAGCGCCAAAATCCATTCATCTTCATCACTCCCATAAAAACCGTGCGTAAACCTTTTTCCACTAATCCAACGATCACCCTACGCTCCCAGTTCCTCAGTAAAATCTCAGCCGTCAAATCAAACCTTTCCTTTTCAGCTTATTCAATTCAATTTTCAAAATCTGAGAGAAAGAGAGAGAAAGCGAAAGAGCACCGCAGAGCCTTCCTTCGATCACGTTTTCCAGCCAACTCTTCCGGCGACATTGCATCGATGCATGCTTCGTTTTCTTCCACCAGAGCTCCAAAGCCATTCTCTCTCTCTCTCTCTCTCTCTCTCTCTCTCTCTCTCTCTCTCTCTCTCTAGCCGTTGGTTCCTTGCTTCCGCGAATCGCTAACTGTAACGCTTGAGAATTTATGGCTTCAGTCGCTAACGCTGGTGCGGAAGCAACAACTTTCTTCAGTTACTCTCAGCTTCGGTGAAGATTTCTCGGTACGTTTCGTGAGCTCAGTTCGAAACGTTGAGTAGTTAAGAGCCACATTGCTGTTCTAAAAAAAAAAAGAGGCGAAGACGTTGTTTCTGCGAGATCGGTTTAAAGGTGAATGGAGCAGAGCGAAACGGCTTTGGATCTAGCTCCGAGGAAATTGGTGAGGCAGTTGGATTTCACAGCACACCTGAAACTGCCGCCGACTCCGCCGCCGCAGTCGCTGGCACAGGCGATTCCGCGAACGCCATCACGATCACCGTTGCAATTGCAATTGACTCTGCATCCGCTAGGGCAACAGCAACAACAACAGCAACAACCGCAGCCGTGGTTGTTTTCGCAGGGACAGCAGCTGAGAGCGCCGCCGCAGTCGCCAGCAGTGCGGCAGCAAAAGCTTTCGCCGGTTCCTCGAATTCCGTACACTGTGCAGAAGCTTCCGGTAAAGGCGTTCAAAGTGTCGTAAGTATTCTATAATACGTTCACAACAGCTGAAAAAAAAAGAAAGAAAGTAAAGAAAGAAAAAGGTAGGGTTTTGATTTGCAATTTTGGATTGCATGTGCTTCACTTATTTGTCAGGAAAGACGGCGTGGTAATAAAATCAATGTAGCAATGTGTGTTTAAGAGTTTTGAATCTGGATATTATATTCTGAGTTTCAGTTAAGGTGATGAACAGAAGGTTGCAAAGAGGCGCAGAAATGAAATGAATGCTATTCATTTCGAGAGTAGTGATTCTTGGAGAGAACTAGTAGGGTGGAGAATAGCTGCATAAATATTCGTATGGTAGAGTAGAACACTTTTTTTTTTTTGTGTTGAGAAGAGAAAAAAAAAATTTTAATGTAGCAAATCAGTTCGGACTACTTATAGCCTATGATAATGATTCTTCCTATTATCACTACACTGTCTCAACATATTTGTTTCTAGCTTGATTTCTTCCATGCTGAAAAAGAAAAAATGGAACTTCGTTGAGGGTTCTTGCTGCTCTGATTTCGAAGATGGTTTATATTCATCTTGATCGTGCAGTTAAACAGAGTATTCTGTTCATTTCTGGAAAAGAAGTATTGTAAAGTTTCTGCTAAATACTTGTAAATAAAAGGACTTCAAACATAAGTTTTCATGACAGGAAAAGAAAATGACTTAATTTTTCTGCTAATGAAGAGCATTGCTAACATTACATCTGTCCATATAACGGATCTTATCAAATAGACTGGTTTATCTCTTACACTCATAAAAATTTTTGTAAGCACGCCTATTTAAGTGACCTTTTTCTCTACACTTGAACATGTGCTTCACAGGAAGCAGGAGTCTCCCAGTCCCAGGTCACAACCTTGGCATAATGTTGAATTAAAAGACAGCACTCCAAAGAAATCAAAACAATGTAACTGCAAAAATTCTCGATGCCTCAAATTGTAAGTACTTAAACTTCTCCGAATGAGAACTGAAAAATTTTATTAAGAAAGCTATTGCTTTATGACAAGATATCTTGCATTGCATGCATTTTCCCACACTTAAATTTATTTAACTTGCAAAAATTAATTTCACAAATGCTAGGTACTGTGAATGCTTTGCATCTGGGATGTATTGTGATGGTTGCAATTGTACAAATTGTCAAAACAATGTGGATAATGAGGCAGCCAGACAGGAGGCTGTTGGACTAACATTAGAGCGCAATCCAAATGCTTTCAGACCAAAAATTGCTAGCAGTCCACAAGAAACTCGAGATTCCAAGGTTAGTAAGTAAATTCCTTGTAGAACAAAATTAATGGTTTCTGGCATGGGCCTTCTGAGCCAACTTAATGGATGATTTGGATTTGGACTACTCTGGTTGTAGCTTTATGTTCTAGCTGACTTGGCTTGTGCTGCATTATAAATGCCTTGACTCTTGAACAAATTCAGGAAGATGTGTCTGAAATTCAATTAGTTGGAAAGCACAATAAAGGATGTCACTGTAAAAAATCAGGTTGCCTTAAGAAGTATTGTGAGTGCTTCCAAGCCAATATCCTCTGCTCTGAAAATTGCAAATGCATGGACTGCAAGAATTTTGAAGGAAGTAATGAAAGAAGAGCAAGTTTTCATGAAGAGTGTAATATGTTTCACATCAAACAGGAAGCAAATGCTGCCATCAGTGGAGCAGTTGGTTCCTCTGGCTACGGGACTGGAATTGCCATAACACCCAAGAAAAGAAAAATTCAGGAAATATTTTCTAGCAAATCGTCGATAGATAAAACTGTTTGCCAAACAACTCAATATCAACAGGTGTTTGCTTATTTGCATTTTTTATAGGATTTACTTGGATTCTAGGTTTTTCTGCTTGGTTTTCTTTTTTGACAGGCCTCTCTTAGTTTCTTAATTTCTTTATTATTTTTGTATTAACTATCATTTTTCTCCTCCCTCTAACATCCAAAATTCATATATAGTCTGTATTTTATTTTGAATTTTAATCAGGAAACTGATCCTATAGTTACACCATCGACATCTCAGTCAACTGCCTTTTATGTTGACACTGCCAACACTAGAAATTCAGGTTATTCAAGATCTACATACAGGTATGTGCGTATTAAATCATTATTTGAGGAATTCATCTTCTGTTTATAATATAAATATAAAATAAAATTTAATTAACAATGGTTCATGCCAAAGGTCACCATTGGCGGATGTCCTCCAGCCACAAAATGTGAAGAATCTCTGTTCACTTTTTGTTGTTCTCTCAGGAGTAGCTGCCAAAACAAATGCAGGTTTTGACTTGCATATTGATGCATACTATATTTATATTGTTCATAATGAATTCAATTTATTTATATATTGGTGGTTGATTATGATTACTATTGTTTTTGTTTACAAACTTTCTAAAGTTCATGCTGCTGAGACATTTATATATACAAGCATAAATTTTATTTTCTTTTCCCCTATTTTGTACCCCTTTGTATTTTTTGTAGGGGCTTTTTTTATTATTTAAAATATGTTTGTTATTTGTTATTCATGGATAAATTAGGGGAGAGTGGGTTTATATATCTGATCTTTTTGAGGAGTATTGGATATGAAGGATTTGGGAAAGTATGATGATATGTGGAAATGAGTAACCTGATTTGCAACTGAAGCAAAGAGTACTAGGGTTTATGATAAAAATGAACTTGTTTTGGAATAAAAATTTATTACAGATTTTTTGCTTTTGGAAATTTCTGAATTTTTTGTTTGATGGAAATTATTGACCATTGGTCGTACATTTGTGATTTTCTTTGCACAAAGTTGAATGATTTATATATATAAAACTAGAATGGTGTAGTTTAATGACAGGGTAGACCAGGAGAGGGTTCTGGTGAACTTCTACAGAACTACCATATGCTTTTACATGTTCTTACATTCCCCCCCCCCCCCCCCCTCTCCCCCCTAATTGCTTTTATAATTGCTAATGTGGCCAATATTTTTTAAGTCTACTAAAATATGGCTGATAACTTTTTATTTTATTTTTTCCAAATGTTTGTTCCCTGAATATAGTTCTAGAGTAAGCTACAAACATCATGTGTAGTTGCAGCATCCATGTAAATATAGGCGTGAGGGTTACTGATATGTTCGTTATTTGTTACCTTGCAGTTGATGTGTCTGTCTGTATTTAATCTTAAATTCGTTCTGAGTTTTACACTTGCTATAGTTTTAGTTACATTTTATTTTAACACATTTGGAATCATAATTATCTTTTAACTTTCCAGAAATGAGAGCCAAAGTAGGCCAGAACGTTGATGCTGGGAAATTTAAATCTTCTATTCCTTCATCAACTCGGTTGCTGCAAGACAGGGAAGATGTCCGCAAGTTTGTATGTGATGATCGTAAAGATGAAGTAGATAGAGTTGATATTGACTGTTATAATAGGCCACTTTCACCAGAAACCCTATCACTGATGTGTGATGAACAAGATGAGGTGTTTTTCAATAATGGTTCTGCAAATAGAGTGGCATGCAACAATTTTCAAAGTATTGTTCAAAAGTCATCTACTTCTGATCGATGCCCTGATGTGTATGAGGAGCAAGAAAGGGTTGTACTCACAAAGTTCTGGGATGTTTTACGTGGACTCATTACTGTTGGAAGCATAAAAGGTTTGGCTTATTATTATGATGTTGAACTCTTCACTTTTACAACCTTTTTGTGCAGAATGCAATTTGTTTTTGGTATTTTATTTCTTCTATTTCCTCTGAAGTGATATAAAGTTGATGATGATATATGCTGGTTTCATGAGGAAGGATGAATGATTGTTGTTATCTACAATGATGATGAATTTGAGTGATTTTCGAATTTTGCCGGAGCTAAGAACTGTTTCTCATGGCACAACACAAACCTTTTAGAGATCTCTTTTATTTTTACTCGTTAAAATTTTATACAATTTTTGAAGTTAGGATTCTCTGTTATTTTTCTGCTCAACACCTTGGATCACTTTCTCTTTTTTTCTGTTGGTTACAAATAACTCGTTCTAATTATAACTAGTATCACTTATCTTTTAACTTGCTAGAAACAATGTGCTCTTCATTAGCCAAGAAAGATGGGGGAAGCGAGGAAGAACCTGCAGCCAACAGTAATGGTGCTGAAGTTGATATAGGGAGTGAAAAGAAGGAAACTCCCAGCAACTGTGTTGCAAGGTGCCCCATCTCATCATCGGCCATTGAAATATCTCAGAAAAAGCATGCAATGATCAATGGCAATGGTGATCTTGATCTCTCCTTAAGGTTTGCTTGCCAATTTTATGGAAGGGAATGATAGAATGTTTCCTTATGTGAAATCTCAGCTGAGTGGTAATGGAAACAATGTTTGATTGATGTGCATAATTGGATGAAGTTGATGTTAACTGTTAAGCACACATAAAAAAAGGAAAGGAAATTTTTGCAGTTATACCGACAGTGAATTCCATGCAATGCAAGTATGCAACCGTGTAAAATTTACAAAATTAAGTGCGCCGGGATTTATTTAATTAATTTGATCTCTCAAACTTGCACGGAAGTGTCAAATTAGTTGGAGAGTGACCAAAACTTCTTGTTTTGAGGAACCTGGTTAATAAGAAGAATGTGACTTTGGGGATCAAACTAGATGAGTTTTACTCATAAACAGTTCTAAGAAATTTTTGTTTACCGCTTAACCATCATGTTAGTCCTCATTTCCTTCTTTGTTTCTTTCTCCGTTTGCGGCCAAAGGATGAAACTGGCTGGATATTCTTAATCCGCAATATAAATTTGGTCTTCCAGCAGTTTTGGACATATTACACTAAAAAAGTCAGGAATTGAAGTTTCTCCACAACTTACCACTTTTATAGTTCCTTGGTTAAATTATATCGAATTTCAATCATGGTTTTGGTTGAACTTTCTTTATCGAACATAATTTCATCGATTAAGAGTGCAAGTCCAACCTAATACACATCAAATTTTTCATTAGATATTTAAAGAACAAGTTAAGAATAATTTAAAACCGTATTAATAAAATAATTAATGAGCACGTATAGAACTATATTCAATTTAAAATAAAAAATAAATTTGATTAAAGATATTATTACCTTAAAAAGACGGGGACAACTCTCAATTCTATTCGCTACGTGAGATACTAACAGTACGGAGCAAGTGAACGCCGGATGTATCACTAAATTGCAAGAACTCCCAAGCTTGTTTTGGAAGGAAGAATCACATTCTTTTCTCAAAACTATACTGTAAGCTGAGATTGGCACCACAGATATTTTAATGTATCTACCTATGGATATTAGACACGAAAAAGGGATATCATGTCAATTTTTTCTTTTTTTTTTTTAAAATGAAAAAAAAGGAAAAAAAAAAGAATATTAGCACGTTGCACAAAAATATTTCTCTACAAAAGTACAAGCATGGCCTCAAATTTTAATTTCGTCTTCCCTTAAGGTAACAAGACAACAAAAATAATAAATAATAATAAAAAAAGAGATAATGTAATGAGCAAGTCCATCACGAGTTCTCACACCATTAATTAGCAGCTGCAACACGCAGAGAACAGCACCGATGAAAGTTGGAGCTGGGAATCTTCTCCAAACATGGCACGTGAGCACTCCCATCAGCCTCACGTGCCTTCATTTCCTAACTTTTACTACTTCGGTACCTTCCGTAACAACACGCACCACGAACCCGCGCAACTTGTATATAAATATAGGCAGCAGAACACAAACTACATGCTCACTAACAAAACCCGTAGCCGTTTTAGTTATTCCTCAACAGACTCGCACTCTCACTCACACCAAAATTACCAAAGGACAAGAAGAAGCCATGGAAGCTCAGAACAAGCTTCGGTCCGAGTTCCTTCAAGTCCTCCGTAGCAGAAGAACCGCTCCAGGTAGTAATAACACTTCTTCAATCAATCACCATTGTTTCAGTTGACATAAATTAAGATTTCGGTGATGATTATATTGATTTAATTCTTTTCGTAATTGAAAAATTCATTTCAGTTCCGTTAACTATAGAACTTGCAAAGCCGGTGACAGATCCTTTGGATCAGAACTCTCCTCCATCGGAAGTAGAGGTTTCAAATTCGAAGTTTCATTAACATCCATAGCATTTTTTATTTTTAAATTTTCAATTCAGATTTTCCTTTTTTTTTTCCCTTCCTGGTTGAATTTACCTGACATCCCTACAGCTGGAGATTATGACGTCTTGTCCGAAGGCAGACATTGCTAACCTCCAAGATTTGCTCAAGGAGGAGAATCTCTACTTGACTGTAGAGGTATGATTGATTAGTCAACGGTTCTCAATCATTGATTCGATTTTTTTTCTTTATTGAGCTCAGCTGAATTATACAGTTCGAATTTGAATTTTGAGCTTGAGAGAAAAAAGAATTTGCTGAAAACGAAGTTTGAATCGTTTGGTTGCGTTGCGTTGTTAGGAAGGAGATCAAGGAAAGTTGCCTCTGTTGATTCTGAGCTTGAAGGAGAAAACCAAGGCGGAGAGAAGGCCTGCGGTTGTTTTTCTGCATAGTACGAATAAATACAAAGAATACCTGCGCCCTTTGCTTGAGGTTGTCGTGTTTCATCTTTGTATGCTTAATTCATTGGTGAATTATACTGTGTGTATATGTATAATCCTGTAATTGATTGTGAATCGTCAAAGTTTGTGGTCTTATTTTTTGGTTTCGTGTTTCAGGCATATGCTTCGCGAGGATATGTGGCGATTTCTGTGGATTCTCGATACCACGGCGAGCGTGCTAGCAGCGCCACCACCTATCGGGATGTATGTGTCTGCTTTATTAGTCGTTAGTTTTCTAATAATTGCTATTTTTTACTGTTCATTCAGAAATTAAGCTACTGTAATTAAGATAATAATGGACCTAATTCAATTATCGAAATAAAAAAGAAATTAAGATAATAAACGTTTTAGGAGTGGTTTAGCATGCATAATGACTTAAGATGTTAGACTTGAATATTATCGCCTTGCAGTGAATAAAAGAAGGTGAAAATTGAGGATACTAATTTTTTTTTATTTATATATATCCCTTTTAATAATATAATTGGAATAAATGAAGAGATATAGCAGTAAAATAGTGATAGATAGAGAATAAGTAGGCTAATTTATTAAGGAAGATAAATAACTAATATTAAGAGTAATTTTGTAAACGAAAATCACTTTAATGTCTTTTTACAATATTTGAAAATTATTTGATTGGATTGTTTCCAATATTTAAAATAATAATCATGTTTATCAGTTTATCACATTATTTAAGCTATAAGGCCTAGGAGAAGTACTTCGGCTTTAATTTTTATTGTTTGCTCATCTAGTCCAGTCTAGTCTTGTATAGAAGAGCTGAAGAGAGGCTTTTTTTTTCCCACTGAAATATTTAGCCAAGATCCTTCACAAAGTGGAAGACAAATCATTTTGTAAAAATTTCATTGCAGGCTCTTGTTTCTGCTTGGAAAACTGGGGAGACGATGCCATTTATATATGACACGGTAACTTCCTTATTTATTATGCTGGTTTAAGGTGCAAAAAGACTCGGCCACTGGTGAATTTTAAACTTATGAATTCATGATTGATTTGGTTCAAAATTTGTGTATCGTTCCTTCATCTGTCAGGTCTGGGACTTGATTAAATTGGCAGATTATCTATCACAGAGAGAGGATGTAGACCCATCTAGGATAGGAATCACTGGAATATCACTTGGAGGTTGGTTTGAGAGAATTTGATAGTATCATTGCAGATGCCATGTTTTATATCATTTGTAACTTACGTGATTCATTGATGTAGGAATGCATTCATGGTTCGCAGCATTTGCTGACCCCCGCTATGTTGTGGCTGCTCCTATTATTGGTGTTCAGGTGTAATTGAATTATTTTGGGGGTTTATCTTGCAAGATGTTCTTCTAAAGCAACAATTATTGAAAACTGTCATGCCGCCTTCGTGCAGGGTTTTCGATGGGCCATCGATAATGATATGTGGCAGGCTCGAGTTAACAGTATAAAGCCAGTGTTTGAGGGTAAGATATATAATGTCAAAAGAAATGAAACTTATATGATGTTGTTGCAATTTTGAAGTTTCTTAAATTTATTGATGCTAATACAATCTGAAATGTCTTAAATTTATTGATGCAGCGGCTCGTGAAGATTTGGGAAAAAGTGAAATTGACAAAGAAGTCGTGGAGAAGGTAAGCCAATGTTTGATGAATGGAACCATCATTAGTCTATAAAATGAGTTGCAATATGCTTTGCTGTTCTTTTAGCTTAAATAAAACAGGATTCTTGACGCTCATGACAATGACATATATTTTTCATAATGTCTAGTACTGGATACTAATCTTGTTTTTCTTATTTTCTTAATTTCTGACCAGGTATGGGATAGGATTGCCCCGGGCTTAGCTTCCCAGTTTGATTCACCCTACTCGGTTCCATCTATTGCACCACGTTCTCTGATTATTATTAATGGTAAGCTGAAGATCCTTTCACACAAGTTTTGATAATTTGGGGTTGGCAAGCTCATTCCATTTAGCCTTTTCTGAAGCATTTCCTTGTGTCTTGGATACATCAGGTGCGGAAGATCCTCGTTGTCCCATTGGAGGCTTAGTAACTCCTGAGTCAAATGCACGCCAGGTGTATGGGGAGTTAAATTCTTTAGATAATTTCAAGGTATGAACATGTATTATTTGGTTCACAATCTTTATATATATGGCCTTCCAATACTAATACTAATCTAAAAATAATTAATACAAGTGGTTAGCTTCAGTTGATCCTATTTTGAAATGCAGATAATTTTAGAACCTGGAGTTGGCCACCAGATAACGAAATTACAGGTGAAAGAATCGTCTGATTGGTTTGACAGATTTTTAAAGCCAAAGCTTGTGCCCTCAACATCTAATTGTAAATTATGTGTAATGTTCTAAACCTATTTGTTCTGGCTCATTGGTAGCCTTGGTATATTTTACTGTCATGTTGTGAAACTGAATGACAAAACGCTATGCGTATTCATCTATAGAGGGAGTACTTTATCTGCTCAATGTTATGCAATTTTACATTGCTGTACTATCTAGGTTGTCATTATCAAATGTAACACAATACATGATTTTATTTAAGCATGTTTTCTCTTTATTCCAAGGTGCCATGTTTCAGATTCTTAAGCTATATTTTCCTTTTTCTAAAAACCAATTTACGGTGAATAATGAATAATAATCTAATACAAAAAAGCCATGTGATTTCTAAAGCTTTGGTATTTTTTTTTATTTTATTTTTGGTTGGATTGGAAAGCGTATTTCATTCATTGATAATACAACAGTACATCAGAAGTTATATTGCTAGCATTTTGGTTTGTTTTCCATATATATTGCTAGCTTGTTACAATATGTCTTTGGACACTTTAACACACTGATTTTCTTGTCGCTGGCAAGCGCAGAGACAAACAGAAAAGCAAGTTATCTAAAATTATTCAGCCTTTCTTTGGCATTGCTGCAAGCCTGGTGTACATTCTGGCCATTGATTGGTACCCTCTAACATCACCGGAGCGCAAAAGATTACCTGTAATGCCAAAGAGAAATAAGTTGGGGATCGAAAAGGGATTCAAATTGTGGGTTTAGGAACTACAAATTAATTTGATGCTTTAAGCACAGTTCTATAATGAATAACAAAAATCTAAAAACATACATTTCATTTCAACAGAAAACGCAGCTGGAGACTGAAGACAAATGGACCTCATTCAGTTAAACACTTGATTCTACTACGCCACTACCTCACCTATTGGCTATTGCCATTGTCTCATGCAATTATACTTAATTGGCATACATATTGCATTTTCTCATTCGTCAAATCCAACTTTAATATGTGATCTCCCGTCATCAGGATCTTATACTACATAGGTGCATCTACGAATTTAAAAGTCTTCTTTCAGTTATTTTTAATGAGAATAGAACTTCCTTTAGATTCCATGAAACGAGAGACAAGCCAAAAAGGGTATACAATAAGTGGAGAAAATCAGTCAACCTGAATCACAATTCAGTGGGCTGTCGGGTTCTGGATGTGCCATCAAAGCAATTATAGCCCTACATACAGACTGAAGTGTCCAAGCTGGGCTCCAAGCATTTTTCAAGATATCCAAACAAATCTCCCCTGTCTGGAAGTTTAATAACACGTTTAAGTAATACTCATGATAAAAAGGTAAGGAAAATCAAATCTAATAAAAAATTCCTATCAAACTTGTATATCAAACAAAAGGAAAACAAGAATCTTCCTTTTTATCTTTTGGTTTTCCAAGGGTATCCACCCGCCACACACGGTGACTAATCCGTTCGTGGCAGGTCATCCATTTAAAGGCAAACAGCTGGCCCCAGGATGTTTTCCATGTCCAGGTGGGATTTGAACTCCCGACCTCTTAGTTAAGGGACCAGATGATGAGCCACCATGCGACATCCACGCAGTTAAACAAGAAACATTAATAACTAGGCAATGAAATTAAATTCAATAATAGCTCCTAAAACACTCTATCGTAATAGTAATTAGTGATCATAAGGCTTAACCATCATCTTTGCCTCCCATAAAAGTATTTAATTCCTATTGGTCTTCCTCCCACAGGGACTGAGACAACTGAGACCCAAGAGCAAACTAAAGTAGGTAAGTTAAGACAACCAAGATTACGGGAACATAAGTTGCAAGTAACATAAAAGAGCACTAAACTATTGCGATCTTAGATGTGTCAAAGCTTTTTTTATTTTCAAACTGATGGTTCATGGTGAGGACTACCAAGGTATCCAACCCCATTCATGCTCCAAGCAAACAACTACACAATTTTTTAATTTCCACTTGAATTTGAAGGGAAAACACTCAAAAAAACCATCTATGTAATAAATCAGGAAAATCCCTTTTTACTCAGAAATCATATAATATAAATGCAATATAAGTGAAAAAGTATAAGCACAAAACAAGGCAATAATTACTTAGAATTAATCCATCTTACCTTGAAGTGCACGTTTGGGTGAAATATTTTAGTCAGAAACCTGACTTGGGGGGGCTGTAGAGGATACTGCTCTGGAACCGAAAATGCAAGTTGGAAGACACCCCCCTCAAAAGGAGTCTCCGAGGGTCCCTAATACAAAAAAGAATAAAACACAACAAAACCAACATGATTTCAGAATCCTCAGACACTGGTTGAATGCCATAAACTGCTTTTACAAGAAACTTATTGATCAAACCTTGATCAGTGCCGTCCATTTAAAAATGTTAGAATCATCACAAACTAGTTGAATATCAGGATCAGCCGATTTCTCTCGTTGAACCTCTTTGTACTCCTTGAACAGCCTAGCTCTTGATGCCTAAGTCGAAATCCCAATTCATTATAACAGCAAGGTTTTACTGAAGAACAGTCAAGTTTATTACAACTACAAAGTTTGACAATAAATCAGGCACAGAGCCAAAAAACAAATAAAAACATCTTTAATGAGTAACAAACCCATCTTCATAGAAGGTAATTAAACACAAGCACCAGGTACTTCAAAATAAACAACAATTATATGATATCCCATCATTATTTCCCATAAACAAGTGCTACTCAATTCAATTTCAAACACCAATATGTTAACTCACAACAACTGCATCCATTATGAGTAGCCGGAAAATAAAATCATTAGATAAGATAGAAAGAGAAGACAAAGGTTAGTTATAAGAACCTGCATGATGCCCAAACTGTGAATTTAGCTGCATGATTAACCAAAACAACTCGTTAATTAGCGTTGGGAAACAAAATTGAGGAAAACACAAAAGAGGGAACGGAAGATCGTACCGTGTCAGAGGGTACTGCTTATTTGGGAAGTAATTGAAATGAAATCAAAGGAAGAGTTGCGATGCTGTGTTGGATCGGTTCGGAAATGGAAAAGGGAATGGGAACACTGTGAACCCTAAAAAGATGAACTGAGAAAACAACACAAAGACGAAGACAATAGGAAAACCGAAGCTATTCTCACCAAGGTTCAACGATTTACTGGTCGGTTTAATTAAACATGTAATAAAATTATTAAAATTTCAATATACAATTTCAAATATTCAAATTCAATGATTTCTAAACCAATAAAATTCAGAATTTTACAATTTCACATAATAACCTGTTCATATTTTATCATTAAAAATTCACAAAATAAAAAATTCCTAATTAACTTCTAAATTTTAATGAAGTAATCAACAACAATACTCATCACATCAGCAATAAAATTTAGAACCAAAAAAGCTTCAACCATAACTTCTAATAAACAAGTAATCAGCAACAATATAAAACACAAACTTACGCAGAAACTCAAACCATCAGCAATAAAAAATTCAGAATCACAACAAATTTTAACAAAGACTTCTAATCAAGTATTCAACAACGAAAACTCAGAATCCAAAAACAGAAAAACTAAGCAAAGAATCCAAAATAAATTCAGAACCACATCAGCAACAACTCCAACTCAGAACACAATCCCAACTCAGAATCTAGTACACAGTCAACTCAGAATCTTAGAAATGGAAACTGAAAAGGCAGTGGCTTACCAGAGACACGACGACGGAGGGACGGCAGTGACAGAGTGAGATCGAAAGAGAATTAGTTCGCGACGGCGAGGCTCCGGGCAGAGATTCACGGAGAGAGAGGACAAGCTTGAAGAGGATCGAGCAACTGTTCGCGACCGATGAAAACAGGGACGACGAGCAACCTTTCGAGACCGAGCAATCGTTTGCGAAGGCGACGCCAAGAGATCCAAGTAGACCTTCGCGCAACGTATAGGAGAATAGGATCGAGGAGAAGAGGCTTCACGACGAGGACAGGGCCGACGAAGATGACGACGGAGGTTGGCTTGACGACGAGGACAAAGACGGCGATGCCAACAGCACCCTCCACCTGAGGAGAATTGTTCGGCGATGAATTTGAGCTCTGAGGTGGGATGGTGGCTGTTCGAAGAGGGTATTAGGGTTGGGTTTTTACACCTCGGTGTGTAAGAGAGAGAATCTGTTTGTTTTTTTTTTTTTTAATTAAAACAAAATGGCGCCGTTTAGAGGGATATATAATAATATATCACCGAACGGGTAACCCAAACAGAAACCGGCCGGTTCCGACGATCAACCAGTTAGTTGTTGGTTCAGCCGGTTTAGACCAATTTTCTGTCGGTCGATTCTCAAAAGTTGATCAAATTAGTTAAATGATCAATTTTTTATTAATTCAATCGAATCAAGGCTAATTTTTTTTGTTATGAAAGTAGAAGTGGTGATATATTTTAACATTGTAATTTTTGGTATTTTTTAAAACTGTGAAAAGTACACAAATCGGAGGGTCCGATTTCTTTACTTCAAATTTTTATATTTTTTTAACACAAGTCGGACGGTCCGATTTGTATACCTCTAGAAATCGAATGGTTCAATTTTTGTATCTCTAATAAATTGAACGGTCCGATTTCTGCTTTCCTAGTTAAACGATTTCACATTTGAGTATAACACCCCAGCAATCCACATTTTAAAAAAACACCACTACTATTTCAATATTAAAAATAAAAAATTCTCAAATCAACCGATCCAATTCAATTTTTAGAACAATGATTCTCTCTTTGGGTAAGTTGTGATAATTTTTTTTTATTTTATATTTCTATTTTCGATTTTTATGACAATGAAGTCAGGTAAAACTGTAAAAGGACAAAGATGTTTATTTTAAGCCATTCTTAAACATTTTTATTAAATAATATGTTCTTTTTATTAATTAAATAAATATTATTTTTTATTTATTATATTTTATATTTAAAATTTAAAGTTTAATAAATTTTTAATACAAATTTATTTCATTAACAAAATATACAATACTTTTTTTATTTAATAAAAATCATTTAAAAATTAAAAGTCAAAAAATGTTATTTTCATATTGACTCCTTTATATTATCACCCTATATAAAGAAAAAAAAAAGGAAGAAAAGGTGACTTAATTAGGTAACCAAAAATTTTCAGATGCTAATTGTTCTCGTATGGGTACCTCAAGGGGAGTTTGGCTTTTAAGAATCGACACCGTGTTATTTTCTTCAACGCCGATCTATAAGCTTTTGGAAGTCCGAGCTTTCTCCTTGAGGAAATGTCCAATTGCGGAGAGTATGAATAAAGGAGGGTGTGTATCTGCAAAAGGCACTTCGGTGCTTAAGTTAATATTGTGAATTCAGTGTGTCCGTTAAAGATAAGATGTCATATCTTTATAAGTGGAGTGGAATAGATCGGTTACGTTTTTTATTGTCATCTGCATTAAGGAGTAGTTATTAGAATTTAGTAGGTGATAATACTAAGTTGGACATTTTTATTTCAGGATGCAGTCCGTTGAGACGAAGTGTAACGCTTTATACCGAGTTACGGTGCATAAAACTGATTTATGGTACATAATGCCGATTTATGGTACATAATGCCAATTTATATCGTCGGATTTGTAACGGCCGTATCATAGCCCCCAAGCTTAGCTTGGAAATATGTTGTAATGAAGCAGGTTGAGCTTTTAATGAATCGTAAATCGACTATTTGAAAGAATTCATAACTTGGCCATTTGAAGTAGTCATAGAGCCCCCAATTCAAAATGCTTCATTAAAAGCTTGTATCATTGGAACTAATGGTATGACTAGGAGAGAGAAGAAAGTTAATGCACGTCAGGGAACGTGCATGTTCCCAATGCCCCTTCACTTGCTTTGATGTAACTGATGTGATTGATTTTAGTGGAATTCAAAACAGGTTTTGAGTGTATTAATTAAAATACTTTGGAATCCAAAAGGGTTGCATTAGCTGCGTTATTCTCATTTGTTATCAGAAACAGTTTTTGAAAATCATGAGTAAAAGAGGTACGCTTGAAATTTCCCCTTTCGTATTTTTTTGAATTTCTTCTTCCTCATCTGATTCTTCTGTCTGTATAATGGAATTTATGAAAAAGAAGAAAGATAAAGTCGATTGGTCTTATGACTGGGTCAACAAAGATGTGAAAAAACATTTTTCCTTGTTCTTAGATGAAGGAGCTATGAAAGAGATTGACAAGCCTAAAGTTGTGAGGGCCGGTTCTGGGCTTCGTTTGGAGTTTCTCCCATGTTCTACTGGTGATCGTATATATCATAGGGGTGAAGGGTTTGAGTATTTTTATATGTATAGTTGTGTTTTAGAGGAGTTGAGGGTGAAGCTACCTTTCATTGAGTTTCAATGTCAGGTATTAAAGCAACTTAATTGTGCTACATCCTAACTCCATCCTAATGAGTGGGCTTTTCTGTGAAGCTTTGAAATACTAATAGAGTTTCTGGAGGAATCTCCGTCCATAGAGTTGTTCTTTTTGCTCTTTCAGACGAAGGGTGTTTGGAAGGGTGATTGGGTAAACTTAAATAGTTCTCCTGGATTCGCTGTTTTCAAGCTTTACAAATCCTCGTTTAAGAACTTTAAAGAGATGTTTTTGAAGGTTAGAAATGTTGAGGGCGATTTTCCTTTTTATGTGGATGAGTTGTTGGGGGAAAGATTTCCTTTATGGTGGTGTTCTGAGCCTCAGAGTATTCTGGGGCTTGAAACAATAAGTCCTAAGAATTAGTGTATTATTGAATATTTGGTAGAGATGGTTGATCGAAAAGAATTGATATCTGTGTTTGATTTGCTTCAATGGGAGGATAATAAAAAAGCTGTCATAGAATATTTGGGTCAGATTCTCTAAAGGGCTTTCTATATTGTAAATTAATAAGTTGCTAAATGTTATGTTTTGTTTCAGAAGGAAAATACCCCAGAGTTTCAGCTGCGACATTAAGAGCTCGGGTAAAAAGTAAGAATCTCGAAAAAGAAGGATCAACTTCGAAAGCTGATAGGGCTGTGGGTGCTGGTGAGGTTAACCAACCTAAGCTGAGGAGGAGAAAGGTCATCTTGAAGAAGAGGAAGACTGACGTGGTGAACTTATCAGGAGGGTCCGAGGATGATAACCAAGAGGTGCCGATGGAGGATGTGCAAAATTTTTATGAAAACCAAAAGAGATTGCATGACGTTGTTGATGAGAGTGATGGCTCGTTTTTGTGGGCTAAGGACTTTCCATTTATGGTGATTGCCGACGATGTTTACCAATCATCGGCAGATGTATCATTGGCGAAAGAGGTAGGGGATGTCGCCTTTGACCAGTACATGCATGTATGTATTTGGTTTTGGCTGTTTGGGTTTTTTTTGTCATTATCTGGCTGTGTTAGGTGGTTGGCTTACGTTTGGCGAGCTTAGGACGTAGCCTAGAAAGTAAGCATTGGAAACTGTCTGAGCAGAGGAAAGATCCAAAATTGAGAGAGGAATTAGATTTGAAGATAGCTAGGGTTACTCAATTAGAGACGAAACTGTCTGAAACTGAAAAGGAGCTAAAGCTAACCAAGGAAAATTATGCAAAGGAAGTAGAAGATTTGAAGAAGAAGGAAGCCGACCTTTCCAACATGAGTGCTCGGATGATTGAAGTGACAACACCGCTGAAAGAGATGGAAAAGAGTAAGGAAACAACGATTCTTGACTCCTTTGTTGAAGGGTTTGAACGAGTTATGAAGCAGGCCAAGTTTCTTGCTCCTGAGGTTGATTTTATGCAGATGAATCCTGGTAAGATCATCCAAGATGGAGCCATGGTGGAGGATGATGGTCCTGTTGAAGAGGAAGACGAGAATGTTGAATAGTGTTTGCTTTTTTGTTATTGGATTTGTGTACTTTCTTTTACTGAACTTTTTGTATCTGTTTTGAAATTGGGTTGCTCTTTGATAGAGCTATTTTGGATATTAAATTATTCAAATGGTTAAACACAATATGTGTGTTTTAAATTTACCTTTTGTTGGTGTTTGTGTGATATACAATTTTTTCTATTGGTAGCACGTTTAATGGTGCTTGTGTTTGATTTACCTTAGTCGGTAGTTGTTTGATTGTTATATCCTTGAAAATAAAGGATAGTAGTAGTATAGGTCAAATTGAAGTATTTGATGTGAATGATTGAGATTGTTTTATATCTGATATAGCTATGGTTGAAGAGATAATATTATTTGACATAGATCGACAATTTATTTGGCAGATCGGCAAAATCTGATTAATTTGACTCTGAATAGAGGTCGGTAATGTGTTTGATCAGTGGAAGTTGATTAACTTCACTCTGAATAGAGGTCGGTAATATGTTTGATCGGTGAAATCTGATTAATTTCACTCTGAATAGAGGTTGGTAATTTGTTTGATCGGTGAAGTCTGATTAATTTCACTCTGAATAGAATTCACCAGAATAATAGTATGAGTTTTAGAAGAGGAATTAAATATGCTAAGTGTGAAAATAGTCATTTGATAGAACAAGAGATAATATGTATTGAAAGTCCTTTGTTTACAAAGGCGCAGGTAGGCAAGTCTCGTTAAAACATCTCCAAGCAAAATCCGTTTTAGGAAAAATTTTGGTAGTAGGAAAAAGAGTAGTTGCCTGTCCCTGACTTTTAACTATAATATGACTTTAAAGATGATACATTCCAAGTATTGGGTACAGTATTACCATCTAGTGTTTGTAATCGGTATGCCCCGTTGCCGATGACCTCAATAATTCGGAAAGGGCCATCCCAGTTAGCTGCCAGCTTGCCATGACTTCGGGGTTTGCCAGCCTGCTCGATCTTTCTTAGCAATAGGTCATTTTTCTGAAAGGATCTTGGTTGTAGTTTCTGGTTGTATCGCCGAGTTATAAACCGTTGCATAGCACGGTGTGTGATTTCAGCGGAAGATCGGATTTCTTCAACAGTGTCCAGATCGTGTTGACAAGCTGTATCTACAATACTGTGGTCGGCTAATTGAGTTCGAAGTGAAGCTTGGGAGATTTCCACCGATATCATTGCGTCGGAGCCATATACCGAGCGGAAAGGTGTTTCCTTTGTTGTTGAGTGGATAGTGGTATTATATCCCCATATGACTTCTGGTATCAATTCGGCCTAGAGACCCTTGGCATCGCCTAGTTTCTTCCTCAAGGCATGTAGGATGACTTTATTTGCAACCTCGGCTAACCCATTTGTCTGTGTGTGTTCTACCGAAGAAAAAGGTTATTTGACCTTTAAATCCTACAAAAAGAAGGTGAATTTATGATCAGCAAACTGGCAACCATTATCTGTGATAATGTGCCGAGGTATGCCGAATCTACAAATAATATTTTTCCATACAAAGAAAATCATTTGTTGTGAAGTGATTTTTGCTAAAGGTTGTGCCTCTATCCATTTAGAGAAATAGCCAATTGCTACAATCAAGAATTTTACTTGTCCGGCTGCTAAAGGGAAAGGACCGAGGATGTCCAGCCCCCATTGATTAAAGTGCCAACTTACCTCGGAATTGTGCAGGAGTTCAGCTGGGACTGGGAGGTGTGTTATTGGACTGTGTTTTTGGCAATTTTCACAGCTTTTTACCTTTATTTTGCAATCCTATTGTAAGGTCGGCCAGAAGAAACCAGCCCGGAGGATCTTGGAAGACAGACTTCGGCACCGATATGTGTACCATAGATTCCTTCATGTGCCTCGGCTAGTGCAAGGTCGGCTTCTGATCTATTAAGACATTTAAGTAAAGGGCAAGAGAATCCTCGTCTATATAGGCAGTTGTTATATATGGTAAAAAATAAAGCTTGTCGGCGAAAGTGCCGAGCATTCTCGATTTCATCCGGCAAGATTTCTGTTCGAAGATAGTTCATGTAAGGTGTTCGCCAATCTGCATCCTGTGAGACACTTAGAATTTCTGTTAGATCAATACTGGGTTTAAGTAGTGTGGATTGAAAAAGGGATGAGTTAGTTGTTTGAGTACTTGCGAGTTTAGATAGGACATCAGCTCGGCTATTATTCTCCCGAGGTATATGTTGAATTTCACACTTATTAAATTTTGTCAGTAATGTTTGAACAGTTACAAGGTATTTGGATAATAAAGGATCCTTCACCTGGTATAAATTATTTACCTGTTGTACGATGAGCAAGGAATGACAATATACCTTGAGATCAGTGATGTTTAGATCGGCGGCGAGTTTGAGGCCGGCAATGAGTGCTTCATACTCACTCTGATTATTGCTTGCTTTGAAGAAAAAGTGTAGAGATTGTTCGATAATGTTACCAGTTCCGTCTTCAAGTATTATGCTAGCTCCACATCCGTGTGGATTAGAAGAACCATCTACATATAAAGACCATTGTGTTGAGTCTTTGCTTGTGTCTGGGACTGTGAATTCGGAAATTAAGTCTGCCAAATATTGAGACTTGATCGGTCTTCATCCCTGATATCGGATATCAAACTCGAAAAGCTCGACCGACCATTTTACTAGTCGACCAGCTAATTTTGGCTTTTGAAGGACTTGCCCAAGAGTTAATCCGTCCGAACATATATGACATGACTTTAGAAATATGGCCGAAGTCGTCGTGCCGAGAATACCAGAGCTAACGCCAGCTTCTCGATCTTCGGATAGCGAAGTTTGGCATTCTGAAGGGTTTTGCTAGTGAAATAGATTGGCAGCTGCTGTTTCTGCCTTTCTGCAATAAGAACAGAGCTTATAGCCCAGTTAGTAATAGATAAATATAGATAAAGCGGCTCCTCTTGAAAGGGTGTTTGTAAAATAGGAGGTTTTGAAATAGTTTCTTTTATGGTTGTGAAAACTTGTTCACATTCATTTGTCCAGTAAAAAACCTTTTTCTTTTTTAATATTTGGAAAAAATAGAAATATTTGGAAGCTAGGCAGAGGAGAAATCTAGAAAGCGCAGCTAGTCTCCCTGTCAATTGTTGAACTTTTTTTATAGTTTGTGGGCTTTTCATATCCAAAACAGCTCGACATTTTTTAGGATTCGCCTCAATTCCTCGATTGGTAAGCATGAAGCCAAGGAATTTGCCATTTTGCACATCAAAGGCACATTTCTCGGGGTTTAACCGCATGTTATATTTTCGGATTTGATGGAATATTTCGGCGAAGTCGTCAAGGTGGTTATTACCGAGCTTGGTTTTGGTGACCATATCGTCTACATAGACTTCAATGTTTCTACCGATCTGTTGGGCGAATACTTTGTCCATTAGGCGTTGATATGTTGCACCTGCATTCTTAAGACCAAAGGGCATAACTTTATAATAGTAATTCCCATAATCAGTAATGAAAGCAGTCTTATTCTGATCGGATGGATGCATTAAAATCTGGTTGTAACTAGAGTATGCATCCATAAAGCTCAATTTTTCATAACCTGAAGCGTTGTCAACTAAACACAGAGATGAACTGTAGAAATAATAGTGCCAAACTGATTAAAAAGGTCAGCCAAGAATCAAATTGTAAAGGCTGAAACAGTCAAGGACTAAGTATTGAATATCCAAAGTCTTTGATAAGGGAACCTCACCAAGTGTGGTTTGCAACCACACAGATTCCATAACCGGGACTCTTTCACCTGAAAAGCCGACTAGGTCTCCAGTGGAAGGTTGTAGCATATTGTTACTTAACTTCATCTTCTGGAATGTGGAATAAAAAAGAACGTCGACACTACTCCCGGGATCCAGTAATACTTTTTTAACCAGGAGATCTCCTAACTAGATGGAGATCACAACAGGGCCATCAAGATTTGTTACAGTGGTATTGAAGTCGGAAGCTTGGAATATCATTTGAGAAAAATGTGAAGGCGTCTGAGGATGATCTTGACTGGCGTCTATTGACAACATAGCTCGGTAAGAGCGTTTCCTTGCTGAGCTTGTGGCGCCTCCACTTGCAAAACCTCCAAAATTACAGTTAATGATACCTCTTGGTTGGTCAAGATGACTTGTGTTCGGCCGCTCTTTATCTCGGCTATTCTGTACGACTGAGTTATGGTTGCCAGAAGGAGGGGCACGCCGTTGTATGTGCCCATCAATATATTTGTCGAGATGACCTTGTCGAGCTAGTCGCTCTAAAAGGTCCTTGGCGATGACACACTCGTCGGTGGTGTGTCCATGCTTCTGGTGAAAAGTACAATACTTTGATCTGTCTGAACCCTTGGACTCTGGGTAGTTGCTGGCCTTCCGTGGTGGTTTGATTAATTTTGAATTCAAGATCTCTTTGATAATTTCATCACGCTTGGTGTTAAACTGAGTATAGGATTTGTATCGGGGAGTAGGTTTAAAGTTTTTCTTACTTTCCCGAGCTTTTTCTTCGTCTTTGTACTGTGGTTTATCTATCTTTCGAGCTTGTCGGAGTTCTTCAATGTCAATCTGACCTTTTGCTTTTTCACGGAACTCGGCCATAGTTTTAGGTTTGGCTACAACAATAGCTTCCTAGAATTTTCCTGGTCGGAGTTCACTTTTGATGGCGTGTAATTGCACTTCAGGGTGGAGATCTGGTATACTCATGGCCACCTTTGTGAAACGCGTCATGTAGTCTTTGAAGCTTTCACTCTGACCTTATTTGATTGTTTTCAGATAGTTGGAATCGTGCAGGTAGATAGCTGATTCGAAAAATGTTCCTCGAACAGCTTTGATAGATCTCTAAAACGAGAAATAGAATCTACAGGCAAAGAACAAAATCAATCAAGTGTAGGACCCTCTAAATAAGATAGAAAATAACGACATAAAACTTTATCTGATACACCATTTACTATTATTATGGATGTGAACTTTTTGATATATTTCTTTAGATCACCTAACCCGTCGTATGGGGTTAAGGTAGTTAGTAGAATGAACCTTCTGGGCAGCACGAAGTTCATCACCTTGGCCGTGAATGGCTAGGCGAGTTGTCTGGCTCGCCATCTTCATTTTCTGGCCGAGCTTCTTCATTGTGCTCAAGTTGGGCTTCTTCAAGCCGAGCAGTTTCAGAGACGTGTGTCGGTCCAGATTGATGCTCGGCTTCTTCTGTTCACTCTTGTCGATCATTGTTATTTTCAATCCGAGCATTAGTTAACTCAGCAATCCGGTTTTTCATTCACAGATTCTCCTCTGCCATGCGTTGGTTAGCTTGTTGCAACTCAATTACCATCCGAAGAAGTTCGGCTGGTGTAGGTGGGAGTTGATCAGCCATGGTCGAAGGTGAAAATGCTCTGGCCGATGAACAAAGAAAAGATTATATCTTCAGCTCCACGGTGGGCGCCAATTGTTTTTGTCTGGGTACTTCAAGGGGAGTTCGGCCTCTAAGAATCGACATCGAATTGTTTCCTTCAACGCTGATCTATAAGCTTCTGGAACTCCAAGCTTTCTCCCTGAGAAAATGTCCAATTGCGAAGAGTATGAGTAAAGAGGGGAGTGTACCTACAAAAGGCACTCCGATACTTAAGTTAGTACTGTGAATTCAGTGTGTCCATTAAGGATAAGATGTCATACCTTTATAAGTGGAATGGAATATGCCGGTTACGTTTCTAATTCTCATCCGCATTAAGGAGTAGTTATTGAAATTTAGTAGGTAATAATACTAAGTCAGACGTTTTTATTTTAGAATACAGTCCGTTGAGACGAAGTGTAACGCTTTATGCCGAGTTATGGTACATAAAGCCAATTTATGGTACATAATGCCGATTTATGATACATAATACCGATTTATAACGTCGAATTTGTGACGACCGTATCACTAATATATCAAAAAATAAGAAAATGAAATATACACTTTTGAATTATTTATTTATTTATTTATTTTTGATATTTGATAACCCAAAAGATAGACTACTTATGAAAAGATCGTGTCATGAACAAACTATAAAGACAAAACTTAAGTTGGTGTATTAAAATCCTTAACTTAGAGGACATTTTTATTCATGTCGAAAAAATATATATATTGGATGAAGTTTTGTTTTTTGTTTTACATGATTTTAGTACCAAAGTTGTTATACATCCAAATATTTTTTCATCTATGTTTATCTAAGTAATCTCAACACCAACAAAAATTACTATCATTAAAAGAGCGTGATTACACACGCTTCTTCTTCTTCTTTTTCTTCTTCTTCTTCTTCTCACACTCGTTTACGCACGAAACTTCTTCTTCTTCGCCTTCTTTTTCGCGTTTTTCCTCCTCCTCTTTCTTTTTTGTGTTCATTTTTCTTCACGTGTTTTCTCCTTATCATAATTTCTTTTGTTGTTGTTGTATTTCTTTTCTTCCTTCTCTCCCTGGTGAAGAAGCAATAGAACGTGAGGAGGAAGAATTTTGAATTATGTATAACAGAAATGAACCGAAATTATATTTAGAATGAACCGAAATTATATTCAAAATGAACCAAAAATAAATTCAAAATGTAAACTCATTTCAAAACAAGCACAGATTAAATGCACCTTATTTAAATCCAGAATAAATCAAAATTACTTAATGATTACGACACACAAACTTAATTCGAAAATAAACACACAAACAAAATTGAATCATGAACAAAAACACATCCAAATCCATCAAGTAATTTTGTAACATTATATATTTTTTCTTTTTTATTTGATTAGATGAACAAGACAAGAAAAGAACACGATTAGAAGTTTTGAGGAATTTTTTCTTCTTATTTCTTCTTTTTTTATTTTTCTTCTCTTTTTCTTGGTTTTATTCCCCTCAAGATAGTGAAACAAGAAGAATCATAACAAAATAATTCACTCAGAAATAAATCGAAATTATATTCTGAAATGAACTGAAATTATATTTAGAATGAACTGAAATCATTAAATACAGTAGGAAGAGAAGGAGGAAAAGAAAAAAAATACAGCAGTAACAACAATAAAAGAATGACGATAAGGAAAAAATACGTGAAAAAGAAGAAACGCAAAAAAGAAAGAGGAGAATGAGGAGGAGGAGGAACGTGAAAAAGAATGCAAAGAAGAAGATACTCTGTGCATAAACGAGCGCGAAGAGAAGAAGAAGAAGAGGAAGAAGAACATGAAAAAAGAAAAAGCGCGTGCCTCTAAATTATTTGGATAAACTTGGATGCTAAAATAGTAAAATTGCTTGGATGTGAAGAATAATTCTTTTAGTACTTTATTCTTTGTATTTTTAAGATTGAAAATAAGTTTAAATTAATTAAATTCAACTTAGATGGTTTACGTTTAGTTTATAATTTCGTTAATTTAAATATAAGGAATAGTACATCTTTAAAATGCCATAGACTACAGTTAGGTCTAATTTGGATAAATAACTTAATTAAGTTATTTTTAAAAAAAATAACTTAAACAATAAATGCTTATATTAAAAGTAACTTATAAATAAGTTATTTTGTGTTTGGTTTTTTTAGTTTTAAAAATATTTATTTTAAAAGAAAAGTAATAAAAAGCTTTTTATTATGAGAGAAGTCATTTTTTTAACTTCTCCTTAAGCACTAAAATAACTTTTTAAAAAATTGTAATTTTGTTTTAAAAATTGTATCAGATATTAATACTACACATTTTCATAAGTTAAAAAAAAAAAGTCACTTATAAACCTATCCAAACAGGCCATAGTCCTTCTAAGTATAATTTCTGCCATAATTTTTTTTTCTTTTTCAATGCGATCTTCACCTTTTTAAAACATACACAGAGATTGGTGGGTGTCTTTTTCTTTTTTTCTTTTACTTTTATGGCCGCGTGTAAATGTTACATGAAAAAATTTGAAAATACGAAATTATGTTAGTTATCTTTTAAATTGAAAAAAAAATGCTAAAAGGCTTATTTCATGAATTCTCACCGTCTTTGTACCAAAAGAAAAAATGAATTCTCATCCTCAATCTCAAGTGTTTTTCTCTGGAACAAATTATGTACAAATCTAACATAATTTTCTAGCCAAGCACCACAAAATAGGAAAATGATTATAAAATAATAAAATAAAAATATTGATATATTAAATACTAGATATAGAAAAGTGTAAAATATTAAAGAAAAAGAATGAGGAGAACATGTGGCAAACAAAGTTAAAGATGCAAACCTAACAGTTCTAGGTGTTACTAGCTCGATCAGGAGCAGTTGTTTTAGGGGATTTCACTTTAGCCATATCAACAAGGTCCCCAAACAACTTATCCTCTGGCTTTGAAGGTTTTCCAGATGGCACATAAGAAGTAGCAGAAACTTGGTAAGAGTTTCTCATACCATTGTCATCACTCACAGATAAACCATACATCTGTTGCTCAACATATTGAACCCCTTGTTGCTGCTGACCGTAACCATATCCGACGAATTGGTTGCCGTACATTTGTTGTGGATACATGTAAGCCATGTTGCCATTTTGCATTTGATGTGGAACCATAGACATGTAAGCACCACTAGGAACACCTTGAATCTGCTGAGGGAATTGCTGATTGCTTTGACCAGCATTATTGTTATTGATTGTTGACATATAGGTATTTGCATTTGGCTGCTGCATATACATACTGATAGCTTGATCATTCCCCATTGGCTGAGGTAGTCCTTGACCATGCGTACCAGCACTCTGTACATGTGTCATAACCACTTGAGTGACCTGTAACGGTTGTGGATATTGGTTGCCTGCTGCTGTAGGACTACCATTTTCGGTTGTTTCCCAAGGAGGTGGCGGAAATGATCCACCACTTTGTGTGCCTATAGCCATAAAAACATGAGTGATGTAATAATATCAAAAAACAAAAAAATGATACGTCAGCTATATAAATACATACGTAGTTTAACTCATTTTTAATGTATATTTTGTATTTTAATATGTATTTTATATTAGTAATTGATTTAGTGACTTAATTTTTTATCTATACCTAATATGGTTCATCTAAAAAAATGAGTGAAAATTATAGGTCAAACTTCATTATATATCATAACAATTGCTTAAGGAAAAAGAGTAGTTGTTGTGAAAGAATTTAACCAAATAAAGAATCATTAGGTGTACCATAAGCTGGTGAATTTGGTGGTGGTTGTTGTTGTTGTTGATGTTGTTGTTGGGCCTGAGAATTATTCCAAATAGGAGCTGTGGTTTGTGCAAATGGTGATGATTGTTGCTCATAATGAGGTGATCCCACATTTGGCATATTTACATTGGGATAAAATATGCCTTGAGATATGAATGTCTGGTGATGAAATTGGGGGGATAATGAATTTGGTTGGCCAAGAATTGGAGCAGGTCCATTGTTACCATTAGAGAACATATCAAAAAGAACAAGTGCATTATTCTGATGAGGTGTTGGACTGGCTGGCTGCTGTTCTCCTAGAGGAACAAGAGCAAGTGAGTTATCAGCTTTTGGTGATGAGTTATAGTCATCACCACTGAGTAGGTCCCATTTGGCATTAACATTCAAATGGGCAGCAGAACCATTTGCTGTTGGGGGTGCAGTAAGTAGTAATTGGTTGAATGTCTGGGACTCAGCTTCAGCATTAGATGGTAATCTGCAAACATAAAGTAAAATAAAATGAAGATATATATAACCTGAAGGAACTATGCAAACACGTCACCTTATTGTCGAAGAAAGTTGGTATATAATTCATGCTGTTGTCTACGGTATCAAAAATTAATTGCGTCAGTAAATCTTACACTGACAACTTTTCCAAATTTATTTATCAAGATCAAATTCAACAATTTTGACATGATTTTAAAAAGTACCAAAAAATTGGTCGTAATAATTCATATATCGGCTTCATGCATGAAGTAATATCAAATTTTGCAACCAAAGCAAAAATCTATGACCTAATTAATCAAATACAAGATTTTATAACTGATTAGTACAGTACTAATTTATGAAATCAAACACAAAAATAAAATAGCATTTCCATCATCTATGTGCAAATTTAAAGAATATAAATGAAAGAATAAAATAGAATTTTAAAAACCTTAATTTTACAATAAAACATTATTACTCTACTAGAAATTATCCAAAATTTCTAAAACTCCAAAAAGATAGCATCCAATAATTAATTACATGGATTTTAATTATGCTAATGGAGACCCGATTACCTCTCATCGCTTTGTTTACCACCATCTTCAGTATCAACCAGAGGATGATCAACAAGTGCTCCAGGAGTTGAAGGCTTTGGTTTCTCGTTGTCCTTTTGATTAGAAGTTCCTGAAGCAATGGATTCATGCTTGGCCAGTACACGTTGTAGATCATCATTAAGAGCTAGACCTTGGCATAGGAGTGACTCATCACTGGAAAAATTAAATATTAAAAAAGTTAATATACCAGTTTGTTTTCTTTGAATTTGAAGAGAAACTACTAGGAATACAATTAAAAAAAAATTATACTTGCACCATTTTTTAGTATACCTTAAGTTGTATAATTTTCTTTTTAGAAACCATAGACTGATAGACATCAGTTATTGCATATAATTTTTTCATTATATCCATTTTTATATCTAAAAATAGAAAGTATTCAGTACACATAAAGGTATATTAAAAATAGTGGAATTAACACAACTCAAAAAAAAATTTTTAACCATAAAAAATTTAAACACTGACAAAATTAACTATAAAAAAATAAAACTAATATTGTACTAATAAAAAATAAATTATACTTAACAAAAATAATTAATTGTTAATTTTTTATTAATTTCAATAAAAATTAATTAAAATGTCCAAATTATTCCTGTCTACTCTATTTGCCTCGTCGTTATTCTCAAAAAGTGCATACTCTCTATTTATTAATGTTATTTATCTCCTTTTGTCTCATTCTTTCTGTTGCTATTTGTTGTTGCGTTGTGTTGATGGTAGTGTTGGTAACGGTTGTGAACTTGTGATGGTCATATAATAATGGTGTTTAAAAGTTGAACGTTAATAGAGAGTTGAGTTGAAGAATTTATAAGATCGAAAATAATTAAAAAAATGAAAATAATTTAGATATTTTAACTTTTTAAATAAAATTAATAAAAAGTTAATGATTAATTATTTTTGTTAAATATAATATTTTTTAATAAATAAAAATTAATTTTATTCTTTTATAATTAATTTTGTCCACGTTTAAATTTTTTATAGTTAAAAATAGGTATTTTTTAAAAAAACGAAAAAAAAAGTTAAGAATAGGATAATAAAGCCAATTTTGCGTCACTAAAAAAAAAAAAAACTAATTTTGTTGCATAATATCACGGAAAAGGGACATCAGGCCTTACGAAGTTGAGTTAACAAGATGTACCACTCTCTGTTTGTAAGTTCTGCACTGGCCCACCAATTCAATTATAACCTCCTGTCTAAGCCCCTGAAAATAAAATTAGAGGTTATACATGACATGTCAGTTTTCTTTCTTTTTGTTTTAAATTTAAAACATGATAATCATCGGTCCTTGAGTTTTATGGTTTAAACTTACATATTTGCAAGTGGTTCATAACAGATAATTCAAGTGGAAGATAATAGTAACAACATAAATAAATGATACTCATATATCAAATATAGGTCACCTGGCTTATGTATTTTTTTTTTTTTTTTGACTGTCCTGACTTATGTTTGTTTACATGTACAGAATACTCAAATAGAAATACATAGAAATAAAATTATATTTAATAAATAAGATATAAATAAAAATATTATATTTAGAGATATTGCACTAATATATTTTATATTTATCTTTAAAAAAATATATAAAAAATATTCACAAAAAATATATTTTATTTTTTTATTAATTTTTTATAATTATATTTTTTTTTCAAATTTTTGGAATAAAAAATAAGAATAAATTATTCTTTCATAATTTATTTTATTTTATCGCTAAATAAAATACAAGAACACTAATTTTATATTTTTGTTTTTTATATTTGTTCTCAATGTCTTATCTTATTCTGTTGTTAGAACCAACCCAAATTAATATATCCATTTCCTATAGCTTCTAGGCACAGTTAAGTTTCAACCCGCAAACCGTTAATTCGATCAATTTTCACCCCTACCAACACATTCAAATATTAAAAAATCGGATAAAATATGCTTTTTGTCCCTAACGATTTTAAAATTTTTTAAAATTATTTCTAACATTTAATTTGATTCAATTTTATCTTTAACATCTCAAATAAATTTCAATTCTATCTTTGCAATAAACTTTTTTAACAGTCAATAATTAATAAATATTTTTTTTTCAATTTCATCCTTATTCAAAATTTTAATTTTAACCCAAATTTACTTAAAAATTATAATCTTATCCCAATCCCATCAATTCCTCCATCGTCGGTCTTCTTCTTTTTTTCCTTCTGCGATGCGGGACACCCTCCACCTACCAATCACGTCGCACAGTCTCATAGACATTTTTTTATTGTACATGGATGTTTCTTTTAAGTTCAATGGATGTTGCTTTTTATTGTACATGGATGTTTCTTTTTATTGAGACGCTAAGGTCCCGTGTTTCCAGCGCCATTGACAGCGTGATAGGGGAGAGGAGAGTGGAGTGGCTGCGAAAAAAATAGAATAACGGGAAAGGAGAAATGTATAATTAGGAGTAAGGATGAATAATATGCTTTTTTATGTTTAGTGGCCTGTGGTGTAGCCCGTTGTCACGCGTTTCGGCTCCTTCATGCGTCTGCAACCGCCGCACGCAGTCCGGCCTCATTGCGCCTCCATCGTGCCATGGGGATTGCCTCTGCCCTCTGTCGTTGCTGCTGTATCGTTGGGCTTCACGTCGCTATTGTAGGGAGAAGTCGCGTCGAAGACACGATTGCAACACCCCTTGCATCGTCATCCTCTATCGTGCCCCTCTGCCGATGTCGAACTTCTTTTTCTCCTTCTGCGTCCTCCACCTTCTATCAATCATGTCGTATAGCCTCACAGATATTTCTTTTTATTGTACATGGATGTTTAGTTTTTATTGTGCATAAATATTTCTTTAAGTTCGATGGATGTTGCTTTAAGTTCGATGAATGTTGTTTTTTATTGTATATGAATGTTTCTTTTTATTGCGGCGCTGCCAACGACATTGACGGTAACAGGAGAGGAGAGAGTGGAGTGATTGCGGTGAAAATAGGGTAATAGAAAAGGAGAAAGGTGTAATTGAGAGTAAGAATGAATAATACGCTTTTTTCATATTTATGTGTAGCTTGTTGTTTATATTGTTTGCATTTTTCGTTATCTATCTAGTGAAACCGTTATAATTTTTAAGTAGATTGAAGTTAAAATTAAAATTTTGAATAAAAGTAAAATTGGAAGAAAAATATTTATTAATTATTGACGGTTAAAAAATTGAAGTCATAGGTAGAATTTAAATTTATTTAAAACATTAAAGATAAAATTGAATCAAATAAAATGCTAAGGATAATTTTAAAAATTTTTAAAAATATTAGAGACAAAAAATATATTTACCTTTAAAAATCTAATTGGTCACTTAAGTTGAGCATATATATTAACAATTATGTTAGAATTTAAAAAGTATAATGAATGGAGTTTAAACTTTTGAGTATTTTTAATTATTTATTATTACATAATTTTATTATAAATTTAAATGTGTTTTTTTAATAATGCTTTATTTATACGTTCTAATATATTTTAGATTAGACCAAAATTTAATAACATATCAGACTTCGTATTTATAATAATAGTCTATAATAGATTGGTCAAAGTCACACCAAATGGTGAATATACTGATTTGGATTTGTTTCATTTTGCTATGAAATGTTATTAGGATTTACAAATATATTCTTCAATTGAAGAAGTAGATTTATCTATAGAAGTCTTGAGCATCACACACAAATAAGCACCATAATTTGAACAATTGAACTGAATAACTTACTTCTTTATTTCCAGGGTCTATTGCATTCAGCATCTCTACAAGAACATCCAAGATACCACGTGCGTTTTGAATCTCAGACAAACTGGACATAAAAAGGTCAATTAAAAAAGTATAGGATAAGAGCATTGTTGGTAGAAAATTTTATAGAACTTTTTTCATTGATAATCTTTAACATGTTAATTAAACTCATTTCCTTATATGTCATAGTTTTTTTATCATCCTCATCATAGTCATCATCATAATAGTTGTTTTTGGTAGTCTAATCTTTCGTAAAAAAGTTAGTACATAAAGTACCTTCTCTCTCTCATCTCTCTTTAAAATCTAAATACCTATCAGAAGTTGGAATCCAGGAATAGAAATCGATTCCTTCTTCAAACCATATTCAAGATCTAACAATAATTTTAGTTAGAAAAATAGTTAGAAGGCAATGCCAATTGGGAGAAAAAAAATGCTTAAAAATGACATTTGCTCTAAGTAAAAAGATAGTTCTGAAACAAGTGATCAAGGTGGTAGATATGGCTGTGATACTCAATTACATTGGGTTTATATGTAATTACCGATAAAGAAAGATCATAAGATAGAAGGAAAGTATGAAAGTAATAGAAAACTATATAGATCAGCATAAGAAAACTGAGTCCATTTCTCATAATAAAAAGAGATAGAAATACACCTTAGGGTTGGAAACTCAGCCTCGGTTGATGACCCGGTTGATGATGACCCAGCTGTGTCCCCCTGCACATCAAAGTTGCGGATATTTTGTGGATGTGATGTCAATGGACGTGTTTGTAGAGGTGTGAATACAGGTGGAGAACTTTCAGATCTTGGAGGGAATACTGCTCCTGCATGCTGAAACAGACAAATACTTCATAGGATTCAAGAAATAAACAAAAACTAATTCTTAAATGTATGTGCAAGTGCTTTGAATGTTACCATTCACATTGAAAACCCATATAAACAGTAAGATGAAAGAATTATGCAAAATACTACTTTTTAGAGAATTCCCCCCATGTTCATATATAAGGAAATAAGATCATTAAGTTAAAATAACTTGTTTGTAAACCTACCAACAGTTCTTGGTATGCAGCATAATATTGAGGATATCTTGCTCTTTGGCCTCCAAAGGCTTCTTGCCAAGTATCAATAAGATTCAGTATCTTCTCTCTGACATTAGAATCAGGCTACAATTGGCATGACAAATAACATAAATATAATTTATAAAATGAAAGCATGTATGATAGGAAGGATATGGAAACATAAAAGAGATATGTCTACCTTTTTCCTTGCTACTTTCACCATCTCATGAAGAACCTCTTTCTCTGCAACATGCATGTGAACAGTATCTCCACAGTTCTTTACAATTGTTTCCAGCAACTAAAGTATTAGACACCAATTTAAAACCGAATGAGCTTTTGCTGTTGTTAAAGATGATACAAATATGTTTGTTATATCCACAATTGAGAAAATCTTCCTATTTAAAGAAACATAATTTAAACAGCTACTAAGCTATTTTCATTAGAAACTCTGTCTAAGGCAATCTGAATGCACAACAACCGCATTAAAGAATAGATATTAACCATTTACAGTGAACACTAGCGACTCAACTCCAAGTCTCCAAAATTTAGTACATTGATCCTACTTTTGGAACATCAAAGAAAGCCATATTTAAGAAGCTATCTGGACAACACTTCAATTTCACAGAGAAACTAGAAGTGACAAAATGATGTTACGAGAATTTTAATTGCTTGCAATTCAAGCCTAGCACCTCACAACTCAAATAGTGACAAACTTTGTCGAAGTTTGAAATAAAAATAAATGTGAAAAGGAAAACACATACATGAAAGATACATAAACATATCTACTTACAGTTAATGCAAGGAGTTGAGCTTTAGGATTTTTACTTCGAATCCGCCTCTTTATGCCTTTAACGACATCCTTTGCTTGCCTGATAAATCATAACCAAATTGATTTCTCAAACTCTAGAAGTATAAACCAAGAAAGAGAGAAATAAAATATTGTACACTGAGTTCCATTTCAACTTGTGAAAGCTCGAAACAAAGTGCACACAAGAAACAAGAATAAGTGAAAATTGATATGGCAGTATGGCACCACCTTTCTCCCAATGACAAAAGACATCACTCACAATGAGCATGAATAATACATTTTTTTTATATTTAACATAAATACTACATAATTATAAGAACTGTATAAATTCATGGATAATCAACGATACAAAGTTTTATTGCGTGTAGTTTTCACCAAGTATAGTGTTTTATGGTTTTATATTCTTAAATAAAGTACAGTGTGAATCCCTGTGAATTGCACAAATCACTCTGTGATAATGGTTTTGTACCATAATAGTTTATACTGAATATCAAAACTCTAAATTCAGATATGCCAATTCTAGATTCCAATTCTAGACATCGCTGATGGCACTCCATAAACAAAAATATTCACACTTATCTCCTTTTTTCTTGTCATTTAAAATAATCTGAATCATTTTCTTAGGTATCTGAATTTACAGTCGAATTAAAAGATTTCTTTACTATTTCTTATTTTTTAAAATAGTTGTTCCTTGGTTTTAAGCCAGTAATGCAAAAATTGAAATCGTAATTCATCGCCGAGAATAAGTAACTGCAGAAAACTTCACCTCCAAGGCAACAACATATCTAGAAAATTAGAAATTAATGGAAAGTGTGAAGATTTTGAGAAAAATAAATAACAAAAAATTTCATTCATAAAAAAATGTGAATAATTCCGAGACAAAAACGAAGAAGAAAATTGCAAATGAAGAAAGAATGTAGATAAATGGTGTACCCAGGATCATGGTTGAGTATGTCACAGATTTCAAGGTTCAAAGCCCAATCAGGACCAATCAGCATGTCGCTCGTGGCACGTTCAACTAACGAGTTCACCATTTCTCTTTCGTCGGCGATAACCACAGCAACGATTCTATCCGATCGGTGCTTCTTTCCTTTCCTCCGGTGTCGGAAATCTGGTTTTCCAATGGGATCGAAGACCGATTCCGGCGACGCGATGAAGAGACTTATGTTTATAAGTTATAACGGAATTAACGGTTTCTCATTATTCTCTCTCTTATTATGCGCTGCTAGCTGAATTTCGTTGAGAAAAGGTAGGGCCTAGAGGGTAGAGGAGGAATTGGAATGCGGAACTATCAAAATGATATTTGAATTGAAAATTTTCAAAGGAAAAAGTATTATTTTTGACCAAATCTTAATATTTGGTCCATAATATTTTAACGTTTTATTTTAATTTTAAAATTTTTAAAAAATTTATTTTAGTGTCAACAAATTTAAAATAATTTAATGCAATTTTACCATTGAATTTGATGCAAACAATTTATATATTAAAAAGTCAATAATATTTAATTTTAGTATGTAATTTTTTTTAAAATATTAATAATTGATTATTAAGATTTAAAGTTTTGTAAAAAAAAATACTATAAAAAATTTTTAATTATATTTTGATATGACTTAATTAATGATATTATTAATGTCCACACTTATTTTATTAACTATTAGTTATCAAATTTAACAAAAAAATAACATTAAACATATGCTAAATTTTTTAAAACAAAAATAACGCCTTCAAAATATTAAAAATTAAATTAGTACTTTATCTATTTTTTTAATATATTGCCAATCATGGGACTCCATCTTTCCAATTTTTTTTTTCTTGATAACTGTTTTTTCATTTCCACAGCATAGTAAACAGAAATCGTGTGACCATTTTAGTCAAACATTTTTTTGGATACAATGATAGTCTATGATATTTTTAAAGAAAAGTACAAATAGATCTTTAATTTTTTTGTTTATAGACATTTATATCTTTAAAAATTTAAAAATATATTTAAGTTTTTAATTTTTTTAAAATTTGGATATATCGATTCAGGTGTCTAATTTATCATATTTTAAAAATTCTACCATTCGTGCATCCGTATATCGACCAAGTTAGTACAACAGAAGTTATGTTTGAATTTTTCGTTAAATCTTAAGTGAACAGAAGGATCAATGTGTTTAGATTTTGAAAATGTCAGAGACTTAAATGTATTTTCAAATCGTTGGAGATTTGAATATCCGCAGGGCAAAAGGTCAAAAACCGATTTATTTTTTTCTCATATTTTTAAAATAAAAAAAAATTGGATAGGGATCTAATTTTGTTCTTATTTTTTTATATTTTTAAAATAGTCATCTAAATTTTTTTAAAAGAAATTTGAGTTAAATACAAATTATTTCTTAAATACAAAAATTACATGTTTATCATTTATAAAAAATATAATATTTTTTTATTATTTTTATTATATTTTTAAATTATTCAAAATTTATTTATTATTTACATCTTTTATAATTATTTTTGTTAATAATATAAATTTTTTTATTACTTTTAGTAGTTTATCTTTATTTATAATGTTAGGTCGTTGAAGTTTAAGATTTTGATGCTTAACTTTTCATAAACTATAAATTATATCAATCATGCAAAGAGTATAATAAAATTAACTATCAATATAAAATCAACCATGCTAGTAGGTAGCCAACTAGAATATCAACTAATTACTAGTCGGATTGTAAAAACACCAAAAAAAAAAAACAAAAAAGCAGTATCTAATTCATTCCAAAACTCACTTTTACTGTTATACTAAAAAAAGACTCATTTGAATCTTCACCATTTCACTTTCTTCTGTTACATCTTTCTTTCCCAAGGGAAACACTACCTTTGTTGTGCCCAACCATCACCGCACGTTCCCCTCCCCCTAGTGCGCTATCTCTGCCGTGCTCTGCACTCCCATGCACTGCCCTCCCTGTTTGCATCATCTTGGTCACAGCATCGCCGTCCCCCAGTGTGCTACCTCCACCGTGTTCTGCACTCCCATGCACTGTCCTCCCGTGCGATGCCCTCTTCGTGTGCGTAAACAACGTAATCTTGGTCACAGCATCGTTGTCGTCGAACTTCAGCAGTACCATCATTTAGAGCAGGTCGCTATAGTTGCCGTTTGCCGCTGTTCCCCCATTCCTCGTCATCCATCCGCGTTTGGTATTGGAAAAAGAACTTCCAAAAATGAATAAAAAGAAACATCTCAAACATAACGAAAAAAAAAAAAAAAAATCCAAAACATCACAATAAAACCATCCAAAAACTAACAAAAAAAATCTAAAATTACAAAAAAAAAAATTCAAAAACCTAACAAAAAAATATTTGGAACCTAGCAAAAGATAAATATCCAAATGGTTTAGAAAATATAGAGTAACAAAAAGGAATATCCATAATTATTAGAAAAAGAAAATTCGAAACATAACAAAAAACCATTCGAAATCTAATAAAAGAATCCAAAACATCACAAAAAATCATCCAAATCTAATTAATAAAAAGAAACATCCACAATTATTGAAAAAACATTCAAAACATAAAAAAAAATCATTTAAAACTTAATAAAAGAAGCACTCAATATATACTACAAAATCATTTAAAACTAACAAAAAATTTCTAAAATTATTAAAAAAAGAACAACTAAAATATAACAAAAAATATCTAAAATTTAACAAAGAAAAAACATAAAAAATAGTTGTAAATATCTTATGAACCTATTAAAGAGGAAGAAGATTAGTCACCAAAAAAAAAAAGAGGAAGAAGATTCACAAGCTCAGAATTTTCTTCATGTGAAAGATAATTCATAGACATATCGCGTATAATACTAAAATTGGAATCTCCTTCATCAATTGAAGGACGCTGCCCGTGGAGGACACCGACGCCACTGATGATTTGTGCTCCACGTGAGGCTATTGTAGATTTAAACAGTAATGCAGAATCAGCAGCGCATAATTTTGCTATAGAATTGGTGAACGAGGGGTAATGCTATGATGCTGAAAGAGAAAGTTTTCAGCAGGTGCTGAAATTAAGTGGCACAGCAGAGGAGTTTACACGTGTGTTTATTGTTTTTAAGGTTCTCAACAAGTCTTGTCGTGTGTCCAGAGAATTGATGGAGGAGGCCAATTAATTAAATGTCATTTGATTTTGTTAATGGTGATGATTAAGTTGTTGGGCTTTTTTTGGGAGTCCAAAGAATTTTGGTATATAATCTCTTGCGGGTCCAAAAAAGATTGGTGTTGTGATAAAAATATTGTACAGCCCTATAAAATGAATAATGATAAAAATATTCACACTGTTTATATATAATTTATTGGTACCAAAAAAGAAATCAAGTCCCAAATGAATTGAATTCTTGTCTTCTATTTTTTTTTTGGTATTTTATTTTTTCTGTGTACAAACTTTTTTTTATTATTTGTTACCTCTAGTAAAATTTGTAATTGTAATAGTTGTATATTATGTTATCATTGTAATTTTTTAAAAATATAAATTATTCATCCTACTAAAAAAGACAAAATAAATAAAAAACTAACTATAATTAACAATAGAGTCATAGTAATATTTATAATCTAAAATAGTATTAAATAAAACAATATTAAATAAATTATGAGTAATCTAATTTCATAAAGTATATTTTCATATATTATTCATACCTAAAACAAACAACAACTAACATACATGAAGTAGTCTAATGAATTGTAATTTAAATGGTATAATTTTTTCATATTTACCTAAAAAGTCATACTTTCGAGTGTCTCTATCTTTAATAATAATAAAAAAAAAACATTCATGAGATAGCGATGTTTGTGAACCTAGCTATATATATACGTGTCTTTTTATATCATTTGTCAAAGTGGCATATTTAAGAAAGATTAAAAAAAAATCTATGCATAATTTACTCACTTATTTTAATTAAAATATACATTTTAGAAAATTAACTAAAAGGTCTAGCTATTTTCACATTTAAAATAAATTAAAAAAATAATTTCACATATTTTTTAAAATTTAAAGGCTACATACATAACCTAAAATATTTAACCTGTATAACATGCAATTAACCCTAAATATTGTATAAATAATGATGAAGCATTATTATTGTTATTTGTAGGGTGGTGGGCTCTTACATTTTGAGATAGCTGACTTCTGATCAAACCCAATAATAAGAGTAAGCATAAGAATGTATATACCACCACCACCAATACAGCATCTCCTACACTTCATTTGGAATTTGATTTCTTTTTTTGGGTACCCAGAAATTATTTATAATTACTGTGCTATTATTATCATTATTCATTTTATCAGGCTGTACAATATTTTTTATCACAACACTCAATCTTTTTTGGATCTGTAATATATTACATACCAAATATTTATTGGATTTTTAAAAAAAAGCCCAACAACCTAATCATCTTCATTAACAAAATCAAATAATATCTAATTAACTTTTCTCTTTCATCAATTTCTGGGCACATTGCAGAATTTATTGAAATTTTAGAAGCAATAAATACACACGTAAATTTTTCTATAATGCCACCTAATTTCAACAGCTGCTGAAAATTTTCTCATTCAGCACTATAGCATTACCCGTGAACGAGTGCATAAAATTCTACATAATTACGACATAGTAGGTGGAGACCCACGACGTGCTAATGATTTGACGGCAGGGAGACGCACGTCACGACAAAATTAATGATCAAAAGAAGAACACGAAATGGAGGACGAGAGGCGCGTAATGAGCGTGTTTTTGAATGGTAAACGAGCATTAAATGAGTGTTTTGTTAATTTAAAATAATGGTTTTTATGAAAAGTTAGCTGGTTTGTTACATTGCTGGCAGGAAAAAGAGTTGGTTATTTATATTTTTTAGTATAAAATATATGTTAGAGTACAAAATATACATTAAAAATGAATTAAACATATATATATTTATATTTAAATAGATGGTGACTAATTGTAATAACTGATTTTAGTGTACACATAATATTTTTAAAATTATATACACACAATACTCATTTAACCATATTAATGTTAAATTTGACTATTAATAACATAATCAAATTAATTTTAAATAATATATTTACAATCTTGCTTCTATATTATTTTTAAATATTATTATGTAAATTATAATTTAAGAATTTTTACTTAAATAAAATAAACCAATACTAAAATTACTGAATTCTCTTGAATCAAATTTTGAAACATAAATATCCTCTTTCTAGTGTTATATAAATCATTCCAGAGTATGAGGATTATATAATATGTTAACCATGTCACCAAGGTAGCGTTTGTTTGTAGAGACACGACAGAACAGGACACTGAAACAAAGACGATAAGACAGAGACATTAAAAATTATGTTTTGTGTATCGTGTTTGGATACGATGGATAGGACACTAATGTAATGTCCAGTATTATATTTGGATACATATGGACAAGACTAAAATATTATATAAAATGACTAAAATAGCCATGTGATTCCAAATTTTTTAGTATAAACTAATTTAATAAATAATGAGAGTACGTAGGAGTCCAGATAGTGGAAACTTGAAAAAAATATTTGAAGCAGTAAAAAATTTTAATAAAAAATTATATAATAGTATTTATATTAAAATAAAATTTATAAATATAATTATTTTTTTTTAAATTTATTATTAATATGTAGGAATACATATGGTTAATATTAATAAAAAAAATCTGAGTTTGATTAATAAAAAATTTCATTTAGGTTAATAAGCCAAATTAATTTTAAATACAAAATCAGTTTTAAAAAAAGAATCCATTTTTAAATGGAAAAAATTAATTTTTGCACATAAAAATCTATTTTTATTTAGAAAATTAATTTTTTTTATCTAAAATTTTATTTTTCTTTTCAAAAAATTAATTTTTCTTTAAATTATATAAAATCAATTACAATTTATAAATTATTTTTTAGCATTTTAAAATATCAATTTTACCTTTATAATATTTATCTTTTAAAAGTCTCCACTAATTATTTTTTTTATTATTTTTATTATAAATCAAATAATATAATATAAGGTTAAAATGATGTTGAAGTAAGAATGATAAGAAAAAAGAAATTATCCAGTCTAATAAAAATTTTTATAAAAAAGAGAGAGTACTTGAGAAAAAAAAAGAGAAAGAAAAAGAACATAGAGATAGAAAAAGAGCATGGAGTAAAAAAAGTACTTTCTGATAACAACGCAAAATAAGAAAAATAAGAAGGGGTAACAGTGAAATAATAAAAAATAGCACCATGGACAAAAAAGAAAAAAATTCATAAAAACAGTCCATGTCCCTCTTCCAAATCCCGTGTCCATCATTGTCCTTCGTAAAAGAGTGGACACAAAAGTATAAAAAACTGTCTCGGAGACAATATGTTCAGTGTCCATGTCTTTGCTTTCAAACGCTTTTTAAGAATGTGCTGTCTATGTCTCCGTGTACTGTCTCCGAAAACAAACGCAAGGAACCATTTGTGCATGGATGGCCTAGGAGAATAGGGAGTAAATCGTTGCAGGGCACACAGGGTTATAGGTAACGCATAAATCGTCCCACCCTATAAGGATTCCCGTGATTTTGAGCTAAAACACAAAGGCTTAGCACGATTAACGTTTAAAGCAAACCCTCTCAAGCTTGACACGATTTATGTATAATAGAGTACTTTTATTTATAATATTTTAATTTAAATTATATCTATTTAAATTTTAACTTAAAAAAATATATTTTTTATAATTTCAAAGATTAAATTAAATTAAAAAAGAATACTAACAAATTATAATAATAAGAGTACTAAATTTTAATACATAAATTTAAGTTTTTTCTTAAAAATGTCAAAAGGTGTTAGAAAATATTAATTTTGCATAATATAAATTAATGTTGTTTTAAGTAACATAAATTTAAGTTTTTACGAAATTTTTAGTATTCGTTGTTCATATATTTTTTTAAATCATTTTTATTGATGCATATTTTTTATAGAATTTTTTTGTCTTTTTTTTATTTGGCTTTGTATAAATTTTAATTATTAATTCTATTAAAAAAACCAAATTAAATAAAAAAAATACTAACAAATTATAATAAAAAGAGTTAAATTTCATAAAAATCATATGAACAACGAATACTAAAAATTTCATAAAAACTTAAATTTATGTTATTTAAAACATCATGAATTTATATTATTCAAAATTATATTTTTTAACATTGACATTTTTTTTAAGAAAAAACATAAATTTATGTATTAAAATTTAGTACTCTTTTTATTATAATTTGTTAGTATTTTTTAATTTTATTTAATCTTATTAACAAAATTAATAATTGAAATTATAAAAAAAATATTTTTATTTTTTAAGTTAAAATTTAAATAAATATAATTTAAATTAAAATATTATAAATAAAAGTGCCCTATTATATATAAATCGTGCCAGGTTTAAAAGAGTTTGCTTTAGCACGTTAATCGTGCTAAACCTTTGTGTTTTAGCTCAAAATCACATGAATCCTTGTAGGTTGGGACGATTTATGCGCTATCTATGACCCTTCAACGATTTACTCCTTATTTTCCTATACCATCCATGTATAAATCGTTCTTAGGTGGCATGATTAACATATTATATAATCCTCATGCTCTTGGAACGATTTATGTAATAGTAGAAAGAGGATATTTACATTTCAAAATTTGATTTAGGGAATCCAATAATTTTAGTATTGGTTTATTTTATTTAAGTAAAAACCCTATAACTTATAGTATTCGAGTATAAATTAATTATTAAAAAAATATGTAACTATATAAGACTTGTGTATATGTATGTAGGCAAAGTATTTAATAAAATTTTTATAAAGAGCTCCATTAGCCATAGCTAGGGGTAGCAAGCGGGGAAGCCCGTCCCGCCCCGCCAGAAGTCCGTCCTTTGACGGACTGACCCGCTCCGCCCCACCTAGTGAGTTGGTCCTAGAATCCTAACCCGTTCCGCCTAACTGTGGGCTGGCGGACTGGTGGGCTAAGCCCGCTAAAACCCCCTTTTTTTTTTACTATTAACTACTAAGTAATATATATAATTTCACAACCATATTAATAAATTTATATTTTCTAATGGCATAAAAAATTATATTTTTTATATTCACAAACATTAAAGTCTTTGTAATTATAAATATCTAATAAATATAATTATAAACCAAATTTTCACTCAAAATATAAGTATAAATATTCTCTCCAAAGCAAAATAAATATAATCCAAAACTTAATTATAAATATTGTCTCCAAAATAACATAAACATAATTTAAAACACTCAATTTTTATCTTTATACTCTTATAAGTTAGGTTGGGGGAAGTTAGGTTTTGGCAAAAAAAATTACAAAAATACTCCCTCACTAAAAAAATCTTAGTATGGCGGGGAAGCCCGCCCCGCCCCGCCAAAGCCCACGGTTTAAGCGGTGCGGGTTAGGCGGGCTTTTGCTATTTGACGGTCCTGATTTTTCAGCCCAGCCCGTCTTTTTTGGCGGGTTACACGGGTCGGTCCAGCAGGTTTAGGCCCGTTTACCACCCCTAACCAGAGCTGCCTAAATTATGGATAAAATATGTTTTTTGTTTTCTAACATTTTTAAATTTTTTAAAAATGTCTTTTATTATTTAATTCAATTTAATTTTGTCCTTAACATTTGAATTAATCTTCAATTTGACTGTCACCGTTAAATTTTAAACGGTCAACCGTTAATCAATATTTTTATTCTAATTTTACCCTTGATTATTTCTTTCATTTTTTATTTCAATCATAATTTTAACCCTAAATCCACCCCTCTTAATCTTGAATCCTACCACCCTTTAACCATTAACAACCCAACACCTTTTACCTCCACTACCACCAGCTGCCAATCTCTTGTAAAGCTTCCATAGCCCTTTTTCACTCACTCCCTACAAAATTATCAAAAAATGTTATAAAATAACTAAATAAATAAATAAATAAGAGGTAACAAATAAAAATAAAGAAATATAAATAGAGAGAAGAGTGTGTCCATATAAGGGAGAGAGAAGATTTTTTTATTAATTCTCTATAGTTCCTCGTATTGCTTCACTATTTATAGGCATGTGAAACTTACAATTTCAACTTTATTAATTTATATTTGCCATGAGGAGTTGAGCCATTCAGCATTGAAATCAAACACCCGTATTAATGATGGTCATCCACTTCTTCTTTCATCCTTATCACAACACTCCTCCTTGGATGACCATTTAGAATTATTGCCTCGTTAAAACCTTACTAAAGAAAAATCCAGTGGAAAAAAATCTTAGTGAAGGAAAAAGAGTACAATATCCTTTAGTGATGGGGACTGCCTCATTAAAAACCTTGTCAAGAAAAACCCAATAGGAAAAAACCCTGACCAAGGAAAAAAAGTACAGTCTCCCCCTCTTACCGATATTATTTTATATCTCTAAATTGGCGCATCCCAATCTGATATACCAATCTTTCAAAAGAAGATTTTGGGAGTGACTTTGTGAATAAATTTGCCAGATTATCACTTGAGTGGATCTGTTGGACATCAATTCTCCCTTGATTTTGAAGATCATGAGTGAAGAAAAATTTGGGAGAAATATATTTTGTTCTATCACATTTGATGTATCCGCCTTTAAGTTGAGCAATGCATGCTGTATTATCTTCAAACAGGACAGTTGGAGCTATCTTATGATCAATCAGTTCACTTGATGACAGAATATATTGAATCACTCTCCTCAGCCAAAAACACTCGCGACTAGCTTCATGTATTGCTAGTATTTCAGCATGATTAGAGGATGTTGCTGCAATCGTCTGTTTCGTGGACCTCCATGATATAGTTGTACCACCATATGTGAATAGGTATCCTGTTTGAGATCTCCCTTTATGTGGATCAGACAAATATCCAGCATTTGTATAGCCAGCTAATTGTGACTTGGATCCATAGGGATAAAACAATCCCATATCAACTGTCCCATGAAGATATCGAAAGATTTGTTTGATTCCATTCCAATGTCTTCTGGTTGGAGAGGAACTATATCTTACTAGTAAATTCATAGCAAATGATATATCGGGTCTTGTATTATTAGCAAGATACATTAGTGCTCCAATGGCACTAAGATATGGTACTTCAGGACTAAGGATATCTTCATTTTCTTCTTTAGGACGGAATTGATCATTTTTCACATCCAAAGATCTTACGATCATTGGGATACTTAATGGATGTGATTTATCCATATAAAATCTTTTCAAGATCTTCTCTATGTATGCTATTTGATGAATAAAGATCCCATTTTTTATATGCTCGATCTGCAGGCCGAGACAAAATTTAGTTCTTCCAAGATCTTTCATCTCAAACTCTTCTTTTAGAGTTTTTATAATTGTTGAAATCTCTTCAGGAGTTCCAATGATATTTAAATCATCAACGTACACAGCAATAACAATGAATCCAGATGCGGTTTTCTTTATGAAAACACAGGGGCAGATATCATCATTCTTGAATCCGTTTTTGGCCAGATACTCAGTAAGATAATTATACTACATTCTTCCAGATTGCTTTTGACCATATAAAGATCTTTGCAATTTAACTGAGTATAACCCTTACAAATATTCACTGGATGGTTTAGATATCTTTAATCCTTCAGGGACTTTCATATAGATATCCCAATCTAATGAGCCGTACAAATAGGCTGTTACCACATCTATTAAATGTATATGCAGTTTATGATATGCAGATAAACTGACCAAATAACGCAATGTTATCGCATCCACTACAGGAGAATACGTTTCTTCATAATCTATATCGGGCCTTTGTGAAAAACCTTGTGCCACAAGTCAGGCGCACAACTTCATTTTTCTCATTTTATTTTCTCACAAATACCCATTTGTATCCAATAGGTTTTACATCTTCAGGTGTACGGACTACAAGTCCAAAGACTTCACGTTTTGCAAGTGAGTCTAATTCAGCCTTCATGGCTTCTTTTCATTTTGGCCAATCATTCCTTTGTCGACATTCTTCGACTGATCTTGGCTCAAGATCCTTACTTTCATGCATGATATTTAATGCCACATTATATGCAAATATTTTATTGACAATTGTCTTATTTCGATCCAATTTCTCTCCTGTAAAGACATAATTTATCGAGATCTCATCATTTTCACAATTTTCAGGTACCTGAACGTCTTCTGGCGTTAAAATTATATCAGAATTTTGGACAACTATAGGTGTCTTTACTGTGTCTTTTTCAACAGGAATAATATTTACCTCTTTTCTCTTTCGAGAATTTTTATCTTTGGAACCGACAGGCCTGCCACGCTTCTGGTGTGTATTTGCTTCAGTGGCTATTTGTCCTACTGGGACATTGATAAACTACTATTTTATGGTTTATATTGTATTTAATTGAGTGGTTTTATCAAGCTTTTCACCCACTTATTCATATGATTTGCATGATTTTACAATTCCTTCCTAGTTTAGTTCTATGATTGAAAACTTGCGTCTTTGGTCTTAATTTAGCTAATCTTAATCCTCTCTTATTACCATTCGATGCCTTGATCTGTGTGTTAAGTGTTTCAGGCTTCATAGGACAGGAATGGCTTAGAGAATGAAGAGGAAGCGTGCAAAAATAGAAGGAATACAAGGAATTGAGGAGATGACCAGCGAGAAGTCACGCGGTCGCATGGCTCACACGACCGCGCGAAACGGAAGAAATCAGAAGGACGCGTTTGCGTGCCTGACGCGACCGCGCGGATTGGAAGCTGCACGAACGACGCGAATGCGTGGACGACGCGCACGTGTGGTACGAAAAACGCTGTGTGACACAATCGCGTGGACGACGCGGCCGCGTGACGTGCGCGATCTGCAGAATTACAAAAGTCACTGGTAGAGATTCTGGGCCGCATTTCAACCTAGTTTTCGGCCCAGAAACACAGATTAAAGTCAGGGAACATGCAGAGACCCAGGGGGGAATTGATATCAAATCATTACTCACAATTTTAGGTTTTAGATGTAGTTTTTAGAGAGAGAGGTTCTCTCCTCTCTCTTAGGATTTAGGATTAGGATTTCTATTAGGATTAGGATTGTTTCTTCATACCAGGTTCAATAATTTATGTTTCTCTTCTATTTTTGTTTACTCTGAAGCTTTTATTTGTGTTTGATTTATGTTGCCCAATTAACTTATGAATATTTTTCATGTTAGAATTGACATCTCCATTTAGTTTAATTTGAGATATTCCAGTTATTTATGATTTTTATCTAGCTTTTTATATTCTTGGCTTTAATTGATTAATTGGTAACTCTTGAGTTGTCAAGCTCATTGTCGACTGAAAATTGGAATTCTTCAAGAATTAACTTGAGTTCTAATAACTCTAGCCTTTTCCAAGGAAAGACTAGGACCTGAGGAACCAAACTTATTCCATCCGCTTGACTTACCTTCATAGTTAGAGGTTAACTTAGTGGGAAAAAAATCCAATTCTCATCACAATTGATAAGGATAACTGAGATAGGACTTCCAGTTTTCATACCTTGCCAAGAGTTTCATTAGTTATTAATTTATTAATTCTTGCAATCTATTTCTCTTGCTAAAAACCTTTTTCAAACCCAAATACTGTTTTTCCATAACCAATAATAAATCATACTTCCCTGCAATTCCTTGAGAAGACGACCCGAGGTTTGAATACTTCGGTTTATAAATTTATTGGGTTTTGTTACTTGTGACAACCAAAACATTTGTACGAAGGGATTTTCTGTTGGTTTAGAATCTATACTCACAACGCGACTATATTTTTACAAAATTCTTTACTAGCAAAAATCCTAACGTCAAAATGGCGCCGTTGCCGGGAAATTGCAAACGTGTGCCTTATTATTGGTTATTGTTAATATTTTTTCAAAAATTTTTTTTTTTAGATTTTTATTTAAATTTTTTTTTATCTTATCTTATCTTATTTTTCAAAGTTCAAATTTTTTTGTAAAAATTATATCTTTTTCAAAATATTTTCTTTTTGTTAGTTTTTGTTTTTATTTTCTTCTACTACTATGAACTCTCACCCCTTTGGCTTTGAGTCTAGTTACAACTATGTTGCAGGAAGAGGAAGCTATAACAGGAATATGCATCAAGGTCAAAGCAATTAAAGATGGACGGAGCCAAGAGGATCTGATCAACCCTTTAGGCAACAACACCTTCCAGGATATCATGGACAAAGACTATTCTACAATGCATACCAAGATGATATATGGTGGACCCCCTTATTGTTACCAACAAGACCCACCATATGCCCATGAACCCCCTCCTCCTCAATATAATTTTGAACCACCAGACTTACAAGCCCCTTACCACCAAACACCCCCATATGACCCTAACCCTTATCCACCACACCAACCACCATATGAACCATATATAGAACCACCCAAATTCCAACCTAGTTACTCCCAAGGACCACCACCTCCATATGCACCACGTCCATCTCCATTAAGCCAAGAATCACAGGTTCGCTTCGAAGAATCAAAAGACCAATTTAATGCAACCCTTCATCAACTAGAGCAAGCAATAAATCGATTATCTTCCAGATGTTCAGACACTCAACAGACTCCCATGGCTTCATGTGGAGAATCTAATGAAGAACGCAGCACGAAGAAGACACTAGAAACTCCAGTGGACAGCATAGAGCATAACTTCATGCTGGAACAAGTAGAGAACGCCGTCATTGTAGAAGAAGAAGAGTTGGTTGAAGATTTAGGAGATGCTGAACCTCCATTGGAAAGTCCGTTCATAAAGCCTCCTTCCAAGATCTTTGAAATTGATGTTGAAGAGGGTGTACAATCTCCAAAGCATATCATGGTTGAAGACTTGGAAGAAGTTGATCAAGAGATGGAGATTCAAGAAGAAGAAGCACAACCTCCCATGCCCTTGGAAAGCAATGAAGAGGAGATTGAATTGGAAGAAAGCTACCAAGAGGAGGAGATTGAAATTGAAGAAGCTTACAAGAAGGTGGAAGTTATCAGAGAAGAGCACAAGGGAGTGAAGCTTGCAAGTTCATTAGATACACCTCTCCCAAGGCCATTACCGTCTAACACAACGTTCAAGTGGGTAAAATTCTTATCCTTGACCTTTACCTTCCCACTTGAATATTGGCTACTGGAGACGGATGGTCAACTTAGAGCTCTTTGTGACATTAAGAGTAAGAGGACGATAGTCAGTGGTAAGAATTGTCCTGCAAGGTTCATTATGGTTGGAAGCTTTAAGTTTAAATGCAAAGGTTGGTGTAGAGCTCAACTGAATGGGCCTAGGAAGTTGTTTGGCCGCTTTAGTGAGAATTCAGATTGCTTGCTACCCGGATGGAATCATAATGATCAACAAGAAGACGGGTGCAAAAGCAAGGTTTGGGACCCCAGAATTCATTCTGGAAATCAACACTCTTGGGGCCTTGTCACTTGCTTTAGCTTACTTGAAGGCTTTCTGCGCCTAGTTTGGGATCCCGGAGGCTATTGGAAGTACAAACATTGGTGGAGATTCCTGGATCAGTACAAGCATAAGCCACCATAACAGGGAGCTCACCAAATGTCCAATTTAAGGACTTTAACTAAAAGTGCTAGGTGGGAGACAACCCACCATGGTATGATCGTTCCTTTTTCAGTTTTCATTTTAGTCTGTTTTGTTTGTTTTTGAGTTTTGATTGAGCCTGGAATCATGCATATCATTCATATTAGCACTGCATTCTGCATTTTGCATTAAAAAAAATTCACGTACGCGACGCGTAAGCATCGCCGACGCGTCCGCGTCGTATGTGCGTTGGGAAGAAAAAAATATGAACAGAGAGTCACGCGAAAGCGCGGCTGGAGGCGTGCCTTTGGCACAACTTGGTCCACGCGACCGCGTCGATGACGCGCCCGCGTCATGTGGGAAAAATGCCTCGCACGCGTCCGCGTCACCCACGCAAACGCGTGCCTAAAAATGACGTAAGAATGGTGTATGGCCGAAAGTTGAGCTAGAATTGGGCTGGACTCGTGCTAGAAGCACAAGCCTTGCCACGCGTACGCGTGCCCAACGCGTCCGCGCCGTTTTCAAATTTAGGCCATCCACGCAATCGCGTCAACCACGCGACCGCGTCACCCAAAGATTTGGCAATATGAATTTCAAACAGAGAGTTGCGCGACCGCGAGGCTACCCTTGCGCTAATGGCACAAATCGATCCACGCGACCGCGTGGATGACGCGTCCGCGTCATTTCATAGAAGAGCTATCCGCACGAACGCGTCACTCAAGCGTCCGCGTCATAAGCGGCGCACAGCTTATCCAGAGCAGCCAATTATCTTATCTTTTCTTCCCTATATCTAAATCTTTTCTTCCCTTCTTATTTCTTTTCATCTTTCTTCTTCATTTTCTTACTTTCTTCTTCTTATCCCTCTTCACTTCCATTTAACTTATTTGCATAGTTTCATTCATTGCATTATTTTCATTGGTGTTAGAAATTTCTTTATTTTGCTTGTGGATTATTCAAAGAATTGTTTGAAAATTATATAATTTTTTTAAAAGGTTGCTTGCATGTTTAATTTAATACTTTCAATAACTTATTTACCATGCATGCTATGTGTTTGTGAAAAAGTCCGTATGGCATCATGTACTACTTTTATGTTATCCTACTACTTTAATGCCTGTTTTTCACAAAACCCTTTCCACATTTTATTATTTAATTATAATTGTCAATACAAACGTGATTGTCGGTTTGTTACGAGTAATAATACATTTTTAATCTTTGATGCTTGATCTATGCTACTCATGCCTTTGCCGGCATGCTAATAAACATCTTGCATCCAATACTCACCATGCCTTGCTATATTTTCACTGTTGAACTAATCACATGGAATCGCGACCATGTCTTTCATTCACTATTTTCCTTACTTGACATGTTTATCACTCGTACTGCCCTCTTCTTTGCTCTATCCCTTTGACTTCATGTCCCTTTCTCTTCTCCCTTTTCAGGATGGCCACCAGGACGGGTAAGGAGAAAGCCTCTACAACGAGCAACAGCTGAGGAACCACAACCTCCGCCACCTGCACATCTTTGTATGCACCAAGGACGGTGCAATCTTTAAGTGTGGGGAGGTCGATACCGATCTCCACGGGTTAGTTAGTCCCTTCTCAACACCAATTTTTATTTTTCATTGTTGCATTTGCATGTTTGATTGCATGTCTGTTTTATTTTGTGCATATTTTACCACTTGGTTAAAGTAACATTTTCTTTTTCAAGAAACTTCTTATAGTATTTCACTAATTTGAATAAAACTTTTTGAAAAACTTGTATGAAGAAATATTATTTTAGAATATAGTTTAGAGCTCGAACACATAAAACCAGTGAGATTTTGAGCCTATTTGATTGGTTGCATTTTATCAACCAATATATTTTATTTTTGTGTGTTTTTCTCTCTAAAATTGTGATATTTGTCTTGCTTAATTCTATATTTCCACTGTTTGATGTATGCATGCACTTATATGATTGAGGCCTTGTTTCACTAAGCTTACATACCCATATGGCCTTACCCTTCCATTATCCTTTGCAAAACAATTTGAGCCTATTTTACCCATTTGTTCTTTAGTTTAGCTCATTACTAACTCTAAGCAGAAAATAATAATGTCCTTAATTTGAATTCTTGATTAGCTTAGACTAGTAAACGTGCTCATTGTAAAACCCGGTTAATTAACGGTTAATTAACCCATAAATGAGAATTTATTCTAGAAAGCCTAAAATGTGATTTTTATGGCTAAATGTGATAGAGGAGACTGAGACGAGAATTTCGGTACCAATTTTATGGAATTCGGACCAAGATTGGACCGAACGGGCCAAACCGGGCCAACCGGACCCAAAGTGGGCCCTTGGCCCAACATAACTTAACCAAAACCCTAGTTTTCAGCACTCTCTCTCCTCATTTGTTACACACACAAGCTGAAATTAGAAAGAAAGGGAGGAAGAACACTCTTTCAAGTTCTCTCCCTTGGTTGATCTTCAAACCACCATAACTTTTGATCTAGAGCTCCGATTGCCGCCCCGTTTGCGGCCACGCGTTCACCGCGGAGAACTCTACAAAATCCATACAACCAATCTTGAGGTAAGCCACGTGTTTCTGTTCGAAATCTCAGCCCTTATTTTCGAGTTTCATGGGTTAAATGTTGAGATTTTGGGTTCTTTGATGTTATAGGACCCAACTCTCTTGAAGGAGAAGGTTAATCTTGTCTCCTTGGACCTTGGAGGTGGTAAGATTCTCAACCCTAGTGTATTTTGTTGTTTTATGATGTTTGGGTTTTGAGATGTTGTGTATGGGTATGATGGTTGTGGCTGAGGTTGTGTATGTGTGGATATTGGAGCTTGATTGGTGACTTTGAAAAGCTTGGAAAGGGTTTGGTGGTGAAAAATCTGTTCTTGGAGGTGTTGAGGCCTTGAGAGCTTGTGGATAAGTGGTTTGGAAGTGCTCCGGTGGAGTTTGGGAAAATCGGCTAAGGTATGGTTTCGGTTTCCCGTATCTAATATGTAATGTGGTAGGAAATACTTAGGCTAGAGGCCCTAAGATAGGCATTGAATTGTTGATGTTGATGAATGATTGAGATATATGATGTGGTCATATATGTGATGATGATTATTGATGCCTTGGTGGTGTGATGTATGAGAAATATGCATGTTGTGATATATGCTTGATGATTGGTTATGGTTGAATTGTGGGTTGAACCATGTTGATGGTGAGTATGATGTTGATTATGTACAATGATGATTTATTGGAATTGATGTTGTTGGGAATTGGCATGAGGATTAGTATATGATATGTCAATATGTTTGAGTTTGAGCCACTTGGGTGAAGTGGGCTAAAATGATGAGATAGTGATTTTGTATATTGTGGTAATGTGTCAATGTGTGAGTTGAGGAGGCTTGATGTTGAATTTGATACATTTTGATTGATTTCAAAGAAAAGGGATGAAATTGGCATGTTTTGATTGACTTTGAAAAGAGTTGAACATGGTTTGTTTTGAAAATGGCATATTGTGATTTTGTATGAAAACATGGTTTTTGGGCATACTTTGACGGGACATAACTTGGACTACGGATCCCCGTTTTGTACCAAATCTGTTTAGAAATGAAATTTGATCCGGGATGTCCATGCCGTTCGAAGAACGGTTGAAAAATGATTTAAAATGAGGAAGTTATGTCCGTTGGAAGATTGGGGTAAAAATCTGTGAATTCTGCAGCTTTCAACTTAGAAAATTTTTAGCAGAATAACCCCTTGCGCGTGGGCGCACCTGGCGCTTACGCGCCGATCTTCCAGGAAGTGCCATCCACGCGTGTGCGTGATGTGCGCGGGCGCGCCGATTGTGCTGCACCCAATGCCCAGCTATTTTCCCGAGAGTTATGCCAGAACTGTGCCTGTGTTGTGCCTAGGGCATGAGAACACCCACGCGTACGCGTGGTTGACGCGTGCGCGTCGATTGGTAAGTTTTAAATCCACGCGTTAGCGTGCATGACGCTTGCGCGTCGATGAGTTTTCGAGGCCATCCACGCGTGCGCGTGGAGTGCGCGCACGCGCGGCCCTGTGTTCATCCCAAAGTTGATTTTTGAGTTTTAAAAGCCAAATTTCATACTTCTAAGCCTCCGATCTCACCATTTATGTCTTAAATCATTATGGCATGCCTAGCTGTTAAGAAGGGGCTAGTGAATGAGGTAACTTGCGAGTGAAGCAAGGGAAATATGTATAATCAATGAGGATCAAGATGATTATGTGAGATGCGGAGGATGGTGGTGGAAGTGCTTGTTATGCCATGGGCCGAAAGGCTATAATTGTTTATGAATGGGCTGGTTCTGGATTGAACCGTGAGCCGGAATAGCTGTGTATGCTATGGATATTGGCTGGTTATGGATTTAACCGTGAGCCGGAATAGCTGTGTATGCTATGAGTATTGGCTGGTTCTGGACTGAACCGTGAGCCGGATGGCTGATATGGATGTTGATCCATGGATGAGAATTCATGCATGTTTATTGATGAGCGGATATTTTGTACGCTTTTTGGGGGTAATTTCATGTAGATTTTAGCATGTTTCAGTTAGTTTTTAGTAAAATAATATTAGTTTTTAGACAAAAATCATATTTCTGGACTTTACTATGAGATTTGTGTGTTTTTCTGTGATTTCAGGTATTTTCTGGCTGAAATTGAGGGAGCTGAGCAAAAATCTGACTTAGGCTGAAAAAGGACTGCTGATGCTGTTGGATCCTGACCTCCCTGCACTCGAAATGGATTTTCTGGAGCTACAGGAGTCCAATTGGCGCGCTCTCAACGGCGTTGGAAAGTAGACATCCAGGGCTTTCCAGCAATATATAATAGTCCATACTTTGCGCAAGGATAGACGACGTAACTTGGCGTTGAACGCCAAGTACACGCTGCTGTCTGGAGTTAAACGCCAGAAAAACGTCATGATCCGGAGTTGAACGCCCAAAACACGTCAAAACCTGGAGTTTGACGCCAAGAAAGGCCTCCACACGTGGAAAGCATTAGTCTCAGCCCCAGCACACACCAAGTGGGCCCCAGAAGTGGATTTCTACACCAATTATCTTAGTTTATCCATTTTCTGTAAACCTAGGTTACTAGTTTACTATTTAAACAACTTTTACAGACTTATCTTGGAACTCATGACATTTTCAGATCTGAATTACATACTTTTGACGGCATGAGTCTCTAAACTCCATTGTTGGGGGTGAGGAGCTCTGCAGCGTCTCAATGATTTAATACAATTCCTTTGTTTTCCATTCAAACACGCTTGTTTCTATCTAAGATGTTTATTCGCGCCTAACTGTGGAGAAGGTGATGATCCGTGACACTCATCACCTTCCTCAACCCATGAACGTGTGCCTGACAACCACCTCCGTTCTACATCAGATTGAATGAATATCTCTTAGATTCCCCAACAGAATCTTCGTGGTATAAGCCGGATTGATGGCAGCATTCATGAGAATCCGGAAAGTCTAAACCTTGTCTGTGGTATTCCGAGTAGGATTCCAGGATTGAATGACTGTGACGTGCTTCAAACTTTAACCTGCTGGGCGTTAGTGACAAACGCAAAAGAGGGATTCTATTCCAGTAGGAGCGGGAACCAACCGGTGATTGGCCGTACTGTGACAGAGTGCGTGCATTAGCTTTCACTGCGAGGATGGGAAGTAGCCACTGACAACGGTGACACCCTACAAAGAGCTTGCCATGGAAGGAACCTGCGTGTGAGAAGAGGAATTCAAGGAAGAGTAGAAATTCAAAGGACAAAGCATCTCCAAAACTCCAACATATTCTCCATTACTGTACAACAAGTAACGCTAGTACTCTTTATTATTCCAATATATTCCATAATCCTTTATAAACAAATAACTCTGTTGTTCAAGTAGCCCAAACAATTTTCTTGAAATCCTGGCTAAGATTAATAAAATAAACATTGATTGCTTCAAACCAATAATCTCTGTGGATTCGACCCTTACTCACGTAAGGTATTACTTGGACGACCCAGTACACTTGCTGGTCAGTTGAACGAAGTTGATCTTGGACCATATTCTATTATCATATTCTATAAAGAGATACAATTTCGTCCACCAAGTTTTTGGCGCCGTTGCCGGGGATTATTGAGTTTGGACAATTGAAGGCTTATTTTATTTCTTAGATTAGGAATAATTTATTTTTATTTTTATTTTTTATTGTTATAGAGTCATTAAATCTTGATAGGATAGTTTATTTTCAAAAAAAAATTCCTTTTCAAAAATATTATTTTTCTTAATTAATTGTTAAATCTTCGTGAGTTTAGTGTCTTGTTCTAAGTTTGGTGTCAATTGCATATCTCATATTTTCTTTTAAAATTTTCGACTTGTGTTCTTTGTTCTTCATTGATCTTCAAGTTGTTCTTGCTTATTTTTCTTGTTTGATCTTGAGTTTTTCTTGTTCTGTGTCTTTTCTTGTTTTTCTTGTGCTTTTTCAAAACATTAGTTTTCAAAAATTTAGTTTATCCATAAAAATAATACATCTTTAAAATACATTACATTTTTAATTCAGTTGGTTATAGTGTTGGCTTATGTTCTTGGCAATTGGGCACCAGTTCTTTTGAAAATCTTTTTCAAAAATAATTTTTCTTGGTTTAATCTGTGCCAAACTTTAAGTTTGGTGTTTTCTTGTTAATTTTAATATAATTTTCGAAAATTTGTCTTGGTTTTCTAAAAATTTTAAGTTTGGTGTTCTTTCTTGTGTTCTTGGTGTTCTTGTGAATCCTCAAAGTGTTCTTGAGTTTTTCTTGTGTCTTGATCTTAAAATTTTTAAGTTTGGTGTTCCTTGGTGTTTTCCCTCCAAAAATTTTCGAAAATAAGGAGCATTAGATCTAAAAATTTTAAGTCTTGTGTCTTTTGTGTGTTTTTCTCTTTCATCATAAAATTCAAAATTCAAAAATTTTTATTTTTTTTCTAACTAATTTTGAACTATTTTTTTTCGAAAATCTTTTATAAAAAAAATTTCAAATTTCAATTTCAAAATATTTCTAATTTCTTTTATTTATTTCGTTTATTTTATTTTTAATTCGAAAAAAAAATATATATTTTCACAAAATATTTTCAAAAAAAAAAAAAAAATTTATATTTTTAATTTCTTTCTATATATTTTGTTTTTACTTATTCCATTTTTCTAAATCAACATATAAATTATCTCTTGTATTCCAATTCTAAAGTAAGTATGAATGGACAAGACAAGAGGACCCTGGGGTCATATGCTAACCCCACTACTGCTTCATATGGAAGTAGTATCTGTATACCCTCCATTGGAGTTAGTAGCTTTGAGCTGAATCCTCAGCTCATTATCATGGTGCAGCAAAACTGCCAGTACTCTGGTCTTCCACATGAAGAACCTACAGAGTTTCTGGCACAATTTCTGCAAATTGCTGATACAGTACATGATAAGGAAATAGATCAGGATGTCTACAGACTATTACTATTTCCATTTGCTGTAAAAGATCAAGCTAAGAGGTGGTTAAATAACCAGCCTAAGAACAGCATAAAAACATGGAAACAGCTGTCAGAAAAATTCCTGAATCACTATTTCCCTCCAAAAAGGATGACACAGCTAAGGCTAAGCATCCAAGGCTTCAAACAAGGAGATAATGAATCTCTTTATGATGCATGGGAGAGATACAGAGAGTTGCTAAGAAAATGCCCCTCTGAAATGTTTTCGGAATGGGTACAATTAGACATCTTCTACTATGGGCTTACAGAAAAAGCTCAGATTTCTCTAGACCACTCAGCTGGTGGATCTATACATATGAGAAAAACAATTGAAGAGGCTCAAGAGCTTATTGATACAGTTGCCAGAAATCAACATCTGTACTTAAGCAATGAATCTGTCATGAAAGAAGAAGCTAAAACAGTAACTGCAGAACTCAGTCCAGTGGATCAGGCTAATGAATTCAATCAGCAATTGGACTTTCTAACTCAACAGCTAGCCGAATTCAAGAAAATATTACAGGAAACAAGAATGGCTAACAGGAACATGGAAGTACAATTAAAGCAGACAGAAAAACAACTGTCAAGACAAATAACAGAAGAATGTCAAGCAGTTCAATTAAGAAGTGGGAAAATATTAAATACCTCACTTCAAAGAAGCAGGAAACCAAGAAATGAACAAGTGGATACCCAAAATCCTCCTGAAGACAGTCCGAGCCCAGAAAGGGACAAAGCTGGCGTTCAAACGCCAATAACAAGCAAGGAGGTGGCGTTTAACGCCACCCCAGCTTCCACCCCTGGTATTCAAACGCCAGTGGGTGATCAGTCACATACAAGTGCTGATAACAATCCTTCTAAAAAGGCTTCCCAACCCACTTCTGTAGGTAATACACCTGCAGCAACTAAGGTTGAGGAATACAAAGCCAAAATGCCTTATCCTCAAAAACTCCGTCAAGCGGAACAGGATAAGCAATTTGCCCGCTTTGCAGACTATCTCAGGACTCTTGAAATAAAGATTCCGTTTGCAGAAGCACTTGAGCAAATACCCTCTTATGCTAAGCTCATGAAAGAAATCTTAAGTCATAAGAAGGATTGGAGGGAAACTGAAAAGGTCTACCTCACTGAAGAATGCAGTGCAGTCATTCTGAAAAGCTTACCTGAGAAGCTTAAAGATCCTGGGAGCTTTATGATACCATGCACATTAGGAGGTAATTGCAACAAGCAAGCTTTATGTGACCTTGGGGCAAGTATCAACCTAATACCTGCATCTACTATCAGAAAGCTTGGTTTAACTGAAGAAATCAAACCAACCAGGATATGTCTTCAACTTGCTGATGGCTCCATTAAATACCCATCAGGCGTAATTGAAGACATGATTGTCATGGTTGGGCCGTTTGCCTTTCCTACTGACTTTGTGGTGCTGGAAATGGAGGAGCACAAGAGTGCAACTCTCATTCTAGGAAGACCTTTCCTAGCAACTGGCCGAACCCTCATTGATGTCCAAAAAGGGGAAGTAACCTTGAGAGTCAATGAGGAAGAGTTCAAGCTGAATGTTGTTAAAGCCATGCAACATCCAGACACCCCAAATGACTGCATGAGTGTTGATATAATTGACTCTCTGGTAAGAGATGTCAATATGGCTGAGAGTCTCGAATCAGAGCTAGAGGAAATTAGACTCAATGCTTTCGAAAATGTAAAGATTTACAAAGAGAAAGTGAAAAGATGGCATGATAAGAAATTGTCATCCAGAGTCTTTGATCCGGGGCAAAAAGTTCCGCTATTCAATTCTAGGCTCAAATTATTCCCTGGGGAATTAAAATCCCGGTGGAGAGGTCCATATGTCATTACAAATGTGTCACCATATGGATACATAGAGCTTCAGGATAATGACTCTAACAAAAAGTTCATTGTTAATGGACAAAGAGTCAAACATTATCTTGAAGGCAATTTTGAGCAAGAATGCTCAAAACTGAGACTTGATTAAAACTCAGTCCAGCTAAAAGACATTAAAGAAGCGCTTGCTGGGAGGCAACCCAGCCAATCACAAAATTTAATTTTATTCGTATTGATTTTCTTTACAGGTTTGAGTCCAAGTATCTTCAAAAGGTGAAATAGCAATTGGTTGAAGTCACAGAGTTACAGGGAAATTTGGAAGCTCACTGGCATGAAAAAGCCAGTAAGAAATACTTTGGGCGTTAAACGCCCAAAAGAAGCTCCCGCTGGGCGTTTAACGCCAGTAAGGGTAGCCATCTGGGCGTTAAACGCCAGAAAGGAGCATCTTCTGGGCGTTAAACGCCAGAAAGATGCACCTTCTGGGCGTTTAACGCCAGTTTGCTAGCATCCTAGGCGTTTAACGCCAGGATGGTGGGAGGAGGTACAATTTCGTTTTACTTTGCAATTTTTCAAAATTTTTATGTTTCAATTCATGATTTCTTGCATAAACATATTTTAAATTATCACTTTCAATTCCAAAAAGTTTATCCTAATTTCTAAAATCCAATGATTTCAAATTTTTTAGATTTATCTTAACCCAAAAGAACAAATGGCTTTCCAAGTCAATCCATCATCTTTTCAAATTTGTTTCCAACACATCTTTAACTCCTTTTAAAAATCCTTTTCAAAATTAAAATTCAATTCTATCTTTTAAATTTTGATTCATATCTTTTCTTTTTTAAAATTATATCTTTTTCCAATCCAATTCTTTTTCAAATATTTTTAATTTCTTCTAATATCTTTTTCAACTCATCTTATCTTTTTATGAAAATACCTCTCCTTCTACTCCTCTCCTTTCCTTTCTTTTGCTTGAGGACAAGCAAACCTCTAAGTTTGGTGTGATTTGCCATGATCACTGAGCTAAAACTCATTAAGATCATGGCACCTAAGAGAACAGGAAGAGCAAGGATGTGAACTTAAGGGAGCTGAAGCATCATACATTAATTCTTGAAGGCACCCCACAGACTAGAGGAACATCCACTTCCCAAAATACAGGTTGTTAAGTTCTAATTCCAGCTTTAACTCTGTGATAGTATTATTATAGGATTTTACCTTAGAAGTTATATAGTAGTAGTAGTAATTAGTATGTCTATTTTGAATTTATTTCCAATTAAGCTATAATTTATTTTTCTCATCATCATCAGGCATGAATAAAGTAGTATAAATTTTTTTTTTTTTAGAATAAAGAAGTAATCTATATTTATGAGTTCTTAGTAATAAAGACTATAATTAATTATATGTGGTGGCAATACTTTTTGTTCTCTGAATGAATGCTTGAACAGTGCATAAATTGCACTTTGAATTTGATGAATATTGGCTCCTGAAAGGATGAGGAACACGAAAAATATCATTGATGATCTGAAAAATCATGAAATTGATTCTTGAAGCAAGAAAAAGCAGTTCAAAAAAAAAATAAAATAAAATAAAAAAATAAAAAAAATAAAAAAAATATTTACAATCAAAAGGAATAAAAGCCAAGCAGCCCTTAAAACCAAAAGGCAAGGGTAAAAAGGATCCAAGGCTTTGAGCATCAATGGATAGGAGGGCCCAAGGAAATAAAATCCAGGCCTAAGCGGCTAAACCAAGCTGTCCCTAACCATGTGCTTGTGTCATGAAGGTCCAAGTTACAAGCTTGAGACTGAGTGGTTAAAGTCGTGATCCAAAGCAAAAGAGTGAGCTTAAGAGCTCTGGACACCACTAACTGGGGACTTTAGCAAAGCTAAGTCACAATCTGAAAAGGTTCACCCAGTTATGTGTCTGTGGCATTTATGTATCTGGTGGTAATACTGGAAAACAAAGTGCTTAGGGCCACAGCCAAGACTCATAAAATAACTGTGTTCAAGAATCAACATACTACACTAGGAGAGTCAATGATACTATCTGAATTCTGAGTTCCTAAGGATGCCAATCATTCTGAAATTTAAAAGATACAGGGAGATGCCAAAACTGTTCAGAACAAAAGCTACAAGCCCCGCTCATCTAATAAGAATCTAAGCTTCATTTAAAACTCTAAAATATTATTACTTCTTTATTTCTGTTAAAACCTATTTTATTTATCTAGTTGCTTGAGGACAAGCAACAGTTTAAGTTTGGTGTTTGATGAGCGGATATTTTGTACGCTTTTTGGGGGTAATTTCATGTAGATTTTAGCATGTTTCAGTTAGTTTTTAGTAAAATAATATTAGTTTTTAGACAAAATCATATTTCTGGACTTTACTATGAGATTTGTGTATTTTTCTGTGATTTCAGGTATTTTCTGGCTGAAATTGAGGGAGCTGAGCAAAAATCTGACTTAGGCTGAAAAAGGACTGCTGATGCTGTTGGATCCTGACCTCCCTGCACTCGAAATGGATTTTCTGGAGCTACAGGAGTCCAATTGGCGCGCTCTCAACGGCGTTGGAAAGTAGACATCCAGGGCTTTCCAGCAATATATAATAGTCCATACTTTGCGCAAGGATAGACGACGTAACTTGGCGTTGAACGCCAAGTACACGCTGCTGTCTGGAGTTAAACGCCAGAAAAACGTCATGATCCGGAGTTGAACGCCCAAAACACGTCAAAACCTGGAGTTTGACGCCAAGAAAGGCCTCCACACGTGGAAAGCATTAGTCTCAGCCCCAGCACACACCAAGTGGGCCCCAGAAGTGGATTTCTACACCAATTATCTTAGTTTATCCATTTTCTGTAAACCTAGGTTACTAGTTTACTATTTAAACAACTTTTACAGACTTATCTTGGAACTCATGACATTTTCAGATCTGAATTACATACTTTTGACGGCATGAGTCTCTAAACTCCATTGTTGGGGGTGAGGAGCTCTGCAGCGTCTCAATGATTTAATACAATTCCTTTGTTTTCCATTCAAACACGCTTGTTTCTATCTAAGATGTTTATTCGCGCCTAACTGTGGAGAAGGTGATGATCCGTGACACTCATCACCTTCCTCAACCCATGAACGTGTGCCTGACAACCACCTCCGTTCTACATCAGATTGAATGAATATCTCTTAGATTCCCCAACAGAATCTTCGTGGTATAAGCCGGATTGATGGCAGCATTCATGAGAATCCGGAAAGTCTAAACCTTGTCTGTGGTATTCCGAGTAGGATTCCAGGATTGAATGACTGTGACGTGCTTCAAACTTTAACCTGCTGGGCGTTAGTGACAAACGCAAAAGAGGGATTCTATTCCAGTAGGAGCGGGAACCAACCGGTGATTGGCCGTACTGTGACAGAGTGCGTGCATTAGCTTTCACTGCGAGGATGGGAAGTAGCCACTGACAACGGTGACACCCTACAAGAGCTTGCCATGGAAGGAACCTGCGTGTGAGAAGAGGAATTCAAGGAAGAGTAGAAATTCAAAGGACAAAGCATCTCCAAAACTCCAACATATTCTCCATTACTGTACAACAAGTAACGCTAGTACTCTTTATTATTCCAATATATTCCATAATCCTTTATAAACAAATAACTCTGTTGTTCAAGTAGCCCAAACAATTTTCTTGAAATCCTGGCTAAGATTAATAAAATAAACATTGATTGCTTCAAACCAATAATCTCTGTGGATTCGACCCTTACTCACGTAAGGTATTACTTGGACGACCCAGTACACTTGCTGGTCAGTTGAACGAAGTTGATCTTGGACCATATTCTATTATCATATTCTATAAAGAGATACAATTTCGTCCACCATTTATGCTGAATTATTGATAATTGTGAATTGCACTTCCACTATCGGAGATACGAGTTTCCCTGGGTAGTAGCAGTGGCTAGCCACCACGTGCTCCAGGTTGAGACTCGAAGCTCTTTTGACCCTATGTCGTAAGTGTGGCCGGGCACTGTGAAAGACCTGGATGAGCTCGATCCCCCATAAATATTCACCAGTGAGGGTGATGGATATGGATCATGTTTATGATCAAGTTTATAACGAGTATAACTCGAGTTTAGGGATGCATGACAGAGGGACAGTCCAATGGTTAGCGACCAGGACTTGTCGGGTTGGCTCTATAACCGACAAGATGATATCATCGGCCACTAGGGACAGGCATTCATCATATGCATACTATGTGAATTGTTTGAGATTGCCTATTTGACTGTATATTAATTGCTAATTGCCTAAATGTCTTAACTGCTCCTAATTGTATATTCTTTGTCTGATATAACTGTGTTTGCTATAATATACTCCTGCTGGTGGTTGGGAGGTTTGAAGGAATTGGAAAGGGAAGTATTAGTTAGACTGAAGAATCTTTAGTCAGATGCCCTTATATGGTTTAGCTTGTTTATAAGCTTTAATATTATCTGGAGGAAGTTATAGGATTGCCTTTGGCTTTCCTCTATTATTATGTATTATATATGTGGAAGCTGTTACCATGCTGGGGACCTCTGGTTCTCACCCATGCGGATTTTGTGGTTTTCAGATGCAGGACGTACGGTTTCCCGCTGAGGCATGCTGGAGACTTCTAGATTTGCGAAGGTTCTTTGTTCTTGGGGACTATGTTTTTGGTTTATATGTTTTGCTTAGATACTTTCATCTCCACTAAATAATACAAACTGTGATGACTCCTCTTATGGGAGATTTTGGAGAATAGGTTTTATGTATTTGTGTCCCTTTGGGTTTCCTTTGGGGTTTTTCTTATTTTATCATATGTTATATTGCTATGCTCGGACCGGTTTATCTTCGCAGCCGGATCTCGAGTCTTGATATTCCTGTTTTTGACACTCCTTTGTATATATATAATCTCGCATTGGTTTATCCTTAATCGTTACGTTTTCGATCGGAGTGTTGCGCTTTAGAGTTGCGGTTTTTGTTTACCCCTTTTTCTACAAAGGCTCCTAGTTATAATCAATTATTCATACTACTATACGTACTAAATTTTTATTTTAGAGGTCGTAATACCTTGCCATCTCTGAATTATGACTTAAGCATAAGACTCTGTATGGTAGGGTGTTACATTATGGTATCAGAGCAGTTCGTTCCTATAGAGCCTGAGGGATGGACTGACTATGCTTCTGTGCATTCTCTGTGTGTGTGTTATGTGCTATTAGTATATCTGCTTGATATAATTGGCATAAACGTTCATGAGCATGCATTTGGGACTTTGAAGCACTAGACTTCCGATATTGAGACTGATCAACTTAATATCGATTGTTGGGTGTGTAAGGAACCAGATGGCGCCTCGTGGACGCGGTAGAGGTAGTGCGAGAGGTCGTACGAATGCTCGTGCACCGGAGAATAACCCTAATGACCCAGTGAACTTTATGGCTGCGTTGGAGAACATGGCTGCTGCTATGCAAGCCACTGCTGAGGCTCTTGGTCAACAGATGAATAACCATGGTAATGATGGAGGTGGAGTTCAGGGCCCGATGACCTTGGCAAACTTTTTGAAGGTTAATCCGCCTAAGTTCAAGGGAACTACTAGCCCGACTGAGGCTGATACATGGTTTCAGGCTATAGAGCGAGCACTGCAAGCATAAGTGGTCCCTGAAGGGCAGCGTGTCGAGTTTGCTACCTATATGCTCACAGGTGAAGCGTCGCATTGGTGGCAAGGTATCCGACGTCTTCTGCAGCAGGGTGATGACTATATCACTTGGAATGTCTTCCAAGAAGAGTTCTATAAGAAGTATTTTCCGACTTCTGCTAGGACAGCTAAGGAACTTGAATTGTTACAGCTGAAGCAGGGTACTATGTCTATATCAGAGTATACTGACAAGTTCGAGGAGCTGTTTAGGTTCTCTCGTATGTGTCAAGGGACTCCGGTGGAATATGAGGAATGGAAGTGTGTTAAGTATGAAGGAGGACTCCGGAGTGATATTTTCAGTTCAGTGGGACCAATGGAGATTAGGACTTTCTCCGAGTTGGTAAACAAGTGTAGGGTTGCTGAAGAGTGTGTGAAAAGGGCAACCGCTGAGAAAGGGAGTCAAAGGGGATCATTCCCACAGAACCGAAGGAAGAGCTTTGCACCTAGAGGTTCGTCTTTCAAGAGAGGAAGCTCTTTTAGGAGGCCCAACAACAACAACAACTCCCAAGGGAGGAAGTTTGGGAAGCAGCCTCAGAATGATCAAGCTTGTACTAGGTGTGGAAGTCACCATCCGGGAGCACCATGCAAGGCCGGATGGGGTTTGTGCTACACTTGTGGAAAGGCGGGGCATAAAGCCGTAAATTGTCCGAGAAGCAGAAACAAGATGCTGGAAAAGCACAACAGACTGGTCGGGTGTTCACCACTTCAGCTGTAGGAGCTGAGGGATCTGAGACACTCATTCGAGGTAACTGTGAAATAGCTGGTCAAACTTTAAATGCTTTATTTGATTCGGGAGCATCACATTCATTCATTGCATTTGAGAAAGCTCATGAGTTAGGATTGAAGATTGTAACCTTAGGTTATGACCTAAAGGTATATCATGCTACCCATGAAGCCATGGTAACTAGGCTAGGATGTCCGGAAGTTTCCTTTAGGTTCAAGCAGCGTGATTTTGTTCATAATTTAGTCTGCTTGCCGATGATTGGTCTTGATCTTATCTTGGGATTGGACTGGTTATCTAAGAACCATGTCCTGCTTGATTGTTCTACAAAGTCGGTGTACTTTATGCCGGAAGATACTGAAGGACCGGTCGTGGTGAATAATTATTACTTGAATTCGATGATGGTGAATTGTTCCGGAACCGAATGTCAGGGTATCTTGCTGTTAACCGCGGGCGTTTCGGGTGATGATCAAAGGTTGGAGCAGATTCCGGTTGTGTGTGAGTTTTCGGAAGTGTTTCCCGATGATATTGATGAGTTTCCACCTAACCGAGAGGTTGAGTTTGCTATTGAGTTGGTGCCCGGGGCGGGACCAATCTCAAGTGCTCCTTATAGGATGTCACCGTTAGAGATGAACGAGTTAAAGTCTCAGTTAGAGGATTTGTTGGGAAAGAATTTTATACGACCAAGTGTCTCTCCGTGGGGTGCTCCAGTGTTACTGGTAAAGAAGAAGGATGGGAGTATGCGGCTCTGTGTGGACTACAGGTAGTTGAACAAGGTTACAATAAAGAATAAGTACCCATTGCCGAGAATTGATGATCTCATGGATCAGTTACAAGGAGATGGAGTTTTCTCTAAGATTGATTTGCGATCCGGTTATCACCAGATAAGGGTGAGGGGTGAGGATATCCCTAAGACCGCTTTCAGAACTCGTTATGGTCATTACGAGTACACTGTGATGTCCTTTGGGTTGACGAACGCTCCTGCGGTATTCATGGATTACATGAATAGAGTCTTCCGTCCGTTTCTGGATAAATTCGTTGTTGTCTTCATTGATGACATACTGATTTATTCCAAGACTGAAGAAGAGCATGCGGAACACTTGAGGACCGTGTTGCAGATTCTAAAGGAGAAGAAACTTTATGCAAAACTGTCTAAGTGTGAGTTTTGGAAGAGTGAGGTGAAGTTTTTGGGTCATGTGGTGAGTAAGAAGGGAATAGCAGTAGATCCAACTAAGGTGGAGGCAGTGATGGATTGGAAACAACCAACCACCATAACAGAGATAAGGAGTTTTCTGGGTCTAGCTGGCTATTACCGAAGGTTTATCAAGGGCTTTTCACAGATAGCGTTACCAATGACAAAGTTAACCCGCAAAGACACTCCGTTTGTTTGGACTCTTGAGTGCGAGGAGAGCTTTCAGACATTGAAGAAAAAGTTGACCACTGCGCCTGTGTTAGTGTTACCCGAGCCGAACGAGCCTTTTGAGGTGTACTGTGATGCCTCATTAAAGGGTTTAGGGTGCGTGCTGATGCAGCATCATAATGTGGTGGCGTATGCCTCACGACAGTTGAGACCTCATGAAGTTAATTATCCTACACACGATTTGGAACTCACTGCGGTTGTGTTTGCCTTGAAGGTGTGGAGGCATTATCTCTATGGGGTTAAGTTCCAAGTTTTCTCTGATCATAAGAGCTTGAAGTATCTCTTTGATCAGAAAGAGCTTAATATGAGGCAGAGGAGGTGGATGGAATTGTTGAAGGATTACGACTTTGAGTTGCATTACCATCCGAGAAAGGCGAATGTAGTGGCGGATGCGTTAAGTCGGAAGTCGTTATGTGCAGCTTGGATGATGCTCCAAGAGGAGAAGTTGCTCAAGGGATTCGAGAGTCTGAAAATTGGTACTCAAGAAGTATCCGGAACTTTGTGTTTGAGCCGATTAGAAATCTCAAGTGACTTTAAGTCTGAACTCCTAAAGGCTCATCAAAATGATGAAGCATTATGGAAAGTGTTACCGGCCATTGAGCAAGGAAAACAGTGGAGAGTGTCGGAAGAAAAAGATGGGTTATGGAGATTCAAGGGTAGGATTATTGTGCCGGATGTTGGCACTTTGAGGCAAGATATCTTAAAGGAGGCACACAAAAGCGGGTTCTCCATTCACCCGGGAAGTACTAAGATGTACCATGATTTAAAGGTGATGTTTTGGTGGCTGGGTATGAAGAATGATGTGGCGGAATATGTTTCAAAGTGCTTAACTTGTCAAAAGGTAAATTGAACATCAAAGACCTCTGGGATGTTGCATCCTTTAGAGATTCCACAATGAAGTGGGAAAGTATTGCAATGGACTTTGTGTCAGGATTGCCAAGGACTAGGGCTGGTTATGATGCTATTTGGGTGATTGTGGACCGATTGACGAAGTCAGCTCCTTTTTGCCCATTCGTATGACTTACACCCTTGAGAGCTAGCACGGTTATACATAAAGGAGATTGTGAGACTCCATGGTGTACCTGCTACTATAATCTCTGATAGAGATCCTCGTTTCACTTCAAGGTTTTGGGGTGCATTTCAGAAAGCTTTTGGAACCCGATTAAGCTTGAGCACGGCTTACCATCCTCAAACAGATGGTCAATCTGAGAGGACGATCCAACACTAGAGGATATGTTGAGAGCTTGTGTTTTGGACCAGCTGGCGAGTTGGGATCGGTATATGCCATTAGTGGAGTTTTTCATACAATAATAGTTATCATGCGAGCATTGGAATGGCTCCGTATGAGGCCTTGTATGGGAGGAAATGTCAATCTCCGCTATGTTGGTATGAAGCTGGAGAGAAAAGCTTGTTGGGCCGGAAATGATAGCTGAGACCACCGAACAAGTCAAGAAAATCCGAGATAGGATGCTCACGGCGCAGAGTCGTCAAAAGAGTTACGCCGATCAGAGGCGAAAGCCCTTAGAATTGAGGAAGGAGACCATGTTTTCCTTAAGGTTACTCCGACCACGGGAATAGGTAGGGCGATTAAAGCAAAGAAGTTGAATCCTCGATACATTGGTCCATTTCAAATCCTGGAGAGGATTGGACCGGTGGCGTATCGGATGGCTCTACCACCTCATCTTTCGAACCTGCACGACGTGTTTCACGTGTCGCAGCTTCGGAAGTACACTCCTGATGCTAGCCATGTGTGGAACCTGAATCGGTTCAGTTAAGGGAAGATTTGACGCTTCCAGTGGCTCCAGTCAGAATTGATGATACTAGTATTAAACGGTTGCGTGAAAAGATGTTTCCCTATCAAAGTGGCATGGAGTCGAGGCGGTGTTGAGGAACACACTTGGGAACTTGAGTCGGAGATGCGAACGGATTACCCCATTTATTCTCAGGTAATTGCATTTGAATTTTGTGGGCGAAATTCCCAATTAGGTGGGTAGGATGTAAACCCGGTTAATTAACGGCTAATTAACCCATAAATGAGAATTATTCTAGAAAGCCTAAAATGTGATTTTATGGCTAAATGTGATAGAGGAGACTGAGACGAGAATTTCGGTACCAGTTTTATGGAATTCGGACCAAGATTGGACCGAACGGGCCAAACCGGGCCAAACCGGACCCAAAGTGGGCCCTTGGCCAACATAACTTAACCAAAACCCTAGTTTCAGCACTCTCTCTCCTCATTTGTTACACACACAGCTGAAATTAGAAAGAAAGGGAGGAAGAACACTCTTTCAAGTTCTCTCCCTTGGTTGATCTTCAAACCACCATAACTTTTGATCTAGAGCTCCGATTGCCGCCCCGGTTTGCGGCCACGCGTTCACCGCGGAGAACTCTACAAAATCCATACAACCAATCTTGAGGTAAGCCACGTGTTTCTGTTCGAAATCTCAGCCCTTATTTTCGAGTTTCATGGGTTAAATTTGAGATTTTGGGTTCTTTGATGTTATAGGACCCAACTCTCTTGAAGGAAGGTTAATCTTGTCTCCTTGGACCTTGGAGGTGGTAAGATTCTCAACCCTAGTGTATTTTGTTGTTTTATGATGTTTGGGTTTTGAGATGATTGGTGACTTTGAAAAGCTTGGAAAGGGTTGGTGGTGAAAAATCTGTTCTTGGAGGTGTTGAGGCCTTGAGAGCTTGTGGATAAGTGGTTTGGAAGTGCTCCGGTGGAGTTTGGGAAAATCGGCTAAGGTATGGTTTCGGTTTCCCGTATCTAATATGTAATGTGGTAGGAAATACTTAGGCTAGAGGCCCTAAGATAGGCATTGAATTGTTGATGTTGATGAATGATTGAGATATATGATGTGGTCATATATGTGATGATGATATTGATGCCTTGGTGGTGTGATGTATGAGAAATATGCATGTTGTGATATATGCTTGATGATTGGTTATGGTTGAATTGTGGGTTGAACCATGTTGATGGTGAGTATGATGTTGATTATGTACAATGATGATTTATTGGAATTGATGTTGTTGGGAATTGGCATGAGGATTAGTATATGATATGTCAATATGTTTGAGTTTGAGCCACTTGGGTGAAGTGGGCTAAAATGATGAGATAGTGATTTTGTATATTGTGGTAATGTGTCAATGTGTGAGTTGAGGAGGCTTGATGTTGAATTTGATACATTTTGATTGATTTCAAAGAAAAGGGATGAAATTGGCATGTTTTGATTGACTTTGAAAAGAGTTGAACATGGTTTGTTTTGAAAATGGCATATTGTGGTTTGTATGAAAACATGGTTTTTGGGCATACTTTGACGGGACATAACTTGGACTACGGATCCCCGTTTTGTACCAAATCTGTTTAGAAATGAAATTTGATCCGGGATGTCCATGCCGTTCGAAGAACGGTTGAAAAATGATTTAAAATGAGGAAGTTATGTCCGTTGGAAGATTGACGGATCCCCGTTTTGTACCAAATCTGTTTAGAAATGAAATTTGATCCGGGATGTCCATGCCGTTCGAAGAACGGTTGAAAAATGATTTAAAATGAGGAAGTTATGTCCGTTGGAAGATTGGGGTAAAAATTTGTGAATTCTGCAGCTTTCAACTTAGAAAATTTTTAGCAGAATAACCCTTGCGCGTGGGCGCACCTGGCGCTTACGCCCGATCTTCCAGGAAGTGCCATCCACGCGTGCGCGTGATGTGCGCGGGCGCGCCGATTGTGCTGCACACAATGCCCAGCATTTTCCCGAGAGTTATGCCAAACTGTGCCTGTTGTGCCTAGGGCATGAGAACACCCACGCGTACGCGTGGTTGACGCGTGCGCGTCGATTGCAAGTTTTAAATCCACGCGTTAGCGTGGCTGTTAAGAAGGGGCTAGTGAATGAGGTAACTTGCGAGTGAAGCAAGGGAAATATGAATGATCAATGAGGATCAAGATGATTATGTGAGATGCGGAGGATGGTGGTGGAAGTGCTTGTTATGCCATGGGCCGAAAGGCTATAATTGTTATGAATGGGCTGGTTCTGGATTGAACCGTGAGCCGGAATAGCTGTGTATGCTATGGATATTGGCTGGTTATGGATTTAACCGTGAGCCGGAATAGCTGTGTATGCTATGAGTATTGGCTGGTTCTGGACTGAACCGTGAGCCGGATGGCTGATATGGATGTTGATCCATGGATGAGAATTCATGCATGTTTATGCTGAATTATTGATAATTGTGAATTGCACTTCCACTATCGGAGATACGAGTTTCCCTGGGTAGTAGCAGTGGCTAGCCACCACGTGCTCCAGGTTGAGACTCGAAGCTCTTTTGACCCTATGTCGTAAGTGTGGCCGGGCACTGTGAAAGACCCGGATGAGCTCGATCCCCCATAATATTCACCAGTGAGGGTGATGGATGGATCATTTTATGATCAAGTTTATAACGAGTATAACTCGAGTTTGGGGATGCATGACAGAGGGACAGTCCAATGGTTAGCGACCAGGACTTGTCGGGTTGGCTCTATAACCGACAAGATGATATCATCGGCCACTAGGGACAGGCATTCATCATATGCATACTATGTGAATTGTTTGAGATTGCCTATTTGACTGCATATTAATGCTAATTGCCTAAATGTCTTAACTGCTCCTAATTGTATATTCTTTGTCTGATATAACTGTGTTTGCTATAATATACTCCTGCTGGTGGTTGGGAGGTTTGAAGGAATTGGAAAGGGAAGTATTAGTTAGACTGAAGAATCTTTAGTCAGATGCCCTTATATGGTTTAGCTTGTTATAAGCTTTAATATTATCTGGAGGAAGTTATAGGATTGCCTTTGGCTTTCCTCTATTATTATGTATTATATATGTGGAAGCTGTTACCATGCTGGGGACCTCTGGTTCTCACCCATGCGGATTTTGTGGTTTTCAGATGCAGGACGTACGGTTTCCCGCTGAGGCATGCTGGAGACTTCTAGATTTGCGAAGGTTCTTTGTTCTTGGGGACTATGTTTTTGGTTTATGTTTGCTTAGATACTTTCATCTCACTAAATAATACAAACTGTGATGACTCCTCTTATGGGAGATTTTGGAGAATAGGTTTTATGTATTTGTGTCCCTTTGGGTTTCCTTTGGGGTTTTCCTTATTTATCATATGTATATATTGCTATGCTCGGACCGGTTATCTTCGCAGCCGGATCCCGAGTCTTGATATTCCTGTTTTTGACACTCCTTTGTATATATATAATCTCGCGTTGGTTTATCCTTAATCGTTACGTTTTCGATCGGAGTGTTGCGCTTTAGAGTTGCGGTTTTTGTTTACCCCTTTTTCTACAAAGGCTCCTAGTTATAATCAATTATTCATACTACTATACGTACTAAATTTTTATTTTAGAGGTCGTAATACCTTGCCATCTTTGAATTATGACTTAAGCATAAGACTCTGTATGGTAGGGTGTTACACTCATGATTTAAGTGTGGGAAAGTTGGATTTGAAAATATTTGGTTTGAATAATTGGGTATTGTATATTTTAGTGAAAATGTGCAAAATAATAGTTGAGCACATATTATTGCATTCAATACTTTAATCATATGCATTGAGAAAAATAAAAGAAAAAAAAGAGAAGAGAAAAATAAAAAGAAAAATGAAAAATAAAAGAAAAAAAACAAATAATAAAAGGGGACAAAATGCCCCAAAGTAAGTGTTGGTATCGATGCATATGTACTGAACTCAAATTTAGGATGCATGAATATGTGGAAAACACAGTTAATGGGAAGTTAGATCTTGTATTGTGATTATATGGATTGTCTTAAGTTAGGTGGGAAAAGTTTATGTTAATTAAGGATTCAGATTTTAGTCCACTTGGCCAAATACAATCCTACCTTGACCCTAACCCCATTACAACCCTTAAAAGACCTCTTGATTTGTGTATTGGTGCATTAAATTTTTGTTGATTGTTAGATGAAGAGTAAGCTATAGAAAGCAAGATTAGTAGAGAATTGAGAGAATTGACCCTAGACACTTGAGAGTTAGAATGATATACACTACTAGTAAGGGTTCAGTGCTTAATTCTATGTTCCCTGCTTTCATGAGCTATCTTCTTCTTGCAAGTTATTTGTATTGTATTTTGTGATTTGAATTAGTGAAATCCAGTTCATATTTATTCTTGAAGGATTTATTTACTTTTTCACCAAGTAGGTAGAATCATTTCAGCATGTAGTTTCATTCACATTCATAGGTTGCATTGCATGAATCTTGCCTTTCCCTACTCATTTATTTTGTCTCCTTGACCTTAGCATGAGGACATGCTAATGATTAAGTGTGGGGAGGTTGATAAACCACTATTTTATGGTTTATATTGTATTTAATTGAGTGATTTTATCAAGCTTTTCACCCACTTATTCATATGATTTGCATGATTTTACAATTCCTTCCTAGTTTAGTTCTATGATTGAAAACATGCTTCTTTGGTCTTCATTTAGCTAATCTTAATCCTCTCTTATTACCATTCGATGCCATGATCTGTGTGTTAAGTGTTTCAGGCTTCATAGGGCAGGAATGGCTTAGAGAATGAAGAGGAAGCATGCAAAAATGGAAGGAACACAAGGAATTGAGGAGATGACCAGCGAGAAGTCACGCGGTCTCATGGCTCACGCGACCGCACGAAATGGAAGAAATCAGAAGGACTCGTTTGCGTGCCTGACGCGACCGCGCGGATTAGAAGCTGCACGAACGACGCGAATGCGTGGACGACGCGCACGCGTGGTACAAAAATGCTGAGTGACGCGTTCGCGTGGACGACGCGGCCGAGTGATGTGCGCGATCTGCAGAATTACAAAAGTCACTGGCAGAGATTCTGGGCTGCATTTCAACCTATTTTTCGGCCCAGAAACACAGATTAAAGTCAGGGAACATGCAGAGACCCAGGGGGAATTGATATCAAATCATTACTCACAATTTTAGGTTTTAGATGTAGTTTTTAGAGAGAGAGGTTCTCTCCTCTCTCTTAGGATTTATGATTAGGATTTCTATTAGGATTAGGATTGTTTTCTTCACACCAGGTTCAATAATTTATGTTTCTCTTCTATTTTTGTTTACTCTGAAGCTTTTATTTGTGTTTGATTTATGTTGCCCAATTGGCTTATGAATATTTTCCATGTTAGAATTGACATCTCCATTCAGTTTAATTTGAGATATTCCAGTTATTTATGATTTTTATCTAGCTTTTTATATTCTTGGCTTTAATTGATTAATTGGTAACTCTTGAGTTGTCAAACTCATTGTCGACTGAAAATTGGAATTCTTCAAGAATTAACTTGAGTTCCAATAACTCTAGCCTTTTCCAAGGAAAGACTAGGACCTGAGGAACCAAACTTATTCCATCCGCTTGACTTACCTTCATAGTTAGAGGTTAACTTAGTGGGAGAAAAATCCAATTCTCATCACAATTGATAAGGATAACTGGGATAGGACTTCCAGTTTTCATACCTTGCCAAGAGTTTCATTAGTTATTAATTTATTAATTCTTGCAATCTATTTCTCTTGCTAAAAACCTTTTTCAAACCCAAACACTGTTTTTCCATAACCAATAATAAATCATACTTCCCTGCAATTCCTTGAGAAGATGACCCGAGGTTTGAATACTTCGATTTATAAATTTATTGGATTTTGTTACTTGTGACAACCAAAACGTTTGTACGAAGGGATTTTCTGTTGGTTTAGAATCTATACTCACAACGCGACTATATTTTTACAAAATTCTTTACTAGCAAAAATCCTAACGTCAAAATGGCGCCGTTTTCGGGGAATTGCAAACGTGTGCCTTATTATTGGTTATTGTAAATATTTTTTCAAAAAAAATTTTTTTTTTAGATTTTTATTTTAAAATTTTTTTTTATCTTATCTTATCTTATTTTTCAAAGTTCAAATTTTTTTTGTAAAAATTATATCTTTTTCAAAATATTTTCTTTTTGTTAGTTTTTGTTTTTATTTTCTTCTACTATTATGAACTCTCACCCCTTTGGCTTTGAGTCTAGTTACAACTATGTTGCAGGAAGAGGAAGCTATAACAGGAATATGCATCAAGGTCAAAGCAATCAAAGATGGACGGAGCCAAGAGGATCTGATCAACCCTTTAGGCAACAACACCTTCCAGGATATCATGGACAAAGACTATTCTACAATGCATACCAAGATGATATATGGTGGACCCCTTTGTAGTTACCAACAAAACCCACCATATGCCCATGAACCCCCTCCTCCTCAATATAATTTTGAACCACCAGACTTACAAGCCTCTTACCACCAAACACCCCCATATGACCCTAACCCTTTTCCACCACACCAACCACCGTATGAACCATATATAGAACCACCCCAATTCCAACCTAGTTACTCCCAAGGACCACCACCTCCATATGCACCACGTCCATATCCATCAAGCCAAGAATCACAGGTTCGCTTCGAAGAATCAATAGACCAATTTAATGCAACCCTTCATCAACTTGAGCAAGCAATAAATCGATTATCTTCCAGATGTTCAGACACTCAACAGACTCCCATGGCTTCATGTGGAGAATCTAATGAAGAACGCAGCACGAAGAAGACACTAGAAACTCCAGTGGACAGCATAGAGCATAACTTCATACTGGAACAAGTAGAGAACGCCGTCATTGTAGAAGAAGAAGAGTTGGTTGAAGATTTAGGAGATGATGAACCTCCATTGGAAAGTTCGTTCATAAAGCCTCCTTCCAAGATCTTTGAAATTGATCTTTGAAATTTGAGCCAGTTATCTTGCAAACGCCAGGTTGCGAGAAGATAATAAGCACACAAGTGACCATCTCAAAGATACGTCTATTAGAACCATAAAATATCTAAAAAATCCACATGGTGGATGAATAGGTCCACATATATCACCTTGAATCCTTTCTAGGAATTCAGGAGATTCATATCCAATTTTTACTGGTGATGGCCTTAAAATTAACTTCCCTTGAAAACATGCAGCACAACAAAATTCACTAGATTTTAGAATCTTCTAGTTCTTTAGTGAATGTCCATGAGAGTTTTCAATAATTCTCCTCATCATGGTTGTTCCCGGATGACCCAATCTATCATGCCAAGTTATGAATTCATTTGGGCTAGTAAACTTCTGGTTTACAATGGCATGTGATTCAATTGCACTAATCTTGGTATAATACAATCCAGATGAAAGTGAGGGTAACTTTTCTAATATAACCTTTTTATTTAAATCATGAGTTGTGATACATAAATACTCATGATTTCTCTCATTCATTATTTCAATATGATATCCATTTCGGCGAATATCTTTGAAACTCAACAAGTTCCTCAGAGACTTGGTAGATAATAGTGCATTATTTATTATAAATTTTGTTCCTCCAGGAAATAAAGTTATAGCTCTTCCGGAGCCTTCTATCACATTGCCCGAGCCAATAATAGTATTAACATACTCTTATTTTCGCACAAGATGGGTAAAATATATATTACTTTTAAGAATAGTGTGCGAACTTGCACTATCCGCAAGGCAAATATCTTCAGAATATGTCCTTGCCATTTTTTTTCAAAAACAAATAATAATAATAATAATAATAATAATAATAATAATAAAATGAGCAAAAGTACATGCACAGTAAAATTATTCACATGAATACTTAATAAACACACATATTAAACTATTTCATCATTGATCAAATAGCCAATATTTCCTTCAGGATCCTTAAAGAAATTAGATACATCATAATGAGTGGTGAAATTTTCATAATTTGAAACAAAATTTGTTTCCTTTCCTTTGTCATCCTTTTTCAAGGATGCTTGATAAAGATCAACTAGGTGCCTTGGGGTACGACAGGTACGTGACCAATGGCCCTTTCCACCACAACGGAAGCATTTATCCTCAATTGATATACTTTGCCCATTGTTTTTTTCTTTATCCCACTTCTGGTGAGATCTTTTCTTGTGAACGTAATTTCTTTTCCTTTCATAATTTTTCTTGTTATCAAAATCTTGCCATTTACCTCTTCTGGGGTTATAATTTGCCACATTTGATTCAGGAAATGGGGCGGTGCTAGCTGGGCGTACTTCATGATTTCTTAAAATCAACTCATTGTTGCGTTCAGCAACAAGAAAGTAAGAGATTAGCTAAAAAAATTTTAAATCCTTTTTCTCGATACTGCTGCTGCAGGAGCACATTCAAGGTATGGAAGGTCGAGAAAATTTTCTCTAACATATCGGGCTTGAGGAAGTATCACCATCTTTTGATGATTGTACCTTTCTTCAAGGTCTTTCCACAGATCTGTAGGATCTTTTAATGTGGGATATTCATTTTTCAATCATACGTCAAGATGACGACGAAAGAAAAATATGACTTTGGCTTTATCCTTCTAGGATGTATTATTTTCAGCCTCAATGGTATCTCCAAGATCCATTGAATCATCTAGTATCCATGATAAATAATTATTTTCAGATATATCAAAAGCATTATATTCAAGATGAAAAAGATTCAACATAATAAAAATTTGTTACCTGGAGTCTTCCTAAAATTTCGTTAGAGTTTTGTGCTGATAACGTGTTATAAAATAACTAAATAAATAAATAAGGAAGAGGTAACAAATAAAAATAAAGAAATATAAAGAGAGAGAAGAGTGTGTCCATATAAGGGAGAGAGAAGATTTTTTATTAATTTTCTATAGTTCCTCAGATTGCTTCACTATTTATAGGCATATGAAGTTTACAATTTCAACTCTATTAATTTATGTTTGCCATGAGGAGTTGAGCCATTCAACATTGAAATCAAACACCCGTAATAATGATGGTAATCCACCTCTTCTTTCATCCTTATCACAACAAAAAACAAAATCTTTAAAAGTACCGAATTCAAACTTTCTATGCATAATTTGCAAGTTTCTACACGACCTAAATGACCAAAAATTCAAACTTCAGACACAATTTGTGCTAATTGAAGCTGGAATTTTCAATAAGTAAAAACAGGTAACTCAAAACATTGAGAGAAATAGAAAGAGATGGTGAGCCATTGATGCCATCGTCGACAAAAAATGAGAAAGAAGGGAAGGATGCGAAGCAGGAACACACACACGTAGAGTGAGAGAGAGATAGCTCGGCAAGAGTGACGAAGAAGATGGGAGCTCGTGCCACTGTACCTCTGGTCGCGGGAGAACGTCGAGCACTGCTACCACCGGAGGATGATGTTGCACCGCCACAGGTATTGTTCGAGGCTGCCATTGCTATTGTTTTGCCTTGCCCTGTGATGCCCTGTACCACCCAAAGTGTTGCTTCTAGTGGCGTCCGCTCCCACTGAAGTAGTTTGTTGTTCTGCATCTGAACCCTCCACCACCATTTTTGTTCCTTCTTAGTCACACGTCTGCTTGCTGGAACTACTACTGGAGGTGGCAATACGAGACAGATCCAAGAGGTGCCACGAGGTGGAGACCCAGACAGAGGGGCGGAGAAGAAGAGGGAGGAGGAGGAACAATGGCAACGTTAAAAAGCGAGAACAGAAAGGAAGAGGGTGGAGGAAGGGCATCAGAGATATGTTGGAGAAGATATGTAGATGAGAGTAAAAGAAAAGTTTATGGGTTTGAGAGACTGAAGAGAGGATGGGTGGATGATAGGAAGAAAGGCTGTGTTTGTGGTTTCGTGTTCTATTCGATGATAAACTAGAACAAATAATCAAAATTCAATTTATTTTCATTTTTTTCATTCGAAAATTTGAGACAAAAAATATAATAATAAAAAATATAATTATGAAAAATCAACAAGAATGATGAAAGAAAAAATGAAAAATAAGTTGTGTCCCTTGTTAGTGTCTCTGTGTCCTTCTTATCAAGATAAACATAAAATACACTAAATTAGTATCTCTGGACATATTGTCTCTGTCCATGTTTCTTCTGTCAAACACGATTTTTTGTCTCAGTGTCCTGTCTCTGTAAACAAATGCAGATAAAGGTTTCAGGATAAAGTTGGAATAAAAATGTTGACTAACAATTGACTACTTAAAATTTAACATTAAAGATAAAATTGAAAGTTATTTCAAACGTTAAGAAAAAAATTGAATCGAATTAAAAGTTAAAGGTATTTTTGAATAATTTTAAAAATGTTAAAGACAAAAAGCATATTTTACCCCCTAAATTGTTTATGAAAAGATCCTAACTCATTATGACGTATTTATTTATTATTAGTAATAAAATTTATTATATTTCTAAATAGACTCAAACAGTCTAATTCAAAATATCCCTAAGAGCTTGTTTGAAATGTTGAGAATTAGAACTCATTTAAGATTTAATTTTTTTCTTACTTTGGAATAACTACAGATTAATTATTTGAATTCTTTTGAGAATTTTAATTCCCATTTTTTTCTCATTTATAAATCAATTCTCATACTCTTCAAACCTACTATGAAAATGTAAAAAATATATCTATTTACAATTAATAAAATAGCTTTGTCAATGATAATATTGTAAAAAAAAAGAAAATTTAATTCATATAAAAATTATTCTAAATAAAAGAATTTAATTCTATTGATATACTAAAGTCATTCTAAATTATAGAATTGAATTTTAAATAGAAATGAATTCCTTTTTTTAAAGAAAATACAATTCTTTTCTCATATTAAATTGTTTCCATACAAACTCTAAATTAAGAGCATCATCAACAAAGTTGAATCTTCAACCCCACTAAAAATACCCACCCACCTAGACAGTAGCCGGCGACAAGACCTTGCCAGCAGAACAAACTTAATGGAATTTTAATTTGTTAGGAACTTTGTTGAGCAAATAGAATTTTGTTGTGTTACTCTTCCGACTTGTTCATCTTTAATCCATATTGATTAAACCATGATTCTTGAAGCCTCTTTTTCTCCCTTTCTTAGTGTTTATGGTTATACCAAAACTGAATGTTAGTATCCCAATTTACTTATGTAGTCAATATCTACAATCCTAATGTACTCATTAATAATGTTGTAGTTGTATATGTGTTGCAATTGCTGCTACCACTTGCATTGCGTCTATATAATGTTATTGACTATATAATCATATCTTGGGCAAGTAGTGCAAAGAAGAGAGCATAAAGGTATCGATGAGGATGAGGATGTTAGAGAAGGGAGTAGACAGAGTAGCTGGAGAGGGAACAAGAGTCGTGAAGAGAGTGCGTTGTGCAGGAACTTCCAAAGTCAAAGAGCTGAACCGGACTACGTAGGTCAACTTGGAGTGGTTAAGGAAGTCGATGAGTTCGATAACACAAGAACGGGAGGGTAGTGGAGGCGGCCGCAATGGTTCAGGAAAGTCAAAACCGTTTCCTTGGTCTTATGACTATGGTCGTTGGTGCTATTTAAGATCCACCACCGGCTGCCGCTTGGGTGAATGGGCATTTCTTAGAAGGATTGAAGATTCAACTTTATTTATAAATGTACTTATCTTAGAAATATTTTTAATTAAACTAAGTTTATTTTAGAAATATGATAATATTTTGGAAGAATGGATAAAAGTATACATGAATTTTCACACGGTAGACAGATGTATACTTTAATTTTTTAATGAGTCATGTGCACACATTAATATCAAACTCTGTTGGTCATTTATATCCTTCCATCACCTGAGTAACTTTTCTAGCAGTAGTAGCGCCTTATTTGCCATGGGTGGCTCTATACATTGTGTGACATGGCTCTTTTGATGATACAGTGAAAAATAAAGGTTAACTTTTTGAATTTGTTAAATTAAAATAAAAAAGAAAAAGCTTTACAAGTTATAAAGTCTCCTCATTCTCTTCATTCTCATAAGTTAATTCAAATAACAGAGACCTAGCAGAGAGTGAATAATGAGAGTGAAATGTTGAAGTCTTCGCATTTGTTGCAGTGTGTGATTTTTGTTCTATTCTGAAGGCAAACGTAAAATGGTAAGAAGGGTTTCTTCCACACATAGGGTAGTAGACGAACGAGGAAAGTTGTGCAGTAGACGCGATCAAAGGTAATGTTTCCCCTTTATTAATTGTTGACTTTGGTTTATGATTTACTGGAAAAGGCTATTCATTAGTGAGTGATGTTAATTTAGGTTTTGATTGTTCGATAGTTTGATTGAGGGTTTTTCCAAAAAGAGAAAGCAAATGATATAACATTTTTGTATCATCATAAGGGACAATTTGATAGAAACACGAACAAAATTCTGAAATATATTGGAGGAGAGGTAGTTGCGATTCAAAGGGTGAATGTGAAAACCCTTAATACATTTTTCATAGTGGGGTTATTTAAGGATTTGGGGTAATATTTCTTTCAAGAATTTTTTTTGGGATGAGAATGAAATAGTCAATGGTTTGTATTTAAGACAGTGATGTAGTTTGAATGTATGAATTTGCTATTGAAGTGATAGATATTGTAGATGATAAGCCATACATAATTCTTGACTCTATTGAACAACTTGTACCATAAGAAATTCCAAAAAGAAGGACTAAGATGATAATTTGTAGAAATCCAACTCCAAAAAAGAATATAGATGGTATGAGTGGAAATAAGAGAAACAGAACCAACCAATGAACAGACCAAGGCCAAAAAGATCCATTTCCCAAGCATGTACCTACAAACCAACCAATCCTACAATCCCAAGCTCCAAATATCAACCAAAACACCATCCAACAGCAAAGTGAAGTCCAAGTCCAATCCCATAATGTATCCCAAAATCATATCGAAGGCCAAAGTGAAGTCCAAACACAAATTGAATCTGGAGTTAATGATGCAATGGGTCCAACTTTGCAAACAGGTTCTATGTCAGGTCCTTAGCCAGCACAACAAAGTCAATGCTAGAATGAGGTGCACACTCGATAATTTAAAAGCAGTCAAAAGAATAAAAGAGCATCGTATAATATGCTAGCTCCCACTGGTCAAATGTTTGTGCAAGGAGGAAGGAATGCGGCATCAAAGATCTTTGTTCCTTGTGTGGAGTATAATTTCTCTAATTTAGATGATGATAGTGACTCTGAACCTGACTACCATCATTATGAATCTAAAGATTTACATAGTCTAATGTCATCCGATTATGAGGAAGATATGATAGTGATCACAATGTGTGGCCTCAGGAAAACCCAGCAGCACCTTTTAGCCAAGTTCATTTAGAGCTTGGGATGGAGTTTGCTATCATGGATGAGTTTAAGAGGGCAGTAAGAAAGTATAATATTCAAATAGGAAGAAGCATCAAATTCAGCAGGATAAAGCCTACCAAGTGAAGACTTTTGTAGATCAACACATCTGTACTAGAAGACATAATAACAAGTTTGCAGATAGGGTATGGATTACTGAGATGCTAGAAGAAAATATTAGAGACCAATGAAAAATCACTTGTGCTGAAGCTAAAACTTGGTTTAAGAGAGAGTTCAATGTGTCTATTAATTACAAGATCTAGAGAGACATGAAAAAGGCAAGAAAAATAGTGAAGGTTTGAAGAGGGAACAATATACTGAGTTGAGGGATTACCTTAACCAACTACTTTGCAAATCTAGGATCAACTGTTCATTTGGATACCACTCCAATGCCTAACTCCATGCCCTTGTTTAAGAGAGTTTACCTTTCTTTTAAGGCATGTAAGAAGGGATTTTATGTTAGGGCGTAGACCATTCATTGGCCTTGATGGCACATTCTTGAAGGGTTTCTATAGAAGATAACTACTTACTGCAATAGGTCAAGATGTGAATAATCAAATTTTTTCAATTGCCTATGCTATGGTTGATTCAGAAATTAGAGATAACTGAAAATGGTTCTTGAAGCATTTACACAACGACTTAGGCAACCATAGAGTGCTTGGTTGGAACTTTATTTGTGACCGACAGAAGGTATGGAGTTTGTATTTGTTGAATTCAAATTGAAGGACAAACAACTTAAAGAAAAAATGTGGCAGTGTTGCAGATCCACCACATCTCAAGAGTTTGAGGCTCCGATGATGAGGCTACAAAGGATCAATGTAGATGCATGGGAGTATTTGAATGAGCTTGATTCGAAATTGTGGACAAAGGCTCATTTTAGTGAGTGGCCAAAGGTTGACAATGTAACTAACAACAATTCCGAGATCTTCAATGGTATGATTGTGAAGTACAGAGGTAAACCCATCATCAGAATGTTAGAGGAAGTAAGAGCATATGTAATAAGGATCATGGCAAGGAATAAAAAGAATCTATCTGGATATATTGGAACTGTTACACTAAGACAATTGAGTAGGCTTGAGAGAGAGAAAGAGGAGAGCAATAAGTGGACTCCCACCTGGTCCAAAAATGATACTGGTCCAAAAATGAGGTTAAGAAACATCCAACTAAAGATACTATAAATTTGGGAAACCAAAAGGGCACTAGAAGATTCTGGCAGCTAACAAGCTTACCTTGTATGCATGTTTGTGTTGCACTTGCTCTTTGGTGGACGAAATTGTGATCCATGCTCTTTGTACTTGTATGAAATTTAATAATTGGCTCTATTTGAATTCACAACTCCGTTCAACTAACCAGCAAGTGTACTGGGTTGTCCAAGTAATAAACCTTACGCGAGTAAGGGTCGATCCCACAGAGATTGTTGGTATGAAGCAAGCTATGGTCACCTTGTAAATCTCAGTTAGGCAGATTAAATTGGTTTATGGGTTCGAAAACTAATAATAAAAAGAAAATAAAAAGGGATAGAAATACTTATGTAAATCAATAGTGGGAATTTCAGATAGGTGTATGGAGATGCTGTGCTCCTCTTGAATCTCTACTTCACTACTCGCTCTTCCTTCAATCTTTCTTACTCCTTTCCATGGCAAGCTGTATGTAGGGCATCACTATCATCAATGGCTACTTTTAATCCTCTCGGGAAAATGGTCCTATGCGCTGTCACTGCACGGCTAATCGTCTGGAGGCATCACCCTTGGTTGATAGCTACATCCCATCCTCTCAGTGAAAATGGTCCAAATGCTCTGTCACAGCACGGCTAATCATCTGTCGGTTCTCAATCAGGTTGGAATAGAATCCATTGATTCTTTTGCGTTTGTCACTAACGCCCAGCCTTCAGGAGTTTGAAGCTCGTCACAGTCATTCAATACGGAATCCTACTCGGAATACCACAGACAAGGTTAGACTTTCCGGATTCCCAGGATCCTACTCGGAATACCACAGACAAGGTTAGACTTTCCGGATCCTCATGAATTCTGCCATCTATCTAGCTTATACAACGAAGATTCTGTTGGGGAATCTAAGAGATATGCGTCCGGCCTAAGGTAGAACAGAAGTGGTTGTCAATCACGCGCGTTCATAAGTGAGAATGATGATGAGTGTCACGGATCATCACATTCATCAAAGTATTGTGCAACGTATATCTTGGAATAAGGATAAGAGAGAATTGAATGAAAAGTAATAGTAATTGTATTGAAACTTTGAGGTACAGCAGAGCTCCACACCCTTAATCTATGGTGTGCAGAAACTCCACCGTTGAAAATACATAAGTAAAAGGTTCAGGCATGGCCGAATGACCAGCCCCCTGAGTGATCAAGAGACCGAATAATCAAAGGCTAAATAGTCAAGAGATTAAACTGTCAAAAGATATCTAATACACTAGTAAAAAGTCCTATTTATAATAAACTAGCTCCTAGGGTTTACATGAGTAAGTAATTGATGCATAAATCCACTTCCAGGGCCCACTTGGTGTATGCTTGGGCTGAGCTTGATCAATCCACGAGCTGAGGCTTCTCTTGGAGTTGAACTCCGAGTTATGACGTGTTTTGGGCGTTCAACTCCGGATCATGACGTTTTTCTGGCGTTTAACTCCAGACAGCAGCATGTACTTGGCGTTCAACGCCAAGTTACGTCGTCAATTTCCGAATAAAGTATGGACTATTATATATTGCTGGAAAGCTCTGGATGTCTATGTTCCAACGCCGTTGAGAGCGCGCCATTTGGAGTTCTGTAGCTCCAGAAAATCCATTTTGAGTGCAGGGAGGTCAGATTCCAACAGCATCAGCTGTCCTTTTGTCAGCCTTTTTCAGAGTTTTGCTCAAGTCCCTCAATTTCAGCCAAAATTTACCTGAAATCACAGAAAAACACATAAACTCATAGTAAAGTCCAGAAATGTGAATTTAACATAAAAACTAATGAAAACATCCCTAAAAGTAGCTTGAACTTACTAAAAATTACCTAAAAACAATGCCAAAAAGCGTATAAATTATCCGCTCATCACTCTTAGAGGTCGCAGGTCAGAGGAGTAGATCCACAATTAGCATGGAATGCAGATATACATTACCATTTATCAATTCAATATCAACCTTGTCCTAAGCAGAGAATTCTGGGATAAGACTGATAGTTATCCTCCACTGCCTCCCCACTATAAAAAGCCAATTGGTAGGCCTACTAAAAAAAAGAACAGATAAGAATGAGCTAAGACCAAACTCCAATCCTCATAAGCTAAGGAGAAATTATGGTGTAACCATATACAAATATTATGGAGAGGTATGACTATTAACTAAAATATTTGTTTAGAATCTTATTGATTGCTTAAACATATGTTTAAAACCATATATAATCACATAAACTTGTTTTTGTAGTTTGGTCATAACAACAGGACTTATCAACAAAAGAAGGATGATATTCTAGATGAGGAAGTAGATGTGGCAGTAGAGGCAGCAACAAATCCATAAAACCAACAACCACAAGTGAGATAGTATATGATGTTCATATGAAAATGCACTAAATCACATGTTATCTCACCACTTGAATATATTATTTTTCAGAACACTAGAGAGGCAACACCACAGGTTAATGAAACCCCACCTCCATCTAACAATTTGGGTTCAAGTATTAAGGTTAAGCCAGTTGTTAGTGTTGAGACAACGAATGCTGCAAGCCCTTCAATGAGAGAAAGGTTCATGAAATTTATGTCTACCCCAAGCCTGACTCAACAAACTATTAGTGGCCTAAGACCATCAATAGCACTTAGTATGGGTGGCCCAATTGAAAGTGGTCCAAGTAAAAAAGGTAATCCAAATGTAAAAAATGGTAGAAGCTCAAAAGTTGGTCAAATTGCAAAAAGTGGTTCTGTAAAAAAAAGGTTTAAGTGATAAGGCTGATTTGGGTGCAAAAACTAGTCCAATGGTAAAGAGCGGCTCAAGTGCAAAAAGTGGAACAAGTTCAAAAAGTGGACCAAGTGCAAAAAAAATAAGAGGTAAAACAAAATTAGCAAGTGGAGGTGGAACAAGAGCTCTAACTCAGAAATAGTAGCTTTAATGTTGTTGTTTGTATTGAAAAGAGATAATTGGTGTTATAATTTGGACCAGTGGCTTCGATGTTGTGATTTAGGCCTATAATTTTGGTGTTATGATTTAGACCAATTACTTTGTTATTTTGATTTTAGGCCTATGATTTTTGTATTGGTATTATGATTTAGACCTGCACCTTTGCGGATTGGATTTAGGCAATTGTTTTGATTTAGTCCTTTATTTTGATGATGATAAGCATAGATTTGTTGTTTGCTATTTTGTAATATGAATTGTAGTTTGGTGTTAGGCCTTTGTCTTCATGATTTGTTTGTTTTTAATGACAAAATCTAGTTATGCTTCATTCATGAACCCAAGGATAATTGTAGCCATTTCACATAAGTTGCATAGCATTTATCATCATAAATATAACAAGAAATCATATACCTCCCATAACGAAAACGAAGAAACAATCTCTCTGGATTCCACTCTATCGTAGACTCAAGCACCATTGCATCAAGTCCATGCAGACACGGACCGTTGTTGTAGTTGAACTTCTTCTTCTTCCTATTCTTCAGCGCAGAAGAGGAGCCACCACAACCATTCACACAAGCATGAGGTATATTCTTTCTTCGTTGAGATGGTGACATTTTGGTACCTTAGGATTTACGAATCCCTATTATAGAGACGCGAAGAAGGTTTAGAGAGAGAATTTTATTTTAATATCATAAAACAAAAGCCACAAACTACAACAAATTCGACTGCAGACTTCAGCAATTCATTCTCATTGTTTACTCTTTATTAGGGCTCTATTATTCGAAGTAACTTATGAGAACGAAGAGAATGAAAAGAAGTTGTAATTTGTAAAGCTTTTTCTTTTTTATTCTAATTTAATAAATTCAATTATTTAATACTTATTTTTCACTAAGTCGTCAAAAGTGTCATGTCACACAATGCACAGAGCCATCATGGCAAATAAGGCGCTGCTTGATAGCCATTATTGCCAAAAAGTTACTCAGGTGACGAAAGGAAATGACCAATAAAATTTGATATTGATGTATACACATAACTTATTTAAAAAAGTAAAATGTACATCTATCTACCATATGAAAATTCATGTGTATTTTTATCTATGTTTTCATATATTTACTCATAAGTAAATATATCATACTATCATAGTAAGTTAAGATCTCTTTGTAAATAATTTAGACAACTCCAATTAATGGAGCTTTCTACAAGTGTTCTATCAAATATTTTGCCATGTATGTATATAGTTCGAAAAGAGAAGTGTTAGGGGCTATTAAAATTTATTATTTTTGGCCATTATTTAGCTATCAACGTAATTCTTTTAGTCTACTAATTCAATAACATATTTTATCTTATATTTTTAAACATTAATAGTTAATTATTGACAAAAAATAATAAATTTTGAGACTTATATGGTAAAATTGTGTGATATGCTCTAATATTTTAGTGCATGTGAGTTTTACATTATTATGAGATATTTTTTACTTTTCAAAAAATATAAAACATCACCTACGTTTTGTAGCTAAAATTTTTATATATGAATAATTTTAATATGAAATATAAAAATATTTGATTATTTTAATGTTTTATACGATTGTGGTGACGTTTTATAAAAAAAAATATTATTTTAATTGTAAAAACACAAAATGTTAGTGATGTCTTGTAAATAACCATAGCAGTGTTTAACAGATAGCTTAGTTCATTATAAAGGATTTCACATCTAATAATATAATATAGAAAAAGAAAAAAATTAACGTTTTGTGTGTAAAAATATTTTTAAATTTGTTAAATACAAAACGGACAGTGCCTTTTTTATTAAAAAATAATTAAAATCTATTTTCTTCACAAAACGGCAGGGCCGTTTTCATGTGATAATTTTTTTTGGAAATTCAAAGAAGAAAAACGTCAATGACGTTTTGAGGATTTTTTTATTTTTTTGTTTAAAAATCTAAAACCTAACAGTACATATTAATAATTAATTAATAATTTAATTTTATAATTAAAAACTAAATTTACTACAAGTATAAATTAACTAAAAAAATATAAATTAATAATAATTAAAACTTTTAATATTTTACGTAAACATAAAAAATTCTAAAAATAAACTCTAATCATTAAATAATAATCAAGATTAATAATTTTCTGTAAAATAATTATAATTATAATTTTTATTTTAAATAATTGTAATTTTAGTTTTATTTTACTAAAAATTATTAGCTGTGATTATTACTTAATGGCTGAGGTTTAATTTTAGAATTTTTTTTATGCTTGCATAAAGTATTAGAAGTTTCAATTATTATTAGTTTATATTTTTTAATTAATTTATACTTGTAGTTAATTTAGTTTTTAATAATAAAACTGAATTATTATTAATTATTAATATGTACTGTTAGGTTTTAGCTTTTTTTTTTCAAATAAGAAAATCAAAAAAAGAAAGTATAGAGCGCCAATGAAAAAAACTCTCAAATCGTCATTGACGTTTTCCTTCTTTAAATTTCAAAATAAAAAAAAATTACATGATGAAGAAAAAGTTTTTTGTTTTATTTTTTTAAATAATAACGGCACTGCCGTTTTATATTTAACGAATTTAAAAAATAATTTTATACACAAAATATAAATGACATTTTGTACCTTTTGAAAAGTAAAAACTATGCTATAACAATATAAAACTCACGTATACCAATAAAATATTAGAATACATCACACAATTTATTATAATACCAAAAATATATTAGCAAAATTTTAATAACCCTCTAACCTTTCTCTTTGAAAATACAACACACAGAAGTTCCTTGCAAACTTCTGTCAATATGACCTTTGGTACTTCATCCAAGTCATTTGATAATTTCATTGAACTTCTTTAGGAAGTTTGTTTAATGAAGTTAATTCAACAAGCATGAATAGATAAAATTTGCCAAACTCATGAGTGGAATTAATTTTCATTGTCACATAGACGTTATTGTCGATTTGTCATCGTCATTTTCAGGCCCATAGAGAGAATTAGCCAGCATTCAACCCTTGGAAAAAAGGAAAGGAGGCCGCCAATTGAATTTTAGGGAAATATTTAAACAAAGATTTAATTATTTTTAATAGTTTTTATAATTTTATTAAATTTTTAATTAAATTTTTATACTTTTTTAATTAAATTTTTATATTATTTTTAATTTTATAATTAGATATTTTTTGTGTTAAAAATATTAAAATTAATAAAATATTCTTTTTAAAAAATTATAGTTTAGTTTAGTTAAATATTATAGTCAAATATTTAGTTTAGTTATTAATTATAGTTATTTTTAATTTGTAAAAAAATATTTTGTTAATTTATACGCTAACAAAGATTTAATTATAAAATTAAAAGTAATATAAAAATTCAGTTGAAACAAATATAAAAATTTAATTATAAATTTAGTGAAATTATATAAACCAACTGAATAATTAAATCTTAAATAAACTAAAAATTATTTGAGTAAATAAACGTATTAGCAAGATTTTGAAAATCGAATCGGTCATCGAACCATTATAGTCACTGGTTTATTGGTCCAACCATAATTCAATTAGAAAAATCGTTTTAAAATAAAATAATAAATAAATTATAAATAAATATCCTAAAATATAATTATAGTCTATATAAATCTTAAATTATCTTTCAAATTTGAAACACTACATAAAATGTCATCAAACAAAGTTATATGATCTTATCAAAATATAAACTCAAAGTTAAATAGTAAACGAGACAAGAGAATGTCTTGAAACCAAAAAGTTATAATAACTTTAATAAGGAGATGATTGAGAACCTTATATGATAAACATATTCATGTGAACGGTGGTCACTTTATAATAATAAATTAAAGACATTACACATCATTCTAGCAACAAAATTCTGATTCCAACAAGATACACTGAATCATATATGTACAGTTCAATACAAAACTTATTTATTTATAAAAACTAAAAACACTATCAATAGAGGACAACAACATGATCAAACGGTAAAAGAGACAAAGTCTTTGACAATTGTTACAGGACAAATTACATTTGTATTTTGTAGTTACATAATTTGTAACATTTTTCAGCAATACCCTGCAATCAACATGTTTATCAATAACTAGTTCTCATTGAAAACAAAACAGTGTCAAGCATGAAGGTTTTCAATAAATAATAAAGTTAGTACCTCTGAATGGCACCCAAGCCTCTGCTATCCATTACCAAGTAGTCAAGTTTTAAGTCCTCAACAACTTCACAAACTTTAATGTCAAGAACAATCAACAACAAAAATTAAAAAATAGTAACAGATAATCACTCTAAAAAAACAACAGTAGCAACAAAACAACACAAAATCAATAATTTCACATTCATAAATCAAGAACAATTAGTAACAAAAAAAATAGCAGCAACAGCATAACAACACAAAATCAATGATTTCACATTCAAAAATCTAGAACAATCAACAACAATTACACACAAAACAGTAACATAGAAAAACCAAAGTTAATCAATAATCACATTACATTCAATAATAAATAATCAGTAAATTAAAATAATAAAATCACAACACATACAAAATAGCAGCATAGCAGAACCAAATAGAAAAATAAATTTAACACATCAGAAATTACCAAAACATACAAAGAAATTAAAAAAAGAAAGCTACGAACCCTAAGATAGAGGACGCAGCGTGACTGAAGGTCGCGGACAACAAGGACCGCGGAGAGTAGAATGGCTGATAAGCAGACAGTGACGCACCTGAGAAGCACATGATGTCTTGACTGAGAGGAGGAGGAAACGACGACGCTTGCGATGATTCTTCCTCTATGTGAGCGCAACGGCAAGCGGCGAGACGATAATGAGCGGGGAGACGACGGCAACACGACAGCGAGCAGCTCCAACCCTCAACCAGAGAAGCCACGGGAAGATGGGGACGACGTGCCAAACTACAAGAGAGGGGCTGGGTTCAGGACAAGGGGAAGGAGGAGGCTGCGGAGGTGCCGACAACAACGAATGGAGCCGACAGAACCCTAATTTTTCGTTAAAATTTAGAACCCAAATTTTTTGAACTTTGAAACTTTGCTTTTCTGATTCTGAATAAGTCACGAAAGGGGTGTTGGGGGAAGGGAGTGGGTGATGCGTTATGCATTGGGCTTTTTTAAAAAAATAAAATCCTCAAAACAACGTCGTTTATAAGAATCGGTCGGTTTTTGATACCGGCCAGTTCAACAATTTTCAAACAGTTTTTAATTTGACAATTTTAAATACTAAATCGGACCGTTTTTATCTCCGATCTCGATTCGACCGACCGATCCGATCCAATTTTCAAAACCATGCATATTAGTGAGAAGAAATGCCTTTTTTAATTCGTGAAAAAGTTTCATACACATTTTAGAGATAAGTTTCATTTACTCATGTTAAATATCTCGTGTGATGTGACGAGTATTATTTAGCCTTATCAATGAACAAATATCAGGGCAGTTGTCAGTATATTTTAGATAGAATAAATTATTATTTATAGTCACAATTTTTTTATGATATAAAATTATTTTTTATTTTTTTATATATAAATTTATTAATATTTTAAATATTTACAAAATAAAAATGATAGTGTATTCTTTCAAATTTTATATTTGTTTGATAGGTATGACTTTTTTGTATTTAATAATTATATGTTAAAAAAATATATAATTAAAAAATCATATGTTATGTTTGATAATGTTTTTATTAGAACTTATGACTTTTGATTTTAGATATTGAGAAATTATATACTATGTTTACTTTTTTGTTGATGAGTTACAATTTTTTATTTTTCATGATTATGCATGAATTAAAAATAGTTATATTTAATGTTTTGCATTGTTTATGGTTTATTATTTTTTGTTATTATTAAGTTTTAAATAAAATATTATTAGTTTAATGAGGTCAAAATAACGATTTTAATTAACATTTTAAATGAGCAAAAACTACTATTTTAATATGGAAAAATTGGCATTTCAACTGCTATTTCAAATGAGAAAAAATTGTAGTTTAATTCGGTAAAAACAATAGTTAAAATTGCCATTTTGTAAAATAATATGCTAGTTTAATTTAGTAAAAACAGTGATTGTAAAAAACTGTCATTTTATCTGGATATAATGATAATTTTAATCGTTATTTTAAACATTTTAAAAACTGTCATTTTAAGTTTTTAACTATAGGAATTATAGCAGTTTTTAGAATAGCCCTTCAAATTGCAATGTTTTTTAAAAGTGTTATTTTAAGATATAATGACAGTTAAAATCGTCGTAATTACGAAAAAAGAATGACTATAAGAACTATTTTTTTTAGTGAAAATTGATACTTCCAAAAACACACAAAAAAAAAAATTTTTTAGAAAGGAAGTATTTAGTAGTCTACTTTCTTATGATAAAAGCAATTTTTTTTACTCTAACCTATATATAATAAAAATATAAAAGAGAGTTAGTGTAAAAATTTTCGTTCTTAATTAAAATATCTTTAATTATATATAATTTATAAATAATTATTTTGTTAATTCTAAGAGTTGAAATTATGACCATTTAATTTTAATATGACATGCTTATTATCTAAATTAATTAATAATTTGGTTAAGTACTTTTTTCGTCCCTAATGTCTGAGACCAAAATCAAAATCGTCCCTGATATTCTTTTGTTATTAAAATCATCCTCAACATTACAAAACGTTATAAAATCGTCTTTTTTTACTTCAATTTTATTTTTTTTACCAAATTACCATTAATAATTAAAAATAATAAAAATAATATTAAAAACAAAAAAACCCTCCCCCCCGTATCTCTTCACTTTCTTCACTCCCCATCCCCTTCCTCATATCGCTCTCTTCGAAACCCCCAACCCTAATTTTTTCTCCCTTTTTGTCGTCCTACTATCTCCGCTCCCACCTCCTTCGCCACCTTCTTCTCCCTCTTCATCAATAACCTCAACCATTCCTCCATTGACGTTGGCCTCACCTTCCTCAGCCACCCACAACGACCACTTTTTTGGCGATCCTGACCCCTCCTTAGCCCTCAACGACAACCATGTCGGCATCAACCTCAACGGCGTCGTTTCAGCTCTGGCCACCGATTTGGGTCTCTTACTCTAGTGGTTTCAGCTCTGGCCGCCGCCATCACGTCGTTCTCCATCACCGTTGTTCCTATCCTCAGCTACAGCTGTGACAGCGCCAGCAGCAGTAGCTTCCCACACATCGTTCCTCCTCTTTCCCTCAACCGGGACGGCAACAAATGGCAACAACACCACCCCTCTTTTGAGTTCTCTATTTTTATCTTCGTTCTTCCTTTTTTTATTTTTTTTATTTTTGAAGAACATAAACATTATTTCTTTCTTTTTAATTTTTTAATTTCTGTTGTTGCTGATTTTGGATCTGAAATTGTGATTGATAATTATTGAATTATTGTTTAATCTAAAATTTTTGTTGATTTATTTTGTGGATGTTGCTGTTGATTTATTTTGGGACTGTTGTTGTTGCTGAAAGAAAAGTGTTGGGAGTAATGAGTGGGTGATAATAATTTAGGGTGATGAACGGGTAATAGAGAGAAAGAAGGTGTTTTGGTTATGATGGCAATGGTGATGGTTATGGTGGTAGTGGTGATGGTGGTGAGGAAAGGGAGAGGGAGGAGATGCGAAGCGATGATGATGATGTGAAGTTAATGGTGAGAGTGTGGAGATTTTTTTATTATTTTTGTTTAAGGGTAAAATTGTCCAAAAAATATTATTTATGGACAAAAGGACGATTTTATAATGTTTTGTAACGTTGAGGATGCTTTTAATAACAAAAAAAGGTTGGAGACGATTTTGATTTTGACCTCAGATCTTAGGGACGAAAAAAGTACTTAACCCTTTATCATTATTATCTATACATAATTTTAAAAAAGTAAATTAATATGTTAATGTACTAGTTAGCATAAAAGCGATGTTAATTATATTCGAAATAGACACAAAATCAATTTTGAAATTTCGATTGTAATTCAACCATACACTGTATATTTTGATTCTCCAACATATTATTCCTGTTAAAAAAGAAAAAAAAATCAAGCTGGCACAGAAAATGCCAACAGAAGGAAGGGTTGATTTCATGTATTCAACAACTAGATTCAACAAAGTCTGTGTTCCTACATTGCCTACATAAAACGACGCATAACAAAATCAATTTAATTCATAAAGATCAGAAAAAAAATCTTAATAAAAAATTATAAATCTATAAAAACAAAAGAAAATTTGTTATTATAATTGTTATAAATATCATTTGTCCTAACAATTATCTAATAGTCACGAGAAGTTTAAGAAAGTCCAAGCACAATTTACAGAAAAAGTGAATTGCATCACAAGATCAACGCACTTCGATCTAGGCTATATGGTATATGAAGTTGTAGAACAGATTTATAACTCAACATTCAACAAGTTTGCAGTTACATACGATATGATATCAGCTGAAGTTGAATGACGGTGCTTATTATTCGAGTCAAGAGGGATATTGACATATTGTGTCGTCATTCTCTGAGCGCGTTAAGTTTTGAGTGAGTAAATAAAGTGTCACCAAGATATATATTGGGACGATGGAGCAAGAACGTAAAGAGGAGGCACACACATATCAAGAACAGCCACGACGAGCCTCTGTTGGAGCCAAGAAGCAAGAGATTTGACGATTTGATGTTTCGGTCACAAAATATTTGTGAATTTGCATCAGAATCTGAGGAGTTGAGTGTGATTCTACACCGCGCTTATAATAATGCTATAGTTGAGATGCAATAATACAAAGCCAAAAACAAAGAAAAATATTCGTTGTCTCACGAAGATACTTTCTTGGAAGATATTAATGAGTTTCAAAGCCCTCCACACATAAGAACAAGAGGACATTCCAAAAATAGACTGTGATAAAAAAATTTAATCTTTGTTGACTGAACTAAATTAATATATGACAAATAAAACAAAAAAATTTTACACAAATTTTTAAAAAAGCTCTTATTTGAAAAAAAATTATCATGCTAGGTGTACATCAAATTCAACCACTAAAATACGCTATCAGAGTAAAATATATATTGAAATACAAAATACATATTAAAAATGAGTTAAACTATACATGTATTTATATATATAATACATATTTGTATACAAATATATAGCGACTGATTTTAGTAGTGAATTTTGGTGCGTAAATAGCATTTATAAAAAATATCTTCATACGAAAACAAGAGAAAATGATAAATTGATCCTTGACTTTTTGGTCTGTAGATATTTAAATCCCTGAAAATTTGAAAATATATTTAAGTCCCTCACTTCTTTAAAATCTGGACACATCGATCCCAGGATCTAATTGTCCCATTTTAAAAACTCTTCCACGTGGACATTCGTATTGGCCAGGTCAGTATAATGAGAGTCAGGTTTGATTTTTTTGTTAGGTCTGACAAACTCAAATAAATAGTAGGGATCAATGTGTCCAGATTTTGAGAAGGTTAAAGATTTAAATGTATTTTCAAATCCTCTAAGACTTAAATGTCTGCGGACTAAAAAGTCAAGGACCTCTTTGTCCTTTTCTCCAAAAACAATTACCGAAAATTTCAAAGACGTTCTCGTCACCTTCATTGCCTCTTCGTCTTCCTCAAGTCAGCATCGTCGTGGCTTGTCCACTGTCCCCTCATTTGATTAGCGAATCTCTTTTTCTCTGTCAATATCATCAGACTCAAACATTTGCTATGGTGAACAATAAAGGTTTAGATTTTTTTTGGCACTGTGATAGTGTTAGTTGGGTGATTATCCTGGTAGATTGTGATTCTGATACTTGCATTTAACTTTTCTGAATATTTTCTGTCATTCATTTTTTTCGTGGTTGTGTTCTAGGATTTAGGATTTCTTTTATTACCATTGTACTAATTTCTTGTGGTGTTATTCCAGTTTGCAAAGTTAGATGCATGTGTTAGTGTAGTTAACTGTTAGTTAGTATGACTGTAAATATGCATTTTTTTTAAATAAGTGATTGTTTAACATTTTTGAAAATTGGAAATTACTGTAATGGTGAACTTTGGCATATTTTGTTGCATTTTTTCATATGAGTGATCGACTGAGGCTCATTTTTCACCATGGAGGGAGGTTCGAGACCCAAGCTTCTAATAACAGAGTTGTGTACACATTAAGCCGCACCGATGAATGGATGTTTTTGCCATAACTGGTCATTACAAAGAGTAGGGCTATGATAAAGCTGATGCTTGTTGGTACTTGGACCATAAAAAATTTTAGAGTATGGTTTGAGAAGGTTGAAGCTGGATCAGGATCTAAGGGACATGGTTAGTCTCTGCCACTAAAATGGTAATATCATCTATATCTATTTTGAACATGGTCCCTCTGTCCTTGAGTTTATAATATATGAAATTGTCTGATGATGATGACTATGTTGGTGGAGGAGGTGACAAGGATGGCAATGTCTCAGGTTTAGAGTAACACAATTGTGTTAAGAAAACTAACATAATTCTAAGCCAATTGTGTGATCCTATTGAGCAAGAGACTCCAACACCACCTAGTGAGCCAATTGTGCAACCGAATACCAACTTATATGGACCCACACCACAACCCACATTAAAGCTCACACTAAAGCCCACATTAAAACTCATTATCAGCATGCCCTTATCACAGCCAAATTCCATTGCTCCCAAAAAAAAATCCCATCACCCCCAAGCCATTATCTTAACCAAATCCGATTACACCTACTCTCCCATTTCAGAAAAAAACCAACACAAAAACAACACAAAATGTTAAGAGAAATTACACAACCAAAACAAAAAAAAATTGGTGGCTTCAAGTTTAAAACTTCTGAAGGTTCTCTATGGCCTAGAGAATGTGGTAGGTTGAATCTATGGCTACTTTTAAATTTGAGCTCTTTCATTTCAAATTTTTTTTTCAATGTTGTTGTTGAGTCTGCAATGTTGATTATACAAGAGATAATTTTGTTTTGTCTCTTAACAATTAAATAAGAATAGAGCAAACACATTACTTGTGAGTATACTGAGATGTTGTGACTTCTGCTGGATTGATTATGCAGGAGACAATTTCATTTTGTCTCTCATCGAATAAAACAAAAAATAGAACAGAGAAGAGAAAATGACACAGCCATATAATTTGGTTAAACCACCTTGTGCAATGTAGCCTACATCTAGTTTTCACCATAAACGTGGTAAAATTTTCACTATCTTTCACAAAGATTACAAACACCAATTTTTCTTGGATTCTATCCAATCCTGTCTGGGACAAACCAAACTTCTACCCAATCTTGATTTGGCTAAGTTCACTCCCTAAACTTTCAACCACTAAGTGATCACCCATATGAATACAAAACAGAAATACAAACAAAAGAGTTTGAAATAATTTAGTGGCTTTTTTTAAGATTGCTCTCTTTGCCTTTTCTCTCAATGGCTTTTACTGATACCTCACTGATAAATCGACATTTCATGGTATTTATCTGCTTTAAATGAGTGAAATTCGTCGACCTTTCTCATGTTTATTCATTGAAATAGTATAGTTTCGTGAATTTCACCTAATTGTGCTTAATGATTAAAAACATGTTTTTTATGTTCTTAAATGGCTAAATTTAATTCACTTTAATTCCATTCGATGCCTTGATGTGTTTGTTGAGTGATTTCAGGCTTAGGAGGCAAGGATGACTTGAAGAAGTAAAGAAAAAGCATGCAAAAGTGGAGAATTCATGAAGAAATGAAGTTTGAAGTTCCTTATGGTCATGCGTACACATGAATCCCAAGTTGTACGTACGCATCTTTTGCATGAATCTCAAGTTGCACATACGCATGGTAGATACATACGCATGACTGTCACCATGTGATTTTCTTAAGTAAACATGTGGATTGCGATTTCAAGGTTTTTTTGGGGCCTAAACCAACTCATTTTTGAAGCATTTGATGCTGAATTCAAGGAAGATCAAAAGAGGGGTTCATTAGTATAGTTTAGAGCATGTTTTAGGTTAGATTTCTAGAGAGAGAAGCTCTCTTTTCTCTCTAGAATTTAGGATTTTAAGTTTAATTTTCCCCTTAGTTTAGGTTTTAATTATTGTTTTAGGATAGATTTACTTACATTTTCTTAATTTTCCTAGTTTTGCTTGTTAGTTTCTCTAATTTTGGTTAATTTTGATTTATGAACTCTCTTGTTAATTTGATTTTCTTTAATACAATTTGATCATTTATGTTTTATTGATGCTTGTTTGAGTTATTGTTATTATTTTCTTACATTTGGTAGTTTTAGATTTTATTATTCTTGCAATTTATTATGCTTTTCTTTCATGCACACCAAGTATTTGATAAAATAATTGGTATAGTTTTAGAGTAGAATTTTAGCACCCTTGGCTTGGAATTAGAAAATTAGGCGACCTTGAGTCATTAATGTCAAATTTGGATTGATAATCTAGAGTTGTTAGTTAATCTTATCTCCATTGATTCTAATCGTTTGCTAATTTAATTAGTAAATTGATTAGGACTTATGGATTAAGGTTAACTATACCTATTTGACTTTCTCCCGATGTTGGAGATCACAAATTAGGATTACTCTTGATAATTGTTATGTTATGATTAACGACAAGGATAGAAAATCTTGATTCTCAATCCTAGCCAAGATGTCTTTTTAGCATTTATATTTCTTTGATTGCTTTTATACTTTCTTGTCATTTAATTTCTTGTCAATTGTTTTCAAACCCCTTTTTCTCATAACCGATAATATGCACACCTAACTCAATTCCTTTTGAAAGACGACTCGAGATTTAATACTCTCGGTTTTTATTGGTTTATGTTCGTGACAAATAAATTAAACTTTAATAGGGTTATTTGTCGGTTTGGAACTACGTTTGCAACGAAATTCGAGTTTTGTAAATTGTGAATTTCTAAACCAGTATCTAGCCTTCCATCAAGTTTTTGGCACCATTGTCGAGAAAATGTAATGTATGCTTGTTATTGGTTATTGTTCATATGTGAATATTGTGAATAGTTTGCTTTCTTGTTTTTTTTAGGAGTTCTTTTTCTTTGTTTTCTTATTAGCTTTTGTTTTCATTTTTTTTTTACTATGAATTCTCATTCTTTTGGTTTCAAATTTAGTTGTAATTATGTTGCAAGAGATGCAAACTTTAATGATGGTTCACACTATGGGATTGGAAATCAATCTAGGGAAGAGCCGCATTCTTGTGAACGATCTTCATGGTATCCATATCAACTTCCTCCGTCATACAATAATGGCAATCTACACCATAATGCACACTAATCCAATGGTTATGATGAGCCCTCTTAAGATTTTTAACCTCAACCACCATACATCCATGAACCACATCCTCAACATTGTTCTTAAACACCTTACTCACAAGCCCCATCATACCACCAAATATCTCCATATGATCCAAATTCCTATCCACCGCCATATCACCAACCATATGCACCTCAAGAACAACCATATGAGCCATATAACCCATACTTAGAATCAACACCATTCCAACACCAATACTCCCAAGAACTACGACCCCATATACACCACCTCAATGTTCTCACCAATATGAACTACCTTCCAATTATGAAGCCTTTCTTCCAAACAATGAATCCTCTTTTCCACCACAATCCTCAATAGACAAAGCTCTCCAACCCTTAATTCAAGAGCAACAAGAGCTTCGATCTTTTCTCCTAAAGCAAGAGGGATGTTTTAAGAGGCCAGAAGACTATGTGGCAATCATCGTCGAAACCGTGAACTGCTTAGTTTCATTGCGTTCATGCAATCAAAGTACTCCTGTTGACGAATATGGAGAATCAACCGAAGAGCGTAGTGTAGAAGCGAACATGGAAGAAGTTGAGCAAGAGATATGTCCCATTGTTGACAATGATTTCACACCAAATAATGATTTCTTTGAGTTTGATGAACTTTCTTCCATTGAATCTGAAGTTTATGTTAAGGTAGATTTTACGCTACCTCTGATATATGACTTAAGTGATGGAAAATAGTTAGAAAAAGTTGGTGAGGAAGAAATTGAATTTGAAGAATATTGTCGAGATGTGGAAATTAAAGACGCTCGTCAAGAGGTGGAGGTACTTAAAGAGGAGCACAAGAGAGTGGAAATTGCAAGGCCGTTGGAAGTATCTCTTCCTAATAAGTCACCATCCAACACAACATTTGAGTGGGTAAAACTATTATCCTTAAGCTTTATTGTCCCACTTGAATATGGTTTACTTGAGACGGTTGACCAACTTAGAGCTCTTTGTGGATTAAAGAGCAAGAGAGGGAGGTGTAGTAGTTGGAAACATAATTCAAGAATCATTAAGGTTAAATCTTTAAAGTTTGAATTCCATGGTTGGCGAAATGCTAAATTGAATGGATTTCGGGGGGTGTTTTGGTGTTCAAATGAAAATTCTGAGGTGAGATCACCTGAATATAATCAAAAGGATCAACAAGAAGATAGGTTCATAAACAAGGTTTGGGATCCCGATATACATCATGCGGATTAATTTTGGGAGCTCTCAACTTGTTTGAAACTTCATCAGAGTTTAGTGCACTTGGTTGGAAATTATGGCGATCACTTGAAGTACAAGCATTGATGAAAGTTTCAAGATGAGTTTAAGCATAAACCACCATTACAAAGAGCTCACTAAAATGTTTAACTTAAGGACTTTAACTAAAAGTGCTAGGTGGAAGACACTCCACCATAGTAATATCTTTTCATTTTATATTTTGTATATATTGGTAAATAATTTAGATCTCCTTTGTAGATAGTTTTGTTAGGATTGTTTGATAGATTAGGTTGCTTAATAATGTTTAGTGTTGTTTTGGTAGCTTGTTGGGTGTTTGAAAGGCTCAATTTTGGTGGAAACATTTTGAAAAATAGAGTATCATTGTGCGTACGCATGACACCTTCAAAAAACCTGATTTGTGCGAGTACCATGTGCACGCACACACAAAAGAAAATTCCAAACTCATGTACGAGACAAACATCCGCGTATGAGACATCATCTCATAGTGGCAGTAGCCCGCGTCGCGTATATCTTCTCGCGTACGCACATGCTTAAAAAAATAATCATCATGCGTACGCAAGATACATGCATACGTACACCCCCATTTTGCCCTAGTCATGCGTAAGCTTAAAGGATGCGTACGCATGAATTCAAAATGCCACCCCTTTTGTGAGAGCTCTAACTCACATACACAACTTCTTCCCTATTTTCTTATCTTCTTCCTCGTTCTCCTCTTCCTTTCTTTCAGCCCCCATAACCTCTATAACCACCAAACTCTATCCCCAAGCACTATCGTAGCCACCGTCTCCCCTGTTAACAACCACCACCATCGACCACTACCCTTCTCCTCCTTCCATTTCTCTTTCTTTCACCGCCCTTGTCTGTGTTGCCACTAGCCCAAGTTCTTCTCCCATTCCGGCAACCTCGTTGCTGTCGGTGCCACCCTAAGCCATCGCCGCAGCATCCAATTTCCTTTCCTTTCTCTCCGTTTAGTTCCATGTTCCAGGATTTTACCATTTTTTATTTTCTATTAGTCTAATTTTGTTAATTAGTTTAATTTTTTGGATTAGAATTAGTTAGACTAATTAGTTAGTGGACTTTAAGTTGTTAGGTAGGGTGAACGTAGTATGTAGTGGATTTTTAGGTCTGGTTAATTTTTGCTGTGAATGTTTTGGACTTTCATGAACTTAATTGAATGTTGGTGGTTTCACTGTTTCTGTGTGTACTACTAAATATTGCTGCTTTACTCAGTTGCACTTATTTGTTTGATTTCCTATTAATTGAGAATTGAATTGATTTTGAACTCATGAGAAAATTTGTTGATTGAGTAAACTGTTTCACTATATAACTGAGTAGCTGCTAAAATTTTTGTGCTGGGCTCAATTGATTTACTATTTGTTGTTGTGTGTTGAGATTTCGTACTGTTCTGTTTCATTGAACTGCATGTTGTGAATTGGTGATGCAAGGTCTCATTGATGAAATTCTGTGTCAATATAACCTTGCATACCATATGTTGTAACAATGCCTCAAAAGTTTTTTTTGAACAAATATTTGTTCAACTTCTTTTTATCTCAATGTGTGTTTTCATTCTAGTTTACTTAATTGCATTGAGATCCATGTTTAAACCTCTAAGTGACCAGAAATTGTTGAATTTTGCATATTTGAGGCCGTCCATCTATAATTGGAAGTTTGATCCATTTACCCTATGTAACCTCCTGTAATTCACCTTTGTCCTTAAACGGTTTGAGTTACTTTAGGCTTGAAATTTCAATTCTTTTGATATCAATTTTACAATTTTAGTGTCTGAATGCGTTGATGTACGAGTATGCTTCGTTTTATAGTTATTTTTATTTGATTCATCATCAATTGCTCATGCTTATGCCTAATGATGTGTGAACCTTATTTGTTGAATATGTGCTATACACATACATAGAATCACTCATCTTTGGCATAACACATATTTTATGAAGTTGAATGTGAGCTTGTCTATTTTACGCTTTTTGAAAACTCTTCGAAGATAAAGATCACCCTTGTTATGTACATAATAACTAACTTTTCTTTTTATAACTAACTCTTTTCTTTTTTCTAAGTGTATAACAACTATATTTTCTCACTTCTTTTTGGTTGAATAGGCAAGGTAACTAACCTTGATTGATCAAAAAGTGATTTCTGATTGATTTTGCTTTGTAATTTCACTTATACTTCAAATCAATTCTATTTTCACCTTCAGCTTCCCAAATACTTAATTTTTTACCTTAGTTTCTTACTTTTGCCTGCTTGCTTATATCATTTTGCTTTATATACCTTTAGAATGTATTTCATATACCCGTTTCCTTTGTTCCTTTTTAGGACGACTAATAGAAAAGGAAAGGGTAAGGCCACAGGGTCAGAAAAAAGAAAGAGAATCAAATAGGCCGTTGAATCAGTAGATGAGCTGCAAACTGAAAGAGCCATCAGTAGGAGAGATAAGGAGAATAAGAGTTTGCCTCCTACTGATGAGTTTAAGTTCTCTAATATTTACTTAGATTTAAAGTTCCCAGACTTTTGAAAACACAATCTGCATATTGAGTGGAAGCTCCAAATCCCTGATGAGCTGAACCAATATACTAAGGTTCGGATTACTTAGCGGGGATGGGTATTGTTAGACTGGGAACTGGTGACTGTGAATGCATCGTGGGTCTATGAGTTGTATGCCAATTACTATACGGGCCCTTGATGTAATTCACCTACGGGGAAAGAAGATCTCGATTACTGAGGAGGCAATAGAGAGAATCCTTCACTTTCTGCCTAAGACTATTGACAAGGATGCTTATGAAGAGGCAGAAAGTGAGAGGATGTTATTGACATTTAATTGGGATAAGGTAATGGAGGTCATTGCCATGCCTGGGACTACATAGATTTATGGAGCAAGCAAGACAACTCCCAGGATATCTCAGTTCATGTCCTGACTATAGAGGCTCAGATATGACAGCAGATTATGTCCTATTACATGATGCCCAGCACACACAAGATTGACATTACTGCTGACATGGCGGTCTTGATCTGGTGTGTCTTGGAGGGTTAGAAACTATACCTTCCAAAGCTCATCAGAAAGCATATGGGGTGGGCTCACTACATTGGTAACTTGGCCCTCCCCTGTTTGATCATGCAGTTAGCTACGGAGGCCGAAGTTTTCCTTGCCACTGATGAGAGACCGACAGTCGCTGGGAATAAGACGGTCATACACATGGCGACTGGTACAAGTCTCAGCTGACCACCAGACGCAGAGGCTGCAGTCAGCCAGCAGCCACATCAGAGGCCGGTACCTCAGCAGCAGCATCAGAGCCACCAGCAGCACCACCATCATGATCACAACCAATCTACCATCTGTTCCATCGGCTCTTTGAGGAGATAGCTCGCATGGAGCGCCACTCCAAGCGTCGTTATGAGAATATTAAGAGACATAATCGGGACTAGGACAAGATGATTGAGGAATTGGACACCCTATCTGAGGACAATGAGGAAGAGGAGCAGGATCTACCAGCTGGAGGTGGAGATGATGAGGATTCCTTCCATTCCATGTGAGCATAGAGGACGATGCTTAATTTTAAGTGTGGAGAGATCGTCTGACCAAATCGGCGAAATTTTTTTGGTGAAAATGCTTCTATTCTGAACACTTCTATTTCAATTTTTAGTATGCTTTTTGGATATTTGTATATATTTTACTATCTTGAACGCTTTTCTAGCTTCTACACTTTATTAATTTGATTTGTATACATTTTTACTACATTCTAGTTTACTTTAGTTTACTGTATCTTCTTGATTATGGTGTGTATGTACATAGTTTTAATTGTAGTTGATTAGCTATGATTGGATAATGTGGATAATTGAACCCAGTTTATCGTCCTATATGTATGTAATGATTTAAATCCTTTTGAGAATAGAAAATGAACTTAAGAATTTTGATTTTCATCCAATCACATTACCTATACATATATATACATATAATAAGCTTAGTCAATTAATGAAATTTCCAAGACAATTACCTTTTATACAGGGCATCCAAATTGATTTGAATTGACCAATTTCCAAGACATTACATGCAATTTCGGGTAACCTTTTTTTTCTATTGAGGTTCAGATGAAAAATAAATCTTGAAAATACAGTGGGATTTATGGGAGTCCTCAATTTCATAATAGAATTTTTCTTTTGGACGGCCTTCTCTCCTAGGCTTTGACTTTTCAGGGGCCTTGGCTCCTCCTAGGTGATTTTAATGAAGTCCTTTACTCTTATGAGGTTAAGGGTTGCCATTTCTCTAGTTAGAGAGCATATACTTTTGCTTTAACTCTTGTTAACTCTGAGTTATTTGATCTTTAGATGGTTGGCAGGAGATTTTTCTAGTATCGACATGTTCAAAATTCTTTAGAAGTTGCTAAAAAATTGGATTGAGTTGTCATCAATAGTGCTTGACTGTCTTTATTTCCAGAGGCATATACTTAAATCCTTAATAAATTATAGTAAGATCACTAACCAAGTCCTTGTCAGGTGCAAAGGTCATTCACAACCTAAAGGTAATATGCTGTTTAGGTTCCAGGCCACTTGGTCAACATAACCTGCATATAAGAATGTGGTAAATCATTCTTGGGAGATAGTAAGTAATGGGATCCATAATAAGTAAGCTGAGGAACAGAGGAATTCTCTAGAATTTAATTCCAAGGTGTTTGAAAACATTGTTGTGAAGAAGAGTGAGTTGGAGCGGCAAATTAGCGATGTCCAAAAGCATTTAGAAGGAGTAGATACTTTAGCCCTAATGATTAAAAAGAGGAAGCTAATCGAGGACTACAATAACATTCTAGTGCTTTGTAATTCCGAAATTCTAGGGAACAATAGGTAAGGTTTAGAAACAGGAACACAAGGTTCTTTCATCTTCAAATGTTAGTTGCAAAAAACATAACAAGATTTGTGGGCTTTTTATGGATGATGGGGTTTTGGAAACTGGTTTGGAAGCTTTAACCAAAGAGGCTGATAATTACTATAAACTTTTATTCTACTCAACTGAGGATATAGAGCTAGACAACTTTGGTAATGTTCTTACCCCCTCTCTCAATATGGTGCTTATAACAACTTAACTGCCCCTGTGATTTTGGAGGAAGTTAAAGTGACTGTCTTTAGTATGATCTCTTTTAAGACTCCAGGATTTCATGGTTTTGAAGCCTATTTCTTAAAAGAGTATTAGGAGATCATTGGAATTAATATTTGGAATGTGGTTTGACATGATTTCTTGGGTAGTCCTATTAGCCCTAATATTACAAAGACTTGAATTATTCTTATTCCTAAGGCGGATGTGCCATCTTCGACGAAGGACTTCAAGCCTTTCAATCTTTGCGATACAGTCTATAACATTATTATGAAGGTTCTTGTCAATAGACTTCACCCCCTTTCTTGCTGATATTGTTGGGCCTCTTCAGGGTGGATTTATTTTGGGAAGAAGAACTCCGAATAATATCATCATTGCACAAAAGGTACTCTACTTCATGAAGCACACGAAGTCAAGAAAATATACTTTAACTTTTAAAATAGATATTAAAAAAACTTATGACAGAGTTGAGTGGAGATTTTTTGAACAGACTCTCTTTTGTTTTGGGTTTTGTAGAGCTACTATTAGGTTGATTGTGAATTGCATGACAACTTCATTTTTATCTATCCTTTGGAATGGTAGCAAATTGGATAGTTTTTCTCCAAGGCGTGGGCTTAAACAAGGTGATCAAATGTCATCATACCTTTTCATTTTATGTATGAAACACCTAGCTTTCTATATCAATCATCTAGTAAATGAGGGTAATTAGGATCCAGTTGTTGTGTCTAGAGAGGATCCTAAAATATCGCACTTAGTGTTTGCTGATGATTTATTGCTTTTTTGTAAAGCGAGGAACAAGTGTAGCTGGTTATGGAGGTTATGAACAATTTTTGCAAGGTCTAAGGAGAATCCAAGGCTCTTTGCTCTAAAAATATTTCAGCCAGAAAAAGGGATATTTTTACAAATGTTTCTTCCATCTGTCTTGTTCAAGACTTAGGCAAATATCTCGGGATGAATATGAGCCATTCTTAAGTAATTAGAACATCTTTTCATGACATCCTTGATAAAATTCGGGGAAGATTAGCCTGTTGGAAGGGTAGGATGCTTAACAAGTTAAGTAGACTCTATTTAATTAATTCAGCGGTGGCGTCAATACCTACATACCACATGTAAGTCTCTATTTTTCCGAAGGTGACAACTGACAAATATGTTCTATGATGCGAAATATTTTTTGAAAAGGACAAGCAGAAAACGAGAAAATAAATCTTATTAGTCGGAAGAGCCTAGTTACTCCAAAGAAACATGGCAGCCTTGGCATCAAAGAATTGGCATGTGTCAATATCTCCTTGATGGAAAAACTAGTGTGACAATTTATCAAGCATCCAAATAAAATTTGGGTCAAAATTTTGGCAACGAAATATCTTCCTTATTAAAGTAATAGATATTGTTTTACTCGTGGTAATCTCTCTCATATTTGGAAAAGCTTGTGTAAGATTTTTGATTATTTGGGAGAAGGTTTTAAATGGTGCATTAGTCCTCTTGATTAGAATTTTTGGTTCGATAATTGGAGGAAAGAAGGAGCTTTAGCAGAAGAGTTGGATTACAGCCACATCTCTAACTCAGATATTTGTATTTTCGACTTGTGGCTCAACGGGTAATGGCATCTCAACGGCCAATATTCTTTTTTATAACCCGGAGGCTCAATTCGGATCGGAGGTAGGATGGTTTTGGTTCGAGACAGCTTTTAAGCCAAAGCTAATTCTGTGTGCAACCTTGTCAACGTGTTGGCTTAGCATGTTGCATCATGCATGAGCTAATTGGATCGAGCTGAAATCTTGTACAATCTTTATTGATTGATGATCTCTGACTTTAAATCTTGTTTATGAAAATAAGTTTGATAGTTTTTGTAATTATGAGTGAATCCTACTTTATATAATTAGTTTTAATTTAAAATTTAGTTAAATTGTTTGAATCTTTTCTTGTACATGTAGCAATTTATTAGCATGTTAGATTAGGAAATACTGTAAAAAACTAAAATAAGAATTAGTTAAACTTATTTAATTTTTTTATAAAAGAATTTAGTTAACATATTTTAAAAGATATTTTAAATTTATCTAAAAATAATATTTTACTGGATATTTCTGTCTAATAGTTTTTATTATCAAATTAATTCTTATATTAGATTATTTATTTTTATATTTTTATTAAAATATTAATTGAGATTAATTTTTAACAAAAACATTTATTAAAAATTGATCAAATAACTAAAATTTTTTAAAATTAAAATATCTGAGTAAAAATAATGATTTGAAGTATGGTTGTAAAATCACTTATTTTGAGGGATTAAGCGTTTGTTTGGGCACCATTAAATCAATAAAAAAAACTTTTTTTAATAAAAAATATTTTTTTATTTTTTAATCTGTTTGACAAATTTTATTAGTAAAAATAAAAATACTAGAAAAATAAAAAAAAATATCTTTTTTGAGAAGCTACAATTTACGGAATTATTTGGGCACCATTTTTTAAAAAGATTTTTTTAAATGATATTTTTTTAAAAGATTTTTTTATCTATCAATTATATTTGGGTAAAATAAGATAAAAGTATTTTTTTGTTCATTTATTATGTGAAAAACATCTTTTTTTAAGAAAAAATATGTAAATTATAATTTCTCAAAAAAAGATGTTTTTTATTTTTCTAGTACTTTTAATTTTACTATTAGAAATTTGCCAAATACATTAAAAAATAAAAAAGATCTTTTTTCAAATAATAAAAAAAATTCGATTTAGTGGCACCCCAACAAACACTATATCTTTTTTTAAAAGATTTTTTTCTTAAAAAATTTTTTTACATAATAAATGAACAAAAAATATTTTTATCATATTTTATCTAAATATAATTAATAAATAAATTTTTTTTACATAAAATTACTTTTATTTTTATAAAAAAATTTAAAATAAAATCATTAAAATTTTTTTTAAAATTACGTCCAGAAAAACTCTAATTTGATAAAAAGAACTAACTTTTTATTGAAAACTAATTTTGTTAAAATTAAAAAAATACTCATTCATCATTGTATTCGAACAACACTGGGAATAAATCAGAGCCATACTAAAAATAAAAAGTCAGGGCACGGATTTGGTACGCCACACATATTTGCACACCGAAATACCAAAATGCTGTTTAGCACACCGAAACGCTGGAGAGCATCAAAATAAAAATATTTATTTTTTTAGGGCCTTTTCTACAATTATATATAAAATAGAAGGGTCATTTTTTATTTTAATTTAAGAGAAAGTATAGGGAGCCAATGGCCTAAGCGTACAATGTGTACAATGGAGATTTAGGAAATATTAGAGATATGACCATTAATGTTACATTGTCCCGTCAGGTTACGTTTTTGGGATGAGTCATGGTATTAGAGTTCTAGATCCAAAAGGTCAAGAATTCGATTCATGGTGAACTCCAAAATCAACTTAAGTTTGTACGCTTAGGCCATTAGCTCCCTAACACTACCCTTAATTTAATTATTAAAATTAATTAAACACTCAGTATTTAGTTAATTATTACCGCCCCTAACCTCCTCTTCCAGATTTTCTCCCTCCCCTTCCTCTGCCATAGCGCACCACCCCTTCCATTGTCTCCAGTGCCGATAACGACTGAAACTTCCCCACCACCTCTCTTACTCGCTTTTTCGTCACGCTAGCAACTCCTTTTCTTCTCCCACTCAGCTATGGTGGTTATTCGGCACGCCCAAAATTCACTGCCGACACTCCACCGAAATTTTCAACGACTCCATCCCTTCAGAAGTGTCCACATCCTCATGCTCAATAGTGGGATCCACTTCCATAGCATAGAAATTGATGAGATTATTGACCAAAGTTGGAGTCTTGGATCGTGTTGAAAAACATCGTTGGGATTGTGAATTGGATCGGTGGAGATTATGAGAACAGAGTTTCGAACACTGGCAAGAAGGATCGAGAGTATTGTGCTACATGTGGTTTTGCCAATGCCATCTTTGCCACCAAAAAAACTCATTTGAGAGTTTTTTGTTCTAAAATATTCTGCACCGTTCTCTCTTGCAAATTCTGCTGATCCGCCATAGCCACATGTTTCTCTCTTTTGGAATATTCTGCCAAAGCCTAAAATGAGATTGGCATTTTTGAACCATAAATTATCATTCACACAAATATAATTATATCTTTTCATAAATGAATTATTGAGCAATTTAATGAGATTAATTTAGAGTATTATTTTTAACTTTTATAGTAACTAAAATCATTTAAAACTAAAAATTAAAAATTAAAATTTGTATTAAATACTATCTTTAAAATAATACTGATATCATATTAAAATACACGTAAACATAAATATCAAAACATTGTAAGCACATCTGAATATTCTAAAATTAGTCTCTTATTTTGTATTAATTTATATACAAAGATATGTTTTATATATACAAATATCACTCTTATTTTTTTGTGTCTTTGTTTTATTAGATTTTGTAAAAAAACAAAACAATTTTTAGAAAAATATTAAAAAAATTTTAATGGATAAGATTAAAAAATTATATGGATATTTATGAAAATTTTTAAATATTAGTTTGATTATAATAAAATATATTTATTTTATTTTTTTAAAAAAATTTAGGGTTAAAATGAATAATTTTTTTAATATTATTTAAATTATATTACTAAAACCTATAAATTTATTCTAAAAAATTATTAATTTCACATAACAACTTATTATAATTAATAAAATTATTTTCCATATCATTTAACTATAGTTAATAAAATTAATGTAATAAAATTACTAATTTTTAATATATATAATTAATTAAATTACTCTGAATATTACTGATTTATAGTCTAAGTTGTAAGGTTTATAGATTTATGAGGTCTTTATTAATATAATATGAGACTTTTTTTTTATGTTATTTTCTTGTATTTTTTATGTACTCTTTGTACTCTTTTTATTTGTACTCATTTTTATAGTATCTTACTATAATTAATAATTTTTCATAACATATTACTATAATTAATAAAATTAATTTAACATAATTACTAATTTCTCATATCATGTTAATATAATTAATGAAATTGCTTTAAAAATTTACTAATTTTTTGGATCATATTACTTTAATTAATAAAATTACTACAAAAATAATCAATTTCTTAAATTATATTATTATAGTCCATAAAATTACTCTAAAAGAATACTAATTTCACATGACATCTTACTATAATTAATAAAATTATTCTCAATATCATTTAACTATAATTAATAAAATTAACGTAATAAAATCACTAATTTTTAATACATATTACTATAATTAATTAAGTTATTCAAAATATTATTAATTTTTTTAGAACATCTTACTTTGAAAAAAAAGATATATTTTATATATCTAAATATTACTTTTATATTATATACAAATATCAGTCTTAATTTTTTTGTCCTTTTTTTATTAGATTTTGTAAAAAAATCATTTTTAAAAAATATTAAAAATATTTTAATTGATAAAATTAAAATATTATATGAATATTTATAAAAATTTTTAAATATTAGTTTGAATATAACAAAATATATTTATCTTATTTTTAACAAAATATATTTATCTTATTTTTTTACAATTAAATTTACTATAATTTTATTGTTGGAGAAAAACATTAATTCATTCACTCTTCTCTTATTATAATTAATAAAATTATTTTTCATATCATTTAACTATAGTTAATAAAATTAATGTAATAAAATTACTAATTTCTGATATATATATATATATATATAATTAATTAAATTACTCTAAATATTACTAATTTATAGTCTAGGTTGTAAGGTTTATAGGTTTATGAGGTCTTTATTAATGTAATATGAGATTTTTTTTATGTTATTTTCTTATATTTTTTATGCACTCTTTGTACTCTTTATCTATACTCATTTTTATAGTATCTTCTTGTAATTAATCATTTTTCATAACATATTACTATAGTTGATAAAATTAATTTAACATAATTATTAATTTTTTATACATATTAATATGATTAATAAAATTACTTTAAAAATTTACTAATTTTTCAGATCATATTACTATAATTTATAAAATTACTAAAGAAAAACTAATTTTTTAAATTATATTACTATAATCCATAAATTTACTCTAAAAAACTACTAATTTCACATGACATTTTACTATAATTAATAAAATTATTTTTGATATTATTTAACTATAATTAATAAAATTAACGTATCAAAATCACTAATTTTCAATATATATTACTATAATTAATTAAGTTATTTTAAATATTACTAATTTTTAGAATATCTTACTTTAGAAGAAGATTAAACCGAATTATTTAACTCATAATAATTGATTTAGAATATAGAATTAAATTTTTTAGTGATTCAAATGTAGAATTAATTTAAAATGTAAAATTTATTTATTATTTATTATTTTTTTCATAAAATATTTCATCCTTCTCAAAACTCCAACAAATAATGACCAGTGGATAAATCTAATCAACCTCGTTTTTTTGTTTAACAAAAAATTAAAAATCGTAAATTTTAATAATCCAACAAATTAAAAGGAAGATCTTATTGTGAAACTCACGCTCTCCTTGCTGCTCCTTGCTGCAAGGTTGTTGTGGATCCAGAACTTTACCGAGAAGATAGTGCCAAAGCCGCCTTGGCCCATTGGAGAGGAGAAGGAGTTGATGGCGCGTAGAAAAAGTGAGTAACAGATACAGTGAGGAGGTTTGGAGTCGTCGCCGGCGGTAAAGATAGTGGAAGGCGCAGTGAGCTTGCAACAGTCGAGGAAGAGGAGGAAGCTAAGAGAATGACGAAGAGAATGAAGGCATCTGCCCGGTGTACACGCGACAGCATCTCCCTCTTAATCTCATCCTTACTATACCGTAATCTTTTTTGTATGGTTGCTGTTGAGGCGTTGCTGCACACATGAAATATTGTCGTTTGGCAACGCGGTTGCGGGCGTTGGGGATGCCGTCATCGGAGGTGAAAGACCGTGTTGGTAAGGAGGGTCGTACGCGTTGGCAGTAAGGATATTGGCCAAGAAGCTATCCTGCCTACACGTTGTGCTATCATTGGAAGTGAAGTCCCATCCTCTTCCACTTTGGCTTGATGTCCCCACTCCGACAACGATGTGCAAAATAATACAAAAGAAATATCTTATTCAATAAAATTTTTATTAATTTTGAATTAATTTAAATATCTAATTTTTAATCTTTTGATATAATACCACAAAATATTTTAAATTTAACAACAGTAACCATCATAAAACTAATATTTATAAAGTTACCCCACTAACACAAAAATTATATAAACTATTAACTGGCCAATCATGTGAAATTAAGTTCAGAAAGATCTTTATCGTTAGATTAAAAAATATATAATAATCTAATGGTTTCTCATTAAAAATGCTCATCAGTCAGCCAAATCACTTTTTGGCACTTCGATGCACAAACACCTTTGGCATACCGAATCCGTCCCCAAGTAAAACCTACAAGAACAGTTCCATTAGCGCGGAATCTACTAAATCTTTGTCGTCTTCTTCAGGCTTAGTTTCAGCTCCCATTCTATTAATTCAAAATTCTAAATCCTGAAATTTTCCACGAGCAGAACTTCGTCTATTATTGATTATACCGATTTCGCTGTCCATCGCATCGTAATGTTAAAGGTTCAAGGGACCGACAATGGAGCGTTTCTGAAACCCTAGAAATAAAGAATTCCAATCTTGCCAGCTGAAGAGAGTTCTCAAAGTGATTTTGGGGCCTACTTACTTGCGTCCATGGCAATAATCGGCGACGCTCTCCGCCAGGCGTTCATGCCGAAACACGAGTACGAGAGCCTCAGAGAAGAAGAAAAAGCATGGGGCAAGATTCAGAGGCCTCTAGTTATTTCTGTTGTTGCCGTTATTATTATCGCAATCTTCGTTTGCACCGTTATCAGCTTGAGAATCCTATTTCCCGGTAGCAGCGGCAAGAGACCGTTCTGCGTGGATCGGAAGCTTCAGACGTGGCAGATAGGTACAACAAAGAGTGATTCCGATTCGGATCTTCTTCCCAGCGCTTTCTATCTCACAGACCAGGAGATCGCTGATTATTACTGGATGGTTGTGTTCATTCCTTCTTTCATCGTTTTCGCGGTTTCGTCTTTGTATCTTGTTGCTGGTAAGAGATTCGTTCATGTTATGCATTTATGGTTAGGGTTTTTGTGCCTGATTATCATTTTTACGGAAAGAGACTGGGATTTAATCACATTTACAGTCGGTGAGTGTGATACTTCGATGGTGTGTTTTCTTGTTTCTTCTATATCTAGTAATGAAAGCCTTTTATAGTTGTAAATTGAGGGAATTTAAGGCGCACCAGCTAAATTGAGATGAAAATGCTTTTAGTTGAAGAAATTCAGGAGTTATGTGCTGGAATTCTTGTCCAAGCAAATGCTGAGAAGAACTGCACTTAGATTTTTTAATTTTCCTTTTAGAGAAATTTATATAATCCATAATTGCCACTGATTCTGAAGTCCATTTGGTGTTGATGAAGGAATAAACTACTTACAATAGTCACTGGGCATATATAGCATGGCAAATGAGCTATGTAGAAGTGCCCTTCGTCCTTTCCTTTAGAATATATTGCGTGCGTTGCTTTAGGGGGAATCAAGTATTTCATATTTAGGGTTGTTGAATGATCCTGCAAAGCATCCTGTTTTATATAGGGTCTGGGAAGGGCCACACACAAAGGGTATTTATGTAGACAACTCAACCGGTCAACCGTTTCTCCAAGGCTTCTCTTTTGGACGAAAGTAACTTTGAATTATAAGCATAAAAGTGCAAGCTAAGTTTGAATGCTGTGCAAGTCCAAGTTGTATATGTCAGTAGTTCATATGTCTGATATAAGTGATAACTGCAACCGGATCATCCTCTCTCGTTATAGTTGCATGTTTTCAAAATCACATGTTTGCAAACATTGATGTCATCAATAATGTGAATATCTCTATGGATATTCTTGATGTTTTGTTTAATATGATAATTATCTTGCAGGCATTGCCGTGGCATTTTCTGCTCCAATAAGGCATGGATGCTTGAAGGTGGTTGAAAATAATTATTGTGCTTCAAGACGGGGTTTGTTTTCTTCCATGTCGATAATTATTCCTCGTCCTTTTCGAATGCTCTGAAATTATTATAACATCACTATTCTTCATATCTTCCTACATGAGAGCATTTTATGCATTCAACTGTCATTTACGTTACGTTTGATCTGTTTGCAATGGATAACTTACAGGTGGTGTGCGATGCCTATCCATCTTGAATATTATCTTTGCTATCCTTTTTGGTCTTCTTGCCTTGTTTCTTGGTTCAAGTCTGTTGACATTAGTGAGCAATTGCTCTTCACCTCTGTTTTGGTGTTTTGAAATTTCATCATGGGGACTGGTTATTCTATACAGTGGCACTGCCTTTTTCTTGAGGAGAAGGGCAGCTGTAATTCTTGATGAGGGAAACTTTAGTAGTAGAAATCTCGGGCTGGAAATGCTTGAAGCTAATCCTATGGAAATTACATCAGACGTGGAAAGACGCGTCAACGAAGGATTCAAAGCATGGATGGGTTCATCCCTTCTTTCCTCTGACGACGAAGATGAACCTGATAATTACGAAGAGGCACCTCATTTAACACGCACTAACTCAAACAGGCAAAGACTCGGCAGCTGTTGATATCATCCTTTCTAACCTTGAGAAGTGCTGGGATGGAAATAGAATTCAATTTCGGAGGAAAACAAAAAATGTTTGGACATGTACCATATCCGGAAAATGTTTGATTAAAGGGGTATGAATTTGGTGCTCCTTTGAACCATGATTTCATCTAGTTAGTTAGGGAATTTGTGTAGTTTAGTGTGTGAATGATTAAGCTTTTACTTGTATGTTGGCAAAGCTGTCTAGGCCCCATTTTTTTCCGCGGTTAGAATTATTTGCTCCATTATTGATTAATTATGTTGTCGTTGACCCAAAGATTTGCAAAGGTAGGATAGGATAATGCTTTTTTTAAATTTTTTTTAGAAAAATACTATTCTTTTTTTTAATTTTTTTTAGAAAAATATTATTTTAACAACCAAAATATAATCGACAATTAACAACTCATTGGTCAGTGGCAAACCCTTAAATGAATTTCAGTATCGGAGTGGATTAGTCCTTGACTTGCCGAGTTGGGGGATATCATGGAAAACCAAAAAAAATTGTGGCGATTTAGTCAAATAATTGATCCGTGTATACTAAAACAAGGTTATTAAACTCGCCTGTCTAAGTAAACTTATGGATCTTACCTAGACTTCTACAGGTAAATTTGTACAAGTTTATTGTTACAAATTATTTTAAAATAAAAAAATAGAGTAAACTATCATTTCTATCCATAAAAGTTAAAAATAGTGACAAATTTACCCATAGAAAAAGGAAAATACCAAAGTACCCATCAGTGATGACTTCCGTGTGTCAAAACTACCTCATTGTTACTTTCGTGTGGTCATTTTTGGTTAATGTGTGCATTTCGTAATAGGTTGGAAATCTTTGTCTTGTACCTCATCTCTTGTTTGGGCCTCCAGCTCAGTCCCACCATCATCCTCATAATGAGTATTACTTAATGTTGTCTCACTCATCTTTAACTGTTTCTTTGCTCTGTTTTTCTTCTTTGGAGTTGGGGTCCTCCTAACACAGGATTTGGGTCTGTGCTTAATTTGAATCCTACTAATATTTAAAATCTTAACTTCTGGTTTAGGAGCTTGATTTCCTTCAACCAAATCAGAAAAGTTTACGGAATGCTTAGTGAACAACTCAACTCTCCTCCCATTAACAATGGTTGCTTCATACATGGTCACAACATCCATGTCAAATCTCAGCAACTTTAACCCACCATCCAACTCCTTTTCTAGGTTGCAGTGAGTAAAATTCACTCACATTAGTGTACCCTGTATCCTTTAGCAAGTTAGTTATGAAGAACCTATTTAGAGGATACACATTCATCTCTCAATCTCCGTTTTTTCACCACCAACACATGCCAACTTTTCATCATCACCCTTTTCAAACTTTTCTCTGTGACTAATTACCAACATTATGTGGAGGTAGCCATCTTTACAAAGACATACACAGACAACACATCATTCATGATACAACCACACTACTTATGAAATGCAATCAAAACATTGGATGTCTAGCCAAAGTAGAAGAACACAACCAGATCAATCCTAAATAACAAGTAATCACATACCATCTTCATACTAGGTTAACCCAAAAAAAATTGAACCAATACAAATAAACCCTAATTAAAATTCCAAATCAATAACCATGCATCCACAACTGAGAAATTGACATCAAAGGGATGACAGATTACAGAGAAACTTTACTTACCTATGAATGGCACCACGCACTTCTAAGAGGTAAGACGTTCCACACCATCAAGCACTCTCTCTTCTATACGATGGTTATCGTCTGCAGCTAACCTACGCAAAAATGGTAGAAAACAACTAAGGGATATAATGTTTGACTGAAGAAGAAGAAAAACAGTTTGGCTCTACTAGGGCTCTGACCTCTGCTTTATGAAACGCTCGAATATGAGTAGTCTTTCTAACTCCTAATTTCTAATTACCATTTTTTAATAAATTTCTAACTACCATTTATATTTGAATACAAAATAAATTACAATTTCCACGTATGAAGACCCTCTAGGCTACGTAATGTCGTAATGTGCCACGTAAGAAGGGTTACTAACGAAGTCAACGCTAGAGTAACGATGGAATAGTTTCGACACACGAAAGTCATCATTGATGGATATATTTGGTATTTTTCTTTTTTTATGGGTAGATTTATCATCGTGTTCAACTTTCAAGTATAAAAATGGTAATTTACTCAAAAAATATATTATACAGAAGATAAAAAGTCATTCAAATTCAAGCATTTAAATTTAACAAAACTTAAATCAACACATAATATAATGAGAAACATTAGGAATTGAAGATCTGTCCCTCAACCAACATTCTCAGAGTTCTTAAAAATTGTCTAACTAATTCAAAATCATTCAAATAGCCATATATAATTAAAATTTAAAATCATTAACTAACTAATAACATACATAAACTAACAAATAAGAACTATGGACCATAATATTGGAAAAAAAAACTAAAATTCAATTGTTCATATAAGAATCTGTCTAACAGCGGAGGCACCAAAGTAATTTTTTTACAACCTGTGCTATTAAATAGGCAACACCAAATATATTCCAAATAGCAAATCCAATGATAGATATTAATTAATCAAACACCAAAATTTTTATCGTGAAAAAACACCCCAAAGAGGGACAAAAAATATACGGAATCTAGTCCAGTAAAATCTTTCATTATCAAAATAATGGGTACACTATCAGTCTTCCTAATAGCACTAGGGCATCTCAACAATCAATAACATATATCATCAAAATTGATAGAATCAACATAAATCCTCCACAAAGTGGATATCTCAAATCAGACAAAAGAAAAGATAATACAACTAGCAAGTTATATTCTAATGTTTATCTCTACACCAAAAACAACATATTAAAATTTCATAAGAAATTGAGCAAATTTACTAGTTCAATGAGATCAAAATAACATTGCTCTTTTTTCCTTTTTTCTTCTCCTCTTCGACGCTGATCTCCTCCCTCCCTCTTTGTATTTCTTTTGTTCTCTTTTGTTATGTTGAAGAAGACTCTGTCTCTCTCTCTCTCTCTCCCTCTCATGTGGCTACAACCACTTCTTTTTTTTCTTTTTTATTTAAACTGGGGGCTCCACTTAAGTTGGAAACCCACCAACAAATTACTCTCTTACCAATTCAAGTGGGGATAGATTGCTCCACCAAACTCACCTTTTCTTTGCAATAATCAAACTTTATTGTAGGTAAATTCTTAATCATCATATCTAAACCATTATCATCAGTATGGATTTGCTCAAGTGAATATGACTTAATCTCAAGCGCTTAACGTATCCAATGATACCTTACCTCTATTTTGCTTCAATCTGGAATGAAATGCTGAATTCTTACTGAGATGGATAGTACTTTGGTTGTCACAAAATAACACAAACTTCTCTTGATTGATTCCTAACTCTTGTAAAAATTTCTTCATCCATAAGAGTTCCTTAGAAGCTTTAACAATAGTAATGTATTCTGCCTCTATAATAGACAAAGGAACATGTTTCTGAAGTTGGAATTGCCACGACACAACTTCCATTGCAAAATTCATCATATAACCAGAAGTAGACTTTCCTGAATCAAGATCCCCATCCATATCTGCATCTATGTAACCATTCAGCACAGGTTAGCCACTCCTAAAGCATAAACAAACTCTAAAAGTACCACTAAGGTATCTGAGAATCCACTTTACTCTTTGCTAGGGTTTCTTGCCAGGATTATAGAGAAATTGACTAACAATTCCAATAGCATAAGCAATATCTGACCTGGTGCAAACCATAGCATACATCAAACTATCAACTACACATGCATATGGAATCTTCATTTCTTTTTTTTCTTTCTCAATTGTAGGACATTGCTGCGAACTTAGCTTGAAATGACTAGCAAGTGGAGTACTAACGGATTTGGAATTACTCATACTAAACCTCTCTAAAACCTTCTCAATGTACTTTTACTGCAACAACCATAATTTTCCATTCTTCCTATCACGAGTGATACTCATGTCAAGGATTTTTTTTACAGGACCCAAATTCTTCATAGCAAAATATTTGTTCAAGTCTTTTTTAAGAATTTTAATATTCTTATTGTCATGACCAACAATCAATATGTCATCAACATAAAGCAAGAGAATTATAAAGTCACCATCAGAAAATTTCTTGACATACACACAATGATCAGAAGTTTTACTATACCCATGACCTTCTATGAAGGAATCAAACTTTGTGTATCACTGCCTTGGCGCTTGCTTCAATCCATATAAGCTCTTCTTCAACTTACATACACGATGCTACTTTTTTTAACCTCAAAACCCTCTGGTTGCTCCATATAAATCTATTTATCTATGTCACATCAAGCTACTTAACCTCTAAATTCAAGCTAGCCACTAATCCAAATACAACTTGAATAGAGGACATCTTCACAACTGGAGAGAAAATCTCTTTAAAATCAATACATTTCTTTTGTTCAAAGCCTTTCACAACCAACTATGCTTTGTACCTTGGCCGTGAAGCATTTTCATCTACTTTCAATTTGAACATCCATTTATTTTTGAATGCTTTCTTACCATTTGACAATTTCACCAATTCAAACATATGATTCTGGTGGTTCAAGTGGAACTCCAACATTTGGTGAAACTTTTGCAACTGGCATCTCAAGTTCAGGTGTAGGTTCATCATGCAAATCATCACCATCATTATCAACTTGTGAATCTTCACCATTAACAGGAGGTCTAGTAGAAGGACTAGGTTCATCATCAGCAGAATGTCTAACAGTTGTTGTTGGCTTATCTGTCATCTCAAGGTCTTCAATAGTTTAGTCTTAAAAAAAAAGTCACATATCGGCTTCTAATTATTTTCTTGTTATCCCATAATCTGTAACCAAAGTCTTCATGACCATAACCCATGAAGTTACGCTACTTTGACTTTCCATCAAGTTTGGACCTTTCATCTCTTGGAATGTGAACAAAAGCTAGCCGAACACTCGCAAGTGATTATAGGAGACATCTTTTTCTCTCCAAACTTTCTTTGGAATGTCACCATTTAGTGAAACTAAAGGAGAAATATTGATCAAATCTATTGTAGTCTTCATCGCTTTACCCTAAAATGATTTAGGCAACTTTGTGTGAGAAAGTATATACCTGACTCTATCGTTGATAATGCAATTTATTCTTTCTACAACTCCGTTATATTGAGGAGTCTTAGGAACTATCTTCTCAAACTTGATCCCATATCCTTTGTAATACTCTTCAAATGGACCCCTGTATTTACCATCATTATCTACTCAAACACATTTTAATTTTCTTCTTGTTTCTCTTTTAACAATTGTATGAAAGTAATTGAAGATACCGAGCAGCTGGTCTTCAGATTTTAAAATAAAAGTCTACACTTTCAAAAAATAATCATCAATAAAAGTAACAAAATATGATGCACTGCCTAGTGTCTTAGCATCCATAACTCAAACATCAATGTGAACTAAATCTAGAACATGTGATCTCCTATTAGGTCTAGAATTATGAAATGATACTCTAATATGCTTTCCAACAAAACAATGAGTACAAGTATTTAAAATTGTATCTTACAATGGAAGTGAGTGCTTCTTAGCTAAGACACTAAGTCCTTTCTCACTCAAGTGACCAATATGCATATGCCAAAAATCAGAAGAGGAATCATTAGGTATGTTCACCTTTTCTTTGCAAAACTTTGCTTGTAAACTGGTAGAGTAGTGAGACTGATGGTAATCAGTGGCTAAGAGAAGGAGGGTTGAATCTTGGTCTTCCTTTTCTACTTTGGATGTATCTTTACTTTCTGATGTGGAATACAGGAGAAATTTTGATTTTGTCTTCTGATACGAGAGGAGCTAGAACACTATGGTTTTTAGAACAAATATAGTGATACGTTGTTGAGTTGAGAAATTAGGAGACACTTTTATTTTTGTGTTAGAAGTTGCAGAACCAGAAATAGAGAGGAGATTAGAAGGTGACACACAGATGTATCCTGATTTGGCTACTCAGTACAATGTAGCCTACATCCAGTCTCCATCACAACAATGATGAAATTTTCACTATCTTTTCAACAGTTTACATTCACCAATTCTCCTTAGGATTTACCCCAATCTTATCTGGGACAAGTCCAGATTCTAATCCAACCTGAATTTGACTAGGACTCATCCTAACTTTCAACAGCAAAGTGCTAACCCAACTTGCAAGGGAATCCACTCAGGATCATGACACAAAATAGAATACTAACAAAGGATTTTTGAAATAATTTAGCATTTTTCTCCAAGTTTAACTTTCTTCCTTTTACCACTCATTGGTTTTTTTGTACAAACCTCACCTTGTTTGCCTTTTTTTCCAATAATACTCAAACAGACTAAACTGAAAAAAAGAATTATTAAATGAAAACCATGAAGGAGAAGAACATGAACAGATCAAGGAGCTATGAGAACTAAAACAAGTGCTCTTTCTCTCTTACTCAATCCTTGGCCATTCACCCTTGTTATAGAGGAGTGAAGCTTCCAAGGTTTGAACCAAGTTCAACACTTAGGTTGTCTTCTTCTCCAACATCAGAACCAGCAGCGGTGTAGTCAGAGGAGAGAGAGAAGGCTGAGATATTGACATGCATCTAAACCATTCTCTTTCATCTTTTTTCTTCAAGCTCCTTGAATTTGGACCATGTATCTTTCTTTTGGCCCCAAGTTTGATTTTTTATCATTGATGAGCCACTGAGCACTTTTGACTTCACTCTCTTTATAGTTGCTTGAATGGTGCTTGTAACTCAGAGAATTTCTTCACAGTGTCTCGTTGAAAGCACAAATGAAAAAAATCACCTTTTTGTGATCTTCTGTTGCGTTAAGATCTTCCCTTTGTTGTAGTCCTTTTACTTTTCCTTCTTGCTTGAAAATGGAAGCTATCTTTTTGTTCTTCTTTTTGTCCTAGTTTTGGATCTTTCCTCTTTCTTCTTTCTTGGTTTAGAGATTAATTTGATAAGGAAGAAAAAGGGAAGAGAAAGAAGAGAAAGTTTGTGTTCGGTGGAAGTAAAGAAAGATTCAAATGCACTTTAATTTGTTTATTTGATTGGTGACTAGGTTGAAGAGAGATGGATTTGTATGTGTTCACCGAAATGGACTTGGATCTTTATTTGGGCCAACTTTCTTTCTTTTCTTTCACATGGTTTCAACAACTTATTGAATCAAATATTGTTTATGCTGAACTTGATGTTGGGCCAGTGTGCGTGTGGGTACAAGCTTAATGGGCTTGTTTCAATTCAATTTCTGCACACTAAACAAAATACATCACAAAACTAATTTGATAATAATCCAAATAATGTTTGGTCATCACTTTTATCATGTTCTAGTTTTCCAAACTCAACAGAGACTATTGTCTTCTTTAGCAACAATGAGAGTTCCTTTGGTAATGTTGCATTTTCCACTACAAAAAGAAGTGCAATACCCCTCTTGATCCAATACATTCACTGAAATCAGATTAAACTGCATATCTAGCACATGTCTAACATTCTTCAACTGCAACTTGCATTCCATGTTAGTTTCAAGTCGCACATCACCCATGCCAATGATGTCACACACCCCCTTTATCTCCCAATTTGATCTTGCAAAATTTTTAACAGTATAAGAAGTAAAAAATTCATGCCTCAGAGTGACATGATATGAGCATCAGAGTCTAAAATCCAAGTAGAATCATCACAGACAAGATTAACATAGTTTTCATCATATGTGATAAGAGCATCTTCATAAATAATAGCAGCAGTTTCTTTATCACTATCTTTACCTCTATCTTTATTTTTTTCCTTGATTATTCTCTTTTCAAGAATCTACAATACCTCTTGATATGTCCTGCGTTGCCACAGTGGTGACAAATGAACTCCCTTCTTGACTTGTACTTTTCTCTTGACTTGCTTCGACTCTTTGACCTGTCAGAACTATGAGGTTTTCTACTTTGACTTTTTCTTCGTGACTCTGAAACAAGTGCTTCTGACTAGGAGGAGACATTAATCACATCTCGTTCTCTTCTTCTGGCTTCTTCATTCAACATGGTCTCTTTAACTATTACTAATGTCAACTTTTCTTTTGGAGCTGAATTAGTCAGTATCACGATCAAAACTTCCCAACTATCAAACAAAGAAGTCAGCAATAACAAGATTTGCAACTCATCATTTAAAGTGATATCGTTATTTTTCAGTTAGTTTATAGTCTTCTGAAATATGCTCAAGTGTTCAAGCATGAATTTACCTTCAATATATTTCATATTGACTAGCTTCTAAATCAAGAATGCTTCTTGCACATTCTTTCTCTCATATAACTCCTTCAATTTCTGTCACATCTTATTGACATTAGTTTTGGTGTCAACATATGGATACACACAAAGATCAATCCATTGTCTAATCAAAGCAACTGCCTTTTGATTCAACTTCTTCCATTCAACGTTGAATTTATTACTTTTGGATTTATCTCTATCCACAGGATCATACAAGTCCTTGCTGTACAACATATCTTCTATGAGGGTCTTCCAAATTAAGTAATTTTTCGAATTCAATTTGATCATATTTGGCTCCTGAATATTTTTCTCCATTTAATCAGCACAGAGATCAACAACCAAATTTCTGGATACCACTTTGTTGGAAAAATCGAGGTTTAGATAAGAACCTATGTAGGGATGGCAAAAACCCTCTGCGGGGCAGGTATCCGCGAGGATTTACCCACCGGGGAGCAGGTTTGAGGGACATTTTTTCCCTGTGGAGGGCACGTACGGGTATCTGTATAATAAACGAGGCAGGGATATGGTGAGAGATCCATGCCTCGTGAGTATCCATTTATTACCCCTGATTGTAAAATTACAAAAATAACCTCATATATATAAGTTTGTTGAAACCCGACTCCCTCAAACCACAATCTCTTTTCCTCTCTCTCACTCACTTCACGCTCTCACATGAGCTTCTCTTTCACAGTCATCTCACTCGATCTCTCCAAAACCTCGCCACCTTCTCCTTCTTCCTTTTGACTACATCGCCGGTGTGCTCACTCTCAGTCCCTCACCTTCCTCTGTCGCTACCGCCACTCACTCTTCCTCTGACTACTTTGCTCACTGCTTGCTGCTAGCTTCACTGCCGCCTCCACCTCTGCTTCGCAATGAAGCCTCAGATCTGCGATGTTGATGACAACCTTCCTCCAGTAACACCTCTGCTCTATAATGTCGATGACGTCTCTCTCACCACGACTTTGCGTTGCCTCTGTTCAGCAAAGACGATAACGATTGTGCTCCCTCTCCGTGGCCGGCCACCTTGTAATAAGTTAGATGTTTTTGTTAATTGATTAAATTGGTTTTAACATATGTTTTTATTTTTAATTGATGAAATTGCTATGAAATTGAGACATTGGAGTTAGGGTTTAAATTATGTTAATGTGAACTGGATTTAAATTTGGGGTTTTGATTCTGTTAATGTGAAATTGGGATTATGTTTAGGATTTAGATTTTGTTGATTGATAAATTTGGATTAAAATTAAATTCTATTGCTATAAAATTAGAATTAGGGTTTAGATTCTTAGTTTTTCACTATAAATTGGATCATAATACTGAGACTTTTATGAAATTGTTGTTGTTTACTGGATTTTTTTCTTTTTAATTTTTTTTCTTATTTGTTTCCTCAATTCCTCCAAACCCCGCGGATATCCTAGTATCGGAGGGGGGGGGGGACAGGTCCCCATTACTTGTCACGGGGACGGGGAGGGTTTTTGGAGGCGGGGGGAGGGGATGTCCTTGCCCCATGGGGACCCGTTGCCATTCCTAAACCTATCTAATAGCAGAAGCACCAAAGTAATTTTTCTATAACCTATGCAATTAAATAGGCAACACCAAAGATACTTTAACCAGCAAATCCAATGGTGAAAATTAAATAATAAAGTACCAGAATTTTTATCATAGAAAACTTCCAAAAAGGGACAAAAAATCTACGAGACTTAGTCCAATAAAATCTTTCACTATCAAAATGATGAGTACACAATTAGTCTTTCTAGTAGTACTAGGGCATCTCAATAATCAATAAAATACATCATCAAAACTGATGGAATCAACATAAACTCTCCATAAAGTGGGCATCTCAAATTAGATAAAAGAAAATACAATATAGCTAACAAGTTATATCCTAATGTTCTTCTTTACACTAGAAATAATATACTAAAATTTCATAAGAAATAGAGCAAGTTTATCGATTCAATAAGATCAAAATGGCATTGCTCTTTTCTCCTTTTTTCTTCTCCTCTTCGACACTGCTCTCACTCTCTCCTTATTTGTATTTCTTTTTTTTTCTCTTTTGTTATGTTGAAGAACTCTCTCTCTCATGTGACTACTACCACTTTTTTCCTTTTTTTTATTTAAACTGTGGGTCCCACTTGAGTTGGGGACCTAACAACACATAATTTATACAAATTACAAATAATAATTTATAACACTATAAACCTGTAAATCGAAATAGGCATAGGCTAATAGAAATAATTTGTTTTAAAAAAAATTACATGAAGCACGAGCGTGGCTGCATGACAACGACCAAGAGCATAGGTTTGGATTTTTCACACTAAAAATAGGATTGACATTGCAAGTATAGTCCAAACCCAATAATTGATCATCAATCAAATGTCAATCCAAATATGTCACTATTCAAAACCAATTCAATTCCGGGAGTGTTTAGTTCCCGGGTCGTCTTCCAAGGACACTTGAGATCAATGAGTGTACAATTCCGGTTGTGAAGCTCAAGGGGTTTTCAATAAAGAGATGAACATATAAAGAAATAAAAAAATCTTCAAAATTGTAATAAATGAACTAATAAAGGAATTAAAGAACTAACTATGCAATATAGACAAGTTAGGTATAAAAAGGATTAATATGAAAGTGTGTGAAAGATTTAAAGCATAAATGGAATCTTGGCTTGGAATGAGCTAAGGGTCCTTTTCTTGTTGGAACCATAACTATGCCAATTAGAATGGATTAATCTCACTTGGTTAACCCTCACATCGGAGAGTAAGTTAAATGAGCATAAGTGTTCTTAACCCATAAATCCTAAATTACTTGCTAATTACCTTAGCAACAAATTAGCGTTAGGGGGAACAAGAACAATTAACAATCCAAAAATTGACACTAAATATTGGATATTCCAACTCTAGGAACCCAATTACTCATTTTTCTCAAACCAAGAGGTAAAAAATTAGCCCATAATCATAATTGACATTTTGTCAAACACTTGGTGGGCAAAAACACTAAACATAAAAAAAATGAGAAAAGACTTGAAACTAAAAGTAATAAATGATATCAATCAACAATAATAACTCAAGCATGCCTGTAACGATCATCAATCATTAAATTCATCAACAAGAAATTGAAATTACAAAGAGTAAACAAAATTGAACTATGACTTGAATTATAAGAAAGAGTATGAACAATGTAGTTATAAAGAGTAGTAACAAAGAGGTACTTACAATGGAAGCTAGCAAAATCCAAGATAAAAAATAAAGATGGCACTTGAATATAAAATCCTAGTATAAACCCTAATAGAGATGATGAAAAATTTAGAGAAAAATTACTTTAAAGCCTCTTACTACTACTTCTAAAACTACCCTAATGTTATGCTATGCTATGGTCTTCATTTTCTCCTTCAATATGAGCTATTTGCTTCAGAAATGGGCCTCTAACCCACCAAAATCGCGAATCACGTGCAATTTTAATGAAGGCATGTAAGGGCACCTGTGCGTACGCACAGACGTGTGCGCACGCACACTCTACCAAAAACTCTATCTGTGCATACGCACGAGTGGCTGTGCGCACGCACACTAAGTGATGATCTGAATGTTCGCACAGCGCGTACAATGCAGCTCACGCGCACGCGTCGCTCTGCTCTAATGCCTGTGCGTACACATGCAGGTCTGTGCGTACGCACACATCGCTGTGCTCTTCTCCTTTGATTCTTCATGCTTCCTCCTCTTTGCATGCTCCTCTTCCATTCTCTCCAAGTCATTCCTACCTTATATATCTGAAATCACTCACAAACAACATCAAGGCATCGAATGGAAGGCAAATAGAATAAAATAGGCTAAATTAGGCACAAAAGAGCATGTTTTCATAATCAAGCACAAATTAGGAGGAGAGTTCAAAAGCATGCTATTTAAGAGAATAAGTGCAAGTTTATATGATGAAATCCATTCAATTTCAACCAAAAATCATCATCAAATATGGATTCATCACTGCACTACTGATGTAGAAGCAAAAACAGCAAAAAAGGGTGAATGAACGAAGAAGAACAAGAAGGTCGACTTTCACTAAGAAGCAGGAGGCGTGGTAGCAAATAGTTGTACACAATGAGTGTGGACAAAGAAGACGAGCACAAAAAAATAAAGTGAAGTTGGGAATAGTAGCACGGCGATAAATAGTTGTAGAAGCGTGCTATGGATAAAGAAGAGTGACAAGTGAGAATGAGAGAGTGGATGTGGGAATAACGATGCGGTGACGAATGGTTGTAAAAACGTGCGGCTGCGACGGCCAGAGAAAAGTGACAAAGGATGGAAGAAAGAATAGAACTGACTTAATGTAACCTTAAGCAATGATTTGTTTCTTTTTTTTTTTTAAAAAAAGGAACAAAATAATATCGTTTTGAAACAATTTAGGGCAAAATTTAAATTTGTGAACTCGTGGTTAGATTTGCGAAGTTGTCCAGGTCTACCTAAAAATGAATTTGAGTCTAAATCAACTCAATTCCATCACCTAAAAATATAAATTTGTACAAATTTACAAGTTATCTCGCGAGTTTGAGAACAATAACTACAAATTTAAAATTAAACTAGTTATTGGTATACACAAAATATACATTAAAATGGATTTTTTTTACTTAAATAAATTAAAGAAGATAGAATCAAATTTACATGAATTTCTCTAAATAAATTTTCAACACACAATTCCCGGTTCTTATATTTATAATGTTAATTCATTAATCATGGTAGTCATGGAATTTCTTTTAAAAAATAAACATAAATTATTATAGGATAATGAGTTTCTATTTATACACATTGTCTTGGAACAATTTATATAAACATAAAAAAAATTCATGCCTTAAAAATTTATTTTAAGGAATTCATGTAAATTTGACTCATTTTAAATTTATTTAAATAAAAAACCTTTTTTTATTTACTCAAATTGTCCTTTTATAATAATTTATTTGATTTTGCTGAAGAAAAAATTTAAATAAATATTAAAATTTTGAATCTTAAATTTTAAATTTTAAAATTTGAATTATTAATATAAAATATAATAGATAAAATTTTTGTTTAATTAACAAGTAATGCACTTTACTTTTTATAAAACGATAAAGGATTTCCATTTGAAAATGGATAAAGTTGAAGTAAAAACAAATAAAACTTATTGGATGAAGTGTCCTCTTTGGATTGGATTTTGGTTTATAGGTAAAATTAGTGTTGGCAATCTTAAATTTTCTTTTTAAAAAATTTTGATTTTGACTTGAAAAAAATTGCAAAATAAAAATTATATTAAATATTAAAAATTACATTAAATTATACTAAATGTTAAAATATTTAAAAAAAATTTGAATAAAAAAAGCATATTTTACTTTATAATATTTCATATTTAAGGTTAGTTTGATAAAACAATAACATTTGTGATATATAAAATGTTTTCTTAAGTTTAATTTATTTTTTTAAAATTGAATAAAAGTTTATAATTTATCAAAATTTACACTAAATAAAATGTAAATAGAGTGTATTTCAATGTAACTCTTTTATTATTTTATTTTATTTTATCTTATAGGAGAAAATAAAGTGAGAAAAAGAAGAAAGCCCAAACTCACTATAGTACATAGGTGTGGTAAGCCCTATATCAAAGCCCAACGCGTAGTTGTCTTCCTTTGGTTACTCAGTCTCTCACCACACTACCAACTTAAACCCTAATATCCCTCCCTTTCTCCACTCCTCCATCGACCCACCACCATGGCAGCCATCGACTACGAAGACGCACGCGGCGGCTCCTACGACGACCGCCGCCAAACACCACCACAGCAGGACCTCGGCTACGACCCAAACTTCGTCCCCGACTCCGTCAAATCCTTCGTGGTCCACCTCTACCGTCACATCCGCGAGAAGAATGTCTACGAGATACACCAGATGTATGAGACCTCCTTCCACACTCTCTCCGACCGTCTCTTCAAGGACTCGCCCTGGCCCTCCGTCGATGCCGTCGCTCACTACGTCGACAACGACCACGTCTTCTGCCTCCTCTACCGTGAGATGTGGTTCCGCCACCTGTACGCTCGCTTAACCCCTACGCTCCGCCAGAGGATCGATTCGTGGGACAATTACTGCAGCTTGTTCCAGGTGGTGCTTCATGGTGTTGTCAACATGCAGCTTCCGAATCAGTGGCTATGGGATATGGTTGATGAGTTCGTTTACCAGTTCCAGAGCTTCTGCCAGTACCGCGCCAAGATGAAGAACAAGACAGAGCAGGAGATCGCTCTCTTGCGCCAGTTCGATCAGGTGAATACTTAAATTACTTTTGTTTTGGATATTAATTTCGTCCATTAGTGGTTGACATAGGCTTCAATTCGAACTATGGAGTATAGATCAATTTGTTTGTTGATTTAGGGTTCTTTTATTCTTTCAACTATTAGAATGTTGTAAAGATAATCTTTATAATACTTGTTTGCTGTGTTTTGTAAGGACTGAGTTTAATTTTGTTGTACTATTGTTGAAAAATGGATTTCACCAGGTTGGCAACTTTGCCGAGGGTATCGATACCATATTGGTTTCCTCCTTTCCCTGTTGCCTATAGTAGACCAAGCTGAATGATAGTTAATGGTTGTGCCGATTTTTTAGTCAGTGCACTTGTCTATTGATGCTAACATTGTGCAATATTAAAATCAAATCATATGTTTTTGTTTTAAAACTCTTAATATAGTAGGTGGTTGAGTCCAACACTTTTTCCCACGTGGCAATATATAATCGAATGTCTACGTGAAGCTTTTTTTTATATTGACGATGTAATAAAGTTAAATCCTGGTTTCTATTTACTACTAAGTGGGTTAATGCTGAATGTTTGTGGACTTATTGACTTGTAGGCTTGGAATGTTTATGGGGTTCTTAACTTCTTGCAAGCGCTTGTGGAGAAGTCCATGATTATTCAGATACTTGAGCAGGAGAAGGAGGGCTGGAGCAGTTCACTGCTACTGATGGTTATGACTACAATGGAGGAAGTAACGTGTTGAAGGTGTTGGGGTATTTCAGCATGGTTGGGTTGCTGCGTGTGCATTGTCTTCTCGGTGATTATCATACGGGGCTCAAGTGCTTGCAACCTATTGACATTAGTCAACAGGGTGTTTACACAAGCGTGATTGGAAGCCACATCACAACCATATATCACTATGGTTTTGCTAATCTCATGCTCCGCAGGTGTGATGATTGGTTGATTTTGTTTCAATATTGAACAAGTGTTTGATTTTATTGATACATTTGTTGTTTATTGTTGGTGATAGGCTTGTAGCTGAGTTCACTTTCTAATTGCCTTTTATATTAAGAATAATATCTATAAAAAATTTTAATAGAGAACACAAAAGATTGTTAGTTCATTGAATCCATTGGAAGATACAAAACTTTGTACTTCTATTTTTTGTTTATATTATTAATTATTAATACCATATGACCTAGCTTGCTGCCTTCTCTACAGATACGTGGAAGCAATTCGTGAATTTAACAAGATTCTCTTGTATATCTTTAAGACAAAGCAATACCATCAGAAATCACCACAGTATGAGCAGATATTGAAGAAAAATGAACAAATGTATGCCTTGCTGGCTATTTGCCTTTCACTCTGCCCACAAAACAGGCTTGTTGATGAAACTGTGAACTCTCAATTGCGAGAGAAGTATGGTGAAAAGATGATTAGAATGCAAAGATATGATGATGAGGCATTTGCTATATATGACGAGCTCTTCTCCTATGCATGTCCCAAATTCATCACTCCTTCAGCACCTAGTTTTGAGGAGCCCCTTGTAAATTATAACCAGGTATTCCTTGGATCCTATCTGAATCATCAAAATAACATTTTGATTAGCCCAACAGATGAACAGAACTTCAAATTCTAGTTGGGCCCAACTATGTTCACATTTGAACATCATTTTTCATCCTGTCTGCAATCTTGAAGGCTTGAATTTAATCTGGTTAAATACCTTAAACTTGTATAATCCAGTGGTCTTCTAAAAGAATGAGAATAATCTATTGAAAGATAGTCAGTGGGGCATCCTGTGAACCTTGTTAAAGTGAAACTTTGGATTTTTGTTCTCATAATATTTTATCAACTGATTGCAATAGTAATGTTTGTTTTTGCTTTTTTGTTGCCAAGTGTTTATTCACTTGTTTAAGCATTCCTTGGTACATGTTCATTTATTTCTTTGAGCCCTCCGTGCCTCTGACTTGTGTTGGTAGTCTCTTGGCTTCCCTCCCTTCACCCTTTCTTATATCATTAATTATTAAATGTCTTTTTGTTCTGTCAGGATGCCTATAGGCTACAATTGAAACTGTTCCTTTATGAAGCCAAGCAACAACAGTTGCTATCAGGTGTCCGTACCTTCTTGAAGGTGTACTCAACGATCTCACTTGCAAAACTTGCAAGTTACATGGAAGTTGATGAACCCACCTTAAGGTTGCAAGATATCCAACTATTTGTGTTCCATTGAATTAAATTTTGCATATAAAATATAACTTTTGGAAAGTTTATTCATGTACTTCCTTTTTTATGGTCTGGTAGGACTATCTTGATGACATACAAGCACAAGACACATTCAGTGGATAGTGATGGAAAAGTCATATCGAATGCTGATGTGGATTTCTACATAGATGATGTAAGCATCCTCACTATGCAGCAGCTTCTTCATAATATGAATATAAGCATTTTCTTGGGCAAAAAATCCTTATTAGAAACTGTTACTGAACCATCGAAGAACTGGTCAATAATGGGCTGTTGTTGGTCTTTTAGCTTGTTTCTTCCTTTCTTGATTTGTTTTGCTTTATCATATTTTAAGAATAACAGAACTCAGTGATGGTGAATGGAATCCATGTTAATGCAATAGACATTGGACGGCAGTTTAGATTAAATTTCCGTGTGTTTAACAGAGACTTCGGTTTTCATCTTTTTAAAATTGAAATGTATGACAATTTCTATGTTAAATGGTTTGCTGCAGCTTTTGAATTACTATGTTGCTTGTTGCAGGACATGATTCGTGTTATGGAGTCTAAGCCTGCCAAGCGATATGGGGATTACTTTTTGCGGCAGATTGCCAAGGTATGTTTATGTACTGCATTGGTGATGCAAATTTTCTAGTGTGCTGAGCTTAAGATGATATTTCATCATTTCATGACATTGTTGGATTGTGTGTTTCTTTGCAGCTTGAAGGGGTAATCAATGAGATGGACAGTGTAAAACTGGAGTGAGTTGTTGCTATCAGCCGCTCTGCCGAATGGACTTGTTCATGACAACATGTTGCGTATTGTCGAGCACAATTTTTCGGTAGGAGTAATTGTGTTGTTTTTTGAGGTATTGGATGTAGTTAGTTTTCAACATGCAATACTCATTGTTCCCCTTCTCAACTTGATTTTATTTAAAGAAGGAATTTACCCACTTACCCCGTCTCAAGAAAGGGCATAAAGTTCATAATTTTTTCGATTTGTTTGGTTATTGTTGTATTTATTTGTCATTGATCCTTTTGTCATGTGTTCCTCCCCGCAAAGTTATTTGTATGGAATACTGCACAAATGGCGAGAGCAACTTGATCTCTAGTCTGTCTCTTCTCCCTTAATCCGTTTCTTATCAAATGCTGCTCTGTTAAGCCAAATCCAATTCCGTTGTGCCTTATAAAAGGACAATCTAACTATCATTTCAGAAATGATTCACGACGAATTACCCTATTGGATACTGTTGTTCTGCCCCTTCTTCCGCATCTCGCGAGATTGAAAAGTTCGATTTCCCTTTCTGCGAAATATTAGAGATGTAGAGGCACTTGCTTAGAGCTAGAAGTTAATGACACGGCTGTGTTTCCCTTCCAAATCCGTGAAAGTTAAGCACAATATTAATGCTATGGCGTAACGCAATTCTCGTATTTGTGATGGATGGGTTTATATTTGATGGTGATTCAGTGTTCATCCGTGTTACATTTAGGACTTGGTTAACTCTTAATTTGTAATATGATAAATGGAAATTTTTTTTTTTCCAAAGTCGGGTTATTTTATTCAATGAAATCGATTTAGTAAAAAATAAGGGACAATAAAACAAAAATAAGGAATTGAAAAAGTATAGGAACTCTTAATTTGTAAGCTGATAAATGGAATTTTTTTTCCAAAGTCAGATTATTTTATTCAATGAAATCGATATAGTAAAAAATAAGGGATAATAAAACAAAAATAAAGAATTGAAAAAGTATAGGAAAATAATTAATATAGTAAAAAACGTTAACAACTGATTTAAAAAGGAAGGTAAAATTAATTTTAAAATTTAAATTATCACTACAGGAGGTTCCGTTATGGCGTCGGCACCAGAGGTCTAAAAGCTTAATGTACATTTAGGTTTTAGGTTTGTTGTTGATCATTATTGATTTTCTCTATAATTTTTTTTTTCACTTCTAATACTTTTTTTTATATTTTGATTTTTTTATTAAATTTTTTATTATAATTTTGTTATAATATGAATTATTGATTTTATTAAAAATGATAAAATAAATAAAAGATTGATCATACATAATAATAGAGTCATGAGTAATAAAATTTTATCATCCAAAATAATACTAAATAAAAGAATACCAAAAATATTAAAACAATTATTTTAATTTTTTACAATTTGTATTATTGTTCTTATTAGAAATGATAAATTAAATAAAAAATTAATTATAAATAATAATAAAAATATAACTAGTAAAAAGTTAGAACTTAAAATAATAACAAAAATAAATTATTAAGAGTACTTAAAAAAAGTACTAAAATATATTATTTTATATGTTATTTTTAATTTAATAAATAAATAATAATTTTTATTATAAAAAATATTTAAAAAATTATCAATTTTTATATGATATTTTTATTTTCATAAATAAATATTAATTTTTATTATAATAGTAATATACTAAAATAGAATACGATAAAAAATATTTAAAAAATATAAAAAATTAAATATACTTAAAAAATAATATTATAATTTAATATTGAGTAAAGCTAGGGAACCAAAAGCATATCAGCCAAAATCCAGCCAAATATCTTTGGATGAATTCAAAATCTCTACGAGTTAATATATATAGATGTTTCTTCTACTAAGTATCAGAATGTTTCTTTTTCATATTAAATGGATGTTCTTTTATATATTTTTTGAATTTGTGATTGTTAGAAGTGGATAAGTTAATGTGAGAGAAAAGAGGAAAGTTTTTATAGGTTTTAATTAGGTTTACTTAATCAATTTAAAATTTTTTTAAATTTTGAATTTAAAAAATTAAAATTAATTAATTATTAATATAAATTAATGTAGTTTTGTTTAGTTTTTGGCTGATAAACTTTTGGTTCCTTATACTTTTCCTTTAATATTATATTTTTTTAATAATTAATTAATTATTTATCTAAAAATAATTTTAACTAATATTATCTAAATAATATTCATTTTATCAAAATTAATTTTAATAAAAATTATTAAACATAAATTATATTAACATAAATTCATTTTTATGCAAAATCAATTCTACAAAATCAACTTTTCATCAATATGAATCCAAACCCACACTAGGAAGGGGTATACATGGAAATTTGATAGCATTTAGGCAAGTTGAAAACCCGCAAATCAAGAAAACGATAAGGAAGGGACAATGACTCACCGACGCAAATCATCATCCATTAGCATTACACGTCCCTACGCAAACGGCGTCCATCATTTAAGTCACAAACCAACCATACCAAAAATATTTTCCTCTTTCGTATAAATATGAAAACCGAAAGCCATGAAGTCATGAACATATTAATAAAGCACCAATTTTCAGTGATACATAATCAGACAGCGTTTTCCATAGAGCATCGGTTGTTGAAAATAAAATACGCTTAGTACTACCAACCACCTTTCTACGTTGGAATCGTAAACCTCTATCGGGACCCAAACCCAAACCCAAGGTTTATATAAAAGGAAACAAACAACATGCGCCCACCGGTTATTTTCCAAACTACCCCTTCTTTTTCTTCTTCTAGTGATCGCAGGCTTAACACACTCGCAAAGCACTTTCTACAAACCGAATCTGAGAACAATCAAAACATGTCAGCTTCACCAACTTCTTCTCATGGCGATTCCGTCTTTGCTCATCTCGTTCGCGCTCCCGAAGATCCTATTCTCGGTGTAAGCTTAACACTTACAACGAACCTTTTTTTATTTTTTAAGTTTTATTTCTCATTTCTCTCTTCTCGTGTCGCAAATAACTGAATCGGTCATCGTGCTAGATGAGTTGAGAACTTTGAGATTACATAAGATCGCACATCTATTTTATTTCATTTACTCGTTTCTCGATTCGGATCATCACTTTCGCTCTTTTGTTTCCTCCGTTGATCCATCACGATCAGACATGCGATTTGATTTTTTTTGTTTCGCCAGTTTGGAGTATGGGTTTATTATGAGTATAGAGTACGGAATATGATTTCCAAAGCTTCACGTAACCTTGTTTGAATTGTTAAGTTATCTCTTATCTGAAGCCGTTTATTTTATCTTATTATATTCTATTTTTCTTTGTTTGTGAGTGGTCTACTATTATTTGAACCTCACCGTTTTCTCTCGTATCTATGAAAAATAGGTGACTCTCGCTTACAATAAGGATCCAAGCCCTGTTAAGCTCAACTTAGGTGTTGGTGCTTACAGAACTGAGGTGACAATGCTATTTTCAGTATTTTGTTACGTTGATTATACGTATATGTGAGAGTTACTCCTTATGTTGCCTTGTACACCAGGAAGGGAAACCTCTCGTGTTGAATGTGGTGAGGCGTGTGGAACAGCAACTCGTCAGTAACCCGTGAGTACTACCTCACTACCTATTCTTTCCCTTCTCATTTCTTGTGATATTACATTGGATTGTGATGTAGCGCTCTCATTCTGCATTATTTGCAGGGCACGCAATAAGGAGTATCTTCCTATTACTGGAGTAGCTGATTTTAATAAACTCAGTGCTCAACTCATTTTTGGTGCTGACAGGTTAATATAAAAATATAATTTTATCATGTTAAACATTGTTTCTCCAAGAGGAAGGTTTTGTTGAATCAGCGCTTAGCTCATTGTTTTATTGTTTATTTGCTTAAATTTTTGGATATAGCCCTGCAATTCAAGAGAGCAGAGTAACCACCGTTCAATGCTTGTCTGGTACTGGTTCATTGAGAGTTGGGGGTGAATTTTTGGCTAAACACTATCACCAAGTATAACGCTTTGTTCTTAACTTCTGTACTATCTAGTTGTTTTTTTAATCCTGCTTACCATTTTTTATTATTCTCGACTTTTCAGCGAAATATATATTTGCCTCAACCAACATGGGGAAACCACCCAAAGGTTTTTACCCTGGCAGGGCTAACTGTCCAAACGTATCGCTACTATGCTCCAGCAACTCGTGGGCTTGATTTCCAAGGTTAGTTTGTCTTATAAGCCATGTTTCTTCTTTATTTTCTATATTGTACCCAAGTTAATGTGAATCATGACCATCCTTCAATTATGAGGTTTCATGTAATGTTACCTTTTTCTCTATCCATGCAGGACTAATGGAAGATCTTGGTGCTGTCCCATCTGGATCAGTTATTCTGCTACATGCATGTGCACATAATCCTACTGGTGTTGATCCAACCCCTGAACAATGGGAGGAGATTAGGAAGCTGATCAGATCAAAGGCCTTGTTACCTTTCTTTGACAGTGCTTATCAGGCAAGCTTTTTTACATGCAAATAACTTTTGTCACATGCTTTTTAACATTGGAAAATTTTGACATAATCTGCTGCTGTTTAGTTGTAAAATTATCAATTAATCCCTTGAATCACTTGGATCGTGAAATCTTGCTTGCCCATAAACCTTTAAATTTATTTAAGTGTTCTGCTTGCATTTTTTTGCACTGTCCATGGTGGATCATGAGCACACTAGAATTTATCTCCACTATGTAATGATGGCTATTATTTGGATGAAAGTTCTTTTTTAAACATAATATATTTTTGTTGATAGGGTTTTGCTAGTGGAAGTCTGGATAAAGATGCACAGCCTGTTCGTTCTTTTGTTGCTGATGGGGGTGAATTGTTGGTAGCCCAGAGTTATGCAAAGAACATGGGTCTTTATGGTGAACGTGTTGGCGCCTTAAGCATTGTAAGAACATCATATCATTATATGGAGACAGATTGAACTTCTTTATTATTCATTAGAATTAATAATCTGAGAATCATGCATGTTTCATGCCTTATATATATATTTTCCATGTTTCGTTTTTTTGTTTATTCTGATAATTTTTTTTTATTTAACTGGAAAATTAACCTAGGTGTGCAAGTCAGCTGATATTGCAAGCAAAGTTGAGAGCCAGCTGAAACTTGTGATTAGGCCCATGTACTCAAATCCTCCCATTCATGGTGCAACCATTGTGGCTGCAGTTCTCAAGGACAGGTAATGACTCTTCTATGTTACTACATAGTACCAGACGAATAAACAAGGACTTATTATTCACTGTTGTACTCTCGATTTCTATGCCATATTTCTTCTTTGGTGATGGATGCTATAGTCTTTAACTAGCATGGCCAAGCAGTGAATTTTTATGGTTGTTAATGCTTTGGTATTGTTAGAGGTCATACATAAAATATATTTTAGTATCCCAAGAAGGTAGATTCTAGTAATGATCTTGTTTATCTGGGATGATTTTGCATTTTATCATAATAATATCTTGGTTATGCCTTCCGTTCATTTGTATTACTGCAAAATGAAGAATTTTAAATATTTTCACTCTACTGGGTGATTTTCCTTCATTTTTAAAATCTTCCATCTCTTTCAGTGATTTGTTCAATGAGTGGACTATTGAGTTGAAGGAAATGGCAGACCGAATAATCAGTATGCGCCAACAACTTTTTGATGCTTTACACGCCAGAGGTTGGTTCTAAAGATTTCCTCTTACTCCTTCTGATTGTCTTTTGTTTGTCATCACTATTTGCTCATTCTTTCTATGCATTATCCTTTCATCTTATCTTTTCTATGTTTTTATTTTCTTTGATTTGTCAGGTACTCCGGGTGATTGGAGTCACATTATCAAGCAGATTGGAATGTTCACCTTCACAGGATTGAATTCTGAACAAGTTTCCTTCATGACTAGAGAGTACCACATATACATGACATCTGATGGGTAAAACGCTCAATTTCTCTCTTACTTTGAATGAGTTGAAATGAATATGATAGCTCCCTTTTCTTCATTTTCCAGTCAAATGTAAATTTGGTAGGCATTCCCTCCTTCTCTATCTTGCGTAGCATGCGGTTGTCAAATCTCTTTTTTTCGCACCTTAAATAATCAAGTTGGGGACTAAACTCTAAAATTTGTTTTTACCGTGTGGCTAACTCTTATATTGTCATTCAGTTTCTGTCTCGCATTGCTTGTATCCATGTCTATGATTTAACATGGAGTGTTGATTGTGCAGGAGGATTAGTATGGCTGGTCTTAGTTCCAAAACAGTCCCTCATCTGGCGGATGCAATTCATGCAGCTGTCACCAAAGCTGTGTAGTACATGTTACTCACTGCACTTCCTAGATGCTACCCTGTTGGAGGGGACCTTTTAATATCGTTTTTCTGTAATAATTTTGTCACATCAACAATGAGACTTCCTTTCTGATTGATGTGAGAATTTAGTAAACGTTTTATGCCTCCTTTTTTTGATTAGTTTTCTCCTGTGGGGGAGTTACAGTCTTGTGTATTGCCTGTCCCTTTTTTGACGAAGGGACGAATACGTCGTAGAGGTATTTATTATTTTCTGTAGTACTTATTCAAAAGAAAGAAGTTTCATTTCTCGTCCTGTGTTTAAAAAGTTAAAAAGCCTAGACCAAGATCCGCACATCACAGAAATATAGTAATATATTATGACAGGCAACACAACGGTATGTAACATGAAAAGGATCTATCGCTGCAAAATCCTTAAAAAAATACGAATACACTAAGGCACGTACAACGGATTAATGAAAGATACGTAAATCCTTTGAAGAAATACAGGAATACGTAACATGTAACATGAAAAGGTTCTATTGGAACCAGTGCAAAATCTTTACAAATACGAATACATAAGGATGGATACAACCGACTATGGAAAAAGTAAATAGAGGCAACCAAGAAAGGTATGCAAGATAGTGTGCACTGTGCACAAAGACACTTCATATTAACACCTAAATTTTCACACGCCAGCTTCATCTCTCAAAATACTCTGAAAATATTTGTGAACCACAGAGAAACTTTTAATCATTTTTAAAAGATGAAAATTCATGTACAATTAGGTAAAATTTGGTGTAGAAACAGAGACGACAAAGAAGTATTCTGTTTAGTGCAAAATAGGAGATAAAAATTGAAACAAGAATGAAACTTTAATTTAATTTGCACAAAGGATAAAATTGGAATTAATTAATTGAAATGAGGATTTTTAGGTATAAAATATTATTAAAGTTTCAATCTTCATTTCTAAAAATTTTAGTCTCTTGTATCCCTACTTTTTGGAGATACTGAATACAGAAATTTTGGAGAGACAGAGATAGACATTTTAGTACTAGTCTCTGAACCAACAAATATGATATTGAGTCTCAGTCTCTGTCAAATCATTTATGATTTAGCGATTTGACATGAAGTTAACTGTATCTGAGTTTCTATCTTTTTAAAAATAAAAAAAATTATTCTAAAAGACCATTATAAAGATTTAATTATTAAAAATCATCTTTAATACTAAAATTATTAAGGACTAATATTTAAAATATTTAAAAATATCCAAAATTTTTATAAAAAGATAAATATATCTTTAATTATTCTCATTTATTGATCGTAATTTTTATAATAATAATTGTTTTTTCTAAAATTTTGGCCTTCGTCAACATTTATTTTATTTATTTATTTATTATGCAGATTTGGAGGAACAAAAGGAAGCATTCAACACAACTACACAAGGTTGAGTTCTTCTGCTTATATAATATATATCCTTTAATTGTTGTTATTATTATATATTTTTTCTAATTAAATTAAGAGAATACACTTTAAAATTGTGTTATGATTTTAGATTATTTATTCATATATGAAAATTTATTCCCGTCTTATTTTTATTTTTAGATCGTTAATTATTATAGTTTCACCAAATTTTTAATTAAGTTTTATACTTTTTTTAATTAGGTCTTTAATTTTGTAATTAATTTTTTTTAATGTAAAAAATATTAGAATTAATTGAATATTCTTTCACAAATTGAAGATATCTATAACTAAGAACATATTAAATCTTTCATCACATATTTTTTGAAAAAAAATATTTTGTTAATTTTAATATTTTGGACATAAAAAAGACCCAATTGTAAAATTAAGAACAGAGAAGAGACCTAATTGAAAAAAATATATATATAGGAACTGTTTCGTGGGTTACCTGAAACTGGGTTTCTTTTGAGCAAAGACGTGAGGTCTAGGCTCCCTTTGTCGCAGGGTTCAACTTCTTTTCGCACCGAAGTGCTGCCGTCCGAATTCTTCGTGAGGAGGTGGGGGTGGTACCTGCAAGGGACTCCATACCTAAGTTAGCAAGGGTTTAAGCAGGTTTTTTTAGTAGATTAGGTCTGAAATATACCTGAGAGTGTCAGTGTACTTATAATAGAATGTTGAACCACCTTTTAAAGGTGGATAACTATTTCTTTTTTCTAGAGAAGATGATGATATCTTTCTTCTAAAAAGGTAGGAGATATCTTCAGAGTTAGTTAATCATTCAGATAATTAGGGTTGAGCTACCGTTGTTGTATCCGACCTCTATGAGGTCGGGTAGGTAGATGAGGCCACCCTTTTGGGTGGACTTTTATTCTATGGGTCTGGCTTTATGTTTTTGGACCATGGTATGAACAGTGCCCATGTTTGACTTTGGAAATTTATGAGGTCGGCTCAAGCATTAGTGGATTTGTTCATTTACGTCGGATAAACCGCCTTTCTGGGATAAGTCAGGCACTCGACGTGTTTTTGAAACGTCACGTCTTTTCATAACATCACACACGTTCTTTCTTCGGTTACGTTGGTAACTGTGCATGCCATTAATGAGGGGTGCGAAATGACACTTTTTGCCCCTTAGTGTTTTATAAATACTTCATTTTTCTTCTTTCTTTCTTTTTTCGCTTTCTTTGTATTGCTTCTTTTTCGTCTCCCTCCATTATTTTTGCAATCTTTGTTCTTCTTTCAAGATTTCTTTATCTTGAATTTCGGGTGTTCTCATTTGTTCACTGAAGATTTTGGACTGTACATGCTTTTGCTATTGAAGTGCTCTTTTTCCATTTTGCACTCTTTTTTTCAGGCTAGTTTTTTACCCCTTCTTCTTGCTATGTTTTTTGTGTTCTGCTTTGCCACTTTTGTGTTTGTTGATTGAAAATTTGCTTAATCGTTCTTGAGTTTTTTAACTGGCATAGTTGTTTTAGCAGTGTTGGTAAATATTTTGGAAAATGGGGTTTTAGCTTTGGAAATTTTGTGTTGGTCTTGATCTTTATTTGTTACAGGTGAGTGGAATTTTTATGCTTGTGTTTCCCCCAAATCCTGCCACTTTATATGTTAAAAGATGATACACGTTTCTGTATCTAACAATGTGATGATAGTTTGTGTGTATGAGAAAATGTAAGACCAGTAATCTTTTGATGATGACCCGACTTTCTGACTTCTTGTTGTGGTATTTTTCTTGTTTATTGTATTGTAGGTATAGCTTGTATGTCTCAGTCAGTTATTTACAACATGTCGTCTAAAGTTCCATCCGATCTGACCTAGGTAGATATATTTGTTATTACTCCTGTCCTTGTTATTGATAGAGAGTATGCCGAGACCTTTTGTAGGTACCATAGATTAGGTGAGAATCGAGAGGATGAGCATAGGTATGAGATCTAAGTGACCAATCCTGAGGAGGGGTTTGTTTTTCCTGACTTGATAGGTCGGAACATCATTTCATGTATGTGTATGATTGCTTTTTTACAAAATTAGGGAATATTCTTCCCTTCTCTTATTTTAAGTCCAATGTCCTTAAATTCTTCAATGTTCTTCCTACCCAATTGCATCCCAATTTTTGAGGTTTCTTGAAAATATACTAATTTCTTTGTTGGAAACTTGATATTCGACCTTCCCTTAAGGTCTTCTTTTATCTTTTTGTCCTCACCAAATTTTATAGCTCCAAAAAACAAGGTTGATTTTTTTTCCAAGCTATTCAAGGTAGAAAAGGTTTTTCCATTTTTTATGAGTCTTTTCATGATTTCAAGAATTACTTTTTTAAGGTTCGTGTTATAAAGGGTGTCTGACCTTTCTTTCTCAGTGAGGGGGATGATCCTGTTTTCCATTTTATATTGGGAGGAAATGTAACACCCTACCATACAGAGTCTTATGCTTAAGTCATAATTCAGAGATGGCCAGGTATTACGACATCTAAAATAAAAATTTAGTACGTATAGTAGTATGAATGATTGATTATAACTAGGAGCCTTTATAGAAAAAGGGGTAAACAAAAATCGCAACTCAAAAGCGCAACACTCCGATCGATAACGTAGCGAACAAGGGTAAACCAACGCGAGATTATATATATACAAAGGAGTGTCAAAAACAGGAATATCAAGACTCAGAATCTGGCTGCGAAGATAACCGGTCCGAGCATAGTAATATATACATATGATAAAATAATGAAAACCCCAAAGGAAACCCAAAGGGACATAAATACATAACCTATTCTCCAAAATCTCCATAAGAGGAGTCATCACAGTTTGTATTATTTAATGGAGATAAAAGTATCTAAGCAAAACATATAAACTAAACAGAGTCCCCAAGAACAAGGAATCTTCGCAAATCTAGAAGTCTCCAGCATGCCTCAGCGGGAAACTTCACGTCCTGCATCTGAAAACCACAAAATCCGCATGGGTGAGAACCAGAGGTCCCAGCATGGTAACATTCCACATATATAACATAATAATAGAGGAAAGCGAAGGCAATCCTAGAACTTCCCCCAGATAATATCAAAGCTTATAAACAAGCTAAACCATATAAGGCATCTGACTAAAGATTCTTCAGTCTAACTAATACTTCCCTTTCCAATTCCTTCAAACCTCCCACCACCAGCAGGAGTATATTATAGCAAACACAATTATATCAGACAAAGAATATACAAATAGGAGCAGTTAAGACATTTAGACAATTAGCAAGTAATGCAGTCAACTAGGCAATCTCAAACAATTCACATAGTATGCATATGATGAATGCCTGTCCCTATGGCCGATGATATCATCTTGTCGGTTATAGAGCCAACCCGACAAGTCCTGGTCGCTAACCATTGGACTGTCCCTCGTCGCGCATCCCCAACTCGAGTTATACTCGTTATAAACTTGATCATAACATGATCCATATCCATCACCCCTCACTGGTGATATTTTCGGGGGCGAGCTCATCCGGGTCTTTCACAGTGCCCGGCCACACTTACGACTAGGGTCACCAGAGTATCAAGTCTCAACCTGGAGCACGTGGGCTAGCCACTGCTACTACCCAGGGAAACTCGTATCTCTGATAGTGGAAGTGCAAATCACAATTATCAATAATTCAGCATAAACATGCATGAATCCTCATCCATGGATCAACATCCATATCAGCCATCCCTCACGGTTCAGTCCAGAACCAGCCAATATTCATAGCATACACAGCTATTCCGGCTCACGGTTAAATCCATACCAGCCAATATTCATAGCATACACAGCTATTCTGGCTCACGGTTAAATCCAAACCAGCCATTTCATTGACAATTACAGCCTTTCGGCCCATGGCATATCAAGCACCTCCACCGCCATTCTCCGCATCTCACCTAATCATCTTTGATCCTCAATGATCATATATATTTCCCCTTGCTTCACTCGCAAGTTACCACATTCACTAGCCCTTTTTCTCATGCTAGGTATATCATAATGATTTAAGACATAAATGGTGAGATCGGAGGCTTAGAAGTATGAGATTTGGCTTTTAAAACTCAAAAATCAACTTTGGGATGAAAACAGGGCCACGCGTACGCGCACTCCACGCGCACGCGTGGATGGCCTCAAAACTTATCGACGCGCAAGCGTCATGCACGCTAACGCGTGGATTCAAATTTGCCAATCGACGCGCACGCGTCTACCACGCGTACGCGCGGGTTCTCGTGCCCCAGGCACAACACCGGCACAATTCTGGCATAACTCTCTGGAAAATGGCTGGGCATTGGGTGCAGCACAATCGGCGCCCGCGCACATCACGCGTACGCGTGGATGGCACTTTTCGGAAGATCGGCGCGTACGCGCCAGGTGCGCCCACGCGCAAGGGGTCATTCTGCTAAAAATTTTCTAAGTTAAAAGCTGCAGAATTTCACAGATTTACACCCCAATCTTCCAACGGACATAACTTCCTCGTTTTAAATCGTTTTTCACCCGTTCTTCGAACGGTATGGACATCCCGGATCCAATTTCATTTCTAAGCAAATTTGGTACAAACGGAGATCCGTAGTCCAAGTTATGTCCCGTCAAAGTATGCCCAAAACCATATTTTCATACAAAACCACAATATGCCATTTTCAAAACAAACCATTTTCAACTCTTTTCAAAATCAATCAAAACATGCCAATTTCATCCCTTTTCTTTGAAACCAATCAAAATGTGTCAATTCAACATCAAGCCTCCTCAACTCACACATTGACACTTTACCACAATTTACCAAAAATCACTATCTCATCATTTTGCCCCACTTCACCCAAGTGGTTCAAACTCAAACACATTGACATATCATATACTATTCCTCATGCCAATTCCCAACACCAATTCCAATAAATCATTATTGTACACAATCACATCATACTTACCATCAACATGGTTCAACCCACAATTCAACCATAACCAATCATCAAGCATATATCACAACATGCATACTTCTCATACATCATACCATTAAGGCATCAATAATCATCATCACATATATGACCACATCATATATCTCAATCATTTAACAACATCAACCATTCAATGCCTATCTTAGGGCCTCTAGCCTAAGTATTTCCTACCACATTACATATTAGATACGGGAAACCGAAACCATACCTTAGCCGAATTTCCCAAGCTCCACCGGAGCACTTCCAAACCAAATATCCACAAGCTCTCAAGGCCTCAATACCTCCAAGAACAGATTTTTCACCACCAAACCCTTTCCAAGCTTTTCAAAATCACCAATCAAGCTCCAATATCCACACATACACAACCTAAGCCATAACCATCATACCCATACACAACATCTCAAAACCCAAGCATCATAAAATAACAAAATACACTAGGGTTGAGAATCTTACCACACCCAAGGTCCAAGGAGACAAGACTAATCTTCTCCTTCAAGAGAGTTTGGTCCTATAACATCAAAGAACCCAAAATCTCAACATTTCACCCATGAAACTCGAAAATAAGGGCTGAGATTTCGAACAGCAACACATGGCTTACCTCAAGATTGATTATATGGGTTTTGTAGAGCTCTCCGCGGTGAACGCGTGGCCGCAAATGGGGCGGCAATCGGAGCTCTAGATCAAAAGTTATGATGGTTTGAAGATCAACCAAGGGAGAGAACTTGAGAGAGTGTTCTTCCTCCCTTTCTCTCTAATTTCAGCTTGTGTGTGTAACAAATGAGAGAGAGTGCTGAAAACTAGGGTTTTGGTTAAGTTATGTTGGGCCAAGGGCCCACTTTGGGTCCGGTTGGCCCGGTTTGGCCCGTTCGGTCCAATCTTGGTCCGAATTCTATAAAATTGGTACCAAAATTCTCGTCTCAATCTCCTCTATCACATTTAGCCATAAAAATCACATTTTAGGCTTTCTAGAATAAATTCTCATTTATGGGTTAATTAGCCGTTAATTAACCGGGTTTTACATTCTACCCACCTAATTGGGAATTTTGCCCACAAAATTCAAATGCAATTACCTGAGAATAAATGCGGATAATCCGTTCGCATCTCCGACTCAAGTTCCCAAGTGTGTTCCTCAACACCGCCTCGACTCCATGCCACTTTGACTAAGGAAACATCTTTTCCACGCAACCGTTTAATACTAGTATCATCAATTCTGACTGGAGCCACTGGAAGCGTCAAATCTTCCCTTAATTGAACCGATTCGGGTTCCAACACATGGCTAGCATCAGGGGTGTACTTCCGAAGCTGCGACACGTGAAACACGTCGTGCAGGTTCGAAAGAGGAGGTGGTAGAGCCATCCGATACGCCACCGGTCCAATCCTCTCTAGGATCTGAAATGGACCAATGTATCGAGGATTTAACTTCTTTGCCTTAATCGCCCTACCTACTCCCGTAGTCGGAGTAACCTTAAGAAAAACATGGTCTCCTTCCTCAAATTCTAAGGGCTTTCGCCTTTGATCGGCGTAACTCTTTTGACGACTTTGCGCCGTAAGCATCCTATCACGGATTTTCTTGACTTGTTCAGTAGTCTCAGCTATCATTTCTGGCCCCAACAAGCTTTTCTCTCCAGCTTCATACCAACATAGCGGAGATTGACATTTCCTCCCATACAAGGCCTCATACGGGGCCATTCCGATGCTCGCATGATAACTATTATTGTATGCAAACTCCACCAATGGCATATACCGATCCCAACTCGCCGGTTGGTCCAAAACACAAGCTCTCAACATATCCTCTAGTGTTTGGATCGTCCTCTCAGATTGACCATCTGTTTGAGGATGGTAAGCCGTGCTCAAGCTTAATCGGGTTCCAAAAGCTTTCCGAAATGCACCCCAAAACCTTGAAGTGAAACGAGGATCTCTATCAGAGATTATAGTAGCAGGTACACCATGAAGTCTCACAATATCCTTTATGTATAACCGTGCTAGCTCCTCAAGGGTGTAATTCATACGAATGGGCAAAAAGTGAGCTGACTTCGTCAGTCGGTCCACAATCACCCAAACAGCATCAAAACCAGTCCTAGTCCTTGGCAATCCCGACACAAAGTCCATTGCAATACTTTCCCACTTCCATTGTGGAATCTCTAAAGGTTGCAACATCCCGGAAGGTCTTTGATGTTCAATCTTTACCTTTTGACAAGTTAGGCACTTTGAAACATATTCCGCCACATCATTCTTCATACCCGGCCACCAAAACATCGCCTTTAAATCATGGTACATCTTAGTACTTCCCGGGTGAATGGAGAATCCGCTTTTGTGTGCCTCCTTTAAGATATCTGATGAGCGGATAATTTGTATGCTTTTTGGCATTGTTTTTAGTATGTTTTTAGTATCTTTTAGTTAGTTTTTAGTATATTTTTATTAGTTTTTAGTTAAAATTCACTTTTCTGGACTTTACTATGAGTTTGTGTGTTTTTCTGTGATTTCAGGTATTTTCTGGCTGAAATTGAGGGACCTGAGCAAAAATCTGATCCAGAGACTCAAAAGGACTGCAGATGCTGTTGGATTCTGACCTCCCTGCACTCGAAGTGGATTTTCTGGAGCTACAGAAGCCCAATTGGCGCGCTCTCAACGGCGTTGGAAAGTAGACATCCTGGGCTTTCCAGCAATATATAATAGTCCATACTTTGCCCAAGATTTGATGGCCCAAACCGGCGTTCAAAGTCACCTCAAGAAATTCCAGCGTTAAACGCCGGAACTGGCACCTAATTGGGAGTTAAACGCCCAAACTGGCACTAAGCTGGCGTTTAACTCCAAGGAGAGTCTCTACACGAAAAAGCTTCATTGCTCAGCCCAAGCACACACCAAGTGGGCCCGGAAGTGGATTTTTATGTCATTTACTCATCTATGTACTAGTTTTCTATAAGTAGGACCTTTTACTATTGTATTAAGGGAGACTTTTGGTAGCTATCTTTGTTTTATGCTATCTTAGATCATTGGGAGGCTGGCCATTCGGCCATGCCTAGACCTTATGCTTATGTATTTCAACGGTGGAGTTTCTACACACCATAGATTAAGGTGTGGAGCTCTGCTGTACCTCGAGTATTAATGCAATTACTATTGTTCTTCCATTCAATTCCGCTTGTTCTTTATCCAAGATATCACTTGTTCTTCAACATGATGAAGGTGATGATTGATGCCCATCACCATTCTCACTCATGAACAAGGTGACTGACAACCATTCTTGTTCTACAAGCATCCGAGGCTTAGTGAATATCTCTTGGATTCTTTAATCGGAATCTTCGTGGTATAGGCAGGACCTGATGGCAGCATTCAAGAGAATCCGGAAGGTCTAACCTTGTCTGTGGTATTCTGAGTAGGATTCAATGACTGAATGACTGTGACGTGCTTCAAACTCCTGAGGGCGGGGCGTTAGTGACAGACGCCAAAAGAATCAATGGATTCTATTCCGGTCTGATTGAGAACCGACAGATGAATTCCGCTATGCTGTGACCAGAGCATATGCAATTGTTTTCAATGAGAGGATGGGAGGTAGCTGCTGACAACAGTGAAACCCTACACGAGCTTGCCATGGAAAGGAGTAAGAAGGATTGGATGAAGGCAATAGGAAAGCAGAGAGACGGAAGGGAAGGCATCTTCATACACTTGTCTGAAGCTCATACACCAATGATATGCATAAGTATCACTATCTTTATCTTTTATGCTTATTTTCGTTCGACCCTTACTCACGTAAGGTATTACTTGGACGACCCAGTGCACTTGCTGGTTAGTTGTGCGAAGTTGTGTAATGCCATGGAATTGAACTACCAAGTTTTTGGAGTTCATGACCGGGGATTATGAGAGTTGTGAAAAGTATTGTTCACAATTTCGCGCACCAAGTTTTTGGCGCCGTTGCCGGGGATTGTTCAAGTTTTGAGCAAGCTTTTGGTAACAATGCCTGGGATTGTTCTAGTTTGGACAACTGACGGTTCATCTTGTTGCTTAGATTAGGTATTTATTTTTTTTCGAAATTCTTGAAGATGAATTCTAGAGTTTCATGATGATTTGTTGAAATCTGGCTGGCTGAGAAGCCATGTCTAATTTCATTGGACCGAGGTTTCAACTCATCACCACAAGAGCTTGTTGATTTTCATCAATTTTGCTTTTGGAGCAGTGATCTGCTAAGGCTTGGCTGACCTTTGGTCATGTCTAGTGTTTTGGACCGAAGCTTTCTTTGAAAGCTTGGCTGGCTGTGAAGCCATGTCTAATTCCTGGACCGGAGTCTTAGACTAGCATTGCACTGATTCCTGAAATTCTCATTAAGAATTTTGATACCTTTTTTCCACTTAATTTTCGAAAAACACAAAAAAAAAAATTACAAAATCATAAAAATAAAAAATATTTGATGTTTCTTGCTTAAAGTCTAGTGTCTCATCTTAAGTTTGGTGTCAATTACATGCATTCATTCATGTGTCTTAAGGATCTTCAAGTAATTCTTGATGATTTCTTACTCTGATCTTTGAATTCTTTTGGCTTGAGTATTTATGTGTCTCATATAGTGTCAGTAGTACACAAACTGCTAAGTTTGGTGTCTTGCATGCATTGTTATTTGATTCTTGTTACATTTTGATTATTAAAAATCCAAAAATATCTTTAATTTGTGTCTTTTCAAGTCAATAATACAAAGAATTGAAGATTCAGAACATACTGCAGAGGAATTATACAGAAAAAGCTGAGCATTCAAAAATGCCCAGTGAAGAAGGCAGACTGGCGTTCAAACGCCAGCCAGGGTACCTGGTTGGGCGTTTAACGCCCAAAGAGGTAGCATTTTGGGCGTTAAACGCCAGAATGTATACCATTCTGGGCGTTTAACGCCAGGATGGTGCTAGGGGGAAGATTTTGTTTTCAAAATCAATTTTTTTCAAGTTTTCAAAGTTTTTCAAAATCAAATCTTTTTCAAATCATATCTTTTCAATCAAATGTTTTCAAAATCAATTTCTTTCCTTTTTCAAAGATACTTACTAACAATTAATGATTTGATTGAACGTTTTTTGCCTTTTCTATTAAGGAAGGTTTTATGTTTGAATCATATCTTTTCTTGTTAGGCAAGTCATCAATTTTTAAAATCACATCTTTTCAAATTGTTTTCAAATCATATCCTTTAAAATTGTTTTCAAATCATATCTTCTCAACCACATCTTTTTCAAAATAGTTTTCAATCAAATCTTTTTAAATTTTAATTTCAAAATCTTTTTCAAAAATCACTTTAATTCTTTTCCACTTTCAATTTTCGAAAATTATTAACATCTTTTTAATTGAATTTTCGAAAATTCTCTTCCCTCTTTCCCACATCCTTCTATTTATGGAGTACTACTCCTCCTTAATGCACAATTCGAACCCTATCTAATCAAGTTCGAATTCTTCTACCTTATCTTCTTCTATTTTTCTTTTCCTCTGACACTTCAAGGAATCTCTATACTGTGACATAGAGGATTCCACATTTCTTTTCTCTTCTCTTTCATATGAGCAGGAGCAGAGACAAAGGCATTCTTGTTGAAGCTGACCCTGAACCTGAGAGAACCTTGAAGCGAAAGCTAAGAGAAGCCAAGGCACAACTCTCTTTAGAGGACCTGACCGAATTCTTCAAGGAAGAAGAACCCATGGCAGCCGAAAACAACAACAATGCCAACAATGCAAGGAAGGTGCTGGGTGACTTTACTGCACCTACTCCTGATTTCTATGGGAGAAGCATCTCTATCCCTGCCATTGGAGCAAACAACTTTGAGCTTAAGCCTCAATTAGTTTCTCTAATGCAACAGAATTGCAAGTTCCATGGACTTCCAATGGAAGATCCTCATCAGTTCTTAGCTGAATTCTTGCAAATCTGTGACACAGTCAAGACTAATGGGGTTAACCCTGAGGTCTACAGACTGATGCTATTCCCTTTTGCTGTAAGAGACAGAGCTAGAATATGGTTGGATTCTCAACCTAAAGAAAGCCTGGACTCTTGGGAAAAGCTAGTCAATGCCTTCTTGGCAAAGTTCTTTCCACCACAAAGATGGAGTAAGCTTAGAGTGGAAGTCCAAACCTTCAGACAGAAGGATGGAGAATCCCTCTATGAAGCTTGGGAAAGATACAAACAATTAATCAGAAGATGTCCTTCAGACATGCTTTCTGAATGGAGCATCATAGGTATTTTCTATGATGGTCTCTCTGAACTATCCAAGATGTCTTTAGATAGCTCTGCTGGAGGATCTCTTCATCTGAAGAAGACGCCTGCAGAAGCTCAAGAATTGATTGAAATGGTTGCAAATAACCAATTCATGTACACTTTTGAAAGGAATCCTGTGAACAATGTGACTAGTCAGAAGAAAGGAGTTCTTGAGATTGACGCTCTGAATGCCATATTGGCTCAGAACAAGATATTGACTCAACAAGTCAATTTGATTTCTCAAAGTCTGTCTGGAATGCAAAATGCACCAAACAGTACTAAGGATGCTTCATCTGAGGAAGAAGCTTATGATCCTGAGAACCCTTCAATGGAAGAGGTGAATTACCTAGGAGAACCCTATGGAAACACCTATAATTCTTCATGGAGAAATCACCCAAATTTCTCATGGAAGAATCAAGAGAGACCTCAACAAGGTTTCAATAACAATAATGGTGGAAGAAACAGGTTTAGCAATAGCAAGCCTTTTCCATCATCTTCTCAGCAACAGACAGAGAGTTCTAAGCAGAATACTTCTGACTTAGCAACAATGGTCTCTGATCTAATAAAGACCACTCAAAGTTTCATGAATGAAACAAGGTCCTCCATCAGAAATTTGGAAGGACAAGTGGGACAGCTGAGCAAGAAAATTACTGAACTCCCTCCTAGTACTCTTCCAAGTAATACAGAAGAAAATCCAAAGGAGAGTGCAAAGCCATAGACATGGCCGAATATGGAGAGGAAAGAGAGGAGGAGGACGCCACTAAGGAAGACCTCAGTGGGCGTGTACCAATCTCCTCTGAGTTCCTCAATGAGGAACCATGGGAATCTGAGGCTCAAAATGAGACCATAGAGATTCCATTGGACTTACTTCTGCCATTCATGAGCTCTGATGAGTATTCTTCCTCTGAAGAGGATGAGTATGTCACTGAAGAGCAAGTTGCTAAATACCTTGGAGCAATCATGAAGCTAAATGACAAGTTATTTGGAAATGAGACTTGGGAGGAAGAACCACCTTTGCTCACCAAAGAACTGGATGACTTGTCTAGGCAGAAACTGCCTCTAAAGAGGCAAGATCCTGGGAAGTTTTCTATACCTTGTACCATAGGCACCATGACCTTCAAGAAGGCCTTGTGTGACTTAGGGTCAAGTGTAAACCTCATGCCCCTCTCTGTAATGGAGAAATTAGGGATCTTTGAGGTGCAAGCTGCAAGAATCTCATTAGAGATGGCAGACAATTCAAGAAAACAAGCTCATGGATTTGTAGAGAATGTTTTGGTGAAGATTGAAGACCATTACATCCCTACTGATTTCATAGTCCTAGAGACTGGGAAGTGCATGGATGAATCCATCATCCTTGGCAGACCCTTCCTAGCCACAGCAAAGGCTGTGATTGATGTTGATAGAGGAGAGTTAATCATTCAAGTGAATGAAAAATCCTTGGTGTTTAAGGCCCAAGGACATCCCTCTATCATCATGGAGAGGAAGCATGAAGAGCTTCTCTCAAAACAGAGCCAAGCAGAGCCCCCACAGTCAAACTCTAAGTTTGGTGTTGGGAGGCCACAACCAAACTCTAAGTTTGGTGTTGAACCCCCACATTCAAACTCTAAGTTTGGTGTTGGGAGGTTCCAACACGGTTCTGAGTATTTCTGAGGCTCCATGAGAGTCCTCTGTCAAGCTAATGACATTAAAGAAGCGCTTGTTGGGAGGCAACCCAATGTTTTATAGCTAACTATTTTCTTTTGTTATTTTATCTTTTTTGTAGGATGATGATCATAAGAAGTCACAAAAACAATGAAAAAAGCAAAAACAGAATGAAAAATAGGAAGAAAAACAGCACACCTTGGAGGAGAAGAAGCTGGCGTTCAAACGCCAGTAATGCTAGCTGTTGGGCGTTTAACGCCCAGTCTGGCACCATTCTGGGCGTTTAACGCCAGAAAAGGGCACCAGACTGGCGTTAAACACCAGTAAAGGGCAACAACCTGGCGTTAAACGCCAGGAATGGGCACCAGCCCGGCGTTTAACGCCAGAAATAGCTCAAAACGTGATTTTGAGCAACATTTGGTGCAGGGATGACTTTTCTTTGACACCACAGGATCTGTGGACCCCACAGGACCCCACCACCATTCTCTCTCTTCTTCCCCCATTCACCAATCACCTCAATACCTCTTCCCCAAAAAACCCTTCACCTATCAAATCCCATCTTTCTCTTCACCACTCACATCCATCCTTCATAAATCTTCACACAACCTAAACACCCCTTCTTTCCCTTCTTGGCCGAACACACCACCTTCCCCCTCTTCCTCATTTCTTCTTCTTCTACTCTCTTCTTTCTTCTTTTGCTCGAGGACGAGCAAACATTTTAAGTTTGGTGTGGTAAAAGCGTTGCTTTTTCGTTTTTCCATAACCATTTATGGCATCCAAGGCCGGAGAAACCTCTAGAAAGAGGAAAGGGAAGGCAAAGGCTTCCACCTCCGAGTCATGGGAGATGGATAGATTCCTCTCAAGGGTGCATCAAGTCCACTTCTATGAAGTTGTGGCCTTGAAGAAGGTGATCCCCGAAGTCCCCTTTTCACTCAAAAAGGGTGAATATCCGGAGATCCGCCATGAGATCCGAAGAAGAGGTTGGGAAGTGCTTACCAACCCCATTCAACAAGTTGGAATCTTGATGGTTCAAGAGTTCTATGCCAATGCATGGATCACCAAGAACCATGACCAAAGTGTGAACCCAAATCCAAAGAATTATCTCACTATGGTTCGGGGGAAATACTTGGATTTTAGTCCGGAGAGTGTGAGGGTGGCGTTCAACTTGCCTATGATGCAAGGAGATGAGCATCCTTACACTAGAAGGGTCAACTTTGATCAAAGGTTGGACTAAGTCCTCACAATCATATGTGAAGAGGGCGCACAATGGAAGCAAGATTCAAGAGGAAAGCCGGTTCAATTGAGAAGGCATGACCTCAAGCCCGTGGCTAGAGGATGGTTAGAGTTCATACAACGCTCAATCATTCCCACTAGCAACCGGTCCGAAGTTACCATAGACCGGGCCATCATGATCCATAGCATCATGATTGGAGAAGAAATAGAAGTTCATGAGGTTATAGCCCAAGAACTCTACAAGGTGGCGGACAAGACCTCCACTTTGGCAAGGTTAGCCTTTCCTCATCTCATCTGTCACCTCTGTTATTCAGTTGGAGTTGACATAGAGGGAGATACTCCCATTGATGAGGACAAGCCCATCACCAAGAAAAGGATGGAGTACACAAGAGACCCCTCTCACCATGAGATCCCTGAGATTCCTCAAGGGATGCACTTTCCTCCACAAAATTATTGGGAGCAATTAAACACCTCCCTAGGAGAGTTGAGTTCCAACATGGGACAACTAAGGGTGGAGCATCAAGAACACTCCATTCTCCTCCATGAAATTAGAGAAGACCAAAGAATCATGAGGGAGGAGCAACAAAGACAAGGAAGAGACATTGAGGAGCTCAAGCACTCCATAGGATCTTCAAGAGCAAGAAAGAGCCGCCATCACTAAGGTGGACCCGTTCCTTGATTTCCTTGTTCTTTATTCTTCTGTTTTTCGAATTTTATGCTTATGTTTATCCATGTTTGTGTCTTGTGATCATTAGTGTCTTAGTGTCTATGCCTTAAAGTTATGAATGTCCTATGAATCCATCACCTTTCTTGAAAAAAAAAAACGTGCTTAATTGATAAAGGAAAGAATTGCATGAATTCTGAATTTTATAATAGTTTAATTATTTTGATGTGGTGGCAACACTTTTGTTCTCTGAATGTATGCTTGAACAGTGCATATGTCTTTTGAACTTGTGGTTCATGAATGTTGCCTCTTGAAAGAATGATGAAAAAGGAGACATGTTACTGAGGATCTGAAAAATCATTAAAAATGATTCTTGAAGCAAGAAAAAGTAGGAAAAAAAAAGAGAAAAAGCAAACGAAAAAAAAAAAAACCGAAAAGAAAAAAAAAGGGGAGAAAGAATAAAAAAAAAAAAAGAAATAAAGTTGTGATCCAAGGCAAATAAGAGTGTGCTTAAGAACCCTGGACACCTCTAATTGGGGACTTTAGCAAAGCTGAGTCACAATCTGAAAAGGTTCACCCAATTATGTGTCTGTGGCATGTATGTATCCGGTGGTAATACTGGAAGACAGAGTGCTTTGGGCCACAGCCAAGACTCAATAAATAGCTATGTTCAAGAATCATCATACTTTACTAGGAGAATCATTAACACTATCTGGATTCTAAGTTCCTAAAGAAGCCAATCATTCTGAATTACAAAGGATAGAGTGAGATGCCAAAACTATTCAGAGACAAAAAGCTAAAAGCCCCGCTCATCTAATTAATACTGATCTTCATAGATGTTTTTGGAGTTCATTGCATATTCTCTTCCTTTTACCTTATTTGATTTTCAGTTGCTTGGGGACAAGCAACAATTTAAGTTTGGTGTTGTGATGAGCGGATAATTTGTATGCTTTTTGGCATTGTTTTTAGTATGTTTTTAGTATCTTTTAGTTAGTTTTTAGTATATTTTTATTAATTTTTAGTTAAAATTCACTTTTCTGGACTTTACTATGAGTTTGTGTGTTTTTCTGTGATTTCAGGTATTTTCTGGCTGAAATTGAGGGACCTGAGCAAAAATCTGATCCAGAGACTCAAAAGGACTGCAGATGCTGTTGGATTCTGACCTCCCTGCACTCGAAGTGGATTTTCTGGAGCTACAGAAGCCCAATTGGCGCGCTCTCAACGGCGTTGGAAAGTAGACATCCTGGGCTTTCCAGCAATATATAATAGTCCATACTTTGCCCAAGATTTGATGGCCCAAACCGGCGTTCAAAGTCACCTCAAGAAATTCCAGCGTTAAACGCCGGAACTGGCACCTAATTGGGAGTTAAACGCCCAAACTGGCACTAAAGCTGGCGTTTAACTCCAAGGAGAGTCTCTACACGAAAAAGCTTCATTGCTCAGCCCAAGCACACACCAAGTGGGCCCGGAAGTGGATTTTTATGTCATTTACTCATCTATGTACTAGTTTTCTATGAGTAGGACCTTTTACTATTGTATTAAGGGAGACTTTTGGTAGCTATCTTTGTTTTATGCTATCTTAGATCATTGGGAGGCTGGCCATTCGGCCATGCCTAGACCTTATGCTTATGTATTTTCAACGGTGGAGTTTCTACACACCATAGATTAAGGTGTGGAGCTCTGCTGTACCTCGAGTATTAATGCAATTACTATTGTTCTTCCATTCAATTCCGCTTGTTCTTTATCCAAGATATCACTTGTTCTTCAACATGATGAAGGTGATGATTGATGCCCATCACCATTCTCACTCATGAACAAGGTGACTGACAACCATTCTTGTTCTACAAGCATCCGAGGCTTAGTGAATATCTCTTGGATTCTTTAATCGGAATCTTCGTGGTATAGGCAGGACCTGATGGCAGCATTCAAGAGAATCCGGAAGGTCTAACCTTGTCTGTGGTATTCTGAGTAGGATTCAATGACTGAATGACTGTGACGTGCTTCAAACTCCTGAGGGCGGGGCGTTAGTGACAGACGCCAAAAGAATCAATGGATTCTATTCCGGTCTGATTGAGAACCGACAGATGAATTCCGCTATGCTGTGACCAGAGCATATGCAATTGTTTTCAATGAGAGGATGGGAGGTAGCTGCTGACAACAGTGAAACCCTACACGAGCTTGCCATGGAAAGGAGTAAGAAGGATTGGATGAAGGCAATAGGAAAGCAGAGAGACGGAAGGGAAGGCATCTTCATACACTTGTCTGAAGCTCATACACCAATGATATGCATAAGTATCACTATCTTTATCTTTTATATTATTTTCGTTCATCATCATACATATTTGAGTTTGCCTGACTAAGACTTACAAGATGACCATAGCTTGCTTCAATGCTAACAATCTCCGTGGGATCGACCCTTACTCACGTAAGGTATTACTTGGACGACCCAGTGCACTTGCTGGTTAGTTGTGCGAAGTTGTGTAATGCCATGGAATTGAACTACCAAGTTTTTGGAGTTCATGACGGGGGATTATGAGAGTTGTGAAAAGTATTGTTCACAATTTCGCGCACCAATATCTTGCCTCAAAGTGCCAACATCCGGCACAATGATTCTACCCTTGAATCTCCATAACCCATCTTTTTCTTCCGACACTCTCCACTGTTTTCCTTGCTCAATGGCCGGTAACACCTTCCATAAAGCTTCATCATTTTGATGAGCCTTTAGGAGTTCGGACTTAAAGTCACTTGAGATTTCTAATCGGCTCAAACACAAGGTTCCGGATACTTCTTGAGTACCAATTTTAAGACTCTCGAATTCTCTGAACAACTTCTCCTCTTGAAGCATCATCCAAGCTGCATATAACGACTTCCGACTTAACGCATCCGCCACTACGTTCGCCTTTCCCGGATGGTAATGCAACTCAAAGTCGTAGTCCTTCAACAATTCCATCCACCTCCTCTGCCTCATATTAAGCTCTTTCTGATCAAAGAGGTACTTCAAGCTCTTATGATCAGAGAAAACTTGGAACTTAACCCCATAGAGATAATGCCTCCACACCTTCAAGGCAAACACAACCGCAGCGAGTTCCAAATCGTGCGTAGGGTAACTAGCTTCATGAGGTCTCAACTGTCGTGAGGCATACGCCACCACATTATGATGCTGCATCAGCACGCACCCTAAACCCTTTAATGAGGCATCACAATACACCTCAAAAGGCTCGTTCGGCTCGGGTAACACTAACACAGGTGCAGTGGTCAACCTTTTCTTCAATGTCTGAAAGCTCTCCTCGCATTCAGGAGTCCAAACAAACGGAGTGTCTTTTCGGGTTAACTTCGTCATTGGTAACGCTATCTGTGAAAAGCCCTTGATAAACCTTCTGTAATAGCCAGCTAAACCCAGAAAACTCCTTATCTCTGTTACGGTGGTCGGTTGCTTCCAATCCATCACAGCCTCCACCTTAGTTGGGTCTACGGCTATTCCCTTCTTACTCACCACATGGCCCAAAAACTTCACCTCACTCTTCCAAAATTCACACTTAGACAGTTTTGCATAAAGTTTCTTCTCCTTTAGAATCTGCAACACGGTCCTCAAGTGTTCCGCATGCTCTTCTTCAGTCTTGGAATAAATCAGTATGTCATCAATGAAGACAACAACGAATTTATCCAGAAACGGACGGAAAACTCTATTCATGTAATCCATGAATACTGTAGGAGCGTTCGTCAACCCAAAAGACATTACAGTGTACTCGTAATGACCATAACGAGTCCTAAAAGCGGTCTTAGGAATATCCTCACCCCTCACCCTTATCTGGTGATAACCGGATCGCAAATCAATCTTAGAGAAAACTCCAGCTCCTTGTAACTGATCCATGAGATCATCAATTCTCGGCAATGGGTACTTATTCTTTATTGTAACCTTGTTCAACTGCCTGTAATCTACACAGAGCCGCATACTCCCATCTTTCTTCTTCACCAGTAACACTGGAGCACCCCATGGAGAGACACTTGGCCGTATAAAATTCTTTCCCAACAAATCCTCTAACTGAGACTTTAACTCGTTCATCTCTAACGGTGACATCCTATAAGGAGCACTTGAGATTGGTCCCGCCCCGGGCACCAACTCAATAGCAAACTCAACCTCTCGGTTAGGTGGAAACTCATCAATATCATCGGGAAACACTTCCGAAAACTCACACACAACCGGAATCTGCTCCAACCTTTGATCATCACCCGAAACGCCCGCGGTTAACAACATGATACCCTGACATTCGATTCCAGAACAGTTCACCATCATCGAGTTCAAGTAATAATTATTCACCACGACCGGCCCTTCTGTATCCTCCGGCATAAAGTACACCGACTTTGTAGAACAATCTAGCAGAACATGGTTCTTAGATAACCAGTCCAATCCCAAGATAAGATCAAGACCGACCATCGGCAAGCAGACTAAATTATGAACAAAATCACGCTGCTTGAACCTAAAGGAAACTTCCGGGCATCCTAGCCTAGTTACCGTGGCTTCATGGGTAGCATTGTACACTCTTAGATCATAACCTAAGGTTACAATCTTCAAGCCTAACTCATGGGCTTTCTCAAATGCAATGAATGAATGTGATGCTCCCGAATCAAATAAAGCATTTAAAGTTTGACCAGCCATTTCACAGTTACCTCGAATGAGTGTCTCGGATCCCTCTGCACCCACAGCTGAGGTGGTGAACACCCGACCAGTCTGTTGTGCTTTCCCAGCACCTTGCTTCTGCCGCTCCGGACACCATGGGAGCTTATGTCCTGCCTTTCCACAATTGTAGCACAAACCCCATCCGGCCTTGCATGGTGCTCTCGGATGGTGACTTCCACACCTAGTACAAACTTGATCATTCTGAGGTTGCTTCTCAAACCTTTTCCCTTGGAAGTTGTTGTTGTTGGGCCTCCTAAAGGAACCTCTCCTCTTGAAAGGCGGACCTCTAGGTGCAATGCTCTTCCCTCGATTCTGTGGGAATGATTCTTTGTGACTTCCCTTCTTAGCGGCTACCCTCTTCACACACTCTTCAGCAACCCCACACTTGTTCACCAACACAACGAAGGTTCTAATCTCCATTGGTCTCTGAGCTCCATTTTTGTCGTTGCCATGGTTGTTCATCTGTTGACCAAGGGCCTCCGCAGTGGCTTGCATAGCAGCAGCCATATTCTCCAACGCAGTCGTAAAGTTCACCGGGTCATTAGGGTTATTCTCCGGTGCACGAGCATTCGTACGACCTCTCGCACTACCTCTACCGCGTCCACGAGGCGCCATCTGGTTCCTATACACACCAAACAATCGATATTAAGTTGATCAGTCTCAATATCGGAAGTCTAGTGCTTCAAAGTCCCAAATGGATGCTCATGAACGTTTATGCCAATTATATCAAGTAGATATACTAATAGCACATAACACACATACAGAGAATGCACAGAAGCATAGTCAGTCCATCCCTCAGGCTCTACAGGAACGAACTGCTCTGATACCATAATGTAACACCCTACCATACAGAGTCTTATGCTTAAGTCATAATTCAGAGATGGCCAGGTATTACGACCTCTAAAATAAAAATTTAGTACGTATAGTAGTATGAATGATTGATTATAACTAGGAGCCTTTGTAGAAAAAGGGGTAAACAAAAATCGCAACTCAAAAGCGCAACACTCCGATCGATAACGTAGCGAACAAGGGTAAACCAACGCGAGATTATATATATACAAAGGAGTGTCAAAAACAGGAATATCAAGACTCAGAATCCGGCTGCGAAGATAACCGGTCCGAGCATAGTAATATATACATATGATAAAATAATGAAAACCCCAAAGGAAACCCAAAGGGACATAAATACATAAACCTATTCTCCAAAATCTCCCATATGAGGAGTCATCACAGTTTGTATTATTTAATGGAGATAAAAGTATCTAAGCAAAACATATAAACTAAACAGAGTCCCCAAGAACAAGGAATCTTCGCAAATCTAGAAGTCTCCAGCATGCCTCAGCGGGAAGCCTCACGTCCTGCATCTGAAAACCACAAAATCCGCATGGGTGAGAACCAGAGGTCCCCAGCATGGTAACAGCTTCCACATATATAATACATAATAATAGAGGAAAGCCGAAGGCAATCCTAGAACTTCCCCCAGATAATATCAAAGCTTATAAACAAGCTAAACCATATAAGGGCATCTGACTAAAGATTCTTCAGTCTAACTAATACTTCCCTTTCCAATTCCTTCAAACCTCCCAACCACCAGCAGGAGTATATTATAGCAAACACAATTATATCAGACAAAGAATATACAAATAGGAGCAGTTAAGACATTTAGACAATTAGCAAGTAATATGCAGTCAAATAGGCAATCTCAAACAATTCACATAGTATGCATATGATGAATGCCTGTCCCTAGTGGCCGATGATATCATCTTGTCGGCTATAGAGCCAACCCGACAAGTCCTGGTCGCTAACCATTGGACTGTCCCTCTGTCGCGCATCCCCAACTCGAGTTATACTCGTTATAAACTTGATCATAAACATGATCCATATCCATCACCCTCACTGGTGAATATTTCGGGGGCGAGCTCATCCGGGTCTTTCACAGTGCCCGGCCACACTTACGACATAGGGTCACCAGAGTATCAAGTCTCAACCTGGAGCACGTGGTGGCTAGCCACTGCTACTACCCAGGGAAACTCGTATCTCTGATAGTGGAAGTGCAAATCACAATTATCAATAATTCAGCATAAACATGCATGAATCCTCATCCATGGATCAACATCCATATCAGCCATCCGGCTCACGGTTCAGTCCAGAACCAGCCAATATTCATAGCATACACAGCTATTCCGGCTCACAGTTAAATCCATAACCAGCCAATATTCATAGCATACACAGCTATTCCGGCTCACGGTTAAATCCATAACCAGCCATTTCATTGACAATTACAGCCTTTCGGCCCATGGCATATCAAGCACCTCCACCGCCATTCTCCGCATCTCACCTAATCATCTTTGATCCTCAATGATCATATATATTTCCCCTTGCTTCACTCGCAAGTTACCACATTCACTAGCCCTTTTTCTCATGCTAGGTATATCATAATGATTTAAGACATAAATGGTGAGATCGGAGGCTTAGAAGTATGAGATTTGGCTTTTAAAACTCAAAAATCAACTTTGGGATGAAAACAGGGCCACGCGTACGCGCACTCCACGCGCACGCGTGGATGGCCTCAAAACTTATCGACGCGCAAGCGTCATGCACGCTAACGCGTGGATTCAAAATTTGCCAATCGACGCGCACGCGTCTACCACGCGTACGCGCGGGTGTTCTCGTGCCCCAGGCACAACACCGGCACAATTCTGGCATAACTCTCTGGAAAATGGCTGGGCATTGGGTGCAGCACAATCGGCGCGCCCGCGCACATCACGCGTACGCGTGGATGGCACTTTTCGGAAGATCGGCGCGTACGCGCCAGGTGCGCCCACGCGCAAGGGGTCATTCTGCTAAAAATTTTCTAAGTTAAAAGCTGCAGAATTTCACAGATTTACACCCCAATCTTCCAATGGACATAACTTCCTCGTTTTAAATCGTTTTTCACCCGTTCTTCGAACGGTATGGACATCCCGGATCCAATTTCATTTCTAAGCAGATTTGGTACAAAATGGAGATCCGTAGTCCAAGTTATGTCCCGTCAAAGTATGCCCAAAAACCATATTTTCATACAAAACCACAATATGCCATTTTCAAAACAAACCATTTTCAACTCTTTTCAAAATCAATCAAAACATGCCAATTTCATCCCTTTTCTTTGAAACCAATCAAAATGTGTCAAATTCAACATCAAGCCTCCTCAACTCACACATTGACACTTTACCACAATTTACCAAAAATCACTATCTCATCATTTTGCCCCACTTCACCCAAGTGGTTCAAACTCAAACACATTGACATATCATATACTATTCCTCATGCCAATTCCCAACAACACCAATTCCAATAAATCATTATTGTACACAATCAACATCATACTTACCATCAACATGGTTCAACCCACAATTCAACCATAACCAATCATCAAGCATATATCACAACATGCATACTTCTCATACATCATACCATTAAGGCATCAATAATCATCATCACATATATGACCACATCATATATCTCAATCATTTAACAACATCAACCATTCAATGCCTATCTTAGGGCCTCTAGCCTAAGTATTTCCTACCACATTACATATTAGATACGGGAAACCGAAACCATACCTTAGCCGAATTTCCCAAGCTCCACCGGAGCACTTCCAAACCAAATATCCACAAGCTCTCAAGGCCTCAATACCTCCAAAAACAGATTTTTCACCACCAAACCCTTTCCAAGCTTTTCAAAATCACCAATCAAGCTCCAATATCCACACATACACAACCTAAGCCACAACCATCATACCCATACACAACATCTCAAAACCCAAGCATCATAAAACAACAAAATACACTAGGGTTGAGAATCTTACCACACCCAAGGTCCAAGGAGACAAGACTAATCTTCTCCTTCAAGAGAGTTTGGTCCTATAACATCAAAGAACCCAAAATCTCAACATTTCACCCATGAAACTCGAAAATAAGGGCTGAGATTTCGAACAGCAACACGTGGCTTACCTCAAGATTGATTATATGGGTTTTATAGAGCTCTCCGCGGTGAACGCGTGGCCGCAAACGGGGCGGCAATCGGAGCTCTAGATCAAAAGTTATGATGGTTTGAAGATCAACCAAGGGAGAGAACTTGAGAGAGTGTTCTTCCTCCCTTTCTCTCTAATTTCAGCTTGTGTGTGTAACAAATGAGGAGAGAGAGTGCTGAAAACTAGGGTTTTGGTTAAGTTATGTTGGGCCAAGGGCCCACTTTGGGTCCGGTTGGCCCGGTTTGGCCCGTTCGGTCCAATCTTGGTCCGAATTCTATAAAATTGGTACCAAAATTCTCGTCTCAATCTCCTCTATCACATTTAGCCATAAAAATCACATTTTAGGCTTTCTAGAATAAATTCTCATTTATGGGTTAATTAGCCGTTAATTAACCGGGTTTTACAGGAAAAACCTATAACAGTTAAGTACAACCTAGATGATTTAGATGAGATTGAGAAGAATGTAGTCGGGTTGTTCCAAGAGTTTTGGGGCCGAGCTCCTTATCTGAATACTAAAAGATATTTAGGAAATTTGAGCCAGCTTCAATCCGAGCTAGGTAGTTGATAAACCCCGATTTTGTGGTTTATCTTGTTCTTAATTTGGGAGATTTTATCACATTTTCTCACATTTATTCAATGAAATAGCATGGTTTTGCAATTCTCCTTTGATTTGTGCTTAAATGTGAAAACATGCTTTTTAGGCCTTAAAATAGCTAAATTTAATCCACTTTAATTCCATTCGATGCCTTGATATGTTTGTTGAGTGATTTCAGGTTCAGTAGTCTTCTTTTCCATTTTATAGTCATTTTATCAAAATGATTTTAGTGACTATCATAACCTGACTTTTGTATCTGCAGAAAAGATGGCTCCTAAGTCAGCTGCTATGAAAATATTTTGGACTGCAAAGAAGAATGTTGTTTCTCGAAGCATACAACAAAAAAGAACTGGTGAAATTGTAGACTTTTTCTCGCCCTCTAAGTCAGACTTGGGCACCTCAGCCTCTTTGAATATTACTCCCGATCCGGCTCCTCAGCCGACCCCTCCTCCTTCTAGCTTGGCCAAATCAACAGCCCCTCCTTCTGTTACAGAATTGAACCCTAAGAAATGCAAGTCTTCTGATTCGGGGAGTATATATGAGCAGAGCTTTGATGCGCTTGCTTGGAGTGAAAAGAACATCCTCCCCCATAGCTTTATCAACATGGACGATGTTTCCATAAAGAGCCACCTTCAGCTTCTTGCCCGAGGTGGAATCCAGACAATCGGTATATACGTAACCTTGGCTAAAGAATTGGAGAAGACTCTCCTTGGTGCTACCCAAAGCATGTTGATTGTCTTGCAGGCTGAAGTGGCATCCTTAAGGGAGTCTAAGAAGGAGTGGGAAGAAGAGAGAAAGAGTCTCTGCTCTCTGACCTTGGCAAAGCTCGAGCCAAAGTAAAGTAGGCGGAGGCCGCTTTAGCCATGTCGGAGGGAAATGGAAAAAAGCAATCATACACATGATACATGGGGCTTGAGGAGACCATAGCTGAAGGTATGGACGAAATGGTGACGAACCTGAAGGCTCAATTCCGAGTTATTGCTCCCGAGGTGGACTTTTCCCTCATCAGTCCCGACAACATTATAGTGGACGGTAAGATTGTAAAAAAGCAATCATACACATCATTTTCTGAGACAGATACATGGGGCTTAAGGAGACCATAGCCGAAGGTATGGACGAAATGGTGGCAAACCTGAAGGCTCAATTCTGAGTTATTGCTCCTGAGGTGGACTTTTTCCTCATCATTCCTAACAACATTATAGTGGACGACAAGATTGTTCCTGCCCCATATGATGAGGAGGACACTCATGTGCCTGATCCAAAGACCTCGAGGGCATAGATTGGACATGCTTCTCAGGTTTCCATCCTTAATCGGGTGGTGAGCCCCTTCCATCCACAACTCATTCGATTCCTGCAGTGTCAGTTTCTGAATATGAATATGCGCCGACCTCTTCTGCTCAACCTAAAGATGATGTTACTAGCGAACAGCTCCATCCTTTGTAATTCTTTGCTTTTAATTGGCCCGGTTTGTGGGTCTTTATGAACAATTCTATTTTTATAATGGTTGTAGTTTGAACAACTTCTATTTTGCTATTTCAAGAACCTTTTCCCACTACTCGGGTAGTGGTTGTTGCATGAATGGTTAAATGACTTGAATATTTTAGTTGGTACAGGTATTAGTTGAATACGAATTTATTATTTTGACAACTTTTATTGCTGTTTTACTAAGTTAGAAAAGACGTCGACAAAGTAGGTCAGTCTTTTTTGGACCTTTCATATATGAGTATTATCTTCCCTTAGTTTATACTCTGACTTTATGTAGTCGGGCTTTATCAAGTTACTTTAACATTTCATTTTAGGTCCGACTTGTTTTAAGGTCGGACCACGAATTGCTTATATAACTTCTTACACTAATTTGTATCTCGTTGCTTCATCTTGCCGACCAAGTAGGTCAGACAATAATTTTTGCGATTTTTTGAGCTTAAATTATGTGTTTGAAATGGAAAACTGGTAGAAAAATACCTTATTATTAACAAAAGGGTCTACATAAATTTGTTTGCTACTATGGATTTTTCTTGTAGTCATTAGCCCTAGCTATGATGCCTCATTAAAACCCCCTTTCAGGAACACCCTTTTCGAGAAAAAACCATGAAGTCGGAAAATAGAGTACACCAAGGAGCAAGGTATGCTCTTTTAATTGTAGTACCTCTTTAAGTTACATACGTGCCATGACCTTGGGAGCTCGTTCCTTTTTAGGTCGGATACCTTATAGTAACCTTTCCATAAGACTTTGACAACCTTGTAAGGTCCCTTCCAGTTTACAGCCAGCTTTTCTTCACCCAACTTCTGAACTCCGATGTCATTCCGGATCAGTATGAGGTTGTTCGTGGTGAAGCTCCTCCTGATAATTTTTTGGTTGTACCTTAAGGTCATCCTTTGTTTTAATGCTTCCCTTTTTTATCTGAGCTTTTTATCAGACTTCTGTGAGGAGGTCAGGCTCTTCCTTTTGTGCTTGGACATTGATCACTTTATCATAAAATTTAACTCTTGGAGATTTTTCAGTGATTTCTACAAGAATCATGGCCTCTGTGCCAAAAGCAAGTCAGAAAGGTGACTCCCCAGTTGTTAAGTGGGGAGTTGTCTAATATGTCCACAAGACTTGAGGAAGCTCTTTTGCATATGCTCCCTTTACATCTTGTAGTCGGCATTTCAACCCAGTCAATACGACTTTATTTGTAGCTTCAGCCTGTCCATTGGCCTAAGGGTGTTCTACCGATGTAAATTGGTGCTTAATCTTGAGGCTGGCCACCAAGTTCCTAAAGGTTGAGTCGGTAAATTGAGTTCCATTGTCCGTGGTGATGAGTGTGGAACTCCAAATCGGGTGACAATGTTCTTCTAGAGAAATTTCTGACTTCTTTGAGCTATGATGGTTGCCAAAGGTTCTGCTTCAATCCACATAGCAAAATAATTAATACCCACTATGAGGTACTTTACTTATCTAGGAGCTTATGAAAATGAACCGAAAAGGTCAAGGCCCCATTTTGCAAATGGCCAAGGTGAGGTGACACTAACAAGCTAGGATGCTTTTGACAAGGTGGACACTTTTTGACAAAATCGGCCACTTTCTTTTGCAAGGTTGGCCAAAAGAAGCTGGATCGAATCACTTTCTTGGCTAGTGATCGTGCTCCTAGGTGATTTCCACATATGCTGTTATGAACTTCTTTCAAGACTTCTTTAGTCTTGGACGTCGGGACACACTTTAATAGAGGTATGTATACTCCTCTTTTATAGAGAACATTATGGACCAAGGTATAGTTTTGTGCTTCCCTTATGAGCCTCCTTGCTTCCTTTTCGCCTTCCGAGGTGATATTGAATTTAAGATGTTTGACTATGGGAGTCAACCACTCTAGGCTTTGGTTGGATATAGTCATTGTGTCTAGCATGTCTTCTTCCTTCAATACTGATGGTATGTGGAGAGTTTCCTGGATCAGATTTTTATTGTTGCCCTCTGGCTTGGTGTTGGCTAATTTAGAGAGGGCATCTACTCGGGCATTGGATTTTCGAGCTATATGCCAGATCTTTTTTTCGAGAAATGTGCTAATTGTTCTCATGCTTCTTCTAGGTATTTCTTCATGTTGGGATCTTTAGCTTGATAAGTGTCATTTACTTGGGAAGTTATCACTTGAGAGTTACTAAACACTATCAATTTTTCTGCCCTTGCTTCTTTATCCAGCTTCAAGCCAGCAAGCAAGTTTTCATATTCTGCTTGATTGTTGAAGCAAGAAACTTGAACTTTAGTGATAATTCAATTCGAGTTCCTTCTTCATTTTCCAGGATAACTAGTGCTCCACTTTCGGCTTTGTTAGATAATCCATCTACATACAGATTCCAAGTTGACGGATTTTCCTAGCCTTCAGTGTATTCGGCCACAAAGCCGACCAGATATTGGGATTTGATTGCTGTCCAAATTTCATATGTTAAGTCAAATTTAGACAATTCCACAGCCCATTGTAGCATCCTTCTTGCAATGTCCATCTTCTGTAGAATGTGCTTCATGAATTGATTAGTTTGGACCTTTATAGTGTGAGATTGACAATAAGGTTGGAGCCTTCTAGTGGTGATGATAAGGGCATATGAGAACTTTTCTATCTTTTGATAGTTTAGATCTGCCCCTTGTAGGGCTTTGCTGACAAAGTAGATGGGTTGTTATCCGTTCTCATCTTCTCGGACCAAGGCTGAGGTTATAGCCTAACTTGATACTGCTATGTAGAGAATGAGCTTCTCACCTGGGATAGGTTGGTGAAGATTGGGGTTGGCTTAGGAAAGATTGGGGGTTGGCTTAGGAATGTTTTAAAGTTTTTGAAGGCTTGCTCACATTCCTGAGTCCATTCAAATTGGTTCCTGTTCCGAGGGTTACCTGAAACTAAAGGTTGATCTCGGACGAGATCTTCTGTGCTGATTGGCACGGCCGTGTCTGACCTGGTAGAGTTGGAGATGCTGCTGATCCTTTGCCACCGGAGGGTGGTGGTACCTGCAAGAGACTCCGATGCTTAAGTTAACACGTCCTTTAGGTAGGTTCTTTTGTGTAGAATCAGAGTATGAGTATGCATGGGTGCTCCAGTGTATTTATAGTGGTGTAGAGGGACCTTCCTTGAGATAAGTTAGTTATCTTATCTTATCTTTTACGGATGGGTCCCTGATGAGCGGATAATTTATACGCTTTTTGGCATTGTTTTTACATAGTTTTTAGTAAGTTTGAGCTACTTTTAGGGATGTTTTCCTTAGTTTTTATGTTAAATTCACATTTCTGGACTTTACTATGAGTTTGTGTGTTTTTCTGTGATTTCAGGTAAATTCTGACTGAAATTGAGGGATTTGAGCAAAACTCTGAAAAAAGGCTGACAAAAGGACTGCTGATGCTGTTGGATTCTGACCTCCCTGCACTCGAAATGGATTTTCTGGAGCTACAGAACTCTAAATGGCGCGCTCTCAACGGCGTTGGAAAGTAGACATCTAGGGCTTTCCAGCAATATATAATAGTCCATACTTTATTCGAAGAATGACGACGCAAACTGGCGTTGAACGCCAAGTACACGCTCCTTTCTGGAGTTAAACGCCAGAAAAACGTCATAATCCGGAGTTGAACGCCCAAAGCACATCACAACTCGAAATTCAACTCCAAGAGAAGCCTCAGCTCGTGGATAGATCAAGCTCAGCCCAAGCATACACCAAGTGGGCCCCGGAAGTGGATTTATGCATCAATTACTTACTCATGTAAACCCTAGTAGCTAGTCTAGTATATATAGGACCTCTTACTATTGTATTAGATATCCTGGATGGTATTTTCTATCCTGTGATCACGTTTAGGGGGGCTGGCCATTCGGCCATGCCTGAACCTCTTGCTTATGTATTTTCAACGGTGGAGTTTCTGCACACCATAGATTAAGGGTGTGGAGCTCTGCTGTACCTCAAAGATTAATGAAGTTCTATTTTCTTTTATTCAATTCTCTATCTTATTCTTATTCCAAGATATTCATTCGTACTCAAGAACATGATGAATGATGATGAGTTAGATAACCCTCATTATTATTCTCACTGATGAGCGCGCGTGACTGACAACCACTTACGTTCTACATGCAACACAAGGCTTGAATGTGTATCTCTTAGATTCCCCAACAGAATCTTCGTGGTATAAGCTAGATAGATGGCGGCATTTATCTGGATCCGGAAAGTCCAACCTTGTCTGTGGTGTTCCGAGTAGGATCCTGGGAATCCGGAAAGTCTCACCTTGTCTGTGGTATTCCGAGTAGGATTCCGTTCATGAATGACTGTGACGTGCTTCAAACTTTAACCTGCTGGGCGTTAGTGACAAACGCAAAAGAGGGATTCTATTCCAGTAGGAGCGGGAACCAACCGGTGATTGGCCGTACTGTGACAGAGTGCGTGCATTAGCTTTCACTGCGAGGATGGGATGTAGCTATCAACCATGGGTGATGCCTCCAGACTGGTTAGCTGTGCGAGTGACAGCCGTACAGGTTATTTCCCCGAGAGGAATGAAAGTAGCCACAGCTGATAGTGAACCCCTATACAAAGCTTGCCATGGAAAGGAGTAAGAAGGATTGAGCAGAAGGAATAGGAAGGCAGGCGTCCGAGAGCTCTACAGCATCTCCATTCCGCTTATCTGAAATTCTTACCAATGAATCTACATAAGTATTCTATCCTTTTTATTATTCCTTTTATTTATTATTTAATCCAATAAAATATCATGTTTAAATTCGCCTGACTGAGATTTGCAAGGTGACCATAGCTTGCTTCATACCAACAATCTCTGTGGATTCGACCCTTACTCACGTAAGGTTATTACTTGGACGACCCAGTACACTTGCTGGTTAGTTGAACGGAGTTGTGAATTCCAATAAAGAAAACCTCACACAGGTGCTGCCCCTTAGAAGCCTTCATCTCAAAATAAACAGTGTCCTAAGGGTATATTCATACTAAAGCTCAAAAGATAGATTCCATACAAACTTAAGGATGTTGAATCACAATTTCGTCCACCAAGTTTTTGGCGCCGTTGCCGGGGAACAATCAATTTCGAACAACAATTTCACAATTGTTTCCAGACCACAATGGTGCCAAGTTTTAATCCGGCAACAACACCAAGTTTTTGGCGCCGTTGCCGGGGATTGTTCGAGTATGGACAACTGACGGTTCATCTTGTTGCTCAGATTAGGTAATTTTCTTTTCAAAAATCTTTTTCAAAATTTTTCTTTTTATTTTTCGTTTTTCTTCACATTATTTTCGAAAATAATTAATAAAAATCCAAAAAAATTAGAAAATCATAAAATCCAAAAATATTTTGTGTTTCTTGTTTGAGTCTTGTGTTAATTTTTAAGTTTGGTGTCAATTGCATGCTTTAAAAATTTTTTCTTGCATTTTTTCGAAAATCCCATGCATTCATAGTGTTCTTCATGATCTTCAAGTTGTTCTTGACAAGTCTTCTTGTTTGATCTTGATGATTTCTTGTTTTGTGTCTTTTCTTGTTTTTCATGTGCATTTTTGCATTCATATTTTCCATGCATTAAAGATTTCTAAGTTTGGTGTCTTGCATGTTTTCTTTGCATCAAAAATTTTTCAAAATTATGTTCTTGATGTTCATCATGATCTTCAAAGTGTTCTTGGTGTTCATCTTGACATTCATAGCATTCTTGCATGCATTCATTATTTTGATCTAAAAATTTCATGCATAAAAGTATTTTTGTTGTTTTTCTCTTTCATAATTAAAAATTCAAAAATCAAAAATATCTTTTCCCTATTTCCCTCCAAAATTTCGAAATTTTGGGTTGACTTGGTCAAAAATTTTCAAAATTAGTTATTTCTTACAAGTCAAGTCAAAATTTCAATTTTAAAAATCTTATCTTTTCAAAATCTTTTTCAAAAATCATATCTTTTTCATTTTTTTTATAAATTTCGAAAATTTCAAAAATCTTTTTCAAATTATTTTCAAAATCTTTTTCTTATCTTTATATGTAATTTTCGAAAATTCACTAATAATTAATGTGATTGGTTCAAAAATTTGAAGTTTGTTACTTTCTTGTTAAGAAAGGTTCAATCTTTAAGTTCTAGAATCTTATCTTGTAGTTTCTTGTTAGTGAAGTAAATAATTTCAAAATTTTTTAAATTAAATCTTTTTATCTTTTATTTGATCTTTTTCAAAAATTTTATCTTTTTTTTCAAAATTTGATTTTAAAATATCTTATCCAACTTACTATCTTCTTATCTTTTGATTTCAAATCTTTTTCAATCAACTAACTAACTTTTTGTTTGTTTCTTATCTTTTTCAAAACCACTTAACTACTTTTCCCTCTTCTATTTTCGAAAATATCTCTCTCTTTTTCAAAAATTCTTTTTAATTAATTAATTGTTTCATATTTAAACTTTAAATTATAATTTTCGAAAACTACTAACTTCTTTTTTTAAATTTATTTTCGAAATTCTTCCTTCTCTCCTCCTCTTCTATTTAATTAATTAATTACTAACACTTCTCTTCACCTCTCTTCTTCTAAAAACCGAACCTCCTTCCTCATTCTTCTACCTCTTTCTTTTTCTACTAACATAAAGGAATCTCTATACTGTGACATAGAGGATTCCTTTTTCTTTTCTTGTTCTCTTCTCTTTCATATGAGCAGGAACAAGGATAAAGGCACTCTTGTTGAAATTGATCCAGAACCTGAAAGGACTCTGAAGAGAAAATTAAGAGAAGCTAAATTACAACAATCCAGAAACAACCTTTCAGAAACATTAGCACAAGAGGTGATGGCCGAAAATTATAATAATAATGCAAGGAGAATGCTTGGTGACTTCACAAAGCCAACATCCAAGTTTGATGGAAGAAGCATCTCCATTCCTGCCATTGGAGCCAATGATTTTGAGCTTAAGCCTCAACTAGTTGCTTTAATGCAACAAAACTGCAAGTTTTATGGACTTCCATCTGAAGATCCTTACCAGTTTTTAACTGAGTTCTTGCAGATCTGTGACACTGTAAAGACAAATGGAGTTAATCCTGAAGTCTACAGACTCTTGCTTTTCCCTTTTGCTGTAAGAGACAGAGCTAGAGTATGGTTGGATTCTCAACCCAAGGATAGCCTGGACTCATGGGATAAGCTGGTCACTGCATTCTTAGATAAGTTCTTTCCTCCTCAAAAGCTGAGCAAGCTGAGAGTGGATGTTCAAACCTTCAAACAAAAAGATGGTGAATCCCTCTATGAAGCTTGGGAAAGATACAAGCAGCTGACAAAGAGATGTCCATCTGACATGTTTTCTGAATGGACCATATTAGATATATTCTATTATGGTCTCTCTGAATTTTCGAAAATGTCACTGGATCATTCTGCAGGTGGATCTATTCACCTGAAGAAAACGCCTGAAGAGGCTCAAGAACTCATTGACATGGTTGCAAACAACCAGTTTATGTACACCTCTGAGAGGAATTCCGTGAACAATGGGGTACCTCAGAAGAAAGGAGTTCTTGAAATTGATGCTCTGAATGCCATATTGGCTCAGAACAAAATGTTGACTCAACAGGTCAACATAATCTCTCAAAATCTGAATGGATTGCAACATGCATCCAATAGTACTAGAGAGGCAGCTTCTGAAGAAGCTTATGATCCTGAGAACCCTGCCATGGCAGAGGTTAATTACTTAGGTGAACCTTATGGAAACACCTATAACTCATCATGGAGAAATCATCCAAATTTCTCCTGGAAGGATCAACAAAAACCTCAACAAGGTTTTAACAATGGTGGACGTGCAAGGCTGAATAATAGTAAGCCATATCCATCATCTTCTCAGCAACAGACAGAGAACTCTGAACAAAACAATTCTAATTTAGCCAACATAGTCTCTGATCTGTCAAAGGCCACTTTCAGTTTCATGAATGAAACCAGATCTTCCATTAGAAATCTGGAAGCACAAGTGGGCCAGCTGAGTAAGAAAGTTATTGAAACTCCTCCCAGTACTCTCCCAAGCAATACAGAAGAAAATCCAAAAGGAGAGTGCAAGGCCATTGATTTAATCAAAGTGGCCGAATGTACAAAGGAGGAGGAGGACGAAAATCCTAGTGAGAAAGACCTCCTGGGACGTTCCTCAAGCAAGAAGGAGTTTCCTATTAAGGATCCTGAGGAATCTGAGGCTCACCTAGAGACCATAGAGATTCCTTTAAATCTCCTTCTGCCATTCATGAGCTCTGAAGAATATTCATCCTCTGAAGAGAATGAAGATGTGACTGGAGAGCAAGTTGCTCAATACTTAGGAGCTATCATGAAGCTGAATGCCAAACTGTTTGGTAATGAGACTTGGGAAAGTAAACCTCCCTTACTCATTAGTGAACTAGACACTTGGATTCAGCAAACTCTACCTCAAAAGAAACAAGATCCTGGCAAGTTCTTAATACCTTGTACCATTGGCACCATGAGCTTTGAAAAAGCTCTATGTGATCTGGGGTCAGGAATAAATCTTATGCCACTCTCTGTGATGGAGAAGCTGGGAATCATTGAGGTACAACCTGCCTTGTTCTCATTACAACTGGCAGACAAGTCAGTAAGACAAGCTTATGGATTAGTAGAGGACGTGCTAGTAAAGGTTGAAGGCCTTTACATCCCTACTGATTTCATAATCCTAGATACTAGGAAGGAAGATGATGAATGCATCATCCTAGGAAGACCTTTCCTAGCCACAGCAGGAGCTGTGATAGATGTCAACAGAGGTGAGTTAGTCCTTCAATTGAATAGGGACTACCTTGTGTTTCAAGCACATGGCCATCCCTCTGTGACAGAAGAGAGTAAGCATGAAGAGCTTCTCTCAGTTCAGAGTCAAGAAGAGCCTCCACAGTCAAACTCTAAGTTTGGTGTTGTGAGGCCACAACCAAACTCTAAGTTTGGTGTTCAAACCCCATATCCAAACTCTAAGTTTGGTGTTGGGAATACTACACACTAAATTGACCTGATCACCATGTGGCTCCATGAGAGCCACTGTCAAGCTATTGACATTAAAGAAGCGCTTGTTGGGAGGCAACCCAATTTTATTTATCTAATTTTATTTTATTTTGTTTCTTTGCTATTTTTATGTTTTATTAGGTACATGATCATGAGGAGTCACGAAAAAAATAAAAAAAAATTAAAAACAGAGTCAAAAACAGAAGAAAAAAATTTTTCACCCTGGGGACGCACGGGCTGGCGTTCAACGCCCAGAAGGTGCATCTGGCCGGCGTTCAACGCCAGAACAGAGCACCATTCTGGCGTTGAACGCCCAAAACAAGCAACAACCTGGCGTTTAACGCCAGGATGCGCACACAGAGGACAATCTGGCGCTGAACGCCAGAAACAAGCATGAAACTGGCGTTCAACGCCAGAAACATGCATAACATGGGCGTTTAACGCCCAGAACGTGCATCAAGGGGCGTTTGAACGCCAGAATGATGCATCAAGGCATGTTACATGCCTATATGGTGAAAGAATGGTATTTGTTTTCACCTCAGGATCTGTGGACCCCACAGGATCCTCACCTCAGGATCTGTGGACCCCACAGGATCCCCACCTACCACATTTCTTTTAATCCTAATCACATTTATCTAATCCAAATCTCATTCTCAATGTCACACTTCCCAAAAACCTTCACCTATCACCTCAATTCCTCTTCCCAATTACCCCATTCACCATTCACATCATACCCCTCTTCCCCATATACCCCACCTACCCCCACTACTTTCAAATTCAATTTCCCACCCTTTCCCACCCAACATGGCCGAACCTATACCCTTCCCCCTCCCTATAAATACCCTTCTTTTCTTTTACATTTTCACACAACACAAACCCACATTCTCCCACATAACCGAACCCTCTCTTCTCCCTCTCTCCATATTTTCTTCTTCCTCTTCTACTCTTCTTTTCTTTTTGCTTGGGGACAAGCAAATTTTAAGTTTGGTGTGGTAAAAAGCCTAAGCTTTTTATTTTTCATTCACCATCAATGGCACCCAAGGCCGGAGTTTCCTCAAGAAAAGGAAAAGGGAAGGCAAAAGCTTCCACTTCCGAGTCATGGGAGAAGGAGAGATTCATCTCCAAGAGCCACCAAGACCACTTCTATGATGTTGTGGCAAAGAAGAAAGTGATCCATGAGGTCCCTTTCAAACTCAAGAAGAATGAGTATCCGGAAATCCGACTTGAAATTCAAAGAAGAGGTTGGGAAGTCATAGCCAACCCCATACAACAAGTTGGAATTTTAATGGTTCAAGAGTTCTATGCCAATGCATGGATCACTAGAAACCATAACCAAGGTATGAACCCAAGTCCGAAAAACTATATCACCATGGTTAGGGGGAAATACTTGGATTTTAGTCCGGAGAATGTGAGGTTGGCGTTTCATTTGCCTATGATGCAAGGTGATGAACACCCCTACACTAGAAGGGTCAACTTTGATCAAAGGTTGGACCAAGTCCTTAGGGACATTTGTGTGGAAGGCGCCCAATGGAGAGTTGACTCCAAAGGCAAGCCAGTCCAACTAAGAAGACTGGACCTCAAGCCTGTAGCTAGAGGATGGTTGGAGTTCATTCAAAGATCCATCATCCCTACAAGCAACCGATCTGAAGTTACTGTGGATCGGGCCATCATGGTTCATAGCATCATGATTGGTGAAGAAGTAGAGGTTCATGAAGTCATAGCCAATGAACTCTACAAAATAGCTGACAAGCCTTCATACATAGCACGGCTAGCATTCCCTCACCTCATATGCCATCTATGTTATTCAGCTGGAGTTATCATAGATGGAGATGTCTCCATTGAAGAAGACAAGCCCATCACCAAGAAAAGGATGGAGCAAACAAGGGAAGTTCCTCACGGCCCTCAAGAAGAACATGAGGAAGTGCATCATCAACAAATGCCTCATGGAATGCACTTTCCTCCCAACAACTATTGGGAGCAACTTAGCACCTCCTTGGAAGATTTGAGCCATAATGTGGAACAACTAAGGGTGGAACACCATGAACACGCCCTCACTCTTCAAGAAATAAGAGAAGATCAAAGAGCAATGAGGGAGGAGCAACAAAGGCAAGGAAGGGACATAGAAGAGTTGAAAAACATCATTGGTCCTTCAAGAAGAAGACGCCACTAGAGGTGGATTCATTCCTTGTTCTTTATTTCTTTCTGTTTTCGGTTTTTAATTATTATGTTTATCTATGTTTTGTGTCTTTATTTCATGATCATTAGTATGTAACCATGCCTTAAAGCTATAAATAAATTCCATTAGTCCTTCACCTCTCTTAAAAGAAAAATGTTTTAATTCAAAAGAACAAGAAGTACATAATTTTCGAAATTATTATTGAATTTAGTTTAATTATTTTGATGTGGTGACAATGCTTTTGTTTTCTGAATGAATGAATGAACAGTGCATATGTCTTTGGATCTTGTTTTTTATGAGTGTTAAAATTGTTGGTTCTTGAAAGAATGATGAACAAAGAGACATGTTATTGATGATCTGAAAAACATCATGAAATTGATTCTTGAAGCAAGAAAAAGCAGTGAAAAAAAAAAAAGGGGGATCTAAAAAGAGTATATAGAAAAAGAAGGAGCAGTAGAAAAAGCCAATAGCCCTTAAAACCAAAAGGCAAGGGTAAAAAGGATCCAAGGCTTTGAGCATCAATGGATAGGAGGGCCCAAGGAAATTAAATCCAGGCCTAAGCGGCTAAACCAAGCTGTCCCTAACCATGTGCTTGTGTCATGAAGGTCCAAGTGAAAAGCTTGAGACTGAGTGGTTAAAGTCGTGATCCAAGGCAAAAGAGTGTGCTTAAGAGCTCTGGACACCACTAACTGGGGACTTTAGCAAAGCTGAGTCACAATCTGAAAGGGTTCACCCAGTTATGTGTCTGTGGCATTTATGTATCCGGTGGTAATACTGGAAGACAAAGTGCTTAGGGCCACGGCCAAGACTCAAAAGTAGCTGTGTTCAAGAATCAACATGCTTAACTAGGAAAGTCAATAACACTATCTGAAATTCTAAGTTCCTAAAGATGCCAATCACTCTGAACTTCAAAGGAAAAAGTGAGATGCCAAAACTGTTCAGAAGCAAAAAGCTACAAGTCCCGCTCATGTAATTAAATTAATATTCATTGATATTTTGGACTTTATAGTATATTCTCTTCTTTTTATCCTATTTGATTTTTAGTTGCTTGGGGACAAGCAACAATTTAAGTTTGGTGTTGTGATGAGCGGATAATTTATACGCTTTTTGGCATTGTTTTTACATAGTTTTTAGTAAGTTTGAGCTACTTTTAGGGATGTTTTCCTTAGTTTTTATGTTAAATTCACATTTCTGGACTTTACTATGAGTTTGTGTGTTTTTCTGTGATTTCAGGTAAATTCTGACTGAAATTGAGGGATTTGAGCAAAACTCTGAAAAAAGGCTGACAAAAGGACTGCTGATGCTGTTGGATTCTGACCTCCCTGCACTCGAAATGGATTTTCTGGAGCTACAGAACTCTAAATGGCGCGCTCTCAATGGCGTTGGAAAGTAGACATCTAGGGCTTTCCAGCAATATATAATAGTCCATACTTTATTCGAAGAATGACGACGCAAACTGGCGTTGAACGCCAAGTACACGCTCCTTTCTGGAGTTAAACGCCAGAAAAACGTCATAATCCGGAGTTGAACGCCCAAAGCACATCACAACTCGAAATTCAACTCCAAGAGAAGCCTCAGCTCGTGGATAGATCAAGCTCAGCCCAAGCATACACCAAGTGGGCCCCGGAAGTGGATTTATGCATCAATTACTTACTCATGTAAACCCTAGTAGCTAGTCTAGTATATATAGGACCTCTTACTATTGTATTAGATATCCTGGATGGTATTTTCTATCCTGTGATCACGTTTAGGGGGGCTGGCCATTCGGCCATGCCTGAACCTCTTGCTTATGTATTTTCAACGGTGGAGTTTCTGCACACCATAGATTAAGGGTGTGGAGCTCTGCTGTACCTCAAAGATTAATGAAGTTCTATTTTCTTTTATTCAATTCTCTATCTTATTCTTATTCCAAGATATTCATTCGTACTCAAGAACATGATGAATGATGATGAGTTAGATAACCCTCATTATTATTCTCACTGATGAGCGCGCGTGACTGACAACCACTTACGTTCTACATGCAACACAAGGCTTGAATGTGTATCTCTTAGATTCCCCAACAGAATCTTCGTGGTATAAGCTAGATAGATGGCGGCATTTATCTGGATCCGGAAAGTCCAACCTTGTCTGTGGTGTTCCGAGTAGGATCCTGGGAATCCGGAAAGTCTCACCTTGTCTGTGGTATTCCGAGTAGGATTCCGTTCATGAATGACTGTGACGTGCTTCAAACTTTAACCTGCTGGGCGTTAGTGACAAACGCAAAAGAGGGATTCTATTCCAGTAGGAGCGGGAACCAACCGGTAATTGGCCGTACTGTGACAGAGTGCGTGCATTAGCTTTCACTGCGAGGATGGGATGTAGCTATCAACCATGGGTGATGCCTCCAGACTGGTTAGCTGTGCGAGTGACAGCCGTACAGGTTATTTCCCCGAGAGGAATGAAAGTAGCCACAGCTGATAGTGAACCCCTATACAAAGCTTGCCATGGAAAGGAGTAAGAAGGATTGAGCAGAAGGAATAGGAAGGCAGGCGTCCGAGAGCTCTACAGCATCTCCATTCCGCTTATCTGAAATTCTTACCAATGAATCTACATAAGTATTCTATCCTTTTTATTATTCCTTTTATTTATTATTTAATCCAATAAAATATCATGTTTAAATTCGCCTGACTGAGATTTGCAAGGTGACCATAGCTTGCTTCATACCAACAATCTCTGTGGATTCGACCCTTACTCACGTAAGGTTATTACTTGGACGACCCAGTACACTTGCTGGTTAGTTGAACGGAGTTGTGAATTCCAATAAAGAAAACCTCACACAGGTGCTGCCCTTAGAAGCCTTCATCTCAAAATAAACAGTGTCCTAAGGGTATATTCATACTAAAGCTCAAAAGATAGATTCCATACAAACTTAAGGATGTTGAATCACAATTTCGTCCACCAGTCCCCTTATCTTTGGCCAGCCTCCTTTAGGTGGGCTGTGATCTTCTGCTTTGGGCCTACTTGGGCCTTTATAGCAACTTGGCTGAGCTCTTTGGGAAGAGGTCGGTGTCGACCAGCCTTTAAAAGAGGTTGGTCGTTTTTGTCTTCGTCCAACCCGGCTCGCCTAACTTGACCCATGGTATGAACAGTGCCCCTGCTCGAGCTTTGATCCTCCTTTGAGATCGTGCTTGTCAGCTTCGATCTTTTAGGAAAGTCGTGTTAGAGCATTGATTTGATATCGGGTCGCTCCTCCTTGTGTGATTCTTGGCGCTTGCTTTTACTTTAATGCGAAACGTTTTTCACCTCCTTGGAAATACGCATGTGCTTTTAATGCCCATTGATTAGGCTTTTATTTTGTTTTGCCGTTCCGTTCCCTCGCTTTATTTTGAAATTGAAAAAACTTCAACCTTGGTTTTCAGTTTTCTTGCTTTCATCTGTTTCGTTCGTTTTAGCGAAGAAAGGCTTCCTTTTGTTCGTCCTTTGTTCTGTTCATTTGATTTTCACCATTTTGCTAAAGTTCTTTGCCCCAAGCTTTTCTTCTTTGAAGTTTCGAAGCTTTCATCGGACCGTTCGTGCTTTTTTGTTATGCCTCCTTCGTCGCCTCTCGTTCTCCTTTGTAGGTTGGTGCTTATACCCTTTCTCGTTATACCTGCTTTGTTTGTCATTATTCTTATTGCTTTTACTCTTGCATGCTTTCCCTTTATGCTAAGTTTTGGTTTTTGTTAAGCTTTAGTAAAAAAGGTTGAAACTTTCTTGGCGATTCTTGTGTGGTCTTGTTTTTTAATAATCATGGCTACTATGTCTTGGCTGTTTGTATGAAGAAACGCTGGTACTTAGGTTGAATTCCTTTTTCTTTTGTTTGAAAGGGTTAAGGCTAGCTAAGGCTTTGATTTTTGCGTTGTTTCTCTTTTCTGGGTTCCTATTCTGTTGTTGCCTCCAAAGGGTGTCCCAGGGCTTTGGTGTTGATCCTCCATTCTTTTGCGGGTCCTGGGGTTTCTCTTTTGCTGCCATATCTGACACTTGTTGAATGTTTCTTTGCCATTCTCTTACTGTCCGAGTTGTTTGGTAGTGACCTCCTCTTCTTACTGTAGGTGTAGTTGCTATTTGTCTACCCGTAGGAATATTGTCGAGATGTCCACAAAAATCCCTGCTGGCATGGCCGACTGGCTGGACTCTGTAGTTCTTATGTGTGTTATTGTGGCCAATCCAGAGTACTGTGAGAGGCTTAGGAGATTCCATAGGATCTGTAGTAATAGGGACGATGAAAAAAATTATGAGCTATTGTCGTCCGACCCTGAGGAGAGGGTTAGTTTCCCCCCTTGACTCAGGGAGAACGCCCCTTCTTTTATGCTTATGACTATTTCTTTAGTCAGCTGAATATCACCCTCCCTTTTACTGCTTTTGAGACCGACCTCTTATGGACTTGCAATGTGGCCCCTTCCCAGCTTCGTCTGAATTCTTGGGCCTTTATTAAGATTTTTCAGCTGTTGTGCTAGGAATTAGGTGTCCGACCTATCATATCTCTCTTTCTTTGTCTTTTTGTATTGACTAAGCCTGGAGTAGCCAAGAAAAAGGCTTCTTGGGTCTCATTTTCGAGCTACCCAAGGAAAAAAGGTATTTTCTATGTATGATGAGTCTTTTCGGGATTTTAAGAACTACTACTTTAAAGTCTGAGCTGTCGAGGATGTCTGCCCTTTCTTTCTAGATGAGAATGACGAGCCAACTTTTCCTTTGTGTCGGCAAAAAGATATAGTAGCTACTAAGTATTCTTGGGAGAGTTTAGATGTGGTGAAACAGGCCTTTTTGGGTGTTTTAGAGGAGCACTGGTGGGAGCCTCCTCATCTGGATATGAAGAGGTTTCTAGGAGATCCTTCCCTCCTCCGTGCTGAACTCGGTAGCATCTGACTTCTTTCTAATTATTTTCTTTTATTGTCTTTTCCAATCTGTCTAATACTTTTTCTAGTTTCTTTTCAGAGATGGTTAAATCTTCTGATTTTATGAAGGCCTTCCGTAGGGCTAAGAAGGCGATGGATGCACAAAACTTAACGGCGAAGACCTCGGGAGAAGGGTCTTCTCAGGTGCCCCCAAAGAAGCTGACTTTTGACATTGCAGGGCCAAGGAAGGTCATTCTGACACCACAAGTTCGGACAATTCTATGTGACCCTATTCAACCGACCTCTGGTGCTACCTCCTCTCCTATTGCTGCTGGTCCTCCTCCCAAGTGGCAAAAAAATATTGGTACTTATGACCTGAATAGCAAAGATTTTGATGGTGTGAGTTTTGCTACCGAGGTGAAAGCTCCTCATGGAAGAATTCCATTGGATGACGTGTCCATCCTTCATCATCTGGATTTTATTACCAGCAATAGTATTCGGATAGCCAACATGGGTGCGGCCTTATCTTGTGTGGTCCGGGATTCTCCAGTTCATGCGACTAAGGCTTTTATGGAAGATGCTAAGTCTGAATTTGATAAAATTAAGGGTTTGAAGGATGAGCTTGATGCAAGGGTGGCTAAGTTGGAGTTTGATGTGGAGACGGAGAAGTCCCGAGCTACTGCTGCTGAGGCAGCTGCAAACCTAGCTGAAGAAACGGCAAAAAAAAATACAAGGAAAGCTACACCCGTACATATGGCGAGCTGCTGGAAACTAGGGAGAGGCTTCAGTCTGCCCAGGCTGATTACGCCGAGCTCCAGGGTAATATGGTGGACAGCGTGACCGACGCATATGAGAATTTGAGGGCTCAGATCCGGGTTCTTGCCCCTGAACTCGACCTTACTTCATTCAGTCTAGATAATGTAGTGGAGGACGGCAAGATCGTGCCTGCCCCAGATGATGAAGATTAGGGTCCTCCTCCTGCGCCACCAGCCAAGGCTTCTGCAGCTTCAGCCTCTTCGACTCCTTCTGCCGAGGTGGCTCCTCCTAGGTCCGATCCTGATGTTGAAATACTGAATGGCCCAGATGGAGTTGTCAATGCCACCCCTCTTGCAACCAGGCCTCCCTCTCCTAAAGATGCAGCTTCCGAAGCGACTTCGAATCCTTGATGACCATTTTTTTTATCTTTATGTATTTGTGCAGTCCGATTTGTGGACTTTGGATTTTGTCTATGTTTTTGTAAGTCTCTTGTAGTTGACTCTTTTGACACTCGGTTGCTAGCTAGCAACTTTATTTTCAAAACACTTTAAACTCCTGGGCTACCCTCTAGGCAGCCTTTGAGTCTTTAATGCTTGAAGAATGCTTTTTGCTGAATGTTTGGAGTTTTACTTTCTGCAACCCTTTGCGAATTTTATAGAGATTGGATATTTACCGGCCTGACCTCCTTTGAGCGAGTTTTCCACCCTTGCCTTTTGGGGTCACGGCTTGCTTTGAGTTGGTACTTGTCAACCCTTTATCGAGTCATGCGAAATGATCCTTACGGCTTGGTGTCTGGGCTTTTAGCGACTTGTCCGATAACTTTTTAGTATATTTTACATAGAACCTTTTTAGTTTCGAATGATTTTTGTAGCCCTGTTTTGAGATCGTGCCTTCTTTGAGTGGAGTTGTTCCCTTTTTAGCTAAGCACTTTTGAGCCTTAAGTTGTTTTCAATCTTTTTGGCTTTTGACTTGTTCTTTTCTCGAGGTTGTACTTGTTTCTTTAGATCGCGCCTTTAGCTGACGTCGACCTGTCTGGCTTCATCGTCCGGGCTTTTTAGTCATATTCCAACAACTTTTTAGGTAGAGTTCCTGATGAGGAACCTTTTCTTTATAGTTTGTTTGGATGAATTTTTAGCGCCGTTTTGACTTGTGCTTTTGCTTTTTAAGTAGTGTCTTTTTTCAAGACTTCGTACCTTTCAGCAAAGCATTCCTGGCTTTTCTTTGGCCTTTACGAGATGTCTTTGTCCCTTTTTAGTGATCCTTTCATTGGTCCAACTTCTTTGTCGGGCCTTCTTAAGTTATTTCTAGTAATCCATTTTTAGTCAGACCTCGTCAGGTTGCTTTTTATGAGCTACTTTTTATAACTTCTTGCATTAACTTGCTCCTATTGCTTCACCTTGCCGACCTCTTTATAATCGGACGATGAATTCTGTGTTTTATGAGCTTAGATTAATGCGTCTTGGTAGGAAACCTTTTAGGAAATTGATAACTTTTATTCAAAAAATAATGGGATAAAAAACAAAAATAAAAGTATGTAGATACGAGTGCTTACTTTTCTAGGTTGGGCAGTTTTGTAGATCTTGGCCTGGCGCCTCATTAAAAAACCTTTTCAAGAAAAAGAGTGCACCTTGACCTAAGACCTTTACTATTCTTTAACTATAGTACCTTCATAGGTTACAGGCATGCCATAACCTTGGTAGCTCTTGCCCCTCGAGGTCGGACACCTTGTAGTAACCTTTTCCCAGTACTTCTACAACTCGGTAAGGTCCTTTCCAGTTAGCTGCTAGCTTCCCTTCTCCTGATCGACCTGTTTCGATGTCATTTTGGATTAAGATGAGATCGTTGGTGGTGAAGCTTCGCTGGACTACCTTCTGATTATACCTCAAAGCCATTCGATGCTTTAGAGCTTCCTCTCTAATCCGAGCTCTTTCTCGGACCTCTGGAAGTAGGTCAAGCTCCTCCCTTTGAATTTGGGAGTTGGTCTCTTTATTGTAGAGGATCGTTCTGGGGGATCCTTCTTCTATCTCCATTGGAATCATTGCCTCCATTCCATAGGCAAGTCGGAAGGGTGATTCTCCTGTGGTTGAGTGTGGAGTTGTCCGATATGCTCATAGGACTTGTGGGAGTTCTTCAACCTAAGCTCCCTTTGCATCCTATAGCCTCCATTTTAACCCAACCAGTATGACTTTATTGGAAGTTTCTGCCTGTCCGTTGGCCTGTGGGTGTTCTACGAAGGTGAATTGGTGCTTTATTTTTAGATCAGCTACCAAGTTCCTAAAACCCGTGTCGGTAAATTGAGTACCATTATCTGTGGTGATGGAGTATGGAACCCCGAACCTTGTGATAATATTTCTGTATAGGAATTTCTGACTTCTTTGGGCGGTGGCAGTCGCTAAGCGCTCTGCCTCAATCCATTTTGTGAAATAGTTTATTCATACAATGAGGAATTTAACTTGTCCTGACCCCTGGGGGAAGGGTCCATCGAGGTCGAGCCCCCACTTTGCAAACGGCCAAGGTGACGTAACGTTGATGAGCTCCTCTGGTGGAGCGATATGAAAGTTAGCATGCTTCTGACATGGTGGGCACGTCTTGACGAACTCTGTCACTTCCTTTTGTAAGGTTGGCCATAAGAACCCAGCTCGGAGTATCTTTTTGGAAAGAGCTCGTGCCCCGAGGTGGTTGCCACACATACCACTGTGTACTTCTTCCAGGACTTCTCTTGTGTCGGAGGTCGGCACACATTTTACGAGGGGTGTTGAAATCCCTCTCCTATATAGGATGTTGCCCACTAAGGTGTAGTACTGTGCTTCTCGTACTAGCCTTTTTGCCTCCTTTTTATCTGTGGGAAGTGTCTCAGACTTGAGGTAGTTGATTATGGGGGTCATCCATCCTTGATCCTAACCTGATATGGTTAGGACCTTTTATTCCTCCGAGATTGATAGAATTTACAATGTTTCTTGGATAAGGCTTCTATTATTGTCCCCTGGTTTGGTGTTGGCTAGTTTTGAAGTGCATCAGCTCGGGCATTCTGTTCCCGAGGTATATGTCGGACCTCATATCTCCTGAACTGTCCGAGCTGTACTCTGGTTTTGTCCAGGTATTTTTTCATGTTGGGATCCTTAGCTTGGTAGCTTCCTTCTATTTGTGAGGTAACTTCTTATGAATCACTGAAGATGGTAAGCTTTTGGACCCCTACCTCCCTAGCCAGCCTTAAACCAGCCAGTAGTGCCTCATATTTAGCCTGATTATTTGAGGCAGGGAATACGAACTTTAGTTATAGCTCGATTTGGGTTCCCTGATCACTTTCGGTAATTACACTTGCGCCACTCCCTGTTTTGTTTGAGGAGTCGTTGGTGCACAAAATTGCAATCACACTTTTGCAATTCCGCACAACTAACCAGCAAGTGTACTGGGTCGTCCAAGTAATACCTTACGTGAGTAAGGGTCGATCCCACGGAGATTGTCGGCTTGAAGCAAGCTATGGTTATCTTGTAACTCTTAGTCAGGATATCAATAATTCTCAGGTTTAATTGTGATGAGTAAAAGAACATGAAATAAATACTTGTTTTGCAGTAATGGAGAACAGGTTGAGGTTTTGGAGATGCTCTATCTTCTGAATCTCTACTTTCCTACTGTCTTCTTCTTCAAGCATGCAAGGCTCCTTCCATGGCAAGCTGTATGTAGGGTTTCACTGTTGTCAATGGCTACCTCCCATCCTCTCAGTGAAAATGTTCAACACACTCTGTCACAGCACGGTTATTCATCTGTCGGTTCTCGATCATGTCGGAATAGAATCCATTGATTCTTTTGCGTCTGTCACTAACGCCCCACAATCGTGAGTTTGAAGCTTGTCACAGTCATTCAATCCCTGAATCCTACTCAGAATACCACAGACAACGTTTAGACCTTCCGGATTCTCAAGAATGGCTGCTAATATATTCTAGCTTATACCACGAAGATTCTGGTTAAAGAATCCAAGAGATATCCACTCAATCTAAAGTAGAACAGAGGTAGTTGTCAGGCACGCGTTCATAGGTGATAATGATGATGAGTGTCACGGATCATCACATTCATCAAGTTGAGGAGCAAGTGATATCTTAAAATGGAAACAAGCGTTTTTGAATGAAAAACAGTAGTAATTACATTAATCCATCAAGGCACAGCAGAGCTCCTCACCCCCAACCATGGGGTTTAGAGACTCATGCCATAGAAGGTACAATATGAAACGTGTAAAGTGTCATCAGGTAAAAATACAATGTCAAAAGGTCCTATTAATAGTGAACTAGTAACCTAGGATATACAGAAATGAGTAAATGCGTAAAAATCCACTTCCGGGGTCCACTTGGTGTGTGCTTGGGCTGAGCATTGAAGCTTTCATGTGTAGAGACTTTTCCTAGAGTTAAACGCCAGCTTTTGTGCCAGTTTGGGCGTTTAACTCCAATTTTTGTGCCAGTTCCGGCGTTAAACGCCGGGAATTCTGAAGCAGATTTGCAATGCCAGTTTGGGCCATCAAATCTCGGGCAAAGTATGGACTATTATACATTGCTGGAAATCCCAGGATGTCTACTTTCCAACGCAATTGAGAGCGCACCAATTGGGCTTCTGTAGCTCCAGAAAATCCACTTCGAGTGCAGGGAGGTCAGAATCAAACAGCATCTGCAGTCCTTTTCAGCCTCTGAATCAGATTTTTGCTCAGGTCCCTCAATTTCAGCCAGAAAATACCTAAAATCACAGAAAGACACACAAACTCATAGTAAAGCCTAGAAAAGTGAATTTTAACTAAAAACTAATAAAAATATAATAAAAACTAACTAAAACATACTTAAAACATACTAAAAACAATGCCAAAAAGCGTATAAATTATCCGCTCATCACAACACCAAACTTAAATTGTTGCTTGTCCCCAAGCAACTGAAAATCAAATAAGATAAAAAGAAGAGAATATACTATAGACTCCAAAATATCAATGAAACTTAGCTCCAATTAGATGAGCGGGACTAGTAACTTTTTGCCTATGAACAGTTTTGGCATCTCACTTTATCCTTTGCAGTTTTGATCATCTAGGGATTCAGAATTCAGATAGTGTTATTGATTCTCCTAGTTAAGTATGATGATTCTTGAATACAGCTACTTTATGAGTCTTGGCTGTGACCCAAAGCACTCTGTCTTCCAGTATTACCACCGGATACATACATGCCACAGACACATAACTGGGTAAACCTTTTCAGATTGTGACTCAGCTTTGATAGAGTCCCCAATTAGAGGTGTCTCGGGTTCTTAAGCACACTCTTTTTGCCTTGGATCACTTTTTATTTTTATTTATTTATTTATTTATTTTTTATTATTATTATTATTATTATTATTATTATTATTATTATTATTATTATATTATTATTATTATTATTATTATTATTATTTGAATTCACTACTTTTTCTTGCTTCAAGAATCAATCTGATAATTTTTCAGATCCTCAATAACATTTTTCCTTTTCCATCATTCTTTCAAGAGCCAACAAGTTTAACATTCTTTAATCAACAAATTCAAAAGACATATGCACTGTTCAAGCATTCATTCAGAAAACAAAAAGTATTGTCACCACATCAAAATAATTCAACTAGTTTCAGAGATGAATTTGAAATCCTGTACTTCTTGTTCTTTTGGGATTAAAGCATTTTTCATTTAAGAGAGGTGATGGATTCATAGGATACTCATAGCTTTAAGACATGAACCTTAAATTTTATTAATCATGAAATAAGAACAAGACATAAAGATAATTATAAGAGAAGACTAATAATAATAGAAGATAGAAAATTAAAAACAGAAATTTAAATGATTCTAAAATTAATTCCTAATGATAGATGTTATCACAGAGTTAGGACTCAACAACCTTGATTTTGAGAAGTGGATGCTCCCTCAACTTGTGGGGTGTTTGACCCTTCAAGGGAGAGCTTCTGGCGCTTCAGCTCCTGTAGCTCACGCCCCTGCTTCTCTTGTTCCTTCAGCAGTTTGCAGAGCATGCAGTTTTGATTCTGCTGTTCTTCCTTAATTTGTTCCATAGTTTCTTGCAGCTTGGCAACAGATGCTTCTAGGCGGGCCCAGTAGTCAAATTCAAGAAGTTCAGGGAGGAATTCCTGCGCCCTCCTTTTGATAGAGTTATCTTGCAGTTGTCCTTCCATTGACTTCTTGGTGATTGGATGTTCAATTGGAATGAATTCATCTACTCCCATCCTCACCCCAGCATCTTTACATAGCAAAGAGATTAAGCTTGGATAAGCCAGTTTGGCTTCAGTGGAGTTCTTGTTTGCAATTGTGTAAATCTCACAAGCAATCAGATGATGAATCTCCACTTCTTTTCCCAGCATAATGCAATGAATCATCACTGCTCTCTTGATAGTGACCTCAGAACGGTTACTAGTGGGCAAAATAGAATGCCCAATGAAGTCTAGCCAGCCTCTTGCAACTGGTTTGAGATCTCCCCTCTTGAGTTGGTTTAGGACACCTTTTGAATTGGTCATCCACTTAGTTCCAGGGAGACATATGTCCTCTAGAACTTGATCCAACCCCTTATCTACTCTCACCATTCTCCTATTAAAGGATTTAGGATCATCTTGTAGTTGAGGCAATTTGAAGACCTCTCTTATTTTGTCCAGATGGAAGTAAATAATTCTCCCTTTGACCATGGTTCTGTAGGTATGAAAAGCAGTTCCAGTCATTCTCTGCTTATCTGTCAGCCACAGATTTGATTATAATTCCTGAACCATGTTTCTTCCAACTTTGTCTCAGGGTTGGTTAGAACTTCCCATCCTCTGTTTCGAATTTGCTCTTGGATCTCCGGATATTCATCTTCTTTTAGATCGAATCTGACTTCCGGGATCACTGACCTCAGACCCATTATTGTGTGGTAATGGTCTGCATGTTCTTTGGTTAAGAACTTCTCTTGATTCCAAAGATTCTTTGGATTATTCTCTTTTTTGCCTTTTGAATTGGTTTGTTTTCCCTTAGGAGCCGTGATCTTGATAAATCTTGGCTTAGTGATCACGGAAAAGCACACCAAACTTAGAGGTTTGCTTGCCCTTAAGCAAAAGAAAGAAAAGAGGAGAGGGAGAAGGAGAGCAAATTCGAATGGTGGGGAGAGGAGGATGGCCGAATGTTTATTTGAGAGGATATTTAATTTTTTTGAAGAAGATTTGGAAAGGATTTGAAAGAGATTTGAAGAATGATTTAGAAAATTGTTTTAATTTTTGAAATTTGAAGGTGAATGATGAAAGTTTGTAATGTGTTTATGCAGAAAATGATGGATCAAAATAAGAAAGTTTGAAAAAATTTGAAGTGGAAAACAAAATCTCTGTCCCCTACCTTTCTGGCGTTAAACGCCCAATTGGTGGCCAATATGGGCGTTTAACGCCCAGCCAGGTGCCCTGGCTGGCGTTAAACGCCAGAAACCCCTTTATCACTGGGCGTTTTGCTGAACGCCCAGGATGCTGCATTTCTGGCGTTAAACGCCCAAAATGGTGCCCATTCTGGCGTTTAACGCCCAAAATAGTGCCTTTACTGGTGTTAAACGCCCAGAATGGTATCTTTTACTGGCGTTTTCTTGCCAGCAAACTCCTGTTCTCTGCTTTTTGCACTGAATCCTTCTGTAACTCTGTGAATTCCTTCAATTTTGATGATCAACCTTGAAGAATGTATGTCATTATTCTATTTGAGTAAAATAAATCACCTGCTAATAACTGGGTTGCCTCCCAGCAAGCGCTTCTTTATTGTCTTTAGCTGGACCTTTACTGTGCTTCATTCAAGCCTCAGTTTTGAGCATTCTTGCTCAACATTGCTTTCAAGATAATGTTTGATCCTCTGTCCATTAACAATGAACTTTTTATCAGAATCAATATCTTGAAGCTCAACATAACCATATGGTGACACTCCTGTAATCACATACGGACCCCTCCACCGGGATTTAAGTTTTTTTGGGAATAGTCTGAGCCTAGAGTTGAAGAGCAGAACTTTTTGTCCTGGCTCAAAGACTCTGGATGACAACTTCTTGTCATGCCACTTCTTTGCCTTTTCCTTATAAATTTTTGCATTTTCAAAGGCACTGAGTCTGAACTCCTCTAGCTCATTTATCTGGAACAATCTTTTTTCACCAGCTAACTTAGCATCCATGTTTAGGAATCTGGTTGCCCAGTAGGCTTTATGTTCCAATTCCACGGGCAGATGACAGGCCTTCCCATACACAAGTTGGTATGGAGAGGTTCCTATAGGAGTCTTGAATGCTGTTCTGTATGCCCACAGAGCATCATCCAAGCTCTTTGCCCAATCCTTTCTACAGGCAATAATAGTCCGTTCCAGGATTCTTTTTTGCTCTCTATTAGAGACTTCAGCTTGCTCATTTGTCTTTGGATGATATGGAATTACTACTTTGTGGCTAATTCCGTATCGGACCATAGCCGAGTACAGCTGTTTATTGCAGAAGTGAGTGCCCCATCACTGATTAGTACTCTGGGAACACCAAACCTGCTGAAGATGTGTTTTTGGAGGAATTTCAACACGGTCTTAGTATCATTATTGGGTGTGGCAATTGCTTCTACCTATTTAGATACATAGTCCACCGCCACCAAAATGTAAGTGTTTGAGTATGATGGTGGGAACGGACCCATGAAGTCAATACCCCATACATCAAACAATTCAATCTCTAAGATCCTTTGTTGAGGCATGGCGTACCCATGAGGCAAGTTACCAGCTCTTTGGCAACTGTCACAGTTACGCACAAACTCTCGGGCATCTCTATAGAGAGTAGGCCAGTAGAAGCCACATTGGAGGACCTTAGTGGCTGTTCGCTCACTTTCGAAATGTCCCCCATACTGTGATCCATGGCAATGCCATAGGATTTTTTGTGCTTCTTCTCTAGGTACACATCTGCGGATCATTCCATCTGCACATCTCTTAAAGAGATATGGCTCATCCCATAGGTAGTACTTGGCATCAGAAATTAATTTTTTTCTTTGCACCCTGCTGTACTCCTGGGGTATGAACCTCACAGCTTTATAATTTGCAATGTCTGCAAACCATGGAACTTCCTGAATGGCAAAGAGTTGCTCATCTGGAAAGGTCTCAGAGATCTCAGTAGAAGGGAGGGACGCCCTAGCTACTGGTTCTATTCGGGACAGATGATCAGCTACCTGGTTCTCTGTCCCTTTTCTGTCTCTTATTTCTATGTCAAACTCTTGCAAAAGCAACACCCACCTTATGAGCCTGGGTTTTGAATCCTGCTTTGTGAGTAAGTATTTAAGAGCAGCATGGTCAGTGTACACAATCACTTTTGACCCTACTAAATAGGATCTAAACTTGTCAATGGCATAAACCACTGCAAGTAACTCTTTCTCTGTGGTTGTGTAATTCTTTTGTGCGTCATTTAGAATACGGCTAGCATAATAAATGACGTGCAGAAGCTTGTTGTGCCTCTGTTCCAACACTGCACCAATGGCATGGTCACTGGCATCACACATTAGTTCAAATGGTAATGTCCAATCTTGTGCAGAGATGACTGGTGCTGTGACCAGCTTGGCTTTCAGGGTCTCAAACGCCTGCAGACACTCTGTGTCAAACACAAATGGCGTGTCAGCAGCTAACAGGTTGCTTAGAGGTTTTGCAATTTTTGAAAAGTCTTTTATGAACCTTCTGTAAAATCCTGCATGCCCTAGAAAGCTTCTGATTGCCTTAACATTGATAGGTGGTGGTAATTTTTCAATTACTTCTATCTTTGCTTGATCCACCTCTATTCCCTTGCCTGGAATTTTGTGCCCAAGGACAATTTCTTCAGTCACCATAAAGTGACATTTCTCCCAGTTTAAGACCAGGTTAGTCTCTTGGCACCTTTTCAGGAAAAGTGTTAGATGATTAAGACAGGAGCTGAATGAGTCTCCATATACTGAGAAGTCATCCATGAAGACTTCCAGGAACTTCTCTACCATATCAGAAAAGATGGATAACATGCATCTCTGAAAGGTTGCAGGCGCATTACACAGACCAAAAGGCATTCTTCTGTAGGCAAACACGCCAGAAGGGCAAGTGAATGCCGTTTTCTCTTGGTCTTGAGGATCTACTGCAATTTGGTTGTAACCTGAATAGCCATCCAAAAAGCAGTAATAATCATGACCAGCTAGTCTTTCTAGCATTTGGTCTATGAATGGTAAAGGAAAATGATCCTTTCTAGTAGCTGTATTGAGCCTTCTGTAATCAATACACATACGCCACCCTGTAACTGTTCTTGTAGGAACCAGTTCATTCTTTTCATTATGAACCACTGTCATGCCTCCCTTCTTGGGGACAACTTGGACAGGGTTCACCCAGGGGCTATCAGAAATAGGATAAATAATCCCAGCCTCTAGTAATTTAGTGACCTCTTTCTGCACCACCTCCTTCATGGCTGGATTTAGCCGCCTTTGTGGTTGAACCACTGGTTTGGCATTATCCTCCAATAGGATCTTGTGCATGCATCTTGCTGGGCTAATGCCCTTAAGATCACTTATGGACCATCCAAGAGCTGTCTTGTGTGTCCTTAGCACTTGAATTAGTGCTTCCTCTTCTTGTGAAGTTAAAGCAGAGCTTATGATCACTGGAAAAGTGTCACCCTCTCCCAGAAATGCATACTTCAGGGATGGTGGTAGTGGTTTGAGCTCAGGTTTGGGAGGCTTATCCTCTTCCTGAGGAATTTTTAAAAATTCTTTTATTTCCTCTGGTTCCTCCTGATCAGGCTGAACATCCTTGAAGATGTCCTCTAGCTCTGATTCTAAACTTTCAGTCATATTGATCTCTTCCACCAAAGAGTCAATAATATCAGCGCTCATGCAGTCATTTGATGTGTCTGGATGCTGCATAGCTTTAACAGCATTCAACACTCATCCTCATTGACTCTCAGGGTTACTTCCCCTTTTTGTACATCAATAAGAGTTCGTCCAGTTGCTAGGAAAGGTCTTCCTAGGATGAGAGTTGCACTCTTGTGCTCCTCCATTTCCAGCACTACAAAGTCAGTTGGAAAGGCGGATGGCCCAACCTTGACAATCATGTCCTCAATTATGCCTGATAGATATTTAATGGAGCCATCAGCAAGTTGGAGACATATCCGGGTTGGTTTGACTTCTTCAGTCAACCCAAGCTTTCTGATAGTGGATGCATGTATTAGATTGATACTTGCTCCAAGGTCACATGGGGCTGTCTTGGTACAAGCACCTTCTAATGTGCATGGTATCATAAAGCTTCTTGGATCTTGAAGCTTCTCTGATAAGCTTTTCAGAATGACTGCACTACATTCCTCAGTGAGAAATACTTTTTCAGTTTCTCTCCAATCCTTCTTATGACTTAAGATCTCTTTCATGAACTTAGCATAAGAAGGTATTTGCTCAAGTGCCTCTGCAAACGGAATCTTTATTTCAAGAGTCCTTAGATAGTCTGCAAAGCGGGCAAATTATTTATCCTGTTCTGCTTGGCAGAGTTTCTGAGGATAAGGCATGTTGGCTTTATATTCTTCAACCTTAGTTGCTATAGGTTTATTCCCTACAGAGGTGGTTGGAGAAGCCTTTTTAGAGGGGTTACTATCAGCACTCTCAGGTGTCTGATCCCTCATTGGCGTTTGAATGCCAGGACTGGGTGAGGAATGGGCGTTTAACGCCAACTTTTCCCCCCTTTCTGGCGTTTGAACGCCAAGAGTATTCCTCTCTGGGCTCTTATTATCCTCAGAGGGATTTTGGGCAGTGGTTTGATTATCCTCTGTCAGTTGTTCCTTTCTTGGCTTTTTGCCACTTTGAGCAGTGTTATTCAGTGTCTTCCCACTCCTCAGTTGAACTGCTTGGCATTCTTCTGTTATCTGTTTAGATAACTGCTGTTTTGTTTGATTCAACTGTGATTCTATGTTCTTGTTAGCAATTTTAGTTTCTTGGAGCATCTCTTTAATTCTGCTAACTGTTTTGTCATCAGGTGTAATTGCTGATTAAGCTCAAAAATCTGTTCTTGAGGATTAGGATCAGTAGCTACTGCCATAGCTTCTTCTTTTGTAGAGGACTCATTGCTTGAGTATAGATATTAATTTCTAGCAACCGTATCTATGATCTCTTGAGCCTCTTCAATCGTCTTCCTCATATGTATAGATCCACCAGCTGAGTGGTCTAGAGACATCTGTGCTTTTTCTGTAAGCCCATAGTAGAAGATGTCTAACTGTACCCACTCTGAAAACATTTCAGAGGGGCATTTCCTTAGCATACCTCTGTACCTCTCCCAGGCATTATAAAGGGATTCATGATCCTCTTGTTTAAAGCCTTGGATGTCCAGTCTCAGCTATGTCATCCTTTTTGGAGGGTAAAATTGATTCAGAAATTTGTCTGATAACTGTCTCCATGTTTTTATACTTGCTGTGGGTTGGTTATTCAACCACCTCTTAGCTTGATCTTTTACAGCAAATGGAAATAGTAATAATCTGTAGACATCCTGATCCACCTCTTTATCATATACTGTGTCAGCAATTTGTAAGAACTGTGCCAGAAACTCAGTATGTTCTTCCTGTGGAAGACTGGAATACTAGCAATTTTGCTGCACCATGATAATGAGTTGAGGATTTAGCTCAAAGATGCTTACTTTAATGGGAGGTATACAGATGCTACTCCCATATGCAGCTGTAATGGGGTTAGCATATGACCCCAGAGTTCTTCTGGACTGCTCAATTCCACTTAGGTCCATGATGGAGAAAGGAAAATGATATGGATTCACAAGTAAAGTAAATTTTTTTTAATTAGGAATGACCAAAAATAATAAAATAAAATAGAAAAGAAAATAAAATAAAATTTCGAAAACTAAAAGAAAATAAAATCAAAGCAAATTGAAAACTAGATTAATTAATTAAAAAGATTTTGGAATTAGCAATTAGAAAGATATGATTGAAAAATATTTTGAAAAAGATATGATTGAAAAGATATAATTTTGAAAATTAATGCAAAATTTTGAAGATTTAAAGGAAAATACAAAGAAGACACCAAACTTAGAAATTTTTAGAAAATCACACACAAATTTTCGAAAATCTAAAAGAAAACACAAAGAAGACACCAAACTTAGAATTTTTAAAGATCAAGAAAGGACTAAGAACATGCAAATTCGAAAAATTAAAGGAAAACAAAAGCATGCAATTGACACCAAACTTAAAATATGAAACTAAACTCAAATAAAAGACTCTAAACCAACAAAAAATAAAACAGTCCTAATCTAAGCAACAAGATAAACCGTCAGTTGTCCAAACATGAACAATCCCCGGCAACGGCGCCAAAAACTTGGTGCACGAAATTGCAATCATACTTTTGCAATTCCGCACAACTAACCAGCAAGTGCACTGGGTCGTCCAAGTAATACCTTACGTGAGTAAGGGTCGATCCCACGGAGATTGTCGGCTTGAAGCAAGCTATGGTTATCTTGTAACTCTTAGTCAGGATATCAATAATTCTCAGGTTTAATTGTGATGAGTAAAAGAACATGAAATAAATACTTGTTTTGCAGTAATGGAGAACAGGTTGAGGTTTTGGAGATGCTCTATCTTCTGAATCTCTGCTTTCCTACTGTCTTCTTCTTCAAGCACGCAAGGTTCCTTCCATGGCAAGCTGTATGTATGGTTTCACCGTTGTCAATGGCTACCTCCCATCTTCTCAGTGAAAATGTTCAACGCGCTCTGTCACAGCACGACTATTCATCTGTCGGTTCTCGATCATGTCGGAATAGAATCCATTGATTCTTTTGCGTCTGTCACTAACGCCCCACAATCGCGAGTTTGAAGCTCGTCACAGTTATTCAATCCCTGAATCCTACTCAGAATACCACAAACAACGTTTAGACCTTCCGGATTCTCAAGAATGGCCGCCAATATATTCTAGCTTATACCACGAAGATTCTGGTTAAAGAATCCAAGAGATATCCACTCAATCTAAAGTAGAATGGAGGTGGTTATCAGGCACGCGTTCATAGGTGAGAATGATGATGAGTGTCACGGATAATCACATTCATCAAGTTGAGGAGCAAGTGATATCTTAGAATGGAACAAGCGTTTTTGAATGAAAAACAGTAGTAATTGCATTAATCCATCAAGGCACAGCAGAGCTCCTCACCCCCAACCATGGGGTTTAGAGACTCATGCCGTATAAGGTACAATATGAAACGTGTAAAGTGTCATCAGGTAAAAATACAATGTCAAAAGGTCCTATTAATAGTGAACTAGTAACCTAGGATATACAGAAATGAGTAAATGACGTAAAAATCCACTTCCGGGGTCCACTTGGTGTGTGCTTGGGCTGAGCATTGAAGCTTTCATGTGTAGAGACTTTTCCTGGAGTTAAATGCCAGCTTTTGTGCCAGTTTGGGCGTTTAACTCCAATTTTTGTGCCAGTTCCGGCATTAAACGCCAGGAATTCTGAAGCAGATTTGCAACACCAGTTTGGGCCATCAAATCTCGGGCAAAATATGGACTATTATACATTACCAGAAAGCCCAGGATGTCTACTTTCCAACGCAATTAAGAGCGCGCCAATTGGGATTCTGTAGCTCTAGAAAATCCACTTCGAGTGCAGGGAAGTTAGAATCCAACAGCATCTGCAGTCCTTTTCAGCCTCTGAATCAGATTTTTGCTCAGGTCCCTCAATTTCAGCCAGAAAATACCTGAAATCACAGAAAAACACACAAACTCATAGTAAAGCCCAGAAAAGTGAATTTTAACTAAAAACTAATAAAATATAATAAAAACTAACTAAAACATACTAAAAACATACTAAAAACAATGCCAAAAAGCGTATAAATTATCCGCTCATCAGTCGTCCACGTAGAGATTCCATTTTGTAGGAGTTTCTGGGGTGTCAGTGTACTCGGCAATGAAGTCGGCCAGGTACTATGATATGATGGCTGTCCGAGCTTCATATTGACGATCGAATTTGGATGACTCGATTGCCCACCGTAGAATTCTTCCAGCTAATTCTGTTTTCTTGTAGGATGCCTTTTATGGGCTGGTTGGTCCGAACTCTGATAGTGTGAGCTTCAAAATTTGGGCGGAGTCATCGAGAAATGAGTATGAGGGCGTAGGCAAACTTTTCTATCTTTTGATAGTTTAGTTTGGCCCTTTGTAGAGCCTTGCTGATGAAGTAGATGGGCTGTTACTTACTTTCGTCTTCTCTGACTAGTGCTGAGGCTATTGCCTGACTTTCCAATGCAAGGTATAATATGGGTTCTTCACTTTCCCGTGGTCGGGTAAGAATGGGTGGTTGCCCCAAGAATTTTTTGAAATCTTGGAAGGCTTATTCTTACTCCGTTGTCCATTCAAACCTCTTTCCCTTCCTTAATGTTGCGTAAAAGGGAAGAGATCTTATGGCTGATCCGGCTAGAAATATGGACAGAGCTGCTAGTCTTCCGTTAAGCTGTTGTACCTCTTTGATGCAGGTCGGACTTTTCATGTGGAGTATAGCCTGGCATTTTTCTGATTTCACCTCGATTCCTCTTTAGGTGAATATGAAGCCCAAGAATTTGCCAGCTTCTACCGTGAAGGTGCACTTTGCGGGGTTAAGTCGCATACCATGCTTTCTTATGGTATCGAACACTTTGGTGAGGTCGGATAACAATGATTCCTCACTTTGTATTTTTACCAGCATGTCATCTACATAAACCTCCATTAGCTTTCCAATGTGGTCGGCAAAGACTTTGTTCATCAATCTTTGGTATGTAGCTCCTGCATTTTTGAGTCAAAACGGCATGACTATGTAGTAGTAATTTACCTTTGGGGTTAGGAATGAGGTCTTTTCTTGGTAGGGTGGATACATCGGGATTTGGTTGTATCCTGAATAAGCATCCATGAAGAAGAGGCATCCACTAGAGTGTCTATATTTGGGAGCGGGTAGGGGTCTTTTGGGCAGGCCTTATTGAGGTCGGTGTAGTCGGTGCACACCCACCACTTTCCATTTGACTTCTTTACCAAGACAACGTTGGCTAGCCATAATAGGTACTTGACCTCCCTTATGAACCATGCCTCCAGTAAGGCTTGTACCTGCTCTTCCACAGCTTGGGACTTTTCTGGGCCGAACTTTCTACGCTTCTGTTGCACTGCCAGTTTGTGGCACATTAACTTGGGATCTATGTCGGGCATGTCTGTGGCCTTCCATGCAAAGAGATTGGCATTATCCTTTAGGAACTGTATCAGTGGCTCCATTAATTCTCCCTTTAAGGTTGCCCCTATATTTGTTGTTTTATCCTGGTCATCCCCGATCTGGACTTCTTCAGTCTCACCGTCAGGTTGTGGACGAAGTCCTTCGTGAACTTGAACTCCCCCGAGTTCAATGGTGTTGATTTCCTCTCCTCTGGGGTTGCCTTTAAGATTCAGACTTTCGTTGTAACAGCGTTGCGTAAGCTTTTGGTCTCCTTTTATCGTGACGATCCCTTCTGGAGTTGGGAACTTCATGCACAGATATGGAGTGGAGACTACTGATATGAGCTGGTTTAGCATCGTCTGACCTATAACGGCGTTGTAGGCTGAGCTCACGTTGACTACGATGTAGTCTATGTTTAGTGTCCTTGACCGAGTTCCTTTTTTCAAAGGTTGTATGCAGTGAGATGTATCCTAGTGGTTGAATTGGAGTATTCCCGAGTCCGAACAAGCTATTCGGATATGCTATGAGCTCTTTGTCTTGTAGGCCGAGCTTGTTGAAGGCGGATTTGAGCAAGATGTCTGCGGAGCTTCCTTGGTCTACCAATGTTCAGTGGAGATTAGCATTGGCGAGTATGATGGTAATGACTATGGGATCATCATGCCCTGGAATGACACCTGTGGCATCTTCTGGGGTGAAAGTAATAGTGGGGAGGTCGGGTGACCGGTCCCCTTCTCCGACATGATATACCTCTTTAAGGTGCCTTTTGCGAGATGATTTAGAGATCCCCCTCCTGCGAATCCCCCATTTATCATATGAACATGTCTCTCAGGGGTGTGAGGTGGACGTTCAACTCGTCTGACCTCTTCATCCCTTCTTCTCTTTCTCGGTTCATCCGCTTTATTGGCTAAAAATCGATCTAGTCGTCCTTCTCGTGCCAATTTTTCTATAACGTTCTTCAGGTCGTAGCACTCGTTGGTAGGATGCCTATAGACTCGGTGGTATTCGCAATACTCTGTCTGCCTTCCTTCTCTTTTATGTTTTATCAGACGAGGGGGCGGGATCTTTTCAGTGTTGCATATCTCTTTGTAGACATCCACAAGAGACACCCTGAGGGGAGTGCAGTTGTGGTGTTTTCTAGGTTTTTCAGTAGGCTGGTCTTCTTTCTTTGGAGATTCTTTATCCTTGTTCCGAGGTGGGTAGGAGAATCCGGTTTTAGAGTTATCTCCCAATCGGGAGTTCTCCTCCATATTAATGTACTTTTCTGCCCGCTCTTGTACCTCGTTTAGAGATGTTGGGTGCTTCTTGGATATTGAGTGGCTAAAGGGTCCTTCTCTTAAGCCGTTGATGCGCCCCATGATAGCTGCTTCTGTTGGTAGACTTTGTATGTCCAAACATGCCTTGTTGAATCTTTCCATGTAGTTGTAGAGGCTTTCTCGATCTCCTTGCTTAATCCCTAACAGGCTAGGGGCATGCTTGGCTTTGTCTTTCTAGATGGAGAATCTAGCTAGAAATTTTTTGGCGAGGTCGTCGAAGCTTGCTATTGACCTTGGCGGCAAACTGTCGAACCACTTTATTACCATCTTGGTCAGAGTGGTTGGGAAAGCTTTGAATCGAATGGTGTCCGAGGTGTCAGTGAGATACATCCTATTTCCGAAATTGCTGAGATGATGGCTTGGATCAGATGTACCATCGTATGGGGTCATATCAGGAGCTTTGAAGTCCTTTGGGACTTTAGCTTTCATGATCTCTTTGGTGAATGGATATTGGTCCTTGTGGGAGCTATCTTCGTGACTGGATCGAGCGATTTTAGCTTTGAGGTTGGTCTCGAGCTTTAGGAGCTTGTCCTCTAGCTCTCGACGCCGTCTTGTTTCTCTCCGGAGGTCTCTCTCGGCTTTCTGCTGATGCTCTACCTCTTTTTCGAGCTGTTTGAGACGATTCTGCTGTTCTCGGAGAACATCTAATATTTTTGCATTTGGGGGTTGTTTGTCCTCCCCATTTTGAGGTGTGTCTTTAGAGGTGACGTCCACGTTTTTGTTTGGTGTTTTGTCCACCAAACCAGAGTTGTGATCGTTGTCATGGTCGTTCGCTATGGGGATGGGATGACTTCTAGGTTCCCCGACAATGACGCCAATATTCCGAGGGTTATCTGAAACTGAAGGTCGATCTCAGATGAGATCTTCTGTGCTGATCGGCACAGTTGTGTCTGACCTTGTAGAGTTGGAGATGCTGCTGATCCTTCGTCACCGGAGCACCGCAGTTGTGTCCGATGCTTAAGTTAGCACGTGTTTTAGGCAGATTTTTTGTGTAGAATCAGAGTATGAGTATACCTGGGTACTCTAATGTATTTATAGTGGTGTAGAGGGACCTCCCTTGAGATAAGTTAGTTATCTTATTTTATCTTTTACGGGTGGGTCCCTTTATCTTTGGCCAGCCTCCTTTAGGTGGGTTGTGATCTTCTGCTTTGGGCCTACTTGGGCCCTTATAGCAACTTGGTCGAGCTCTTTGGGAAGAGATCGGTGTCGACCAGCCTTTAAAAGAGGTCGGTCATTTTTGTCTTCGTCCAACTTAGCTCACCTAACTCGACCCATGGTATGAACAGTTCCTGTTCCGAGGGTTACCTGAAACTGTAGGTCGATCTTGGACGAGATCTTCTATGCTGGTCGGGGGTGTTGTGTCCGACTTGGTGATGATGCTGATCCTTCGCCCCCGGAGGGTGGGGGGTACCTGCAAGGGACTCCGATGCTTAAGTTAGCAAGGGTATTAAGCAGGTATTGAGTTGAATCAGAGTATGAGTTATACCTGGGTGCTCCAGTGTATTTATAATGGTGTAGAGTGACCTCTTTAGATGAGATAAGTTAGTTATCTTATCTTATCTTTATCTTATCTTTGACTGGGGTCCTCTTATTTTCAAGGGAACCGCCTTTATCTCTACGGGCTTGGGCTGCCCTTGGATTTGGGACGTGTTCCTCTATTTGGGCCCTTTGTTTGGGCTTTCCTGTGACTTGGCCGAGCTCTTTGAGAAGTGGTCGGGTTGTCCTGACCTGAAGAGGTCGGTCGCTTTGTCTGTAGAACATCCCGGGTCGGACAGCTCGACCCAGGGTATGAACAGTACCCCTGCTTGAGCTCGGTCTTTCTTTTAGTTTTAGGACTTTGATCCTTCTTTGGTGAAGCCGAACTCGAGCATTTTGTCGATTTCTTTTTGTAGAGTTCTCCTTTTTTGAATGCGGAACATTTCTGTTCCGTTTCCTCTAAAAGCGCGCGCTTTTGGGTTTAGTGCCCTGGCCTTGGGAATGCGCGAGGATTTTTAATGCCCCTATTAATTGGTTTTCAATGCCCCGTTTCTCTTGCTTCTTTTATTTTGAACTTCACACATGGAGATGGTTTTTTTCTCCTTTTTGTAACTTTCCCTTTTCTTTCTCACTTTTGTTTTCCCCTGAAAGCTTACGTTTCTTGGTGTCTCAACGTGGTTTCAGCGATCGTGAGTGCTTCCGACAGCAGCTTCTGGCCTTTTCGTCTTCAACCCTTTTCCGCACTCTTCTCCTTTTTCAGGTTGGTTTTTCTTTTTCTTCTGTCGGCTATTTTGCTGCTCCGTATTTGTTTTTTTGAAGTTCGGACTGAGTGCATGTTGGAAAGCTTGGATCTTTGTATATTATCACGCTCGGTTTATCACTGTGATGCATGCCTTCTGGTCTTCTTATTGCCTTTATGTATGCTTCTGGGTGTTTTCTCCTGATTTTGCTTTTTAGGGCTTCGTATGCCACTCCTGTTTTGCTGAACTTTGTTTGTTTTGAGGGAGTTTGCTCCTTTTGATGGCTTTTTTGATCTTCTTCGCGTTTGTTTTTCTTGGAAAGAGTTTCTTCTGAGACGTTAGTTTTTTCTTGGAAAGGGTTTTTGCTGAGACATTAGTCATGTGGATTTTCCTGAATCTTTATTTCCTGATTGCCTCCAAAGGATGCCCCTGGACTCTGGGTTGTGTCCTGGGGTTTTTCCTTTTTGTCTGTACCGCGCTGGAATGTGCTGTCCGAGTTGTTTTGATTTTGTCTGGAATGTCTTTATCTTTTTAGTAACCCAATCTTTTTTCTTACTTTGTAGGATTAGTTGGCCATGTCTTCCTGAAAAAATATTGTCGAAGCATCTTCTGAGGTCCCCGAAGGGATGTCCGATTGGCTGGACTCTCTTGTCTTGCTGTGTGTTTCTTTAGTCGATTCAGAATTTTGTGCAACGCTAAGAAAGCATCATCGTGTCTGTAGCAGTGCAGATCAGGAGGGCAATTATGAGTTGGTAGCACCTGATTCTGGCGATAGAGTTTGCTTCCCAGTCCTGATCCAGGGGGAGCGTCCCTTCTTCTCTGCTTCTTTTTTAGCCAAATGAACATCAACTTTCCTTTTACTTCTTTTAAAACTGACCTGTTATGGTCTTGTAATGTAGCCCCTTCGCAGCTCCATCCGAATTCATGGGGCTTCATCAAGATTTTTCAGCTTGTTTGTCAAGAATTTGGTGTTACGCCTTCTCAAACTCTTTTTCTGTATCTTTTTGTGTTGACCAAACCTGGGACTACCAAGAAGAAAGCTTCTTGGATTTCTTTTAGGTCTGCCCAGGGGCACAAGGTTTTTTTCATGTATGACGAATCTTTCCGGGATTTTAAGAACTACTTCTTTAAGGTCCGGGCTGTTGAAGGAGCCCGACCTTTCTTTCTGGATGAAAATAATGAGCCCTGCTTTCCCTTGGAGTGGCAGAGGAACGTAGTGGTATCCGGATATACTTGGAAGATGTTGAGCGAGGTAGAGCAGTCCTTTGTGAGTGTTTTAGAGGATATTTGGGGAGAACCTCCTCACTTGGATACTAAAAAGTCTTTGGGAGATCCATCCCTTATTCGAACTGCTTTGGGTACTGCCTTGATATATCTTGTTATCTTGTTTTTCTCCTGCTTTCTTCCTGGCGTGATAAACTGTTGTTTTTTATTTTGCAGAGATGGCCAAGAATAATGATGCAATGAAGGCCTTCAAGAAGGCGAGGAAAGCTAATGCGGCTCAAAATATCTTAGCCCGGACTGATGGGGAAGGAACTTCCCAAGCTCCTTTGAAGCCATCTGTTCATACCCTGGGTCAAGCTGTCCAACTCGGGATGTTTAGCGACAAGCCGACCGACCACTTCAGGTCAGACTATCCGACCTCTTCTCAAAGAGCTCGGCCAATGTCCGACCTCTTTTCAAAGAGCTCGGCCAAATCGCCAAAGGAGCCCAAAGCAGGCCCAAAACGAAGGAACACAACCCAATCTAAAGGCAGCCAAAGCCCAGAAAGATAAAGGCGGTTTCCCTAAAGATAAGATGACCTCACTCAAAGATAAAGATAAGATAAGATAAGATAACTATCTTATCTCCAGAAAGGTCACTCCTCACCATTATAAAAACACTGGAGCACCCAGGTATAACTCATACTCTAATTCTACTCAATACCTGCTTAATACCCTTGCTAACTTAAGCATCGGAGTCCCTTGCAGGTACCCCCACCCTTCGGTGATAAAGGATCAGCAGCACTCTCAGTTCCACAAGTCGAACACACCAGCTCCGGCCGCTATACACCTGCCGGACGCGTCGGCTCCGACCTGCACAGAAGATCTCGTCCGAGATCGACCTACAGTTTCAGATAACCCTCGAAACATTGGCGCCGTTGCCGAGGAAGTTGGAAGTCATCCCACCACCATGGCGGACAACCATGACAACGACCACGATTCAGATCTAGAGGATAGAACGCCGCACAAAAACGCGGACACTACACCAAAGGATACTCCTCAAGTTAACAACGAAAAGGATTCTCTAAATGCGGGAGCCATGGAGGCGCTTCAAGACCGTTTAAAACAACTGGAAGAAGAAGCCCTACATCAACGAGAGGCTGAGAAAGACCTACAAAGGGAGATAAAGCGACGCCGGGAATTGGAGGACAAACTCCTAAAACTCGAAGCCGATCTCAAGGCCAAAGCTAATCGATCTTCTCATAAGGATAGCTCCTGCAAGGACCAAGATCCATTCACCAAAGAGATCATGAAAGCTAAAGGTCCCAAAGTACTTCAAAGCTCCAGACATGACCCCGTACGACGGCACATCAGATCCAAGTCATCATCTTAGCAATTTCAGAAACAGGATGTATTTCACGGAGGCCTCAGATGTAATCCGTTATTCTCCATCTAGAAGGACAAAGCCAAACACGCACCAAGCCTATTAGGGATCAAGCAAGGAGATCGAGAGAGCCTTCGCAACAGCATGGAAAGATTCAACAAAACATGTATGGGCATACAAAGTCTACCAACAGAAGCAGCTATCAGGGGCCTCATCAATGGTCTACGAGAAGGACCTTTTAGCCACTCAATATCCAGGAAGCACCCAAACATCTCTAAACGAGGTACAAGAACGAGCAGAGAAGTACATCAACATGGAGGAAAACTCTCGACTAGGAGAGATCTCAAAAATCGAACATTCCTACTCCTCTCGGGTGAAGGATAAAGAGTCTAAAAAAAAAGAAGATCAACATGGAGAGAAGCGTAGAAAATACCACAATTACACCCCCTTCGGGTGTCTGTTGTGGATCTTTACCGAGAAATATGCAACACTGAGAAGATCCCATCAACTTGCCCAATCAAAAACAAAAGAGGTCGGACGCGTTGAAGGTCCACCTCACACCAAAGAGGTCGGACGAGTTGAAGCTCCACCTCATCCCAAAGAGGTCGGACAAAGTTGAAGGTCCACCTCACACCAAAGAGGTCAGACAAAGTTGAAGGTCCACCTCACACCAAAGTGGTCGGACAAGTTAAAGGTCCACCTCACACCAAAGAGGTCGGACGAGTTGAAGGTCCACCTCACACCAAAGAGGTCGGACAAGTTGAAGGTCCACCTCACACCAAAGAGGTCGGACAAAGTTGAAGGTCCATCTTACACCAAAGTGGTCGGACAAGTTGAAGGTCAACCTCACACCAAAGAGGTCGGACAAGTCAAACGTCTCACACCAAAGAGGTCGAACGAGTTGAACGTCCACCTCACACCCCTGAGAGACATGTTCATGGAGGATTCGCAGGAGGAAGGATCTCTAAATCATCTCGCAAAGGACACCTCAAAGAGGTATATTAAGGAAGGGAGAGAGGTTTGAATAGGACTACGGGGTGCAAACAAGCCTTCCGAGATTTTGAAAATTCTTGGGGCAACCACCCATTCTTACCCAACCAAGGGAAAGTGAAAAGCTCATATTATACCTCGTAGTGGGAAGTCTGGCAATAGCCTCATCACTAGTTAAAGAAGACAAAAGTGGGCAACAACCCGTCTACTTCATCATCAAGGCTCTACAAGGGGCCGAACTAAACTATCAAGAGATAGAGCAATTTGCCTACGCCCTCATACTCACCTCTCGATGACTCCACCCACACTTTCAAGCTCACACTATCAGAGTTCGGACCAACCAGCCCATAGAAGGCATCCTACAGAAAACAGACTTAGCAGGAAGAATTCTACAATGGGCAGTCAAGTTATCCGAAATCGATCTTCAACATAAAGCTCAGACATCCATCAAATCACAGTATCTGGCCGACTTTATTACAGAGTACACTGACACCCCAGGAAATCCTACAAAATGGAAACTCTACATGGACGACTCTTCAATCAAAACCAGGAGTGGTGCAGGCGTAATTATATAAAGCGAGGGTTACCTGAAACTGGAGGTCGATCTCGGACGAGATCTTCCGTACTGGTCGTAGCTGGTGTGTCCGGTAGGTGGATGACAGCCGGAGCTGGTACGTCCGACTTGTTGGACTGATGGTGCTGCTGATCCTCTGTCACCGAAGGGTGGGGGGTACCTGCAAGGGACTCCGATGCTTAAGTTAGCAAGGGTATTAAGAAGGTTTTTTGTAGAATCAGAGTATGAGTTATACCTGGGTGCTCCAGCGTATTTATAATGATGAGATGTGACCTTTTGGATAAGATAAGTTAGTTATCTTATCTTATCTTTATCTTTGAGTTGAGGTCAGCGTATCTTCAATGGAACCGCCTTTATCTCTATAGGCTTGGGTTGCCCTAGGATTTGGGTCGTGTTCCTCTGTTTGGGCCCTTTACTGGGCTCTCCTGTCGATTTGGCCGAGCTCTTTGAGAAGAGGTCGGCTAGTCGGACCTAAGGAGGTCGGTCGCTTTTATCGCCAATCATCCCGGGTCGGGTAACTCAACCCAGGGTATGAACAGTGCCCCTGCTTGAGCTCGGTCTTTTTGTCGAGGTCGAGTTTTTTGGACTTCGGTCCTTTTATGATGAAGCCGAACTCAAGCATTTCGTCGATTTCTTCCTTATGTAGAATCTTTTGAATGTAGAACGTTTTCCTCTAAAAGCGAACACTTTTATATCAACGCTTTTTTGGGAACGCGAGAAGGTTTTAATATATGCATTTAATTGGCATTAATTGCCCCATTTTCTCTTGGTCTTTTATTTTGAATTTCTCAATCAAAAAACGGTTTCTCTTCTTCACTTCTTCTTCGTAACTTCTCCCTTTACTCTCTCATTTTCTGTTTCTTTCGTAGCTTCTTCCGTCTGTTCTGTCGTTGCTTTCTGTGGAAGAGGGGTGATTTCCAGGTTTTTTCCTCCGCAGTTTTCCACTTTCGAGGGGTGGCTTTGTGGCTTCTGTTCTTTCGGCTTTCGAGGTTTTCTTCTACTTTTTTCCAGGTTTGTTTTTTCTTTCTTCTGTTTCCTTATATGTGGAAAGTTTGCATTTTGTTTAGAGGAAGTTTGGGTCTTTCTGCTTTTATCATGCCTGATTGTTGCATGCTCTGGAATTTCTTCGTTTTTGGTGCGAATCTTTTTCTTGTTGCTTGAATCTTTTTCTTTATGTTGTTGCCGTTTCTGCTTGTGCCTTCGCTAATGATTTTTTGCTTGATTCCAAAAAAGTTTGCGTCTTTGCTATTTTTCTGCTTGGCATTTTTTGGTGTTTTTGACAATGCTTTTGCTGATAAACTGTAGAAGGGTGGCGACTTTGTGTTTTTACTTCCTTTGTATCCTTTGAGACTTTATTTTGTTTTTGATGAGTGTCAGGACGTGAGCTGTAGAGATTTCTTAAAAAACCTTGCTTTGTTACTGCCTCCAAGAGATGCCCCAGGACTTTTGGCTTGAGTCTTGGGGTTTTCCTTTTCTGTTTGTCCGTCCGTCGAGTTGTTTTGCCCCTCATCCGATATGTTTTTTAAGTAATCCGCTCTTCTTTTCTTTTTGTAGGATTTAGTTGGCCTCATGTCTTCCCGAAATAACGTTGTAGAGATGCCTTCTCAGGTCTCTGAGGGCATGGCCGATTGGGTGGACTCGATGGTTCTTATGTGTGTCTCTCTGGTTGATTCTGAGTTTTGCGCGCAGCTTAGGCAATTTCATAGTGTCTGTAGTAATCCTGGTGATGAGAAGAACTATGAACTTATCCCTCCCTCTTCTGACGAGAGAGTCTGCTTCTCTACTCGTGTTGTTGACGATCGCCCTTTCTTCTATGTTTATGACTTTTTCTTTGGTCAGCTGGGTATCACCCTTCCTTTTACTAAATTTGAGGCCGACCTGTTATGGTCCTGTAATGTCGCCCCCTCTCAACTTCATCCTAATTCCTGGGGTTTCATAAAGATTTTTCAATTGTTGTGCAATAGTTTTGGTATCCCTGCTTCCCAATCTCTCTTTTTCTATCTGTTTGTCTTGACTAAGCCCGGAGTGGTAAAAAAGAAGGCAGCTTGGGTCTCCTTTCGCTCTACCCAGGGAAAGAAGGTCTTTTCCATGTTTAACGAGTCATTCCGCGATTTTAAAAACTACTTTTTCAAGGTCCGAGCTGTTGAAGGAGCTCGGCCCTTCTCTCTGGATGAAAATGACGAGCCTGCTTTTCCCTTGGAATGGCAAAAAGATGTGAGGGTGTCTCGATATACGTGGGAAATGTTGGATGAGGCTGAGCGAGCCTTTGTGACTGTCTTGGAAGAACACTGGGGTCAACCTCCCCATCTCAACACAAAGAAATTTCTAACCAATCCCTCTCTTCTTCAAACTGAGCTGGGTATTTTGTGTTTCCTTTTTTATCTGTTTATATTGCTTGTGTCTGTCTTTTCTGACTTGTAGCTTAATTTCTGTTTTATTTGCAGAGGCAATGAAGAATAATGAATCCATGAAAGCTTTTAAAAGAGTGCAAAGGGCGACTGCTGCTAGAAGCATCTCGGCCAAGGCGGCTGGGGAAGGATCCTCCCAAGTGCGCATGAAGCTGTCTGTGCCGAGTTCCCCTGGGGTGAAGAAGGTGATCCCTACTCCCCGAGTTCGTCTGGTGGATCCTCACCCTACTTCTGCTGCTCCTTCTGTTGCTCCTCCTAATAAAAAACAAAAAACAGCTGAGCCTTTCGACCTCAATGCTCCTGATTTTAATGCCATTGAATTTGTGGATCAGCAAATCGGTCCCTATGGTACCCTCTCCATGGACGATGTGTCCATCCTCCATCATTTGGAATTTATGGCCCGAAATAACGTAAAGATGGCGTATATGGCGGCTACTATATACCGGACTGCTCAGAATCTTCCTCTCCACGCCACCAAAGCATTTTTGGAGGAGGCAAAGCAGGAGTTTGACCGGATGAGGGAGCTGAAGGAGGAACTTGAAGTAAAGGTGACCAAGTTGGAGAAGGATCTAGAGAACGAGAAGGCGAGTTCCCTTTCACTGGCAGCTTCTTTGAGGTTGGCCGAGGACATATCCATGATGCATAAGGAGAGTTACGTTACGTCTTATCGGGAGGTGATGCGCCTGAGGGGGGAGTTGGACAATGCCCGAGAAGATCATTCTGAGCTCCAAGGTCATCTCGTTGGCAGCGTGACTGCTGCTTACGAGAACTTGAAGGAGCAAGTTCGGGTCATTGCTCCCGAGGCCGATCTCACCCCTTTCAGCCTGGGCAATGTTGTCAGGGATGGCAAGATTGTCCCTGATGACGAGGGTGATGATGATGCTGATCCTCCCCCTGTGTCCTCTGCCAAAGTGGTGACCTCTTCTGCTCCTCCGGTTGCACCTGATTCGGATTGCCAGGTTCTGAACCGGGAGGATGGAACTATAGACGCTGTGCCTATTCAGACTCATCCTCCTTCTCCTTGTCCTGATGCTGCCAAGAAGGCTCCTGATGCTTGCTAATCTTTTTCTGGATATTTATGTAGTTGGCCCGGCTTGTGGGCTCTTAAAACCTTTTGTTTATTTGCTGACGTTTTCTAGTTGCTTGTTTTAGCAACTTTTATTTTGAAAAACAAAGAGTAGCTCACTATCCTTTTAAGGTAGGTTTTGATGGCCTCCGAGGCTTTATAACTTTGTAGATTATATCAAGGTTTTTGACATGTTATCTCTTCTGTTTTCTGAGAATGTTGGAACCTTGCAGCTCGACCTCTTTGGATTGCTTTGTACGTATTGTTTATAGCTTGGATCCTTTGAGGTTGTGTCTGTGTGGGTCCGACTTGTTTCTCGGTTTTCTGGCTTTTGTACGTGTTTTTGGCGCTCCGTAACCGATTCCTTTGCGTTGGTCCCCTTCTAAGTTATTTCTGTAATCCCCTTTCTTGGACCTTTATCAGGTTTCTTTCGGGGATTACTTTTATAACTTGTTTTGTAGGAGATCGACTTCGTTAGGTCGATCTCTTTCTAAGTTATTTTTGTAATCCTCTTTCTTGGACCTTTGTCAGGTCTCTTTCAGGGATTACTTTTATAACTTTGTTTTGTAGAAAACCGACTTCGTTAGGTCGATCTCTTTCTAAGTTATTTTTGTAATCCTCTTTCTTGGACCTTTGTCAGGTCTCTTTCAGGGATTACTTTTATAACTTTGTTTTGTAGGAAACCGACTTCGTTAGGTCGATCTCTTTCTAAGTTAAAGTAATCCTCTTTAATAGGGTTGGCCAGACCTCTTTCCAGGGTTTACTTATAACTTGGTTTGACTTGGTCCGACTTCTGAACGTCGGCCAGTTGATGAGCGGATAATTTATACGCTTTTTGGCATTGTTTTTAGTATGTTTTCAGTAGAATTTAGTTAGTTTTTAGTATATTTTTATTAGTTTTTAATTAAAATTCACTTTTCTGGACTTTACTATGAGTTTGTGTGTTTTTCTGTGATTTCAGGTATTTTCTGGCTGAAATTGAGGGACCTGAGCAAAAATCTGATTCAGAGACTAAAAAGGACTACAGATGCTGTTGGATTCTGACCTCCCTGCACTCGAAGTGAATTTTCTGGAGCTACAGAAGCCCAATTGGCGCGCTCTCAACGGCGTTGGAAAGTAGACATCCTGGGCTTTCCAGAAATATATGATAGTCCATACTTTGCCCAAGATTTGATGGCCCAAACCGGCGTTCAAAGTCACCTTCAGAATTCCCAGCGTTAAACGCCGGAACTGGCACCAAAGTGGGAGTTAAACGCCCAAACTGGCACAAAAGCTGGCGTTTAACTCCAAGAAGAGTCTCTACACGAAAATGCTTCAATGCTCAGCCCAAGCACACACCAAGTGGGCCCGGAAGTGGATTTTTATGTCTTTTACTCATCTTTGTAATTCTTAAGCTACTAGTTCCATATAAATAGGACCTTTTACTATTGTATTTTCATCTTTGGACATCTAGTTCTTAGATCATTGGGGGGGCTGGCCTCACGGCCATGCCTAGACCTTGTTCTTATGTATTTTCAACGGTGGAGTTTCTACACACCATAGATTAAGGTGTGGAGCTCTGCTGTACCTCGAGTATTAATGCAATTACTATTGTTCTTCTATTCAATTCAGCTTGTTCTTATTCCAAGATATCACTTGTTCTTCAACTTGATGAATGTGATGATCTGTGACACTCATCATCATTCTCACCTATGAACGTGTGACTGACAACCACCTCCGTTCTACCTTAGATTGGGTGAATATCTCTTGGATTCCTGATACACGACGCATGGTTGATCGCTTGACAATCGAGCGCTCGCCTGACAACCGAGCCAGCCATTCCGTGAGATCAGAGTCTTCGTGGTATAGGCTAGAACTGATGGTAGCATTCAAGAGAATCCGGAAGGTCTAACCTTGTCTGTGGTATTCTGAGTAGGATTCAATAATTGAATGACTGTGACGAGCTTCAAACTCTTGAGGGCGGGGCGTTAGTGACAGACGCAAAAGAATTACTGGATTCTATTCCGGCCTGATTGAGAACCGACAGATGGATAGCCGTGCCGTGACAGGGTGCATTGAACATTTCCACTGAGAGGATGGGAGGTAGCCACTGACAACGGTGAAACCCTTGCATAAGCTTGCCATGGAAAGGAGTAAGAAGGATTGGATGAAGACAGTAGGAAAGCAGAGAGACGGAAGGGACCAAGCATCTTCATACGCTTATCTGAAATTCCCACCACTGAATTACATAAGTATCTCTATTTTTATCTTTATGTTTTATTCATCATCCATTACCAATTGAGTCTGCCTGACTAAGATTTACAAGGTGACCATAGCTTGCTTCATACCAACAATCTCTGTGGGATCGACCCTTACTCGCGTAAGGTTTATTACTTAGACGACCCAGTACACTTGCTGGTTAGTTGTGCGAAGTTGTAGTGATCACAATTTCGTCCACCAAGTTTTTGGCGCCGTTGCCGGGGATTGTTTTGAGTATGGACAACTAACGGTTCATCTTGTTGCTTAGATTAGGTATTTTTTCTTCAGAGTTCTTAAGAATGAATTCTAGTGTTTCAAGGTGATGCTCTTATCATCACCAAAGCTGAGTGATTCTCATCAATTTAGCTCTTGAATGTAATGTCCTGCTGAAGCTTGGCTAGCCATGTCTAATTCCTTTAGACTAAAGCTTTAGACTAACATTGCATGATTCCTGGAATTCTCATTAAGAATTTTGATATCTTCATTTTCTTTTTCACTTAATTTTCGAAAAATCCAAAAAAATTACAAAATCATAAAAAAACCAAAAATATTTTATGTTTCTTGTTGAGTCTAGTGTCACATTTTAAGTTTGGTGTCTTGCATGCATTGTTTAATTGATCTTGGTTCTATTTTCAAGTCAATAGTACAGGGAACTGAAGATTCAGAACATGCAGCAGAGGAATTACACAGAAAAAGTTGGGCGTTCAAAACGCCCAGTGAAGAAGGACAGACTGGCGTTTAAACGCCAGCCAGGGTGCCTGGTTGGGCGTTTAACGCCCAAAAAGGTAGTGCATTGGGCGTTAAACGCCAGAATGTGCACCATTCTGGGCATTTAACGCCAGGATAGCACAAGAGGGAAGATTTTGTTTTCAAATCATTTTTTTTTTCAAGTTTTCAAAGTTTTTCAAAATCAAATCTTTTTCAAATCAAATCTTTTCAATCAAATGTTTTCAAAATCAATTTCTTTCCTTTTTCAAAGATACTTGCTAACAATTAATGATTTGATTGAACATTTTAAGTATGTTGCCTTTTCTGTTGAGAAAGGTTTAATGTTTGAATCATATCTTTTCTTGTTAGCCAAGTCATTAATTTTAAAATCAAATCTTTTTAAAATTGTTTTCAAATCATATCTTTTCAATCATATCTTTTTAAAAGCATAATTTTTCAAACATATCTTTTTAATCACATCTTTTTCAAAAATAGTTTTCAATCATATTTTTTTCAAAAATCACTTGATTTCTTTCCCACTTTTAGTTTTCGAAAATTATCAATCAATTTTTCAAAATGTTCTTAAAATCTTTTTAACTTAATTTTCGAAAAATCTCTTCCCCTCTTCTCACATCCTTCTATTTGTGGAGTACCACTCCTCCTCAATGCACAATTCGAACTCTATCTCACTAAGTTCGAATTCTCTACTTCTTCCTTCTATTTTTCTTTTCCTCTGACACCTCAAGGAATCTCTATACTGTGACATATAGGATTCCATATTTTCTGGTTCTCTTCTCTTTCATATGAGCAGGAGCAAAGACAAAAGCATTCTTGTTGAGGCTGATCCTGAACCTGAAAGGACCTTGAAGCAAAAGCTAAGAGAAGCTAAGGCACAACTCTCTATAGAGGACCTAACAGAAACCTTCAAAGAAGAAGAACCCATGGCAGCCGAAAACAACAACAATACCAACAATGCAAGGAAGGTGCTGGGTGACTTTACTGCACCTACTCTCGACTTCTATGGGAGAAGCATCTCTATCCCTGCCATTGGAGCAAACAACTTTGAGCTTAAGCCTCAATTAGTTTCTCTAATGCAACAGAATTGCAAGTTCCATGGACTTCCATTGGAAGATCCTCATCAGTTCTTAGCTGAATTCTTACAAATCTGTGACACTGTCAAGACTAATGGGGTTGACCCTGAGGTCTACAGACTTATGCTATTCCCTTTTGCTGTAAGAGACAGAGCTAGGATATGGTTGGACTCACAACCTAAAGAAAGCCTGAACTCTTGGGAAAAGCTAGTCAATGCCTTCTTGGCAAAGTTCTTTCCACCTCAAAAATTGAGTAAGCTTAGAGTGGAAGTCCAAACCTTCAGACAGAAGGAAGGAGAATCCCTCTATGAAGCTTGGGAAAGATACAAACAATTGATCAGAAAATGTCCTTCTGACATGCTTCCTGAATAGAGCGTCATAGGTATTTTCTATGATGGTCTGTCTGAACTGTCCAAGATGTCTTTGGATAGCTCTGCTGGAGGATCTCTTTATCTGAAGAAGACGCCTACAGAAGCTCAAGAAATAATTGAAATGGTTGCAAATAACCAATTCATGTACACTTCTGAAAGGAATCCTGTGAACAATGGGACAAGTCAGAAGAAAGGAGTTCTTGAGATTGATACTCTGAATGCCATAGTGGCTCAGAACAAAATATTGACTCAGCAAGTCAATTTGATTTCTCAAAGTCTGTCTGGAATGCAAAATGCACCAAGCAGTACTAAGGAAGCTTCATCTGAAGAAGAAGCCTATGATCCTGAGAACCCTTCAATGGAAGAGGTGAATTACCTGGGAGAACCCTATGGAAACACCTATAATTTTTCATGGAGAAATCATCCAAATTTCTCATGGAAGGATCAAGAGAGACCTCAACAAGGTTTCAATAACAATAATGGTGGAAGAAACAGGTTTAGGAATAGCAAGCCTTTTCCATCATCTTCTCAGCAACAGACAGAGAATTCTAAGCAAAGCCACTCTGATTTAGCAACCATGGTCTCTGATCTAATCAAAACCACTCAAAGTTTCATGACTGAAACAAGGTCCTCCATTAGGAATTTGGAGGCACAAGTGGGACAGCTGAGCAAGAAAATCACTGAACTCCCTCCTAGTACTCTTCCAAGCAATACAGAAGAAAATCCAAAAGGAGAGTGCAAGGTCATCAACATGGCCGAATTTGGAGAGGAGGAAGAGGCAGTGAACGCCACTGAGGAAAACCTCAATGGACGTCCACTGGCCTCCAATGAGTTCCCCAATGAGGAACCATGGGAATCTGAGGCTCAAAATGAGACCATAGAGATTCTATTGGACTTACTTCTGCCTTTCATGAGCTCTGATGAGTATTCTTCCTCTGAAGAGGATGAGTATGTCACTGAAGAGCAAGTTGCTAAATACCTTGGAGCAATCATGAAGCTAAATGACAAGTTATTCGGTAATGAGACTTGGGAGGACGAACATCCTTTGCTCACCAAAGAACTGGATGACTTGTCTAGACAGAAATTACCTCAAAAGAAGCAAGATCCTGGAAAGTTTTCAATACCTTGCACCATAGGCACCGTGACCTTCAAGAAGGCTCTGTGTGATTTAGGGTCAAGTGTGAACCTCATGCCTCTCTCTGTAGTGGAGAAGCTAGGGATCTTTGAGGTACAAGCTGCAAACATCTCCCTAGAGATGGCAGACAACTCAAGAAAACAAGCTTATGGATTTGTAGAGGACGTTTTGGTGAAGATTGAATGCCATTACATCCCTGTTGATTTCATAGTCCTAGAGACTGGGAAGTGCATGGATGAATCCATCATCCTTGGCAGACCCTTCCTAGCCACAGCAAAGGCTGTGATTGATGTGGACAGAGGAGAATTGATCATTCAAGTGAATGAAGAATCCTTTGTGTTTAAGGCTCAAGGATATCCCTCTATCACCATGGAGAGGAAGCATAAAGAGCTTCTCTCAAAATAGAGTCAAACAGAGCCCCCACAATCAAACTCTAAGTTTGGTGTTGGGAGGCCACAACCAAACTCTAAGTTTGGTGTTGAACCCCCACATTCAAACTCTAAGTTTGGTGTTGGAAGGTTCCAACATTGCTCTGAGCATTTGTGAGGCTCCATGAGAGCCCACTGTCAAGCTACTGACATTAAAGAAGCGCTTGTTGGGAGGCAACCCAATGTTATATTTTATCTATTTTCCTTTGATATTTTATGTTTTCTGTAGGTTGATGATCATGAGAAGTCACAAAATCAATTGAAAAAGCAAAAACAGAATGAAAAACAGGAAGAAAAACAGCACACCCTGGAGGAAGAACCTATTGGCGTTTAAACGCCAGTAAGGCTAGCAGGTGGGCGTTTAACGCCCAGTCTGGCACCATTCTGGGCGTTTAACGCCAGAAAGGGGCACCAGACTGGCGTTAAACGCCAGGAAAGGGAAAGAACCTGGCGTTAAACGCCAGAAATGGGCACCAGCCCGGCGTTTAACGCCAGAATTGGCTCAAAACGCATTTCTTGCATGCCATTTGGTGCAGGGATGACTTTTCCTTGACACCTCAGGATCTGTGGACCCCACAGGATCCCCACCAACCCCACCACCCTCTTTCTTCTTCACCCATTCACCAATCACCTCAATACCTCTTCCCCAAAAATCCTTCACCTATCAAATCCCACTATTCTCTTCACCACTCACATCCATCCTTCATAAAACCCCACCTACCTCACCATTCAAAATTCAAACCACTTTTCCTCCCAAACCCACCCCTATATAAACCCATCTTCACTCCTTCATTTTCCCACGCCCTAAACACTACTTCCTCCCCCTTTGGCCGAAAAATAAGCCATCTCCCTCTCCTCTATTTCTTCTTCTTCTACTATTTTCTTTCTTCTTTTGCTCGAGAACGAGCAAACCTTTTAAGTTTGGTGTGGTAAAAGCATTGCTTTTTTTTTTCCATAACCATTTATGGCATCCAAGGCCGGAGAAACCTCTAGAAAGAGGAAAGAGAAGGCAAAAGCTTCCACCTCCGAGTCATGGGAGATGGAGAGATTCATCTCAAGGGTGCATCAAGACCACTTCTATGAAGTTGTGGCCTTGAAGAAGGTGATCCCCGAGGTCCCTTTCAAACTCAAAAAGAGTGAATATCCGGAGATCCGACATGAGATTCGAAGAAGAGGTTGGGAAGTTCTTACCAACCCCATTCAACAAGTTGGAATCTTGATGGTTCAAGAGTTCTATGCCAATGCATGGATCACCAAGAACCATGATCAAAGTGTGAACCCGGACCCAAAGAATTGGCTTACAATGGTTCGGGGGAAATACTTAGATTTTAGTCCGGAAAATGTGAGGTTGGCATTCAACTTGCCCATGATGCAAGGAGATGAACATCCTTACACAAGAAGGGTCAACTTTGATCAAAGGCTGGACCAAGTCCTCACTGACATTTGTGATGAGGGCGCCCAATGGAAGAGAGATTCAAGAGGGAAGCCGGTTCAATTAAGAAGGCATGACCTCAATCCCGTGGCTAGAGGATGGTTGGAGTTTATCCAACGTTCAATCATTCCCACTAGCAACCGGTCCGAAGTTACTCTAGACCGAGCCATCATGATTCATAGTATCATGATTGGAGAGGAAGTGGAAGTTCATGAGGTTATAGCCCAAGAACTCTATAAGGTGGCGGACAAGTCCTCTACCATGGCAAGGTTAGCCTTTCCTCATCTCATTTGTCACCTCTGTTATTCAGTAGGAGTTGACATAGAAGGAGACATCCTCATTGATGAGGACAAGCCCATCACTAAGAAAAGGATGGAGCAAACAAGAGACCCCTCTCATCATGAGATCCCTGAGATACCTCAAGGGATGCACTTTCCTCCACAAGACTATTGGGAGCAAATTAACACCTCCCTAGGAGAATTGAGTTCCAACATGGGACAACTAAGGGTGGAGCACCAAGAACATTCCATCCTCCTCCATGAAATTGGAGAAGATCAAAGAATCATGAGAGAGGAGCAACAAAGACAAGGAAGAGACATTGAGGAGCTCAAGCACTCCATAGGATCTTCAAGAAGAAGAACAAGCCGCCATCATTAAGGTGGACCCGTTCTTTAATTTCCTTGTTCTTTATTTTTCTGTTTTTCGAATTTTCATGCTTATGTTTATCCATGTTTGTGTCTTATGATCATTAGTGTCTTAGTGTCTATGCCTTAAAGTTATGAATGTCCTATGAATCCATCACCTCTCTTAAATAAAAAATGTTCTTAATTGAAAAAGAAAAGAATTGCATGAATTTTGAATTTTATAACAGTTTAATTATTTTGATGTGGTGGCAATACCTTTTGTTTTCTGAATGTATGCTTGAACAGTGCATATGTCTTTTGAATTTGTGGTTCATGAATGTTGGCTCTTGAAAGAATGATGACAAAGGAGACATGTTACTGAGGATCTGAAAAATCATTAAAATGATTCTTGAAGCAAGAAAAAGCAGTGAATACAAAAAAAAAAGAGAGAAGCGAAAAAAAAAGAAGAAGAAAAAGAACGAAAAAAAAGGGAGAAAAGAGAAAAAGAAAGAAAAAGAAAGAAATAAAGTTGTGATCCAAGGCAAAAAGAGTGTGCTTAAGAACCCTGGACACCTCTAATTGGGGACTCTAGCAAAGCTGAGTCACAATCTAAAAAGGTTCACCCAATTATGTGTCTGTGGCATGTATGTATCCGGTGGTAATACTGGAAGACAGAGTGCTTTGGGCCACGGCCAAGACTCATAAAGTAGCTGTGTTCAAGAATCATCATACTTAACTAGGAGAATCAATAACACTATCCAGATTCTGAGTTCCTAAAGAAGCCAATCATTCTGAATTTCAAAGGATAAAGTGAGATGCCAAAACTATTCAGAGGCAAAAAGCTAAAAGTCCCGCTCATCTAATTGATACTGATCTTCATAGATGTTTTTGGAATTCATTGCATATTCTCTTCTTTTTATCTTATTTGATTTTCAGTTGCTTGAGGACAGCAACAATTTAAGTTTGGTGTTGTGATGAGCGGATAATTTATACGCTTTTTGGCATTGTTTTTAGTATGTTTTCAGTAGGATTTAGTTAGTTTTTAGTATATTTTTATTAGTTTTTAATTAAAATTCACTTTTCTGGACTTTACTATGAGTTTGTGTGTTTTTCTGTGATTTCAGGTATTTTCTGGCTGAAATTGAGGGACCTGAGCAAAAATCTGATTCAGAGACTAAAAAGGACTACAGATGCTGTTGGATTCTGACCTCCCTGCACTCGAAGTGGATTTTCTGGAGCTACAGAAGCCCAATTGGCGCGCTCTCAACGGCGTTGGAAAGTAGACATCCTGGGCTTTCCAGAAATATATGATAGTCCATACTTTGCTCAAAATTTGATGGCCCAAACCGGCGTTCAAAGTCACCTTCAGAATTCCCAGCGTTAAACGCCGGAACTGGCACCAAAGTGGGAGTTAAAAGCCCAAACTGGCACAAAAGCTGGCGTTTAACTCCAAGAAGAGTCTCTACACGAAAATGCTTCAATGCTCAGCCCAAGCACACACCAAGTGGGCCCGGAAGTGGATTTTTATGTCTTTTACTCATCTTTGTAATTCTTAAGCTATTAGTTCCCTATAAATAGGACCTTTTACTATTGTATTTTCATCTTTGGACATCTAGTTCTTAGATCATTGGGGGGGTTGGCCTCACGGCCATGCCTAGACCTTGTTCTTATGTATTTTCAACGGTGGAGTTTCTACACACCATAGATTAAGGTGTGGAGCTCTGCTGTACCTCGAGTATTAATGCAATTACTATTGTTCTTCTATTCAATTCAGCTTGTTCTTATTCCAAGATATCACTTGTTCTTCAACTTGATGAATGTGATGATCCGTGACACTCATCATCATTCTCACCTATGAACGTGTGACTGACAACCACCTCCGTTCTACCTTAGATTGGGTGAATATCTCTTGGATTCCTGATACACGACGCATGGTTGATCGCCTGACAACCGAGCGCTCGCCTGACAACCGAGCCAGCCATTCCGTGAGATCAGAGTCTTTGTGGTATAGGCTAGAACTGATGGCAGCATTCAAGAGAATCCGGAAGGTCTAACCTTGTCTGTGGTATTCTGAGTAGGATTCAATGATTGAATGACTGTGACGAGCTTCAAACTCCTGAGGGCGGGGCGTTAGTGACAGACGCAAAAGAATCACTGGATTCTATTCCGGTCTGATTGAGAACCGACAGATGGATAGCCGTGCCGTGACAGGGTGCCTTGAACATTTCCACTGAGATGATGGGAGGTAGCCACTGACAACGGTGAAACCCTTGCATAAGCTTGCCATGGAAAGGAGTAAGAAGGATTGGATGAAGACAGTAGGAAAGCAGAGAGACGGAAGGGACCAAGCATCTTCATACGCTTATCTGAAATTCCCACCACTGAATTACATAAGTATCTCTATCTTTATCTTTATGTTTTATTCATCATCCATTACCAATTGAGTCTGCCTGACTAAAATTTACAAGGTGACCATAGCTTGCTTCATACCAACAATCTCTGTGGGATCGACCCTTACTCGCGTAAGGTTTATTACTTGGACGACCCAGTACACTTGCTGGTTAGTTGTGCGAAGTTGTAGTGATCACAATTTCGTCCACCACCAGTCTTTAAGTTATTATTTTAGCTATCCGTAAGACCTCGTCAGGTTCTTTTTTGGATTGCTTTCAATAAATTCTTACATTATTCTGTGTTCATCTTTGCCGATTTGTAGAAAGTGGTTGGCATCTTTAGATCTTCTTTTGGGTGAATCGCGTTTTCACCTTTATCGAACGGTTATCATTATCGTGATCGTGCAGTGAAATTGTTTTTCACTTTCTGCCGATCTGTTGCTTTATAATCGGACGATGAATACTTCAGATTAATGCGTATTGAAATCTTGTAGAATATCTAAATAAATTTTATTCAAAGAAAAGTGCGAATATATACATGTGGGAATTTTTTCATCCTTTTAAGTCGGATAGTGTCTAGGTCTCAACCTGGTGCCTCATTAAAAAACCTTTTCAGGAAAAAGAGTGCATCCAATAATGAGATCCTTTACCTTTTCTAACTGTAGTACCTTCTTAGGTTGCAGGCGTGCCATGATCTGGGAAGCTCTCGTCCATCGAGTTCGGACAGTCTGTAGTAGCCCTTCCCGAGTACTTCTATAACTCGGTAGGGTCCTTTCCAGTTTGCTGCCAGCTTTTCTTCTCCTGGTCGAGTTGTTCCAATATCATTTTGGATTAGGATAAGATCATTCTCTGTAAAACTTCTCGGTACTACCCTTTGATTATAGCTGGAAGCCATTCGGCGCTTTAGAGCTTCCTCCCTGATCCGAGCTCTTTCTTGGATTTCAGGTAGTAGGTCGAGCTCTTCCCTCTGAAGTTGGGAGTTTGCTCCCTCATTGTAATGAACTACTCTAGGCGATCTTTCCTCAATCTCTACTGGAATCATTGCCTCTATTCCGTATGCTAACCGGAAGGGGGATTCCTTTGTGGTGGAATGTGGCGTCGTTTGATATGCCCATAGGACCTGTGGAAGCTCTTCTGCCCAAGCTCCCTTTGCATCTTGTAATCTTCGTTTTAACCCAGCCAATATGACTTTGTTGGCGGCTTCGGCCTGTCCATTGGCCTGTGGATGTTCGACGGAGGTGTACTGGTGCTTTATATTCAAGTCGGCTACTAGTTTTCTGAAGCCTGCATCTGTGAATTGAGTGCCATTGTCTGTGGTTATTGAATATGAAACTCCGAACCTTGTGACAATGTTTCTATATAGGAATTTCCGGCTTCTTTGGGCGGTGGCGTTGGCTAGGGGTTCTGCCTCGATCCACTTTGTAAAGTAATCTACCCCTACTATGAGAAATTTAACTTGTCCTGATCCCTGGGGAAAGGGGCCGAGAAGATCGAGTCCCCATTTTGCAAACGGCCAAGGCGAAGTCACGCTGATGAGCTCTTCTGGCGGGGCGATGTGAAAGTTTGCATGTTTCTGACATGGTGGACATGTCTTTACAAATTCTGTGGCTTCTTTCTGTAATGTTGGCCAATAGAACCCTGCCCGGAGTACTTTTTTAGCGAGGGCCCGTGCTCCGAGATGATTGCCACAAATGCCGTCGTGTACTTCTTCTAACACTTCCTTTGTGTGGGAGGTTGGCATGCATTTTAATAATGGTACTGAGATCCCTCTTTTGTACAGGATGTTGTTTATGATGGTGTAGTACTGTGCCTCCCTTTTAGCCTCTTTGCCTCCTTTTCTTCTGTGAGGAGTGTTCCTGTTTTGAGGTAGTTGATTATGGGGGTTATCTATCCTTGGTCCTGGTTTACTATGGCTAGGACTTTTTCCTCTTCCGAGATTGATGGGTTCTGTAACATTTCCTGGATGAGGCTTCTATTGTTGCACCCTGGTTTGGTGCTGGCTAGTTTTGAGAGTGCGTCAGCTCGGACATTTTGTTCGCGGGGTATGTGGCAGATCTTATATTCTCCGATTTGTCCGAGCTGTTCCTTGGTCTTATCCAAATACTTTTTCATGGTGGGATCTTTGGCTTGGTAGCTCCCTGTTATTTGTGATGTGACCACTTGTGAATCGCTGTAAATGTTGAGTTTTTGAGCTCTCACCTCTTCAGCCAGCTTCAAACCAGCTAATAATGCTTCATATTCCGCCTGGTTATTTGAGGCTGGGAACCCAAACTTGAGGGAGAGCTCAACTTGGGTTCCTTGGTTGCTTTCTATCATTACGCCCGCGCCGCTTCCAATTTTATTTGAAGAACCGTCCACATAGAGATTCCATTCTGTGAGGGTTTCCAGGGCATCTGTGAATTCTACGATAAAGTCGGCCAGATACTGTGATTTGATGGCCGTCCGAGCTTCATATTGGAGGTCGAATTCTGACAGCTCGATTGTCCATTGTAGAATTCTGCCTGCTAAATCTGTTTTCTGCAATATTCCTTTTAAGGGCTGGTTAGTTCGAACCTTAATGGTGTGAGCTTGGAAGTAAGGGCGGAGTCGTCGGGATGTTAAAATGAGAGTATAGGCGAATTTTTCTATTTTCTGGTAGTTCAGCTCGGATCCCTGTAGTGCTTTGCTAATGAAGTAGACGGGTTGTTGTCCATTCTCGTCTTCTCTGACTAGTGCTGAGGCTATTGCCCGGCTTCCTACTGCGAGATATAATATGAGTGGTTCTCCTTCTCGTGGTCGAGATAGGATAGGCGGCCGTCCTAAGAACTTCTTAAAGTCTTGGAAGGCTTGCTCATATTCTGTTGTCCATTCGAAATGTTTTCCCTTTCTTAAAGTAGCATAGAAGGGGAGAGATCTTATCGCAGCTCCTGCTAAGAATCGGGATAGGGCGGCCAATCTCCCGTTGAGTTGATGTACTTCTTTGACACAGGTTGGGCTCTTCATGTTGAGTATGGCCTGACATTTGTCTGGATTTACTTCAATTCCTCTTTGTGTGAGTATGAAACCTAAGAATTTTCCCGCTTCTACTGCAAAGGTGCATTTCGCGGGATTGAGTCGCATGTCATGTTTTCTTATGGTGTCGAACACTTGGGCCAGGTCGGATAATAATGTCTCTTCGCTTTGTGTTTTTATTAGCATGTCGTCCACGTAGACTTCCATGACCTTTCCGATGTGATCCGAGAAGACTTTATTCATTAGCCTTTGATAAGTAGCTCCTGCGTTCTTGAGACCGAAAGGCATCACAATGTAGCAGTAGTTTGCTTTCGGTGTTAAGAACGAGGTCTTTTCTTGATCTGGTGGATACATGGGGATTTGGTTGTACCCCGAGTATGCGTCCATAAACAAAAGATATCTATATCTGGAGGAAGCATCTACCAGAGCGTCAATACTTGGGAGTGGGTATGGATCTTTTGGACAAGCTTTGTTGAGATCGGTGTAATCGGTGCACATTCGCCACTTCCCATTTGATTTTTTCACCAAGACGATGTTGGCTAGCCATAGTGGGTATTTGACTTCTCTTATGAATCCTGCTTCCACTAGTGCTTGTACTTGTTCTTCCACAGCCTGGGATCGCTCTGGCCCAAGTTTTCTTTGTCTCTGCTGTACTGGTGCACGAAATTGCAGTCACACTTTTGCAATTCCGCACAACTAACCAGCAAGTGCACTGGGTCGTCCAGGTAATACCTTACGTGAGTAAGGGTCGATCCCACAGAGATTGTCGGCTTGAAGCAAGCTATGGTTATCTTGTAACTCTTAGTCAGGATATCAATAATTATCAGGTTTAATTGTGAAAAGTAAAAGAGCATGAAACAAGTACTTGTTTTGTAGTAATGGAGAACAGGTTGAGGTTTTGGAGATGCTCTATCTTCTGAATCTCTACTTTCCTACTGTCTTCTTCTTCAAGCATGCAAGGCTCCTTCCATGGCAAGCTGTATGTAGGGTTTCACCGTTGTCAATGGCTACCTCCCATCCTCTCAGTGAAAATGTTCAACGCGCTCTGTCACAGCACGGCTATTCATCTGTCGGTTCTCAATCAGGTCGGAATATAATCCAGTGATTCTTTTGCGTCTGTCACTAATGCCCAGCCTTCAGGAGTTTGAAGCTCGTCATAGTCATTCAATCCTTGAATCCTACTCAGAATACCACAGACAAGGTTTAGACCTTCCGGATTCTCTTAAATGCCGCCATCAATTCTAGCTTATACCACGAAGATTCTGATTAAGGAACCCAAGAGATATATACTCAATTCTAAGGTAGAACGGAGGTGGTTGTCAGGCACACGTTCATAGGTGAGAATGATGATGAGTGTCACGGATCATCATATTCATCAGGTTTAGGAACAAGTGATATCTTAGAATAGAAGCAAGCATGATTGAATGAAAAACAGTAGTAATTGCATTAATTCATCAAGACACAGCGGAGCTCCTCACCCCCAACCATGGGGTTTAGAGACTCATGCCATAGAAGATACAATAAGAAACATGTAAAGTGTCATGAGGTAAAGATACAATGTCAAAAGATCCTATTAATAGTGAACTAGTAACCTAGGGTATACAGAAATGAGTAAATGACGTAAAAATCCACTTTCGGGGTCCACTTGGTGTGTGCTTGGGCTAAGCATTGAAGCTTTCATGTGTAGAGACTTTTTCTGGAGTTAAACGCCAGCTTTTATGCCAGTTTGGGCGTTTAACTCCAATTTTTGTGCCAGTTCCGGCGTTAAACGCCGGGAATTCTGAAGCTGATTTGCAACGCCGGTTTGGGCCATCAAATCTCAGGGCAAAGTATGGACTATTATACATTGCTGGAAAGCCCAGAATGTCTACTTTCCAACGCAATTGAGAGCGCGCCAATTGGGCTTCTGTAGCTCCAGAAAATCCATTTTGAGTGCAGGGAGGTCAGAATCCAACAGCATCTGCAGTCCTTTTCAGCCTCTAAATCAGATTTTTGCTCAGGTCCCTCAATTTCAGCCAGAAAATACCTGAAATCACAAAAAAACACACAAACTCATAGTAAAGCCCAGAAAAGTGAATTTTAACTAAAAACTAATAAAAATGTAATAAAAACTAACTAAAATATACTCAAAACATACTAAAACCAATGCCAAAAAGCGTATAAATTATCCGCTCATCACAACACCAAACTTAAATTGTTGCTTGTCCCCAAGCAACTGAAAATCAAAATAGAATAAAAAGAAGAGAATATACTATAGAATCCAAAATATCAAAGAAACTTAGCTCCAATTAGATGAGCGGGACTAGTAGCTTTTTGTTTCTGAACAGTTTTGGCATCTCACTTTATCCTTTGAAGATTAGAATGATTGGCATCTATAGGAACTCAGAACTCAGATAGTGTTATTGATTCTCCTAGTTAAGTATGATGATTCTTGAACATAGCTACTTTATGAGTCTTGGCTGTGGCCCAAAGCACTCTGTCTTCCAGTATTACCACCGGATACATTCATGCCACAGACACATGACTGGGTGAACCTTTTCAGATTGTGACTCAGCTTTGCTAGAGTCCCCAATCAAAGGTGTCCAGGGTTCTTAAGCACACTCTTTTTGCCTTGGATCACTTAACAATAATAATAAAATTTTTTTTTGATTGCTTTTTCTTGCTTCAAGAATCAATTTGATGATTTTTCAGATCCTCAACAACATTTTTCCTTTTCCATCATTCTTTCAAGAGCCAACAAGTTTAACATTCTTTAATCAACAAATTCAAAAGACATATGCAATGTTCAAGCATTCATTCAGAAAACAAAAATTATTGTCACCACATCAAACTAATTCAACTAGTTTCAGAGATGAATTCGAAATCCTGTATTTCTTGTTCTTTTGTGATTAGAGCATTTTTCATTTAAGAAAGGTGATGGATTCATAGGACATTTATAGCTTTAAGACATGAACCTTAAATTTTATTAATCATGAATTAAGAACAAGACTCAGAAATAGATATAAGATAAGACTAATAGTAATAGAAAACAAAATTTAAATTACTCTAAAATAGACTCCTAATGATAGGGATTATCACAGAGTTAGAACTCAACAACCTTAATCTTGAGAAGTGGATGCTCCCTCAACTTGTGGGGTATTTGACCCTTCAAGGGAGAGCTTTTGGCGCTTCAGCTCCTGTAGCTCACGCCCTTGCTTCTCTTGTTCCTTAAGCAATTTGCAGAGCATGCAGTTTTGATTCTGCTGTTCTTCCTTAATTTGTTCCATAGCTTCTTGCAGCTTGGCAACAGATGTTTCTAGACGAGTCCAGTAGTCAATTTCAGGAAGTTCAGGGAGGAACTCCTGCGCCCTCCTTTTGATAGAGTTATCTTGCATTTGTCCTTCCATTGACCTTTTGGTGATTGGGTGCTCAATTGGGATGAATTCATCTACTCCCATCCTCACCCCAGCATTTTTACATAGCAAAGAGATTAAGCTTGGGTAAGCTAGTTTGGCTTCAGTGGAGTTCTTGTTTGCAATTGTGTAAATCTCACAAGCAATCAGATGATGAATCTCCACTTCTTTTCCCAGCATAATGCAATGAATCATCACTGCTCTCTTGATAGTAACCTCAAAACGGTTGCTAGTGGGCAGGATAGAACGCCCTATGAAGTCCAACCAGCCTCTTGCAACTGGTTTGAGATCTCTCCTCTTGAGTTGGTTTGGGACACGTTTTGAATTGGTCATCCACTTAGTTCCAGGGAGGCATATGTCCTCTAGAACTTGGTCCAACCCATTATCTACTATCACCATTCTCCTATTAAAGGATTCAGGATCATCTTGTAGTTGAGGTAATTTGAAGACCTCTCTTATTTTGTCCAGATGGAAGTAAATAATTCTCCCTCTGACCATGGTTTTGTAGGTATGAAATGCGGTTCCAGTCATTCTCTGCTTATCTGTCAGCCACAGATTTGAGTAGAATTCCTGAACCATATTTCTTCCAACCTTTGTCTCAGGGTTGGTTAAAACTTCCCATCCTCTGTTTCGAATTTGCTCTTGGATCTCCGGATATTCAACTTCTTTCAGATCAAATTTAACTTCCGGGATCACTGACCTTAGACCCATTATTTTGTGATAATGGTCTGCATGTTCTTTGGTTAAGAACCTCTCTTGACTCCAAAGGTCTTTTGGAGCATTCTCTTTCTTGCCTCTTGAATTGGTTTGTTTTTCTTTGGGGGCCATGATCTTGATGAGCCTTAGCTTAGTGATCACGGAAAAACACACCAAACTTAGAGGTTTGCTTGTCCTCAAGCAAAAAAAAAAAAAAAGAAAGAGGAGAGAGAGAAAGAGAGCAAATTCGAATGGTGGGGAAGGGGGTGTGGCCGAACATATATTTATAAGGAAGGGAGAGAGATTTCGAAAATTTTGAAGGAGATTTGAGAAGATATGGAAAGAATTTGAGAGATATTTTAGTTTTTTTGAAGAAGATTTGGAAAGGATTTGAAAGAGATTTGAAGAATGATTTTAATTTTGAAAATTTGAAGGTGAATAATGAAAGTTTAAAATGTGTTTATGTAGAAAATTATGGATCAAAACAGGAAAGTTTGAAAAAATTTGAAGTGGAAAGCAAAATCTCTGTCCCCCACCTTTCTGGCGTTAAACGCCCAGAATGGTATCCATTCTGGCGTTTAACGCCCAGAATGGTATCCATTCTGGCGTTTAACGCCCAAATGTTGGCCAATTTGGGCGTTTAACGCCCAGCCAGGTACCCTGGCTGGCGTTAAACGCCAGAAACCCCTTCATCCATGGGCGTTTTGCTAAACGCCCAGGATGCTGCACACCTGGCGTTAAACGCCCAGAATGGTGCCCATTCTGGCGTTTAACGCCCAAAATGGCACCTTTACTGGCGTTAAACGCCCAGAATGGTGCCCATTCAGGCGTTTAACGCCCATAGTACCCCTTACTGGCGTTTTTTCGCCAGCAAGCTCCTTTTCTCTGCTTTTTTGCACTGAATCCTTCTGTAACTCTGTGAATTCCTTCAATTTTGATGATCGCCCTTTGAGAATATGTATCAAACTTTTATTAAACAAAACGAATAACCTGCTAATGACTGGGTTGCCTCCCAGCAAGCACTTCTTTATTGTCTTTAGCTGGACCTTCACTGATAATCATTCAAGCCTCAGTTTTGAGCATTCTTGCTCAAAATTGCTTTCAAGATAATGTTTGATCCTCTGTCCATTAACAATGAACTTTTTGTCAGAATCAACATCCTGAAGCTCAACATATCCGTATGGTGACACTCTTGTAATCACATACGGACCCCTCCACCGGGATTTAAGTTTTTTTGGGAATAGTCTGAGCCTAGAGTTGAAAAGCAAAATTTTTTGTCCTGGCTCAAAGACTCTGGATGACAACTTCTTGTCATGCCATTTCTTTGCCTTTTCCTTATAGATTTTTGCATTTTCAAAGGCATTGAGTCTAAATTCATCTAGCTCATTTAGCTGGAGTAATCTTTTTTCACCAGCTAATTTAGCATCCAGGTTTAGGAATATGGTTGCCCAGTAGGCTTTATGTTCCAAATCCACGGGCAGATGACAGGCCTTGCCATACACAAGTTAGTATGGAGAGGTTCCTATAGGAGTCTTGAATGCTGTTCTGTATGCCTACAGAGCATCATCCAAGCTCTTTGCCCAATCCCTTCTACGGGCAATTACAGTCCGTTCCAAAATTCTTTTTAGCTCTCTGTTAGAGACTTCAGCTTGCCCATTTGTCTGTGGATGATACGGAGTTGCTACTTTGTGGCTAATTCCATATTGGACCATAGCAGAGTACAGCTGTTTATTGCAGAAATGAGTGCCCCCATCACTGATTAGTACTCTGGGAACACCAAACCTGCTGAAGATGTGTTTCTGGAGGAATTTCAGCACGGTCTTAGTATCATTATTGGGTGTAGCAATTGCTTCTACCCATTTAGATACATAGTCCACTGCCACCAGAATGTAAGTGTTTGAGTATGACGGTGGGAACGGACCCATGAAGTCAATACCCCATACATCAAACAATTCAATCTCTAGGATCCCTTGTTGAGGCATGGCGTATCCATGAGGCAAGTTACCAGCTCTTTGGCAACTGTCACAGTTACGCACAAACTCTCGGGCATCTCTATAGAGAGTGGGCCAGTAGAAGCCACATTGGAGGACCTTAGTGGCTGTTCGCTCACTTCCGAAATGTCCCCCATACTGTGATCCATGGCAATGCCACAGGATCCTTTGTGCTTCCTCTCTAGGTACACATCTGCAGATCATTCCGTCTGCACATCTCTTAAAGAGATATGGCTCATCCCATAGGTAGTATTTGGCATCTGAAATTAATTTCTTTCTTTGCACCCTGCTGTACTCCTGGGGTATGAACCTCACAGCTTTATAATTTACAATATCTGCAAACCATGGAGCTTCTTGAATGGCAAAGAGTTACTCATCTGGGAAGGTCTTAGAGATCTCAGTAGAAGGGAGGGACGCCCCAGCTACTGGTTCTATTCGGGACAGATGATCAGCTACTTGGTTCTCTGTCCCTTTTCTGTCTCTTATTTCTATATCAAACTCTTGCAGAAGCAACACCCATCTTATGAGCCTGGGTTTTGAATCCTGCTTTGTGAGTAAGTACTTAAGAGCAGCATGGTCAGTGTACACAATCATCTTTGATCCTACTAAATAGGATCTAAACTTGTCAATGGCATAGACCACTGCAAGTAACTCTTTTTCTGTGGTTGTGTAATTCTTCTGTGCGTCATTTAGAACATGGCTGGCATAATAAATGACGTGCAGAAGCTTGTTATGCCTCTGTCCCAACACTGCACCAATGGCATGGTCACTGGCATCACACATTAATTCGAATGGTAATGTCCAGTCTGGTGCAGAGATGACTGGTGCTGTGACCAGCTTGGCTTTCAGGGTCTCAAATGCCTGCAAATACTGTGTGTCAAACACAAATGGTGTGTCAGCAGCTAGCAGGTTGCTCAGAGGTTTTGCAATTTTTAAAAAATCCTTTATAAACCTTCTGTAGAATCCTTCATGCCCCAGAAAGCTTCTGATTGCCTTAACATTGGCAGGTGGTGGTAATTTTTCAATTACCTCTACCTTTGCTTTATCCACCTCTATTCCCTTGCTTGAAATTTTGTGCCCAACGACAATTCCTTCAGTCACCATAAAGTGACATTTCTCCCAGTTTAATACCAGGTTAGTCTCTTGGCACCTTTTCAGGACAAGTGCTAGATGGTTAAGACAGGAGCTGAATAAGTCTCCATATACTAAGAAGTCATCCAGGAAGACTTCTAGGAACTTCTCCACCATATCAGAGAAGATGGATAGCATGCATCTCTGAAAAGTTGTAGGTGCATTACACAGACCAAAAGGCATTCTTCTGTAGGCAAACACGCCAGAAGGGCAAGTGAATGCTGTTTTCTCTTGGTCTTGAGGATCTACTGCAATTTGGTTGTAACTTGAATAGCCATCCAAAAAGCAGTAATAATCATGACCAGCTAGTCTTTCTAGCATTTGGTCTATGAATGGTAAAGGAAAATGATCCTTTCTGGTGGCTGTATTGAGCCTTCTGTAGTTAATACACATACGCCACCCTGTAACTGTTCTTGTAGGAACCAGTACATTCTTTTCATTATGAACCACTGTCATGCCTCCCTTTTTGGGGACAACTTGGACAGGGCTCACCCAGGGGCTATCAGAAATGGGATAAATAATTCCAGCCTCTAGTAATTTAGTGACCTCTTTCTGCACCACCTCCTTCATGGTTGGATTTAGCCGCCTTTGTGGTTGAACCACTGGTTTGGCATTATCCTCCAATAGGATCTTGTGCATGCATCTTGCTGGGCTAATGCCCTTAAGATCACTTATGGACCACCCAAGAGCTGTCTTGTGTGTCCTTAGCACTTGAATCAGTGCTTCCTCTTCCTGTGGATTTAAAGTAGAGCTTATGATCACTAGAAAAGTGTCACCCTCTCCCAGAAATGCATACTTCAGGGATGGTGGTAGTGGTTTGAGCTCAGGTTTGGGAGGCTTATCCTCTTCCTGAGGAATTTTAAAAAATTCTTTTGTTTCCTCTGGTTCCCCCTGATCAGGCTGAACATCCTTGAAGATGTCCTCTAGCTCTGATTCTAGACTTTCAGTCATATTGATCTTTTCCACCAAAGAGTCAATAATGTCAACGCTCATGCAGTCATTTGGTGTGTCTGGATGCTGCATAGCTTTTACAGCATTCAACTTGAACTCATCCTCATTGACTCTCAGGGTTACTTCCCCTTTTTGTACATCAATGAGAGTTCGTCCAGTTGCTAGGAAAGGTCTCCCTAGAATGAGAGTTGCACTCTTGTGCTCCTCTATTTCCAGCACTACAAAGTCAGTTGGAAAGGCGAATGGCCAAACCTTGACAATCATATCCTCAATTATGCCTGATGGATATTTAATGGAGCCATCAGCAAGTTGTAGACATATCCGGGTTAGTTTGACTTCTTCAGTTAACCCAAGCTTTCTGATAGTGGATACAGGTATTAGATTGATACTTGCTCCAAGGTCACACAGGGCTGTCTTGGTGCAAGCACCTTCTAATGTGCATGGTATCATAAACACTTTTTCAGTTTCTCTCCAATCCTTCTTATGACTTAAGATCTCTTTCATGAACTTAGCATAAGAAGGTATTTGCTCAAATGCCTCTGCAAACAGAATCTTTATCTCAAGAGTCCTTAGATAGTCTACAAAGCGGGCAAATTGCTTATCCTGTTCCGCTTGGCGGAGTCTCTGAGGATAAGGCATCTTGGCTTTATATTCTTCAACCTTAGTTGCTGCATGTTTATTCCTTACAGAAGTGGTTGGAGAAGCCTTTTTAGAGGGGTTACTATCAGCACTCTCAGGTGTCTGATTTCCCATTGGGCGTTTAACGCCAGCTTTTCTCCCTTTTCTGGCATTTGAACGCCAGAAATTGTTCCGGGGGTCACCTGAAACTGTAGGTCGATTTCGGGCGAGACCTTCTGTGTTAGTCGGAGCCGACGTGTCCGGTAAGTGTACAGCGGCCGGAGCTGGTGTGTCCAACTTGTTGGACGTGGTGGTGATGCTGATCCTTCGTCCCCGGAGGGGGGGTACCTGCAAGGGACTCCGATGCTTAAGTTAGCAAGGGTATTAAGCAGGTATTGAGTAGAATCAGAGTATGAGTTATACCTGGGTGCTCCAGTGTATTTATAATGGTGAGATGTGGCCTTCTGTGGATAAGATAAGTTAGTTATCTTATCTTATCTTTATCTTATCTTTAAGTGAGGTCATCTTTAAGGGAACCGCCCTTATCCCTATGGGCTTGGGCTGCCCTTGGGTTTGGGGGCGCGTTCCTCTATTTGGGCCCTTCATTTGGGCTTTTCCCGTGACTTGGCCGAGCTCTTTGAGGAGAGGTCGGGTTGTCCTGACCTGAAGAGGTCGGTCGCTTTGTCTGTCGAACATCCCGGGTCGGACAGCTCGACCCAGGGTATGAACAGAAGTATTCCTCTCTAGGCTCTTACTATCCTTAAAGGGATTTTGGGCAGTGGTTTGGTTATCCTCTGTCAATTGTTCCTTTCTTGGCTTTTTGCTACTTTGAGCAGTGTTATTCAATGTCTTCCCACTCCTCAGTTGAACTGCTTGGCATTCTTCTATTATCTATTTAGATAACTGCTGTTTTGTCTGATTCAACTGTGATTCTATGTTCTTGTTGGCAATTTTAGTTTCTTGGAGCATCTCTTTAAATTCTGCTAACTGCTTTGTCAACAGAAGTAATTGCTGATTAAGCTTAATAATTTGTTCTTGAGGATTAGGATCAGTAGTTACTGCCATAGCTTCTTCTTTTGTAGAGGACTCATTGCTAGAGTATAGATGTTGATTTCTAGCAACAGTATCTATAAGCTCTTGAACCTCTTCAATCGTCTTCCTCATATGTATAGATCCACTGGCTGAGTGGTCTAGAGACATCTGAGCTTTTTCTGTAAGCCCATAGTAGAAGATGTCTAACTGTACCCACTCTGAAAACATTTCAGAGGGGCATTTTCTTAGCATACCTCTGTACCTCTCCCAGGCATTATAAAGGGATTCATTATCCTCTTGTTTAAAGCCTTGGATGTCCAGCCTTAGCTGTGTCATCCTTTTTGGAGGGTAAAATTGATTCAGGAATTTGTCTGATAACTGTTTCCATGTCTTTATGCTTGCTGTAGGTTGGTTATTCAACCACCTCTTAGCTTGATCTTTTACAGCAAATGGAAACAGTAATAGTCTGTAGACATCTTGATCCACCTCTTTATCACGTACTGTGTCAGCAATTTGTAAGAATTGTGCCAGAAACTCAGTAGGTTCTTCCTGTGAAAGACCGGAATACTGGCAATTTTGCTGCACCATGATAATGAGTTGAGGATTTAGCTCAAAGCTGCTTGCTTTGATGGGAGGTATACAGATGCTACTCCCATATGCAGCTGTAATGGGGTTAGCATATGACTCCAGAGTCCTTCTGGACTGCTCATTTCCACTTAGGTCCTTGATGGAGAAAGAGAATATGATATAGATTCACAAGTAAAGCAAATTTTTTTTTAACTAAAGGTGACCGAAAAAAATAAAATAAAATAAATGGAAAATAAATAAAATTTCGAAAACTAAAAGAAAATAAGATCAAAGCAAATTGAAAACTAAATCAATTAGTTAATTAAAAAGATTTTGGAATTAGCAATTGGAAAGATATGATTGAAAATTATTTTGAAAAAGATTTGATTGTTGAAATGAGAAAAGAGAAAAAAAACAAAATGACACCAAACTTAAAATTTTTAGAAAATCAAACACAAATTTTCGAAAATTTAAAGGAAAACACAAAGAAGACACCAAACTTAGAATTTTTAAGGATTAAGAAAGGACTAAGAACATGCAAATTCGAAAAATTAAATGAAAACAAAAGCATGCAATTGACACCAAACTTAAAATATGAAACTAAACTCAAATAAAAGACTCTAAACCAACAAAAATAAAATAGTCCTAATCTAAGCAACAAGATAAACCGTCAGTTGTCCAAACTCGAACAATCCCCGGCAACAGCGCCAAAAACTTGTTGCTCAAAATTGCAGTCACACTTTTGCAATTCCGCACAACTAACCAGCAAGTGCACTGGGTCGTCCAAGTAATACCTTACGTGAGTAAGGGTCGATCCCACAGAGATTGTCGGCTTGAAGCAAGCTATGGTTATCTTGTAACTCTTAGTCAGGATATCAATAATTATCAGGTTTAATTATGAAAAGTAAAAGAGCATGAAACAAGTACTTGTTTTGCAGTAATGGAGAACAGGTTGAGGTTTTGGAGATGCTCTATCTTCTGAATCTCTACTTTCCTACTGTCTTCTTCTTCAAGCACGCAAGGCTCCTTCCATGGCAAGCTGTATGTAAAGTTTCACCGTTGTCAATGGCTACCTCCCATCCTCTCAATGAAAATGTTCAACGCGCTCTGTCACAGCACGGCTATTCATCTGTCGGTTCTCAATCAGGTCGGAATAGAATCCAGTGATTCTTTTGCGTCTGTCACTAACGCCCAGCCTTCAGGAGTTTGAAGCTCATCACAGTCATTCAATCCTTGAATCCTACTCAGAATACCACAGACAAGGTTTAGACCTTCCGGATTCTCTTAAATGCCGCCATCAATTCTAGCTTATACCACGAAGATTCTGATTAAGGAACCCAAGAGATATCTACTTAATTCTAAGGTAGAACGGAGGTGGTTGTCAGGCACACGTTCATAGGTGAGAATGATGATGAGTGTCACGGATCATCACATTCATCAGGTTTAGGAACAAGTGATATCTTAGAATAGAAGCAAGCATGATTGAATGAAAAACAGTAGTAATTGCATTAATCCATCAAGACACAGCAGAGCTCCTCACCCCCAACCATGGGGTTTAGAGACTCATGCCGTAGAAGATACAATAAGAAACGTGTAAAGTGTCATGAGGTAAAGATACAATGTCAAAAGATCCTATTAATAGTGAACTAGTAACCTAGGGTATACAAAAATGAGTAAATGACGTAAAAATCCACTTCCGGGGTCCACTTGGTGTATGCTTGGGCTGAGTGATGAGCGGATAATTTGTACGCTTTTTGGCATTGTTTTTAGTATGTTTTTAGTAGATTTAGTTAGTTTTTAGTATACTTTTTATTAGTTTTTAGTTAAAATTCACTTTTCTGGACTTTACTATGAGTTTGTGTGTTTTTCTGTGATTTCAGGTATTTTTTGGCTGAAATTGAGGGACTTGAGCAAAAATCTGATTCAGAGACTGAAAAGAACTGCAGATGCTGTTGGATTCTGACCTCCCTGCACTCGAAGTGGATTTTCTAGAGCTACAGAAGCCCAATTGGTGCGCTCTCAACAGCGTTGGAAAGTAGACATTCTGGGCTTTCCAGCAATATATAATAGTCCATACTTTGCCCAAGATTTGATGGCCCAAACCGGCGTTCAAAGTCACCTTCAGAATTCCCAGCGTTAAACGCCGGAACTGGCACAAGAATGGGAGTTAAACGCCCAAACTGGCATGAAAGCTGGCGTTTAACTCCAAGAAGAGTCTCTATACAAAAATGCTTCAATGCTCAGCCCAAGCACACACCAAGTGGGCCCGGAAGTGGATTTTTATGTCATTTACTCATCTCTATAAACCCTAGGCTACTAGTTCTCTATAAGTAGGACCTTTTGCTATTGTATTTTCATCTTTTGATCATGTTTTTATGATTGAACCCTCATTGGGAGGCTGGCCATTCGGCCATGCCTAGACCTTGTTCTTATGTATTTTCAACGGTGGAGTTTCTACACACCATAGATTAAGGTGTGGAGCTCTGCTGTACCTCGAGTATTAATGCAATTACTATTGTTCTTCTATTCAATTCAGCTTGTTCTTATTCCAAGATATTCATTCGCACTCAAGAACTTGATGAATGTGATGATTATGTGACGCTCATCATCATTCTCACTTATGAACGCGTGACTGACAACCACTTCCGTTCTACAAGCAAACAAGGCTCTAATGTTTATCTCTTGGATTCTTTAACCGGAATCTCCGTGGTATAAGCTAGAATTGATGGCGGCATTCAAGAGAATCCGGAAGGTTTAAACCTTGTCTGTGGTATTCTGAGTAGGATTCAATGATTGAATGACTGTGACGAGCTTCAAACTCGCGATTGTGGGGCGTTAGTGACAGACGCAAAAGAATCACTGGATTCTATTCCGACATGATCGAGAACCGACAGCTGGATAGCCGTGCCGTGACAGGGTGCGTTGAACATTTCCACTAAGAGGACGAGACTGTAGCCATTGACAACGGTGATGCCCGAACATACATCTTGCCATGGAAGGGAGTAAGAAGGATTGGATGAAGACAGTAGGAAAGCAGAGAGACGGAAGGGACAAAGCATCTCCATTCGCTTATCTGAAGTTCTTACCAATGGATTACATAAGTATCTCTATCTTTATCTTTATGTTTTATTCATATATCACCCATACCCATTTGAGTCTGCCTGACTAAGATTTACAAGGTGACCATAGCTTGCTTCATACTAACAATCTCCGTGGGATCGACCCTTACTCGCGTAAGGTTTATTACTTGGACGACCCAGTGCACTTGCTGGTTAGTTGTGCGAAGTTGTGTTTATGCCATGGTATTGAGCACCAAGTCTTTAGGGCCATTACTAGGGATTATTTGAGTTGTGAAAAGTAGTGATCACAATTTCGTGCACCAAGTTTTTGGCGCCGTTGCCGGGGATTGTTTCGAGTATGGACAACTGACGGTTCATCTTGTTGCTTAGATTAGGTATTTTTCAAAGTTCTTAAGAATGAGTTTTAGAGTTTCATGATGATTTGTTGAAGTCTGGCTGGCTGTGAAGCCATGTCTAATCTTATTGGACCGAGGTTTCAACTCATCATCACAAGAGCTTGTTGATTTCTATCAATCTTGCTATTGGAGCAATGATCTGCTAAGGCTTGGCTGGCCATTGGCCATGTCTAGTGTTTTGGACCGAAGCTCTCTTTGAAAGCTTGGCTGGCTGTGAAGCCATGTCTAACTCCTGGACCGAAGTCTTAGACTAGCATTGCAATGATTCCTGGAATTCTCATTAAGAATTTTGATGACTTTATTTTCTTTTTCCACATAATTTTCGAAAAATCCAAAAAAATTACAAAATCATAAAAACCAAAAAAATATTTTATGTTTCTTGTTTAAGTTTAGTGTCTTATTTTAAGTTTGGTGTCTTGCATGCATTGTTTATTTGATCTTGGTTCTATTTTCAAGTCAATAGTACAGGGAACTGAAGATTCAGTACATGCAGCAGAGGAATTATACAGAAAAAGCTGGGCGTTCAAAATGCCCAGTGAAGAAGGAAAAACTGGCGTTTAAACGCCAACCAGGGTGCCTGGCTGGGCGTTTAACGCCCAAAAGGGTAGCATTTTGGGCGTTAAACGCCAGAATGGATACCATTCTGGGCGTTTAACGCCAGGATGGCACAAGAGGGAAGATTTTGTTTTAATGCAAATTTTTTTCAAGTTTTCAAAGTTTTTCAAAATCAAATTTTTTTTCAAATCAAATCTTTTCAATCAAATCTTTTCAAAATCAATTTCTTTCCTTTTTCAAAAATACTTACTATCAATTAATGATTTGATTCAACATTTCAAGCATGTTGCCTTTTCTGTTGAGAAAGGTTTAATGTTTGAATCATATCTTTTCTTGTTAGGCAAGTCATTAATTTTTAAAATCAAATCTTTTTAAATTGTTTTTCAAATCATATCTTTTCAATCATATCTTCTTCAAAATCTTTTTCAAAATGTTTTCAAAAATCTTTTACTTAATTTTCGAAAAAATCTCTTCCCCTCTTCTCACATCCTTCTATTTATGGAGTAACACTCCTCCTCAATGCACAATTCGAACTCTATCTCACTAAGTTTGAATTCTTCTACCTCCTTCTTCTATTTTTCTGTTCCTCAGACACCTCAAGGAATCTCTATATTGTGACATAGAGGATTCCATATTTTCTTGTTCTCTTCTCTTTCATATGAGCAGGAGCAAAGACAAAGGCATTCTTGTTGAAGCTGACCCTGAACCTGAAAGGACCTTGAAGCAAAAGCTAAGAGAAGCTAAGGCACAACTCTCAGTAGAGGACCTAACAGAAATCTTCAAAGAAGAAGATCCCATGGCAGCCGAAAACAACAACAATGCCAACAATGCAAGGAAGGTGCTGGGTGACTTTACTGCACCTACTCCCGACTTCTCTGGGAGAAGCATCTCTATCCCTGCCATTGGAGCAAACAACTTTGAGCTTAAGCCTCAATTAGTTTCTCTAATGCAACAGAATTGCAAGTTCCATGGACTTCCATTGGAAGATCCTCATCAGTTTTTAGCTGAATTCTTGCAAATCTGTGACACTGTCAAGACTAATGGGGTTGACCCTGAGGTCTACAGACTTATGCTATTCCCTTTTGCTATAAGAGACAGAGCTAGAATATGGTTGGACTTACAACCTAAAGACAGCCTGAACTCTTGGGAAAAGCTAGTCAATGCCTTCTTGGCAAAGTTCTTTCCACCTCAGAAATTGAGTAAGCTTAGAGTGGAAGTCCAAACCTTCAGACAGAAGGAAGGAGAATCCTTCTATGAAGCTTGGGAAAGATACAAACAACTGATCAGAAAGTGCCCTTCTGACATGCTTTCTGAGTTGAGCATCATAGGTATTTTCTATGATGGTCTGTCTGAACTGTCCAAGATGTCTTTGGATAGCTCTGCTGGAGGATCTCTTCATCTGAAGAAGACGCCTGCAGAAGCTCAAGAACTAACTGAAATGGTTGCAAATAACCAATTCATGTACACTTCTGAAAGGAATCCTGTGAACAATGGGACAAATCAGAAGAAAGGAGTTCTTGAGATTTATACTCTGAATGCCATATTGGCTCAGAAAAAGATATTGACTCAGCAAGTCAATTTGATTTCTCAAAGTCTGCCTGGAATGCAAAATGCACCAGGCAGTACTAAGGATGCTTCATCTGAAGAAGAAGCTTATGATCCTGAGAACCCTTCAATGGAAGAGGTGAATTACATGGGAGAACCCTATGGAAACACCTATAATTCTTCATGGAGAAATCATCCAAATCTCTCATGGAAGGATCAACAGAGACCTCAACAAGGTTTCAACAACAATAATGGTGGAAGAAACAGGTTTAGCAATGGCAAGCCTTTTCCATCATCTTCTCAGCAACAGACAGAGAATTCTAAGCAGAACAACTCTGACTTAGCAACCATGGTCTCTGATCTAATCAAAACCACTCAAAGTTTCATGACTGAAACAAGGTCCTCCATTAGAAACTTGGAGGCACAAGTGGGACAGCTGAGCAAGAAAATTACTGAACTCCCTCCTAGTACTCTTCCAAGCAATACAGAAGAAAATCCAAAAGGAGAGTGCAAGGCCATCAACATGGCCAAACTTGGAGAGGATGAAGAGGTAGTGAACGCCACTGAGGAAGACCTCAATGGATGTCCACTGGCCTCCAAAGAGTTCCCCAATGAGGAACCATGGGAATCTGAGGCTCACACTGAGACCATAGAGATTCCTATGGATTTACTTCTGCCATTCATGAGCTCTGATGAGTATTCTTCCTCTGAAGAGGATGAATATGTTACTGAAGAGCAAGTTGCTAAATACCTTAGAGCAATCATGAAGCTAAATGACAAGTTATTTGGTAATGAGACTTGGGAGAATGAACCCCCTTTGCTCACCAAAGAACTGGATGACTTGTCTAGGCAGAAATTACCTCAAAAGAGACAAGATCCTGGGAAGTTTTCAATACCTTGTACCATAGGCACCATGACCTTCAAGAAGGCTCTGTGTGATTTAGGGTCAAGTGTAAACCTCATGCCTCTCTCTGTAATGGAGAAGCTAGGGATCTTTGAGGTACAAGCTGCAAGAATCTCACTAGAGATGGCAGACAATTCAAGAAAACAAGCTCATGGACTTGTAGAGGATGTTTTGGTGAAGATTGAAGACCATTACATCCCTGCTGATTTCATAGTCCTAGAGACTGGGAAGTGCATGGATGAATCCATCATCCTTGGCAGACCCTTCCTAGCCACAGCAAAGGCTGTGATTGATGTTGACAGAGGAGAATTGATCATTCAAGTGAATGAAGAATCCTTTGTGTTTAAGGCTCAAGAATATCCCTCTGTCACCATGGAGAGGAAGCATGAAGAGCTTCTCTCAAAACAGAGTCAAACAGAGCCCCCACAGTCAAACTTTAAGTTTGGTGTTGGGAGGCCACAACTAAACTCTAAGTTTGGTGTTGAACCCCCACATTCAAACTCTAAGTTTGGTGTTGGGAGGTTCCAACATTGCTCTGAGTATCTGTGAGGCTCCATGAGAGCCCTCTGTCAAGCTACTGACATTAAAGAAGCGCTTGTTGGGAGGCAACCCAATGTTATATTTTATCTATTTTCCTTTGTTATTTTATGTTTTCTGTAGGTTGATGATCATGAGAAGTCACAAAATCAATTGAAAAAGCAAAAACAGAATAAAAAACAGAAAGAAAAATAGCACACCCTGGAGGAGAACTTGCTAGCGTTTAAACGCCAGTGAGGCTAGCAGATGGGCGTTTAACGCCCAGTCTGGCACCATTCTGGACGTTTAACGCCAGAAAGGGGCACCAGACTGGCATTAAACGCCAGAAAAGGGCAAGCACCTGGCGTTAAACGCCAGAAATGGGCACCAGCCCGGCGTTTAACGCCAGAATTGGCAAAGGGTGAATTTTTGCACGCCACTTGGTGCAGGGTTGAATTTTCCTTGACACCTCAGGATCTGTGGACCCCACAGGATCCCCACCTACCCCACCACCCTCTCTCTTCTTCTTCACCCATTCACCACTCACATCCATCCTTCATAAAACCCACCTACCTCACCCTTCAAATTCAAACCACTTTCCCTCCCAAACCCACCCATAATGGCCGAACCTTACCCCTCTCTTCACCCCTAAATAAAGACATCTTCACTCCTTTATTTTCACACACCCTAAACACTACTTCTCCCCCTTTGGCCGCACCATAAGCCACCTCCATCTCCTCTATTTCTTCTTCTTCTACTCTCTTCTTTCTTCTTTTGCTCGAGGACGAGCAAACCTTTTAAGTTTGGTGTGGTAAAAGCATTGCTTTTTGTTTTTCCATAACCATTTATGGCATCCAAGGCCGGAGAAACCTCTAGAAAGAGGAAAGGGAAGGCAAAATCTTTCACCTCCGAGTCATGGGAGATGGAGAGATTCATCTCAAGGGTGCATCAAGACCACTTCTATGAAGTTGTGGCCTTGAAGAAGGTGATCCCCGAGGTCCCTTTCAGACTCAAAAAGAGTGAATATCCGGAGATCCGACATGAGATTAGAAGAAGAGGTTGGGAAGTTCTTACCAACCCCATTCAACAAGTCAGAATCTTAATGGTTCAAGAGTTTTATGCCAATGCGTGGATCACCAAGAACCATGATCAAAGTGTGAACCCGGACCCAAAGAATTGGCTTACAATGGTTCAGGGGAAAATACTTAGATTTTAGTCCGGAAAATGTAAGGTTGGCATTCAACTTGCCCATGATGCAAGAAGATGAACATCCTTACACTAGAAGGGTCAACTTTGATCAAAGGTTGGACCAAGTCCTCACTGATATTTGTGAAGAGGGCGCCCAATGGAAGAGAGATTCAAGAGGGAAGCCGGTTCAATTGAGAAGGCATGACCTCAAGCCCGTGGCTAGAGGATGGTTGGAGTTTATCCAACGCTCAATCATTCCCACTAGCAACAGGTCCGAAGTTACTCTAGACCGGGCCATCATGATTCATAGCATCATGATTGGAGAAGAAGTAGAAGTTCATGAGGTTATAGCCCAAGAACTCTATAAGGTGGCGGACAAGTCCTCTACCTTGGCAAGGTTAGCCTTTCCTCATCTCATTTGTCACCTCTGTTATTCAGTTGGAGTTGACATAGAGGGAGACATCCCCATTGATGAGGACAAGCCCATCACTAAGAAAAGGATGGAGCAAACAAGAGATCCCACTCATCATGAAATCCCTGAGATACCTCAAGGGATGCACTTTCCTCCACAAGACTATTGGGAGCAAATCAACACCTCCCTAGGAGAATTGAGTTCCAACATGGGACAACTAAGGGTGGAGCACCAAGAACAATCTATTCTCCTCCATGAAATTAGAGAAGATCAAAGAATCATGAGAGAGGAGCAACAAAGGCAAGGAAGAGACATTGAGGAGCTCAAGAACTCCATAAGATCTTCAAGAGGAAGAACAAGCCGCCATCACTAAGGTGGACCCGTTCTTTAATCTCCTTGTTCTTTATTTTCCTGTTTTTCGAATTTTCATGCTTATGTTTATCCATGTTTGTGTCTTATGATCATTAGTGTCTTAGTGTCTATGCCATAAAGTTATGAATGTCCTATGAATCCATCACCTCTCTTAAATGAAAAATGTTTTAACCACAAAAGAACAAGAAGTACATGATTTCGAATTCATCCTTAAAACTAGCTTAATTATTTTGATGTGGTGACAATACTTTTTGTTTTCTGAATGTATGCTTGAACAGTGCATATATCTTTTGAATTTGTTGTTCATGAATGTTAAAATTGTTGGCTCTTGAAAGAATGATAAAAAAGGAGACATGTTACTGAGGATCTGAAAAATCATAAAAATGATTCTTGAAGCAAGAAAAAGCAGTGAATACAAAGAAAAAAAAAAGAAGAAGCGAAAAAAAAGAGAGAGAAAAAAAACGAAAAAGGGGAGAAAGAGAAAAAGAAAGAAAAAGAAAGAAATAAAGTTGTGATCCAAGGCAAAAAGAGTGTGCTTAAGAACCCTGGACACCTCTAATTGGGGACTCTAGCAAAGCTGAGTCACAATCTGAAAAGGTTCACCCAATTATGTGTCTGTGGCATGTATGTATCCGGTGGTAATACTGGAAGACAGAGTGCTTTGGGCCACGGCCAAGACTCATAAAGTAGCTGTGTTCAAGAATCATCATACTTAACTAGGAGAATCAATAACACTATCTGGATTCTGAGTTCCTAAAGAAGCCAATCATTCTGAATCTCAAAGGATAGAGTGAGATGCCAAAACTGTTCGGAGGCAAAAAGCTACTAGTCCCGCTCATCTAATTTGGAGCTAAGTTTCATTGATAATTTGGAGTCCATTGTATATTCTCTTCTTTTTATCTTATTTGATTTTCAGTTGCTTGGGGACAAGCAACAATTTAAGTTTGGTGTTGTGATGAGCGGATAATTTGTACGCTTTTTGGCATTGCTTTTAGTATGTTTTTAGTAGATTTAGTTAGTTTTTAGTATACTTTTTATTAGTCTTTAGTTAAAATTTACTTTTCTGGACTTTACTATGAGTTTGTGTATTTTTCTGTGATTTCAGGTATTTTCTGGCTGAAATTGAGGGACTTGAGCAAAAATCTGATTCAGAGATTGAAAAGGACTGCAGATGCTGTTGGATTCTGACCTCCCTGCACTCGAAGTGGATTTTCTAGAGCTACAGAAGCCCAATTGGCGCGCTCTCAATGGCGTTGGAAAGTAGACATTCTGGGATTTTCAGAAATATATGATAGTTCATACTTTTCCCAAAATTTGATGGCCCAAACCGGCGTTCAAAGTCACCTTCAGAATTCCCAGCGTTAAACGCCGAAACTGGCACAAGAATGGGAGTTAAACGCCCAAACTGGCATGAAAGCTGGCGTTTAACTCCAAGAAGAGTCTCTATACAAAAATGCTTCAATGCTCAGCCCAAGCACACACCAAGTGGGCCCGGAAGTGGATTTTTATGTCATTTACTCATCTCTATAAACCCTAGGCTACTAGTTCTCTATAAGTAGGACCTTTTGCTATTGTATTTTCATCTTTTGATCATGTTTTTATGATTGAACCCTCATTGGGAGGCTGGCCATTCGGCCATGCCTAGACCTTGTTCTTATGTATTTTCAACGGTGGAGTTTCTACACACCATAGATTAAGGTGTGGAGCTCTGCTGTACCTCGAGTATTAATGCAATTACTATTGTTCTTCTATTCAATTCAGCTTGTTCTTATTCCAAGATATTCATTCGCACTCAAGAACTTGATGAATGTGATGATTATGTGACGCTCATCATCATTCTCACTTATGAACGCGTGACTGACAACCACTTCCGTTCTACAAGCAAACAAGGCTCTAATGTTTATCTCTTGGATTCTTTAACCGGAATCTCCGTGGTATAAGCTAGAATTGATGGCGGCATTCAAGAGAATCCGGAAGGTCTAAACCTTGTCTGTGGTATTCTGAGTAGGATTCAATGATTGAATGACTGTGACGAGCTTCAAACTCGCGATTGTGGGGCGTTAGTGACAGACGCAAAAGAAGCACTGGATTCTATTCCGATATGATCAAGAACCGACAGCTGGATAGCCGTGCCGTGACAGGGTGCGTTGAACATTTCCACTGAGAGGACGGGACTGTAGCCATTGACAACGGTGATGCCCAAACATACAGCTTGCCATGGAAGGGAGTAAGAAGGATTGGATGAAGACAGTAGGAACGCAGAGAGACGGAAGGGACAAAGCATCTCCATTCGCTTATCTGAAGTTCTTACCAATGAATTACATAAGTATCTCTATCTTTATCTTTATGTTTTATTCATATATCACCCATACCCATTTGAGTCTGCCTGACTAAGATTTACAAGGTGACCATAGCTTGCTTCATACCAACAATCTCCGTGGGATCGACCCTTACTCGCGTAAGGTTTATTACTTGGACGACCCAGTGCACTTGCTGGTTAGTTGTGCGAAGTTGTGTTTATGCCATGGTATTGAGCACCAAGTCTTTGGGGCCATTACTAGGGATTATTTGAGTTGTGAAAAGTAGTGATCACAATTTCGTGCACCACTGAGCATTGAAGCTTTCATGTGTAGAGACTTTTTCTGGAGTTAAACGCCAGCTTTTATGCCAGTTTGGACGTTTAACTCCAATTTTTGTGCCAGTTCCGGCGTTAAACGCCGGGAATTCTGAAGATGATTTGCAACGCCGGTTTGGGCCATCAAATCTCACGGCAAAGTATGGACTATTATACATTGCTGGAAATCCCAGGATGTCTACTTTCCAACGCAATTGAGAGCGCGCCAATTGGGCTTCTGTAGCTCCAGAAAATCCACTTCGAGTGCAGGGAGGTCAGAATCCAACAGCATCTGCAGTCCTTTTCAGCCTCTAAATCAGATTTTTGCTCAGGTCCCTCAATTTCAGCCAGAAAATACCTTAAATCATAGAAAAACACACAAACTCATAGTAAAGCCCAGAAAAGTGAATTTTAACTAAAAACTAATAAAAATGTAATAAAAACTAACTAAAATATACTCAAAACATACTAAAAATAATGCCAAAAAGCGTATAAATTATCCGCTCATCATGTACCGGCCGAGATCCTGGGTAGACCGCCAACTTATGACTCATTAGCTTAGGGTCTATTCCTGGCATGTCTGCGTCTTTCCACACGAAGAGATCAACATTATCTCGTAAGAATTGTATTAGTAATTCTTTTGAATCTTCTCTTAGGATTGTGCCGATATTAGTTGTTTTTTCCGAAGTATCCCCAATCTGAATCTTCTCTATCTCACCTTCTGGCTGTGGACGAAGCTCTTCTCGTCGTTGGACTCCGCCCAGCTCGATTGTGTGGAACTCTTCTCCTCCGTCTCTGAGGTTTAGGCTTTCGTTATAACAGCGACGTGCCATCTTTTGATCTGCTTTTATCGTGGCTATTCCTTTCGCAGTGGGGAATTTCATACATAGATGTGGAGTCGAGACTATTGCGCCAAGTTGGTTGAGTGTTGTCCGACCTATGAGAGCATTGTAAGCTGAACTTACATCGACCACGATGTAGTCTATTTTGAGGGTCCTGGATTGGTTCCCTTTTCCGAAGGTTGTATGTAGTGGTATGTATCCCAGTGGTTGAACCGGAGTATCTCCTAGTCCGAACAGACTGTTTGGATATGCTTTAAGTTCTTTTTCTTCTAAGCCGAGTTTATCGAAGGCTATTTTGAATAAGATGTCGGCGGAACTCCCTTGGTCTATTAAGGTGCGGTGTAGATTGGCGTTTGCCAATATGATGGTGATGACCATGGGATCGTCGTGTCCTGAGATGATGCCGGAGGCGTCCTCTTTAGTGAATGTTATTGCCGGGATGTTGAGTGCTTCCTCCTTTCCCTCGACATGATATACTTCTTTGAGATATCTTTTGCGAGATGATTTGGAGATCCCACCTCCTGCGAATCCGCCATGTATCATGTGGACATGTCTCTCTGGTGTCCGAAGTGATCGTTCGGTTCGTTCGGTATCTTCATCCCTTCGTCTCTTTCTTTGATCATCATCTCGGGTGGCCAGAAATCGATCTAATTTTCCTTCTCTCACCAATTTTTCTATGATATTTTTTAAGTCGAAGCATTCGTTTGTGGAGTGTCCTCGGACTCGATGATATTCACAATATTCCTTCCGGTTTCCTCCTCCCCTTTTGCCTTTGAGTGGCCGTGCTGGGGGGATTTTTTCTGTATGGCAGACTTCTTTGTATATCTCGACCAGGGATGCCCTGAGAGGAGTGTAATTATGGTATTTTTTTATTTTCTCCCCATGTCGATCTTCTTTTTTCTTGGATTCCTTGTCTTTGTCTCGGTAGGAGGCCCCCAATTTTGAGGTTTCTCCTAACCGAGCATTTTCTTCCATGTTGATATATTTTTCTGCTCGTTCCTGTACTTCGTCTAAGGAGGTCGGGTACTTTTTTGATATAGACTGGGTAAAAGGTCCCTCTCGTAGGCCATTGATGAGTCCCATGATGGCGGCCTCTGTTGGTAAACTTTGTATGTCCATGCACGTTTTGTTGAATCTCTCCATGTAGTTGCGGAGGCTCTCCCGATCTCCTTGTTTGATCCCTGGGGGCGTGCTTGGCTTTATCTTTCTGAATGGAGAATCTGGCTAGGAATTTTTTAGCTAGGTCATCAAAGCTTGAGATGGACTTTGGGGGTAGGTTGTCGAACCATCGGACTGCTGTCTTTGTGAGAGTTGTTGGAAAGGCTTTACAGCGAATAGCATCTGGGGCGTCGGTAAGATACATTCTGCTTCTGAAGTTGCTGAGGTGGTGGTTGGGGTCCGTGGTGCCATCATACAGGGTCATATCCGGGAGTTTGAAGTCTTTTGAAATTTTGGTTTTCATGATTTCCCTGGTGAACAGGTGGTGCACGGAATTGTGATCATCAATGGCGCCACAGACTTGGTGGGCTCATTGCAATCTCAACTCTCTATCACAACTCCGCACAACTAACCAGCAAGTGCACTAGGTCGTCCAAGTAATAAACCTTACGCGAGTAAGGGTCGATCCCACGGAGATTGTTGGTATGAAGCAAGCTATGGTCACCTTGTAAATCTTAGTCAGGCAGACTCAAATGGGTATAGATGATATATGAATAAAACATAAAGATAAAGATAGAGATACTTATGTATATCATTGGTGAGAGCTTCAGATAAGCGTATGAAGATGATTTCCCTTCCGTCTCTTTGCTTTCCTACTGTCTTCATCCAATCCTTCTTACTCCTTTCCATGGCAAGCTTATGCAAGGGTTTCACCGTTGTCAGTGGCTACCTCCCATCCTCTCAGTGGAAATGTTCAACGCACCCTGTCACGGCACGGCTATCTAGCTGTCGGTTCTCGGTCAGGCCGGAATAGAATCCAGTGATTCTTTTGCGTCTGTCACTAACGCCCCGCCTGCTAGGAGTTTGAAGCACGTCACAGTCATTCAATCATTGAATCCTACTCAGAATACCACAGACAAGGTTAGACCTTCCGGATTCTCTTGAATGCTGCCATCAGTTCTTGCCTATACCACGAAGACTCTGATCTCACGGAATGGCTGGCTCGGTTGTCAGGCGAGCACTCGGTTGTCAGGCGATCAACCATGCATCGTGCATCAGGAACCTAAGAGATAAACACTAGAGCCTTGTATGCTTGTAGAACAAAAGTGGTTGTCAGTCACTTTGTTCATAGGTGAGAATGATGATGAGTGTCACGGATCATCACATTCATCAAGTTGAAGAGCAAGTGATATCTTGGACAAAGAACAAGCGGAATTGAATAGAAGAACAATAGTAATTGCATTAATACTCGAGGTACAGCAGAGCTCCACACCTTAATCTATGGTGTGTAGAAACTCCACCGTTGAAAATACATAAGAACAAGGTCTAGGCATGGCCGTGAGGCCAGCCTCCCAGTGATCAAAAGATTCAAAGATCTCAAGATTCCAAAGATCAGAAGATTAAAAATACAATAGTAAAAGGTCCTACTTATAGGGAACTAGTAGCCTAGGGTGTACAGAGATGAGTAAATGACATAAAAATCCACTTCCGGGCCCACTTGGTGTGTGCTTGGGCTGAGCAATGAAGCATTTTTCGTGTAGAGACTCTTCTTGGAGTTAAACGCCATCTTTTATGCCAGTTTGGGCGTTTAACTCCCATTTAGGTGTCAGTTCCGGCGTTTAACGCTGGGAATTCTGAAGGTGACTTTGAACGCCGGTTTGGGCCATCAAATCTTGGGCAAAGTATGGACTATCATATATTGCTGGAAAGCCCAGGATGTCTACTTTCCAACGCCGTTGAGAGCGCGCCAATTGGGCTTCTGTAGCTCCAGAAAATTTACTTCGAGTGCAGGGAGGTCAGAATCCAACAGCATCTGCAGTCCTTTTCAGTCTCTGAATCAGATTTTTGCTCAGGTCCCTCAATTTCAGCCAGAAAATACCTGAAATCACAGAAAAACACACAAACTCATAGTAAAGTCCAGAAAAGTGAATTTTAACTAAAAACTAATAAAAATATACTAAAAACTCAACTCAAACTACTAAAAACATACTAAAAACAATGCCAAAAAGCGTACAAATTATCCGCTCATCACAACACCAAACTTAAATTGTTGCTTGTCCCCAAGCAACTGAAAATCAAATAAGATAAAAAGAAGAGAATATGCAATGAATTCCAAAACATCTATGAAGATCAGTATCAATTAGATGAGCGGGACTTTTAGCTTTTTGCCTCTGAACAGTTTTGGCATCTCACTCTATCCTTTGAAATTCAGAATGATTGGCTTCTTTAGGAACTCAGAATCCAGATAGTGTTATTGATTCTCCTAGTTAAGTATGATGATTCTTGAACACAGCTACTTTATGAGTCTTGGCCGTGGCCCAAAGCACTCTGTCTTCCAGTATTACCACCGGATACATACATGCCACAGACACATAATTGGGTGAACCTTTTCAGATTGTGACTCAGCTTTGCTAAAGTCCCCAATTAGAGGTGTCCAGGGTTCTTAAGCACACTCTTTTTGCCTTGGATCACAACTTTATTTCTTTCTTTTTCTTTCTTTTTTTTTCGTTTTTTTTCGCCTCTTTTTTTTTTTCACTGCTTTTTCTTGCTTCAAGAATCATTTTTATGATTTTTCAGATCCTCAGTAACATGTCTCCTTTTTCATCATTCTTTCAAGAGCCAACATTCATGAACCACAAATTCAAAAGACATATGCACTGTTTAAGCATACATTCAGAAAACAAAAGTGTTGCCACCACATCAAAATAATTAAACTGTTATAAAATTCAAAATTCATGCAATTCTTTTCTTTTTCAATTAAGAACATTGTTTATTTAAGAAAGGTGATGGATTCATAGGACATTCATAACTTTAAGGCATAGACACTAATGATCATAAGACACAAACATGGATAAATATAAGTACTAAAATTCAAAAAACAGAGAAATAAAGAACAAGGAGATTAAAGAACGGGTCCACCTTAGTGATGGCGGCTTGTTCTTCCTCTTGAAGGTCTTATGGAGTGCTTGAGCTCCTCCATGTCTCTTCCTTGTCTTTGTTGCTCCTCTCTCATTATTCTTTGATCTTCTCTAATTTCATGGAGGAGAATGGAGTGTTCTTGGTGCTCCACCCTTAATTGTCCCATGTTGGAACTCAATTCTCCTAGGGAGGTGTTCAGTTGCTCCCAATAATCTTGTGGAGGAAAGTGCATCCCTTGAGGCATCTCAGGGATCTCATGATGAGAGGGGTCTCTTGTTTGCTCCATCCTTCTCTTAGTGATGGGCTTGTCCTCATCAATGAGGATGTCTCCTTCTATGTCAACTCCTACTGAATAACAGAGGTGACAAATGAGGTGAGGAAAGGCTAACCTTGCCAAGGTGGAGGACTTGTCCGCCACCTTATAGAGTTCTTGGGCTATAACCTCATGAACTTCCACTTCTTCTCCAATCATGATGCTATGAATCATGATGGCCCGGTCTAGAGTAACTTCGGACCGGTTGCTAGTGGGAATGATTGAGCGTTGGATAAACTCCAACCATCCTCTAGCCACGGGCTTGAGGTCATGCCTTCTCAATTGAACCGGCTTCCCTCTTGAATCTCTCTTCCATTGGGCGCCCTCTTCACAAATGTCTGTGAGGACTTGGTCCAAACTTTGATCAAAGTTGACCCTTCTAGTGTAAGGATGTTCATCTCCTTGCATCATAGGCAAGTTGAATGCCAACCTTACATTTTCCGGACTAAAATCCAAGTATTTCCCCCGAACCATAGTGAGCCAATTCTTTGGTTCCGGGTTCACACTTTGATCATGGTTCTTGGTGATCCATGCATTGGCATAGAACTCTTGAACCATCAAGATTCCGACTTGTTGAATGGGGTTGGTAAGAACTTCCCAACCTCTTCTTCGGATCTCTTGTCGGATCTCCGGATATTCACTCTTTTTGAGTAAAAAAGGGACCTCGGGGATCACCTTTTTCAAGGCCACAACTTCATAGAAGTGGTCTTGATGCACCCTTGAGATGAATCTCTCCATCTCCCATGACTCGGAGGTGGAAGCTTTTGCCTTCCCTTTCCTCTTTCTAGAGGTTTCTCCGGCCTTGGATGCCATAAATGGTTATGGAAAAACAAAAAGTAATGCTTTTACCACACCAAACTTAAAAGGTTTGCTCGTCCTCGAGCAAAAGAAGAAAGAAGAGAGTAGAAGAAGAAGAAATGAGGAAGAAGCAAATGGCTTTGTGTTCGGCCAAAGAGGGGGAGAAGTGGTGTTTAGGTTGTGTGAAGATGAAGGGGTGAAGAAGGGTTTATATAGGAGAGGGGGGTTCATGGTTCGGTCATGTATGGGTGGGTTTGGGAGTGAAAAGTGGTTTGAATTTGAAAGGTGAGGTGGTGGGGTTTTATGAAGGAAGTGAGGTAGGATGGGTTTTATGGTGAAGAGAAGAGATGGGATGTGAGTGATGAAGTGAAATGGGTGAATTTGAAGTAATGCCAGGTTCTTGCCCTTCTCTGGCGTTTAACGCCAGTCTGGTGCCCTTTTCTGGCGTTAAACGCCCAGAATGGTGCCAGACTGGGCGTTAAACGCCCACCTGCTAGCCTTACTGGCGTTTAAACGCCAGTAAGTTCCTCCTCCATGGTGTGCTATTTTTCTTCCTGTTTTTCATTCTGTTTTTGCTTTTTCAATTGTTTTTGTGACTTCTCATGATCATCAACCTAAAAAACATAAAATAAAAAAGGAAATAGCTAAAATATAATATTGGGTTGCCTCCCAACAAGCGCTTCTTTAATGTCAGTAGCTTGACAGATGGCTCTCATGGAGCCTCATATTTTCTCAGAGCAATGTTGGAACCTCCCAACACCAAACTTAGAGTTTGAATGTGGGGGTTCAACACCAAACTTAGAGTTTGGTTGTGGCCTCCCAACACCAAACTTAGAGTTTGACTGTGGGGGCTCTGTTTGACTCTGATTTGAGAGAAGCTCTTCATGCTTCCTCTCCATGGTGACAGAGGGATATCCTTGAGCCTTAAACACAAAGGATTCTTCATTCACTTGAATGATCAGTTCACCTCCATCAACATCAATCACAGCCTTTGCTGTGGCTAGGAAGGGTCTTCCAAGGATGATAGATTCATCCATGCACTTCCCAGTCTCTAGGACTATGAAATCAGCAGGGATGTAGTGGTCTTCAATCTTCACCAAAACATCCTCTACAAGTCCATGAGCTTGCTTTCTCGAGTTGTTTGCCATCTCTAATGAGATTCTTGCAGCTTGCACCTCAAAGATCCCTAGCTTCTCCATTATAGAGAGAGGCGTGAGGTTTACACTTGACCCTAAGTCACACAGAGCCTTCTTGAAGGTCATGGTGCCTATGGTACAAGGTATGGAAAACTTCCCAGGATCTTGTCTCTTTTGAGGTAATTTCTGCCTAGATAAGTCATCCAGTTCTTTGGTGAGCAAAGGAGGTTCATCCTCCCAAGTCTCATTTCCAAATAACTTGTCATTTAGCTTCATGATTGCTCCAAGGTATTTAGCAACTTGCTCTTCAGTGACATACTCATCCTCTTCAGAGGAAGAATACTCATCAGAGCCCATGAATGGCAGAAGTAGGTCCAATGGAATCTCTATGGTCTCATTTTGAGCCTCAGATTCCCATGGTTCCTCATTAGGGAACTCATTGGAGGTCAGTGCACGCCCATTGAGGTCTCTTTCAGTGGCGTTCACTTCCTCTCCCTCCTCTCCAAATTCGGCCATGTTGAGGGCCTTGCACTCTCCTTTTGGATTTTCTTCTGTATTGCTTGGAAGAGTACTAGGAGGGAGTTCAGTAATTTTCTTGCTCAGCTGTCCCACTTGTGCCTCCAAGTTTCTAATGGAGGACCTTATTTCAGTCATGAAACTTTGAGTGGTTTTGATTAGATCAGAGACCATGGTTGCTAAGTCAGAGGTGTTCTGCTTAGAGCTCTCTGTATGTTGCTGAGAAGATGATGGAAAAGGTTTGCCATTGCTAAACCTGTTTCTTCCACCATTATTATTGTTGAAACCTTGTTGAGGTCTCTCTTGATTCTTTCATGAGAAATTTGGATGATTTCTTCATGAAGAATTATAGGTGTTTCCATAGGGTTCTCCTAGGTAATTCACCTCTTCCATTGAAGGGTTCTCAGGATCATAAGCTTCTTCTTCAGATGAAGCATCCTTAGTACTGCTTGGTGCATTTTGCATTCCAGACAGACTTTGAGAAATTAAATTGACTTGTTGAGTCAATATCTTATTCTGAGCCAGAATGGCATTCAGAGTATCAATCTCAAGAACTCCTTTCTTCTGACTTGTCCCATTGTTCACAGGATTCCTTTCAGAAGTGTACATGAATTGGTTATTTGCAACCATTTCAATTAGCTCTTGAGCTTCTGTAGGCGTCTTCTTTAGATGAAGAGATCCTCCAGCAGAGCTATCCAAAGACATCTTGTATAGTTCAGACAGACCATCATAGAAAATACCTATGATGCTCCATTCAGAAAGCATATCTGAGGGACACTTTCTGATTAATTGTTTGTATCTTTCCCAAGCTTCATAGAGGGATTCTCCATCCTTCTGTCTGAAGGTTTGGACTTCCACTCTAAGCTTACTCAATTTTTGAGGTGGAAAGAACTTTGCCAAGAAGGCATTGACTAGCTTTTCCCATGATCCAGGCTTTCTTTAGGTTGTGAGTCCAACCATGTCCTAGCTCTGTCTCTTACAGCAAAAGGGAATAGCATAAGTCTGTAGACCTCAGGGTCAACCCCATTAGTCTTGACAGTGTCACAGATTTGCAAGAATTCAGCTTAGAACTGATGAGGATCTTCCAATGGAAGTCCATGGAACTTGCAATTCTGTTGCATTAGAGAAACTAATTGAGGCTTAAGCTCAAAGTTGTTTGCTCCAATGGCAGGGATAGAGATGTTCTCCCATAGAAGTCGGGAGTAGGTGCAGTAAAGTCACCCAGCACCTTCCTTGCATTGTTGGCATTGTTGTTGTTTTCGGCTGCCATAGGTTCTTCTTCTTTGAAGAATTCGGTTAGGTCCTCTACAGAGAGTTGTGCCTTAGCTTCTCTTAGCTTTTGCTTCAAGGTCCTTTCAGGTTCAGGGTCAGCTTCAACAAGAATGCCTTTGTCTTTGTTCCTGCTCATATGAAAGAGAAGAGAACAAGAAAGTGTGGAATCCTCTATGTCACAGTATAGAGATTCCTTGAGGTGTCAGAGGAAAAGAAAAATAGAAGACAGAGGTAGAAAATTCGAACTTATCAAGAAAGATGGAGTTCGAATTGTGCATTGAGGAATAGTGTTAGTCCATAAATAAAAGGATGTGAGAGGAGGGAAGATGATTTTCGAAAATTAAGTAAAAGAATTTGAAAATATTTTGAAAAACATTAATTAATTTTCGAAAATAAGAGTGGGAAGAAATCAAGTAATTTTTGAAAAAGATTTTTAAATTAGAAGTCAAAAAGATTTGATTGAAAGCTATTTTGAAAAAGATGAGGTTAAGAAGATATGATTGGTTTTAAAAAATATGTGATTGAGAAGATATGATTTGAAAACAATTTTAAAAAGATTTGATTTTAAAAATTAATGACTTGCCTAACAAGAAAAGATATGATTCAAACATTAAACCTTTCTCAACAGAAAAGGCAACATACTTGAAATGTTCAATCAAATCATTAATTGTTAGCAAGTATCTTTGAAAAAGGAAAGAAATTGATTTTGAAAACATTTGATTGAAAAGATTTGATTTGAAAAAGATTTGATTTTGAAAAACTTTGAAAACTTGAAAAAAAATTGATTTTGAAAACAAAATCCTCCCCCTTGTGCCATCCTGGCGTTAAACGCCCAGAATGGTGCACATTCTGGCATTTAACGCCCAAAACTCTACCCTTTTGGGTGTTAAACGCCCAACCAGGTACCCTGACTGGCGTTTAAACGCCAGTCTGTCCTTCTTCACTGGGCGTTTTGAACGCCCAGCTTTTTCTGTGTAATTCCTCTGCTGCATGTTTTGAATCTTCAGTTCCCTGTACTATTGACGTGAAAATAGAACCAAGATTAAATAAACAATGCATGCAAGACACCAAACTTAAAATTAGACACTAGACTCAAACAAGAAACATAAAATATTTTTGGTTTTTATGATTTTGTAATTTTTTTGTGCTTTTTCGAAAATTATATGAAAATGGAAAATAAAGGTTTCAGAATTCTCAATTTGATTTCCAGGAATCATTGCAATGCTAGTCTAAGACTCCGGTCCAGGAATTAGACATGGCTTCACAGCCAGCCAAGCTTTCAAAGAAAGCTTCGGTCCAAAACACTAGACATGGCCAATGGCCAGCCAAGCCTTAGCAGATCATTGCTCCAATAGCAAGATTGATAGAAATCAACAAGCTATTGTGATGATCAGTTGAAACCTCGGTCCAATAAGATTAGACATGGCTTCTCAGCCAGCCAGATTTCAATAGATCATCATGAAACACTAGAATTCATTCTTAAGAACTCTGAAGAAAAATACCTAATCTAAGCAACAAGATGAACCGTCAGTTGTCCATACACAGAACAATCCCCGGCAACGGCGCCAAAAACTTGGTGCACGGAATTGTGATCATCAATGGCGCCACAGACTTGGTGGGCTCATTGCAATCTCAACTCTCTATCACAACTCCGCACAACTAACCAGCAAGTGCACTAGGTCGTCCAAGTAATAAACTTTACACGAGTAAGGGTCGATCCCACGGAGATTGTTGGTATGAAGCAAGCTATGGTCACCTTGTAAATCTTAGTCAGGCAGACTCAAATGGGTATAGATGATATATGAATAAAACATAAAGATAAAGATAGAGATACTTATGTATATCATTGGTGAGAGCTTCAGATAAGCGTATGAAGATGCTTTCCCTTCCGTCTCTCTGCTTTCCTATTGTCTTCATCCAATCCTTCTTACTCCTTTCCATGGCAAGCTTATGCAAGGGTTTCACCGTTGTCAGTGGCTACCTCCCATCCTCTCAGTGGAAATGTTCAACGCACCCTGTCACGGCACGACTATCTAGCTGTCGGTTCTCGGTCAGGCCGGAATAGAATCCAGTGATTCTTTTGCGTCTGTCACTAACGCCCCGCCTGCTAGGAGTTTGAAGCACGTCACAGTCATTCAATCATTGAATCCTACTCAGAATACCACAGACAAGGTTAGACCTTCCGGATTCTCTTGAATGCCGCCATCAGTTCTTGCCTATACCACGAAGACTCTGATCTCACGGAATGGCTGGCTCGGTTGTCAGGCGAGCACTCGGTTGTCAGGCGATCAACCATGCATCGTGCATCAGGAACCTAAGAGATAAACACTAGAGCCTTGTATGCTTGTAGAACAAAAGTGGTTGTCAGTCACTTTGTTCATAGGTGAGAATGATGATGAGTGTCACGGATCATCACATTCATCAAGTTGAAGAGCAAGTGATATCTTGGACAAAGAACAAGCGGAATTGAATAGAAGAACAATAGTAATTGCATTAATACTCGAGGTACAGCAGAGCTCCACACCTTAATCTATGGTGTGTAGAAACTCCACCGTTGAAAATACATAAGAACAAGGTCTAGGCATGGCCGTGAGGCCAGCCTCCCAGTGATCAAAAGATTCAAAGATCTCAAGATTCCAAAGATCAGAAGATTAAAATACAATAGTAAAGGTCCTACTTATAGGGAACTAGTAGCCTAGGGTGTACAAGATGAGTAATGACATAAAAATCCACTTCTGGGCCCACTTGGTGTGTGCTTGGGCTGAGCAATGAAGCATTTTTCGTGTAGAGACTCTTCTTGGAGTTAAACGCCAGCTTTTATGCCAGTTTGGGCGTTTAACTCCCATTTAGATGTCAGTTCCGGCGTTTAACGCTGGGAATTCTGAAGGTGACTTTGAACGTCGGTTTGGGCCATCAAATCTTGGGCAAGGTATGGACTATCATATATTGCTGGAAAGCCCAGGATGTCTACTTTCCAACGCCGTTGAGAGCGCGCCAATTGGGCTTCTGTAGCTCCAGAAAATCCACTTCGAGTGCAGGGAGGTCAGAATCCAACAGCATCTGCAGTCCTTTTCAGTCTCTGAATCAGATTTTTGCTCAGGTCCCTCAATTTCAGCCAGAAAATACCTGAAATCACAGAAAAACACACAAACTCATAGTAAAGTCCAGAAAAGTGAATTTTAACTAAAAACTAATAAAAATATACTAAAAACTCAACTCAAACTACTAAAAATATACTAAAAACAATGCCAAAAAGCGTACAAATTATCCGCTCATCAACAGGTCTTGCTCTTTGCGTGAATTTTCTTCGAGATTGGCCCGAGGGGCTTTTAATTTAAGATCGGCTTCCAATTGCTGTAGTTTTTCTTCCAACTCTCGATGTCGCCGCACCTCTCTTTGTAGATCTTTTTCGATTTCTCGTTGTTGTTGGGTTTCTTTTTCAAGTTGTTTTAGGCGATCTAGGAGCGCTTCTATTGCCCCCGAATTTGGTGAGTCTTTGTCTTTGTTGGTTTCCGGGGTATCTTGCAGCGTGACATCCGCGTTCTTGTGCGGTGTTCTATCTTCCAGACTTGAATCGTGGTCGTTGTCATGGTCATCCGCCATGGTGATGGGATGACTTCCAGGTCCCCGGCAACGGCGCCAATGTTCCGAGGGTTACCTGAAACTGGAGGTCGATCTCGGACGAGATCTTCCGTACTGGTCGTAGCTGGTGTGTCCGGCAGGTGGATGACAGCCAGAGCTGGTACGTCCGACTTGTTGGACTGATGGTGCTGCTGATCCTCTGTCACCGAAGGGTTGGGGGTACCTGCAAGGGACTCCGATGCTTAAGTTAGCAAGGGTATTAAGCAGGTTTTTTGTAGAATCAGAGTATGAGTTATACCTGGGTCCTCCAGCATATTTATAATGATGAGATGTGACCTTTTGGATAAGATAAGTTAGTTATCTTATCTTATCTTTATCTTTGAGTTGAGGTCAGCGTATCTTCAATGGAACCGCCTTTATCTCTATAGGCTTGGGTTGTCCTAGGATTTGGGTCGTGTTCCTCTGTTTGGGCCCTTTACTGGGCTCTCCTATCGATTTGGCCGAGCTCTTTGAGAAGAGGTCGGCTAGTCGAACCTAAGGAGGTCGGTCGCTTTTATCGCCAATCATCCCGGGTCGGGTAACTCGACCCAGGGTATGAATAGGGGACCCTGGACAAAAACAGAAAATAGCTCGGACATTTCAAAATCAGCCAACACCAAACCAGGGGGCAATAATAGAGGCCTCATCCAGGCTACATTACAAGACCACAACAAGGAAGGAAAACAAACCCTCTCCTCAGAGTCTGGCGACACCTGCTCATAATTCTTCTCCTCATCCCTATCCCTACAAGTTCTACAGAACCTCCTAAGTCGCACACAGTACTCAGGGTCAGCCACAGTAACACGCATTAAAACTATGGAATCCAGTCAATCAGACATGCCGTCCGGGATCTTAGTAGACATCTCAGCAATATTTTTTCAAGAAGACATAGGTCAACCATGGGGTTATTACCAAACAACTTAGACAAATAAGGAAACAACTCGGACAATAACAACAAAACATCAAGTGTCAGATACAACAGTAAAAGAGAAATCCCAGGACTCACACGAAAGTCCAGGGGCACCTTTTGGAGGCAACAAGAGAGCAAAAACCCAAATACAAAGTCAAAGCTTTACATCAAAAGCATGTTAGCTTCTACATTGCCCAACCAAAGGAACTCATCAATATAACATCACCTTGACCGTTCGTAGAATGGGGACTCGACCTCCTCGGACCCCTTCCCCAAGGATCGGGACAAGTCATGTTCCTCATTGTTGGGGTGGATTACTTCACAAAATGGATTGAGGCAGAGCCCCTAGCTAATGCCACTGCTCAAAGAAGTCGAAAATTCTTGTACAGAAACATTGTTACAAGGTGTGGGGTTCCTTACTCCATCACCACAGACAATGACACTCAATTCACAGACGCAGGCTTTAGAAAGTTGGTAGCCGACTTGAAAATAAAGCACCAATTCACATCCGTAGAACACCCACAGGCTAATAGGACAAGCATAAGCTGCCAATAAGGTCATACTAGCCGGGTTAAAATGGAGGCTACAGGACGCAAAAGGAGCTTGGGCTAAAGAGCTCCCACAAGTCCTATAGATATATCGGACAACTCCACATTTCACCACAAAGGAATCACTTTTCCGATTGGCTTATGGAATGGAGGCAATGATACCGGTAGAAGTCGAAGAAGGATCTCCCAAAACGATCCTCCACAACGAAAAAGCTCATCCTAAATGACATCAGAACAAGTCGACCAGGAGAGGAAAAGCTAGCAGCTAATTGGAAAGGACCCTGCCAAGTCACGGAAGTACTGGGGAAAGGTCACCACAAAGTGTCCGACCTCGAGGGGCGAGAGCTACCAAGGTCATGGCATGCCTACAAAAGGCGCCAGGCCAAGATCTAAAAGATTGCCCAACCTAGAAGGGTAAGCACTAACATGTACACACTCTTATTCATATCTTCATTTTATTGTTTAAAAGTTCGCAGATTCCCTAAAAAGTTTCCTACCAAGACGTCCGATTACGACAGGTCGGTAAGGTGAAAACCAAATTCACCGCCCGATCACGACAAAGGTCGGCAAAGTGAAAACAAACTTCACCGCCCGACCACGATGAAAACCGAATTCATCGTTTGATTTCGACAAAGGTCGGCAAGGTGAAAACCAAATTCACTGCCCGATCACGACAAAGTCGACAAGATGAAAGCCAAATTCATCGTCCGATTACAAAGCGACAGGTCGGCAAGGTGAAAACCAACTTCACCGCCCGACCACGATGAAAACCGAATTCATCGTTTGATTTCGACAAAGGTCGACAAAGTGAAAACCAAATTCACTGCTCAATCAAGACGCATTAATCTGAAGCATTCATCGTCCGATTATAAAACAACAGATTGACAGAAAGTGAAGAACAGATTCACTGTACGATCTCGATAGGAATGATCGTCCGACAAAGGTGAAAACGCGATTCACCTAAAGGACGATCAAACCGGGACAGAAACCACCATCTACAAATCGGCAAAGATGAACACAGAATAATGCAAGAAGTTATCGAAAGTGATCCCAAAAAGAACCTGACGAGGTCTTATGGATTGCTATATAATAACTTAAAAAGACTGGCCGACACTAAAAAGTCAGACCAAGTCAACCCAAGTTATCAGCAAATCCCTGGAAAGGGGTCTGGCCAACCCTATTAAAGAGGAATTGCTATAACTTAGAAGAGATCGACCTAACGAAGTCGGTTTCCTACAAAACAAGTTATAAAAGTAATCCCTGAAAGAGACATAACAAAGGTCCAAGAAAGAGGATTACAAAAATAACTTAGAAGAGATCGACCTAACGAAGTCGGTTTCCTACAAAACAAGTTATAAAAGTAATCACTGAAAGAGCCCTAACAAAGGTCCAAGAAAGAGGATTACAGAAAAACTAAGGAGAGCCCGACTTGACAAAATCAGCCCAAACGACAAAAGAGTTATAAAAGTAATCCCTGAAAGAGACCTGAACAAGGTCCAAGAAAGAGGATTACAGAAATAACTCAGGAGAGCCCCGACACGACGAAAGTCGGCCCACAACACAAAAGTTATAAAAGTAATCCCTGAAAGAGACCTGAACAAGGTCCAAAAAAGAGGATTACAGAAATAACTTGGAAAGCTACAGATTGGACCGACAAGAAGAAGTCGGACCAACGAAAGTTACAGCTTGGACCGACAAGAAGAAGTCAGACCAAACGAAAGCTACAGCTGGACCGACAAGAAGAAGTCGGACCAACGAAAGCAACAGCTTGGACTGACAAGAAGAAGTTGGACCAATGAAAGCTACAGCTTGGACCGATAAGAAGAAGTCGGACCAACGAAAGCTACAGCTTGGACCGACAAGAAGAAGTCAGACCAACGAAAGCTACAACTTGCACCGACAAGAAGAAGTCGGACCAACAAAAAACGTGCACTAAAACGGACATAGCTCCACCCAAAAAGCCACGGCTCCACGACAAGGCTATCAAAATTGTTCAGAATGACTGAAAAGTGTTCTACGAAAACACTAAAAGGTCGTCGGAAAAATTAGCCCCAAGGACCACCCGACATCTCGCAAACGGCCAGAGGAAGGCCAGGAATGTTTTGCTAAAAGGTACGAAGTCTTGAAAAAAGACACTACTTAAAAAGCGAAAAGCACAGCCTCAAAGACAGAGCTAAAAAGTCATCCAAACAAACTATAAAAAGGTTCCCCATCGGAACACTACCTAAAAAGTTGTTGGATTGTGACTAAAAAGCCCGAACAGCAAAGACAAACAAGTCGAAAGAAGGCTGAAAAGTCCCCTCAACAAAGTAAAAGGGGTAATACCAGACTCGCACAAGGAGAAACTACTCAAAGATTGACCAAAGTCAGGATGCTTGAGCACGACTTCCCCGAAGAGATCGAAACTCTGAAAGCACGGTCTCACAGAAAAGTCCGAACTCAAGCAGGGGCAAAGTCATACAGGTTGACGTCAGCTAAAGAAGAGGCGCAAGTACGACTTCAAAAAAGAACAAGCCAAAAGGTTGGGAAACAACTTAAGGATCAAATGCGCTTAGCCAAAAAGGATACAACTTCACTCAAAGAAGGCACAATCTCAAACAGGGCTACGAACATCATCCAAGACTAAAAAAAGGGTTCTATATAAAGAACACTAAAAAGTCATTGGACAAATCACTAAAAGTCCGGATATCAAGCCGCAAGGACAACTTCGCCAAAGCAGAGGGTTGTCAATACAAACTTAAAGCAAGGCATGATCCAGAAGGCAAGGGTAGAAAACCCACGCTACCACTCAAAAGAGGTTGGACTGTGAAGTACCAAACCTCTAGAAAATCTGCAAGACTGCAAAGTAATGAAGAAACAAGCAAGACAGATGCTTGAGCACCCTGGGTCAAGCTGTCTGACCCGGGATGTTTAGCGACAAGCCGACCGACCTCTTCAGGTCAGACTATCCGACCTCTTCTCAAAGAAGCCCAAAACGAAGGAACACAGCCCAATCTAAAGGCAGCCAAAGCCCAGAAAGATAAAGGCGGTTTCCCTAAAGATAAGATGACCTCACTCAAAGATAAAGATAAGATAAGATAAGATAACTATCTTATCTCCAGAAAGGTCACTCCTCACCATTATAAATACACTGGAGCACCCAGGTATAACTCATACTCTGATTCTACTCAATACCTGCTAATACCCTTGCTAACTTAAGCATCGGAGTCCCTTGCAGGTACCCCCCACCCTTCGCTGATAAAGGATCAGCATCACTCTCAGTTCCACAAGTCGGACACACCAGCTCCGGCCGCTATACACCTGCCGGACGCGTCGGCTCTGACCAGCACAGAAGATCTCGTCCGAGATCGACCTACAGTTTCAGATAACGCTCGGAACACCATCTGTGCCGAGCTCTCCTGGCCCGAGGAGAATGATTCCTACACCTCGGGTCCGTTTAGTGGATCCCCCACAATCTTCTACTGCTGCTGTGGTTTCTTCTTCGGCCGCTTCTCCTCCAAAAAGACCTCGAACTGTTGAACCTTTCAATCCAGATGCCCCAGATTTTGATCCTATTGGTTTTGTGGACCAGCAGATCGCACCTTATGGTGCTCTTTCAATGGATGATGTATCTCTTCTTCATCACTTGGATTTTATAACTCGGAGTAGTGTCAAGATGGCTCATATGGGAGCTGTTTTGTATCGTACTGCCCAAAATCTACCTCTGCATGCTACCAAAGCTTTTATGGAGGAAGCTAAGCGAGAATTTGATCGGATGAAGGGTCTCAATGAGGAGTTTGAAGCGGAGGTGACTAAACTGAAGAAGGAGCTGGAAAGGGAGAAGGCCAGCTCTCTTGCCCTGGCGGCCTCTGTGCGATTGGCTGAGGATGTGGCTTTGAAGCACAAAGAAAGCTATGTCACGTCCTACTGAGAAGTGATACGTCTTCGGGGGGAGCTAAAGTCGGTCCGGGTTGATTATTCCGAGCTCCAGGGTCATCTTGTGGGCAGCATAACTGCTGCCTATGAGAACCTGAAGGAACAGGTTCGGGTTATTGCCCCGGAGGCTGACCGTGCCTTGTTTAGCTTGGATAATATTGTGAAGAATGAAAATTGTTCCTGAGGACCCTGATGACGATAATGTTGAGCCTCCTTCTGTTCCTTCTACCAAAGTCTCCGTTGTGCCGCCCTCTTCTTCTCAGGCAGCTGAAGTCGTTCAGCTTGAGTCCGATCCTGATGTCCAGATCCTGAACCGGGATGGTGGGACAGTAGATGCAGTGCCTCTTCAGACTCGTCCTCCTTCACCCCGGGATGCTGCTACTGGGAAACCTTTGGACTCTCTTTGATTATTTCTGATGTATTTGTGTATAGCCCGGCCTGTGGGCTTTGAACTCTTTTATTTTGTAAATGATGTTTTGTTTGACTGTTGATACTTCTGTTGCTTGTTTAGCAACTTTGTTTTGAAAAACAAAGTGACTTTCGAGCTTCCTGGGCTGATTTGGGTGGCCTTTAAAGCTTGCTATTATCATAACTTAGTAGTTTTTATATCCTGTCTGCTTTGCACTCGTCTTGGCACCTTCGTAGATTTTTGTCTGACATGATCAACTTGATTCTTTGGCCTGATGCTGCTCTCATCAATCTTAAACTGTTGTTTATCGTGATACTGAGATTGTCAATTTTTCAACTTGGTTTTTGTTTGTAGCCCTTCTTTTTTGGACCTTACTTAAGGTCTCTTCCATAGGTAGCTTTATCGTGTCGGTTCCTATCAATTTACTCGGTAATCCTCTTTCTTGGACTTTGTTCAGGGCTCTTTCAGGGATTACCTTTGTAGCTTTGTATCTTGGACCGACTTCGTCATGTCAGGCTTTGTCGAGTTACTTGATAATCCTCTTTCTTGGACCTTGTTCAGGTCTCTTTCAGGGATTTATCTTTTGTAACTTTATCTTTTCGGGCCGACTTTGTCACGTCGGGCCCTGTCGAGTTACTTGATAATCCTCTTTCTTGGACATTGTTCAGGTCTCTTTCAGGGATTTATCTTTTGTAACTTTATCTTTTCGGGCCGACTTTGTCACATCGGGCCCTGTCGAGTTACTTGATAATCCTCTTTCTTGGACCTTGTTCAGGTCTCTTTTAGGGATTTATCTTTTGTAACTTTATCTTTCTGGGCCGACTTTGTCACGTCGGGCCCTGTCGAGTTACTTGATAATCCTCTTTCCTGGACCTTGTTCAGGTCTCTTTCAGGGATTTATCTTTTGTAACTTTATCTTTCTAGGCCGACTTTGTCACGTCGGGCCCTGTCGAGTTACTTGATAATCCTCTTTCTTGGACCTTGTTCAGGTTTCTTTCAAGGATTATCTTTTGTAAATTTTTTGTAGGAGTCCGACTTCCTCATGTCGGGCTCTTCGAAGTTATAGTAATCCTCTTTTATAGGGTTGGCCAGACCTCTTTCCAGGGCTTTACTTATAACTTGGGTTGTTGTGGCTGGTCCGACTTTTTGTGCCGGCCAGTCTTTAAGTTATTTTATAGCAATCCATTTTATTAGGACCTCGTCAGGTCCTTTCTATGGATCACTTTCTATAACTTCTTGCATTATTCTATTTTCATCTTTGCCGATTTTGTAGAATTTGGGTTTTTAGCCCTCGTTTTATCGTGATCGCGTAGTGAATTCGGTTTTCACTTTCTGTCGATCTGTAGCTTTACAATCGGGTGATGAATGTTTTCAGAATAATACGACTTGAGCGTTTGTAGAGAATCTGAATAAATTTTATTAAAAGAAAATGAAAATATACATGAGGAGTTAATTTCCTAAGTCGAGTGATTTGTAGGTCTTGGCGGGACACCTCGTTAAAAAACCTTTTTCAGGAAAAAGAGTGTGCCTTGTTCAAGATCTTTTATCATCCCTAGCTATAGTACCTTCTTAGGTTGCAGGCGTGCCATGATCTAGGAAGCTCTCGCCTGTTGAGTTCGGAAAGCCTATAGTAACCCTTTTCCCAGTACTTCTATGACTCGGAAGGGTCCTTTCCAGTTTGCTGCCAGCTTTCCTTCTCCAGGTTGAGTTGTTCCTATATCGTTTCGGATTAGGATGAGGTCATTTTTAGCAAAGGCCCACTGTATTACTTTTTGGTTGTATCTGGAGGCCATTTGTCGTTTCAGCGCCTCTTCCTTTATCCGAGCTTTTTCTCAGATTTCTGGAAGTAAGTCGAGCTCTTCCCTTTGAATTTGGGAGTTGGCTTTTTCGCTAAAATGGATTACTCTGGGTGATCCTTCTTCGACCTCCACTGGGATCATTGCCTCCATTCCGTAGGCTAATCGGAAATGTGACTCCTTTGTCGTGGAATGTGAAGTCGTTCGATATGCCCATAGGACTTGCGGGAGCTCTTCAGCCCAGGATCCCTTTGCATCCTGTAATCTCCGTTATAACTTTGTTAGCAGCTTCAGCTTGCCCATTGGCTTGGGGGTGCTCAATAGAGGTGAATTGTTGTTTTATATTCAGGTCGGCCGCTAGTTTTCTGAAGCCTGCATCTGTGAACTGGGTACCATTGTCTGTAGTGATGGAGTATGGAACTCCGAACCTTGTGACAATACTTCTATATAGGAATTTCTGACTTCTTTGAGCTATGGCATTGGCTAGGGGTTCTGTGTCGATCCATTTTGTGAAGTAGTCTATTCCTACTATGAGGAATTTGACTTGTCCTGATCCTTGAGGAAAAGGTCCGAGGAGATCGAGTCCCCATTTTGCGAATGGCCAAGGTGAGGTTACGCTGATGAGTTCCTCTGGCGGAGCGGTGTAGAAGTTGGCATGCTTTTGACATGGCGAACATATCCTTACAAATTCTATGGCTTCTTTTTGTAGAGTTGGCCAATAGAATCCTGCCCGAAGTACTTTTTTGGCGAGTGCTTGCGCTCCGAGGTGATTACCACAAATGCCAATGTGTACTTCTTCTAGGATATCCTTAGTGTTGGAAGTCGGCACGCATTTTAGCAATGGTGTTGAAATCCCTCTTTTGTATAAATTATTATTTATGATGGTGTAGTATTGTGCTTCCCGTTTTAACCTCTTTGGCTCTTTCTCATCTGTAGGGAGGGCTTCTGTTGTGATGTAATTAATTATGGGGGTCATCCATCCCTGATCGCGACCTGTTATGGCTAGGACCTTTTCTTCTGAGATTGATGAATTCTGTAGAATTTCTTGGATGAGGCTTCTATTGTTGCCTCCTGGTTTGGTGCTGGCTAGTTTTGAGCGTGCATCGGCCCGGGCATTCTGTTCTCGGGGTATGTGTCGAATCTCATACTCTCCGAGTTGTCCGAGCTGTTCCCTAGTTTTGTCCAAGTACTTTTTCATAGTGGGATCTTTGGCTTGGTAGCTTCCTGTTATTTGTGAAGTGACTACCTGTTCATACCCTAGGGTCGAGCTGTCCGACCCGGGATGTTCGACAAACAAAGCGACCGACCTCTTCAGGTCAGGACAACCCGACCTCTCCTCAAAGAGCTCGGCCAAGTCACAGGAAAGCCCGAATGAAGGGCCCAAATAGAGGAACGCGCCCCAAATCCAAGGGCAGCCCAAGCCCATAGAGATAAAGGCAGTTCCCTTAAAGATGACCTCACTTAAAGATAAGATAAGATAACTAACTTATCTTATCCGCAGGAGGCCACATCTCACCATTATAAATACACTGGAGCACCCAGGTATAACTCATACTCTGATTCTACTCAATACCTACTTAATACCCTTGCTAACTTAAGCATCGGAGTCCCTTGCAGGTACTTCCCACCCTCCAGGGACGAAGGATCAGCATCACCACCAAGTCCAACAAGTCGGACACACAAGCTCCGGCCGCTGTACACCTGCCGGACACGTCGGCTCCGACCAACACAGAAGGTCTCGTCCGAGATTGACCTACAGTTTCAGGTGACCCTCGGAACATTGGCGCCGTTGCCGGGGATCCTGGAAGTCATCCCATTGACATGGCAGATGACCATGACAACGACCACGATTCAGGTTTGGAAGACAGAACGCCGCATAAAAATACGGACACAATACTCAAAGATACTCCAGAAACTAATGGAGACAAAAATTCATCAAATCCAGGAGTAATAGAAGTACTTCAAAATCGATTGGAGCAACTCGAGAAAGAAGCCCAACATCGACATGAAAAGGAAGAAGATCTACGCCGAGAGATAAGGCGGCGCAGAGAACTGGAAGATAAGCTTGTAAAACTCGAAGCCGATCTTAAAACTAAAGCTACTCGATCATCCGCAGAAGATAGCTCTCAGAAAGATCAAGATCCATTCACCAGAGAAATTATGAAGACCAAAATTTGAAAAGATTTCAAGCTTCCGGATATGACTCTATATGACGGCACCTCAGACCCCAACCATCATCTCAGCAACTTTAGAAGTAGAATGTACCTCAGATGCCTCAGATGCAGTCCGCTGTAAAGCCTTTCCAACAACTCTCACAAAGACAGCCATTAAATGGTTTGACAACCTACCTCCAAAATCCATCTCGAGTTTCGACGATCTGGCCAAGAAGTTCCTGGCCCGATTCTCCATACAAAAGGACAAAGCCAAACACGCACCTAGCCTACTAGGGATCAAGCAAGGAGATCGGGAGAGCCTTCGCAACTACATGGAAAGATTCAACAAAACATGCATGGACATACAAAGTCTACCAACAGAGGCTGCCATTATGGGCCTTATAAATGGCCTACAAGAAGGACCATTTAGCCAATCTATATCAAAGAGATACCCTACATCCTTAGACGAGGTACAAGAACGGGCACAAAAATACATCAACATGGAGGAAAACTCTCGACTTGGCGAAACCTCAAGGTTCGGCTCTGCCTACCGAGATAAAGAATCCAAGAAAAAGGAAGATCGCTCCGGAGAGAAAATCAAAAAATATCATAACTATACTCCTCTTAGGGTATCCTTGGTAGATGTTTACAAAGAAGTCTGCCATACAGAGAAAATCCCTCCTGCTCGGCCACTTAAAGGCAAAAGAGGAGGAGGAAATCGGAATGAATACTGTGAGTATCACCGACTTCGAGGGCATTCCACCAACGAATGCTTCGACTTGAAAAACGTCATAGAAAAACTAGTAAGAGAGGGAAAGCTAGATCGGTTTTTGGCCAATCGGGATGACGAACCAAGAAAAAGAAGAAGGGATGAGGATGTTGGACGATCTGAACGATCACCTCGCACACCGGAAAGACACGTTCACGTAATACACAGCGGATTTGCCGGAGGAGGAATCTCCAAATCATCCCGAAAGCGACACCTCAAAAAAGTATACCACGTCGAAGAGAAAAATGAAGCCCCAGACATCCCAGCAATCACGTTTACCAAGGAAGACGCATCCGGAATCATCTCGGGACATGACGACCCCATGGTCATTACGATCATACTGGCAAACGCCAACCTTCACCGTACATTAATTGACCAGGGAAGCTCTGTCGACATCTTATTCAAAACTGCCTTCGACAAACTCGGTCTAGACGAAAAAGAGCTAAGAGCATACCCGAACAGCCTGTTCGGACTAGGAGATGCCCCAGTTCAACCGTTGGGATACGTATCGCTGTATACAACCTTCGGAAAGGGGAACCAATCCAGAACACTCAAAATAGACTACATCGTGGTCGACGTAAGCTCAACCTACAATGCCTTAATAGGTCGGACAACATTAAATCAACTCGGCACAATAGTTTCAACCCCACATCTATGTATGAAATTCCCAACTGCGGAAGGGATAGCTACGATAAAGGCAGATCAAAAAATGGCACGTCACTGTTATAACGAAAGCCTAAACCTCCGAGGTGAAGGAGGAAAGTTCCACACAATCGAGCTCGGTGGAGTTCAGAGGCGAGAAGAATTCCGACCACAACCCGAAGGAGAAGTAGAAAGAATCCAGATCGGAGACACCTCGGATAAAACAACTAATATTGGCACGATCCCGAAAGGAGACATAAAGGAATCACTAATATGGTTCCTACGAGATAATGTTGATCTCTTCGCATGGAAAGCTGCCGACATGCCAGGTATTGATCCCGAGCTAATGAGCCACAAATTGGCAGTCTATCCGGGATCCTGGCCGGTACAACAAAGACGAAGAAAACTCGGACCAGAACGAGCTCAGGCTGTAGAAGAACAAGTACAAGCGCTACTTGAGGCCGGGTTCATAAGGGAAGTTAAATATCCACTATGGCTAGCAAACGTCGTCTTGGTGAAAAAGTCAAATGGGAAGTGGCGAATGTGCACCGACTACACCGACCTCAATAAAGCCTGCCCAAAAGACCCCTACCCACTCCCAAGCATCGACGCTCTAGTAGATGCTTCATCAGGATATAAGTATCTCTCATTCATGGACGCATATTCAGGGTACAACCAAATCCCCATGTATCCACCAGATCAAGAAAAAACCTCGTTCCTAACACCAAAAGCAAACTACTGTTACATCGTGATGCCTTTCGGTCTCAAGAACGCAGGAGCTAATTATCAAAGGCTAATGAATAAAGTTTTCTCAGATCACATCGGAAAAATCATGGAAGTTTATGTAGACGACATGTTGATAAAAACACAAAGTGAAGATACATTGTTATCCGACCTGACTCAAGTGTTTCACACTATCAGAAAACACAACATGCTGCTCAATCCCACAAAATGCACCTTCGCAGTAGAAGCCGGCAAATTCTTGGGCTTCATGCTCACACAAAGGGGGATTGAAGCAAATCCAGACAAGTGTCGAGCCATACTCAACATGAAGAGCCCGTTATCCGACCTGACTCAAGTGTTTCACACTCAGAAAACAACATGCTGCTCAATCCCACAAATGCCCTTCGCAGTAGAAGCCCGGCAATTCTTGGGCTTCATGCTCACACAAAGGGGGATTGAAGCAAATCCAGACAAGTGTCGAGCCATACTCAACATGAAGAGCCCAACCTGTATCAAAGAAGTACAACAACTCAACGCACTACAAGAAAAAAGGCCTGTCGGCACCCTTTTTTCTTGCCACGCTTTAAAAGCGTGCCCAAAAGTGGTCTATGGGCACGCTTTTGCGAGAGTGGCCACTTATTCTTGATTTGGCCACGCTTTTTTTTGCCACGCTTGAAAAGCGTGGCCATAGAGAAATCGGCACGCTTTTACGAGGGTGCCCACTTACTTGAAATTTGGCCACGCTTTTTTACTGCCACCTTGAAAAGCGTGGCGATAGAGGAAAATTGCCACGCTTTACGAGGGTGGCCACTTATTAAAAATTTGACCACCCTTTTTTTTTTGCACGCTTGAAAAGCGTACCCATAGAAAATAACCGGCACGCTTGAAAAGCGTGCCCATATTCTATTTATTTTGGCACCCCACAAAAAATGTACCCATAGAGTTCCCTCCCCCCAAATTTATTTTCCCACCCAATTTTTTTCAACACTTAAGCTTTTTTCCCTTAGTTTTCAATTTTAATTAACCCTCAAACAACAGAACACTAGTTTTAGACCCAGCCACCAAGAAAACCCCAAGTTGCCCGCGCCTCCATCTTCATTGTTCATCGTTCTCAGCCATGCCTTTTCCTCATCCTTCATCGTCCGAGACCGTTCATCGCCTTCATCTAACCCTAGTACCCATGAACGCAACCCTCTTCCCTCTTCTCGTCCACTACTGCCACCGCAAACCCTAGCTCCGCTGCTTCTTCTCGTCCATTCTCTTTTTCATTCGCTTCTTCATCCTCCACCGCAGGAAGCGGCCCACTACTACCTTCCTCCTCTGCAGCCTGTGCGCCGTCATTTTCCTTCGTTTTGGGTCCGCGACCGCATCTGCTTGGCTCCTGCTCCAGCTCCGTCTCTTTCGGATCTGCTTCTTTGGCTTCCACTGCGGCAGCTTCGAGTTCGGGTTCTTCCATTTCGGTGCTCGAGTTCAGGCTCCCTTGTTCTCCACACCGTCTTTGTGGAACTTCATCTGCCACGACACCGTTTGGGCAAAACCCTCTGCTGCGACGACACTGTTTGGCGGAGCATCTTCTGCTTCACCCTCGCTATTTCGTGGAGCATCCTCTGCTTCACTCTATCTAACCCTCGTTGGCCCTCCTACTCCCTCAGCGCAGCGCGCGCTCTTTCTCGCAAACACTCATTGTAAGTCTTTCTTTCCTCTGATTTTCTGTTTCTCTGTTCCTCTATTTTGGACCGCTGAGAATTTCAGGTTTATTACCTTCTTAACGTTTTTTCACTGCTTTGTGTTTTGAAATTGTATTTTGTTTATGGTATCAGAGTAACTTTGTTTCAATAGCCTCAATGACAATAGTAGCCATAACTATTTGAACTGGTTGCAATAATTAAAGTATGGTCAATACAAGTGAACTGGTTGCAGTAGAACTTAGAACTGTTTTGATAGATGCAGTTTCCTTCATTAGCAATCAATTTGTATGTATTCCATTTAATGTAACTGAGCTCCTCCAATTCTGTTAGCAACCCTGCCGATGGTAACTCCAAAATATGTTATATTGTTCTGCAAATTAAACATATAGTGTAGCAATTAAAGATAAAGTGCAATTCTGTTAAATTTAAACATAGGATTTTATTAAAAAGAGTGTTACAACTTGCAACTGATTTGTGTAGCGCACACACTTGATGGCATGGATAAAAAGTAGTTTCTCTTTGAACTTCAGGTATTGATAGTCTACATATATGACTAAAAGTATATGAACAAGTTGAATCTGAGTTATTTCATTGTTTTTGCTTTGTTATTTGCAGAAAGGGTGACCGTAGCTGAAGAGGTCCTCAAGCTCTGCAATGGCAGCGTCATTTCTCCCATTGCCTGCATTGCTTGCCCTAACCTATATGCTTATCTCAAGGTAATTCATTATTCCTCTTGTTATCCTTTTTTATTTTGAATTTGGAATTTCAGTTAATTTTTTTTCTCAATGTTCATTGGGTTCAAATGTTACTGATTTGTGATAAAAGTGCAAGGCTAATGTTTTAATCAAATGTTTAATACTTCAGTGAATATAGATGTTTTATTATTATTAGTTACTTTCATTGGGAAATAGTTGGAAATATGCATGTTTAAGCTTCAAGTTCTGCATTGTTTTATCCTCATATTAATATTAGTGTAAGTGTAGTAGGATGATTCTCTTGGTGAAGAATTGAAGATGATAGTTACACTTTAAACCCCTTTTGAGTGAAGAAATTAATTAGCAATGCCTCAGTTGTAATGATAAATATATGTTGATGTGGTTTGTTGAGTTGTTTTAATTTGTTTGATGCCATTTCTGAGTTCCTATTTTTGCTTTGTAAGATATTTAAAATTTCCTTTCTTGAATCTTCAGAACATGGATTCTAATGTTCCTGCACAACTTTTTGAGTATGATAAACGTTTTTGAGCAGTACGGATGTGATTACACATTTTAAAACAACAATCACCCTGAGGCCTGAGGAGTTGCCGCTGGAGTTGAAGCATTCCTTCAAAATATAGTGGCAGATCCTCCTTACTTGGTGAGAGTTAAATAGATTGCTGAAAAATGAATGAGGATCCATTGTATATATATATATATATATATATAATATATATATATAGTACAAGTTATTTCAGTTTTGAAAACCTTGAGCTGGTTGATGATCTTATTGAGCACATGGGGCTGATTTAATCTTTCTAACAAGTCACAATAGGTAAAATAAAGTTAGAATGCAAGGTTAGAGTGAGTGAAAAGCTAGGAATCAATTTTTGACCTCTCAAAACCCAAGGTTACATGTTGCAGAATGGCAGTTTCGGGCAGCACTTTGTGAACAAAACTGGGAGCAATCTAGCCACTCAAAATGAGTAAAATTATTTTTCTATGAAACCTTAAGATGTCTAGATTGTTGTCCTAAAATTTCAGAATTTTCTGATGTGTGGTTTGGGAGATATGATTTTTAGAAAATGGTCATTTTCTGCAGAAAGAATGCTGTCTGAATTCTGGAACAGCAACTTCAAAACCACATATCTCATACTCTGAAACTCTTTGGAGGTGAAACCAAAGAGGTGAAATATTATGATGTCTAGTTTTTATGTCCAAATTTAGGACAATTCAAATTTTGTAGAGAAAGTTGTGCCTTCTGGAAGCAGGGCTGTTCACTGCTGTGACAGCTCCCTTTTCTTAAAACAAAACCATATTTCGAGAGGCATAACTTTTCTAGAGAAGTGAAAATGCTCTGGGATTTGAACTGGTGAAAGATGTAATCTAGTTCACCACACCAAAATTCAGGAGAATCCAACCAAAGATGGATTTTATATGATTTTTCTAAATTTGTTACTGCTTGCTGTTTTTCTAAAGTGTACTAAATCAGTAGCCGAATGAAGAGAAAGCTGAATGGATTATATATGTCACAGATGTTGGCAGCAGCAACCTTTGATATGGTATTCAGGTATGTCACAATTAATGACGTTCACGGTATCTTATAGTTACTTGATCTTATGTTATTACCAGAACCCTTTCTACTTGATCTTATTGTTATTCAAGGGGAAAACTCTTAAATATATTGATATGTTTTGTTTCCCACCTGCACGTTGGATATTCTATAAAGATGCTGAACATTCCTGTAATTTCCTCTTAAATATATTGATTCTTGTGAATCTGCTACGTGTAATTAAGATTGTACTTTTGTTCTTCTGCTGAAGTATTGATTAATATAGAATAAGATTTGCTTTTGCTATTACTTTGTGTTGTGCATCTTATGTCGTTCGATTTATGCATTTATCTACATATTAAAGTGCTGATCAACTCTTGCCATTGCTGCTGAAAGAAGGCCGCCAAGTCCAGACGCCAACTTCGAGGTGAAAGTCGCTTTCTAAACTGTCCTTTAGAAACATGATGGTAGGTGTTAATTTTCATGTCTTGCATGATTGATTTCTCTAATACTAGTTTAGTTTATTACTTATTCCTTCTATTTGTTTGCAGTTAGATACATTGATTTCTCTAAACTAATTTGGTTTTGTGTTTTCTTGATTCGGTTAAACAATGACAAATGGCACAGCATTTGGAGCTTCTCAAGACAGTAAACTGAAATGTCTGTTATTAGCTTATTATGTAATCAAATAATAAACTGACAAAAGGCAGAGGACTTTAATTTTCACTAACAAACATTTGATTCAATTGCTTAATAACAAACTAAAACCAAGTCTAGTTTAAAACCATGTTAAATTTACTTAAGAAGAACTTGACAGTGAAGCTTATATTTCTTAGGTAGCAAATAAATGAATCCATACGTACATATTTCAATCTTAGTTTAGGAAATAATTAATTTTAGTTCTTTGTTAATAATTTCTTGTTTTGGGGATGTGATGCATCAGTGCTATTAGATGATACATCAACTTTTACCGGAGAAATGACAGCAGGTCCTAATGCTAATTCTATTAGAGTTTTGAAGTCATAGATACCATAAATCCCAAGTAGAGAGCTTGTGCCTTGGTGTTGTGTTTTTGTGCTGATATTCTTGCTGTTGCCGCTAGAGATTTTGTTGTTGCTGTAAGTATATATAACTTTAATTGATTTATGCATTTATCTATAGCTGAAAGTGCTGATCAACGTGCATTAAGTCACTGGTTACTTTGGCTTTCAATTCAGTTCACATACTTGCTTTTCTCTCTTCAGATTCTTGCCAAGTGCGAAGTTCCTTAGCCCTGGTGTCAGCGTCGAAGATTGCTGAAAAGGCTGGATGTTGTCTAGGAGTTAGATTAGATTTTTTTTAGTATAAAGTTGTTAATTCTTTTAAATGTTTATTTGGAAGTTGAATTTATTTTTTCTTAATTGTTTCATTATATCTTATTATGTACATAATTCATATAAATCAATGGAAGATTAATTTTTTAGTATTTTATTTTATTTTAAAGATTAACTTATTAATATTTTTATTTTATTTCTATTTTTCTTTTTTTTTTATTTGAAAAGGATTAGGCCACGCTTTGAAAGTGTAACGATAAGTTTTCATTTTCTGGCACGTTTTTAAAGCGTGGCTATATATCTATTTTTTGGCACGTTTTAAAAGCGTGGCTGTATGTCTATTTTTAGGTACGCTTTAAAAACGTGGCTGTATGTCTACTTTTAGGCACACTTTAAAAGCGTGGCTACAGGGTTATACATATCGCCACGCTTTTAAGCGTGCCAATAGATCAAAGCGTGGCAAAAAACAAAGCGTGCCAGTAGATCGAAAAAAGCGTGGCGATAGAGCTATCGGCACGCTCGCAGATGTGACCCTTTTAAAAGCGTGCCGATAGCTCAAAAAGCGTGGCGAAAAGCTATCGGTACGTTTTTTCGCCCTTTTCGGCACGTTTTAAAAGCGTGGCAAAAAGCTTATTTTCTTGTAGTGACGGGAGGTTGGCCACTCTATCCTGATTCTTAGCAGGAGCTGCAATAACATCTCTTCCCTTCTATGCTACTTTAAGAAAGGGAAAACAGTTCAAATGGACGACAGAATGTGAGCAAGCCTTCCTAGACTTCAAGGAGTTCTTAGGATGGCCACCTATCCTATCTCGGCCACGAGAAGGAGAACCGCTCATATTATATCTCGCAGTAGGGAGCCGGGCAATAGCCCCAGCACTAGTCAGAGAAGACGAACATGGGCAAAAACCCGTTTACTTCATTAGCAAAGTACTACAGGGATCCGAGCTGAACTACCAGAAAATAGAAAAGTTTGCCTACGCTCTGATCCTCACATCCTGGCGGCTTCGCCCATATTTCCAAGCGCATACCATTAAAGTTCGAACCAACCAACCCCTAAAAGGGATATTGCAGAAAATAGATCTAGCAGGAAGAATCCTACAATGGGCAATCGAGTTGTCCGAATTCGACCTCCAATACGAGGCGCGTACAGCAATCAAATCGCAACACCTGGCCGACTTCATCGCAGAATTTACAAACATCCCAAAAATCCCCATAGAATGGAACATATATGTAGACAGATCCTCGAATAAAACAGGAAGCGGTGCGGGTGTGATAGTTGAGAACAACTAAGGAACTCAACTGGAGCTCTCCCTTAAATTTGGATTCCCGGCCTCAAACAACCAGGCAGAATACGAAGCACTATTAGCTGGTCTGAAGCTGGCTAGGGAGGTTGGAGCTCGGAAGCTCAACATCTATAGTGACTCACAAGTCATCACCTCACAAATCACAGGAAACTACCAAGCCAAAGATCCGACCATAAAAAAATATTTGGATAAAACCAAAGAACAGCTCGGACAACTCGGGGAATATAGGATCCACCACATACCTCGTGAGCAAAATGCCCGAGCTGACGCCTTTTCAAAATTAGCCAGCACCAAACCAGGGGGCAACAACAGAAGCCTCATCCAGGAGGTATTACATAACCCGTCAATAGCGGAAGAAGAAAGAATCCTAGCCATAATAGGTCAGGACCAAGGATGGATGACCCCCATAATAAACTACCTCAAAACAGAAGAACTCCCTACAGATGAAAAGGAGGCAAAGAGGCTGAAAAGGGAGGCACAGTACTACACTATCATAAACAACACGCTGTACAAAAGAGGGATATCAACACCTTTACTAAAATGCGTACCAACTTCCAACACAAAGGAAGTCTTGGAGGAAGTATACAGTGGCATCTGTGGAAATCATCTCGGAGCACAAGCTCTCACCAAAAAGGTACTCCGGGCGGGGTTCTATTGGCCAACTCTACAAAAGGAGGCTACAGAATTTGTAAGGACATGTCCACCATGCCAGAAGCATGCCAACTTTCACATTGCCCCACTAGAAAAACTCATCAGCGTGACCTCACCCTGGCCATTTGCAAAATGGGGACTCGACCTACTCGGACCCTTCCCACAGGGATCGAGACAAGTAAAATTCCTTATAGTAGGAGTAGACTATTTCACAAAATGGATCGAGGCAGAACCCCTGGCCAACGCCACCGCTCAAAGAAGTCGAAAATTCCTATATAGGAACATTATTACGAGGTTCGGGATACCATACTCCATCACCACGGACAACAGTACCTAATTTACAGAGGCAGGCTTCAGAAAACTGGTGGCCGACTTGAACATAAAACACCAGTTCACCTCCGTCGAACATCCCCAAGCCAATGGACAAGCCGAAGCAGCCAACAAAGTCATATTGGCCGGATTAAAGTGGAGGCTACAAGAAGCAAAGGGAGCTTGGGCCGAGGAACTTCCACAAGTCCTATGGGCATATCAAACAACACCCCATTCTACTACAAACGAATCACCATTCCGACTAGCATACGGAGTGGAGGCAATGATTCCAATAGAAATCGAAGAAGGATCTCCCCGAGTAGTCCACTACAATGAACAAGCAAACTCCCAACTTCAGAGAGAAGAGCTCGACTTGTTACCCGAAATCCAAGAAAGAGCTCGGATCAGGAAAGAAGCTCTAAAACAACAATGGCTTCCAGATATAATCAAAAGGTAGTGCCGAGAAGTTTTGCAGAGAATGATCTCATCCTAATCAGAAATGACATTGGAACAACTCGACCCGGAGAAGGAAAGCTGGCAGCAAACTGGAAAGGATCCTACCGAGTCATTGAAGTATTGGGGAAGGGCTACTACAGACTGTCCGAGCTTGATGGACGAGAGCTTCCTCGATCTTGGCACGCCTGCAACCTAAGAAGGTACTACAGTTAGAAAAGGTAAAGGATCTCACTAAATGGATGCGCTCTTTTTCCTTAAAAGGTTTTTTAATGAGGCACCATGTCGAGACCTAGGAACAAGGAAATTCCCACATGTATATATTTGCATTTTTCTTTGAAATAAAGTTTATTTAGATATTCTACAAATATTCCAAGACGCATTAATTTGAAGTATTCATCGTCCGATTATAAAGCAACAGGTCGGCAGAAAGTGAAAAACAAATTCACCGCGCGACCACGATAAAGACAATCGTCCGATAAAGGTGAAAACGCGATTCACCCAAAAGACGATCTAAAGACGCCAACCATTTTCTACAAATCGGCAAAGATGAACACAGACTAATGTAAGAAGTTATCGAAAGCAATCCAAAAAAAGAACCTGACGAGGTCTTACGGATAGCTAATATAATAACTTAAAAGACTGGCCGACGTTCAGAAATCGGACCAAGTCAACCCAAGTTATAAGTAAACCCTGGAAAGAGGTCTGGCCAACCCTATTAAAGAGGATTACTTTAACTTAGAAGGGCATGACATAACAAAGTCAGCCCAAAACTAAAAAGTTATACAAGTTGTCCCTGAAAGAGATCAGACAAAGATCCAAGAAAGAGGACTACGAGAAATAACTTAAAGGAGACCGACATAACTTCGGACTCCTACCATTAAAAAAGTTATACAAGTAGTCCCTGAAAGAGATCTGACAAAGATCCAAGAAAGAGGATTACAGAAATAACTTAAAGGAGACTGACATAACCAAATCGGACTCCTACCATTAAAAAAGTTATACAAGTAGTCCCTGAAAGAGATCTGACAAAAGATCCAAAAATGAGGACTACGAAAAATAACTTAAAGGAGACCGACATAACCAAATCGGACTCCTACCACTAAAAAAGTTATCAACATAATCCCTGAAAGAGACCGAGTAAAGGCCCAGAAAAGGGGATCACGAAAATAGCTTTTGAGGGGGAACAACATAAAGAAATCGGTCATAAGGCGCTAAAGAACGAGGAAACCGAGAAACAAGTCGGACCCCCCACAGGCACGGCCTCAAAAGGATCCAAGCTACAAAGCACGCAAACAACCTAAAGAGGCCAGAACAGCAAAATTTCAACAGATACCATGCATAAAACGATAAAAGCTTCAAGAGGTCACCACAAAACCAACCTCGGAAGCTACTTTTGTTTTTCAAAAAAGAGTTGCAAGACAGACAAATAGAAGCGTCAAACAAAACAAAGTTCAAAAAAGCCCACAAACCGGGCTATTTACACGAAATATCCAGAAAAAGATCAGCTAAAGATCGGGAGCTTTCCCGGCAGCATCAGTATGAGGAGAAGGAGACGAGTCGAAGGGGGCACGGCATCTACGGTTCCATCATCATCTACGGTTCCATCATTCAGAATCTGGCAATCCGGATCGGATGTAACGGGAGGAACAGAGGAGGTCGACACCTTGAGAGAAGGCACTGGGGGAGGATCAATCTCTTCATCATCCTGGTCATCAGGGACAATCTTACCATCTCTCACGACATTATCCAGGCTGATAAGAGTCAAGTCGGCATCAGGAGCAACAACTCGGAACTGCTCCATCAGGTTCTCGGAGGCAGCAGTTACACTACCCACAAGGTGACCTTGAAGCTCACCATAATTAACCCGAGCTGTTTCCAACTCCTCCCGAAGACGCATCAATTCCCTATAAACCGAGACATAGCTATCCTTATGTTTCAAAGCCATGTCTTCGGCCAGCTTCAGAGAAGCAGCAAGGGCAATAGAGCTGGCCTTCTCACCCTCCAGTTCCTTCTCCACCTTGGCCAACTTCACCTCCAACTCCTCCTTCAGACCCTTGATTCGATCAAACTCTGACTTGGCCTCCTCCATAAAAGATTTGGTAGCATGAACCGGAATCCCCTGAATTGTTCGAAAAATAGCTGCACCCATATGGGCCATCTTCACACTATTTTGGGTAATAAAATACAAATGCTTTAACAGAGACACGTCGTCCATGGAAAGCCCACCATAGGGGGCAATTTGCTGGTCAACAAATTCAATGGCATCAAAGTCTGGAGCATCCAAGTTAAAGGGTTCGGATGTTTTTTGCTTTTTCAAAGGTGGGGCACCAGAAGCAGCAGCGGAAGTTTGAGGAGGATCGACCTGATGAAACTGGGGAGTAGGAATTACTTTCCTCGGCCCAAGGGAACTCGGTACCGGGGGCTTCAGGGGGACCTGTGAAGATCCCTCGCCGGCCACCTTGGCCGAGATGTTCAGAGCAGAAGTTGCCTTCTTTGCCCTTTTGAAGGCCTTCATAGAGTCGTTATTCTTTGACATCTCTACAAAACACAAAAACAGTCACGACAAAGAGCTACAAAAGAGGAAGAAAAAGGAAATAAGTACAGAAACAAGTCAGACAAATACCCAAAATAGTCCGAGCCAAGGATGGGTCATTCAAAAACCTTTTTGTATCAAGATGGGGCGGTGGTGCGCGAAATTGTGATCACTACACAACTTTGCACAACTAACCAGCAAGTGCACTGGGTCGTCCAAGTAATACCTTACGTGAGTAAGGGTCGATCCCACGGAGATTGTCGGTATGAAGCAAGCTATGGTCACCTTGTAAATCTTAGTCAGGCAGACTCAAATGGGTATAGTGATATACGAATAAAGCATAAAGATAAAGATAGAGGTACTTATGTAATCCATTGGTAGGAACTTCAGATAAGCGTATGAAGATGCCTTCCCTTCCGTCTCTCTGCTTTCCTACTGTCTTCATCCAATCCTTCTTACTCCTTTCCATGGCAAGCTTATGTAGGGTTTCACCGTTGTCAGTGGCTACCTCCCATCCTCTCAGTGAAAATGTTCCTATGCTCTGTCACAGCATATGGCTAATCAGCTGTCGGTTCTCGGTCAGGCCGGAATAGAATCCATTGATTCTTGTGCGTCTGTCACTAACGCCCCGCCTGCTAGGAGTTTGAAGCACGTCACAGTCATTCAATCATTGAATCCTACTCAGAATACCACAGACAAGGTTTAGACCTTCCGGATTCTCTTGAATGCCGCCATCAGTTCTTGCCTATACCACGAAGATTCCGGTTAAAGAATCCAAGAGATATTCACTAGAGCCTTGGTTGCTTGTAGAACAAAAGTGGTTGTCAGTCACCTTGTTCATAGGTGAGAATGATGATGAGTGTCACGGATCATCACATTCATCAAGTTGAAGAACAAGTGATATCTTGGACAAAGAACAAGCGGAATTGAATAGAAGAACAGTAGTAATTGCATTAATACTCGAGGTACAGCAGAGCTCCACACCTTAATCTATGGTGTGTAGAAACTCCACCGTTGAAAATACATAAGAACAAGGTCTAGGCATGGCCGAATGGCCAGCCTCCCAAAGTGAGTTCAATCATAAAAACATGATCAAAAGCTTAAAATACAATAGTAAGAGGTCCTATTTATAAGAAACTAGTAACCTAGGGTGTACAGAGATGAGTAAATGACATAAAAATCCACTTCCGGGCCCACTTGGTGTGTGCTTGGGCTGAGCAATGAAGCAATTTCGTGTAGAGACTCTTCTTGGAGTTAAACGCCAGCTTTGGTGCCAGTTTGGGCGTTTAACTCCCATTTAGGTGCCAGTTCCGGCGTTTAACGCTGGGATTTCTGAGGGTGACTTTGAACGCCGGTTTGGGCCATCAAATCTTGGGAAAAGTATAAACTATCATATATTGCTGGAAAGCCCAGGATGTCTACTTTCCAACGCCGTTGAGAGCGTGCCAATTGGGCTTCTGTAGCTCCAGAAAATCCACTTCGAGTGCAGGGAGGTCAGAATCCAACAGCATCTGCAGTCCTTTTGAGTCTCTAGATCAGATTTTTGCTCAGATCCCTCAATTTCAGCCAGAAAATACCTGAAATCACAGAAAAACACACAAACTCATAGTAAAGTCCAGAAAAGTGAATTTTAACTAAAAACTAATAAAAATATACTAAGAACTTAACTAAAACTACTAAAAACATACTAAAAACAATGCCAAAAAGGGTACAAATTATCCGCTCATCACAACACCAAACTTAAATTGTTGCTTGTCCCCAAGCAACTGAAAATCAAATAAGATAAAAAGAAGAGAATATACTATAGACTCCGAATTATCAATGAAACTTAGCTCCAAATTAGATGAGCGGGACTAGTAGCTTTTTGCCTCCAAACAGTTTTGGCATCTCACTTTATCCTTTGAAATTCAGAATGATTGGCTTCTTTAGGAACTCAGAATCCAGATAATGTTATTGATTCACCTAGTTAAGTATGATGATTCTTGAACACAACTACTTATTGAGTCTTGGCCGTGGCCCAAAGCACTCTGTCTTCCAGTATTACCACCGGATACATACATGCCACAGACACATAATTGGGTGAACCTTTTCAGATTGTGACTCAGCTTTGCTAAAGTCCCCAATTAGAGGTGTCCAGGGTTCTTAAGCACACTCTTTTTGCCTTGGATCACAACTTTATTTCTTTCTTTTTCCTTTCTCTCTTTTTTTTTCGGTTTTTTTTTTTGTATTCACTGCTTTTTTTTGCTTCAAGAATCATTTTTATGATTTTTCAGATCCTCAGTAACATGTCTCCTTTTTCATCATTCTTTCAAGAGCCAACAATTTTAACATTCATGAACAACAAATTCAAAAGACATATGCACTGTTCAAGCATACATTCAGAAAACAAAAAGTATTGTCGCCACATCAAACTAATTAAGCTAGTTTTAAAGATGAATTCGAAATCCTGTACTTCTTGTTCTTTTGTAATAAAAACAGTTTTCATTTAAGAAAGGTGATGGATTCATAGGACATTCATAACTTTAAGGCATAGACACTAAGACACTAATGATCACAAGACACAAACATGGACAAACATAAGCATTAATTTTCGAAAAACAGAAGAATAAAGAACAAGGAGATTAAAGAACGGGTCCACCTTAGTGATGGCGGCTCTTTCTTCCTCTTGAAGATCCTATGGAGTGCTTGAGCTCCTCAATGTCTCTTCCTTGTCTTTGTTGCTCCTCTCTCATGATTCTTTGATCTTCTCTAATTTCATGGAGGATGATGGAGTGTTCTTGATGCTCCACCCTTAGTTGTCCCATGTTGGAACTCAGTTCTCCTAGGGAGGTGTTTAGTTGCTCCCAATAGCCTTGTGGAGGAAAGTGCATCCCTTGAGGTATCTCAGGGATCTCATGATGAGAGGGGTCTCTTGTTTGCTCCATCCTTTTCTTGGTGATGGGCTTGTCCTCATCAATGGGGGTGTCTCCCTCTATGTCAACTCCTACTGAATAACAGAGGTGATAAATGAGATGAGGAAAGGCTAACCTTGCCAAGGTGGACGACTTGTCCGCCACCTTGTAGAGTTCTTGAGCTATGACCTCATGAACTTCCACTTCTTCTCCAATCATGATGCTATGGATCATGATGGCCCGGTCTAGAGTAACTTCGGACCGGTTGCTAGTGGGAATGATTGAGCGTTGGATAAACTCCAACCATCCTCTAGCCACGGGCTTGAGGTCATGCCTTCTCAATTGAACCGGCTTCCCTCTTGAATCTCTCTTCCATTGGGCGCCCTCTTCACATATGACCGTGAGGACTTGGTCCAACCTTTGATCAAAGTTGACCCTTCTAGTGTAAGGATGTTCATCTCCTTGCATCATGGGCAAGTTGAATGCTAACCTTACATTTTCCGGACTAAAATCCAAGTATTTCCCCCGAACCATTGTAAGATAATTCTTTGGATCCGGGTTCACACTTTGATCATGGTTCTTGGTGATCCATGCATTGGCATAGAACTCTTGAACCATCAAGATTCCGACTTGTTGAATGGGGTTGGTAAGCACTTCCCAACCTCTTCTTCGGATCTCATGCCGGATCTCCGGATATTCACCCTTTTTGAGTGAAAAGGGGACCTCGGGGATCACCTTCTTCAAGGCCACAACTTCATAGAAGTGGTCTTGATGCACCCTTGAGATGAATCTATCCATCTCCCATGACTCGGAGGTGGAAGCTTTTGCCTTCCCTTTCCTCTTTCTAGAGGTTTCTCCGGCCTTGGATGCCATAAATGGTTATGGAAAAACAAAAAGCAATGCTTTTACCACACCAAACTTAAAAGATTTGCTCGTCCTCGAGCAAAAGAAAGAAGAGAGTAGAAGAAGAAGAAATGAGAAGAAGGGAGTGGCTTATGTATTCGGCCAAAGAGGGGGAGAAGTGGTGTTTTAGGTTGTGTGAAAATGAAGGGGTGAAGAAGGGTTTATATAGGAGAGGGGGGAGATGGGGTTCGGCCATTATGGGTGGGTTTGGGAGGGAAAGTGGTTTGAATTTGAAGGGTGAGGTTGGTGGGGTTTTATGAAGGATGGATGTGAGTGGTGAAGAGAAAGATGGGATTTGATAAGTGAGGGGTTTTTTGGGGAAGAGGTATTGAGGTGATTGGTGAATGGGTGGTGGTGGGGTTGGTGGGGGTCCTGTGGGGTCCACAGATCCTGTGGTGTCAAGGAAAAGTCATCCCTGCACCAAATGGCATTCAAAATCACGTTTTGAGTCATTTCTGGCGTTAAACGCCGGGCTGGTGCCCATTCCTGGCGTTTAACGCCAGGTTCTTGCCCTTTTCTGGCGTTTAACGCCAGTCTGGTGCCCCTTTCTGGCGTTAAACGCCCAGAATGGTGCCAGACTGGGCGTTAAACGCCCAACTGCTAGCCTTACTGGCGTTTAAACGCCAGTGAGTTCTTCCTCCAGGGTGTGCTGTTTTTCTTCCTGTTTTTCATTCTGTTTTTGCTTTTTCAATTGATTTTGTGACTTCTTATGATCATCAACCTACAAAAAACATAAAATAACAAAGAGAAATAGATAAAATATAATCATTGGATTGCCTCCCAACAAGTGCTTCTTTAATGTCAGTAGCTTGACAGAGGGCTCTCATGGAGCCTCACAGATACTCAGAGCAATGTTGGAACCTCCCAACACCAAACTTAGAGTTTGAATGTGGGGGTTCAACACCAAACTTAGAGTTTGGTTGTGGCCTCCCAACACCAAACTTAGAGTTTGACTGTGGGGGCTCTGTTTGACTCTGAATTGAGAGAAGCTCTTCATGCTTCCTCTCCATGGTGACAGAGGGATATCCTTGAGCCTTAAACACAAAGGATTCTTCATTCACTTGAATGATCAGTTCACCTCCATCAACATCAATCACAGCCTTTGCTGTGGCTAGGAAGGGTCTGCCAAGGATGATGGATTCATCCATGCACTTCCCAGTCTCTAGGACTATGAAATCAGTAGGGATGTAATGGTCTTCAACTTTTACCAAAACATTCTCTACAAGTCCATGAGCTTGTTTTCTTGAGTTGTCTGCCATCTCCAGTGAGATTCTTGCAGCTTGTACCTCAAAGATCCCTAGCTTCTCCATTACAGAGAGAGGCATGAGGTTTACACTTGACCCTAAGTCGCACAGAGCCTTCTTAAAGGTCATGGTGCCTATGGTACAAGGTATGGAAAACTTCCCAGGATCTTGTCTCTTTTGAGGTAATTTCTGCCTAGACAAGTCATTCAGTTCTTTGGTGAGCAAAGGGGGTTCATCCTCCCAAGTCTCATTTCCAAATAACTTGTCATTTAGTTTCATGACTGCTCCAAGGTATTTAGCAACTTGCTCTTCAGTGACATACTCATCCTCTCAGAGGAAGAATACTCATCAGAGCTCATGAATGGCAGAAGTAAATCCAATGGAATCTCTATGGTCTCAATTTGAGCCTCAGATTCCCATGGTTCCTCAGTAGGGAACTTAGTAGAGGCTAGTGCACGTCCAATGAGGCCTTCCTCAGTGGCGTTCACTGCCTCTCCTTCCTCTCCAAATTCGGCCATGTTGATGGCCTTGCACTCTCCTTTTGGATTTTCTTCTGTATTGCTTGGAAGAGTACTTGGAGGGAGTTCAGTAATTTTCTTGCTCAGCTGTCCCACTTGTGCCTCCAAATTCCTAATGGAGGACCTTGTTTCAGTCATGAAACTTTGAGTGGTTTTGATTAGATCAGAGACCATGGTTGCTAAGTCAGAGGGGCTCTGCTTAGAATTCTCTGTCTGTTGCTGAGAAGATGATGGAAAAGGCTTGCTATTGCTAAACCTGTTTCTTCCACCATTATTGTTGTTGAAACCTTGTTGAGGTCTCTCTTGATTCTTCCATGAGAAATTTGGGTGATTTCTCCAAGAAGAATTATAGGTGTTTCCATAGGGTTCTCCTAGGTAATTCACCTCTTCCATTGAAGGGTTCTCAGGATCATAAGCTTCTTCTTCAGATGAAGCATCCTTAGTACTGCTTGGTGCATTTTGCATTCCAGACAGACTTTGAGAAATCAAATTGACTTGTTGAGTCAATATTTTATTCTGAGCCAGTATGGCATTCAGAGTATCAATCTCAAGAACTCCTTTCTTCTGACTAGTCCCATTGTTCACAGGATTCCTTTCAGAAGTGTACATGAATTGGTTATTTGCAACCATTTCAATTAGCTCTTGAGCCTCTGTAGGCGTCTTCTTCAGATGAAGAGATCCTCCAGCAGAGCTATCCAAAGACATCTTGGACAGTTCAGAGAGACCATCATAGAAAATACCTATGATGCTCCATTCAGAAAGCATGTCTGAGGGACACTTTCTGATCAATTGTTTGTATCTTTCCCAAGCTTCATAGAGGGATTCACCATCCTTTTGTCTGAAGGTTTGGACTTCCACTCTAAGCTTACTCAATTTTTGAGGTGGAAAAAACTTTGCCAAGAAGGCATTGACTAGCTTTTCCCATGAGTCCAGGCTTTCTTTAGGTTGTGAATCCAACCATGTCCTAGCTCTGTCTCTTACAGCAAAAGGGAATAGCATAAGTCTGTAGACCTCAGGGTCTACCCCATTAGTCTTGACAGTGTCACAGATTTGCAAGAATTCAGCTAAAAACTGATGAGGATCTTCCAATGGAAGTCCATGAAACTTGCAATTCTGTTGCATTAGAGAAACTAATTGAGGCTTAAGCTCAAAGTTGTTTGCTCCAATGGCAGGGATAGAGATGCTTCTCCCATAGAAGTCGGGAGTAGGTGCAGTAAAGTCACCCAGCACCTTCCTTGCATTGTTTGCATTGTTGTTGTTTTCGGCTGCCATGTGTTCTTCTTCTTTGAAGATTTCTGTTAGGTCCTCTATAGAGAGTTGTGCCTTAGCTTCTCTTAGCTTTCGCTTCAAGGTCCTTTCAGGTTCAGGGTCAGCTTCAACAAGAATGCCTTTGTCTCTGCTCCTGCTCATATGAAAGAGAAGAGAACAAGAAAATGTGGAATCCTCTATGTCACAGTATAGAGATTCCTTGAGGTGTCAGAAGAACAGAAAAATAGAAGAAAGAGGTAGTAGAATTCGAACTTAATTCAGAGAGAGTTCGAATTGTGCATTGAGAAGGAGTGGTACTCCATAAATAAAAGGATGTGGGAAGAGGGGAAGAGAATTTTCAAAAATTAATTAAAAAGTTTTTAAAATCATTTTGAAAAATTGATAATTTTCAAAAACTCACAGTGGAAAAGGAATCAAGTGATTTTTGAAAAAGATTTTGAAATTTGAAGTCAAAAAGATTTGATTGAAAACTATTTTGAAAAAGATGAGGTTAAGAAGATATGATTGGTTTTAAAAAGGTGTGATTGAGAAGATATGATTTGAAAAACATTTTAAAAATATTTGATTTTAAAAATTAATGACTTGCCTAACAAGAAAAGATATGATTCAAACATTAAACCTTTCTCAACAGAAAAGGCAACATACTTGAAATGTTCAATCAAATCATTAATTGTTAGCAAGTATCTTTGAAAAAGGAAAGAAATTGATTTTGAAAACATTTGATTGAAAAGATATGATTTGAAAAAGATTTGATTTTGAAAAACTTTGAAAACTTGAAAAAAATTGATTTGAAAACAAAATCCTCCCCCTTGTGCCATCCTGGCGTTAAACGCCCAGAATGGTGCACATTCTGGCGTTTAACGCCCAAAATACTACCCTTTTGGGCGTTAAACGCCCAACCAGGTACCCTGGCTGGCGTTTAAACGCCAGTTTGTCCTTCTTCACTGGGCGTTTTGAACGCCCAGCTTTTTCTGTGTAATTCCTCTGCTGCATGTTCTGAATCTTCAGTTCCCTGTACTATTGACTTGAAAATAGAACCAAGATCAAATAAACAATGCATTGCAAGACACCAAACTTAAAATTAGACACTAGACTCAAACAAGAAACATAAAATATTTTTTTGGTTTTTATGATTTTGAAAAGTTTTTTGTGCTTTTTTCGAAAATTATATGAAAATAGAAAATAAAAGTTTCAGAATTCTTAATTTGGATTCCAGGAATCATTGCAATGCTAGTCTAAGACTCCGGTCCAGGAATTAGACATGGCTTCTCAGCCAGCCAAGCTTTCAAAGAAAGCTTCGGTCCAAAACACTAGACATGGCCAATGGCCAGCCAAGCCTTAGCAGATCATTGCTCCAATAGCAAGATTGATAGAGATCAACAAGCTCTTGTGATGATCAGTTGAAACCTCGGTCCAATAAGATTAGACATGGCTTCTCAGCCAGCCAGATTTCAACAGATCATCATGAAACTCTAGAACTCATTCTTAAGAACTCCGAAGAAAAATACCTAATCTAAGCAACAAGATGAACCGTCAGTTGTCCATACACAAAACAATCCCCGGCAACGGTGCCAAAAACTTGGTGCGCGAAATTGTGATCACTACACAACTTTGCACAACTAACCAGCAAGTGCACTGGGTCGTCCAAGTAATACCTTACGTGAGTAAGGGTCGATCCCACGGAGATTGTCGGTATGAAGCAAGCTATGGTCACCTTGTAAATCTTAGTCAGGCAGACTCAAATGGGTATAGTGATATACGAATAAAGCATAAAGATAAAGATAGAGGTACTTATGTAATCCATTGGTAGGAACTTCAGATAAGCGTATGAAGATGCCTTCCCTTCCGTCTCTCTGCTTTCCTACTGTCTTCATCCAATCCTTCTTACTCCTTTCCATGGCAAGCTTATGTAGGGTTTCACCGTTGTCAGTGGCTACCTCCCATCCTCTCAGTGAAAATGTTCCTATGCTCTGTCACAGCATATGGCTAATCAGCTGTCGGTTCTCGGTCAGGCCGGAATAGAATCCAGTGATTCTTTTGCGTCTGTCACTAACGCCCCGCCTGCTAGGAGTTTGAAGCACATCACAGTCATTCAATCATTGAATCCTACTCAGAATACCACAGACAAGGTTTAGACCTTCCGGATTCTCTTGAATGCCGCCATCAGTTCTTGCCTATACCACGAAGATTCCGGTTAAAGAATCCAAGAGATATTCACTAGAGCCTTGGTTGCTTGTAGAACAAAAGTGGTTGTCAGTCACCTTGTTCATAGGTGAGAATGATGATAAGTGTCACGGATCATCACATTCATCAAGTTGAAGAACAAGTGATATCTTGGACAAAGAACAAGCGGAATTGAATAGAAGAACAGTAGTAATTGCATTAATACTCGAGGTACAGCAGAGCTCCACACCTTAATCTATGGTGTGTAGAAACTCCACCGTTGAAAATACATAAGAACAAGGTCTAGGCATGGCCGAATGGCCAGCCTCCCAAAGTGAGTTCAATCATAAAAACATGATCAAAAGCTTAAAATACAATAGTAAGAGGTCCTATTTATAAGAAACTAGTAACCTAGGGTGTACAGAGATGAGTAAATGACATAAAAATCCACTTCCGGGCCCACTTGGTGTGTGCTTGGGCTGAGCAATGAAGTAATTTCGTGTAGAGACTCTTCTTGGAGTTAAACGCCAGCTTTGGTGCCAGTTTGGGCGTTTAACTCCCATTTAGGTGCCAGTTCGGGCGTTTAACGCTGGGATTTCTGAGGGTGACTTTGAACGCCGGTTTGGGCCATCAAATCTTGGGCAAAGTATGGACTATCATATATTGCTGGAAATCCCAGGATGTCTACTTTCCAACGCCGTTGAGAGCGCGCCAATTGGGCTTCTGTAGCTCCAGAAAATTCACTTCGAGTGCAGGGAGGTCAGAATCCAACAGCATCTGCAGTCCTTTTGAGTCTCTGGATCAGATTTTTGCTCAGATCCCTCAATTTCAGCCAGAAAATACCTGAAATCACAGAAAAACACACAAACTCATAGTAAAGTCCAGAAAAGTGAATTTTAACTAAAAACTAATAAAAATATACTAAGAACTTAATTAAAACTACTAAAAACATACTAAAAACAATGCCAAAAAGGGTACAAATTATCCGCTCATCAGGCGGTTTCCCCCATAGATCCTCAAGAACAACAACAAAAGCACGCTCAACATCATCAAGCATCTCCCAAGTATAACGAGACACTCTCACATCCCTCTGCCACTCTAGAGGGAAAGAAGGCTCATCATTTTCGTCAAGAAAAAAGGGGCGGGCCCCCTCGACAACACGAACCTTAAAGAAGTAATTCTTGAAATCCTTAAAAGACTCATCATACATAGCAAAAACTTTGTGGCCCTGGGCAGACCTGAAGAAAACCCAGGAAGCCTTCTTTTTTGAAGAACCGCCAGGCTTAGCAGAAACAAACAAATAAAGAAACAGAGTCTGGGAAGGTGTTACATCTAGTTCACGGCAGAGAAGTTGAAAAATTTTAATAAAACCCCAGGAATTGGGGTGAAGCTGGGATGGAGCAATATTACACGACCACAACAGGTCGGTTTCAAAAGCAGTAAAAGGAAAAGTAACATTCAACTGGCTGAAAAAGTATTCATAGGCATAAAAGAAGGGACGCTCCCTCTCAATGGAAGTCGGAAAGCAAACCCTCTCATTAGAATCAGGAGCAACAAGCTCGTAATCCCCCTCGCGAGCATTGTTACCACAAATCCTATGACGCTTCCTCAGCTCTGTGCAAAATTCAGCGTCCACGACGGAAACACACAACAAAACAAGGGAGTCCAGCCAATCGGACATCCCCTCGGGAACTTTGGAAGACATCTCTACAATGTTATTGCGAGAAGACATGAGGCCAACTAAATCCTACAAGTAAGAAAAGAAAATGAGGTTACTACAAACATCTCGGACAAAGGAGAAAACAACTCGGTCAATACTTCTCAGGCAATGAAAAGCAAGAAAAGGAAAACCCCAAGACTCAAACCAAAGTCATGGGGCATCCTTTGGAGGCAGTAACAAGGCAAGGTTTCCAGAAAAATAGTGTGAAGTTTGCATCCTAGCATTTTTCAAACAAGAAAAAGACCTCAAACAAGCAAGCATTTTCAGAAGCATAAGTCATCACAGTGTACCAAACAAAAAGCATTCCCAGAACGTCAAAACGCGCCAAGCAGAAATTGCTAAAGGTATGAACTTTCTCAAAGTCAGAAACAAAAATGATCAAGCAAAGCAAGGAACAAGATGTAGATTCTCTATCAGAAGCAACAACAAAACCCTAGAAAGCCTCGACGAAAATATCAAAAGAGCGCACGAAAGAAAGCCAAGGAAAACACGTTTACAGCGACAAACAAACAAGATCATGAAAAGGTTCAAACTTTCAAACATGCAAAATCAAAGCTTCACCAAAAAATGAAAAGTAAAGCCGTGAAAGAAGCAAAGAAAGTTAGTACCAACCTGAAAAAGCAGCGAGCTTCAAAGAAACTGAAAATGGAAATCTGGGAACACCTTCTCGCAAAGAAACGCGAACAAAGAGCAATGTCGCAGGGAGAAACGTGAAACTCCAGGCGAAAACAGAAGCTCCAGAAACACCAAACGACGCTGCAAACACAGAAAAAAGGAGAAGCACGAAACAAAAAAGTAGAAGAGCGGAGAGAACGGAGAAGAGAAGTTATGAAAAGGGCAAAAGAAGAGAAACCGTTTCTGGGCTTTCAAAAATCAAAATAAAGAGCCAAAAGGAAACGGGGCAATTAATGCTAAAATTAAGGAAAGCATTAAACCCTCGCACATTCCCAAAACGCCAATATAAAAGCGCGCGCCTTTAGAGGAAACGTTCTACATTTAAAAGATTCTACAAAAAGAAGAAATTGACAAAATGCTTGAGTTCGGCTTCATCATGAAAGGACCGAAGTCAAAAACTCAACCTCAACAGAAAGACCGAGCTCAAGCAGGGGCACTGTTCATACCCTAGGGTCGAGCTGTCCGACCCGGGATGTTCGACAAACAAAGCGACCGACCTCTTCAGGTCAGGACAACCCGACCTCTCCTCAAAGATCTCGGCCAAGTCACAGGAAAGCCCGAATGAAGGGCCCAAATAGAGGAACGTTCCCCAAATCCAAGGACAGCCCAAGCCCATAGAGATAAAGGCGGTTCCCTTAAAGATGACCTCACTTAAAGATAAGATAAGATAACTAACTTATCTTATCCGCAGGAGGCCACATCTCACCATTATAAATACACTGGAGCACCCAGGTATAACTCATACTCTGATTCTACTCAATACCTGCTTAATACCCTTGCTAACTTAAGCATTGGAGTCCCTTGCAGGTACCCCCCACCCTCCGGGGACGAAGGATCAGCATCACCACCAAGTCCAACAAGTCGGACACACCAGCTCCGGCCGCTGTACACCTGCCGGACACGTCGGCTCCGACCAACACAGAAGGTCTCGTCCGAGATTGACCTACAGTTTCAGGTGACCCTCGGAACACTACCTGTGAGTCGCTGAAGATGATAAGTTTTTGAGCTCCAACCTCCCTAGCCAGCTTCAAACCAGCTAGTAGTGCCTCATATTTCGCTTGATTGTTTGAGGCAGGGAACCCAAATTTGAGGGAGAGTTTGATTTGGGTCCCCAGGTCGCTTTCAATTATTACGCCTGCGCCACTTCCCGTTTTATTTGAGGAACCGTCCACGTATAGATTCCATTCTACGGGGATTTCCGATGTGTCCGTAAATTCCGCAATGAAGTCGTCCAGATATTGAGATTTGATGGCCGTCCGAGCTTCGTATTGAAGGTTGAATTCAGACAACTCGACTGCCCATTGCAAGATTCTGCCTGCCAAGTCTGTTTTCTGTAAGATTCCTTTTATGGGCTGGTTGGTCCGAACTTTAATGGTGTGAGACTGGAAATATGAGCGAAGTCATCGAGATGTTATTGTGAGAGTGTAAGCGAACTTTTCTATTTTCTGGTAGTTCTGCTCGGACCCTTGTAACGCTTTGCTAATAAAGTATATGGGTTGTTGCCCACTGTTGTCTTCTCAGACCAGTGCTGAGGCTATTGCCCAATTTCCCACTGCGAGGTACAAGATGAGTGGTTCTCCTTCCCGTGGCCGACTTAATATAGGTGGCCGTCCCAAAAATTTTTTGAAGTCTTGGAAGGCTTGCTCGCATTCAGCTGTCCATTCAAACTCCTTTCCCTTCCTTAGAATGGCGTAGAATGGGAGAGATCTTATTGCTGATCCAGCCAGGAATTTGGACAAGGCTGCCAACCGCCCGTTGAGTTGTTGTACCTCTTTGATACAAGTCGGGCTTTTCATGTCGAGTACGGCCCTGCACTTGTCCGGGTTTGCCTCGATTCCTCTCTGTGTGATTATAAAACCCAAGAATTTACCAGCTTCTACTGTGAAGGTACATTTCGTGGGATTGAGTCGCATGCCGTGTCGTCTTATGGTGTTGAATACTTGTGTCAGGTCGGATAATAACATCTCTTCATTTTGCATCTTCACTAGCATGTCGTCTACGTAGACCTTCATGATCTTTCCGATGTGATCCAAAAAAACTTTGTTCATTAATCTTTGGTAAGTGGCTCCCGCATTTTTGAGACCAAAGGGCATAACGATGTAGCAGTAATTTGCCTTTGGGGTTAAGAAAGAGGTTTTTTCCTAGTCGGGTGGGTACATTGGGATTTGGTTATATCCCGAGTATGCGTCCATAAATGAGAGGTATTTGTATCTGGAGGAGGCATCTACTAGTGCGTCGATGTTTGGGAGCGGATAAGAATCTTTCGGGTAAGCTTTGTTGAGATTGGTATAGTCGGTGCACATTCTCCACTTCCCATTTGACTTTTTTACCAAAACGACATTAGCAAGCCATAGCGGGTATTTGACTTCTCTTATGAAGCCTGCCTCTAGTAGAGCTCGTACCTGTTCTTCCACCGTTTGAGAGCGTTCTGGTCCTAGCTTTCTGTGCCTTTGTTGTACCGGCCGAGATCCTGGGTAGACTGCTAGTTTGTGACACATTAGTTTGGGATCTATGCCTGGCATGTCTGCATCCTTCCACGCAAAGATGTCGGCGTTGTCGCGTAGGAACTGTATGAGTGATTCTTTTATGTCCCCTTTTAGGAGTGTGCCGATGTTGGTTGTTTGGTCCGGGGTGTTTCCGATCTGGATTTTTTCTATTTCTCCTTCAGGTTGTGGGCGGAGCTCCTCCCGCCTCCGAACTCCACCGAGCTCGATTGTGTGGAATTCTTCTCCTCTGCCTCTGAGGTTTAGATTTTCGTTGTAACAACGGCGTGCCATCTTCTGATCTGCCTTTACTGTAGCTATTCCACCTGCAGTTGGGAACTTCATGCATAGATGCGGAGTCGAGACTATTGCGCCGAGCTGATTTAACGTTGCCCGACTTATTAGGGCATTGTAGGCTGAGCTTACATTGACGACGATGTAATTTATTTTAAGTGTTCTTAACTGACTTCCTTTTCCAAAAGTTGTGTGGAGTGAGATGTATCCCATCGGTTGAACTGGGGTATCTCCTAGCCCGAATAAGCTGTCCGGATATGCTCTGAGTTCTTTTTCTTCCAAACCGAGTTTGTCGAAAGCGGTTTTGAATAAGATATCGGCAGAGCTCCCCTGGTCTATCAACGTGCGGTGAAGATTTACATTTTCCAGTATAATAGTGATGACCATGGGATCGTCATGCCCTGATGCGACGCCAGATGCATGTTCCTTGGTAAAAGTGATCGCCGGGATGTCGGGTGCTTCTTCCTTTTCTGTGACGTGATATCGTCTTTGAGATGTCTTTTGCGGGATGATTTGGAGATTCCTCCCCCGGCTAATCCGCCGTGTATCATGTGGACATGTCTTTCTGGCATCCAGGATGATCGCGCGGTTGCTCCGACATCTTCTGCTCTTCTTCTTTTCCTTTGTTCGTCATCATGGGTGGCCAGGTATCGATCTAGCTTTCCTTCTTGTACGAGCTTTTCTATGACATTTTTTAAGTCAAAAAACTCATTGGTGGAGTGCCCGCGGATCTGATGGTATTCACAATATTCAGCCCGGTTTCCTCCTCCTTTTTTCCCTTTGAGTGGTCAAGCTGGTGGTATTTTTTCTGTGTTGCAAACCTCTCTGTAGACATCCACAAGAGACACCCGGAGAGGGGTGTAATTGTGGTATTTTTTTATTTTCTCTCCATGGCGATCTTCCTTCTTTCGGGAATCTTTGTCTTTATCCCCAGAGGTGAACCCGACCTTTGAGGTCTCTCCTAATCGGGAGTTTTCTTCCATGTTGATGTATTTTTCCGCTCGTTCCTGCACCTCGTTTAGAGACGTGGGGTACTTCTTTGATATAGATTGACTAAAAGGCCCTTCTCGCAGGCCATTAATGAGGCCCATGATAGCGGCTTCTGTTGGCAGGTTTTGTATATCCAGGCATGTCTTGTTGAATCTCTCCATGTAGTTGCGCAGGGTTTTCCTTTCTCCTTGTCTGATTCACAGTAAGCTCGGCGCATGTTTAGCTTTGTCCTTTTGGATGGAGAATCTGGCCAGGAACTTCTTGGCCATATCGTCGAAACTTGAGATGGATCTAGGAGGGAGGTTGTCGAACCATCTAATTGCTGTTTTTGTTAAAGTAGTTGGAAAGGTTTTGCAACGAACTGCATCTGAGGCGTCGGTGAGATACATTCTGCTCCTGAAGTTACTGAGATGATGGCTGGGATCCGTAGTGTCGTCGTACAAGGTCATGTCTGGGAGTTTAAAGTTTTTTTGGATTCTTGTCTTCATGATCTCCTTGGTGAATGGATCTTGCTCCTTGCGGGTGCTATCTTCGGGAATGGATCAGCTGGCTTTAGTCTTGACATCGTCTTCAAGTTTTAGGAGTTTGTTCTCCAATTCCCGGCGTCGCCTTATTTCTCTTTGTAGATCCTTCTCGGCCTCTCGTTGACGTAGAGCGTCTTCCTCAAGTTGTTTTAACCGATCTTGAAATGCATCCAGGGATCCCTCGTTTGGGGAGTTCTTATTGTTGATTTGGGGAGTATCTTTTGATGTGGAGTCCGTGTTTTTATGCGGCGTTCTTTCTTCTAGATCTGAGGTGTGATTGTCGTCATGATCGTCCGCCATGGTAATGGGATGACTTCCGATTCCTCAGCAATGGCGCCAATGTTCCGAGAGTTACCTGAAACTGTAGGTCGATTGGTGGACGAAATTGTGATCACTACAACTTCGCACAACTAACCAGCAAGTGTACTGGGTCGTCCAAGTAATAAACCTTACGCGAGTAAGGGTCGATCCCACAGAGATTGTTGGTATGAAGCAAGTTATGGTCACCTTGTAAATCTTAGTCAGGCAGACTCAATTGGTAATGGATGATGAATAAAACATAAAGATAAAGATAGAGATACTTATGTAATTCATTGGTGGGAATTTCAGATAAGCGTATGAAGATGCTTGGTCCCTTCCGTCTCTCTGCTTTCCTACTGTCTTCATCCAATCCTTCTTACTCCTTTCCATGGCAAGCTTATGCAAGGGTTTCACCGTTGTCAGTGGCTACCTCCCATCCTCTCAGTGGAAATGTTCAACGAACCCTGTCACGGCACGGCTATCCATCTGTCGGTTCTCAATCAGGCCGGAATAGAATCCAGTGATTCTTTTGCGTCTGTCACTAACGCCCCGCCCTCAGGAGTTTGAAGCACGTCACAGTCATTCAATCATTGAATCCTACTCAGAATACCACAGACAAGGTTAGACCTTCCGGATTCTCTTGAATGCCGCCATCAGTTCTAGCCTATACCACGAAGACTCTGATCTCACGGAATGGCTGGCTCGGTTGTCAGGCGAGCGCTCGGTTGTCAGGCGAGCGCTCGGTTGTCAGGCGAGCGCTCGGTTGTCAGGCGATCAACCATGCATCGTGTATCAGGAATCCAAGAGATATTCACCCAATCTAAGGTAGAACGGAGGTGGTTGTCAGTCACACGTTCATAGGTGAGAATGATGATGAGTGTCACGGATCATCACATTCATCAAGTTGAAGAACAAGTGATATCTTGGAACAAGAACAAGCTGAATTGAATAGAAGAACAATAGTAATTGCATTAATACTCGAGGTACAGCAGAGCTCCACACCTTAATCTATGGTGTGTAGAAACTCCACCGTTGAAAATACATAAGAACAAGAGTGATCATTGGCTTCAGTCCCAGAGAGGGAACCAGAAAAACCAAGATCTGATCTAAGAACTAGATGTCCAAAGATGAAAAATACAATAGTAAAGGGTCCTATTTATAGGGAACTAGTAGCTTAAGAATTACAAAGATGAGTAAATGACATAAAAATCCACTTCCGGGCCCACTTGATGTGTGCTTGGGCTGAGCATTGAAGCATTTTCGTGTAGAGACTCTTCTTGGAGTTAAACGCCAGCTTTTGTGCCAGTTTGGGCGTTTAACTCCCACTTTGGTGCCAGTTCCGGCGTTTAACGCTGGGAATTCTGAAGGTGACTTTGAACGCCGGTTTGGGCCATCAAATCTTGGGCAAAGTATGGACTATTACATATTTCTGGAAAGCCCAGGATGTCTACTTTCCAACGCCGTTGAGAGCGCGCCAATTGGGCTTCTGTAGCTCCAGAAAATCTACTTCGAGTGCAGGGAGGTCAGAATCCAATAGCATCTGCAGTCCTTTTCAGTCTCTGAATCAGATTTTTGCTCAGGTCTCTCAATTTCAGCCAGAAAATACCTGAAATCACAGAAAAACACACAAACTCATAGTAAAGTCCAGAAAAGTGAATTTTAATTAAAAACTAATAAAAATATACTAAAAACTAACTAGATCATACTAAAAACATACTAAAAACAATGCCAAAAAGCGTATAAATTATCCGCTCATCACAACACCAAACTTAAATTGTTGCTTGTCCCCAAGCAACTGAAAATCAAATAAGATAAAAAGAAGAGAATATACTATAGACTCCAAATTATCAATGAAACTTAGCTCCAATTAGATGAGCGGGACTAGTAGCTTTTTGCCTCTGAACAATTTTGGCATCTCACTTTATCCTTTGAAATTCAGAATGATTGGCTTCTTTAGGAACTCAGAATCCAGATAGTGTTATTGATTCTCTTAGTTAAGTATGATGATTCTTGAACACAGCTACTTTATGAGTCTTGGCCGTGGCCCAAAGCACTCTGTCTTCCAGTATTACCACCGGATACATACATGCCACAGACACATAATTGGGTGAACCTTTTCAGATTGTGACTCAGCTTTGCTAGAGTCCCCAATTAGAGGTGTCCTGGGTTCTTAAGCACACTCTTTTTACCTCGGATCACGACTTTAACCGCTCAGTCTCAAGTTTTCACTTGACACCTTCACGCCACAAGCACATGGTTAGGGACAGCTTGGTTTAGCCGCTTAGGCCAGGATGTTATTCCTGTAGGGCCTCCTATCCACTGATGCTCAAAGCCTTGGATCCTTTTTATTACCCTTGCCTTTTGGTTTAAAGGGCTATTGGCTTTTTCTGCTTACTTTTTCTTTTTCTCTTCTATTTTTTCGTTTTTCTCCCTTTTTTTTGTATTCACTGCTTTTTCTTGCTTCAAGAATCATTTTTGTGATTTTTCAGATCCTCAGTAACATGTCTCTTTTTTCATCATTCTTTCAAGAGCCAACAACTTTAACATTCATGAACCACAAATTCAAAAGACATATGCACTGTTTAAGCATACATTCAGAAAACAAAAAGTATTGTCACCACATCAAACTAATTAAGCTAGTTTTAAAGATGAATTCGAAATCCTGTACTTCTTGTTCTTTTGTGATAAAAAACAGTTTTCATTTAAGAAAGGTGATGGATTCATAGGACATTCATAACTTTAAGGCATAGACACTAAGACATTAATGATCATAAGACACAAACATAGATAAACACAAGCATGAAAATTCGAAAAACAGAAAAATAAAGAACAAGGAAATTAAAGAACGGGTCCACCTTAATGATGGCGGCTTGTTCTTCCTCTTGAAGATCCTATGGAGTGCTTGAGCTCCTCAATGTCTCTTCCTTGTCTTTGTTGCTCCTCTCTCATGATTCTTTGATCTTCTCTAATTTCATGGAGGAGGATGGAATGTTCTTGGTGCTCCACCCTTAGTTGTCCCATGTTGGAACTCAATTCTCCTAGGGAGGTGTTAATTTGCTCCCAATAGTATTGTGGAGGAAAGTGCATCCCTTGAGGTATCTCAGGGATCTCATGATGAGAGGGGTCTCTTGTTTGCTCCATCCTTTTCTTAGTGATGGGCTTGTCCTCATCAATGAGGATGTCTCCTTCTATGTCAACTCCTACTGAATAACAGAGGTGACAAATGAGATGAGGAAAGGTTAACCTTGCTAAGGTAGAGGACTTGTCTGCCACCTTATAGAGTTCTTGGGCTATAACCTCATGAACTTCTACTTCTTCTCCAATCATGATGCTATGGATCATGATGGCCCGGTCTAGAGTAACTTCAGACCGGTTGCTAGTGGGAATGATTGAGCGTTGGATAAACTCCAACCATCCTCTAGCCACGGGCTTGAGGTCATGCCTTCTTAATTGAACCGGCTTCCCTCTTGAATCTCTCTTCCATTGGGCGCCCTCTTCACAAATGTCAGTGAGGACTTGGTCCAACCTTTGATCAAAGTTGACCCTTCTTGTGTAAGGATGTTCATCTCCTTGCATCATGGGCAAGTTGAATGCCAACCTCACATTTTCCGGACTAAAATCTAAGTATTTCCCCCGAACCATTGTAAGCCAATTCTTTGGGTCCGGGTTCACACTTTGATCATGGTTCTTGGTGATCCATGCATTGGCATGGAACTCTTGAACCATCAAGATTCCAACTTGTTGAATGGGGTTGGTAAGAACTTCCCAACCTCTTCTTCGAATCTCATGTCGGATCTCCGGATATTCACTCTATTTGAGTTTGAAAGGGACCTCGGGGATCACCTTCTTCAAGTCCACAACTTCATAGAAGTGGTCTTGATGCACCCTTGAGATGAATCTCTCCATCTCCCATGACTCGGAGGTGAAAGCTTTTGCCTTCCCTTTCCTCTTTCTATAGGTTTCTCCGGCCTTTGATGCCATAAATGGTTATGGAAAAACAAAAAGCAATGCTTTTACCACACCAAACTTAAAAGGTTTGCTCGTCCTCGAGCAAAAGAAGAAAGAAGAGAGTAGAAGAAGAAGAAAATGGAGGAGATAGAGGAGGCTTGTGTTTCGGCCAAAGGGGGAAGAAGTAGTGTTTAGGGTGTGTGAAAATGAAGGAGTGAAGACGGGTTTATATAGAGGTGAGGGGAGGGGTAGGGTTCGGTCATTATGGGTGGGTTTGGGAGGGAAAGTGGTTTGAATTTGAATGGTGAGGTAGGTGGGGTTTTATGAAGGATGGATGTGAGTGGTGAAGAGAATAGTGGGATTTGATATGTGAAGGGTTTTTGGGGAAGAGGTATTGAGGTGATTGGTGAATGGGTGAAGAAGAAAGAGGGTGGTGGGGTTGGTGGGGATCCTGTGGGGTCCACAGATCCTGAGGTGTCAAGGAAAAGTCATCCCTGCACCAAATGGCATGCAAGAAATGCGTTTTGAGCCAATTCTGGCGTTAAACGCCGGGCTGGTGCCCATTTCTGGCGTTTAACACCAGGTTCTTGCCCTTTCCTGGCGTTTAACGCCAGTCTGGTGCCCCTTTCTGGCGTTAAACGCCCAGAATGGTGCCAGACTGGGCGTTAAACGCCCACCTGCTAGCCTTACTGGCGTTTAAACGCCAGTAGGTTCTTCCTCCAGGGTGTGCTGTTTTTCTTCCTGTTTTTCATTCTGTTTTTGCTTTTTCAATTGATTTTGTGACTTCTCATGATCATCAACCTACAGAAAACATAAAATATCAAAGGAAAATAGATAAAATATAACATTGGGTTGCCTCCCAACAAGCGCTTCTTTAATGTCAGTAGCTTGACAGTGGGCTCTCATGGAGCCTCACAAATGCTTAGAGCAATGTTGGAACCTTCCAACACCAAACTTAGAGTTTGAATGTGGGGGTTCAACACCAAACTTAGAGTTTGGTTGTGGCCTCCCAACACCAAACTTAGAGTTTGACTGTGGGGGCTCTGTTTGACTCTGTTTTGAGAGAAGCTCTTCATGCTTCCTCTCCATGGTGACAGAGGGATATCCTTGAGCCTTAAACACAAAGGATTCTTTATTCACTTGAATGATCAATTCTCCTCTGTCCATATCAATCACAGCCTTTGCTGTGGCTAGGAAGGGTCTGCCAAGGATGATGGATTCATCCTTGCACTTCCCAGTCTCTAGGACTATGAAATCAGTAGGGATGTAATGGTCTTCAACTTTTACCAGAACATTCTCTACAAGTCCATAAGCTTGTTTTCTTGAGTTGTCTGCCATCTCTAGTGAGATGTTTGCAGCTTGTACCTCAAAGATCCCTAGCTTCTCCACTACAGAGAGAGGCATGAGGTTCACACTTGACCCTAAGTCACACAGAGCCTTCTTGAAGGTCATGGTGCCTATGGTGCAAGGTATGGAAAACTTTCCAGGATCTTGTTTCTTTTGAGGTCATTTCTGCCTAGACAAGTCATCCAGTTCTTTGGTGGGCAAAGGAGGTTCGTCCTCCCAAGTCTCATTACCGAATAACTTGTCATTTAGCTTCATGATTGCTCCAAGGTATTTAGCAACTTGCTCTTCAGTGACATACTCATCCTCTTCAGAGGAAGAATACTCATCAGAGCTCATGAAAAGCAGAAGTAAGTCCAATGGAATCTCTATGGTCTCATTTTGAGCCTTAGATTCCCATGGTTCCTCATTGGGGAACTCATTGGAGGCCAGTGGACGTCCATTGAGGTTTTCCTCAGTGGTGTTCACTGCCTCTTCCTCCTCTCCAAATTCGGCCATGTTGATGACCTTGCACTCTCCTTTTGGATTTTCTTCTGTATTGCTTGGAAGAGTACTAGGAGGGAGTTCAGTGATTTTCTTGCTCAGCTGTCCCACTTGTGCCTCCAAATTCCTAATGGAGGACCTTGTTTCAGTAATGAAACTTTGAGTGGTTTTGATTAGATCAGAGACCATGGTTGCTAAATCAGAGTGGCTCTGCTTAGAATTCTCTGTCTGTTGCTGAGAAGATGATGAAAAAGGCTTGCTATTGCTAAACCTGTTTCTTCCACCATTATTGTTATTGAAACCTTGTTGAGGTCTCTGTTGATCCTTCCAAGAGAGATTTGGATGATTTTTCCATGAAGAATTATAGGTGTTTCCATAGGGTTCTCCCATGTAATTCACCTCTTCCATTGAAGGGTTCTCAGGATCATAAGCTTCTTCTTCAGATGAAGCATCCTTAGTACTGCTTGGCGCATTTTGCATTCCAGACAGACTTTGAAAGATCAAATTGACTTGTTGGGTCAATATTTTGTTCTGAGCCAGTATGGCATTCAGAGCATCAATCTCAAGAACTCCTTTCTTCTGATTTGTCCCATTGTTCACAGGATTTCTTTCAGAAGTGTACATGAATTGGTTATTTGCAACCATTTCAATGAGCTCTTGAGCTTCTGTAGGCGTCTTCTTCAGATGAAGCGATCCTCCAGCAGAGCTATCCAAAGACATCTTGGACAGTTCAGACAGATGGTGGACGAAATTGTGATTCTTGATTAGTGGCTCCTTGGCATGTGCCAAAAAGTTAAACTAACTCAACTAACTGATTACTTCCCTTTCACAATTCCGTTCAACTAACCAGCAAGTGTACTGGGTCGTCCAAGTAATACCTTACGTGAGTAAGGGTCGAATCCACAGAGATTATTGGTTTGAAGCAATCAATATTTATTTTATTAATCTTAGTTAGGATGTCAGCAAGGATTATTTGGATTAAAAGTGAAATTACTAGATTTGATTATAAAAATAAAAGAGGGAACAATATTACTTGAGCAATGGAGTTATTTGTTTGTAAAGGATTGTGGAATATGTTGGAGTTCTGGAGATGCTTTGTCTTTTGATTTCAACTCTTCCTTGAATTCCTCTTCTCACACGCAGGTTCCTTCCATGGCAAGCTCTATGTAGGGTGTCACCGTTGTCAGTGGCTACTTCCCATCCTCGCAGTGAAAACTATGCTCACGCACTCTGTCACAGTACGGCTAATCACCGGTTGGTTCCCGCTCCTACTGGAATAGAATCCCTCTTTTGCGTCTGTCACTAACGCCCAGCAGGTTAAAGTTTGAAGCACGTCACAGTCATTCAATCCCGGAATCCTACTCGGAATACCACAGACAAGGTTTAGACTTTCCGGATTCTCATGAATGCCGCCATCAATCCAGCTTATACCACGAAGATTCTGATTAGGGAAGCTAAGAGACATTCATTCAATCTGATGTAGAACGGAGGTGGTTGTCAGGCACACGTTCATGGATTGAGGAAGGTGATGAGTGTCACGGATCATCACCTTCTTCACAATTAAGCGCGAATAAACATCTTAGATAAGAACAAGCGTGTTGAATGGAAAACAAAGGAATTGTATTAAATCATCGAGACGCTGCAGAGCTCCTCACCCCCAACAATGGAGTTTAGAGACTCATGCCGTCACAAAGTATGTAATTCAGATCTGAAAATGTCATCAGGTGCAAGATAAGTCTGTAAAAGTGTTTAAATAGTAAACTAGTAACCTAGGTTTACAGAAAATGGATAAACTAAGATAATTGGTGTAGAAATCCACTTCTGGGGCCCACTTGGTGTGTGCTGGGGCTGAGACTAATGCTTTCCACGTGTGGAGGCCTTTCTTGGCGTCAAACTCCAGGTTTTGACGTGTTTTGGGCGTTCAACTCCGGATCATGACGTTTTTCTGGCGTTTAACTCCAGACAGCAGCATGTACTTGGCGTTCAACGCCAAGTTACGTCGTCTATCCTTGCGCAAAGTATGGACTATTATATATTGCTGGAAAGCCCTGGATGTCTACTTTCCAACGCCGTTGAGAGCGCGCCAATTGGACTCCTGTAGCTCCAGAAAATCCATTTCGAATGCAGGGAGGTCAGGATCCAACAGCATCAGCAGTCCTTTTTCAGCCTAAGTCAGATTTTTGCTCAGCTCCCTCAATTTCAGCCAGAAAATACCTGAAATCACAGAAAAACACACAAACTCATAGTAAAGTCCAGAAATATGATTTTTGCCTAAAAACTAATATTATTTTACTAAAAACTAACTGAAACATGCTAAAATCTACATGAAATTACCCCCAAAAAGCGTACAAAATATCCGCTCATCAACAGACCATCATAGAAAATACCTATGATGCTCCATTCAGAAAGCATGTCAGAGGGACACTTTCTGATTAATTGTTTGTATCTTTCCCAAGCTTCATAGAGGGATTCTCCTTCCTTTTGTCTGAAGGTTTGGACTTCCACTCTAAGCTTACTCAATTTTTGAGGTGGAAAGAACTTTGCCAAGAAGGCATTGACTAGCTTTTCCCATGAGTTCAGGCTTTTTTTAGGTTGTGAGTCCAACCATGTCCTAGCTCTGTCTCTTACAGCAAAAGGGAATAGCATTAGTCTATAGACCTCAGGGTCAACCCCATTAGTCTTGACAGTGTCACAGATTTGCAAGAATTCAGCTAAGAATTGATGAGGATCTTCCAATGAAAGTCCATGGAACTTGCAATTCTGTTGCATTAGAGAAACTAATTAAGGCTTAAGCTCAAAGTTGTTTGCTCCAATGGCAGGGATAGAGATGCTTCTCCCATAGAAGTCGGGAGTAGGTGCAGTAAAGTCACCAAGCACCTTCCTTGCATTGTTGGCATTGTTGTTGTTTTCGGCTGCCATGGTTTCTTCTTCTTTGAAGATTTCTGTTAGGTCCTCTACAGAGAGTTGTGCCTTAGCTTCTCTTAGCTTTCGCTTCAAGGTCCTTTCAGGTTCAGGGTCAGCTTCAATAAGAATGCCTTTGTCTTTGTTCCTGCTCATATGAAAGAGAAGAGAACAAGAAAATATGGAATCCTCTATGTCACAGTATAGAGATTCCTTGAGGTGTCAGAGGAAAAGAAAAATAGAAGGAAGAAGTAGAGAATTCAAACTTAGTGAGATAGAGTTCGAATTGTGCATTGAGGAGGAGTGGTACTCCACAAATAGAAGGATGTGAGAAGAGGGGAAGAGATTTTTCGAAAATTAAGTTAAAAAGATTTTAAGAACATTTTGAAAAATTGATTGATAATTTTCGAAAACTAAAAGTGGGAAAGAAATCAAGTGATTTTTGAAAAAAATATGATTGAAAACTATTTTTGAAAAAGATGTGATTAAAAAGATATGTTTGAAAAATTATGCTTTTAAAAAGATATGATTGAAAAGATATGATTTGAAAACAATTTTAAAAAGATTTGATTTTAAAATTAATGACTTGGCTAACAAGAAAAGATATGTTTCAAACATTAAACCTTTCTCAACAGAAAAGGCAACATACTTAAGATGTTCAATCAAATCATTAATTGTTAGCAAGTATCTTTGAAAAAGAAAAGAAATTGATTTTGAAAACATTTGATTGAAAAGATTTGATTTGAAAAAGATTTGATTTTGAAAAACTTTGAAAACTTGAAAAAAATCTGAATTAAAAACAGAATCTTCCCTCTTGTGCCATCCTGGCGTTAAACGCCCAGAATGGTGCACATTCTGGTGTTTAACGCCCAATGCACTACCTTTTTGGGCGTTAAACGCCCAACCAGGCACCCTGGCTGGCGTTTAAACGCCAGTCTGTCCTTCTTCACTGGGCGTTTTGAACGCCCAGCTTTTTCTGTGTAATTCCTCTGCTGCATGTTCTGAATCTTCAGTTCCCTGTACTATTGACTTGAAAATAGAACCAAGATCAATTAAACAATGCATGCAAGACACCAAACTTAAAATGAGACACTAGACTCAACAAGAAACATAAAATCTTTTTTGGTTTTTTATGATTTTGTAATTTTTTTGTGGTTTTTCGAAAATTATATGAAAATAGAAAATAAAGGTTTCAGAATTCTTAATTAGAATTCCAGGAATCATTGCAATGCTAGTCTAAGACTCTGGTCCAGGAATTAGACATGGCTTTACAGCCAGCCAAGCTTTCAAAGAAAGCTTCGGTCCAAAACACTAGACATGGCCAATGGCCAGCCAAGCCTCAGCAGATCATTGCTCCAACAGCAAGATTGATAGAAATCAATAAGCTCTTGTGATGATGAGTTGAAACCTCGGTCCAATAAGATTAGACATGGCTTCACAGCCAGCCAGATTTCAACAGATCATCATAAAACTCTAGAATTCATTCTTAAAGAAATTCTGAAAAAAAAATACATAATCTAAGCAACAAGATGAACCGTCAGTTGTCCATACACGAAACAATCCCCGGTAACGGCGCCAAAAACTTGGTGGACGAAATTGTGATCACTACAACTTCGCACAACTAACCAGCAAGTGTACTGGGTCGTCCAAGTAATAAACCTTACGCGAGTAAGGGTCGATCCCACAGAGATTGTTGGTATGAAGCAAGCTATGGTCACCTTGTAAATCTTAGTCAGGCAGACTCAATTGGTAATGGATGATGAATAAAACATAAAGATAAAGATAGAGATACTTATGTAATTCATTGGTGGGAATTTCAGATAAGCGTATGAAGATGCTTGGTCCCTTTCGTCTCTCTGCTTTGCTACTGTCTTCATCCAATCCTTCTTACTCCTTTCCATGGCAAGCTTATGCAAGGGTTTCACCGTTGTCAGTGGCTACCTCCCATCGTCTCAGTGGAAATATTCAACGCACCCTGTCACGGCATGGCTATCCATCTGTCGGTTCTCAATCAGGCCGGAATAGAATCCAGTGATTCTTTTGCATCTGTCACTAACGCCCTGCCCTCAGGAGTTTGAAGCACGTCACAGTCATTCAATCATTGAATCCTACTCAGAATACCACAGACAAGGTTAGACCTTCCGGATTCTCTTGAATGCCGCCATCAGTTCTAGCCTATACCACGAAGACTCTGATCTCACGGAATGGCTGGCTCGGTTGTCAGGCGAGCGCTCGGTTGTCAGGCGATCAACCATGCATCGTGTATCAGGAATCCAAGAGATATTCACCCAATCTAAGGTAGAACGGAGGTGGTTGTCAGTCACACGTTCATAGGTGAGAATGATGATGAGTGTCACGGATCATCACATTCATCAAGTTGAAGAACAAGTGATATCTTGGAACAAGAACAAGCTGAATTGAATAGAAGAACAATAGTAATTGCATTAATACTCGAGGTACAGCAGAGCTCCACACCTTAATCTATGGTGTGTAGAAACTCCACCGTTGAAAATACATAAGAACAAGAGTGATTATTGGCTTCGGTCCCAGAGAGGGAACCAGAAAAACCAAGATCTGATCTAAGAACTAGATGTCCAAAGATGAAAAATACAATAGTAAAGGGTCCTATTTATAGGGAACTAGTAGCTTAAGAATTACAAAGATGAGTAAATGACATAAAAATCCACTTCCGGGCCCACTTGATGTGTGCTTGGGCTGAGCATTGAAGCATTTTCGTGTAGAGACTCTTCTTGGAGTTAAACGCCAGCTTTTGTGCCAGTTTGGGCATTTAACTCCCACTTTGGTGCCAGTTCCGGCGTTTAACGCTGGGAATTCTGAAGGTGACTTTGAACGCCGGTTTGGGCCATCAAATCTTGGGCAAAGTATGGACTATCATATATTGCTGGAAAGCCCAGGATGTCTACTTTCCAACGCCGTTGAGATCGCGCCAATTGGGCTTCTGTAGCTCCAGAAAATCCACTTAGAGTGCAAGGAGGTCAGAATCCAACAGCATCTGCAGTCCTTTTCAGTCTCTGAATCAGATTTTTGCTCAGGTCCCTCAATTTCAGCCAGAAAATACCTGAAATCACAGAAAAACACACAAACTCATAGTAAAGTCCAGAAAAGTGAATTTTAATTAAAAACTAATAAAAATATACTAAAAACTAACTAGATCATACTAAAAACATACTAAAAACAATGCCAAAAAGCGTATAAATTATCCGCTCATCATCGATCTTGGACGAGATCTTCTGTGCTGGTCGGGGGTGTTGTGTCCAACTTGGTGATGATGCTGATCCTTCGTCCCCGGAGGGTGGGGGTACCTGCAAGGGACTCCGATGCTTAAGTTAGCAAGGGTATTAAGCAGGTATTGAGTAGAATCAGAGTATGAGTTATACCTGGGTACTCCAGTGTATTTATAATGGTGTAGAGTGACCTCTTTAGATGAGATAAGTTAGTTATCTTATCTTATCTTTATCTTATCTTTGAATGGGGTCCTCTTATCTTCAAGGGAACCGCCTTTATCTCTACGGGCTTGGGCTGCCCTTGGATTTGGGATGTGTTCCTCTATTTGGGCCCTTTGTTTGGGCTTTCCTGTGACTTGGCTGAGCTCTTTGAGAAGAGGTCGGGTTGTCCTGACCTGAAGAGGTCGGTCGTTTTGTCTGTAGAACATCCCGGGTCAGACAGCTCGACCCAGGGTATGAATAGTTCCCTTTTTTAAGAATTGAGAACAAGGGTAGGGACTTTGGGTTGATCCTGCTAGGAACCTGGACAACGCAGCCAACCTCCCATTTAAGTATTGGACTTCTTTGAGACAAGTCAGGCTTTTTATCTCTAATATCAATGTGCACTTATCCGAGTTGGCCTCAATGCCTCTTTGAGTGAGCATAAGGCCTAAAAACTTCCTGACCTCCACTGCAAAGGTGCATTTTGAGGGATTCAATCTCATAACTTACTTCTTTATTGTGGAGAACACCTCGGACAAGTCAGTCAAAAGGGCAACATCATCTCTGATCTTGATGAACATATCATCCACATATACCTCCATTATCTTTTGAAGATGAGATGAAAATACCTTCTTCATCAGTCATTGGTATATAGCTCCGGTATTCTTTAATCCAAAAGACATTACTACATAACAGTAGTTAGACTTTGGAGTAATAAAAGAGGTTTTTTCTTAATCCAATTTGTAAATCAGAATTTGGTTGTATTCCAAGTACGCATCCATAAAGGACAGGTATCTATAGCTTGAGGTTGAGTCAACCAGGGCATCAATAATGGGGAGAGGGTATGGATCCTTAGGACAAGTTTTATTGAGGTCAGTGTAGTCAACACACATTCTCCATTTCCCGTTCTGTTTTTTAACAAGGACCACATTAGCCAACCACAAGGGATGCTTTGCCTCCCTTATAAACCCAGCTTTTAATAAGGCTTGCACCTGTTCTTTCACGACCTGTGTTCTTTCAGGATCGAGCTTCCGTCGCTTCTATTGAACAGGTCGGAAACCTGGATAAATGGCAAGCTTGTGAGACATGAGGTCGGGATCTATATCAGGCATGTCGGAGGCTTTTTAGAAGTCGGAATTCCTTTGTAAGAGATCAACGAGTTATGCTTTTAGATCTTCCTCCAAGTTGGCCCCTATACTCATTGTCCTTTCTGCCTAATCTCTGATTTGTACCTTTTCTATCTTTCCTTCAAGTTGGAGGAGTAGTTCTTCCTGAACTCGGACACTGCCGAGCTCAATAGTATTGACTTCCTTACCACTTGTATTACCCCTTAAATTGAGAGTTTTATTGTAACATTTTCTTGCCAACTTCTAGTCTCCTTTTACAATAGCGATTCCTTCTATAGTTAGAAATTTCATACATAGGCGGGGTGTAGAGACAGCAGCAGCTAGTCGGTTTAAGGTAGTCCAACCTATTAAGGCATTGTAAGTGGAGATGACATCAATCATGATGTAATTAATGCTTAAGTCCTTGACTGTATGCCTTTGACAAAGGTTGTATACAGCGAGATAAAACCAAAAGGTCAGACCGGTGTATCCTCTAACCCAAAAAGGTTGTCCGGGTACGCATTCAAGTCCTTTTCTTCTAACCCGAGCTTGCCAAAAGCGGGTTTAAATAGTATATCGGACGAACTCTCTTGGTCCACCAAAGTTCTATAGAGGTTTGCATTAGCAAGGGTCATGGTAATTACCACAAGGTCATCGTGGCTAGATGTTACCCCATGTGTATCCTTTTTGGTGAATGAGATTGTTAGTAAGTCGGGAACTCTACTATCTTCCCTGATTTGATACACTTCTTTAGGATGCCTTTTATGCTAGGATTTAGTGATTCTCCCTCCTAAAATCCTCTATTTATCATGTGTATGTTCCTCTTAGAAGTTTGGGGGAGTCGATCACGCCGCCCTCCGTCATCGTTATCTCTTTTCCTTTTTCTTTCGTCGTCTGACCTCTCAATCAGGTACCTTTCTAGCCGACCTTCTCTAACCAGCTTTCTATGACATTCTTTAAGTCATAACAGTCGTTAGTAGAATGTCCATATAGCTTGTGATACTCGCAATATTCTGTCCAACTTCCAGCCTTTTTGTGCTTAATGGGACGAGGAGGCAAAAGTTTTTTAGTGTGATAGATCTCTCTATATATATCAAGAAGAAAAACTTGGAGTGGGTGTAGTTGTGATACTTTCGAGATTTCTCCGAGCTATACTCCTCTTTTTTCTTTGTCTCATTCTCCTTATCCCAAGCTTCATAGAGAAGGTTTGGCCTTGGGGCTGGATCTCTAAGTCGGGAGTTCTCTTCTATGTTGATATATTTCTCTGCCCGTTCTTGTACTTCGTACAAAAAGTCGGGTGTCGCTTAGATATAGATTGGAAAATGACCCTTCTCTAAGGCCGTTAACCAACCCCATTATCACTGCTTCAGGAGGTAAATTTTGTATTTTCAAGTAAGCTTTGTTGAATCTTTTCATATAATCTTGGAGTGTTTCTTTGACTTCTTGTTTGACTCCACAGAGGCTTAGAGCATGTTTGACTTTATCTTTCTGAATTAAAAATCGGGTAAGGAACTTCCTTGCCAAGTCATCAAAGCAAGCCACTGACCTGAATGGTAATTTATCAAACCACTTCATCGCTGCTTTGGTCAGCGTTGTTGGGAAGGCCTTGCAATAAGTCACATCAGACACATCAGCTAAGTATATCCGACTTTTGAAATTGCTAAGGTGGTGTCTCGAGTTGGTCGTTCTATCATAGAGATCCATGCTGGGGGTTTTAAAGTTCCTGGGTACTCTGACTTACATGATTTCTTCGATAAACATATCTTCCCCCCCCCCCCGACTGGACTTTCCTCCCGATTCGCCCGATTGCTCCAGCTTCGAAGGTCGCCCTCTAACTTCAAGAGCTTTTTCTCCAGCTCTCTTCGTCACCACACTACTTTTCGTAATTCTCTTTCTGCTTCTCGCTGTCATTCGGCCTCCTTCTCGAGCTATTCCAATCGGTCACGATGTGTATGTAGCAGTCCTAATATCTTCGTCGGATGAGGAGGTTCTTCTTCTTCAAGTGAATGGACTTTTGAGTGAATTTATCATGGATAGGGGTTTCGTGATATTTCTTCCCCATGGAGGGTGCCTGTTCTTTCCCGTGGTGGAGGTAATGCAAGTGCTCGGTCATGATTGTAAGGCTCTGGTTTTGATTCGGATGTCGTATGACCATCCTCAAACTGATTGTCCGCCATATGTAGGTGTAGACTTCCAGGTCTCCGGCAACGGTGCCAATATTCCGTGGGTTACCTAAAACTGGGTTGTTTTTGGGGCCAAGACGTGAGCTCCAGGCTCCCTTTGTGGCAGTGTCTAACTTTTTTTAGCGCCGAGGTGCCATTGTCCGAGTTTCTTGTGTGGAGGTGGGGGGTGGTACTTCCAAGAGACTCCGATGCCTAAGTTAGCAACGGTTTAAACAGTTTTTTTAGTAGATCGAGTTTGAAATATACCTGAGAGTGTTAGTGTACTTATAATAGAATGTTGAACCACCTTTTAGAGTAGTTTCACCTTTATTGGTGGATAACTATTTTCTTTTTCTAGGGAAGTTGATGATATCTTCCTTCTAGAAAGGTGGGAGATATCTTAGGAGTTAGTTAATCATTCAGATAATTAAGACTGGCCTACTGTTGTTATATCCGACCTCTATAACATTGGGTAGGTAGATGAGGCCACCGTTCTGGGTGAGCTTTTATTCTTTTTGGGTCTGACTTTATGTTTTTAGGCCAGGGTATGAACAAGAACCTAATTACAAATTTGGTAAAACTATAAAGACCACCAGAGTAATTGTTGTATACTTTCTTTTTCAGTTAATAATGACTATGATTGATCGATTTAAATTAATAGGTTAACACAAAAATTAACAGAGAATTTGTTAAGTTCATTATCTAACTATTCGGGATTTGTAACACGTATTGATAATCCACATTTCATGGTATTTATCTGCTTTAATTGGGTGGAATTTGTCGGTTCTTCTCACACTTGTTCATTGAATTTGCATGTTTTTATGATTCCCTCCTATTTTGCTTAAATGACTAAAGCATGCTTTTTGAGGCTTTAATTGATTAATTTATTTCACTTTTTCATTCTATTCAATGCCTTGATATGTATGTCAAGTGTTTCAGGATATATAGGGTAAGAATGGCGCGGAAAAGTGAAGAAGAGCATGCAAAAGTGGGGAATCATGAAGATTAATAGCTTGGGAGTTTTGCCAGCCCGCGTACGTGAGATCACAGCCGCGTATGCATTGCCTGAATTTTGACAGTCTCGTGTACACGAGACTATAGCCGCGTACGCGCCCCTTGATTGATATCCCTTTTGTTGGCTTTGTCTTTTTTGTTCTTTTAGCATAACTCCGCTATTTCCTGGAATAGTTATATTTTTATTGCTATCATTTTAATTACATGCTTGCTAGATAGTTATTTACTTGCTTATCATTTTCTTGTTGCAATTTATTGGTTAATTGTTAATTGCTCTTAATTTCTAGTTGTTGCAATTTATTGGTTAATTGTTAATTGCTCTTAATTTCTAGTTGCTTTACTTTTTGCACATTTGCCTTCAAACTCCCTAAATTTTCTAACCAATGATGTGCATTCGATTGTAAGTCCTAGGAAAAATGACTCGGGATTCTACTCCTGGAATTTGATTTGACTTTTGTGACACCTTTTCTAAACTTTGATTAAGAGTTGCTTGTCGGTTTAGACTATACTTGCGACACAATTGGATTTGGAAACTTGTGAAATTTCTAAACCGACATTAATTTTCCATCAAGTTTTTGGCGTTGTTGCTAGGGACTTGCATGCGTGCCATATTATTGGTTAGTATGAATATGTGCATATGTGCATATATATGTTAATAGCTACTTTTTTATTGTTTCTTAGTTTGTGGTTAATAGTTAAGATTTATAGTTAGTAGTAGTTGGTAGTTACCTTTCCTTGGTTATCTCTTTTGTCACAATACTTGCATGAACTCTATGTTTCCTATGTTGAATAACGCGTTAGTTGCCAGAACTGAGCTTAGCCCCATTTGATTATGAAATTGAACGAACCTTATTGCATATTAGGCAAGCTCGGTGTCAGTTGGCCTTTGGAGTAGTGAAGCGGCTTTCATCGATTCACCAACCCCTTTTGAGGTTGACTTAGAATCATCATTCAATGAAGGAACTCTTTATTCCCTTATTGACTCTTCTAGCTGCTGCAAGGAGAATTACTCTCAAGGAGGTGGGCACACCTGACATCACTCTTCAATTGCTCTAAGTCCGCTATCCTGACTTAGATTCCCTCCTAAGGTGACTAGTCGATTGAGGAAGGAGATTTTCGCATTATATAAAGTGAGTCAGAGATGATCCATGAGTACTAACAACAGTTCAAGAAGCTACTTGATGCTTGTCCTCATCACCAGATAGATGATTTGGTTTTGATAAGCTACTTTTGCCAAGGTCTCAAGCCTCAAGACAAGATCCTCCTAAATACCTCTAGTAATGGCTCTCTTGTGAAGTACAAGACAACAGAGGAAGCTTGGCAACTCATCTCTGACTTAGCCGAATCCACTCAACATGTGTGAGTGAGAAACCCTCCATCAAGGGCTATTATGGAAGTTTCCCCAAGTGAATCTGCCCTTATCAAGACTTTGGGAGAAATGACCACCATCCTTAAACAAATCCACCAAAATTAATAACAACCTCTCCCAAGAATTCAAGGGCCACCACAATAATACTAATTGGAAGGTCCACCAAGAGTGTGTGGTGTATGTGTTTGTAGTTCCCATCGGGATTAACAATATCAAGGATCCCAACTCGGGTCGTGATTCTAGCATTAACCAAGAACCTCCTAATTTTGGGTTTTGAATGATTGTGAAACGGTATATCTAGAAGAAGCAAGAGAGACATATTCCAGATAAAAAGGTGGCTCTGAGTAGTATCGAATCCCACCATATTAGGGAGGAGAAAATTTTGGTACCTAATCCTAGCATGGAAAGTGGATCGTGTTTCAATGCTCTATTTGAGGATCACGTGGATGATGTGAATATGAATTAGAAACAGGAGGAACCCCATGAAGATTTGGACATGCATAATAGGCTGGTTGAGATGCAGGCCCAAGTAAGAATAAGAAGTACAATGTCTATACAAAAAAAAATTGGAGTAGGAAAAAATCCTCAATGGTAAAAAACACTTATGGGTACTGTTCATATCCTGGGTCGAGCTGTCCGACCCGGGATGTTCTACAGACAAAGCGACCGACCTCTTCAGGTCAGGACAACCTGACCTCTTCTTAAAGAGCTCGGCCAAGCCACAGGAAAGCCCAAACAAAGGGCCCAAATAGAGGAACACGTCCCAAATCCAAGGGCAGCCCAAGCCCGTAGAGATGAAGGCGGTTCCCTTAAAAGATAAAGATGACCTCACTTAAAGATAAGATAACTAACTTATCTTATCCACAGGAGGCCACATCTCACCATTATAAATACATTGGAGCACCCAAGTATAACTCATACTCTGATTCTACTCAATACCTGCTTAATACCCTTGCTAACTTAAGCATCGGAGTCCCTTGCAGGTACCCCCCACCCTCCGAGGACGAAGGATCAGCACCATCACCAAGTCCAACAAGTCAGACACAACAGCTCCGACCCACACAGAAGATCTCGTCCGAGATTGACCTACAGTTTCAAGTAACCCTCGAAACAGGTACTGAAACAGGGTCAATTATTTTAAGGAAGAGCTTCAAGCCTGTTCATACCCTGGGTCAAGCTGTCCGACCCGGGATGTTTAGCGACAAGCCGATCGACCTCTTCAGGTCAGACTATCCGACCTCTTCTCAAAGAGCTCGGCCAATGCCCGACCTCTTTTCAAAGAGCTTGGCCAAATCGCCAAAGGAGCCCAAAGCATGCCCAAAACGAAGGAACACAGCCCAATCTAAAGGCAGCCAAAGCGCAGAAAGATAAAGGCGGTTTCCCTAAAGATAAGATGACCTCACTCAAAGATAAAGATAAGATAAGATAAGATAATTATCTTATCTCCAGAAAGGTCACTCCTCACCATTATAAATATACTGGAGCACCCAGGTATAACTCATACTCTGATTCTACTCAATACCTGCTTAATACCCTTGCTAACTTAAGCATCGGAGTCCCTTGCAGTTACCCCCCACCCTCCGGGGATGAAGGATCAGCATCATCACCAAGACCAATGAGTCGGGCACAGTGACTCCGATCACCATTATCAAGATCAGACTCCGCAGCTCCGACCAGCATAGAAGATCTCGTCCGAGATCGACCTCTAGTTTCAGGTAACCCTCTAAACATTGGCGCCATTACCGGGGAACTTGGAAGTCGTCCCACCACCATGGCAGACAATCATGACAATAACCACGATTCAGATCTAGAGGATAGAACGCCGCACAAAAACGCAAACACTACACCAAAGGATACTCCTCAACTTAACAATGAAAAGGATTCTCCAAATACGGGAGCCATGGAGGCACTTCAAGACCGTTTAAAATAACTGGAAGAAGAAGCCCTACATCAACGAGAGGCTGAGAAAGACCTACAAAGGGAGATAAAGCGACGCCAGGAATTGGAGGACAAACTCCTAAAACTCGAAGCCGATCTCAAGGCCAAAGCTAATCAATCCTCTTATGATGATCCTGCAAGGACCAAGATCCATTCACCAAAGAGATCATGAAAGCTAAAGGTCCCAAAGGACTTCAAAGCTCCAGACATGACCCCGTACGACGGCACATCAGATCCAAGCCATCATCTTAGCAATTTCAGAAACAGGATGTATTTCACGGAGGCCTCAGATGCAATCCGTTATTCTTCATCCAGAAGGACAAAGCCAAACACGCACCGAGCCTATTAGGGATCAAGCAAGAAGATCGAGAGAGCCTTCGCAACAACATGGAAAGATTCAACAAAACATGTATGGACATACAAAGTCTGCCAATAGAAGCAGCTATCAGGGGCCTCATCAATGGTCTACGAGAAGGACCTTTTAGCCACTCAATATCCAGGAAGCACCCAAACATCTCTAAACGAGGTACAAGAACGAGCAGAGAAGTACATCAACATGGAGGAAAACTCTCGACTAGGAGAGATCTCAAAAACCGAACATTCCTACTCCTCTCGGGATAAGGATAAAGAGTCCAAGAAAAAAGAAGATCAGCATGGAGAGAAGCCTTGAAAATACCACAATCACACCCCCTTTGGGTGTCTGTTGTAGATGTCTACCGAGAAATATGCAATACTGAGAAGATCCCATCAACTCGCCCAATCAAAAACAAAAGAGGTCGGATGCGTTGAAGGTCTACCTCACACCAAAGAGGTCGGATGAATTGAAGGTCCACCTCACACCAAAGAAGTCAGACGCGTTGAAGGTCCACCTCACACCAAAGAGGTCGGACAAAGTTGAAGGTCCACCTCACACCAAAGAGGTCGGACAAAGTTGAAGGTCCACCTCACACCAAAGTGGTCGGACAAGTTGAAGGTCCACCTCACACCAAAGAGGTTGAACGAGTTGAAGGTCCACCTCACACCAAAGAGGTCGGACAAAGTTGAAGGTCCATCTCACACCAAAGTGGTCGGACAAGTTGAAGGTCAACCTCACACCAAAGAGGTCGGACAAGTCGAACGTCTCACACCAAAGAGGTCGAACGAGTTGAACGTCCACCTCATACCCCTGAGAGACATGTTCATGGAGGATTCGCAGGAGGAAGGATCTCTAAATCATCTCGCAAAGGACACCTCAAAGAGGTATATTAAGGAAGGGAGAGAGGTTTGAATAGGACTACAGGGTGCAAACAAGCCTTCCGAGATTTTGAAAATTCTTGGGGCAACCACCCATTCTTACCCAACCAAGGGAAAGTGGAAAGCTCATATTATACCTCGTAGTGGGAAGTCTGGCAATAGCCTCAAAGGTATATTAAGGAAGGGAGAGAGGTTTTGAATAGGACTACAGGGTGCAAACAAGCCTTCCGAGATTTTGAAAATTCTTGGGGCAACCACCCATTCTTACCCAACCAAGGGAAAGTGGAAAGCTCATATTATACCTCGTAGTGGGAAGTCTGGCAATAGTCTCATCACTAGTTAAATAAGACAAAAGTGGACAACAACCCGTCTACTTTATCATCAAGGCTCTACAAGGGGCCGAACTAAACTATCAAGAGATAGAGCAGTTCGCCTATGCCCTCATACTCACCTCTCGATGACTCCACCCATACTTTCAAGCTCACACTATCAGAGTTCGGACCAACCAGCCCATAGAAGGTATCCTACAGAAAACAGACTTAGCAGGAAGAATTCTACAGTGGGCAGTCAAGTTATCCAAAATCGATCTTCGACATAAAGCTCAGACAGCCATTAAATCACAGTATCTGGCCGACTTTATTATAGAGTACACTGACATCCCGGGAAATCCTACAAAATGGAAACTCTACATGGATGACTCTTCAAATAAAACCGGGAGTGGTACAGGCGTAATTATATAAAGCGATCAGGGAAGCCAAATCAAGCTAAATGACCAAGCTGAATACGAGGCACTACTCGCTGGTTTAAGGCTAGCTAAGAAGGTAGGAGCTTACCATGTCCAGTGATTCACAAGTAGTCACCTCACAAATAGAAGGGAGCAACGAAGCTGAGGATCCCACCATGAAAAAATACCTCGGGTAATTCGGGGGACCCTGGACAAAACTAGAGAACAGCTCGGACAATTCGGGGGACCCTGGACAAAAACAGAAAACAGCTCGAACATTTCGGGGAATATAAAGTCCGACACATACCTCGGGAGCAGAATGCCCGAGCTGATGCACTTTCAAAATCAGCCAGTACCAACAGCACGGACAATTCAGGGAATATGAAGTTCGACACATACCTCGGGTGCAGAATGCCTGAGCTGATGCATTTTCAAAACTAGCCAACACCAAACCAGGAGGCAATAACAGAAGCCTCATCCAGGCTACATTACAAGACCACAACAAGGAAGGAAAAAAAACCCTCTCCTCAGAGTCTGGCGACACCAGCTCATAATTCTTCTCCTCATCCCTATCCCTACAAATTCTACGGAACCTCCTAAGTCGCACACAGTACTCAGGGTCAGCCACAGTAACACGCATTAAAACTATGGAATCCAATCGATCAGACATGCCGTCCGGGATCTTAGTAGACATCTCAGCAATATTTTTTCAAGAAGACATAGGTCAACCATGGGGTTATTACCAAACAACTCAGAAAAATAAGGAAACAACTCGGACAATAACAGCAAAACATCATATGTCAGATACAGCAGTAAAAGAGAAACTCCAGAACTCACACGAAAGTCCAGGGGTACCCTTTGGAGGCAACAATAGGGCAAGAACACAGAGAAGATAAGCCGACAATCTATACCCAAACAGTCCGAACACCTCTCAGACAAAAGGTCAAAACAAAAGCTAGAACTTTTGTACAAAAGGAGTCAGGCAATGATGAAAAGAAACAGGAACAGCAACAAAACCCTAAAAGCCCACATTCTTCTCAAAGGCGAATGACAAAAGAAGAAGTCGGACCAAACGAAAGCTACAGCTGGACCGACAAGAAGAAGTCGGACCAACGAAAGCAACAGCTTGGACCGACAAGAAGAAGTCGGACCAACGAAAGCTATAGCTTGGACCGATAAGAAGAAGTCGGACCAACAAAAGCTACAGCTTGGACCGATAATAAGAAGTCGGACCAACAAAAAACGTGCGCTAAAACGGACATAGCTCCGCCCAAAAAGCCACGGCTCCACGACAAGGCTATCAAAATTGTTCAGAATGACTAAAAAGTGTTCTACGAAAACACTAAAAGGTCATCGGACAAATTAGCCCCAAGGACCACCTCGACCAAGCAGAAAGTGGACAAAATCAGAAGTGATCAAAAGAGGTCGGACAACAAAGTACCGACACTCTACAAAGATCCACAAAAATGGACAAAGACATCTCGCAAACGGCCAGAGGAAGGTCAGGAATGTTTTGCTAAAATGTACGAAGTCTTGAAAAAAGACACTACTTAAAAAGCGAAAAGCACAGCCTCAAAGACAGAGCTAAAAAGTCATCCAAACAAACTATAAAAAGGTTCCCCATCGGAACACTACCTGAAAAGTTGTTGGATTATGACTAAAAAGCCCGAACAGCAAAGACAAACAAGTCGGAAGAATGCTGAAAAGTCCCCTCAACAAAGTAAAAGGGGCAATACCAGACTCGCACAAGGAGAAACTACTCAAATATTGACCAAAGTCAGGATGCTTGAGCACGACTTCTCCGAAGAGATCGAAACTCTGAAAGCACAGTCTCACGGAAAAGTCCGAACTCAAGCAGGGGCAAAGTCATACAGGTCGACGTCAGCTAAAGAAGAGGCGCAAGTACGACTTCAAAAAAGAACAAGCCAAAAGGTTGGGAAACAACTTAAGGCTCAAATGCGCTTAGCCAAAAAGGATACAACTCCACTCAAAGAAGGCACAATCTCAAACAGGGCTACGAACATCATCCAAGACTAAAAAAAAGGTTCTATATAAAGAACACTAAAAAGTCATTAGACAAATCACTAAAAGTCCAGACATCAAGCCGCAAGGACAACTTCGCCAAAGCAGAGGGTTGTCAACACAAACTTAAAGCAAGGCGTGATCCAGAAAGCAAGGGTAGAAAACCCACGCTACCACTCAAAAGAGGTTGGACTGTGAAGTGCCAAACCTCTAGAAAATCTGCAAGATTGCAAAGCAATGAAGAAACAAGCAAGACAGATGCTTGAGCACTACTTCCAAAGAGATCGAAGCTCTGAAAAGCACGATCTCATGGAAAGATCGAACTCAAGCAGGGGCACTGTTCATACCCTGGGTCAAGCTGTCCGACCCAGGATGTTTAGTGACAAGCCGACCAACCTCTTCAGGTCAGACTATCCGACCTCTTCTCAAAGAGCTCGGCCAAATCACCAAAGGAGCCCAAAGCAGGCCCAAAACGAAGGAATACAGCCCAATCTAAAGGCAGCCAAAGCCCAGAAAGATAAAGGCGGTTTCCCTAAAGATAAGATGACCTCACTCAAAGATAAAGATAAGATAAGATAAGATAACTATCTTATCTCAGATAAGATAACTATCTTATCTCCAGAAAGGTCACTCCTCACCATTATAAATACACTGGAGCACCCAGGTATAACTCATACTCTGATTCTACTCAATACCTACTTAATACCCTTGCTAACTTAAGCATCGGAGTCCCTTGCAGGTACCCCCCACCCTCCGGAGACGAAGGATCAGCATCATCACCAAGACCAACGAGTCGGACACAGCGACTCCGATCACCATTATCAAGATCGGACTCCGCAGCTCCGACCAGCATAGAAGATCTCGTCCGAGATCGACCTCTAGTTTCAGGTAACCCTCGGAACAAAGCCCAAGCAAAAAATCCTTGAGAAGGTTGTGGAAAAAACTCCTATGATCTCTGAAGCTTTTAATTCTCATCCTCTTTCTCACAAATCTCATTCCCAAAATCCTGAAATGGAAGCCATGGAAGCAGGCATGCTTGAGAGTATGCTGGCTATACAAGAACAACAATGGGAAGCTTTAGAAGTAGCTAAAATGCTGAGAATTAAACCTGGGAACCAAGTTCTTGTGTGGGAGGATACCAGCAACGCTATCAAGCAAGTGGATGCAATGGGTAAAGTGATAGTAAAAGACAAAAAAGTTCCACCAGAGAAACCTCCGAATGAAGCTACAATGAAAACGGGAGCCACCGATAAGGGAAAGGAGAGGATGTCTCCAGGGAGAAGCGGTAAGGCCGGAGAGGTGATCGCTAATGCTTAATTTGGTTAGGTCTTTTTTACTCCCTTTCTCCTTTTATTCAGTTATCATGAATTTTTTGGGTTGGAATTCCCGTGGTGCTGGGGGAAGAATTTTTTTTATCTTATTCAAGACTTGAAAAGAGAGTATAGTGCTAGTTTCATTGTTTTAACTGAGACCCATATTAGTGGTGATAGAGAAAAAGTTATTCGTGATAGAATAGGTTTAGATGAGAGTTTTATAATGGAAGCTAGAAGGCAGTCAGTGGCATATGGTGTTTGTGGGATAAGGATATCTAGAATGTTGAAGTCTTATATCATAGTATGTAGTTTATTCATCTTAAAGTTGCTAGCGGCTCTTCTCCTCCTTGGCTTTTCATTGCGGCTTATGGCAATCCACAAAGGCTCTTCTGCAAAACTCTATAGGATAGCTTGAGAACTCTGGAGTCTGATATCAACTTACCTTGGTGCCTGATGGACGATTTTAATGCATTGATGCATGACTATGAAAGAAAGGGTGGTGCAACTAGGCAGCAGTATGGGGCGTGCCCAGATTTCAAGGAATACATCTCTGGCTGCGGGTTACTGGATTTGGGTTATGTTGGGTGGCCCTTTACTTGGAAGAGGAAAAACCTTGTTGAGAGACTAGATAGAGGTCTTTGACTCTTTGTAATCTGGAGTTTCAAATTGTCTTCCCTGAGGCTAGAATCAAACATCTCCCTATGCTTAAATTTTACCATACTACACTCCTTCTCTTCCTTACTCTGACTCTTGCACCTAATAGAGGCAGGAGACCTTTTATATTTGTAGCAGCAGCCTAGCTTAATTATCCTGACTTTGAAGACTTTTTGGGAACAAAATTGGGAGTACAAAGACTCTTGGGTTAATTGTATAAATGACTTTCAAAAATCTTTGAGGATTTGGAACCATCATATTTTTAAGAATATTTAGTTCGAGAAGAACTGCATCTTAAAAAGGCTCTATGGAATTACCAATAGTCTTAATACGAACAATAATCGTTTTTTGGAAAAACTTGAAATGGATTTATGGCAGGAGTATGCGGATATTCTTGATCAAGAGGAGTTACTTTAGTTTTAAAATCTAGATGCAAATGGATTGAGTTTGGAGATAGGAATACCAAGTATTTTCATGGTACAACTATGGCTAGAAGAAGAAGAAACAAAATTGAATCCCTTCAAGATGAGCATAATAATTGGGTTTCCGAAAAAAAAAGACTCTTGAGGAGATGGCCATTACCTTTTATACTAATTTATATAAGGATGATGTGTCGAGTGTTCCCTTTGTCCTCAAGCATGTATTTCCTCCTCTTAGTCAATTTAAGCTTGTTGCCCTCAACATCAACGTCTCTACTGAGAAAATTAGAAAATCGTTATTTAGCATGGGGGCCCTTAAAGCACCGGGTAAAAATGGTATCCAAGTTGTCTTTTATAAAAGTAAGTGGGACATAGTGGGGGCTGGGGGCTGACTTCTGCGATTTGATCAAAGGCATCTTCAGGGATCCCCAAAGAGTAGCAAAGATAAATGAAACTCTTATTACTCTTATTTTGAAAGTAGAACCTGTGACTTTCCTAAAGAAAAGGCATCCGATTAGCTTGTGTAATGTCACTTATAAGATTATTACTAAAATCTTGTCTAGAAGACTTAGAAGGATGATGGAGCAGCTAGTAGTGCCTAATCAGTGTAGCTTTGTTTCGGTTGTCATAGTTCTGATAACATTATCATATCTCAAGAGGTTATTTAATCGATGAGGAGCAAGAAAGGGTGAATAGCGATTAAAATTGATCTTGAGAAAGTATATGACACACTAAAATAGAGTTTCATCAAAGATATCTTAGAGGATATTGGCTTCCCTCAGCTTTTTATTCAACTAGTCTACACTTGAATTATGACTGCTAGATTGAGGGTTTTGTGGAATGGAAAAACCTTGGATGATATCTCTCCCTCTAGAGGTGTAACGGCCTAGTCCCAAAAAATCGGTACTTTTTCGGGATCAAACATAATTTTTATGGAATTTTTAGAGATTTTATTGCATAAGCACCTCTACGACACAGGTGTTGTGTCATTATCCTAAGCCATGGCCTCCCTTGGAATCATCATAATCATCATTTTAGCTTCTTGAACAAGCTAGACTTCCATAAAATTTTCATGAAAATATAAAGTTTCAACTTTTGTTCTCTCTTAAACTAAAACTCCATTAAAAAATCTAAATTGATTAAAGTGACCGCCTCATCTTCCTCTTCTCAACCATACCATTTCTCTCAAGGTAAGGTAAGGTATGATGATAGTTCATCACCATGTATGGTTCGGCCATAGCGAAAACTACGGTAACCATGATCATGTTTTCTCTTAGAATCTCTTGATCACTTATCTTGGGCTTCAAGTAATTGTGATTTCCAAAAGCCTTGAGGTGAGAAAATCCTTCTTTTTATCACCATGAAGCTTCAGCCTCCATGGTACATATAATTATAAAGTTGTTTTTTATGTTAAATTAGGCGTAAAAGTGCTTTGAAAGCTTGCTCTTGGTTTGGTTTTTTTGGAGAGCTACAAAAGAGGTAAGGTTTGGTAAACTAATTAATGATTGATTGTATTCTTGAAATGTAAAATCAGATTTCGTTGTTGGTGCTTGAATTTAAATGTTTATATGATGATTTTATCATGAAATCTTGTTGTTTTATTGCTTGGAAGTCAAGCTATTTTGAGGTTGTTGTTGCTGAAACCGTGGGTTTTCAGCCTTGATATCTATGTGTTTTCATGTGATTTTTGTAGGTTTGGATGGCAGAAAACATTGCTCTTTGATTTGGTGAAAATCGAGTATAATCGGTTAAAAAATATTGAAAAACTAGTTAAAAATCAAGTGAGAATTTGATGAATTTTTGAAGAAACCTTTTTGGTCCCTTGAAGAACAAGAAATCCTTGGTTTTTAATTGTTTTGGAGTCAAATTATAATTATTAAAAAGTTTGGGGTTGAAATTTCATTAGTATAAAGTTAAGGGGTCAAAGTATACACATTAAAAGTTCGGGGGTCAAAATATATTTTTTGAAAGTTTGAATAAAATATTAATAAAAAAGTAATTTTTTAAAAAAACCTTAGAAAGACAAGTTTAAGCCTAGAATTCCCTAATTCCCTTTATAAAACACCTAGGGGAAGGTGTAAGAGAAGGGATAGGGTTATGAAAGATAATAAAACAAGATTCAAGAACTCGAGAACATGTTAGTAAGAAAAGAAGTTAAAAATTATATAGTAGTGGGCTTAGCCTTACAGAATAAACACATAACTGCAAAATAAGGTTACAGTGAAGTTGTGATGTTTGATTTATGATAATGTGGTAATGACAAAGATGATTGTTGTGAGCCGAAAAGTATGGTTATATGTGATTTATGAGCCTTTAGGCGATACATGAGAATATTGTATGGGGACGCCCGTATTGTGTTGTTGCTTTCCAGATAGGCGGTAGTAGAGAATGGGCATGGACGATATAAACAAACTTAACTATAAACTCTGACCTTACTAAGAACTCCCCAATTCTTACCCCTTACTTCTCTACAGATGGACACGGGAGTTCTATTTTACGAGGTTGATCATCCTTATATCCATGAGGACTTAGTGCGTGGTGAGTATTATATCTATTGTGTGGCACCTTGTGTACGTAATTATGTAGTATGTGGTAGAACTTTTTAGCATCCTATTAATACACCTTTCTTTGATTCCGATGCACCCTTTGACTTTCCTCTTTTTTGCTGCATTCTAGAGGACCTAGGATACTTCATCCTAAGGAACAGATGCCTCCTCCACCTAATTATCCTCCACCACCAGACCCTCCTCTACCTGATGAGCCTATTCTGGCACAGGCCATTCATGAGGCACCTCCTTCACCTTTTGTTCTTGATGAGTGGGCATCTTTTGTGTGTGTATGTGTGTGTGTGTGTGTGTGTGTGTGTGTGTGTGTGTGTGTGTGTGTGTGTGTGTGTGTGTGTGTGTGTGTGTGTGTGTGTGTGTGTGTGTGTGTGTGTGTGTGTGTGTGTGTGTGTGTGTGTGTGTGTGTCACTAACTGAGGGATATTGTATCATAGTTTTGTACTTGTATGACTAAAATACTCTTGTATCATGATGTATATTATTAGTGTGATATTTTATACTTTACTTTTTACTATTCTTTGAGTGTGTATGATTATGTTTCCTATTATATTGTGTGTGTGTAATTCTAATCCTCAGTTTTGCTTGATCACTCTAAATCATTGCTATTTTAAAAAAAGTTACTCATAAGCTCGCAAGGTGTTAACAACGAACAAGCTTATATTTATTAAAACTACTTAAATTTAGGAAAATAAGTTGGTAACATTTAGCTTCTAGTATGATCGTGACATACTGGAAATTGGGCCGTTACAAGAGGCATTCGTCAAGGAGATCCCATATCACCGTATATTTTTGTACTTTGCATGGAGCAGCTATCTCAACTTATTAATGCGACAATTGAGCATAATCTTTGGAAGCCAATTCGAGTAGGAATTAATGGTTCTAACCTCTCACACTTATGTTTCGCTGATGACCTTATCATTTTCTCCGAAGTTAATATGGATCAAGTAGAGGTGATAAACAGGGTGTTGGCAAATTTTTGTGATAGATCTGGGCAGAAGGTAAACAATGAGAATACTAGAATTTATTTTTCTGATAATGTGTGTCATAATGTTAGAATTGAGAATAGTGAAGCCTTGCTATTCACGAGAACGGACAATTTGGGAAATATTTCGGAGTACTTCTTCTCCATTCTAAGGTTACCAAAGATACTTATCAAGAGATCATTGATGCGTGAGCATCTTGTCTATCTTTTCCTAGTGAATTTGCACTTAAATTGTTGAGTTTAATTAAGAATTAATTATATTTTAGCCACTATGGATGCTATTTTGAGTTTTGGGAAATTTTATCTATTACAGGTAGCATTCGGCGGAATTTGATGGAGTTTTTGCAGCACAAGAATCAAAGGAGATGGCTGTGAGGAGCGACGCGCACGCGTCAGTTCCACGGCGATGCATGCGCGTGACTGACGCACACGCGTGAATTGAAAATTTGCTAAGTGACGCGTCCGCGTGACCGACGCGTCCGCGTGACATGCGAAGAAGACCAGCGACGCATATGTGTGACTGACGCGTACGCGTGACGTGCGCGATCTGCAAAAGTTACAGAAATCGCTGGCGTGGATTTTGGGCCGCGTTTTGACCCAGTTTCTGGCCCAGAAAACACATATTAGAAGCTGCAGAATGGACAAATCAAGTGGTCCCCACCCATCAGCTGAAGACTTGTTAATTAATTCAAATTTAAATTTAAATCTTAATTTTTAGGAAAAGATATTATTTTTAAATTTAGATAATTAGATTTTAAAATAATTAGGATTAGTTATAAATAAGAACTCTATACATTTAGATAGGGTACACACATAATTTTTACCAGAACTCTTATTTTTCTTCTCTGGATCATGAGCAACTAATCCTTCATTGTTAAGGTTAGGAGCTCTGTCTATTTTCATGGATTGATTCGTTTGATCTTTTTAATTTAATTCATTTCTTGATTTATATTTCAATAATTGTTTTCGTTCTTTATTTTATGAATATGGGTGGAACGGAAGTATGACCCATGTTCTAATTGAGTTCTTGTAAAACTTAGAAAAGCTCTTTACTTGAACAACAGCTTGAAGACATATTATACTGAATTTTTAATTGTTTGTATTTAACGGGATACGTGACATATAATCCCCTTATTTGTGGATAATTAGGATTCTTTTGGCATATAAACTAGAAATTGATCATCACCCTCTAATTGGAATTAATTGACCAAGGGATTGGCAATTAATGAATTTTAGAGGAGACTAGGAAGGTCTAAGGAATTAGGGTCTAGTCACATATAGTTTGCCATGAAATTAAATCTTGCATGATTAAATTAATTAGTAATAAAAGTTAATCCGGAAAATAGATAACTCTGAAACCTTAACTGCTTTCTCAATACTTTATTCTCAACTTATTTATCTGCCTGTCTTTAATATTCCAAATTTGTTGTTTAATGCCCTTTGAATATCTCAAAACCATTTTCTGCTTGCCTAACTAAGTTAATGCTATCAAACACTATTGTTGCTTGATCCATCAATCCTCGTGGGATCGACCCTTACTCACGTAAAGTATTACTTGGTACGACCCGGTACACTTGCCGGTTAGTAGTTGTGGGTTAGAAAATACCGCATCAAGTTTTTGGCGCCGTTGCCGGGGATTGATAATGATTAACAACTATTAGTTGTTTGATTGTTTAGATTAGGCATTTTATTTTTAATTTTATTAAAAATATTTTTTTAAAAAAATAATTTCGAAAAAAAATTTTTAAAAAAATATATTTTTTCTCTTATTTTAGGTGAACCCCCCTTCCCCTGTTTCGTTTTAATTTTTTTTCTTTTATTACTTGATTTTTGAAAAAAAAATATATTTTAATTAAATTTTAAATTTTCAAAAAAATTCAAAAAAAATAAATTTTTAAATAAATAAATAGCACTAATATCTTTCTTAATTTCTGAAATTAAGTTTGATGTTACCTGGTTATTTGTTCTATTTATTTATTTATTTATTTAGTATTATTTTATTATTTTATACAGATTACCTCACTGGGAATTTTCTATACTCTGACGTAGAGATTCCCATCTTTTCTTGTTTGCTGTTTGTTTATGCGCAGGAACAGAGACAAAGAACATCTCTTAGGCTTTGATCCTGAACCTGAAAGGACTTTCAGGCGGTGTTTACAACAAGCAAGACTTTACAAGGCTGCAGAATCCACTATGGATCCGACTAATACTGAGAATGCCAATGCAGCAAATCCGAATGGGAATGAAAAACAAAGGAGAGTACTTGGCTCTTTCTCTGCTCCTACTGCAGATCTGTATGGAAAGAGCATTGTGGTGCCTCCTATTATTGCGAACAACTTTGAGTTGAAGCCTCAACTGGTCACTCTAGTACAACAAAACTGCCAGTATCACGGTCTTCCCCACGAAGACCCAAATCAGTTTCTAGCTTCCTGCAAATTTGTGATACTGTGAAGACAAATAGAGTGAACCCAGATGTGTACAAACTCATGCTCTTCCCAACCCAAGGAGAGTTTGGACACTTGGAACAAGGTGGTTACTGAGTTTCTCATTAAATTTTTCCCACCAAAGAAGCTGACTAAGCTTAGGATGGAGGTTCAGACCTTCAGACAGAAGGATAGTGAAACTCTGTATGAAGCTTGGGAGAGATACAAGCTACTGACTAGGCAATGCTCTCCAGACATGTTTTCCAAATGGACTCAACTTGATATCTTTTATGAAGGCTTGGGTGAAATGTCCAAGATGTGCCTAGACAATTCTGTAGGAGGTTCATTGCACAAGAAGAAGACACCAGAGGAGACTATTGAGCTGATTAAATTGGTTGCAAGCAACCAATATTTATACTCCTCTAACAGGAATCCTGTAAATTCTGAAACCCCTCATAAGAGAGGCGTGTTGGAAGTAGATGCTATTAATGCTCTTCTTGCTCAGAACAAGCTGATGTCTCAGCAAATAAATCTACTTACTCAACAGATAGGTGGCATGCAAGTCTCAGCTATCAACACCCAAAATCCACCACAGGAAGTCTCCTAGGACATGACAGGTAATTTTGTGCAAAATGATAATTATGATTATGCTCAACCTTCTTTTGAACAGGTGAATTACATGGGGAGTGGTCCTAGGAATCCCAACAATGATCCATATTCTAAGACATACAACCAGGGATGGAGGAATCACCCAAATTTTAGATAGAGGGATCAACCTCAGAGACCTCAGAACTTCAACAATAATTCTCAGGGCGGTTTCCAATAGAACAATGATTTGGAAGCAATATTAACAGGTTTTAGACAGGAAACCAGAGCATCCATCAAGAACCTGGAGATTCAAATGGGTCAAATAGCCACCAGAGTTAATGAAATTGATCAGAGGACCACTAATAGCCTTCCTAGTAACACAATTCCAAATCTAAGAGAGGAATGCAAGGCTATCTCCGTGATAAGTGGACAAGTGGCAAGTACGGAAGCACAAGTTATGCAGAAAACCAGAGCCTCCATTAGAAATTTAGAGGTTCTAGTGGGCCAACTGAGCAAGCAAATACTTGAGAGGTCTGCAAGTACATTTCAAGGTGATACAGTGGTGAACCCAGGAGAAGATTGCAAGGTTATTCAATTGAGAAGTGGTAAAGTAGCTGGCTCTGAGACCAAGGCCAATGAAGAATTAGTTGAAAAGGAAGCTCCAGAGGAGAAGAAGGGAGAATTGGAGCACGCCCCTCCAAAGCGTGCAGACAACCCATTCCTGGATTCTCTTGACACTTATCCTACTTTGCCAAAGGCTCCTGAGTACAAGCCTAAAATGCCATATCCTCAGAGACTTCAAAAGGAGACCAAGGATAAGTAGTTCTCAAAGTTTTTAGAAATCTTCAGAAAGTTACAAATCAATATTCCTTTTGCTAAGGTTTTGAAGCAAATGCCTATCTATGTCAAGTTCATGAAGGAGCTGTTGTCAAAGAAAAAGCGTTTAAAGGGAGATGACACAGTAGTCCTGACTAAGGAATGTAGTGCTGTCATTCAGAATAACTTGCCAAGGAAGATGCCAGATCCAGGGAGCTTTCAAATTCCATGCACCATTGGGAGCATAACCTTTGAGAAAGCCCTATGTGATATGGGGGCAAGCATAAATCTAATGCCCTTATCTGTGATGAAGAAGCTGCAAATCCAAGAGGCACAACCCACAAAGATAGCATTACAGATGGCAAACAAATCTATGAAGCCTGCATACGGATTAGTGGAGAATATCCTGGTCAAAGTGGGTAAGTTCTTCCTCCCAGCAAACTTTGTGATTCTTGACACGGGGGAGGATGAGAATGCCTCTATAATTCTAGGAAGACCATTCCTAGCCACTGGAAGAGCTCTGATTGATGTAGAAGTGGGTGAATTAGTGCTTAGAGTGCATAATGAGAAACTGGTCTTTCATGTCTTCAAAGATATACAGCCAACAGGTGAAGAAGAGAGGTGCATGCAGGCTGAGCTTATTGATCCAAACCTTCAAAAACCCCCTGATGATACACAGCAGAATCTGCAGCTCAAGCCTCCCATGGTAACAATCAATAAAATTTCTCCTGACATCAAACCTAAGTTTGGTGTTGGGAATGCATCATCTACTAAGGAGGAGGTTCCCAAAAAGAAGAAAGTACCCAGAGGATGGAGAAACAAAAAGATCCCCACTGAAGGTTTCTCCCCATGAATCAAGGTGGTGTTGACCAGCAATCCAGCATGGGTTTATACAGTAATCAGAATCCTCTCTCTGGAGCATATTGAGCTACGTTATGGAGACACAGGAAAGAAGTTCAAAGTAAGGGGTGAAGATCTGAGCCCCTATGATCCTCCTCCTTAGAGGAGCTGACCGTCAAGCTAGTGACGATAAAGAAGCGCTTGTCGGGAGGCAACCCGATAATTTCGTATCCTTAGTTATTTTTCGTAGTAGTACTTTTCTTACTTGTTTGATTTTTACTGAGTTCTTACTAATTTTCTGATCATACAGCTATTTTATCACAGGAACCGAACACCTCAAGCTTGGTATATAATTCAAAAAAAATGCATACGACGCGCAAGCGTCACTGACGCGAACGCGTCGAACATGTGTAAGTGAAAAATAAAATTTGATAGAGAGTTGAGTGGGAATGGCGCCGGAACCAAGCCTTTAGCACAAACAACCCACGCGTCCGCGTACCTCACGCGTGCGCGTCGTTTGTGATTTTTGCCATTCACGCAGGCACGTCACTGACGCGTACGCGTGACCTGCAAAATCGACGTAAAGGAGTGTTTGACAGAGAGTTGCACTGGCTTCGGGTAGGAAGTGTGCTAAAAGCACAAGTTAGAGCACGCGGACGCGTGACTGACGCGTTCGCGTCAGTTGCACATATAGCCATCCACGCGAGCGCGTGCATGACGCGAACGTGTAGTATGAATAATTGGCTCCCAAGCCATGCAAACAGAAACTTGCGCGAGCGCGCGGCTGGCTTCACGCGAATCGCACAAAATCCATGGCACGCGGACGCGTGCCTGACGCTAACGCGTCATTATGAAGAATGCGCTTCTATTATTTTATCCTTTTATTTTTCTCTCCTCATAATCTTCGTCTCTTCTATTTTCAGTTCTTCTTTGCTTGAGGACTAGCATACCTTTAAGTTTGGTGTTGTTGGACGCTGCGCTTACTAGTTTTCTGGCACAAAAGGGAGGCGAATCAACTTTACTGAGGAACACAACATGAAGAATTAAGCAACCGCTATGATAACTAAGGTGGTTGAGTTCCTTTCATTTTTTATTCCTCCCCTCTTTTTCTATGTTATGTTCCAGCTTTCTGCTATTTTGCTTTGATTGTTGCATGATCCTTTATTAGTTAGAATCTTAGGACTAGTTTAGTTTTCTTTTAATTGCTTTAATGCTAAAAAGATGTTTCATATACCACTCACTGAACTTGAATCTAAAAAGAAAAGAAAAATAAGTGATGTATTGCATGAGAAATTGAGTTAATTTTAAGAATAGTCTGATTTACTTAAAGGTGGTGGTATTTTCTGTGATTTTTGAATGCATGATATGAACAGTGCATATTTGAATTTGAATCAAGGGATGTTAATGTATAAGGAACAGGAATTTAGAGAATTATTATGACCTCTCTGAAATTTAGAAAAATTTAATCCTTGAAGCAAAAGAAACAGCAAAAAAAATTAATAAATAAAAGCAAGGTCCAAGGCTCTGAGCATCAATGACTAGGGAGGTCAGACATGATTAAAAGCTCAAAGAGTTGTTTCACTAGTCATATTCTTGTGGTGTGATTGTGTCAAGTAATCCTTGAGACAGAACACTTAAAGTCGAGACCAAGCACATTTAACAAGAGTATGCCAAAGGCTTTGAGCACCCATGTCTGGGAGTAACTGAAAGAAAAATCAGGACTCAAGGAGAGTCCCCCAGTTAAGTGCTTGTGGTGTTTCTGTGTCAAGTAACACTTGAAACAAAACATTTAAAGTCACGACTAGGCTCAAGGTGCAAAGCACCAAAGAAAAATAAATTAAAGTAAATTTTGTTGTGTTCAAGGATTAAACTGAAATATAAAAGATCAAGGAATTCATAATATTATCTGGATTCAAATTCCGAATGACATTAACATTCTTCTGATTCAAAGGAGAGTGAGATGCCAAAGCTATTCAGGAATACAGTTGTAAACCCCACTATAAAAAGAGACACGAGCTTAATCGAACTCTCATTCTCATGCAAATTCACATCATAAGCTTATATTAGTTTTGGTTGCTTGAGGACAAGCAACAGTTTAAGTTTGGTGTTGTGATGCGTGAGCATCTTGTCTATCTTTTCCTAGTGAATTTGCACTTAAATTGTTGAGTTTAATTAAGAATTAATTATATTTTAGCCACTATGGATGATATTTTGAGTCTTGGGAAATTTTATCTATTACAGGTAGCATTCGGCGAAATTTGATGGAGTTTTTGCAGCACAAGAATCAAAAGAGATGGCTGCGAGGAGCGACGCGCACGCGTGCCTGACGCGTGCGCGTGATCTGGAAGTTTCCACAGCGACGCGTGCGTCTGACTGACGCGCACGCGTGAATTGAAGATTTGCTCAGTGACGTGTCCGCGTGATCGACGCGAATGTGTGACTTGCAAAGAAGACCAGCGACGCGTACGCGTGACTGACGCGTACGCGTGACGTGCGCGATCTGCAAAAGTTACAAAAATCGCTGGCGTGGATTTTGGGCCGCGTTTTGACCCAGTTTCTGGCCTAGAAAATACATATTAGAAGCTGCAGAATTGACAAATCAAGTGGACCCCACCCATCAGCTGAAGACTTGTTAATTAATTCAAATTTAAATTCAAATCTTAATTTTTAGGAAAAGATATTATTTTTAATTTTAGATAATTAGATTTTAAAATAATTAGGATTAGTTATAAATAAGAACTCTGTACATTTAGACAGGGTACACACATAATTTTTACCAGAACTCTTATTTTTCTTCTCTGGACCATGAGCAACTAATCCTTCATTGTTAAGGTTAGGAGCTCTATCTATTTTCATGGATTGATTCGTTTGATCTTTTTAATTTAATTCATGTCTTGATTTATATTTCAATAATTGTTTTCGTTCTTTATTTTATGAATATGAGTGGAACGGAAGTATGACTCATGTTCTAATTGAGTTCTTGTAAAACTTGGAAAAGCTCTTTACTTGAACAATAGCTTGAAAACATATTATACTAAATTTTTAATTGTTTGTATTTAACGGGATACATGACATATAATCCCTTTATTTATGGATAATTAGGATTCTTTTGGCATATAAACTAGAAATTGATCATCACCCTCTAATTGGAATTAATTGACCAAGGGATTGGCAATTAATGAATTTTAGAGGAGACTAGGAAGGTCTAAGGAATTAGGGTCTAGTCACATATAGTTTGCCATGAAATTAAATCTTGCATGATTAAATTAATTAGTAATAAAAGTTAATCCGGAAAATAGATAACTCTGAAACCTTAACTGCTTTCTCAATACTTTATTCTCAACTTATTTATCTGCCTGTCTTTAATATTCCAAATTTGCTGTTTAATGCTCTTTGAATATCTCAAAACCATTTTTTGCTTGCCTAACTAAGTTAATCCTATCAAACACTATTGTTGCTTGATCCATCAATCCTCGTGGAATTGACCCTTACTCACGTAAGGTATTATTTGGTACGACCCGGTGTACTTGTCGGTTAGTAGTTGTGGGTTAGAAAATACCGCATCAATCATCGACATTATGAACTCTAGGCTCAATAATTGGAAAGCCTCTTCTTTATCCCTAGTATGTAGAACCACGTTGGTGAGATCTATCCTTTCTACTATTTCTAGTTATATTATGCAAACTACTGTTTTACCTATGTTTACTTATAATATCATTAATCGAAAATACAGGAATTTTTTGTGGGGTATCTCAGAGCAGTCTAAGAAAGTGCATCTCCTAAAGTCTAGTTATATCATGCTATCCAACCTCTAAAGTCTACTTATTTGAATTTATCTTTAAATGATTTCTTATTCGTTTCAAGTGGCTGGGATGTAGATAGTCTAAGGAACTCGCTGCTGGCTTATTTGGTTGATAAGATTTTGTGCATCTCTCTACCGTCTCCTTGGAAGAACTCGGATAGGATTGCCTGGTATCTCTCATTGGATGGCAATTTCACCTTGAAGATAACTTACAATTCTTTGGAAGATGCTCTTGTTGTTCCTGATCATTTGTTTAAATTGGTTTGGAATTGGAAGGGTTCGGAGAAGATTAGATCTTTTATATGGCTAGCAAGTCAGAATGTCATCCTTTCAAATATAGAGGTATAGAAGACATATGAGCCCATCAGCAATGTGTCTAAAAATGCAGCTGGAATGAAAAGACTACTCTTCATATTCAAAGGGATTGTCTCTTTACAATTGTGATTTGTCAAACATTGATACCTCCATTCAAGAATAATCATTTCTTCACCCATAACCTCAGGAATTGATTTATTAGCAATTTATCTACCAAAGAGCAATGGTCTTGTTTGTTTGGTGATACTACTTCTTATCTCTGGCACTTTCATAATAAGCTAGTCTTTGATGAAAAAGTTACCGTCTTGATGTCTGCCATTGCTGCCATGAAAACTAGAATGAATGAGAATTACAATTGTTTGAAGCTGAGTGTTTCTCACTTAAAGACTAACTCATATTCGAACTACCTCAAAAAATGAATGCCTCTTCAAGATAGTTACATTAAGATGAATGTTGATGGATCATTCTATGGTAGTAATAATCATGCAGCTTGTGGAGAAATCTTTTGAGACCACCTTGGGAGGTTCATCAAAGCTTTCTCCTATAATATTAGAAGTTGCTCCATAACTCATGCTGAGATTTGGGGGTCATTTGAAAACTTTCAAATTGCTGTTGCAAATGAGCTTTAAAATCTTATTGTTGAATCAGATTCTTTAGTGGCAATTAGCTTGATCAGAAGTGGTTGCGCTTCCTCACACCCCTATTACTCTCTTATTGAAGATGTTAGAATCCATGTGGACCGAATCTAAAATTTAAGTTAGCACCATACTTTGTGGGAAGCCAATTGTGTTGCTGATTTATTAGCCAAGAAAGCTCAAGATTTTTCCTATAGTTTCCATATTTTTTATATTCTAACTCCTCATTTACAGCATGCCTTGGCATTGATGCTATGGAACCCTCGTGTTGACAGAAATTGCTTAGTTTGTTCCCCTGAGCACGGGAATATATATTCCCTATTATTTTTCTTTTTTCTATTTTCTCTTTGGGTCTCGACCCTTGATGTCTACAAAAAAAATAATATAAAAATAATTAAATTTTTACATAATAACAAAATACTAATAATCTTAATCAATTAAATTTAATATAGGATTAAATACGATTTTAGTCCTTAAAGTATAGGTCGTAAAATTTTTTCATCCTCAACCTTTTTTTGTATACAAAATCATCTCTAAGGTTTAAAATCAAGTTTTAAAATCATCATTTTAAACCAAATTATCCATAACAAAAAAATTATAAAATAAAAAAAAAAGAAAAAATAAGAGAAAGAGAGTGTTTCTGCTCCTGTGAAAGGAGAAGAAGCTATTCACGATCTACCTCTACTTCCGCTTCTGTGTCAAAAATTTAAAACCAAGTTAAACTTTAGGGACAATTTTAAAACCAAGTTAAACATTAGGGATCATTTTGTATGCAAAAAAAAAAGTTAGAGACAAAAAAAAATTTTAACCTATATCTTAGAGACTAAAATTATACTTAATCCTTTAATATATATTAATATTCAATTAAATTGAAAAGTAACAATTAAATATAATTAATACTTATATTAAATTTATCATAAAAACAATTTTCAGTTACAAATATTCATGGTGTATATACCACTTCATCTTCTTAAATATGTTGAGTAACATTTTTGCAATTATTACTAGATATCACACTCACTCATATGAAATTTTCCAAAAGATCTCCAAGTAAGTTTAACTTTGGTACAATAACATCTACTTATTAAGTATATATTCAAATATATCATATTAATAAAGTTCATTTGTAATTTTATATTATATTTTTTGTGTTTTTATTCTCAATTATTTTTAAGTCCATGTGATTCATTCATAAAAAGCATCACACCAGCAAATAATCAACTTATTTATCTAAAATTGATTATATTGGACAAATTAATTGAACATCCAACCAATTTAAATTGATTCAATATAACACTTTTAAATTTATACTACTGTATAGTATAATTAATTCAACTTTCCATACATCAAGCGCTTCTTAATCTAATTCCACATAATTATAATACCTAATATATATATATATATATAATATCAACATTCTCTCTATGAGAGTCACATAAAATACTAGCCAATTAATTATTGAAATTAACAAATTCATTAACAATTTCTTTAAACATAGGTGGCTAAAGGGAGATAAAAAAAAAAAACGTAAAAGATGTGGCTAAAAAAGGACACTGGTGTCGTGAAATTAGTTGATTTTTCTTTAAAAATGTGGTAACTAAAATGAGGTAAGTATTGATGGTAGATGAGTAGTTAGACCTGTGCATGTATACATGTTAAATGAGACAACTACATGCATTAAAATTGAAGATATTAGTATAAATTGATGTGTTTAAAAGAATATTTTTGACATTTTAAAATTTAAGTGGTAGAATGATAATTTTATTATGTTTAAAGATTTGAATACTAAAAAAATTATATCATGTTGGTGTTAAATAACAAGGAGATCAAGAGTTAGTCCCAAAAATAATAGTATTAAAATGACGGCAACTCATATGATCTATATTAGGCTAAGTCACGGTAGCAAGAGATTCAATAGTATTTTTAAGTCCAATGAAAGACACAAAATTTAGTAATTATTTTTGAATGAATATAGTCTATTTTTTAATTTATTTTATTGTTAAGATTTGTTAGAAGATTTAATTTAGTTCTGATTTACTTATTATTTTTTTAAGAATTTTAAATTTAAATCAATCTGATCTAATTCAATAAGATTAAATATGATTTAAATTAAGTTATCTTATCTTTAGGAGATTTAAAATAAGTTATATCATCTTATCTTTTAAACTAATCCGTTATGGGTCTACTTAAACACTTTTTGTGAGATAATTTATAGAATTTTTGATGAATAATAATTTTCAGTTTCTTTATGCACGTTTTTATTGTGTGATTAAGTGAGGTGAACGATTGCTTGTTGTATGAAGAAAATTGAAGGATTCAATCTAAAGTAATTCTGTATGTTAGTTTCATTTAATTTTCACCATTTGATCTATGTTGTTAAGGATAAGTTCTTTGAAGATCTAGTAGGAAATTCCTTACAGTGACCTAAAGTGTAATAGAAAAATTATTTTCTTCTATCATATCTATATCTATCCTTTTGTGCTTTTGCTATGTGTCTTTTCTTATTCCTTCTAATTTCGTTCGTATCTTCTTATTATCTAATATCAATTACAAGTTGTAGGTAAATTTTTATTTGTCTACACGTTCTAAAGTTCTTGTTTAGTCTCTTTATTTTATTTTTTGTTTCTGCAATTTTACTTTAGAACACATTAAAAAAACAAAAATTCTAAAAAAAAATCTTCTTGTAGTTTCTTTGTTTTATTTTTTATGTCTGTAATTTTACCTTACTGAATTCATAAACAAAACACACAAAAGAAAAGAAAAGAAAAATTTTGAAAAAAATAAAAAAAATAGTGCTCTTGAAGTGTAAAAAAAAGGAGAATATCATATCATTAACAATGTTGTTGATTTTAATTTTCATGAATCTAAAATTTGAAATTTGTTTTAAATTATTATGGGATATCAATTGGGATTGAAAATTCTTCCAGTGTCTCTATAACTCTAGAAACGTATTTATTTTTATTTTGTGTCATTTATCATATATCTGATTATTATTTTTTGTCAAATTTAGAGTTTTTATCATTAAATTTATCTTAGTTTGGTCTCTCTATTCGTTGATTCTTTACGTGTAACTTGTTAAAACAATCCAAGAATAAAAAAAACAATAGTGTAGTAAACTCAAAAGAGGATAAAAATTACAAATTGAGTGCAAATATAAGTGACCTAATTCAAGTTATACACGTGAGAATAGCATTGTGAGAAAGGATTTTAGGTTGCAAATTCTTGTATTTAAAGGAAGGAATGATGTTAAAGATTATTTCAAATGAAAAACGAATGTAGAGTCAATTTTTGCATGTTACATCTTTTTAGAGGAAAAGAAAGTTTGATTGGTAGATACCAAATTTTTTAAAATACTTGTATATGGTGGAATTGAGTTAGAAAAATCTAAAAGAAGGTATAAGAAAAGACTAATTTATAGTTGGGAGATTATGAAGAAAATCATGAAGAACTGGTTTGTGCCATCATCATACCACAACAAATTTTTTAAAAAATTTCATAAGTTGAAACAAGGTTTACAATCAGTGATAGAGTACCAAAAGAAGTTTTCATATTTAATAGTCAAGACTAATGTTAAAATAAGTTCTGAGGTTTTATGGACGATTTTTTACTGGATTAAATAGAAAATACAGATAAGGTCAAACTTCACTATTATGCAACAATGAATGATTTAATCTATTTGGCCATTGAAGTGGAGAAGCTGCATCAATTTATGACAATTTGATTTTCTTTGAACTTCAATTCTATGTGGTTCTACAGGAGCAAAGTTTATGGATAAGACAAAATTCAAAGTTTAACATTTCAAGAAGAATTTTATAGATCAACATAAGAAGAAGAGTTCTTCTAAGCTTATATTTAATTCTTCTTTAAAGCCAGTGATGAGAAAATTTGTTGAGTATAATGTAGAAGGAGATATGCACTTGGAGGAACTAAAAGTGCAGAATTTTTTAAATGGGTCTTTAGAATGTGAACAATTTGAAAAAACAGGAAAGAAAAGACAAGAATTTGAGAGAAAAAAATTGAAAGAGAGTGAATTTTTGAGTAAAAAAAATCAATGTTCGAGTAAAAGCGAGAGTTTCGAGAGAAAAGAAGAGAATAGTGAAAGAGAGGAGTTAACGAGAGAAAAAGAAATTGAGTGTAATAAACACACTTGTGAGAGAGTTCTAAAAAGTTCTAATTTAAACAAGAGTGTATTAGTATCATTGAAATTCAAAGAGTCTTTAATTTCTCATATATCTAACTACAAATTACCTAGTATTTTTATGTCAACTTTTCAAAATTTTAAAGATTCACTAATAAATTATAGAGGCATTAATGTGGATAAAAAAAAAGACAACTAATTCCAAATTTTGATAAGCAGTTACATAGAACATATCTCAAGTTTTCAACATATGACAAGGAGTAGTATGTTTTGCATTTGATAGTTCAAGAGATCTTGAACAAAAGGCATATAAAATGGAATAAGTTGCTAGATTATTTTTCATATGTGATAGAACAAGATAATGAGATTGTGATTGTTAATGAGTTATCCATAAGATATGATTTAATCACAAATCGTACTCCTAAATTTTTAGTATTTGATTAAATGAAGTATTTTCATACAACTAAATTTAATTTTTGTTCTATATTTGTTACTTGGGAGAATATTAATTTCAAGTGCCAACGTAAAATAAAAAGAATCTCAGATATGTTAACTATATATTTTTGTTGGCCTCATAGATGTAGGAACATTGGTGGACTTTATCATGATTTTATTGCAATGTAAGAAAGTTAAATCTCAAACTTTTTTAAATATGTTGTGCATTCCTCTGCTTATTTCTACACATAGATTGATATTTCTATAAATGTCTGCATAGTTTGCCTAGGGTTAAAAAACATAAATATATCATTAATTGTTTTGTATATAGATTTAATGTGATTGATATTTCTAATTGCTAGTCAATATATTAAAGATTTTACATACATTGTTGACTTATTTTCCAAAGAGTTTATTTATGTGTTAACTTATTATGCTGGTTTTTTTAATGTTTATATCATACATATTAAGGGTGTTTTAGATAATTTTGTGCGAGACATTAAGTGTATTCATAATTTTGATATTTATAACTCTATTAGGTGTTATTTGTGTAAAAAAAGTTGAAAAGATTGAACTTGCATATATGAGAGATATAGCCACAATTCAATGAATAAAAAAGAGCTATCAAATCATGGTATTTAAATCTAGAGATTGGTTTAGATTCTTTGGAGGGAAGAAGAGCTTCTCTTTTTTTAGAGAAAAACAACACTTGTTACTAGAGAAGACGATTCATTCTAAATGTTGGGATTATCAAGGACAATTCCAACAAGAATAATTTTTTTGGTAGGTATTATAATTCAATTGTATTTAGTATATCTAATTTTTCTCCTTTTAATATATATGCAGATTCGAAGACAAATCTTTTTTAAGGGGAAGAGAATGATACATGCTCAAGAGAGTATTTTTGGTATTTTAGAGATTAGGGACAAAATGATAATTTTGTCACGTTCAAAGACTTAAATACTAAAAGAATTATACCATGCCAATCTTGGACAACAAGGAGACTAAAAGTTCGTCCCAAAAATAGTGGTGCTGAAATGACGAACGGCAACTTATATGGCCCATTGGACTAAGTCAAGACAGCAAGTGGTCCAACAGTATTTTTCAAGTCCAGTAGAAGATACAAATTTAGTAATTATTTTTGACTTTAGGTAGTCCCTGTTTTAGTTTGTTTTTCTGTTAGGGTTTGTTAGAATATATAATTTAGTTTTGATTTATTTAGTAGTATTTTTAAGAATTTTAAATTTAAATCAATCTGATCTAATCTGATTTAAATTAAGTTATTATTTTTAGGAGATTTAAATTAAGTTGTCTTATCTTATTTTTTAGACTAATTCATTAAAAGTCTATTTAAACACTTTTTAAGATGAATAATAATTTTCAGCTGCTTTATGCACGTTTTTATTATATGATCAAGTGAGGTAAGTGATTTGTTTCGATTGTATTATGAAAAAAAATGGAAGAATTCAACCTAAGGTAATTCTATGTGTTAATTTCTTTCTATTTTCACCTTTTAATTTAAGTTGTGAGGGATAAATTCTTTAAAGGTATAATAGAAAAGAATAAAATTTTTAGAGGTCTAATAAAAAAATTATTTTCTTCTGTTAGTTCTTTATCTATCTTTTTATATTCTCGCCGTCTCTTTTCTTATTCCTTTTAATTTTGTCGGTATCTTCTTATCATAAATAAGAGTATAACCTAAGCTCATAAATACATAACACAAACAAAAAAAATACATCCCATTCAGTATCTGACCTCTTGTAATTTTGTACGAGAGTTTTGTTATTTTCATTACTCTTACTTGTAAAGAGTTGAGTTATACACTAATTAGTTTAGTACCGTAAGGTATTTCGGTTTCGGATGTAGTTGGGATTTGGATTTAAATTTTGTTCATCACTTTGGTATCTCATTAGAAATTTTGGTTTAGGTAGAGTTATCATCTATTTTATACCTCTATATTTCATAATGAAATATTTGTTATCGTCTTTATCCGTAGATGTAGGCGTTAAGCCGAACCACATAAGATCTCTTGTGCCATTTTGTTACGCTTCCGCTTCCACCTGAATTTCTTATAAGTGGTATCAGAAGTCACAAGAATTCTGGGCCAAATGAGTTCTCAAGATATCATCCGTGACGGAATTTGAAATCAAGCAATTTGATGGTCGTATCAATTTTGAGATGTGAAAAACCGTATGATGGCAATTCTTACACAACATGGTATGAGAGTCGTGATTAATGGCAAGGAAAAGATTCCTACCAAAATGAAGGATTCTAAATAAAAAAAGATCAATCGAAGGGCTCTTACAATCATTCATTTATGTATTATAGACGATATGCTGCAAGAGGTTCTTTCAAAAGAAACAATTGCTTCGTATGGACTAAGTTGGAGTCATTTATAATGACCAAGACGATAGTCAATCATCTCAGTGTTTTACAACGTCTGTATATGTTACAGAGCAACAAGCTATGATGTTGCTTTGTTCGTTACCCAATTCCTACAAGTATTTTCGTGAGATATTTATCTATAGATGTGAAAGTCTTAATATTGATGAAGTTAACTCTTCGCTTTTGAATCATGAAAAGATGGAGCATGATGGTGGTAATAATCTTGATGCCACAAATAATGCTTTGGTTGTTAGGGTAATTGGATAGAAAAGTCAAAATCTGGATTCAAATATCGTGAAGGGAGATGTAGATATTGCCACAAAGAAAATCATTGAAAATCAGATTGTCTGAAGCTCAAAAATAAAAAAGATGAAGATTCCAATGCAACAACTAATCTTGCAAAGTATGATGAAGTTCTCTAGTATCAAGTATCAACTAGCTTAGCTGATATTATTTGAGGGTTTGTTTCAAAGTGTTCTTACTCTATTTTTCTTATTTAGAATTTGTTTTCTTTAAGTATTAGTATTTTTTATTTCACGTAGAGTAAAAAAACAAAATATGAAATTATTGCAATATCATTGCAAAATTAGATTTGTGTATGGCACTTTGGAGACGACGACTTTGAATCTTGTAAAAATCAAACTAAGGTGGAAATTTGTTGTGAAGTTGGTTGATTTTTCTTCAAAGATGTAGTAGTTAAAATGAGGCAAATATTAGTGGTAGATGAGCAGTTAGAACATGTGCATGTGTACATGTCAAATGTGGTAACTGCATGCATTGAAATTGAAGTAAAGATACTAGCATAAATAAGAGCATAACCATACACGACACAAACAAAAATCCCATTTAGTATATCTCCTCTTGTAATTTTTTGAGTTTTGTTGTTTTGGTTACTCTCATTTTGAGGAGTTGAGTTATACACTTTAATTTAATACCGTAAAGTATTTTGGATGTATTTAAAATTTGAGTTTGAGTATTGTTTATCACTTTACTATCTCATTAGAGATTTTCCCTTGTGTCATTTTGTTACCGACAAGTTTTTGGCGTTGATTGCGATAGAAGGTGCGCTGACTAACTATTCAGCTAATTGAATCTGAACCTTTTGAATTTGAATATAGCAGTTGGTATTCCCAACACCGGTTAATGGGTCTCCGCGGGATGACAGTGAGTTTAATGTAAAGGCTTGAGGTTATGAATTCCTCCGTTTGTACATTTATATACACCAAGTCACCAACTAATCATTACTCATAATTAGAGTATAATATCAACAGCTCTGATTCAGCAAATTCAATTTGTACGAAAATCCTGCCTAAGTTCAACAGTCAACACATCGAAGCTGTAGAAATGTCTAAATCTTGCCACTGAATAGGTGATATCATCACGAACTGATATGGAATATTTCTTACAATTCAAGTCTTGTTCACTGTAAAAACTAAATAACTAAAAAAGAAAGAGAAAAAGAAATCCTAAAAAATTGCATGCTATGTATAAAAAATAAACTCAAACATGAATAGCAAAGCAACCGGAGACTTGCTTTGGCAATAACACAATTGAATAGCTATCTACAATCCTTCAAATATGACGACGGACTTTCTAAGATCATGCTTGATGATTTGCTGCTGTCACCTTTGCCTGGTGATCCGCATTCACTGAAGTCAAGTATGCGTCGCTCCACCTGTAAACAAATAAGTTCTAGGTGAGCAAGCTACTGAAAAAAACAAAAAAAACAAAAGAAACTAGAAATCTGAAAGTATATAGTGAGCAGCATCCTTGTATTTACTTTATACACATGAAAGAATAACATCTATTCAATTCGGTTAAAACAGCACAAGAACCAAAGTTGTTGCTTTTCTCTTGCCAAGTTCCATCAAGTAATATAAGAGATCGCAGTTGGTTTTGGAAAAAGCTTGAATATGGAAGGGCAGAGGAACCCAGCTCTTACCAAAGCTTTTGAAGTCAATTGAGAATGGTTCACATGCTGCTTCTGTGGATCATTGTTTTCCTTGTTCTCATCCCTGTTGTTTCTAGATGCATCTTTTGGTAACGCCTTGGGAGTTTCATTTTCCAAAATTTCATGAGCATTGGCATATTGAGCAGCAGTTTGTTCGCTAACCTGTTTCATCAACCCAATTGCATCATAGCTTCTATCACATGGGCTCATGAATATCCCAAAATCCTGAAACATTATTTTGCAGTAGTTAGTAGAGTGGGAAATTCAAATCCACTTCAAGAAAGTAATTATCCAACAGAATCAACAATACCTCAATTGTAATTTCGGTATCAATCCTGGGGCTAGACAAAAATGTATTTATGAACCAAGGAGATTTCCACGGTGAAGGTGATTCAAGGCTTCTCCTAAAAGGTGTTTCATTAAATCTAAAATCAAACAAGCAGTCAGTCAGAAACAGTGCAACAATTGCCATCAAACTAATAAAACAATAAATTGTTTATTTAAAAAGTTGAGCATTTAACTGCTTTAAAATGACAGAAGTGTTTTCGAAAGAAGTGGTTTAAAGAATCAACACCGTTAACACAGGCCAAAATGAGGAACCTGACCTCATCCTAGGTTTCAATATCAAAACAACCAAATATATCAGCATCATCACTTTGATGAGACCAAATTAAAAGAATAAATAGACGTCTAAACTAATTCTAGAAACAGTAACAGTATTGTTAAGAGTATTACATGCTGGATGTTTCAAACCCTCCATCTTTTCCTGTTTGATCACCCAAGTTTTCTACGGCGGCTGTTGAACAAACAGATTGTACACATGTAAGAGCAATTGAAACTCTCTCATTCTCCTTCACACGAATACAAGGAGACTTAACACTTGAGCATGCATGTTTATTTGTTCTAGCACTTAATACTATGTCTGATTTCACACCAACTTGCTTAGGAGAATTCAACAGCAAGTTATTCGGATCACGGTCAACCAAGACTCCAGAACGTTGTTGCACCTGGCAAATAAAATAACAAGGGTGATAAGTAAATGTTTTCAAATTCAGGAAAGTAATTAAAGAGGATCATACTTACAATCTCAACGGTAGTGTTAACATCATCGTTCCTCTTAGAATCAACATCGAGAGCTCGTTGCTCAGTCTTATCTAGAAAATCACTAGCATCTTTATCATTTACTGATTTATTGTCGTCCAGCATTGGTGGTTCATTTTTCTTGTCTACTTGTTCCATTTCAGAAGATGGCCCAAGATTTTCCTTCAATGGAGATGGAGAAAGTGGATCTGTTTTCTGAGTCTCACTGTCATCAAACATGACATCCAGTCGGGAAAAGTTTTTTATCAAGTTGGATGTCTCAAGTTTCTTGTCAACTCTCTTATCTGATAGAGGAGACAAAAAATCACGGTGTCGTTTCTTTAATATTGATGGTGTACCTGTGAAGGTTTTAGCAGCACTTTTCAACAAAGCATCCGGGCTTTTATCATGAGAAGGTGAGTCCCATAACCTAAAGGGAGTCAGACAGTTCATAGAGGACATCATAAACTGGCGAATACCAAGGGGACTAAATTCTTGCTGCATATCACTGCCAGATTGTACAAGATCACAGCTGAAGAAAGGAATATCCGAACTAGGAAAACGGGGAGGTTCATAACATAAAGCTCCTGTGTCTTCCTGTTCTGCATGCCCATTCGGCTTTTCCATGATAGAATGGTCAGTTTTTTTAGTATCTGGTCCACAGCCAAAACTATTTACAGGGATCAATTTTGAAGTGTCATTCACTATATCAGATTCCTCTTGCATTTCTGCACTACATATACCATAAATAGAAGGAGCACTGGCTAAGTCATTAGCATAAACATCGTGTGCTCTGGAGACAAACTGCTGATCCTCAGGCTGAAGTAAATGTTTTGTTTCTGAAGTACACTGCAATCTACCATCATTAGCAGTAGGTACTGAGGCAGATGGTAAAGACGACTCGTGAAGAATGGAAGTGCACCCAGACAAGTCAACCATATGTACACCTTTATTATAGTCCACAGAAGAAGGGCCGTCATCACTTATTGCCTCTGAAAATAAAACTCTGCAACATTCATCATCAGATATCAACATGTGCTCTCGTAGCGAGTCCATAGCAGTAGGTCTTATGGATGTCGAAACAGCTAGCTCTACAGAAGTCTGAAATGGAGCATCGGCCATATCATGGCCTTCACTGCGAGCATGAACCATACACTCATTTTGCAACTGTGTGGATTCCTGCACAAAACCCAGTGAGGAAATATTGGGTAAGGAAAGCAAATTATGATGGCAATCCCCGGCTGCTGGATTTACAGGTTCTTGTGAGTAATTTTGCTCAATGAATTGAGAGGAGGAAGTCACTTGGCGAGGCATCTCTGGGATAGATATAGTGATGTCGTCCAGAGAAACATAATATGGCTCTGAACAAGAAGCTTGACTAGGACTATACCCCTTTCCAGGACCATATTCTTCGTTTCCTCTGTATTCCTCTCTGGATTGTAAAACATTGCTCATCTCTTTGGCAGATGGAAACTGTGTGGCATTAGCTGACTCCTGGCTACATTGTGAAACTTCCTCTCCTTCAGTCCCCCTATGACCAGCTTCATCTCCACTAGACTGCAACTTTGAAGAGGTTGAGGCCATGGGTTGATTGGGATTTCCAACAAGCGGTACATTTGATAACGGAGTAATCAAGCCTGACGCCAAGTAAGAATCCAATTTCTTTTTTACAGAACTGTTCCAGTGGTTTTTTATGGCATTGTCTGTCCTGTACCCACAGAAAAACACAAGTACATTACAAATCTGCTTACCTATATAAACTGAAGAACGATGAAGCTAACCTATTCAAGGAACTCTGAAGCCATACTACCCAATTCTATGCCACTGACTCCACAATGAAGTGGAAATTTGGGAGCGTGCCCCCTTTTCAACCTTCTCCCTACTTCGGGGCAAATTTCATTATTATTGTTATTACCTTCCAGGTAAGAACTTTGTTAGTTCTGCCCATTTGTTTCCATAAATTTGATGAGCACGTATTAGAGCCAACTCCTCTTCCTGTGTCCATGCTTCCTTGTTTATTGAAGGATTAAGATGATTATGCCACCTAATGAAAGATTTTAAAAAATTACCAATAAATATTAATGACATTGCTCCAAATCCTTCAATTTGAATTATAAAGATACCCAACATTATTTATTTTGGACAACAAAACTCTAATCGTACTTGTCTTGTAGAAAATACTATTTATACATCAAGTAATCATACCTTTCTCGACATTGCTTACCAATACGTCCAGGTAAACTCTGAGCAATAGTAGACCACTTTTTAGGCCCATATTGATTCACTAATTCGATAATTATTTCATCTTCCTGTTTACATTCATATTCATTAGTATTGTTAATATTAGATAAATACCTAAGCAGAAAACTTATACAATCTATATCATATACAACTTCAGAAACAAAATAATAACAGAATAGAAATGGGAAGTAGAGGTTACCTCTTTAGACCATGGACCTTTGACAAGATCTGGATTTAGGACTTTCTGCCATCTATGCAGGCACTGGACATCAGTTCTATCCTTGAAACACTCAGCTACAGAGATAACGAAAGCAATTCAAACATTGAATAATCAAGTTGCACACAAAATGAGAGACGTGAAAGTGAATGAGTGAAACTACCAAACTGCTATGAGACCTAAAATAAAAATTATTTAAAAAAAAAGGCAAAAGCAAAGATTTTTCTTTTCATTTAAATCTGCACAATTAGGTCTATTAAGGTCCAACTGAAGAACCCTGCTTAATAGACTTAATTGGACAATTTATTATTACCCTAGTGGACGACCGGATGCCAGTTGAAGTGGGTCAACAAAATGTTCTTAAAACATACTCAATGATACAAACATATTACCTATTTTTTTCCAATTCTTTCCTTTAAAACGCTGAACAGCTTTACGCAAAATCTCATCCTGCAAAACCAAAATCCATTATATTGAGTTCATAATTTAATTCATACATCTGTAGATATAACTATCAATAAATTTTAAAGTCCAAGATATAAAACCAAAAGAACTGGAATCCTAAACGCATACACATAATATGAAAGTAGCAAATATTTATATGAATATGATTTATATAAAAGGTAACCAGAATATGAAATAGTAATCAAATTTACCTCTTCGGCAGTCCATTGTCCTTTTGTAGAACGCCTTGTAGGACCAGTCGTCCTCCTACAAACACAAAATTTATTGGGAGAGAAAGATTAAGTTCACTTCCTCTGAGAGAAATAAATCCTTACTATGGTTAACTGCAAGGAAAGAACTATAGGAAAAGAGGAAACACGAAGGGTGATGAATGAGCTTCAAAGATAGTCAAGTTAATTGTTAAAAGGCTTTCAGCTAAGCACTAGCAGGGAAATGTCCTATAGCTGCTAGAGAGATACAGAAGAAGCACACTAACCTTTATACAAAAGGGTAATTATTAGATAACAAGAACAAGTGCAGTTTAAAAAATGAAGTAAAACATGAATGATCTGAAAATTACCCGTGCAATGCTCTAATTCTCTGAACACCATCAACTACCCCATTTGGTGCAGCAATGATTTCCCTGTCACCTTCCATAGTTTGTTGGCAGATAAGAAAAATACCACACCCCAATTCCCACTCGATTATAATTCTCTTTGCACTTGGCTCCCCAGATCATTATAGTCCCGCCCTTAAACATGAATCAGTATGAATCTGAGCTGAAACAAAACACAGAAATCACAATAATTTTCCATCAAACCAAACAATTCAACCAAGAATATTGAAATCTTCAACAAATTGCAGCTTCTAATTATATCATAAGCCTTCCCCGACTTGCATCACGCAACAATGCAGCATTTACCTAACCACCCACCAGCTTAATTACACAACTGAGCACTCAAATCGAACTCAATGAAGCTCAATTGAAACTTTCAATTTCAAGAAAGCTCAAGTTATCAACTTTTTCCCCCTTTTTACAACGAGACTAATTATTTCTATTCAAGTTAAACTTGAACGAAAACTGAGGAGCCAGTGTCAAATACAAAGCCAACGCAGATTTAATAGTGACCACGAATTTTGAATGAACGAAATCCAAATCGACCGTTAGATACTCACAGTACATTGCTTCAGAATGCGAGTGCGAGAAACAACTAATAACGCGATCGAAACGGCGCGCATCTGAAGATCCAAACGGGGATTGCGAAGAGAGATCTACGGATGCAGATTTTGGAAGAAGATTTTAGAGAGAGAAACAGAGTGAGCGAGTCAATGGAAGACGATCCAAACAATTTTTTTCATTCAAACATAAAGGGGCGGGTCTATTTGGGTTTTCAAACCCTATCGGTTAAATGTCGAGCATGTTTGTGATTTCAACGGTGGAGATTTTGACACGTAGGAGTATAAGTTGTGTTCCTGTTCTTCGTATGAAGCGTGCCGTCTTTTTAAAAAAAAAAACTCAACGGGCAACTTATTTTATTGTCCAATTTTTGTGCTATTTTGGAAAGAGTCCCTCTCTTCTTCAAATGTCCACCACAGATAACAGCGTTTTTAGTTGAGTTATTTAATGTTACATAATTTGATGTTTCCCTTCTACCTTCGGAGAGGGAAAAGGTGCAAAATTTTAAAAAAAAAAATTTGGCTTGTACAGTTGTACTACTTAAGAGAAAAGAAAAAGCAAAAGTACTAATAAGAATAATTGTAGTCTCAAATAAATGGGATTTTTATTTTTATAAATAAAATAATTATAATAATTATCAAAATAAATAATTTAAAAAATATTTATCAAAATAAATACCTCTCTCTTATTTCGTTTATACTTTAAATGAGATAATTTTGTATGTATCTCGTTTACAACAGTGTAAACGAGATAAGACAAGTAAACGTGACATGTGTATATCTTAAAGTGTAAACGAGATACATGTATTTTTAAAAAAAAATTGAAAACAATAAAAAATATTAATAATATCAATAATCTAAACTTTTAGTATGCAATTAATACATGAAAAGGTTAGTAAAAGAGATAAGAATTGAAAGATGAGAAGCGTAAAGTTGATGCACGATAAATAAAACACAAAAAAATGAGATAACCGTTTGTCAATTGTTAGGAGAGGTTAACGGTAATAGTGGGAAGAAAATTGAAACGGTTACCTATTATCCCCATCAACCTTTCTTAACAATTGGTAAAAGATTATCTCATCTTTTTGTATTTTATTTATTGTGCATCAACTTCACACTTTGCATCTTTCAATTTTTAAAAGTGATATTTATTCTCATTATGAAACTTTACTTGAACAAGTACGAATGTTTTATTTTTTAAATTTAAATTAATGCAATTGGATCATAATTTAATCTAAAATTTTGTATGTACTCTTTTTAGTACTAATTGATCAAACATATTCATTTTAATCTCTTTTACCAACTTTTTTATGTACTAATTACATGCTAAAAGTTTAGATTATTGATATTATTAATATTTTTTATTATTTTTAAAAAAAATTAAAAATACATGTATCTCGTTTTTACATGCAAAATTATTTCGTAAACGAGATAAGAGAGATATTTATTTCGATAAATATTTTTTAAATTATTTATTTCGGTAATTATTATATTTATTTAATTTATGAAAATAAAAAATCCCAAATAAATGTATATCTATTTTTCCATTTTATTAAAATAATTTTTTAATAAGTACTTTAACAAAAATTATTTTTGATATGGACAAATAAGTAATATTTTTGTTGAATATTATTATTTGGGGAGTTTTGCAAAATTGTAGAGTTGTAAATATACTGATAAAACACGCAGGATATCTGTGACGTCCACTAGTTACTCAGGTACTCAGGTGGTACATTGGTAAGTAGAACTTTTTATTATTTTAATACAAAATTGAATTTTGATTTCTCAGCATTAAAATAATAAAATGTTCCAATTAATAATTCCATTAAATAAAAGAGAGAATAAATATAAAAAGAAAAAAGGAATCTTGAACAAATTTAAGTGAGATAGAGAGAAAGAGAATTTAAAATTCCCTTTATTATTTCAAGAAAAAAAATTTTGATTTCTTAGTTAAAATTAAAATGCTTTTCGGATTAATAATTCCATTGACTAAAAGAGAGAATAATTATAAAAAGAAACAGAATTTTGAATAATTTTTAGTAAGATAAAGAAGAGAAATTAAAAATTCCCTTCAGGTGAATTAAAATTACCTATTTTAGCTGGATAAAATTCTTTATCAAAATCTCTTGAATTGTATAGATTCTTCCAATTATATACTTATACAGATTATCTGATCGTTAAAAAATTTAATTATACTCTAAAACTTCTTTCCCTCGTTTAATATACACCTGTCGAAAAAGAAGGTAGGTAGAAAATAAGTACAAATTTTGCGGAGTATTAATTTGTAAATCACTCCTAAAGGAAGATTTTACATAAAATCACTTAAGCTAAACACTTAATATAGACTAGCATAAAAAGCGGTAAAGGTAGGAAAAAATATAAATTTCGCCCAAAGAGAAACAAAAACTTGGTAGATTATAAAGAGAAGTGTGTGACATGATATCAAAACCTAATAAGCTGAGAATACATCAGGCTACCATACAATATTCAGCTTCAACCAAAATCTGAAGAGACCCCAAAAGTTGATCTCTAAACTGCTATATTTAGAGTATTTAAACTTTCTGAGATTTGTTTGGGCGATTTCGTGATCCATTATCTCTAGAGCGTGCATGTTTTCCTCCTCTACCACCATGCCTTCCTCCCCTGCTAAAACATTATATTATTAATATTCTTGGTTTCACCCCATCCATATAGTACAACTAAGAGGATGGGAATGAAGAAAAGAAACACAGAAGATTATGCTGGTCAAATTCAAGGCATTGCTTTGTGTCGCTACTTACCTTCCTCGATTACCCTTAAACTCGCGGTACTTCTTGTCTTGGTTTTTGCGGAGAAGGCTCCAGTATTCTCTTTCAGCCTCACCTGAGATCATAGACAGCAAATTGTAGCTTGAGTTTATCAACCAATCACAATTTAACTGTCAGCAAATACCACTCTGGTACTGATAGTAATCTCAACAACTATGCTCCTTCCAAAGTCCAAATAAATTTAAAAAGAATTTCCATTTTTTAATGCAATGAGCAATGGATGAAACACTGATAGAAACAATCACAAATAACGTACTAGTGAAAAATAGTTTTGTTCATGAAGCAGAAGTTTTTAACAGGTAAATAGGGCAGACAATATATCATCAGATAATGATAATTAGAAACAAATTTGAGAGTACAAATTAAAAACACTAAATGGTAAATGTTCTAAAGAATTGCTTGCACCAACCAGTCACTGGATCTAGGATAGCAACAAAATTCTTCACAGGCAAGCCACCCTTATCAGTAAGTACCGCAGCAGCACGAGCTTTCTGAGCAGCTTCAGCTTCTTCAAACCGGATGTATCCTGACTCATCTCCAATCGTGAAATCAATGAACTAAACAGGAAAATAAAAAATACAAGATTAACACACCAGCCTTATCCAATTCAAAAAGATGATGAAAATAACCAAAGATAAACTAGAAAAATAAGTATCCCTATAAGTGATGGGGTCTCCGAAAGGGATAAGATGAGTATGAGTTATAAGATACGTAAAATATTTTGGCTTAACTAACAGTATTATGTACCACCAGCTTCGTGAAGGGGAAAACACAAGTACCTTCACAGTACCAAACTTCTGAAAGATAACCTTCAAATCCTCACGCGAAACAACATTCTTGTCACCCTTGTAAGCAGGGGGTGAAATTTTTTCATCAGTTTCTAGACCCTTTTCTTCACTTTCAGTTTCCTTTTCTTCACTTTCAGTTTCCTTTTCCTCACTTTCAGCTTCTTTTTCCTCACTTTCAGTTTCCTTTCCTTCTTTTTCCTCACTTTCAGTTTCCTTTCCTTCTTTCTCCGCATTATTTTCTTTGTCATCCTCAGCACTTTCTGATGCCTTTTCATCACTTTCTCCGGCAGCAACTTCAGTGGGATTTGTCCCATCTGTTTTGTGGCCATTGCCATTGCCATTGACCAGTAGATCAGCACCACCTTGGTTGGAAGGAACTTCATCTGAAATGCTCTTTAGTTTGAAGGCAATAATTAAGCCTTTAGGGAAGCTGGGACGATCATTAAAGAAAACAATCAGTGCATAATTCAATATTCATATATGGAGAGTAAAACAAAAATTGGCAGCTTCTTACTTGTCTTCTGCATTGGAGTTATTATTCTGGTGATTTGAGCCCACAGGAGGACGAGATTTTTCAAATTCTTCTTTTTCCTTTTCTCTCTCCACATCAAATTCCTTCCTGGATTCGGTATAAATACAAATTATTAGCCAATATATGTTATTATCAGAAACCTGGTAGTCCTATTTTTTCCTAATAATCTCATATTCCAAAATTCTGTTCAGTAACAAAAGATAACATTGGAAGTGACAGGGCAGTGAACTGAAATTCTTCAAAAGATTATGCCAAAAAGATAAATAAATGAAAAAGATTTATAAAGTTCCTTTCATCTATTTTAAATTGAATATACTCCGTGTAAGGGAAAATTGGTCAAGTTAATCACAGGCAATAGTACATAACAACTATGAGCATTCTTACAATCTTACTTTGGTTTTAGTTCTAACTCAGCCCCAGCATAGACCAGTTTTTGTTTCAAAATTTTTTCTACATCTTCCTCTGATGAAAACTCAATGAGGGCGGTGCCACAGAAGAACCTTTTGTCTCCAACATGCCGGGGCAGACGAACACTATTGACCTGAAAAAGAAAAGAACAATTTCTCAACAAGAGCTTTAACAAACAACTTCTACATAGATTTTAATCCAGTTGACTCACAACAAACATCAAAACCCAGGACAAACAGATAAAGATAATAATGCTTTCTGGCAAAAGTATTGGAATGTAAATCATTGCTCTGTTGCTATCAATACCTTGGCATGTTGACCAAAGAATGCCTCCACATCTTCCATCTTCAAGTTATATTCAAATGGGGATGCAGCAACTGTTCTTCCCTCCACCTGCTCAATAACCTCCTCTGGTTTTGGAAGTTCCGTTGTCCTACCAACTTGTTTCCCTGAAACATCAAATATACAAATAGAAGGGTATGAAAAAAAGGAACGAAGAAAATATCATTCAGCCAACCATTAAGATGACAGCGAGCAATATCATGTTCAGTGAAGAACTAATTTCAGAGAGCATATTTTGCAGCTGTATAAAACTGAAAATAACCCATCACTGTAAATCATTCTATTCTGTTACAATGTTGCACATATATGCTGAGTGCTGACACCAAGAAAACTTAAGGATAAAGGAAACCACTATCTCCAGCTCTAGCCCAACAAAATACCTGTCAAATTTTGCATACTCCTTCCATCTGAGAAAATCAATTCTAAAATATCAAATTATTTACACTACCTATAAATCACTTTTTGAACGTTTATCCTTACAAATTCCAAATTTCCAAGTCTACTAAACTTAAACAAATACAGAGCAGAACTCACAGAATAATAACAAAAAACAGCGAGATATTGGGGAGATGAAACTGACCATCTTCAGAGATCTTGAGAGATGAAGAACTTCTCAAAGCTTGAGCAACAGCAGCAACAGTGTCTTTCGAAATCTCATCAGCCTTCACATCACCAAGATTAAGGTGCTTTCTCATTCTATTGAATGAACAAAGCAACGCCAAACTAACCACTGTGAAGTAACGGTCAAGAACAACAACTGGAAGGGGGAAAGTTCATTTCACACTACTTCAGTAATAAGGGAAACGAAAAAGACAAAAAGGATACTGCCATCTTCGCTTTCAGATACAGTTTTCCGCATGAAATTATCGGTGGGAAGGTTGCTGTCGCTGAAGTAGAACTCAACCTGCGTGAATTTTTTAGAAAAGAAAAATGGAAATGAAAACAATTGAGCTGGTTATTTAACAAAAAAGAAAAAAGAAAGCGTGGATCAAATGGAATCGTAACTAAGATTGAAAATGTGAATCGTACTTGTCTAATGACTTTCTTAGATGTTTGTTCGTCCAAGGAGGGCGTCGCCATTGATGAGCAAGAACTTGAAACGCAGAGAGACGAAGCGGGAGAGAGCGTTTCTAGGGTTTCGCTGAAGATTGTAGGGTTTTGGGTTTGGCGAAGTTGTTTGAACTTAAAATCGATGACGGTTAACTTTTTAGTGGGTGGTTTAGTGACATAAGGTGCCTCCCACGCTCCCACTAACAAACGTGTGTGATAGTAACACATAAGAAGTTTGACATTTCTTTTATCAGTCATTATTCATTTATTTGAGTATAAATAGATATATACCTATTTTATATATTTTTTATAAAATAATTAATTATTAAAACAATGTAATTTTAGATAATGCAAATAATTAATTCTTTGAATTTAATTTTATATCAATTTTTAATGAAAAACTAATAATCATTTGATAAGAAAATAATTTTTAAATTTATTATTTACATAAATCTGGTTGAACAAATATCTACCTTTTTTCTAGTTTATACTATCAATGTTTACCAAAATTAAAAATTAAAAATAATTTATACTAAAATAATGAAATTTTTCACAATAATAATTAGATTTTTATAAATATAAAAATCAATCATTATTATATTTTTATATTTTTATTTTGTTTAATTATAAATCTAAATCTAAGATATTATTTATTAAATTAGATGATAAATATAATTTAATTCTAATTAATAAAAATTGAAAAAAATGAAAAAAGTTAGAGAAAATCAAAGATAATCCTCAATTGTCATTACAAACATAATATCCATAGTCTTTAAAGACTTAAATAGCAATAACAACAAACATAAACATCCAAACATATCCATAAACAATTAAATATTACATAAACAACCAACTATATTCATAAACAACCAAATAAAGTTTATGACATCATAAAAACATAATTCCACCATCTCAATCTTCCTTTCATCCCGTAATGGTAGTGATGGTAGATTCCGACTTACTTGAATCCTACATCGACAAGAAAATAATTTAAAGTTAAAATCATATACTAACTCAATAAGTCAATAATATAAAAACATAGTGTGTTATATGTAACTAAATAGTTTACTTACGTTAACATCTCCTTCAATGTTATGAATTGTGTAGCACTTAAATTCTATGTTAGTTGTGGTGCCAAGTTCATTCCAATGTCAATCTTGATTACACATTAGAGCCTCTAATGTGTCCGGACGTAACTACTACGATGTGGCGTAACAAATCGACCACTCGTACTAAATAAAGATTTAGAGGCAACGGTAGAGATAGGAATCGCCAAAAAATCCCTAGCAATAGCTTGCAAAGTAGAAAACTTCGCTCCATTTGACTTCCACCAATTTAAGATATCAAAATCATGTTCAGTTTATGGTACCGGTCTCTCTTCAAGATAATAATCGAACTCACTGTTTGTATCAATAAATGCAGATTCCTCACTTACATGTGCAGCAAAATCAGCTTGCCAATCTTCATGACTGAACTTCCTCCCCTTTGAACTTGAAGGAATTGATGGTGGTGGCGGCATATCTAATTGAGCAGCTTGGTCTCTCTCTCTTCCCTTTGTTGCATATTCTAAAACTAAATCTTGCACTACCCTTTTCACTTGACCAATTACAACACATGCCTCCGTCTCACCATATATTTTACGAAAAAAGAAATTCAATAAATACATCTTGTACCTAGGATGCAAAAGAGTCCCAATAGCCATAACTGTATTAATCACACCTCAATACTTTTTAAACTTAGTTATCATACTAGTAGCCATCATTTCAACTATCTCATTTCCACAATTTTTCCACTCCATCAAAGCCAACTTAAACACACAAACTTTAGGAAAATAAAGATTTGATGTAGAATAAGTTGTTCTAGAAAACAATTCAGTCACATCAAAAAATACCCTCAGTCTTCGAAAAATCTCATCCTCCATATCCCAATCCTTCTCACTAGGCAAAGATTTGCATTGACTCTCACGCAATGACAATCTTTTAAATATATCTCTATACATAATTACAACTTCAAGCATAAAAAATGTTGAATTCCACCTAGTTTTACAATCAAGACAAAGATTTTTTGTGTAGGGTATTTTAAGTTGCACACATATTTTCTTAAATTTTTCTTCTCTTTTAGGTGTTGCAGTCCAATAATGAACACTATCCCTCACCCTTTCAATAGCATGTGAAATAAGTTGTAACCCATCCTTGACAATCAAATTTAATATATGCACACAACATTGCATGTGAAATAATTTACAACCCAAGATAAAGTTTCTATGTGACATTTTAGTCAAAATATTCTCAATCATAACGTCATTAATACTGCAATTATCAACAGTCAAAATGGATATCTTCCTATCAAGATTCCAATCCATCAAACAATCCACAAGAACCTCTGAAAGTACCTCAGCCGTGTGGGAAACCAGGACATATATAAACTTGTAATGATAATTTAGTACAATTATAAATAAGACATCTATGCAATTGTACACAAGAACATATCGCAATTATATAAACAAGACAACTTTGCAATTATATAAATATTCGGAAGAACCTATAATGATAATATTATTACCTCACAAGACGACTTTACAATTTCCAAGAATCATCAATGTAATGAGTCGTGATAGCCATATAACCTTTGTTTTGGTTGCTTGCTGTCCACATATCAGTCGTAATTGCAACTCGACTTTTATTACGCTCAAGGACATTCATTGATCTCTCAACTCGACTTGATGTCACTCTTTGAAGTGTTGCGAGTGATCACCTTGAAGAGAGGATGCAAAGCATTGCAAAATCGTTGAAACCCAATGTGATCCACAATAGATAGCGGATACTCATGAAGACAAACCATAACTGATAACTCTTTCCTGGTATTTTCTTGGTCGAAGGTATACACACCAACCACAACTGTTTTTTCACTAGTTGTTGGAGTTGTCTTCATCATACATTGTCTTATATCTCTAATGGTACGGAGCTTGCAGCTTTTGAAGTGATCACGTAAGTGCGAAGTGCCTTGTTTTGGGTCACTAAGTAGATTCGATTTGCAATAATTGCATTCAACCTTTAATTTTCCCTTGATTTCCACAATCTTGAAGTGATTCCACACTTTGGAGGTTAACTTCCTCTTTCGAACACCACTTATAGAGTTTGTCGTTCCTTCATCAGTAGTTGCGGTATCCGTTGGGGGTTCTTGAGGTTGAGATTGAGAAACCTCTTGTGTAGTTTGAATATTAGTGCCTATAGGTTCTTCCGATGGAGTACTCTTCTCAAGAGTATTACTCAATGCATCCGAAGAAGACATTCTATAAATCACAAAATATAAATCATGAATCAAAATCACATTAATCCAACGTTAAATCATGAATCAGAATCTCATTAACCTAACCAAACATATAAATTATAAATTAAAAATTAAAAATTCAGAACTCAGAACCTAATTACCTAAATAAAAAATTCAGAATCAAATCAACCTTAATTAGAAATCAAAATCAGAAAATTCAAAACTCATAACTTAATTACCCTAATTTAAAAATTTAGAATCAAATCAACCCTAAATAGAAATCAGAATCAAAAAATTCAACATTGGATCCGATGTTGAGATCAACATTGATGACATGTTCCAGATCGTTGAGGCGACTTGTAATGCGATAGATGAGTTGGCCAGCTGTTATCGCACTAGAGAGATGATACTAACATACCTGGGCCATCGACAGGTGTATCCTTTCAGCATGGTTCAGCTCCGCCATCATATTACCAGATTCCTCCTCCATCACCCCACCAGTCTAAATCTGTACCATCACCCTACTATCAGACTCCATCCCTACCACCACAGCCATCTCTGTCGGGATCTGTCTGGCCACCACCTTCTCTGCCTCCTCCCATGCTTGTAGCAACTCCTCCACCACTACCACCCCAGCGGCCACAAGCCACTGTAAGCCACCCTACTATTTGTCCTCAGCCATACCGTCCTCCCAGGGGTCCCGTCCTCGTGTTTTCTGCTGGGATTGAGAAGGTTTGGCAGGCGATGGCGATGGGATCGCATGGAGGATAAGTTGGCGAAGGTTGTGGGACAGCAGTGCTTTGTAGAATAGAAAATCCTTAAGTTAGATAACCCTTTATGGTTTAAGATTTTATTATAAGTTGAATTTTATATTGGTGTGAAGTTCTAGGATTCTCTTTGGCTTCCCAGACTGTTACCATTTTGAGAACCCTCGGTTCTCATACCATATATTGTTGTTTTTCAAATGCAGGTCACAACCCACTTCAATGAGTTGGCGGATGACGACAGAGCAGAGGATGGCTTAGCTTTACTTTTGTTTTATTTTGTTATAGTACTTCTTACTTTTGATTATTGTACCTTATTTCTTTAGAGGTTTAAACTTTGAGAGACACGATGTATCTGTTTTTTTATCATAAACTCTGTTGTATCTTGTTTATCTAGTCGACCTAAACTCCGCAGACTATAGCTAGTTACCTTTTGAATATTATATATATAACTTGTTCATCTTATATTTACTACCTTGTGTATCCTGGAGCTGTTTACAAGGTTTTATATATTATGTTGTGTTCCTTTTCGTGCCAACGTACTTTAGTTATCGTGTGTGAATGATTCACGCTTTGTATCTTTATTTTATATATCTTTGGCCTTCGTTTCCTTCATCAGGCTTCTAGTCTTAATATTTTTTTTATTATATACTATTGTATTTGAGCTTTAGAACTGTTGGGACGCTTTGTCGTTCTTTTCTTTACGGCTAGAGGTAAAGCTTACATGTGGCAGCTACAGGCAAGAATCTTGATAGTGCCGCTAGTTGTCGGTGAGTTGCTGAACATCTTTAATGATGCTTGGGTGACTTCATTTGAATTACAACTTAGCATTTATCAAGATTTGCTTCTATATATACCTTGGTGTGTTAACAGGAAACCAAGAAATTTACCGCCGTGTACTCCGAATGCACATTTTTTAGGATTCAACCTCATGTTGTATTTTCTTATTTATTGGAAAATTTTAGAAATGTCAGCATAGTGAGCTTGTTTGGATTCTAACTTTACCACCATGTCATCAACATAAACTTCCATGTTTCGGCCAATTTGTTCTTGGAATATTTTGTCTATCAATCTCTGGTATGTTGCACCTGCATTTTTAGGTCCAAAGGGTACTACTTTATAACAAAAATTACCTTAGTATGTTATGAAGGCTGTTTTATCCAGATCTTAGGGATGAATTTGGAATTGATTATAGCTGGAATAGGCGTCCATGAAGCTTACAACCTGAAAACCTGAGGTGTTGTCCACCAAATTGTCAATATTCGGCAATGGGTATGAATCCTTAAGGAAACCCTTGTTGAGATCCATAAAGTTGACACACATACGCCACTTTCTCAAGCTCTTTTACATCGTAACCACGTTGGCTAACAACGAGGTGAACCTAATTTCACGTATGAATCATGCATCAAGTAGCTTTTGGGTTTCTATCAGGGCTGCTTGTTTCCGTTCATCTTCGAGATTTTGTTTTTTCTGTCAAATAGGTCGGATGATTATGTTTATTACTAATTTGTAGTATGTTATATTTGGATCGACTCCAGGCATGTCGGCAGGTCCCCATGCAAAGAGATCGGCATTGCTTTGAAGTAAGTTGATTAGGTTTTGTTTGTCATCTGCAGAGAAAAATGGAACCAATGCTAGTATATTGTTCACTATTTTTTGTAAGTTGTACCTTTTAAAGTTTGTCCATTGAAATTGGTCGGCTTGTATAGTTGTCTCAGGGGTCGAGCTCGGCTAGTCCTGGGATATCATCTTTGTTGTATATAAAGTTGATTTGTTGAATTTGTTCATTTGGTGGTGATGTTATCCTCAAGCCTGTATTGTAGTGAAAACTTCTTTATGGTCGGCGTGAATGGTTGCGTTGACATCGCCCTGTACCTGAAACTTGACACACAAGTGAATTGTCGAGACAATTGTCTCGAAAGCGTTTAGAGATGGTCGTCCTAAGATGATATTATAAGGGCTTATGCTATCAACTACTAGGAATTGAATATCTATGGTTTTTTAGCATGGAGGCTCCCCTAGGGTTATTCTCAACCAAACATAACCCGTAACGAGAAATCTTTCCTCGGAGAACTCTACCAATTCTCCAGTCGACAGTTATAAAGCTTTGTTGCTGAGTTGCATCTTCTTGAATGTGGAGTAGAATATTACGTCCGCACTGCTTCCTGGGTATAGCAAAACCTTTTTAATTGTCAAATCCCCGACATTGATAGATATTACAACGGGATCGTCGAGGTTTGGGCATTGCAATTGTAGGTTTGAGGCATTGAAAGTAATGCTTGCTGGTGGTGTTTGCATTTATGCTGACTAGGATCTTTCCATAGTCAACATAGCTCGGTAGCTTCATTTTTTGGCTGAATAAGTGGTTCTTCCTCTTGTGAGTTCTCCTGAAATGTAATTGATTACTCTCCGAGTTGCAGGGAATCGGGGTTGGGCATCCCATTTTCCTTTATCTTTCGATGCTGAGCTTTTATCTCTTGTTTCCTGTATGTTTTCGGCCATTGACATACTTGTCCAATGATCTCTGTCGTGTTAAACAATCTAGCAAATCTTTTGCTATTACGCATCCATCGATTGTGTGGCTTAAATTCTGATGAAAAGCATATTGTTTTGTTTTATCCACGTATTTTTTTTATCATGATAGGTTCCTGCCTTCCTGGATGGTTTTATAATTTTAGCGTGGAGTATTTCCTTGATTATATCTTCCTTTTTCGTGTTGAATTGCGTATATGTGTCAAACTTTGAAGTAAGCTTAAAAGGTTTCTTGTGCTCTCGAGCTTGGTTTGATATTCCATGTTTATCCTCGTCTTTCTGAGGCGCCTGTTTCTCGGCTCTTTTTGCTTTGCGGAGTTCCTCGATCTCTATCTATCCTGCTGTTTTATCTCGAAACTCAGCGACTATTTTTGGTTTGGTAACAACAATCGTCTCCTAAAATTTTTTCAACCGAAGGCTGCATTTCAGGGTATGCAGATGAACTTTGGGACTGAGCTTGGAAATTTTTATTGCAACCTCGATGAATTGCGTCATATAGTCCTTTAGGCTTTCGTGTTGGCCTTGCTTGATAGTACTGAGATAATCAGAATCATGGACATAGATTTTGGAGGTTACAAAATGGTTGATAAATAGGTCGGCAAATTTTTCAATGTTAGAAATTGAACCTACAGGTAAACCAAAAAACCAAAGTAAAGCAGCTCCGTTCAAAAAGGTTAGAAAAGAACCACAAAAGATTGGATCAGAACCACCGTTCAAAAACATCATTTATTCGAACTTGGTAACATGTATCTTTGGATCCCCCATCCCTTCGTATGGTTTCAAAGTGGTCAGAAGTGTGAAATTATTCAGCATTTGGGAATTCATGATCTCCGTCGAGAAAGGATTTTTTCTTCTTTTACCGATTTTTAGAGGAGTAGCATCCATTGTCGTATTCGTTTTAGAGTGATGCTTATATTCGGGATGCTCCTTATCAGCATTCTTCATTTTTCCATCTTCTTTACTCCCACTTGTCTTACCGGTGAGCATGTCAGCCATTTTTTTACCTTGACTTGGAGGGAAGTATTCATAGATACCAGCTCGGCGTGAGTTGGAGTAGGAGGGGGAGTAACATCATTCACCATGACCGCGATCTTACAGGAAAAAGTAAAAAGAAAACATAGGGTGACTTTATCGTTGGTCTCATGTTCTGTCGAAGAAGTGCCTTATGAGGTATAGCTAGTTACTATCGTTCGACGACCTTTTCTTTGTCTCTCAGATAGCATTGGTGAAGACTGGGCGTGAAACCTGCAAAAGAAACTCCGACATTCAAGTCAGTATATATCTAAGAAACTGAAAACAATAGAGCTGATGTATTGGTATAATCCTCTTTTTTCATTGTTGAGTAGGCTTGTATGTATTTGTATTTAAATGGGTTTGACATAATCGTTTATTTATTTAGTTTTCGAGTTTGTATGCAGACTATGAAGAGGTGACCCATATAAAACTCTCCGAGATACAACTACTTTATTCCGAGATATAAGGAGTGAGAATTAGTATCTATTTGTATTTTGAATATCTTGATATTTTTTGTGTGTGACTTGAATATCTTGATGTTTGAGGACAAGTAGTGAAGTCCATTCAAAAAGAAAAAAAAAATTGTTTAAAAAAAGAATAGGAACAAACAAAAATGAATTGAAATGTTTTATCATATGATGTTGGAAGCAAGTGGTAAGAGATTATGAAGTATTTAAACAGAATATGTTTGAATTTCTTTTACAGGGATCGAAGATCTAAGTATGCCTGCACTTACCAAATCTCTATAAAGAAAAAATCTTCCAAATTATAAATGGGTTATGCTACACATCCAAACATTTTTCCATCCAAGTTTTATCCAAGTAGGTACAACACCAACAAAAACTAATCTCATTAAAAGAGCGTCATTACACGCGGTTCTTCTTCTCCTCCCATGCGCTTTTTCTTCTTCTTCTTTCAAATACGCCCATACGTCATCTTCTTGTTCTTTCAAATTCACGTATACCTGCTCCTCCTCCTCCTTCTTCGCACACGCAGATTCTTCTCCTCCTCCTCGTCCTCCTTCTCTTCTTCCTTTTCTCCTCTTTTGTTATTGTCATCACCAACAACACAAACATTATTTTTTCATATGAATTGAATGGAATGCAATTGCTTAATTGAATTGAATTGAATGGACGCAGATGTTCTGAATCTGAATTGAATTGAATTGATAATCTCTAAATTATAGATAGAGCTATTTCGAATTTGATTTTATATAATAGATTATATTTCGTTCAGTCAGTACCATACAATTGTTTCACCATGAGTACGTATTCGGTTTATTATGCAAAAAGATGTTTGAATTTGATTTTATATAATGAATTATGTTTTATTCACTCAGTACTATACAATTGTTTCACCATGAGTCGGTTCATTATGTAGAAAGCTGTTCGAATTTGATTTTATATAATAGATTATGTTTCGTTCACTCAGTACTATACAATTGTTTCACCATGAGTACTGTGTTCAGTTCATTATGCAGAAAACTGTTTGAATTTGATTTTATATAATGGATTATGTTTTATTCACTCAGTACTATACAATTATTTCACCATGAGTACATATTCGGATCATTATGTAGAAACCTGTTCAAATTTGAATTTATATAATGGATAATTTTCCATTCATTACAATTATTTTACCATAATAACATGTTCAATTCATTTATATTCTGCATAATTCAAAACTCTTCTTCTTCACCTTCTACTGCTTCTTCACCAGGGAGAGAAGGAGGAAAAGAAAAAAAATACAGCAGCAACAACAACAAAAGTATGACGATAAGGAGAAAATACGTGAAGAAAAAGAAATGCGAAAAAGAAGGAGGAGGAGGAGGAGGAATGCGAAGAAAAAGGCGAAGAAGAAGAAGAGGGTTCATGCGTAAACGAGTATGAGAAGATTGGTACAACTCATTCTTTTCGAGTTATTTAAGGCTTGTAGGCTCTGTATGACTGGTTTAAGCACATCATGCTTAACCAAAAAATATTTCTTGTCCTAGTTTCGTACAACTCGTTCAATTCGAGTTGTTTTGAAGATACATGACTTGTTTTTAATACAAATCACCTTTCTGAAACTTATTCTGATTTCTTACGACTTGTTTTGATACAAATCGTATATTTCAAAACTCGTAATTATTTCTGAGTATAACCTCGTCTAGCTTGTTCGATGCGAGTAGTTTTAAGGTCTTACGATTTGTTTCATTTCAAATCGTTTAATTAAAACGTGGCTATTTCTTGATCTAATTTCATACAACTCATTTAAATTCGGGCTATTTTTAGGACTTCACAACTTGTTTCAAGTACAAATTGTTTATTTTGAGTCCTTTTAAAGTATCAGATCATCTTTATAACCATCGGACTTCGTTGCTTTAACCATTATGCCCCTGTTCGAAGTCGAGCTCTATGAAGTCGGACTCGAGCAATAAAGCGGATAGGAGTATCAAGTGAAGCCTCTGAATGATCTGTTGAACTCATTCATTCTAAGTTTTTTTATAGATGACTTGTTTTTTATACAAGTCACTTTTTTGAAGCACAACTCGTTATATATCAAGTTGTTTTGCGCAATTTGTTTTAATACAAATTGCTTAGATCATATGGTTATTTTTTACTCAATTTTGTTCAACTCATGAGCTTGAGTTGTTTTAAATCATCAAGCCGTATTATAATCATTGGACACCAATTTGAACCTCGTCGCTTTATCCGAGCGACCATTGAAAAGGTCGGCTCACGATTTTTGCGCTTTGTCGAGCATAAATTGGTGCCTTAAGTGAAGGGATTATATGCTTATTCCCTTCTCTTTTTAGTTTCTACAATGGTTTTATCCTTGTGTACGATACAACTCATTTTACCTAAGTTGTTTTGGAGGATAGTTTTTACGTTTTGACTTTGTTCAAAAACGTTTACAATCCTTTCTTTCCATTTCAACTCATTTCTGTACGAGTTATTTGGTTGAAAGATTTTTGTTTTGATTTTACTTTAGTGATTCATTTTGATACAAATCATTTTTAAAGCTTTGCTTTCAGGTTGATACGACTTGACACAAGTTCGTTGAAAATATGGTTGTCTTTTTTTCCTTTAACAAAGGACTTCAATAACTTTCATATTACTTGATATTGGTCCCTTTAGGTGGGTTTTACCAACTTTCTTTGCTTGTTGCATTGCTAAAATCATTTCAAAGGGGTTTGAGCCTTTGTTTGAACCTTTTTCTCAAGATTTAAATGTGTTTTATCCTTCGTCTTTAGGTTTTCGTTAGGCTTGCCTTTATAACCTAGGTTAACTCATCTGTTGTTGAGCCGTGAGATTTTGGCATGATCCTTTACTGGGAACCTTATACTTTTAGGATTTAGAGGGGGGAATTTCCATTACTTAGTTTGGACGATCAATTTGACTTGTCATTGAATCATTTTCTTAACTTAGGTTATTTTTGCGATACATTTTATTCTGCTCGGTGGCTTTTCCGACTTACTAGTCATTTGCCATCTTATTGCCGAGTTCTTATGATCGTCTTTTATAATCTCTTTACACCTATTTGTACCTCGTCGCTTTATCTTGCCAACCTTGTGGGTCAGGCAACGGATTTTTGCGGTTTTTCGAGCTTAAGTCGGTGCGTGTCGTAGAAATACTAATAAAAATTCCTCTTCAAATTGCAAGCATGTCACGACCTTGGGAGCTCAGCTCCATTCAAGTTGGACATTTTGTAGTAACCCCTTTCTTAAGACTTCTAGGGTCCTATCCAGTTTGCTGTCTGCTTTCCTTTGCCTGACCTCTGTAACCCGATATTATTTCCTATCAAGATGAGGTCTTTTGTAGCCATCCTTTGTCTCAAAAGCTCTTTTCTTATCCGAGTTTGCTCTCGAATTTCTAGAAGGAGGTCAAGCTTTTTTTTGAACTTGATTGTTACCAACTTTCTTGTAGAATTTCTCAAAGCATCTTTTCTTATCTGAGTTTGCTTTCAGATTTTTGGAAGGAGGCCGAGTTCTTCTTTCGTGCTCTGATATTATTGTAGTATGTTGTCTTTGGTTTTTAATAATTTTGGACTTGGCTCTTATAATAAGCCAGTTCCCCTACTCGAGGTCAAGCTTCATGAAGTCGGACTCGAACATTCAGTCATGCCATTCTTGAATCTTACTATTTGTTGCTATGTGATTTTTACAAGTTATTTTGGACTCTCTTTCTGGAAGGTCGAATAACTTGTTTTATACTTGCTGTGTCGACCTAGTAAGATCGAATACTTATCTCTTGGCTTGAGGAGACATTCTTACAAATCACCATCTTTCAATTTGTTTTAAACAAATTGTTGCGAGGTCGGGTTTACATTCTCTTCGTGTTGAAGTTTGATTATCATCACATTGTCCTCAAGTTATTTTTGCGATTCGTTTTAGGTTTGCCCCTTGCCAACTTGTTTTAGTACAAATGGCTTAATGAGGCCAGACCACGATTTGTATTTATAACTTCTTACACCACTTTGGATCTTGTCACTTTAAATTAGAAAAAGTGTGCATTAGGAAGTAAGGTGCGCTTTCTAGCTGTAGTATCCCTTTTATTGTAGACATGGCACAATCTAAGTAGATTGTTTTTGACTAAGTCGAATATATTGTAGTAGTTCTTTTCTAAGTCTTAAGTGACTTTGTTGGAATCTTTTCATTTTGGTGTTGGTTTTTCTTCATCCGATTTTTGTCCGATGTCATTTTTGGATCAAAACGAGGTCGTCAGTTGAGAAATTTCTTCGTATGACCTTCTCATGGCCATTTTTGCTTGGGATCTGGTTCTTGAAGTCGTACCTCGAGAAAGAGGTCAGACTTTTTTTGTAAGCTCAGCTTATCCATCCATGTTGTAAAATCTGACCTTCAAAAGAGGTCGGATTTTTCTTCATAAGTTCAGAGATTTTAAACCTTATTGTAGTCTGTCCCTTAGAAGAAGTCGGAATTTCTTTCTGGTAATGTTCGAGGTTTTTAACCTCATTGTAGAGTTGATCATGAAAGAGGTCAGATTTTTTTACAAACTCCAAAAAGAGGTCGGATTTTACTTGTCGGCTCTAAAGAGGTCGGATTCTTCTTTGTGAGCAATGAGGTTTTAGACCTCATTGTAGAGTCTAACCTTTAAAAGAGATCGGACTTTCTTTGTGGGATCTAGAAGAAGTCTGATTTTTCTTTATTAGTTTGGAGGTTTTTGACCTCATTGTAGAGTCTGACCTTTAAAAGAGGTCGGGCTTTCTCTGTGAGCTCTAAAAGAAGTCGAATTTTTTTCTCTGTGAGCTCTAAACTCAGAATTTGTACAGTAATTTCCGATCTGGAGACTTCTTTGAAATTGCTGAGATGGCTATGTGGATTAGTAGGTCCATCATAGAAATCTACGTTGGGATGTTGGAAATTTCTTGGAACCTTTGCACGTGTGACCTCTTTTAGAGAAAAGATCGTCCCCTCCAATGAAGACTAAGTCTTTGTCATCATGACTTTCTTTTTTCCTTGTCTCGAATTCCAGCTTTCTTGATTTATTTGTAATCTCTCTTCTATTGGGAAGCTTTTTTTGGAGTTGGCTCTCGATTCTCTTCGTTGTTCTAACTCATTTTTCAAGGATCTCCATTTTTTGTTGTAGATTCTGCCATTAAGTCTTTAATCAGATTAGTTGCTTCTTCTGCTAGAGTAGTAGGACTTTCGTTTATTCTCCTTTTTTTCTTTTTTCACGTAACTTTTTTTGCCAATTGATTTTTCTGAATTGAAAATTCTTTTATTCAATTAGCTTGAGTTCGTCTTAGTTTGCTTTCTACAGTAACCTTGGGACGGTGCTTTCTTCTCTTTTGTTTTGATTGTGGTGTGCTTTCTTTCTAAATGCCATCCATCTTGATTGGTGTGCAAACAACATCAAATTCTACAATGCTTTGTTGTGATTGATATGTGAATCCGATGAAAAAAAAACTGGATTCATCAATCCATTGTCGGATTGGGTTGCATTCAAATCGGCTGATGCTGTATTTTTTGGCATAAATTGAAAAGAAAGGTTTCATTATTTTTATCAACAATGTTTTTCATTCCTTCTTCAATTACTGCCCAATATGAGACATTTTATTTATTGATAAAATCTCTGCCCAATATGAGACATTTTATTTATTGATAAAATCTGTGTATCTGAAATATGCAACTGCTCCATTACCATGAGTGGGTGTATCATGGATTTTTCCGAGGTTGTAAGTCGGCATAGATATCGTTGTCCATCCTATTCCACGAAGAGGTTGGGATCAGTCATGTTCCCTTTTTCGCCTTTTTTTTATGATGATGATGAATTTATGGCTTCCCATCCACCATGGTTGGTGTCTACGAGTGTATTATCCTCGTTTCTGCCATTTGGTATATTTAATCCAATTTAACTGTAGAAGTAGAATCATCATCCCTATCTGATATCCTCTGCCCATTGGGAGAAGTTTTTTACGGGATTTCTGGTATCCATAGAAACTATATTCCAGCTTTTTTTTGACATGCTTGCATCTTATTCATGTCGAGTGGCTGTCTGACCATCTTGTTGATCATCCGCCATTATCAAGGGTTGAGCTCCACGTCCCCGACAACGGCGCCAATGTTACGATGGGTAACCGGAGGTCAATGAGCTGGACTTGTTAGGTTGGCCCAATCATCTGAGGGAGAAAACTCTTTGACTAGGTTCGCGTCTGAGAGCATCCGTCCGACTTATGTGTATGAGAGAATATGGGGTACCTGCAAAGACACTCCGATACCTAAGTCAGCAAGGATCTAAGCAAGTTTAGAGAGTATTAGAACTTAGAGATACTTGAGGGGTGTCAGGGTATTTATAGCAGTAAACCAATAACCACCGTTGAAGTAGTGCCACCTTTTAAGGTGGATAATCGTCCCTTGAACTTAGGATAGTTGAGATATGGCTCATGGAAGTGGGTTGAGAGATTTTAGGGGCAGTTACTTATTTAAATGAATGTTATCTGCCAGTTATTCTTCAAGCCTGACTTCTTCAGGATGGAGTCTGTATTGAACCCAACCTCTTCTGAGAAAGTCGGTAGGTAGCGAAAGCCAATCTTTGAATTGGACCTTTTGGTTTATTTAGACCTGAACCCTAACGTTGGGTCAATGCATGAACAATTACTATCCTAATTGAACTAAAAAAGTGATTCGGTTAATTAATATCTAAAAACTAAAGAAAAAGTCTAAAAGGTTAATATTTTTATTAAAATTTAATTAATATTTTAATTATTAAAAAAAATTGTATAATTTCATATCAATAAACGATAACTAATTAATTATTACAAATCACAAGAAAATATCCTGCCTCTAGGATTACCGTTAACCAAATCGTACTAGAAGCCTTGTATATATAAGTAAGCAGAAAGCAACAAGGATTAATTCTCAGTTTGATTCTTATTTCTATTAAAGAAAGTTTCCAATATTTCTAGTAAACTCGAAGCATCAAAGCAGTTCTTAATTTCATAATCATGACTTCGGCATTTACTTTCTTTTGGGAAGTGTCATCTCCCCCATTGTTACAAGAACTGGAGGCAGATTTGCAACATTATCTAACCCTCATGAGAGATCAAATAACAGATTACTTCATTCTCAAGGTACAAGTTACGCATCAAACTTGCTGGACTCATCATCAACAACCACAATCACATCCACCAGTGTTAGGAGCCATTGATTCGTTTGCATCCTCAATTCTAATCCAAGCGCAAGCATTCCTTCAAAACGGTTCATCACACATGCAAATGCACTTCCCTGATGCTATTATACCAATCGTCTTGATTCATAACATGATGCCAGATATTATATCCTATGCCAAAGCCATAATTCAAACTCGTCGTTCCGGATTCCTCTATGAAAGACCTGATTTTCGTTTGTTCAATTTGAATTTGGACATTATTATCCAGAATTCTAGATTGTACGTTGATGACTTGAGTATCCAGAATTTGTCATTGGAAGTTGATGACTACGACAACATAATCACCGACTTAATCATTGAAGAGTCCATGGGAGATACTAATAATATTAAGATGGTTCCTGCGTCCAAGAATGCCATTGAGTCTCTTGAGAAAGTGAAGCTTGAAAATAATAACCACCTAGCAGAGAGGTGCAGTATTTGTCTAACTGAATTTGATTATGGTGATGATGCAGAACAAGTTTCATCAATGCCTTGTAAGCATGTATATCATCAAGAATGCCTCGTGCAATGGCTCAAGACTAGTCATTTATGTCCTTTATGTCGGTATCCGATGCCAACTAATTAGATTGTCAAAAATGTAAATAAAAAAAATTGAAATTAGTTACTTGATTCTGTGTAATTTGGTTGTAGTTCATCATGTAAATAGTATTATGCATTTAATCATGAAAAAAGATTAGTTAGTTCATCATATGTGAATAATACTATGCATTTTGTGTGGAGTTCTCTTCCCCAATTTTTTTTCTTTTTTATATTATTTTCTGTTTTAATTTTCTAAGCAGCTTTATCTAAAAAGAAAAAACCTTCGTTTTGTTTGTTAAAGAAAGGATTCAGAATTAGAATAGGAATTTTCGCCGTTGACTATAATGTGGAAAAATTCAGTTAAAATAATTTAAAAATTATAAAAGCCACCAGGGAAATAGGTGATGGAGAGGTGTGGCACAAGGTGCTTTGCCAAAGGATAAGGGGCAGATGCTTCGTGTTTTGGCCTTCTGGGTTCTGGGTGAGTGTTTTTTGGGATGTGTGTGTGTGTGTGTTTTTTTTTTTAATTTTTATGTGAATGAGGGAGAGGATCCTTCGTGCGTCATTAGAGGAGAATAAGTATTCTATTTCTTGATTTTATTTTGGGTGTCTATTCTGTTTCTTGATTTGAAATGGGTAAGAGAACACTCACAAGTCACAACCTTCGTTAAATTTGGATGCGTGTCTTCACGATCATTTGTTAAGTTGCCACTTGCCACAATGTAAAGGTTTGACTCATAAAAAAGCTTACGAGTTGATGTCAAACTCAAATAACATGCATATATGTACGATAAGAAATTAAGAATCAGAGAAAGTGCACTTAGCTTGTTGAATGGTCACTTCATCCTTCTGTGTGGGGAATTGAATGCCGCCTTGTACACCAAGCAACTGATCGGTCAGCAATAGACTCGAGCTCCGATCGGTAACAACCTTGCCTTGCTGCCGCCGGTAGCGGATACCTTGGGAAACTCCGAGTCTCTGATCAGTGATCACCAACAACCTTTCTTCGAATGGTGCCGCCAAAACTGCACTTCTCGCTCAAACACCGCTTCCCCCGTTCACCACCGCCGCCACGAACCTTCTCAACCATTCCACTTCCGCCGCCCACTCCTCCTAGTCTCTCTCTCCTCGCCGACCAATGCACCACAATACACCACCTCAATCAAGTCCACGCCCAGATGATCCTTACCGGCCACATCCGCCAAGACCCCTTCGCCGCCAGCCGCCTCCTCTCCTCCTCCGCCCTCTCCCCCTTCGCCGACCTCACCCTCGCGTCTAGAATCTTTTCCTCCCTCCCATACCCACCCAACACCTTCATGTGGAACACCCTCATCCGCGCCCACGCCTCTAGCCCCAATCCCCATTACTCTCTCTGCCTTTACGTCTCCATGAGGAAGCTAGGCGCTATTCCAGGGAAACACACCTTCCCCTTTCTCCTTAAGGCCTGCTCTAACATTCCCTCCCTGCCAGCCTGTACCCAGGTTCACACACACGTGCTGAAATTCGGGCTGTGCTTTGATTCCCACGTGGGCAATGGTTTGGTCAGGGGTTACTCTGTTTCCGGAGATTTTACCCGTGCGCGCCTTATGTTCGATGAAATGTCGGACAGGAGTTTGAGTCTTTGGACGACGATGGTTTGTGGGTATGCTCAGAATCACTGTTATGATGAGGCTTTGGGGCTTTTTGATGAGATGATTGGGGATGGATTGGAGCCCAATGCTGCGACGCTGGCTTCAGTGTTATCGGCTTGCGCTCGGGCGGGGTATCTTGAGCTTGGACAGAGGATTCATGAGTTCATGAAGGTGAAGGGGTTTGAGGTGAAAGTGATTATTGGGACGGCGTTGGTTTACATGTATGCAAAGAATGGGGAGATTGTTATGGCTCGGAAGTTGTTTGATGAAATGATTGAGAAAAATGTGGTTACTTGGAATGTGATGATCTCTGGCTTGGCTGCTCATGGACATGTTGAAGATGCTCTTGGTCTCTTTGAGAAGCTGAAGGAGGAGCAAGCTGTCGTTCCTAACAATGTCACTTTCTTAGGGGTTTTGTCGGCTTGTTGTCATGCTGGCTTGGTTGATGTTGGTCGTGAGATCTTTTATTCGATGAAACATGTGTATGGGGTTGACGCAAAGATTGAACATTATGGGTGCATGGTGGATCTTCTTGGAAAAGAGGGTAAGTTGATAGAGGCAGAGGAACTGGTAAAAGGAATGCCTTGGAAGCCTGATATTGTTATTTTAGGAGCTTTGTTGGCAGCTTGCAAAAATAATGGAAATACCAAGGTTGCTAAAAGAGTCGTAAAAGAAATCCTTGCTCTGGAACCTCATAATCATGGTGTTCATGTTGCTATGTCGAATATATATGCGGAGGCTGGACAATGGAATGAAGTTTTGAGACTGAGGAAGGTTATGAAAGAAGAAAGACTAAAGAAAACTCCAGGGTGGAGCCTTGTTGCTACTTAATTGAGCATTGTCCAAAAGATTTCGTTTTTTCAATTGTCATAATTAACCAAATGAGTAGACTTAAGTTGCTCAAATGTGCCTGATTAAATCCTAAATCACTTCTGTTTGAACTGTTTCTGCTACTTGGAAGACCAAAATTAGTTGAGGTGGTTGCCGAAAAGGTGGTGTTGCAGTACTACTTATTAATGTCTGATTGTCGCATCCTAGTCGCAAGAACATAAGCACTGCTTGAGGTAGTGTCATTCAAAATGGAATTGCCAATATTAAAATTTTGGACAGAGTTATGCTTTGGTATGGCTAATGTCAACATTACTGAACGATTGTGGGATTCAGATAACGTAGAAGCTTTTCAGACAAACAAGGAACTCCTATGCTCCTATTAGGAGAAAGATGCATCTATCTATCTATCTATCTATCTATCTATCTATTATTAATATTAATATTTAATATATAATAGGAGAGTAGTAGTAGGTCCTTTACTCGACAAGTGGCACGTCCAATGGTTGACAAGTGCTAGCTTTCATTGTATGACATGTGTAAGTTATCAAAACAGCAGCTGTGAAATTTGAAATATGAAGCTCAGCGGGATTTTCCCAAAAAGAATAGCTCCAGTAATATTGAATCTTTTTCCATTTCAACTCCATGATTTGAATCTCTCTCTTAGTCATTATGATCTGCAGCTCTGAAGAAGTAGCTTCAAATTTTTGGGATTCATTTGGTGTTTACTTTCGTTTCCTCCCCGGCACCAGTGACATCGACACCGTCTACCTCTGCCTGGTCCGACTTGCAGAAAGTAGTAGCCTTAACCTTACAAAGTTGGTACTTCTTCAGCATATCTACCTTCTCTGTTTTGAACCGTGTTCATCATGCCTCAATCTCAAAGAAGATACATTCAGGTGAGTTTTTGTGAATTATTTTCACTATTTTTCTTTTAAAAGCTTATATAATTGTTTACATCTACTAAATACTCTGTTACCTATCTTTACTAACCCATCTTCCCACTGAAGCAGAGAAGAAGAAAGCTAGGGCCTTCCACGAAATGCAGCCCAAGGTTGAGAAAGAGATGGACAGTGTTTAAGGTTTTTATTTTCCCCTAAAATCAGATTTTCACTTATTTAAGCTTATTTGTTTCATTTTATCTGTTAATTTTAATTTAATGTTCAATGCTGAGATTTTGTTCAAGTTGGTAGTAAGTAGTAACATTTTCTATTATTTTCTCAAGGTTGTTGAAGATGGAAACCTGACTTTTACCCTTCAGGAGGAGGCAAATTGAGACAGTTAATTTCTTTTTTCAATATTTCTTTTCTATATGTGAAATCACTTGATATGTTATGGTATGTGATTCTAAAAGTGTAAACTAGACAAAATTTAAATGGAAAAATATAAGCTGTGATCTGTGGTTGGAAAATGTGATGGAATTGGCTGAGATTATGGTGTTGTGGTAACATGTAGGTAGATGAAGATGATTGTTATGCAGAGATCCTAAAGAATGCTATTATCATGCGAGATGAATCAGCACTCCCATGGGTGGATCCAGCAATGACACAATCGCTACTAAAGGACTGCTCATGCCAAGGGACACCAAATAGGAGAATAAGACTAAGGATTCCAAATAAAGGATTTGTCCTCCTTTAGCTACCGTAATTTGTTTCCAAGGTTCGATGCCATAGTTTTTCTTATTTGGTTTATCACAGTATAGAACTTGAGTTCAGGCTTATTAGTCCCAAAAGATGATTGGTGTGAATCATTTAGTACGTATCTCATGACCTATGGTCCCTGTTTTTGAATGGTGCCACAGGTTTCATCAAATTCATTTAAAAAATTGTAGAGTCTGCTATGATTATTTCTACGTGTTTTCCAAATTAAATATATTTTTATAATTGCCACTGGAGTATTAGTATCAAGAAATTAAATATATTTTCTCATATGTAATTAATGAGCAACATTGTGCGTTGGATTGGACTGACAATAGCTTATGGTTAGTAGAATCACTACTTTTCTTGACAAATGATATTTGAGAAGAGAAAAAATCTCATTAATCTTGAGATAGATATGAGGAAGAATAATTTTCCTAACTTATATGTTTAGGGGAAGCCAGGCTTCAAACATGACTCTATTCCTCTTTGAGAGCAAAATCATAATTATCTATTAAAAGAATTATTGAACATATAAATAGCAAGTGAAAGATTTAAATTTTTCATTCTATTGTGAACTGATGCAGGCTGCGGCTCTCTATGTATTGGCTTACAAGCAAAACATTAACTAAAGGAGGTTGCAGTTGTGGCCTAACATATTCAATGGTTGACACGCCACTGACAGACGACAATGGAAAAACTGGACCGTAAAGCTACGCAGATGAGCATGTAAGGAACCGGACAGAGACAGGGGATGCAAACCATGTGATTTGTGGTAGTTATGGCTATAGCTTATAGGTGCTAACTTTTCATAACATTTTAAGGGAAAAAAAAAGGAAAGAAATCGCGCTGATTCTTGTAGGAAGGAGGAAATTATAATATTCAAGATTACGCATCTGGTAACCTGCAAAGTTGCAGGAAGTGATTCCTAACCGTGTAAGTCGGCTAAGATTCGATGGTACCATTTGTTAAAGGGTAGTGCAATGGCCTAAGTGTACAATGTGTACAATGGGCTAAATTTTGGTTCATGAATAAAATGAATTGATTTTGAGGTTCACCAAAGATCGAACTCTTGACCTTTCGGATCTAGAGCTCTAATGTCATATCTAAAACCACTCATCTCAAAAATGTAACTTGACAAGACAATGTAACATTAATGGTCATATCTCTAATACTTCCTAAACCTCCATTGTACACATTGTACGCTTAAACCATTGGCTTCCTATACTTTCTCTTTGTTAAATTAAATGGTCTTGTAATAAAACATATTTTTTAAAACATATTTTTTAAGTTTTTTTAATAATTGTTAAATAATTTTTTTAATTTTAATTATAAATTAATTTTATATATTTTATTTAATTATAAAAATTATTTTTTATTTTATAAATTATTATTTTATCATTCACTATTATGTTTATTAACAATCAAAATAAAAAACAATAACGAATTAGATCTTCCATTGATTGTAATAAATTTTTTGGTCATTCCAATCGATTAAAAGTTTATATTTGATCTGTGACGTTCGTCCATGGCTATGAAATAGTGTTTATTTGAAAATCAATTGATTGGATTATCAAAACAATCGATTGAATTTCAGGTTTCCTATAACTCAATCGATTCTACTACAGGTTATCACAAAACAATTGATTGAAAATTGTAAGGCAACATGGTTTTCGCAAAAATCAATCGATTGGTCATATTACCCAATCGATTGAACGATGACTAAAATGTTGGTTTTTTAAAATTCAATCGATTGAATGCTCCAAAGCAACTTGAGATCTCACAATTCAATCGATTGGTTGTGTTACCCAATTGATTGAAGTCATCAAAACAATATGGATTTACCCAATTCAATCGTGTTACCCAATCAATTGAATTGTGTATTACGCCATTTTCAATTTTCTTATCGTTTTTATAAATTATTATCTTATTATTCATCTACCTTTGAATTCTATCTTCAATTTTTAAGACTTTATTTTGATTTAAATACTCTGATCTTATCTTATCTTTAATATTAATATTATAAATTGGTGAATAATCTATCACCAATTATTCAATCCTACCATTGGAATCGTGTATCAATCTCTTTATGTATCATGAGAGAGTGGTGCAGGCTTATGACTCGATGCCTGTATAGTTATAATATCTATTGACTTATCCTTTTTTGAAATCATGTATTGGCTGGTAACGAATGTTCTTATTTTTGACAGGAAATTCGTTGCTTGAAATGTTCCTCCTTTTTGAGAAATTCATATCAAACACCTCCAATTGGAAATACCGGTGGTGCAGGATATCGGCAGTGCAGGAGATATTCAATATTCTCCTATTTTAACTGCTTTTTATGTCTGCTCAAATATTTTGTATTGAAATCCAATTATCCTTCTGTGCTCTTTATTGTGCAGAATGGCGAATTGCTGAATGATGCTGGTGTCATTCTCAGAGCTGTGAAACAGATGTTCGATGTATTGGAGGCTCAGAATGCAGAGTACAACATGAAAGTAACGTTATTAGAGCTTTATAATGAGAAAATAACGGATCGTGTGCCTCGAAACTGTAAAATCAAATCTGAGGATGATAAGTCTAAAAGTCCTATCGCTCTAATGGAAGATTGGAAATGGGGCTTCCATTGTTAATCTAGGAAGAATTGATTAAAAATTTGTAATATATATACTTCATATATGTCTTAGCAATATATGAACAGATTATTAAAATGCTTTGATATATATTGCATATTTTTTTCTAGTCAACATTCAATAAAAAGGTCAAATCTTGAACAAATGAAAAGAATAAAATAGAATGCAAACAAATAAAAAGATATGAAATTTGTTTACATAAATTAATTATATAAAATAAAATATAATTCACTGTAACACCCTACCACATTAAGCTTTACGCTTAAATCGTAAAACAGAGGTGGTGTGGACCTCTAAAATAAAATAAGTACACATAATAGCAGAAGAATTATAATATGCTAGGAGCCTTGAAGAATAGAGGAAATAAAAATCGCGAATATAAAAGCGCAACGCTCAAGAAATGAGTTAACTTGCGTGCAAAGAAAGCTACAGCTATCAAGTGTCAAGTAACCCAAAACAGGAACAGAGAGTCAAAGATACAAAATAACGAGCTCCTGACTCAGCCTGCGAAGTCAAGACTGGCCGGAGAATATACACACATATATACATACATATACATATCCAAAACCCAAATGTACATAAACAAAATCCTGCCTCTCCATACACCTCTAGGAGGATCAAAAAGAATAAGTTATGTGGAGAGAAAGCTAAGTACATATATACCCATCATAGGATAACAAAATAACCCAGTAACCACTCCGCTTCAAGAGTCCAGACGCCTAACGAGATGCCTCTCGACCTGCATCTGAAAATCAACAACATAGTATGGAATGAGAACCGGAGGTTCTCAGTATGGTAAAGGTGCCACACACATAATATATAAGGTCCTGGGAATGCCAGAGGCAATCCTAGAACGCCGACACTCAGATTATAGAGCTTAAAGTATTAAATAGAAGTCATAAAAGGTGGTTTACTAAGGATATTTAAACCTAACTTAACTTAACCTTAAATTTAAATTCCCATTCTGCCATACCTCCTTACCTCCAACTCCATCATGCATTTTCACAGACAACTAAACAGACAAAGGCAAGCACAAGAAGGTTACAAGTACTGCAGATAACAAATATACATTTAACAATGGCAAGTACATTTAGGCACACCCAGTTAATACACACGCAAGTAATTCAAGTAATATGCATATGATGCATGCCTGTCCTATGGCTGATGAGGCTCATCTGTCGGTTATCCAGCCAACCCGACAAGTCTGAATTGTCCTTAGACTGTCCCCCGACGTGCATCCCCAAGAGACTATGCATAGCTTTATCTCAAATAATCAATATTGCTCAATGGGGGTAACATTCCCGGGAATTTATATAGTGCCCGGTCACACTTACGTCGTAGGGTCAACAGAGTATCGAGTTTTCAACCTGATACACATGGTGGCAAGCCACGGCATTTGATCCAGGGAATCTCGTATCTCAAATTATTCAAATTCATAAGCCATATAAATAATTCAATTATAATTCATCAACATTCACATTATTCTCAATTACATCTCATTCATCATCATACATCAACATATTCAATCCTTATCCTTCATCGTCACATCTCCCATTCCATCCATCAATAGTTCCAATTCAAAACATAATTTATCCTTTTCTAAATGAATTAAACTTCAAACGTAAAACATACTCATTTTCTTAATAACTTAAAATCAAATCATATACCCTTTAAGTCTAATTCTCTTTTAAATAATCATATAAACAAAATCTCTAACTTTTATAAAATTTCAGCAGCATCTCCTCTAAAACTCGGACTTTGCCACCCTTTTCGGGTCCAAACCTGCTTTCTTTTCAATTCAACATACCCTTCCTCATTATCATAACAGTCACCACAATAAATCTACCTTAGATCAACAATTATACTCATACAATATTCAAATCCAACAATCAAAATTCAACTAAGGATCATAATTCACTAATCCTAGGCTTCTAGCACAAAATACCTCATTATCACAACAACCTCCACAATAGTTATACCTCAAATCAATAATTCACCAGATCATTAGTTAATCAACAAGCACCAAACCAACCATGTTCATCAACAATAACATTCAACCATAATTCTCTCCAAATTAATATAATAATATTCACCATCCAAAGTTAATAACTAATTATCCAATAAACTTCAACCAAATATATTCATCGAAAAATTACTAAACATTAAACATACACCTGCATTCCAACTTATCCTATGGTCGTCTAGCCTAAGTTTTCACAGAACATTATATATTAAATGCAAGAAACCTAAACCATACCTTGGCCGATTTCCACGTAACGACCAAAGCAAATTATTTAAAACCAAGGCAGCCCCTTCAAAATTCAACTAATCAGCTTCCTCCAAGTTCCAATATTCACAATTTCAAGCTCCAATTATTTATTCACAACCTAATACACATTCATAACATATATGTCCAATTTAATACTCAAAGCTCGAATTCAAAGAAAATAAAATAGAATTACCGTATCCTCACCTTACCCAAGCTTCACATAAGCAAGAATGAACGTTTTCCTCAAGCTAATTAGATCCTAAAATATCAGAAATCAAAGAAATTCAACATCTCTTCCAATTATTTGAAAATTGGGGGAAAAGAGTGGCTGGAAGTGATTAATGGCTTACCAAAGAAATTGTTCCGGTAGAAATGTAGAGCTCGACGCAGTGAACACGTGGCCGTAAACGGTGCGGCGATCGGAGCTCGGACGGAGAAGTTACGGGAGCGGGAACTCACCGTAACCCTTACGGGAATGTTTTCCCTTCTTTTCCTTCCCTGGAGCGCTGCTGCCTCTGCTGCGTTTTATGAAGGAAATGGGCTTCAAGCTCATTTAATATGTTGGTCCGGTTGGACCGATGGCCTGGTTTGGGTCCGGTTCAACCGGTTCGACCCGTTCGGTCCAATTTTGGACCGATTTCTTTGAAATTGGTGTCAAAATTCTCGTTTCGATGAGCTCTATCCTAATTTAATATAATATTCACATTTCTAATCTTCCTTATTAAAAATTAATTTATTGACTAATTATCTACTAATTTAACCGGGGTTTACATTCTACCCACCTAATAAAGAATTTTGCCCTCAAAATTCAAATCTAGTTACCTGAAAAGAGATATGGATAGTCTTTTTGCATATTTGATTCGAGCTCCCAGGTATGTTCCTCGATACCAGCTCGACTCCAAGCTACTTTTACCAATGATACTTCCCTTCCTCGTAATCGTTTAACCCTGGTGTCATCAATTCTTACCGGAGCTACTGGAAGTGTTAGATCTTCTCTCACTTGGATTGGTTCCGGTTCTAGAATATGACTTGCGTCAGGAGTGTACTTCCTAAGCTGAGACACATGAAACACGTCGTGCAAATTCGAACATAATGTAACACCCTACCACATGTGATGACAAAACATGACCTTGCCCATCCTTGTCATCTTTGTCAGTGCTAACTGCTTCATAATCAATTTTCTCACCTTTCATGGTAAACTCTTGTATTTTCTGCGGATCCTCTGAAGTTATATCAGGAGCTTCAACTTCATCAGTCGTGGTTGAAGAGTTATCATGACCTTGAGGAATAAGTACTTTATCAGATTCAGCAACCGTGGAAGATGACAAGTCAGAATCATGGGAACATTTTACAGTGAGACTTTTCCGAGAGAAGGAGTTCCTGTTCAGGAGAAATGAGAACGAAGCGCTCCTTCGATCGTGGAAGCTCAGCTGCGACGATTTCTGCAACGAAGGAACCTAGGGGAACTGAATCCCCGAGACGGTGTAAACCATTTCTCGATTTGTGCGTGTCATCCTTGCGCAGGGGCCATGCTAATCTTTTCTGTATCGTTCCAATTTTATCGGATGTCAGATGGTCAGTCAGAAAGAACTATTCAGACCTTGGAGGATATGCTAAGGGCTTGTGTTTTAGACCAGCCAGCGAGCTGGGATCGATATATGCCATTAATAGAATTTGCTTATAACAATAGCTATCATGCGAGCATTGGAATGGCTCCATATGAGGCTCTGTATGGCAGAAAATGTCAATCTCCATTGTGTTGGTATGAAACTGGAGAAAGAAGTTTGTTAGGACCTGAGATGATAGTTGAAACTACTGAACAGATAAAGAAGATTCGTAGTTGAATGCTTATAGCCCAGAGCCGCCAAAAGAGCTATACTGATCAGAGGCGAAAGCTTTTGGAGTTCGAAGAAGGGGAACATGTCTTTTTGAAAGTTACACTAACCACTGGAGTGGGAAGAACCATTAAGACTAAGAAACTAAATCCCCGTTATATTGGACCGTTTGAAATTCTAAAGAGAATTGAGCCAGTGGCTTATAGAATTGCCTTACTGCCATATCTTTCGAATTTGCACGACGTGTTTCATGTGTCTCAGCTTAGGAAGTACACTCCTGACGCAAGTCATATTCTAGAACCGGAACCAATCCAAGTGAGAGAAGATCTAACACTTCCAGTAGCTCCGGTAAGAATTGATGACACCAGGGTTAAACGATTACGAGGAAGGGAAGTATCATTGGTAAAAGTAGCTTGGAGTCGAGCTGGTATCGAGGAACATACCTGGGAGCTCGAATCAAATATGCGAAAAGACTATCCATATCTCTTTTCAGGTAACTAGATTTGAATTTTGAGGGCAAAATTCTTTATTAGGTGGGTAGGATGTAAACCCCGGTTAAATTAGTAGATAATTAGTCAATAAATTAATTTTTAATAAGGAAGATTAGAAATGTGAATATTATATTAAATTAGGATAGAGCTCATCGAAACGAGAATTTTGACACCAATTTCGAAGAAATCGGTCCAAGATTGGACCGAACGGGTCGAACCGGTTGAACTGGACCCAAACCAGGCCATCGGTCCAACCGGACTAACATATTAAATGAGCTTGAAGCCCATTTCCTTCATAAAACGCAGCAGAGGCAGCAGCGCTCCAGGGAAGGAAAAGAAGGGAAAACATTCCCGTAAGGGTTACGGTGAGTTCCCGCTCCCGTAACTTCTCCGTCCGAGCTCCGATCGCCGCACCGTTTACGGCCACGTGTTCACTGCGTCGAGCTCTACATTTCTACCGGAACAATTTCTTTGGTAAGCCATTAATCACTTCCAGCCACTCTTTTCCCCCAATTTTCAAATAATTGGAAGAGATGTTGAATTTCTTTGATTTCTGATATTTTAGGATCTAATTAGCTTGAGGAAAACGTTCATTCTTGCTTATGTGAAGCTTGGGTAAGGTGAGGATACGGTAATTCTATTTTATTTTCTTTGAATTCGAGCTTTGAGTATTAAATTGGACATATATATGTTATGAATGTGTATTAGGTTGTGAATAAATAATTGGAGCTTGAAATTGTGAATATTGGAACTTGGAGGAAGCTGATTAGTTGAATTTTGAAGGGGCTGCCTTGGTTTTAAATAATTTGCTTTGGTCGTTACGTGGAAATCGGCCAAGGTATGGTTTAGGTTTCTTGCATTTAATATATAATGTTCTGTGAAAACTTAGGCTAGACGACCATAGGATAAGTTGGAATGCAGGTGTATGTTTAATGTTTAGTAATTTTTCGATGAATATATTTGGTTGAAGTTTATTGGATAATTAGTTATTAACTTTGGATGGTGAATATTATTATATTAATTTGGAGAGAATTATGGTTGAATGTTATTGTTGATGAACATGGTTGGTTTGGTGCTTGTTGATTAACTAATGATCTGGTGAATTATTGATTTGAGGTATAACTATTGTGGAGGTTGTTGTGATAATGAGGTATTTTGTGCTAGAAGCCTAGGATTAGTGAATTATGATCCTTAGTTGAATTTTGATTGTTGGATTTGAATATTGTATGAGTATAATTGTTGATCTAAGGTAGATTTATTGTGGTGACTGTTATGATAATGAGGAAGGGTATGTTGAATTGAAAAGAAAGCAGGTTTGGACCCGAAAAGGGTGGCAAAGTCCGAGTTTTAGAGGAGATGCTGCTGAAATTTTATAAAAGTTAGAGATTTTGTTTATATGATTATTTAAAAGAGAATTAGACTTAAAGGGTATATGATTTGATTTTAAGTTATTAAGAAAATGAGTATGTTTTACGTTTGAAGTTTAATTCATTTAGAAAAGGATAAATTATGTTTTGAATTGGAACTATTGATGGATGGAATGGGAGATGTGACGATGAAGGATAAGGATTGAATATGTTTGATGTATGATGATGAATGAGATGTAATTGAGAATAATGTGAATGTTGATGAATTATAATTGAATTATTTATATGGCTTATGAATTTGAATAATTTGAGATACGAGATTCCCTGGATCAAATGCCGTGGCTTGCCACCATGTGTATCAGGTTGAAAACTCGATACTCTGTTGACCCTACGACGTAAGTGTGACCGGGCACTATATAAATTCCCGGGAATGTTACCCCCATTGAGCAATATTGATTATTTGAGATAAAGCTATGCATAGACTCTTGGGGATGCACGTCGGGGGACAGTCTAAGGACAATTCAGACTTGTCGGGTTGGCTGGATAACCGACAGATGAGCCTCATCAGCCATAGGACAGGCATGCATCATATGCATATTACTTGAATTACTTGCGTGTGTATTAACTGGGTGTGCCTAAATGTACTTGCCATTGTTAAATGTATATTTGTTATCTGCAGTACTTGTAACCTTCTTGTGCTTGCCTTTGTCTGTTTAGTTGTCTGTGAAAATGCATGATGGAGTTGGAGGTAAGGAGATATGGCAGTAAGGCAATTCTATAAGCCACTGGCTCAATTCTCTTTAGAATTTCAAACGGTCCAATATAACGGGGATTTAGTTTCTTAGTCTTAATGGTTCTTCCCACTCCAGTGGTTAGTGTAACTTTCAAAAAGACATGTTCCCCTTCTTCGAACTCCAAAAGCTTTCGCCTCTGATCAGTATAGCTCTTTTAGCGGCTCTGGGCTATAAGCATTCGACTACGAATCTTCTTTATCTGTTCAGTAGTTTCAGTTATCATCTCAGGCCCTAACAAACTTCTTTCTCCAGTTTCATACCAACACAATGGAGATTGACATTTTCTGCCATACAGAGCCTCATATGGAGCCATTCTAATGCTCGCATGATAGCTATTGTTATAAGCAAATTCTATTAATGGCATATATCGATCCCAGCTCGCTGGCTGGTCTAAAACACAAGCCCTTAGCATATCCTCCAAGGTCTGAATAGTTCTTTTTGACTGACCATCTGTCTGAGGGTGATACGCAGTACTCAAGCTTAACTGAGTTCCAAATGCACGCTGAAAAGCTCCCCAGAACCTTGATGTAAAGCGAGGATCCCTGTCAGATATAATGGTAGAAGGCACGCCATGCAACCTGACAATCTCTTTAATATACATTCGAGCTAATTCTTCCATTGAACAACTTATTCGGATAGGAAGAAAGTGAGCTGATTTTGTCAGTCGATCCACAACCACCCAAATAGCGTCACAACCCGATCGGGTTCTAGGCAAACCTATCACAAAATCCATTGCAATACTTTCCCATTTTCATTGTGGAATCTCTAAAGGCTGAAGGGTTCCTGATGGTTTCTAATGCTCAATCTTAACCTTCTGACACGTTAAACATTTAGATACATGGAATGCCACATCATTCCTTATCCTTGGCCACCAGAACATCGCTTTTAGATCTTGATATATTTTAGTACTCCCTGGATGAATTGAGAACCCACTCTTATGAGCTTCCTTTAAGATACTTTGCCGCAGGTCTCCAATATTAGGCACAATAATCCGGTTCTTGAACCTCCATAAACCATCCTGACCTTCTGACACTCTCCACTGCTTCCCCTATTCAACTGCTGGTAATACCTTACGTAATGCTTCACTATCTCGATGAGCCTTCAAAAGTTCTAATTTAAAATCACTTGAAATCTGCAACTGACTCAAACATAGAATTCCAAATTCTTCTCTAACTCCCAAATTCAAACCTTGAAATGCTTTCAGTAACTCTTCCTCCCGTAGCATCATCCAAGCTGCATATAAAGACTTCCGAGTCAAAGCGTCCGCCACAACGTTCGCTTTTCCTGGATGATAATTCAATTCAAAATCATAATATTTCAGAAGCTCCATCCATCTCCTCTGACGCATATTCAACTCTTTCTGCTCAAAAAGATACTTCAAACTCTTATGGTCTGAGAAAACATGAAACTTAACGCCATAAAGATAATGCCTCCAAATCTTTTAAAGCAAACACAACAGCAGCAAGTTCCAAATCATGTGTCGGATAGTTCATTTCATGCGGCCTTAATTTCCGTTAGGCGTATGCTACAACATTCTGGTGCTGCATTAGAACGCACCCCAAACCTTTCAGAGATGCATCACAATACACTTCATACGGTTCACTTGGTTCAGGTAATACCAATACAGGTGCAGTAGTCAACCTGTGCTTCAATTCTTGAAAACTTTCCTCACACTCTGGAGTCCAGATAAAAGGCGTATCTTTCCTAGTCAATTTAGTTAACGGTAAGGCGAGATGTGAAAATCCCTTAATGAATCTGCGATAATACCCCGCCAAACCTAAGAAACTCCTGATCTCTGTCACTGAAGTTGGTCGCTCCCAATTCATCACTGCTTCAACCTTAGCAGGATCCACAGCTATTCCCTGCTTACTCACCACGTGGCCGAGAAACTTCACTTCACTCTTCCAGAACTCACATTTAGATAACTTAGCGTACAACTTTTTGTCTCTCAGAATTTGCAGCACAGTTCGCAAGTGATCAGTATGTTCCTTTTCAGTCTTAGAATAAACAAGAATGTCATCAATGAAGACAATAACAAACTTGTCCAGATACGGTCGGAAAATCCTGTTCATATAATCCATAAATACTGCCGGGGCATTAGTTAACCCGAAAGACATCACTGTATACTCATAATGACCATAACGGGTCCTGAAAGCAGTTTTCGGAATATCCTCGTCTCTAACCCTTATCTGATGATATCCAGATCGCAGGTCAATCTTAGAAAACACACCGGCACCCTGTAACTGATCCATTAGATCATCGATTCTAGGCAACGGATATTTATTCTTCACAGTGATCTTATTCAATTGCCGATAATCGACACACAGCCGCATACTCCCATCCTTCTTCTTTACCAGTAACACTGGCGCTCCCCACGGAGAAACACTTGGTCGGATAAAATGCTTACCCAACAGAACTTCCAGCTGAGCCTTCAGTTCAGCCATTTCTAAAGGTGATATCCTATAAGGAGTAATTGAAATTGGACCAGATCCAGGTACCAACTCGATTGCAAATTCAACCTCTCGATTAGGTGGGAATTCATTAATATCATCCGGAAACACATCCAAAAATTCACATACAACCGAAATCTGCTCTAAACTCTGATCATCACCTGATGCTCCCGCAGTTAATAACATAATACCCTGACATTCAGTTCTAGAACAGTTTACTATCATAGAATTTAAATAGTAGCTATTCACCACAATTGGTGCTTCTGACCCTTCCAGCATAAACTGTACTGACTTCTCAGAACAATCAAGCAAAATATGATTCTTAAATAACCAATCTCCCGACCACAGCGCCACCTGCCTGCAGGATACATCGTGTCCCCTGTCACCAATACTGTGCCTTACCTTGCAGTTGATAAGTTCCAAATTCAACTCATTGCTCCTTAGGAACCTATTGGGCCTCCAACGTCCGTTCCAAAGCTTGAATCCAATTATCTGCGTCAGTGGGATTTGAGGTTCTTTTAAAAGTCGGAGGGTAAACTTTCAGAAATATAGCAAGTGTCATAGAATTGTCTTCATCATTATTGTTCCCATGATTACTCTGATTTATCTGGTTACCCAGCACCTCAGCTGTTGCCTGCATAGCTACAACCATATTTCCCAAGGCAGCCATAAAGTCTACTAGATCATTCCCTGCCAAACCAGGAGTAACGGTGCCTATCCTACCTCTACCTCACCTGCGACTGTGTCCGCGAGTCGACATCTGGTCCTTATACACACTAAAAAAGTGATATTAAGTTGATCAGTCTCAATATCGCAAGTCTAATGCTTTAAGTTCCAAATGCATGCTCACAAACGTTTATGCCATATATATCAGTCAGATATCCTAATAGCACATAAACACATATACAGAGAATGCACAGAAGTACAATCAGTTCGTCTTTCAGGCTCTATAGGAACGAACTGCTCTGATACCATAATGTAACACCCTACCACATTAAGCTTTACGCTTAAGTCGTAAAACAGAGGTGGTGTGGTATTACGACCTCTAAAAGAAAATGAGTACACATAATAGCCGAAGAATTATAATATGCTAGGAGCCTTGAAGAATAGAGGAAATAAAAATCGCGAATATAAAAGCGCAACGCTCAAGAAATGAGTTAACTTGCGTGCAAAGAAAGCTACAGCTATCAAGTGTCAAGTAACCCAAAACAGGAACAGAGAGTCAAAGATACAAAATAACGAGCTCCTGACTCAGCCTGCGAAGTCAAGACTGGCCGGAGAATATACACACATATATACATACATATACATATCCAAAACCCAAATGTACATAAACAAAATCCTGCCTCTCCATACACCTCTAGGATGATCAAAAAGAATAAGTTATGTGGAGAGAAAGCTAAGTACATATATACCCATCATAGGATAACAAAATAACCCAGTAACCACTCCGCTTCAAGAGTCCAGACGCCTAACGAGATGCCTCTTGACTTGCATCTGAAAATCAACAACATATTATGGAATGAGAACCGGAGGTTCTCAGTATGGTAAAGGTGCCACACACATAATATATAAGGTCCTGGGAATGCCAGAGGCAATCCTAGAACGCCGACACTCAGATTATAGAGCTTAAAGTATTAAATAGAAGCCATAAAAGGTGGTTTACTAAGGATATTTAAACCTAACTTAACTTAACCTTAAATCTAAATTCCCGTTCTGCCATACCTCCTTACCTCCAACTCCATCATGCATTTTCACAGACAACTAAACAGACAAAGGCAAGCACAAGAAGGTTACAAGTACTGCAGATAACAAATATACATTTAACAATGGCAAGTACATTTAGGCACACCCAGTTAATACACACGCAAGTAATTCAAGTAATATGCATATGATGCATGCCTGTCCTATGGCTGATGAGGCTCATCTGTCGGTTATCCAGCCAACCCGACAAGTCTGAATTGTCCTTAGACTGTCCCCCGACGTGCATCCCCAAGAGTCTATGCATAGCTTTATCTCAAATAATCAATATTGCTCAATGGGGGTAACATTCCCGGGAATTTATATAGTGCCCGGTCACACTTACGTCGTAGGGTCAACAGAGTATCGAGTTTTCAACCTGATACACATGGTGGCAAGCCACGACATTTGATCCAGGGAATCTCGTATCTCAAATTATTCAAATTCATAAGCCATATAAATAATTCAATTATAATTCATCAACATTCACATTATTCTCAATTACATCTCATTCATCATCATACATCAAACATATTCAATCCTTATCCTTCATCGTCACATCTCCCATTCCATCCATCAATAGTTCCAATTCAAAACATAATTTATCCTTTTCTAAATGAATTAAACTTCAAACTTAAAACATACTCATTTTCTTAATAACTTAAAATCAAATCATATACCCTTTAAGTCTAATTCTCTTTTAAATAATCATATAAACAAAATCTCTAACTTTTATAAAATTTCAGCAGCATCTCCTCTAAAACTCGGACTTTGCCACCCTTTTCGGGTCCAAACCTGCTTTCTTTTCAATTCAACATACCCTTCCTCATTATCATAACAGTCACCACAATAAATCTACCTTAGATCAACAATTATACTCATACAATATTCAAATCCAACAATCAAAATTCAACTAAGGATCATAATTTACTAATCCTAGGCTTCTAGCACAAAATACCTCATTATCACAACAACCTCCACAATAGTTATACCTCAAATCAATAATTCACCAGATCATTAGTTAATCAACAAGCACCAAACCAACCATGTTCATCAACAATAACATTCAACCATAATTCTCTCCAATTTAATATAATAATATTCACCATCCAAAGTTAATAACTAATTATCCAATAAACTTCAACCAAATATATTCATCGAAAAATTACTAAACATTAAACATACACCTGCATTCCAACTTATCCTATGGTCGTCTAGCCTAAGTTTTCACAGAACATTATATATTAAATGCAAGAAACCTAAACCATACCTTGGCCGATTTCCACGTAACGACCAAAGCAAATTATTTAAAACCAAGGCAGCCCCTTCAAAATTCAACTAATCAGCTTCCTCCAAGTTCCAATATTCACAATTTCAAGCTCCAATTATTTATTCACAACCTAATACACATTCATAACATATATATGTCCAATTTAATACTCAAAGCTCGAATTCAAAGAAAATAAAATAGAATTATCGTATCCTCACCTTACCCAAGCTTCACATAAGCAAGAATGAACGTTTTCCTCAAGCTAATTAGATCCTAAAACATCAGAAATCAAAGAAATTCAACATCTCTTCCAATTATTTGAAAATTGGGGGAAAAGAGTGGCTGGAAGTGATTAATGGCTTACCAAAGAAATTGTTCCGGTAGAAATGTAGAGCTCGACGCAGTGAACACGTGGCCGTAAACGGTGCGGCGATCGGAGCTCGGACGGAGAAGTTACGGGAGCGGGAACTCACCGTAACCCTTACGGGAATGTTTTCCCTTCTTTTCCTTCCCTGGAGCGCTGCTGCCTCTGCTGCGTTTTATGAAGGAAATGGGCTTCAAGCTCATTTAATATGTTGGTCCGGTTGGACCGATGGCCTGGTTTGGGTCCGGTTCAACCGGTTCGACGGCGGGATCGTACCATTCGAGCCTTTTTTTTCACGCTTTTCCGGGGGTCTGGAGAAAATTGCAATAGGATTTTCCTAATCTTCCCATCCCACAGCTTCGGCAGATCGCTTAGCCCCGTTCATCTTCGGCGCAAGAGCGCTCGATCAGTGAGCTATTACGCACTCTTTCAAGGGTGTTGTCCATCGACTACGCCTTTCGGCCTGATCTTAGGCCCTGACTCACCCTCCGTGGACGAACCTTGCGGAGGAACCCTTAGGTTTTCGAGGCATTGGATTCTCACCAACGTTTGCATTACTCAAGCCGACATTCTCGCTTCCGCTTCGTCCACCACTGCTCGCGCGGGTCCTTTCCTCTAAGGGGGAGCGTGTCAAAATTCTCGTTTCGATGAGCTCTATCCTAATTTAATATAATATTCACATTTCTAATCTTCCTTATTAAAAATTAATTTATTGACTAATTATCTACTAATTTAACCGGGGTTTACATTCACAAGACATAAAATTTATATGACATTGTTGTTGAAATAATAAATGAAAATGACATTACTTCATCATAAAAATATGAGTTTTTTAAACTAAAATATCTCTATAGTGCATAAAAATAGAGAAAATTGTAAAAACTTTCAATCGATTAGGTAACACAACCAATCGATTGAATTGGGCAAATCCATATTGCTTTGATGATTTCAATCGATTGGGTAACACAACCAATCGATTGAATTGTGAGACATCAGGTTGTTTTGAAGCATTCAATCGATTTGGTAGTATAAGCAATCGATTGCATTTTAGTCATCGTTCAATCGATTATTGGTAATATGAACAATCGATTGATTTTTGCGAAAATCATGCTGCCTTCTAATTTTCAATCGATTGTTTTGTGATAACTTGTAGTACAATCGATTGAGTTATGGGAAACCTGAAATTCAATCGATTGTTTTGATAATTCAATCGATTGATTTTCAAAGAAACACGATTTCACCGCCCTGGACGAATGTCACGGATCAAATATAAACTTTTAATCGATTGGAATGGCCAAAAAGTTTATTATTATCAATGGAAGATCTTATTGTTTTTTATTTTGATTGTTAATAAACATAATAGATGAATGATAAAATAATAATTTATAAAATAAAAAATAATTTTTATAATTAAATAAAATATATAGGATTAATTTGTAATTAAAATTAAAAAAAATTATTTAACAATTAAAAAAACTTAAAAAACATGTTTTGTTATGAGACCATTTAATGGTCCAAACGTTCTGCCAACCATCAAATTCAGTGCCAAGTAAGTTGTAACCATCTGTAGTGATTTTTTAAGTGCCTGAGTATGTTAGTGTTTTCCTTTTATACTAGTTCTATTAACTTCCTTTATGTAGCTCCTTATGTCCAGTTTACTTAAACTAGATTATTTTTTTTAATCCCACACATTTCATACTGTTTCTAATGGAAAAATTGTTAATTAAATTACTAGTTATTTGTTTTCAAAAATTAATGGTGCTGAAATGATAAAATTACTAATTCCAGCCAATCTGCTATTAGTTATAGGTTCTCAACTATCTTTCTTGATCAGATAGATACTAAAAAAATAAAAACAAAAGATAAAAATAGCAAAGAAGTAAAGTAGAAAGATGATAAAAGCGATAACTGCTACATAATAACTTCTATAAGAAGTTCTGTTCTAACACTGATGTTGCATATTAATTTGACGCAAGAAAGATGCTAGAACATGAACCGTCTCTTAAAAGTAGTGGCTTTGGCCCAATAAATTTTAAAAGTTCATATATTATTATAATAGATGTATTGTATAAAGTAAAATTTAATAGTATAGTAATAATGAAAAGAATTACTATTCTTTATATATTAGGGTTTAAATTTCTCTATATATATTTATATTATCTGTATTTTTTATTTAATTTAGATTTTTTTTTACATTTGTTTAAGATTAATTTTAACATTTATAATTATATAAAAAATACTTTAATATTATTTATGATATTATTTTTTTCTAATTTTATTTAGTTGTTTATTTTTTATTTTTTTGATTAATTTTTATCCCTATTATTATATAAAAATACTTTAATATATTTTAAATTCACATAACAAAATTGTTAGTGCAATTAACTTATATTATTTTATGTTATATTTTTTAATGATATAAAATATAAAAATATAACTTACTGTCACATAAATACTTAATAAAATAAATTAATTAACAAAATATTTAAAAATATATAATTTTATATTTTATTAGATGTAAAATTATAAAACTGTTACGGTGGGTAACCGGAGATTGATGGGCTGGATGGAGTTGGTTGGCCCAAATGTGTGATGGAGGAGGATTCCGAAGGGATCTGCAACTCGGGAGGCTCCGTCCGACTTGTTTATGCGAGGAGATGGGGGTGGTACCTGCAAAGACACTCTGATGCCTAAGTCAGCAAGGGTGCAAGCAGGTTTAGAGAGTATTGGACTTAGAGATACCTGAGGGGTGTCAGTGTATTTATAGTGGTGAACCAATACCACCGTTGGAGTAGTGCCATATTTTTAGGGTGTTAACCGTCCCATTATCTTAGGGAGGTTAAGATATGGCTCGTGGAAGTGGTTAGAGAGATTCTAGGGGTAGTTACTCATTTAAATGAGTGTTTATCCGCCAGCTAATCTCGTGCCCGACTTCTTTAGAACAGGTCGTGGTGAATACCGACTTCATAGGATGAAGATTGGTACTGGTGAGACCTAACCCTTTGGATTAGGTTCTTTGCTTGATCCTGGGCCTTTATTATTGGGCCAGGGTATGAACAGTGCCCCTACTCGAGCCCAATTTTTTCAAGATTTAGGTTCGAGTATTCTGCTCGGGGTCGTAGCCGACTTGTTGGAGGACCGACGTGATTTTCTGAAACCGACGTGACTTTCTGTGTCCTTTTGGTTCTGACAGTTACGTCTAATCAAGCGTCGTGTCCGTTAAGGATGTGCGTAGGTCTTGGTAACGGTGCATTCTCATTAATGACTGCCCCGCTTTTACCATTATGCCCCTTAGCATGTTTATAAATACTTTCCCTCCCTTTCATTTTTTCGTTTCTGCAATTTTTCAAATTTCTTCTTTCTTCGTTCGTGCTGCGTTCTTGCGTTTGGAGACTTCTGCTTCTTCCAACCTTCACTTTTGGATAAAGGTTAGCTTTCCTTCTTTCATGACATGCTTTGTGTTTGCATGCTTTTATTTTATAGGTAGATAGTTTGGTTTGTAAATTTTGGTTCCGTATCTCCTCCCTTTAGAGACCGTATTTTTGATTTTCCTTTTCTTTTTCTTTTGTAGGTTTTTGTCACCCTTTATAAGAAAAAGAAATGGCTTCCGTAGATGTTCTTTCTCAATGGGTTGATGTCACGGTCCTAGGGGAGGAACCCTTGGTCGATGCTGAGTTTATTACTCATCTTCGTACTCACCACAGGATTTGTACTTCTGAGGAGAACGAGCCAAAGTATGAGTTGGTAGTCCCGGGTCCAGAAGACCGGGTTTGTTTTGGGAGGGCCAATGAGGCGGCCCCTCATTTTTTCTTTATGTATGAATGTATGATCACCCGTCTGGGTGTTTTTCTTCCTTTTTCGCATTTTGAGATGTCTGTTTTGCACCACTGTCGAGTTGCCCCTACCCAACTTCACCCCAATTCTTGGGGTTTTCTGAAAATTTACCAATTTATTAGTCACGCTTTGGACTTTCCGACCTCTTTGAGGATTTTCTTCTATCTTTTCCACATGACTAAGCCCTTTAGTGGGCTAAATAACAAGCAGCAATGGGTGTCTTTTCGAGCCATACAAGGTCGGAGAATTTTCACCCTTTTTGACGAATCCTTCCACGACTTCAAAAATTATTTTTTCAAAGTGCAAGCTGTAGAGGGTCACCACCCCTTTTTCTTGGATGATAATTCTTCCCCTCGCTTTCCCCTCTATTGGTTGGAGGCCTCCCCTTGTGAGAAGTACGGTCTGGACGACCTGGATGAGGTGGAGGCGGCCATTGTGGGGTTTTTCCGAGAAGTGTGGGGGAGGGCCCCATACTTGGATACTAGGAAATTCCTCCAGGGATCGCCGACCTTTGTTCGGTCGCAACTAGGTAGTTTATATATATATATATATATATATATATATATATACATTTCTTATTTTCAACTTATATCTGCCGACTTGAGGTTTGCCGACTTGTAATTTTTGCTAATTGTTTCTTTTGCAGACATGGCAAGGAAGAATACTCAGGAATCTTACCAGAGAGTTCAGGAGGCTAAAGCAAAGTCCCGGGCCAGGGCTGGTGGTGCCAGGGCAATCATCTCTCCTCCTCCTCCTCCTCCTCCTCCTCAGAACGTGGGGACCCCCTCTCAGCCCATTGTGATTTCTTCTTCAGCTTTATCTCGGCCGCTCCCCTCCGCCCGACTTCTTTCTGAGCCAGAGAAGAAGAAGCGCAAGACTTTAGAGTCTGGCTCTTCTTTCGATGGTGGGGTTAAGGCGGATGCTCTTGCATTCGTCCGAAAGAACATCTATCCTCATATAAGTATGGATGATGTTTCTGTTCGGAACCACCTCACCACTCTGGCTGAGGAGAGTTTTAGGGCGGCAGGTGTTTGTGGCAAGCTTTTGGATATTTTTGAGAAGACTCCTCTCAGCTCTTTGGGGTTAACCTCGAAGGTTGAGGAGCTGGAGGGGAGGCTTCTTTCTTATCAGGAGCATGAGAGGGAGTTGAAGGAGGAGGTCGCCAAGCTGAGGGCGGAGAGAGATAGCCTTCGGGAGAAGGAGAGTAAGTTGCGAGCCCAATGCAACATGGAGGCGAGTTTGAGGAAGACAGCACAGGAGAGTTATCAGAGTTTATTTCAAGATCTTGTGTCTGTGAAGAAGGAATTGCTGAACTCTCGAAATGCGTATGCCGAGTTGGAGGACTCTGTCGCTGATGGTGCCGAGGAGGTTTGGAGGATTTTCAAGGAGCAGGTCGGAGTTATTGCTCCTGACTTGGATCTTTCTCCTTTAGATCCAGACAAGGTCATCATTGATGGTGCTATTGTGGATCCTCCTGCCCCTGTGATCGTTTCCGAGTCAGAATTGAAGACTCGGGGGCAGAGGATTATTGAGTCCCCTCCTCGTTCCAAGGACGCTTCGAGTTCTTCTGTTGTTCCTCCGACTTCCTCTTCATCTCCTGTGGTTGCCTCTCTTCCTGATCCTGGTGGCGCTCTTCCTGACTCTGGTGGTGGTGATCCGTCTACTCCTCTGCAGAAATAACTTTTTTATGGCTATATGGGGGCTCGGCCTGTGAGTCTCCCCTTTTTTAAACTCTTTGCTTGTTGGTGGTGTTTGGACAATTTCTTTTGGCCTTTTAAGGCCGTAAACAAAATATTTTATAAGTACCCTTTTTAATAAAGGGTTTTTACTTAACAAAATAAATACCCTTTTTTGGATAAGGGTTTAAGTTACCTTATGCGTGTATGCTTTTCTGATTTTGATTTTTTGAAGTCTCCTTGATCTTTTTCTGAAAACCTTTCTCTTTGGCTTGTCTGTTTTTCTGAGCCTTTTTGTTTAAGGACTTTTTTGACAGCCTTTAATCTCTCTTTTGTTATCCCTTATACTCAACTTTGTTTTATTGAGTTCTTATGACTTAGGTTATTTTTGCGATTCGTTTTCTTTTGTACTCGGTTTTTTCCTTTCGACTTATGAGTCGGGATGTTTCCGAGTTTTTACGATCAACTTCTATAACCTCATTACACCGACTTGTACCTCGTCGTTTTATCCTGACGACCATCTAGGTCGGTTCATGGGATTTTCACGTTTTGTCGAGCTTAAGTCGGCGCGTTTCGTAGAAAGACTTAAAATAGAAAGGAGTTTATAAGAGATATGAAAAAAAGATCTTTATTGATTGGGGAGGTACCTTCTTGCTACTAAGGGTTTTCAATAGCCTTTTTTCCCTTAGCCTCTACTATGATGCCTCGTTAAAAACCCTTCTCCAGAAAAAACCCTTTGATTTTGGAAAAAAATCATGAAGTTGGGAAAAGAGTACACCAGGGAGTAGAGTTCGCTTTTAACTGTAGTACCTTTTCATATTACAAGCATGCCACGACCTTGGGAACTCAGTGTCGTTCAGGTCGGTTAATTTATAATAACCTTTTCCTAAAACTTCATTGACTTTGTATGGTCCCTTCCAATTAGCAGCAAGTTTTCCTTCCCCTGATTTGTTGACTCCAATGTCGTTTCTGATTAAGACCAAGTCATTCGGGGCAAATGTTCTTCGAATGACTTTTTTGTTGTACCTTGTAGTCATCCTTTGCTTCAATGCTGCTTCTCTTATCTGGGCATCTTCTCGGACTTTGGGGAGCAAGTCGAGCTCCTCTTTGTGCCCCTGTATGTTTCCGATCTCGTCATGGAGGATTACCCTTGGGCTTTGTTCATTGATTTCTATTGGTATCATTGCTTCTACGCCATAGACTAGTCGGAAGGGCGTTTCTCCTGTGACGGATTGGGGCGTTGTCCTGTAAGCCCATAGCACTTGGGGGAGCTCTTCAGCCCAAGCTCCTTTTGCTTCTTGTAATCTTTTCTTTAGCCCTGCCAGTATGACTTTGTTGGTTGCCTCGGCTTGCCCATTGGCTTGCGGGTGCTCCACCGAGGTGAACTGGTGTTTGATTTTCATACTGGCTACTAAGCTTCTGAAGGTAGAATCGGTGAATTGGGTTCCATTATCTGTAGTAATGGAATAGGGTATCCCATATCTTGTGATGATATTTTTGTAGAGGAACCTCCGACTTCTTTGAGCGGTGATGGTGGCCAATGGTTCTGCTTCTATCCACTTTGTGAAGTAATCTATTCCCACGATCAGGTATTTGACTTGTCCTGGCGCTTGGGGAAAAGAACCTAACAAATCCATTCCCCATTTTGCAAAGGGCCATGGAGAAGTGATACTGATGAGCTCCTTTGGGGGAGCCACGTGGAAATTTGTATGCATCTGACATGGTTGGCACTTTTTCACAAATTCTGTGGCATCTTTCTGCAAGGTCGGCCAGTAGAATCCAGCTCGGATTACTTTCCTGGCTAGTGACCTTGCTCCGAGATGATTTCCGCAGATTCCACTGTGGATTTCCTCTAACACCTCGGTGGTTCTTGAGGTCGGTACGCACTTTAACAATGGTGTTGATATCCCCCTTCTGTAGAGAGTATTTCTCACCAAAGTGTAATGTTGTGCTTCCCTCCGGATTTTCCTAGCCTCTTTTTCCTCTTTTGGAAGGATGTCAAATTTTATGTATTTGACCAAGGGGTTCATCCATCCGAGGTTTAAACCGACTACCTCAAGGACTTCTTGTTTGTCTTCTATTTTTACCACTGAGGGTTCCTGGAGGGTTTCTTGGATCAGGCTTCTGTTGTTCCCTCCTGGTTTGGTACTTGCTAACTTGGATAGGGTGTCTGCTCTACTGTTTAAATCCCGAGTTATGTGTTTAACCTCGGTTTCTGCAAAACGCCCAAGGTGCTCCAGAGTTTTCTCTAAGTACCTCTTCATATTTGGGTCCTTTGCCTGATACTCTCCGCTTATCTGGGAGGTCACCACTTTTGAGTCGCTGTATATCATTACCTTTGTAGCACCGACTTCTTCTGCCAACTTTAATCCAGCAATCAAGGCTTCATATTCTGCCTGGTTATTTGAAGCTGAAAATTCAAATTTTAGGGAAACCTCTATCTGGATTCCTCTTTCATCTACCAATATTATGCCTGCGCCGCTTCCTATTTTGTTGGAGGACCCGTCTACATAGAGTTCCCATGTAGTTGGTTTTTCCTCCTGATCCCCTGCGTATTCTGCAACGAAGTCGGCGAGGCATTGGGCTTTGATCGCCGTCCGAGTTTCATATCTTAAGTCAAACTCGGAGAGCTCTACTGCCCATTGAACCATTCTCCCTGCAATATCCGTCTTTTGGAGGATTTGCTTCATGGGTTGGTTTGTACGGACTCTTATTGTGTGAGCCTGAAAGTAAGGTCGTAGCCTTCGTGAGGCTATTACTAAGGAGTAGGCAAACTTCTCTAGTTTATGGTATCTTAGCTCAGGGCCTTGTAGAACTTTACTGATGAAATAAACTGGATGTTGTCCGACCTAATCTTCTCTTATCAGGGCTGATGAGACAGCCTTGTCTGCTACGGATAAGTACAGGACGAGGTCTTTCCCAGATACTGGTCGGGTCAGAATAGGGGGTTGACTTAAAAACTTTTTAAACTCTTGGAATGCCTCCTTGCATTCAGGAGTCCATTCGAACTGGCATCCCTTTTTTAATAAGGAGAATAGTGGAAGGAATTTTAGTGCCGATCCTGCCAAAAATCTGGAGAGGGCTGCAAGTCGGCCATTCAGCTGCTAGACTTCTCTCAAACAAGTCGGGCTTTTCATTTCTAGGATGGCTCTGCACTTATCGGGATTGGCTTCGATCCCTCTTTGTGTTAGCATAAATCCTAGAAATTTCCCTGCCTCTACCGCGAAGGCGCACTTTGCGGGATTTAGTCTCATCCCGTGCAGCCTTATGGTGTCAAAGACTTGTGAGAGGTCTGACAAGAGGTCGACTTCTTTCTTGGTCTTTACCAGCATGTCGTCGACGTATACTTCCATTAGACTCCCCAGGTGAGGGGAAAACACTTTATTCATCAACCTTTGATATGAGGCTCCTGCATTCTTCAATCCGAATGACATGACCACGTAGCAGAAATTAGCTCTGGGTGTGATGAATGATGTTTTCTCCTGGTCTGGCTCATACATTGGGATTTGATTATATCCCGAGTAGGCATCCATAAATGATAAGTATTGATACCCCGAGCTGGAGTCCACTAGGGTATCAATACTTGGCAGTGGATAAGGGTCCTTGGGACATGCCTTATTTAAGTCGGTATAGTCGACACACATTCTCCATTTGCCATTCTGTTTTTTGACTAGCACTACATTGGCTAGCCATGTCGGGTACTTGACTTCTCTGATGAAGCCAGCTTCCAGGAGCGCCTGCACTTGTTCTTCTACTATTAGGGCTCGTTCTGGGCCGAGCTTGCGTCTTCTTTGTTGTACAGGTCGGGATCCCGGATAAACCGAGAGCTTGTGGGACATGAGCTCGGGGTCTATCCCAGGCATGTCAGAGGCCTTCCAGGCGAAGAGGTCGGAGTTATCTCTTAGGAGCTTAGTCAATTCTTGTTTTAGGGTTTCCCCTAGGTCGGCTCCTATATGAGTATTTTTCCCTTCCTCTTTGTCGACCTATATCTCCTCTGTTTTTCCTCCCGGTTGTGGTCGCAGCTCTTCTCTGGCCCTTGCACCGCCGAGCTCTATTGTGTGAACTTCTCTGCCCTTTCCTCTCAGATTTAGGCTTTCATTGTAGCATTTCCTTGCCAACTTTTGATCCCCTCTTACCGTTGCTATCCCCGCTGAGGTCGGGAATTTCATGCAAAGGTGGGGAGTGGATACCACGGCTCCGAGTCGATTAAGGGTAGCTTTGCCGATTAAAGCATTATATGCTGACCCCACATCAATGACTATGAAGTCTATACTCAGAGTCTTTGATTTTTCCCATTTTCCAAAAGTGGTGTGGAGGGGCAAAAATCCCAGTGGTTTTATTGGCGTGTCCCCTAATCCGTATAGGGTGTCGGGGTAGGCTCTTAATTCTTTCTCATCCAACCCTAGCTTGTCAAAAGCGGGCTTAAAAAGGATGTCCGCCGAGCTTCCTTGATCTACTAGGGTTCTGTGGAGATGGGCATTCGCCAGGATCATAGTTATTACTACTGGATCATCGTGTCCAGGGATTATTCCTTGCCCATCTTCTTTTGTGAATGAAATGGTAGGGAGGTCGGATGACTCTTCTCCGACCTGGTAGACTCTTTTGAGATGTCTTTTGCGAGAGGATTTGGTGAGTCCCCCTCCCGCGAACCCTCCTGAGATCATATGGATATGTCTCTCTGGAGTCTGCGGTGGTGGGTCTCTTCTATCTATATCGTCTCGCTTTCTCTTTCCATGACCGTCCGACCTTTCTATGAGATATCTATCAAGCCGACCTTCTCTAGCCAGCTTTTCTATCACATTTTTAAGGTCGTAACAGTCGTTTGTGGAGTGACCATATATTTTATGGTACTCACAGTAATCGCTGCGGCTCCCCCTTTTTTTATTTTTAATGGGTCTAGGGGGTGGCAGTCTTTCAGTGTTACAAATCTCTCTGTACACATCCACTATAGAAACTTTCAGGGGAGTATAAGAGTGATATTTTCTTGGTCTCTCGAGACCGAGTTCTTCCTTTTTCTTGGTTTCCCTTTCCCTCTCTTTTGTTGAGGGAGGGGGCCCAGGTCGCCAACTCAGGTCTCTCAACTTAGCGTTTTTCTCCATATTGATGTATTTTTCAGCTCTTTCCTGTACATCACTTAGAGAAACGGGGTGTCTTTTAGATATGGATTGTGAGAAGGGACCTTCTCTGAGTCCATTGACTAACCCCATTATGACTGCCTCTGTGGGCAGGTCTTGAATCTCTAAACATGCTTTATTGAACCTTTCCATATAGGCTCGTAAAGATTCTCCGACCTCCTGTTTTATTCCCAAGAGGCTCGGTGCATGTTTCACTTTGTCTTTCTGGATAGAGAACCTCATCAAAACTTCCTTGAGAGGTCTTCAAAGCTAGTAACCGACCTCGGGGGGAGGCTGTCGAACCACTTCATCGCTGCTTTCGATAGAGTGGTCGGGATGGCTTTGCATCGCGTAGCGTCGGAAGCATCAGCAAGGTACATCCGACTTTTGAAGTTGCTCAGGTGATGCTTTGGATCCGTGGTTCCGTCATAGAGGTCCATATCAGGGCTTTTGAAGTTCCTCGGAACTTTTGCCATCATTATGTCCTCGCTGAAAGGATCCTCCCCACCTAAGGGCGGCTCTTCTTGTTCGTCACGAGAGTTGCGACCTTTGAGGGAGGATTCTAACTTTAAGAGTTTTCTTTCTAACTCCTTTCGTCGTTCCATCTCCTCTTTTAGGTTCTTTTCAGTTTCCTTTTGTCGCTCCCGTTCTTGTTCTAACTGTTCCAGGCGACTGTGGACTAATCCCATGAGTTCAGTTACATGGGACGGTCCCTCTTTCTCTGATTCGCGCCCTTCTGAAGAGTTTACCTTCGGGTTTTTTACTCCGGAGGTACCTTCCCTGTGTTGATTATCAATTTCCTGGTGGAGGGTGAAGTCTGCATCGTTATTGCCTATGTCCAGATCCTCTTGCTCAGAATCTGTCTCCACATGGCCCTCTTCGTGGGATCTGTCCGCCATCAATGGTTGATCTCTCGGGTCCCCGGCAACGGCGCCAATGTTACGGTGGGTAACCGGAGATTGATGGGCTGGATGGAGTTGGTTTGCCCAAATGTGTGAAGGAGGAGGATTCCGAAGGGATCTGCAACTCGGGAGGCTCCGTCCGACTTGTTTATGCGAGGAGATGGGGGTGGTACCTGCAAAGACACTCCGATGCCTAAGTCAGCAAGGGTGCAAGCAGGTTTAGAGAGTATTGGACTTAGAGATACCTGAGGGGTGTCAGTGTATTTATAGTGGTGAACCAATAACCACCGTTGGAGTAGTGCCATATTTTTAGGGTGTTAACCGTCCCATTATCTTAGGGAGGTTAAGATATGGCTCGTGGAAGTGGTTAGAGAGATTCTAGGGGTAGTTACTCATTTAAATGAGTGTTTATCCGCCAGCTAATCTCGTGCCCGACTTCTTTAGAACAGGTCGTGGTGAATACCGACTTCATAGGATGAAGATTGGTACTGGTGAGACCCAACCCTTTGGATTAGGTTCTTTGCTTGATCCTGGGCCTTTATTATTGGGTTAGGGTATGAACAAAAACAATTATAAAAACTGAGATAATTCTTTTAGTTGACAAGTATTTATTAAATTTTTTCATTAAAAAATTAGTTATAATTATATCTATTATTAAATATATAGCATTGTATTTGATTATATAAGATTTTAATTTTCGGCCCCTCCATTCTTAAATTCCTGGATCCGTCCCTGTGTCTAGGGGTGGCAAACGGGCCTAAATCCGTCGGGCCGGCTCGCGTAACCCGCCAAAAAAGGCGGGCTGGGCTGGAAAATCAGGACCGCCAAATAGCAAAAACCCGCCTAACCCGCACCGCTTAAACCACGGGCTTTGGCGGGGCGGGGCGGGCTTCCCCGCCGGGCTAAGATTTTTTTAATGAGGGAGTATTTTTGCAATTTTTTTGGCAAAACATAACTTCTCCCAACCTAACTTACAAGAGTATGAAGATAAAAATTGAGTGTTTTGAATTATGTTTATGCTATTTTGGAGACAATATTTATAATTATGTTTTGGATTATGTTTATTTTGCTTTGGAGAGAATATTTATACTTATATTTTGAATGAAAATTTGGTTTATAATTATATTTATTAGATATTTATAATTACAAAGACTTTAATGTTTGTGAATATAAAAAATATAATTTTTTATGCCATTAGAAATTATAAATTTATTAATATGGTTGTTAAATTATATATATTACTTAGTAGTTAATAATAAAAAAAAGAGGAGCTTTGGCGGGTTTAGCCCGCCAGTCCACCAGCCCGCAGTTAGGCGGGGCGGGCTAAGATTCTAAGACCGCCTCATTAAACGGGGCGGGGCGGGCCAGCCCACTAAAAAGCGAGCTTCTGGCGGGGCGGGCTTCCCCGCTTGCCACCCCTACCTGCGTCTTTATAGAATTCTGAGAGATATAATGTCATTGAGTACTAAGATATTGTATATAAACCGTTTTTTATATTGTATATTTCCCTCTCAAAATTATTACTGATAGAAACTAAGATACATTATCGCTCGCTTTCAGACATGACTGGCGTGTTTAAATGTTAATCTTTCTGGAACTGTAGAAGCTGCGGATGTGAGACACTGAATCAACTTGGGGGTCTGACTCATCATCAGCAGAAGGTTCATTTGCAAGGAAAGCATGAGGAGCTATTGGTTCATTTGCGAAAAATGCAGGAGATGGGGCTGGGGCTATTACTCTGTTTGCATGCAAATCATGAGATGGGACTATAGGCTCACTTGCCAGCACAATCTTTTGCGGGGGAAGGAGATTGAGTTGGGGTTATTGCCTAAATTTCAGGCAAATCATGAGATGGTGTTATAGGTTCAGAACTTGCAGGAAAAGCTTGAGATGGAGTTGGGGCTATTGGTTTGTTTATCTGGAATGCATGAGATGGAGATATTGGCTCACTTGCTAATTCAATGGCTGAAACACCACTAAGGAAAATGACTAGGGGCAAAAGAAAAAGCAAAGCCATGGTAGAAAAAGAAGGGGGAATACAAAAAATACAAAGCCTTGTGAATTTGTGGCTTCTTCGTGGCCGTGGCCTGTAGGATGCTCATCACACCCTTCAGAGGAATCTATTTATAAGTTAACGCTCACTGCCCATGTATGCAGTGATGTTACATGTGACCAAAGGATTTTCTTTTCTTGGGGTGGTCATTTTCCGAATCCTGGCATCCTGGCAAGTGGCAATGGTGCGGGACTGCGGGTTGTTTGTACATCAAACTGCTCTCAATCTTTTTTTTTCTTTAGGCGATTTCTCATTTGTTTTGTTTTATACTGAGTTTAATTTTGATAATTTGAGCGTGTAAAATATTTTATCTATATTTTAATGAATCACATCTATTTTTTTTATGATTATTTCACATAGTTAATATAAAAAGTTATTATTTTTACTAATATGACATTACATTATTAGATATATGTGTAAAATTACTTTATATGAACATTACATCAAAATTAAATTTGTATATATTGTGGAACAAAAATATTATTTATAGACTAAAAATTAATCATTAAATTAACTATTATGTATTTGTATATAAATATATATGTAGTTTCACTCACTTTTAACATGTATTTTGTTTGCTAATATGAATAATTTGATTGGTAATTAATTTTTCAAAATAATTCCTATCAAATTTTAAATTATACACTTTGTTCTCTAATAAATTTTTATTATTTTAAAGTTTGTCAGACAAATTGATCCTTAAGTTATTTTTAATAAAATTTTTGATATATATATATATATATTAAATAAATAAATCTCTAACAAATATTATTTTAAGAAAATTAAATCTTAAAAAACATTATTATGAGACAAGTTAGTTTTCTTTCAAATAATAGTAAGACTAATATATCCGACGAAAATAATTCAAAAAACTTTTTAATAATAAAAATTTAATAATAAAGTTAAAATATTCAATCTAAAATCTTTTAAAAATAATTTAGGTATTCATTCTAAATTATACCAAAATATTTCGTTTATTCTTAAGTAAGTGTTCTTTTTAAATGTTCAATTAGATATTTAGATTAAATAAATTATTAAATGTATTATAAAAGTTAAAGATAGAGTCTTATCAGATACAAATACAAAATTAATTATAATTTAGTGATTAAAAATTGTGTGAAAGATTCATCATCTAAAAATAGATGTTAGATCTCCGACAAAGAGGAGGCAAAATATTTGATGTGTACAAAATTAGTGTTTAAGGTAAAATTTTTAAATTGGTTTGTGATTCGGTTCTAAAATTTTTTATTTATACTTTTTAAAAAGATTAAAAAATTTTTATTTTTTTAAAATTTGATTGTGAAAATTGGTATTTAGAGTATGCTATAATGACATAAACTGATATGATAATTTTGAGTAATGCTACATGTATATTAAAATTAGCTACCAAAATCAGTCACTAGTATTAAATATATGTTGGAATATAAATACACATTTAAAATAAATTAAATCACACATATATTTATACACAAATATATTGGTGGCTAATTTTAGTGGCTAATTTTAGTGTATAAATATCATTTTTTGAGAATTTTATATTGGATTCTCATTAACTTGTTCGGGAATAGATCTTTTTAATTTTTCGTTTTCACTTGAGAGAGTAAAATATGATCTCTCATTATTAATTTTATAAGTGAGACTAAAAAAATATAAAAAATATTAAAGAGTTAAAAATGACATTTTACTCCTTCAATTAAAAAAATTAAAAAAATCTATCTCTCATATTTATTAAATATGATTAAAAAACAAAATTAATGTTAAATTGATTTGTCAAATGGATAATTATTTATAAAACTAAAATTCAAAAAATGGAAACTAAATTAAAAATAGTAATTGAAATATAAATACCTGGCAGTGAGGGATTAGTGGTCAGTCGTTTTTCTCTCATTAATCAATATTGCGGATCGGAGTCGTTGGCCAATGAATTACTGCATGCACAAGACGAGATTCAAACCCTCTAACACTTACTTAAGCGGACTAATAAACCTACCACTAGATGAATCCAATTTGATTATATTCTATCACTAACTATTATTAAAAAAAATAAATATACCAAAATTTCAATGTGACACTACAAGAGGAGATAACTGACCATATAATTATTTTCTTTAACTTTTTACTTTAGAATTTTAGTATATCTCTAACTTAAATGTGAAATTTTTTTCTAATTTATTACTTTAGAATTTTAGTATATCTGCAACTAAATATATTTTAACATAAATTGCAATTAGATCATTAATGATCCATGAAAAATTAATTATTACATTTGATATTAAATATTCTTAAATATTTACAAAATACACCAAAATTTTAAAGTGATAAAAAAATTTTCAACAAATATATATACCAATTTGGATATGTTCATAAGTGACTTTTCTTAATTTTTAACTAATAAAATGTTACAACTGATAACAATAGAACATGAATTAAAAATTGAATGCATAAAGGTAAGTTTAGACTATGAGAACAGAAACTGAAATACAATAGAATTGAACTGAAGTTTATTCATTGAGATAGAAGAATATTGTGTACATTGAAGCAAGGATACTACTCTATATATAGAGTTCACAAGAGCTGGACATAGCAAAACTACAACAACAACAACAAAGTCTTGTCTCACTAAGTGGGGTCGGATACATGAATCAAACTATGCCATTGTGCTCTTTTATGTATCATATCTACAGAGAGACCGTTTACATATAAATCTCGTTTGACCACCTCATGGATGGTCTTCTTAGGTCTTCCTCTACCTTTCGCCCTTTGTCCATCTTCCATCTCATCTATCCTCCTGACTAGATGTTCTATTGGTCTTCTTCTCACATGTCCAAACCACCTGAGATGCGATTCAACCATCTTTTCCACAATGGGTGCTGCTCCAACTTTCTCCCTTATATCTTTGTTCCTTATTTTATCCAATCGCGTATGACCACTCATCCATCTCAACATCTTCATCTCTGCCACACTTAGCTTATGTTCGTGCTCCCCTTTAGTCGCCCAACACTCCATACCATAAAGCATAGCCGGTCTTATAGCGGTGCGATAGAATTTACCTTTAAGTTTTAAAGGCACTTTTTTGTCGCATATAAAACCAGATGCACTCTGTTATTTTGACCAACCTGCTTGGATCCTATGATTTACATCCTATTCATTCTCTCCATTATCCTGTATGATGCACCCAAGATACTTAAAACTTTTAACTTTTCGTAAGATGTTTTCTCCAATCTTCACCTCTATATTAGGGTTTTCCCTTCTCAGACTAAACTTACATTCCATATATTCCGTCTTGCTACGGGTTATGCGCAAACCATACACTTGTAGAGCTTCTCTCCATAACGCCAACTTCTTATTTAGGTCTTCCCTTGACTCTCCCATAAGGACGATATCATCGGCAAAAAGCATGCACCATGACACAGGCTCTTGGATGTGCTCTGTGAGTACTTTCAAGACTAATGTGAAAATGTATGGACTTAAGGATAATCCCTAATCTTATACCAATAGGAAATTTCTCTGTCACACCACCATGAGTCTTCACACTAGTTGTGGCCCATCATATATGTCTTTAATTGCACGAATATATGCGATCCTTACTCACCTCTTTTCTAAAACCTTCCATAAGACCTCCCTTGGTACCCTATCATACGCTTTTTCCAAATCAATAAACACCATATATAGATCCCTTTTATTACTACGATACCTCCCAATCATCCTTCTTAATAGGTATATCGCTTCAGTGGTAGATCTGCCTGGCATAAATCTAAATTGGTTCTCTGTTACTTGTGTCTCTTTTCTCAACCTCTGTTCTATCACCATTTTCCATAACTTCATGGTATGACTCATGAGCTTGATCCCTCTATAGTTTTTGCAACTTTGTATATTCTCTTATTCTTGTAGATAGGTACCAAGGTGCTCTTTTTCCATTCATCAGGCATTTTCTTTGACCTTAAAATCTCATTAAAAAGCTTAGCTGTACATAGCAATAGAAAAACAGAAAATGCCAGAACACCAAAATAAACTAATAGAATTGAAAAGTTAATTTAGGTTTATAACTACCATTTTGTACTTACTCACTCATAGATCTCTCAAATTTAGCAGTGGGTTGAAAAATCACTCAATGTTTATCTCTAAACTTGTGAAACAGAGGAACTGAAAGTGGTTTAGTGAAGATATCCCCAATATGAGCTATGGAGAGTATATGGAGAACATAAAGCTCTTTTTTATTCACCATTTTTCTAAGGCAATGAAGGTCAATTTTTATATGTTTGCACCTTGTATGAAACACTGAGTTGACAGCCAATGAACAACCACTTTGATTATCACAATATATAATAAGTGCTATTGATTGTTGGACTCTAAGTTCCTTTAGAAGTTGTTGAATGGACACCAATTCTGACTGAGCTACTGCCATGCTCATGTATTCTACCTCAGTGCTACTATGGCTAACCTTGGCTTGTTTATTGCTTTTTCATGATACAAGATTGCTTCCTAAGTATACACAGTAACTAGTAACCAATTTTCTGTCCTCCAAGTCCCCTACTCAATCCGAATTTGTAAAGGCAAGCAATCTCAAGTTAGTACATTTTTGAAATCTAATACCTGTTGACACCATACCTGCCACGTATTGTAGTATCCTTTTCACCGCTTTTCAATGTTCAATTATTGGTGAATGCATAAACTGAAAGGCCTTGTTAACAGAAAAGGCAAAGTCAAGTCTAGAGATAGTCAAGTACTGAAGGGATCCCACAACTTCCCTTGGAGCAAAAATGAGACCAAAAGGGAGAATAAATTTCGACTAAAAAATTTTTGCTTGGTGACCAAGAATAATTCTGAAGGAATAGATTTTAGAGATATAATCATTCATATGCTTTCTTATATCAGCTTAAATTTTGAGAGAAGTGCTTTCACAACATGGTATCATAGCTCGTCCAATCCAATGTTGTTGGGACAAGTGTTCACGTTCTAAACTATCATTTCTGAGCATGAATGGTCTATTACAACTTTACAAGTCTCAAATCTCTCGGGGATAAGATCTCTAAAAAATTTTTAAGTGTAAGGCATCTCTTATCCTATGAACAAGTTTTTAGGATTGAGTTAGGCACACCCAATTTAAATTCTAATATCATACCACATCTTTTATGAGTTTAGAGTTCGATTCTTGTTGAATAAAAAAATTCAACATAAGATAAATAAAAAGAAAAATTATACGCCTATGCAAAAATTTATACAAACTTAAAAAGAAATTCTTGAATGAGAAAACATATTAGAGATATAACAATTCACATATCTCTTTCTATCAGCTTATCAGCTTGGGTCATAGACATCATATTAGGCCTATCAGCTTAAGTTTTGTAGAGAGGTGATTTCACGACAAAAATCAACCATTAATCCTCTGTTTTCTATCTTGATATAGAGTTGTGAAGATTGATGATCAACGCGTAAGCATAGAATTCAGCTTGGGTCATAGACATTATATTAGTACTGCTGTGTACGGTAGTCCCAACCCAGTTATCAATGAAATTTTTGCACCTACTGCAAGTCTGCAAGAGAGTTTTATGCTAGGCATACATAAACTTTTGCAGAATTTGTTTTTTTTTTTTTAAATTATTTGCTTGCGTGACTGCACATTATATTACTTTTTGTTAATTTGACGTATCAATTTTTATCATAATAAATAAACATAGAAAAAAATTATTGAAGTAAATTGCATAATATTTTTAGCTAATATAGTACGAAAGTTGCACTTGCTCAAAATTAAGTTCAGTAAAATTAGCAGAAGAATTAGGATAACTTGTTTATTTACCAACCCAACTACACAAGTATATATATTTAGGTGCACATTATTGCAATTATTTTTTAAGCACATAAACTGAACCTTGTAAATTTATAATTTTGCCGATATAGCTAGTTACTATCCTTTGTCTCTCAGATAGCAGTAGTGAAGACTGGGCATGAAACCTACAAAAAAACTCTGGCACTCAAGTCAGTATATATCTAATTAACTGAAAATAATAGAGCTGATGTATTGGTATAATCCTCTTTTTTCAGTGTTGAGTAGGCTTGTATGTACTTGTTTTTAAAGGTGTTTGACATAACCGTTTATTTGTTTAGTTTTTGAGTTTGTATGCAGACTATGAAGAGGTGACCCATATAAAACCCTCCGAGATACAACTACTTTATTCCGAGATATAAGGGGTGAGAATTAGTATCTATTTGTATTTTGAATATCTTGCTATTTTTTTCGATGACTTGAATATCTTGATGTTTGAGGACAAGTAGTGAAGTCCATTCAAAAAGGAAAAAAAATGTTTAAGAAAAGAATAGGAACAAACAAAATTGAATCGAAATGTTTTATCACATGATGTTTGAAGCAAGCGGTAAGAGATTATGAAGTATTTAAACATAATATGTTTGAATTTCTTTTACAGGGATCGAAGATCTAGGTATGCCTGCACTTACCAAATCTCTATAAAGAAAAAATCGTCCAAATTATAAATGGGTTATGCTACACATCCAAGCATTTTTTCATCTAAGTTTTATCCAAGTAGGCCCAATACCAACAAAAACTACTCTCATTAAAATAGCGTCATTGCACGCATACGTCATCTTCTTCTTCTTTCAAATTTACATATACCTCCTCCTCCTCCTTCTTCTTCACGCACGTAGATTCTTCTTCTGCTTCTCCTCCTCCTCCTCCTCCTCCTTCTTCTCTTCTTCTTCTTCTCATCTTTCGTTATCGTCATCACCAACAACACAAACATTATTTTTTTCAATTGAATTGAATTGAATGGACGCATGTGTTTTGAATCTGAATTGAATTGAATTGATAATCTCTAAATTATAGGCAGAGGTGTTTCGAATTTTATTTTATATAATGAATTATGTTTTATTCAGTCAGTACTATACAATTGTTTCACCATGAATACGTGTTCAGTTCATTATGCAAAAAGCTGTTTGAATTTGATTTTATATAATTAATTATGTTTCATTCACTCAGTACTATACAATTATTTCACCATGAGTACGTGTTCGGTTCATTATGTAGAAAGCTGTTCGAATTTGATTTTATATAATGGATTATGTTTCATTCACTCAATATTATACAATTGTTTCACCATGAGTACTGTGTTCGGTTCATTATGCAGAAAATTGTTTGAATTTGATTTTATATAATGGATTATGTTTCGTTCACTCAGTACTATACAATTATTTCACCATGAGTATGTGTTCGAATCATTATTCAAAAAACTGTTTGAATTTCAATTTATATAATGGATAATTTTCCATTCATAACAATTGTTATATCATAATAATGTAACACCCTTACTTTTAACACCTCCTGATCGTACTAAAAGTTCAGGTGTTACTTACCTTTAATCCTATATTTTAATACTATATTTATTTAACATTGAGCCTTCATAAATATGAACCCAATTTTTAATTATGAAAGCAAAAAGCCTTTACTTTAAAAATCACATAGTCACATATCATATTCAAGTAATAATAATTACATAAATTTATCCAAAACTTCTTAATATATAAGTCCTGCCCCTCTAAAGTCTCAAAATGACAAATAACGACGGATAAAATAAAATCTAAAATTAAATCATAAAATAGAAAAGGAAAGCGCGCACACACACACACACACACACACACACACACACACACACACACACACACACACACACACACACACACACACACACACACACACACACACACACACACACACACATATATATATATATATATATGCAAAGCTCCATAGTTCGAATCGCAGCTTCGTGCCAAAGCTTCTTGAACCTGTCACTGGAAAAGAAATTCTGTAGGGGGTGAGAACATCATCCTTGAAAGGGTTCTCAGTAGATGGTTTAAGAATTGTTATAAGAAGATACTTATAAGGAGAAGAATTGGTTTCAAGGCAGTGATTATCATTCGTCCTATGAATCTTTTAAAAATCAATGGTTAATCATCCAAAACTTTTCAAAGAAACAATATTTATTTTTCAGAAAATCCAAAATCTTTCCTTTCTTATAAGAGAATCTTAATCGGTTTCCTAGACTGTATGAATGACCAACCTGTTCCAAGCATAGGTTCATTAAGTCTATGCTGAACCAGCTTGATTTTTCATACTTTATAAAACCAATCACAGCTTTCAACCTATCACATAATCAATCAACACAATCATCATCTCATCACCAATAATCTCGAAAGTACCACATCAGAACAAACACAGGTAAAACAGACAAGGAAGGCACAGGTATAGATAGCAATTACAGCAAATAGCTCAGTTAGCAGTTAATAACAGTTTAACAATTAGGCAAACCAAATTAAGTTCAAACCCAAACAAAGCATACAAATGCAAATGATGCATGCTTGTCATATGGATAATGAGCTCATCTGTCAGTTATATAGCCAATCCGACAAGTCTGGTTTGTTAAACCTTTGGACTGTCCCCCGACGCGCATCCCATGAGCCTATGCATAGCTTTTTCTCATATATATCAAATCGCTCAATGGGGTACCATTCCCGGAAATTTATAAGTGCCTGGTCACCCTTACGTCGTAAGGTCAATAGAGTATCGAGTCTTAACCTGGAACAAGTGGTGGCAAGCCACTGCGTCTACCCAGGGAAACTCGTGTCTTAGATAATTCAAATTTATAAGCCATATGAATAATTCAGTCAACGTTCATCAATATCTAAGTCATTCTCAATATCATCATCATTCGTCAATCCATATCTCATTTCCAAATTCATTTCAAGAAATCATATTTCAAAATCGTATTTCAAAAACACATTTCAAGAAATCATAATTTGGTAGCATCTTTTCTAAAACTCAGACTCTGCCACCCTTTTCGGGTCCCATCCAAATATCCCTCAAACTCCTTTATATCATCTCTAATACCAATCCAATTTCAATATCTCAAACCATGTTTAATTTTTTCAAAAATCATTTTTGATAAACTAACAATCCCAAATCTAATGTATCAAATTCCTTTCAATAACTCAAACTCATTTCCATTATCAAAACATTTACAATTCTCAAGAAAATAAATTCGGCAACCACCAGTTTATCAAAAATCAATCCATAATCCAAATTATTCAGCCTTATCAAATAATCAATCAATGAACCACACAAATAATTACAATCGACCAAAACAATTCAAACTTTTCCATAAGACTTACAAAATCACAAAAAATATACATTTTGCATTAATATCGATTTATAACAATTCTCATAAATTAAAATGAGTTTAAGGAAAGTGCCCCTACCTCAATGTTGAAATTTCAGAATTTAAATGCAGCAAATCCACTTATTTCGATTTCACAACAGCAGCGACAACATCGTTAGAACCAGCAGTAGCAATTCCAGTCATCCCAACAACAACGATTCTTTCAGAGCATCAACCGTCACAATCCACAGTTGCAGCAGCTTAATCCTAAAATATCAACGCCTTAAACTTCTCAATCAACGGATAACATGACAGTAGCAGTGGAGGTTCAGAAACAAAAATGACTTATATTAATTAAGGAAAACAAAGCGTAGCAGTAGTAGCACGGTGACTACAACAACAACAAGGAAGATGGCCTCCTTCCCCACCTCAGCTTGTGTCTCTGGCGGTGGCGAGCTCCATAGACGGCGATGGCGGACTCTCCCCCCTTCTCCTCTCTTCTGATTCGCACCCTCTCCTCTCTTTTCTTTCTTTCTATTGATTTTTTTGCTGCTGCTATGTGTTGTGTGGCGGCTGAAGGGAATGGGAAAGTTAGGGTAGGGTTTTAGAAAGTATTTAGCAAATTAGGGTTTTATTTGAGGACAATTAATAATATAATTAGGGTATAAAATAGTATTAAAAACTAAGTTTAATCCAATAAAATTATCTTCAAAGAAAGTACTATTTGTTCATCAATATATAAATTATATTCAAATAACTACTAATTAAATAAAAATTAAAAATAATTAAATTTATTTTTTCTTTATTAATAAAATAAAACTCAACATCTAAATATTCAAAATATAGTACATAAAATCCTCATTATTTTTCAATTACTAGAATTTCAAATTATAATTGAGAAATTACCCGATTTATATGTAAAATATCAGAAAATATAATCTTGATTAAACTTAATAAATCGTAAATAACTTATTATTTAATTTTTAAAAATTCGGGGTCATACATCCTACACCACTTATAAAAAATTTTTGTCTTCGAAAATTAATACAAAATAAAAGAGATTTCATATCACATCACTCTCGAATGCATTTAAAGAAAAAGCAAAAAATTTTGAGTATATATATATATATATATATATATATATATATAGTTTCAAATATCAGGATTTTCATATGGCATAAAGGTATAAAGCGTATAAGTGATGAGAAATAGAAGTTACAAGATAGGCTTGATATACAAGATAATATGTTTCAAACATGTGATGGTAAGGCAAGGTGGCAAAATGTTATATAACAGGTTAGGGTTAAACCAGCGTGCTTAACGTTCGCACTCTGATCTCACAACAACTTCAGCGATTCAATTATTCAAACTTCAAAATAACTTATTTCCACCATCCTCAATCCTACTTCATCGAACAACTCATTCGAGAATTTTTAACCTCATCAAACACTTCGCAAATCTTAATGGTCTCAAATTTAACATCAACAAAACCCTTTCACATGAAACAAGGTTCCACAACTCCCTGCAACATCGTATACTTACAAATTTCACCTTTTGCGTTCACCAAACTTGTCCTAAAGGACTAATGTATCGTTTACTAAGTCTAACGGTTGAAAAAGATACCAAAACTAATCTCGAGTATACTCAGAAGGATAATAGACCATAGAAAAGAAAGAAAAGCGACAAGGACCGTGTTGGCGAGAATTTGAAAGAATTGTTGAAATCACATGTAGACAAGGATGAATAAGCAATAAAAAGTGCTGGAAAGAGAATCAACTGATAACTTTAAGGGTAACTCTTGAATCGAAGGAATTCGATAGGACCAATAAGATGAAAAACAATGCAGTATTTTGAAATGAATTCAAGCTGATTCAAGTAAATATGAGGTTTACGAAAGAAGAATAACCAAAACCAAAGACAAAATTCACAGAGCTCAAGAGTATGATTTAAGGATACTCTTGAATACATTGTTCATAAAGAACCAAAAACTTAAAGAAAAATCATTTCATGTTCTGAAAGAGAAAATGAGTAACAAACATCCTTCAGAAGATTAATAAAAGCATAAATGTGGCATTATTTCAGTATAAATTCAAGTGGAAATAGATTACACAAAGTTTGTAAATGGAAAGATTAATTTGGCTAAGAGCAAAATTGTATTTTCTTTTCTTTTTCAAGCATGCATGAAAAATGCAATTTTGTTGGAAAGAAATCTGAGATAAAGTTTTTCTCATAAAAGAAAAAAGGATGGATTACAATTGAACAAGTTTAAATCACATATAGAATTTTTAGAGTATAAGGTAAAGGGGTGTAGGCTGAATCAAAAGCGATTTTATTAAAACTTCAATAGGCGGTAATATCGCACCAAAACAAGTTCAAATCACATCAAAGAGAGGAACTACTCAAGTAAAGAAATGCAAAATCAAGGACAACTTCGCATAATAATAAATCAAAACTTGTTTAAAAAGGTTTAAAACAAAACTCCAATAATATACTTGAAATCACAACCTTATAAGGATGTTAAATAATATTAAGATGCGCTAAGAAGGAAACCAATTCATTTCAAGAAAGAAACTTAAATTAAAGGATTTCAATTAGGATTCATAAAGCATGTCACTCATAGAAATAAAAAGCTTAAGAAGGAACTCAACAACTTAAAAAAAGTTGATTCGAAACTTAAATTTCTTCAAAAGAATTCAAAACTTTTTTAAAATGGTTCAAAACAAAATTCTGAAGGTATACTCCACCTCACAAGAATCATTTAAGAAGAATCATTTAAGAAGATTACGATGCGCTTAAAAGAAAATCAGCCCATAGAAGAAAGGATCTTCAAATCAAGGGAATTCAAACAAGAACTCACTAGGCATGGATTATCAAATGAGTTTTCAATTGGTCCAAAGGAATACAAAACGTGCTAAGAAGACAACTCAATCAATAGAAAATTCTCAAGAAAGAACCTTTGACTAAAGAAAGATAAATAAAAGGACAAATGGTGCATTAAATGGAAATGAATTCAAGTTGACTCGGATGAGTATGAGATTCACAAGAAATGGAAACCTAAGACTAATGGTGACATTCAAAAAGTAAGAGAGTAATTAAAAACATAATCAAATATGACATCCACATAAATGAAAAGCTTAAGAAAGGAATTGGTCTATTCATAAGAAGCAAGACATGAATCCAACATTTTTTTAAAAGAACAACAATTGTATAAACAATGTAGTATGCTAAACCAAATTCAAATTAAAAATAAATTAGGTGAAGTTTACCAAACAAAAACCAACTGGAAAGAGACAAGAACCTTTCTTTGAAGAATATCTAAATACATAATCAAATAAGGATATTCATAAAAACTGCAATAAAGTCGTTAGAGAATCAAGCTGTAATCTTAAGAAGGAATTTGAATCTAAGAACTTCGTTAGAGAATCAATGGTAGCATTCACAAAGAATGGATAAACTCAAAAAGGAATGAATTCACTTTTTCGAAAGAAATAAAAAAGGTATTGCATAAAAAAAACTCAAAATAAAATTAGATATGCAAAATTTATAAAATAGAATTTAATTAAGGTATGAGCAAAAATATTTTCTCAAAAATCTTGAAAAATACTTAGATGCAAAATCACATAAGAATATGTATAAAAATTGTGATAAGGTTGGTAGGAAATCAAGTTGTAATTAAATGAGAAAGTCTAGGGTGTAATAATTAATTTCATTTTTTTATAAGTTAGTAAAAGAGTAGGTGTAGCATTACGAACCTACAGGTTTTAAACCATATAAAAAAGTTACCAAATTCATATAAGGAAGTATATGCTAAATTAGAATGTTTAGATGTTCAAGAAATAGTCATGAACAAGAATTCAGGTGAGAGAAAAATCAAACCAAAATTTATTTGAAGATACAAAATAAGAATTACAAGAGGACACAATATGATAGGATATATTACGGTAAAACAGATTCAGACTTCGTCAACGAATTACATTATTTAAGCAGAGGAACGCAGAACCTAAAGTTGTAATGTTAAGAATCTATAGGATAGCTAGGCAGATGTTCAGAGTAGAATATACATAAGATGCAACGCATAGAGCTAAAATATCAAATCATAACTTAAGGAAGAAATTTAAATCAGAAAATTTTGCTAGGAACAATAAGATGATATATTGATCGAAGCGAGTTCTAATTAAATTAGAGTACAAAGTTTACATAGGATAATGCAAAATTGAAAACCATGACATCAAGAATCCAAGGGATGATCAGGAATACAATCTGACAGAGAATAAAACCGCATTTCAAAAAAGCAGTGAAATAAGGAATTTCAAGACTAAGGAAAAGAAAACAAAGGATGCATCGATACGGGACAAACTTCAAAAGTTAATTTCTAACGCTCCCAAAACCTGTTATTCGCATCCCTTAATAATTCTATTTTATCTATGATAACATGTTAACTTTTCTGTACGCATAAACCTTTAACATTAAGCTTGCCAGACTTAACATTAGAGTTATGCTACGGTAAGCTAACGACATTAATCAATAGATAGTCATGTGCATAAAGCTCTAATTCTTGTTATCCGGACAAGACCTACTACATGACAGACATTAAGAGTATGCAATGAAGCATAGATAGTCTGTTTCCAAGGCTCTAATCAGGATGAACTGCTCTGATACCATAATGTAACACCCTTACTTTTAACACCTCATGATCGTACTAAAAGTTTAGGTGTTACTTACCTTTAATCCTTTATTTTGATACTATATTTATTTAATATTGAGCCTTCGTAAATATGAACCCAATTTTTAGTTATGAAAGCAAAAAGCCTTTACTTTAAAAATCACACAGTCACATATCATATTCAAGTAATAATAATTACATAAACTTATCCAAAACTTCTTAATATATAAGTCCTGCCCCTCTAAATTCTTAAAATGACAAATAACGAAGGATAAAATAAAATCTAAAACTAAATCGTAAAACAGAAAAGGATATATATATATATATATATATATATGCAAAGCTCCGTAGTTCGAATTGCGGCTTCGTGGCAAAGCTTCTTGAACCTGTCACTGGAAAAGAAATTCTGTAGGGGGTGAGAACATCATCCTCGAAAGGGTTCTCAGTAGAGGGTTTAAGAATTGTTATAAGAAGATACGTATAAAAAGAAGAATTGGTTTCAAGGCAGTGATCATCATTTGTCCTATGAATCTTTTAAAAATCAACGGCTAATCTTCCAAACTTTTCAAAGAAATAATATTTATTGTTCAGAAATCCAAAACCTTTCTTTTCTTGTAAGAGAATCTTAATCGATTTCCTAGACTGTATGAATGACCAACCTGTTCCAACCATAGGTTTATTATGTCTATGCTGAACCAGCTTGATTTTTCATACTTTACTAATAACTCAATCAGAAACCAATCACAGCTTTCAATCTATCATATAATCAATTAACACAATCATCATCTCTTCACCAAAACTCTCGAAAGTACTACATCAGAAGAAACACAAGCAAAACAGACAAGGAAGGTACATGTATAGATAGCAATTACAGCAAATAGCTCAGTAGCAGTTAATAACAGTTTAATAATTAGGCAAACCAAATTAAGTTCAAACCCAAACAAAGCATACAAATGCGAATGATACATGCCTATCCTATGGCTAATGAGCTCATCTGTCGGTTATACAGCCAACCCGACAAGTTCGGTTTGCTAAACCATTGGACTGTCCCCCGACGCGCATTCCCATGAGTCTATTGATGCGTGAGCATCTTGTCTATCTTTTCCTAGTGAATTTGCACTTAAATTGCTGAGTTTAATTAAGAATTAATTATATTTTAGCTACTATGGATGCTATTTTGAGTTTTGGGCAATTTTATTTATTTTAGGTAGCATTCGGCGGAATTTGACGGAGTTTCTACAGCACAAGAATCAACGGAGATGGCTGCGAGGAGCGACGCGCACGCGTGCCTGACGCGTGCGCGTGATCTGGAAGTATCCATGGCGACACGTACGCATGACTGACGCGTATGCGTGATTTAAAGATTTGCTCAGCGACGCGTCCGCGTGACTGACGCGTTCGCGTGACTCGCGAAGAAGACCAGTGACACCTCCGCGTGACTGACGCATACGCGTGACATGTGCCACGTGCAGAAAAATGCAGAAAGACGTTGGAAGCGATTTCTGGGCTGTTTTGACCCAGTTTCCAGCGCATAAAACACAGATTAGAAGCTGCAGAATGGATAAATCAAGTGGTCCCCACCCATTAGCGGAAGACTTGTTAATTAATTCGAATTTAAATTCAAATATTGTTTTTAGGAAAAGATATTATTTTTAATTTTAGATAATTAGATTTTAAAATTATTAGGATTAGTTATACATAGGAATTTAGATGCCATCAGATGAAAACTCTATACATTTAGACATAGTACATTTTTACCAGAACCCTTATTTTTCTTCTCTGAACCATGAGCAACTAATTCTTCATTGTTAAGGTTAGGAGCTCTGTCTATTTTCATGGATTGATTCGTTTGATCTTTTTAATTTAATTCATATCTTGATTTATATTTCAATAATTTTTTTCGTTCTTTATTTTATGAATATGGGTGGAACGGAAGTATGGCCCATGTTCTAATTGAGTTCTTGTAAAACTTGGAGAAGCTCTTTACTTGAACAACAGCTTGAAAACATTTTATACTGAATTTCTAATTGTTTGTATTTAATGGGATACATGACATATAATCCCCTTATTTTTGGATAATTAGGATTCTTTTGGCATATAAACTAGAAATTGATCATCACCCTCTAATTGGAATTAATTGACCAAGGAATTGGCAATTAATAAATTTTAGAGGAGACTAGGAAGGTTTAAGGAATTAGGGTTTAGTCAAATATAGTTTGCCATGAAATTAAATCTTGCATGATTAAATTAGTTAGTAAAAAAAGTTAATCTGGAAAAATAGATAACTCTGAAGCCTTAACTACCCTTTTAATATTTTATTCCAAAGCCATTTATTTTACTATTTTAGTTTCTGTACGATTGAACATCCAAATACTATTTCCTGTTTGCCTGACTAAGCCAATTACTCAATCATTGTTGCTTGATCCATCAATCCTCGTGGGATCGACCCTTACTCACGTAAGGTATTACTTGGTACGACCCGGTGCACTTGCCGGTTAGTAGTGTGAGTTGTAAAATACCGCATCAAGTTTTTGGCGCCGTTGCCGGGGATTGATAGTGATTAACAACTATTAGTTGTTTGATTGCTTAGATTAGGCGTTTTAGTTTTAATTTTTATTTAAATATTGTTTTATTATTTTTCAAAAATTTTTTTTTCTTGCTTTCTTTTTTTTCGTTACTTCCCTTTTATACCGTACATTTTTTTATTTTACTAAATAAATAAATAAATAAATAATTTAAATAAATAAATAGGACCAATATTTTTTTTAATCTCTGAAATTAAGTTTGGTGTTGACTATTTATTATTCTTTTTATTTATTTATTTATTTATTTTATTTAGTATATTTTTTTATTTCTTTACACAGGTTACCTCACTGGGAATTCTCTGCACTCTGACGTGGAGATTCCCATTCTTTCTTGTTTTCTGGTTGTTTATGCGCAGGAACAGAGACGAAGAACATCTCTTAGACTTTGATCCTGAACCTGAAAGGACTTTCAGGCGGCGTTTACAACAAGCAAGACTTTACAAGGCTGCGAAATCTACTATGGATCCGAGTAATACTGATAATGCCAATGTGGCAAATCTGAATGGGAATGAACAACAAAGGAGAGTACTTGGTTCTTTCTCCACTCCTACAGCAGATCTGTATGGAAAGAGCATTGTGGTACCTCCTATTGCTGCGAACAACTTTGAGTTGAAGCCTCAACTGGTCACTCTGGTGTAACAAAATTGCCAGTATCACGGTCTTCCCCACGAAGACCCAAATCAGTTTATTTCTAGCTTCCTGCAAATCTGTGTTACTGTAAAGAGAAATGGAGTGAACCCAGATGTGTACAAACTCATGCTCTTCCCATTTGCTCTGAGGAATGGAGCAAAGCTATGGCTAGATTCCCAACCCAAGGAGAGTTTGGACACTTGGAACAAGGTGGTTACTGAATTTCTCACTAAATTTTTTCCACCAAAGAAGCTGACTAAGCTTAGGGTGGAGGTTCAGACCTTCAGGCAGAAGGATGGTGAGACTCTGTATGAAGCTTGGGAGAGATATAAGCTACTGATTAGGCAATGCCCTCCAGACATGTTCTCTAAATAGACTCAACTAGATATCTTTTATGAAGGCTTTGGTGAAATGTGTAAGATATGCTTAGACAATTTTGCAGGAGGTTCATTGCACAAGAAGAAGACACCAGAGGAGACTATTGAGCTTATTGAATTAGTTGCAAGCAACCAATATTTATACTCCTCTAACAGGAATCCTGTGAATTCTGAAACCCCTCAGAAGAGAGGCGTGTTGGAAGTAGATGCTGTTAATGCTCTTCTTGCTCAGAACAAGCTGATGTCTCAGCAAATAAATCTACTTACTCAATAGATGGGTGGCATGCAAGTCTCATCTATCAACACCCAGAATTCACCACAGGAAGTCTCCTATGACATGGCAGGTAACTTTATGCAAAATGATAATTATGATTATGCTCAACCTTCTTTTGAGCAGGTGAATTACATGGGGAGTGGTCCTAGGAATCCCAACAATGATCCATATTCTAAGACATACAATCAGGGGTGGAAGAATCACCCAAATTTTGGATGGAGGGATCAACCTCAGAGACCTCAGAACTTCAACAATAATTCTTAGGACGGTTTTCAACAGAACAATGATTTGGAAGCAATATTGACAGGTTTTAGATAGAAAACCAGAGCATCCATCAAGAACCTGGAGATTCGAATGAGTCAATTAGCCACAAAAGTCACTGAAATTGATCAGAGGACCACTAATAGCCTTCCTGGTAACACAATTCCAAATCTAAGAGAGGAATGTAAGGCTATCACCGTGATAAGTGGACAAGTGGCAAGTACAAAAGCACAGGTTATACAGGAAACCAGAGCCTCCATTAAAAATTTAGAAGTGCTAGTTGGCCAACTGAGCAAGCAAATACTTGAGAGGTCTGCAAGTACATTTCAAGGTGATACAGTGGTGAACCCAGGAGAAGATTGCAAGGTTATTCAATTGAGAAGTGGTAAAGTAGTTGGCTCTGAGACCAAGGTCAATGAAGAGCTAGTTGAAAAGGAAGCTCTAGAGGAGAAAAAGGGAGAATTGGAGCACGCCCCTCCAAAGCGTGCAGACAATCCATTCCCAGACTCTCTTAACACTCATCCTACATTGGCAAAGGCTCTTGAGTACAAGCCTAAGATGCCATATCCTCAGAGATTTCAAAAGGAGACCAAAGACAAGCATTTTTCAAAGTTCTTGGAAATTTTCAGAAAGTTACAAGTCAATATTCCTTTTGCTGAGGTTTTGGAGTAAATGCCTATCTATGTCAAGTTCATGATGGAGCTGTTGTCAAAGAAAAAGCGTTTAAAGGGAGATGAGATAGTAATCCTGACTAAGGAATGTAGTGCTGTAATTCAGAATAAATTGCCAAGGAAGATGCCAAATCCAGGGAGCTTTCAAATTCCATGCACCATTGGGAGCACAACCTTTGAGAAAGCCCTATGCGATCTGGGGGCAAGCATAAATCTAATGCTCTTATCCGTGATGAAGAAGCTGCAAATCCAAGAGGCACAACCCACAAATATAGCATTACAGATGGCAGAGAAATCTATGAAGCCTGCATATGGATTAGTGGAGAATATCTTGGTCAAAGTGGGTAAGTTCTTCCTCCCAGTAGACTTTGTAATTCTTGACACGGGGGAGGATGAGAATGCCTCTATAATTCTAGGAAGACCATTCCTAGCCACTGGAAGAGCTCTGATTGATGTAGAAGTGGGTGAATTAGTGCTTAGAGTGCATAATGAGCAACTGGTCTTTCATGTCTTCAAAGATATACAACCAACAGGTGAAGAAGAGAGGTGCATGCAGGCTGAGCTTATTGATCCAAACCTTCAAAAACCCCCTGATGATGCACAGCAGAATTTGCAGCTCAAACCTCCCTTGGCAACAATCAATAAAATTTCTCCTGACATCAAACCTAAGTTTGGTGTTGAGAATGCATCATCTACCAAGGAATAGGTTCCCAAAAAGAAGAAAGTACCCAGAGGATGGAGAAACAAAAAGATCCCCACTGAAGATTTCTCTCCAGGAATGAAGGTGGTGTTGAACAGCAATACAGCATGGGTTTATACAGTAATCAGAATCTTCTCTCTGGAGTATATTGAGCTATGTTATGGAGACACAGGAAAGAAGTTCAAAGTAAGGGGGTGAAGAGCTGAGCCCCTATGATCCTCCTCCTTAGAGGAGCTGACCGTCAAGCTAATGACGATAAAGAAGCGCTTGTCGGGAGGCAACCCGATAATTTTGTATCCTTAGTTATTTTTTGTAGTAGTAGTAGTTTTCTTACTTGTTAGATTTTTATTAAGTTCTTACTGATTTTCTGATCATGCAGCTATTTTATTCCAGGAACCTAACACCTTAAGTAAAAAAAAAATAGCACACGACGCGCAAGTGTCACTGATGCGAACGCGTCAATCATGTGTGCGTGAAAAAAAAATTTGACAGAGAATTGCGCGGGAGTGGCGCTGGACCTATGCTTGGCGCATAAACATGACCACGCGTACGCGTACCCCACGCGTGCGCGTCGTTTGCAATTATCGCCATCCACGCGTACGCGTGACCTGCAAAATGGACGTAAAGGAGTGTTTGGGCAGAGAGTTGTGCTGGCTTGGGGCTGGAAGCATGCTAGAGGGACAAATTTACTCACGCGTACGTGTCCCCGACGCGTGCGCGTCAATTGCAAAAATGGTTCTCCACGCGTTCGCGTGCATAACGCAAACACGTCGTATGAAATTATTGGTTCCCAAGCCACGCGAACAGAGAGTTGTGCGTGCGCGCGACTACCTTCGCGCGAATCGCACAAAACCCAGGGCATGCGATCGCGTGCCTGACGATAACGCGTCATTACGAAAAATGCGCGACCCACGCGTATGTGTGCCATACGCGTACGCATCGCTTGCGCCTCCCAATTTTCTTTCTCTCTCTCTCTCTCTCCCAATCCTAATTCTCTCTTATTCTTTTATCCTTTTAGTTTTCTCTCCTCATAATATTTGTCTCTTCTATTTTCAGTTCTTCTTTGCTTGAGGACAAGCAAACCTTTAAGTTTGGTGTTGACGCTACGCTTATTGGTTTTCTGGCACAAAAGGGAGGCGAATCATCTTCATTGAGGAGCACAACCTGAAGAATAAAGCGACCGCTAAGATAACTAAGGTGGTTGAGTTCCTTTCATTTTTTTATTCCTCCCCTCTTTTTTTATGTTATGTTCCAGCTTTCTGCTATTTTGCTTTGTTTGTTGCATGATCCTTTATTAGTTAGAATCCTAGGACTAGTTTAGTTTTCTTTTAATTGCTTTAATGCTGAAAAGATGTTTCATGTACCACTCACTGAACTTGAATCTAAAAAGAAAAAAAAAAGAAGTGATGTATTGCATGAGAAATTGAGTTAATTTTAAATAGTCTTATTTACTTAAATGTGGTGGTATTAATGGTAATTCTGAATGCATGATATGAACAGTGCATATTTGAATTTGAATCAAGGGATGTTAAAGTATAAAGAATAGGAATTTAGAGAATTATTATGACTTCTCTGAAATTTAGAAAAATTTAATTCTTAAAGCAAAAGAAACAGCAAAAGAAAAAAAATATAATAATAATTAATAAATAAAAGCAAGGTCCAAGGCTCGAGCATCAATGACTAGGGAGGTCAGACATGATTAAAAGCTCAAAGAGTTGTTTCCCTAATCATATGTTTGTGGTGTGATTGTGTCAAGTAATCCTGACAGAACACTTAGAGTCGAGATCAAGTGCGTTTAACAGAGTATGCCAAAGGTTTTGAGCACCACTGTCTGGGAGTAACTGAAAGAAAAATCAGGACTCAAAGAGAGTCTCCCAGTTAAGTGCTTGTGGTGTTTCTGTGTCAAGTAACCCTTGAGACAAAACATTTAAAGTCAGCACCAAAGAAAAATAAATTAAAGTGAATTTTGCTGTGTTCAAGGAATAAACTGAAATATAAAAGATCAGAAAATTCATAATATTATCCGGATTCTAATTCCGAATAACATTAACATTCCTCTAATTCAAAGGAGAGTGAGATGCCAAACCTATTCAGGATTGCAGTTGTAAACCCCACTATAAGAAGAGACACGAGCTTAATCGAACTCTCATTCTCATGCAAACTCACATCATAAGCTTATATTAGTTTTGGTTGCTTGAGGACAAACAACAGTTTAAGTTTGGTGTTGTGTTGCGTGAGCATCTTGTCTAACTTTTCCTAGTGAATTTACACTTAAATTGCTGAGTTTAAATAAGAATTAATTATATTTTAGCCACTATGGATGCTATTTTTAGTTTTGGGCAATTTTATTTATTTTAGGTAGTATTCGATGGAATTTGACGGAGTTTCTGCAGCACAAGAATCAATGGAGATGGCTGCGAGAAGCGACACGCATGCGTGCTTGACGCGTGCGCGTGATCTGGAAGTATCCATGGCGACGCGTACGCGTGACTGACGCGTACGCGTGATTTGAAGATTTACTCAGTGACGCGTCCGCGTGACCGACGCGTCCGCGTGACTCGCAAAGAAGACCAGCGACGTGTCCGCGTGACTGACGCGTACGCGTGACATGCGCCACGTGCAGAAAAACGCAGAAAGACGCTGGGAGCGATTTCTGGGCTGTTTTGACTCAGTTTCCAGCCCAGAAAACACAGATTAGAAGCTGTAGAATGGACAAATCAAGTGGTCCCCACCCATCAGCGGAAGACTTGTTAATTAATTCGAATTTAAATTCAAATCTTATTTTTAGGAAAATATATTATTTTTAATTTTAGATAATTAGATTTTAAAATTATTAGGATTAGTTATAAATAGGAATTTAGATGCCATCAGATGAAAACTCTGTACATTTAGACATAGTACATTTTTACCAGAACCCTTATTTTTCTTCTATGAACCATGAGCAACTAATCCTTCATTGTTAAGGTTAGGAGCTCTGTCTATTTTCATGGATTGATTCGTTTGATCTTTTTAATTTAATTCATGTCTTGATTTATATTTCAATAATTGTTTTCGTTCTTTATTTTATGAATATGGGTGGAACGGAAGTATGACCCATGTTCTAATTGAGTTTTTGTAAAACTTGAAAAAGCTCTTTACTTGAACAACAGTTTGAAAATATATTATACTGAATTTCTAATTGTTTGTATTTAACGGGATACGTGACATATAATCCCCTTATTTTTGGATAATTAGGATTCTTTTGGTATATAAACTAGAAATTGATCATCACCGTCTAATTGGAATTAATTGACCAAGGAATTGGCAATTAATAAATTTTAGAGGAGACTAGGAAGGTCTAAGAAATTAGGGCCTAGTCACATATAGTTTGCCGTGAAATTAAATCTTGCATGATTAAATTAGTTAGTAAAAAATTTGATCTGGAAAAATAGATAACTCTAAAACCTTAACTGCTCTCTTAATATTTTATTCCAAAGCCATTTATTTTACTATTTTAGTTTCTGTACGATTGAACATCCAAAATATTAATTTTTTCTATTTCAACTGCTACAACTAAGAGATCTTTTTCAACTATGAATATTGTGAAAAATAACTCAGAAACAAACTAAAAAATAAATTTTTGCTAATTGTCTTTTAATTACATTGAAAAGAAAATTGCTAAAAAATTTGACACAAATTCTATTATTGATAAATTTTATGATACGAAAAATCGACTACTTTGTTAGTAAAAGGTACACATATTTTTTGTATTTTAAAATATATTCTCTATCGATATATTTTTATAATACATCTTATATTATATAATTTTTTAAATAATTTTTAATATTATATGTGTTATTGGCTCCCATGATAATATTTCTAGATCCGTTCCTAGCATGATCTAAAATTGCCTGGATGAATTTGGATACCAAAATTGCTTGGATGTGAAGAATATCTTATTATTAAATTAGGATTCAACTACTTAATAGTAATTTTGCACAAAATCTTTGTAAATCAATTTATTTTTTTGTCTAATCAATCTATTTATAACTACTCCAAAAGCGAAAACATTATTTCAAATAATTGACAATTATTTTAATATATATATATAAAATAAATATTAAATGATTTTTTTTATAAATAATTATTGTTATATTTTTTTTTCACTTATCTCGAATAATTAGTTTCAGTTAGTTAGTAAAAAAAAAATAAAAATAATCATTTTTAATTTTTAAATTATGAATGTTAATCCAAGAAAAGAAAAATGGTTAGAAGATAATAAAAAATTATTTTAAAAAATTACTATCCTAATTAAACTAAAAAAGTTATTCAGTTAATTAATATCTAAAAACAAAAGAAAAAGTCTGAATTATGCTAACCAAAGGATGATCAGGAATACAATCTGATAGAGAATCAAACCGCATTTCAAAAAAGCAGTGAAATAAGGAATTTCATGACTAAGGAAAAGAAAACAAAGGATGCATCGATACAGGACTAACTTCAAAAGTTAATTTCTAATGCTCCCAAAACCCGTTATTCGCATCCCCTAATAATTCTATTTTATCTATGATAACCTGTTAACTTTTCCGTATGCATAAATCTTTAACATTAAGTTGGCCAGAGTTAACATCAGAGTTATGCTACGGTAAGCTAACGACATTAATCAATAGATAGTCATGTGCATAAAGCTCTAATTCTTATTATCCGAACAAGACCTACTACATGACAGACACTCAGAGTATGCAACGAAGTATAGTCAATCCATTCCCAAGGCTCTAATCAGGATTAACTGCTCTGATACCATAATGTAAGACCCTTACTTTTAACACCTTATGATCGTACTAAAAGTTTAGGTGTTACTTACCTTTAATCCTTTATTTGATACTATATTTATTTAATATTGAGCCTTCGTAAATATGAACCCAATTTTTAGTTATGAAAGCAAAAAGCCTTTACTTTAAAAATCACACAGTCACATATCATATTCAAGTAATAATAATTACATAAACTTATCCAAAACTTCTTAATATACAAGTCCTGGCCCTCTAAATTCTCAAAATGACAAATAACGAAGGATAAAATAAAATCTAAAACTAAATCATAAAACACAAAAGGAAAACACACACACACACACACACACACACACACACACACACACACACACACACACACACACACACACACACACACACACACACACACACACACACACACACACACACACACACACACACACACACACACACACACACACACACACACACACACACACACACACACACACACACACACACACACACACACACACACACACACACACACACACACACACACACACACACACACACACACACACACACATATATATATATATATATATATATGCAAAGCTTCGTAGTTCGAATCGCGGCTTCGTGCCAAAGCTTCTTGAAACTGTCACTGGAAAAGAAATTCTGTAGGGGGGTAAAAACATCATCCTCGAAAGGATTCTCAGTAGAGGGTTTAAGAATTGTTATAAGAAGATATGTATAAAAAGAAGAATTGGTTTCAAGGCAGTGATTATCATTCGTCCTATGAATCTTTTAAAAATCAACGGCTAATCATCCAAAACTTTTCAAAGAAACAATATTTATTTTTCACAAATCCAAAACCTTTCCTTTCTTATAAGAGAATCTTAATTGGTTTCCTAGACTATATGAATGACCAACCTGTTCCAAGCATAGGTTTATTAAGTCTATGCTGAACCAGCTTGATTTTTCATACTTTACTAATAACTCAATCAGAAACCAATCACAGCGTTCAATGTATCACATAATCAATCAACACAATCATCATCTCATCACCAAAAATCTCGAAAGTACTACATCAGAACAAACACAGGCAAAACAGACAATGAAGGTACAGGTATAGATAGCAATTACAGCAAATAGCTCAGTTAGCAGTTAATAACAGTTTAATAATTAGGCAAACAAAAATTAAATTCAAACCCAAACAAAGCATACAAATGCGAATGATGCATGTCTATCCTATGGCTAATGAGCTCATCTGTCGGTTATACAGCCAACCCGACAAGACCGGTTTGCTAAACCTTTGGACTGTCTCTCGACGCGCATCTCCATGAGTCTATGCATAGCTTTTTCTCACATATATATCAAATCGCTCAATGGGGGTACCATTCTCGGGAATTTATGAGTGCCCGGTCACCCTTACGTCGTAGGGTCAACAGAGTATCGAGTCTCAATCTGGAACAAGTGGTGGCAAGGTACTGCATCTACCCAGAAAAACTCGTGTCTAAGATAATTCAAATTTATAAGCATATGAATAATTCAGTCAACGTTCATCAATATCTAAGTCATTCTCAATATCATCATCATTTGTTAATCAATATCTCATTTTCAAATTCATTTCAAGAATTCATATTTCAAAATCAATCCTCATCATCCTTCTTTCCATTCCGTTCATCAATAGTTCCAATTCAAAATATAATTCATTCTTTTTTAAATGAATCAAACTTAAAATATACTCATTTTCTTAATAACTCAAAATCAAATCATATAACCTTTGAATTCAAATCTTTTTAAATAATCGTCTAAACAAAATCTCTAATTTTTATAAAATTTTGACAGCATCTCCTCTAAAACTCAGACTCTGCCACCCTTTTCGGGTCCCATCCAGACATCCTTCAAACTCCTTTATATAATCTCTAATACCAAACCAATTTCAATATCTCAAACCATTTTCAATTTTTCCAAAAATCATTTTTGATAAACTAACAATCCCAAATCCAATGTATCAAATCTCTTTCAATAACTCAAACTCATTTCCATTATCAAAATATTTATAATTCTCAAGAAAATAAATTCGACAACCACCACTTTATCAAAAATCAATCCATAATCCAAATTATTCAACCTTATCAAACAATCAATCAATCAACCACACAAATAATTACAATCGACCAAAATAATTCAAACCTTTTCATAAGACTTATGAAATCACAAAAAATATACATTTTGCATTAATATCGATTTATAACGATTCTCAAAAATTAAAATGAGTTTAAGGAAAGTGCACCTACCTCAATGTTGAAATTTCAGAATTTAAATGCGGCAAATCTACTTATTTCGATTTCACAACAGTAGCGACAACAGCGTTAGAACCAGCAGTAGCAATTCCAGTCACCCCAGCAACAACGATTCTTTCAGAGCATCAACCGTCACAGTCCACAGTTGCAACACCTTAATCCTAAAACATCAACCCCTTAAACTTCTCAATCAACGGATAGCATGACAGTAGCAGTGGAGATTCATAAACAAAAATGACTTATAGTAATTAAGGAAAACAAGAAAACAAAGCATAGCAGTAGTAGCGCGATGACTGCAATAATAGGAAAAATGGCCTCCTTCCCCACCTCAGCTCGTGACTCCGGCGACGGCAAACTCCACAGACGACGATGGCGGAGAGAGCAGCGGCGGTAGAAACCACCCCGCAACGCCTTTTCTCTCTCCTCGCATTGTTCTGTCTCTCTCTCTTCGCATCGGGTCCTGCTTATGGCTCGATAACAGCTCACAGCGCCGGTGCGAAGGCAACGACTCCACGAAGGTTCGACGACGATGGTGACGACGAGGTGCAACGAAGCTAGCGGCACACGACGTGACGGCGGTGGCGACGCTCCTCACTCGCACGAGCTCCCCCTTCTCTGCGACACACTCTCCTCGTTCCTCCATAATCGGCGACAACGGCGGCGCGACGAGCTGCAGTGACTCCGCCGGCGCACTCTCCCCCCTTCTCCTCTCTTTTGATTCGCACCCTCTCCTCTCTTTTCTTTCTTTCTGTTAATTCTTTTGCTGCTGCTATGTGTTGTGTTTGTGTGTTTGATTTTGGAAGAAAGGAAAAGGGGTGTGGCGGCTGAAGGGAATGGGAAAGTTAGGGTTAGGGTTTTAGGAAGTATTTAGCAAATTAAGGTTTCATTTTGAGGATAATTAATAATATAATTAGAGTATGAAATAGTATTAAAAACTAAGTTTAATCCAATAAAATTATCTTCAAAGAAAGTACCATTTGTTCATCAATATATAAATTATATTCAAATAACTACTAATTAAATTAAAATTAGAAATAATTAAATTCATTTTTTTCTTTATTTATAAAATAAAGCTCAACATCTAAATATTCAAAATATAGTACATAAAATCCTCATTATTTTTCAATTACTAAAACTTCAAATTATAATTGAGAAATTACCCGATTTATATGTAAAATATCAGAAAATATAAGCTTGATTAAACATAATAAATCGTAAATAACTTATTATTTAATTTTTAAAAATTCGGAGTCATACAAATAACATGTTCGGTTCATTTATATTCTGCACAATTTAAAACTTTTCTTCTTCACCTTCTGGTGCTTCTTCACCAGGGAGAGAAGGAGGAAAAGACAAAAGAATACAGCAGCAACAATAACAAAAGAATGACGATAAGGAGAAAATACGTGACGAAAAAGGAACGCAAAAAAGAAGAAAGAGAATGAGGAGGAGGAGGAACGTGAAGAAGAAGGCAAAGAAGAAAAAGACGCTTCTTGTGTAAACGAGTGTGAGGAGAAGAAAAAGAAGAAGAAGAAGCGTGAGAAAAGAAGAAAAGCGAAAAAGGCGCGTTACCTAAAATTGCTTGGATGAATTTGGATACCAAAATTACTTGGAAATAGAAAATATCTTATTATTAAATTAGGATTCAACTACTTGATAGTAATTTTGCATAAAATCTTTGTAAATCAATTTATTTTTTTGTCTAATCAATCTATTTATAACAACTCCAAAAACAAAAACATTATTTCAAATAATTGGCAATTATTTTAATATATATATATATATATATATAAAATAAATATTAAATGATTTTTTTATAAATAATCATTGTTATATTTTTTCTCACTTATCTCGAATAATTAGTTTCAGTTAGTTTGTAAAAAAGAATAAAAATAATCGTTTTTAATTTTTAAATTATGAATGTTAATCCAAGAAAAGAAAAATGGTTAGAAGATAATAAAAAATTATTTAAAAAAATTACTATTCTAATTAAACTAAAAAAGTTATTCAATTAATTAATATCTAAAAACTAAAGAAAAAGTTTGAAAGGCGAATATTTTTATTAAAGTTTAACTAACATTTTAATTATTAAAAAAATGTATAATTTCATATCAATAAATGATTCCTAATGAATTATTACAAATCACAAAAAAATATACTGCCTCTAGTATTACCGTTAACCAAATCTTACTAGAAGCCTTGCATATATAAATAAGCAGAAAGCAACAAGGATTAATTCTCAGTTTCATTCTTATTTCTATTAAAGAAAGTTTCCAATATTTCTAGTAAACTCGAAGCATCAAACCAGTTCTTAATTTCATCATCATGACTTCGCCATTTACTTTCTTTTGGGAAGCGTCATCTCCCCCATTGTTACAAGAAGAGGAGGCAGATTTGCAACATTATCTAACCCTCATGAGAGATCAAATAACAGATTACTTCATTCTCAAGGTACAAGTTACGCATCAAACTTGCTGGACTCATCATCAACAACCACAATCACATCCACCAGTGTTAGGAGCCATTTATTCGTTTGAATCCTCAATTCTAATCCAAGCGCAAGAATTCCTTCAAAACGGTTCATCACACATGCAAATGCACTTCCCTGAGGCTATTATACCAATTGCCTTGATTCATAACATGATGCCAGATATTATATCCTACGCGAAAGCCATAATTCAAACTCGTCCTTCCGGATTCCTCTATGAAAGACCTGATTTTCGTTTGTTCAGTTTGTATCTGGACATTATTATCCAGAATCCTATATTGTACGTTGATGACTTGAATATCCAGAATTTGTCATTGGAAGTTGATGACTACGGCAACATGATCACCGACTTAATCATTGAAGAGTCCATGGAAGATCCTAATAATATTAAGATGGTTCCTGCATCAAAGAATGCCATTGAGTCTCTTGAGAAAGTGAAGCTTGAAAATAATAACCACCTAGCAGAGAGGTGCACTATTTGTCTAACTGAATTTGATTATGGTGATGATGCAGAACAAGTTTCATCAATGCCTTGTAAGCATGTATATCATCAAGAATGCCTCGTGCAATGGTTCAAGACTAGTCATTTATGTCCTTTATGTCGGTATCCGATGCCAACTAATTAGATTGTCAAAAATGTAAATAAAAAAATTGAAATTAGTTATTTGATTTTGTGTAATTTGATTGTAGTTCATCATGTGAACAGCATTATGCATTTAATCATGAAAAAAAATTAGTTAGTTGATTCTGTGTAGTTTGGTTGTAATTCATCATTTGTGAATAATATGATGCATTTTTTGTGGAGTTCTCTTCCCCAAAATTTTTTTCTTTTTTATATTATTTTCTGTTTTAGTTTTCTAAGCAGCTTTATCAAAAAAGAAAAAACCTTTGTTTTGTTTGTTAAAGAAAGGATTCAGAATTTTCGCCGTTGACTATAATGTGGAAAAATTCAGTTAAAATAATTTAAAAATTATAAAAGCGACAAGGGAGACAGGGGATGGAGAGGTGTGGCACAAGATGCTTTGCCAAAGGATGAGGGGCAGATGCTTCGTGTTTTGGCCTTCTGGTTCTGGGTGAGTGTTTTTTGGGATGTGTGTGTGTGTTTTTTTTTTTATTTTTATGTGAATGAGGGAGAGGATTCTTGGTGCGTCATTAGAGGAGAATAAGTATTCTATTTCTTGATTTTAATTTTGGTGTCTATTCTGTTTCTTGATTTGAAATGGGTAAGAGAGCACTCACAAGTCACAGCCTTCGTTAAATTTGGATGCGTGTCTTCACGATCATTTGTTAAGTTGCCACTTGCCACTAGATATTGGCCGAATGTAAAGGTTTGACTCATAAAAAAGCTTAAAGAGTTGAAGTCAAACTCAAATAACATGCATATATGTACGATAAGAAATTAAGAATCAGAGAAAGTGCACTTAGCTTGTTGAATGGTCACTTCATCCTTCTGTGTGGGGAATTGAATGCCGCCTTGTACACTGATCGGTCAGCAATAGACTCGAGCTCCGATCGGCAACAACCTTGCCTCGCTGCCGCCAGTGGCGGATACCTTGGGAAACTCCGAGTCTCTGGTCAGTGATGACCAACAACCTTTCTTCGAATGGTGCCGCCAAAACTGCACTTCTCGCTCAAACACCGCTTCCCGCGTTCACCACCGCCGCCACGAACCTTCTCAACCATTCCACTTCCGCCGCCCACTCCTCCTAGTCTCTCTCTCCTCGCCGACCAATGCACCACAATACACCACCTCAAACAAGTCCACGCCCAGATGATCCTTACCGGCCGCATCCGCCAAGACCCCTTTGCCGCCAGCCGCCTCCTCTCCTCCTCCCGCCCTCTCCCCCTTCGCCGACCTCACCCTCGCTTCTAGAATCTTTTCCTCCCTCCCATACCCACCCAACACCTTCATGTGGAACACCCTCATCCGCGCCCACGCCTCTAGCCCCAATCCCCATTACTCTCTCTGCCTTTACGTCTCCATGAGGAAGCTAGGCGCTATTCCAGGGAAACACACCTTCCCCTTTCTCCTTAAGGCCTGCTCTAACATTCCCTCCCTGCCAGCCTGTACCCAGGTTCACACACACGTGCTGAAATTCGGGCTGTGCTTTGATTCCCACGTGGCCAATGGTTTGGTCAGGGGTTACTCTGTTTCCGGAGATTTTGCCCTTGCGCGCCTTATGTTCGATGAAATGCCGGACAGGAGTTTGAGTCTTTGGACGACGATGGTTTGTGGTATGCTCAGAATCAATGTTATGATGAGGGTTTGGGGCTTTTTCATGAGATGATTGGGGATGGATTGGAGCCCAATGCTGCGACGCTGGCTTCAGTGTTATCGGCTTGCGCTCGGGCGGGGTATCTTGAGATTGGGCAGAGGATTCATGGGTTCATGAAGGTGAAGGGGTTTGAAGTGAAAGTGATTCTTGGGACGGTGTTGGTTTACATGTATGCAAAGAATGGGGAGATTGTTATGGCTCGGAAGTTGTTTGATGAAATGACTGAGAGAAATGTTGTTACTTGGAATGTGATGATCTCTGGCTTGGCTACTCATGGACATGTTGAAGATGCTCTTGGTCTCTTTGAGAAGCTGAAGGAGGAGCAAGCTGTCGTCCCTAACAATGTCACTTTCTTAGGGGTTTTGTCGGCTTGTTGTCATGCTGGCTTGGTTGATGTTGGTCGTGAGATCTTTTATTCGATGAAAAATGTGTATGGGGTTGACGCAAAGATTGAACATTATGGGTGCATGGTGGATCTTCTTGGAAATGAGGGTAAGTTGATAGAGGCAGAGGAACTGGTAAAAGGAATGCCTTGGAAGCCTGATATTGTTATTTTAGGAGCTTTGTTGGCAGCTTGCAAAAATAATGGAAATACCAAGGTTGCTAAAAGAGTCGTAAAAGAAATTCTTGCTCTGGAACCTCATAATCATGGTGTTCATGTTGCTATGTCGAATATATATGCAGAGGCTGGACAATGGAATGAAGTTTTGAGACTGAGGAAGGTTATGAAAGAAGAAAGACTAAAGAAAACTCCAGGGTGGAGCCTTGTTGCTACTTAATTGAGCATTGTCCAAAAGATTACTCCAGGGTGGAGCCTTGTTGCTACTTAATTGAGCATTGTCCAAAAGATTTCGTTATATTATTTTTATTATTTTTAAAGTTTGTCAGACAGATTGATCCTTAAGTTATTTTTAATAAAATTTTTAATATATATATATATATATATATTAAATAAATAAATCTCTAACAAATTTTATTTTAAAAAAATTAAATCTTAAAAAACATTATTATGAGACAAGTTAATTTTCTTTCAAATAATAGTAAGACTAATATATCCGACGAAAATAATTCAAAAAATTTTATAATAATAAAAATTTGGTAATAAAAGTTAAAATATTCAATATAAAATCTTTTAAAAATAATTTAGGTATTCATTCTAAATTATATCAAGATATTTCGTTTATCCTTAAGTAAGTGTTCTTTTTAAATGTTCAATTAGATATTTAGATTAAATAAATTATTAAATGTATTATAAAAGTTAAAGATAGAGGCTTATCAGATACAAATAAAAAATTAATTATAATTTAGTGATTAAAAATTGTGTGAAAGATTCATCATCTAAAAATAGATGTTAGATCGCCGACAAAAAGGAGGCAAAAAATTTGATGCGTACAAAATTAGTGTTTAGAGTAAAATTTTTAAATTGGTTTGTGACTCGGTTCTAAAATTTTTTATTTATACTTTTTAAAAAATTTAAAAAACTTTATTTTTTTAAAATTTGATTGTGAAAATTGGTATTTAGAGTATGCTATAGTGACATAAACCGATATGATAATTTTGAGTAATGCTACATGTATATTAAAATCAGTTACTAAAATCAGTCACTAGTATAAAGTATATGTTGGAATATAAATACATATTTAAAATAAATTAAATCACACATATATTTATACACAAATATATTGGTAGATGATTTTAGTGGCTAATTTTAGTATATAAATATCATTTTTTGAGAATTTTATATTGGATTCTCATTAACTTGTTCGGGAATAGATCTTTTTAATTTTTCGTTTTCACTTAAGAGAATAAAATATGATCTCTCATTATTAATTTTATAAGTGAGACTAAAAAAAGATAAAATAAATATTAAAAGGTTAAAAATTACATTTTACTCTTTCAATTAAAAAAATTGAAAAAAATCTATCTCTCATATTTATTAAATATAATTAAAAAACAAAATTAATGTTAAATTGATTTGTCAAATGGATAATTATTTATAAAACTAAAATTCAAAAAATAAAACTCAATTAAAAATAGTAATTGAAATATAAATAACTGGCTGTGAGGGATTAGTGGTCAGTAGTTTTCCTCTTATTAATCAATATTGCGGATCGGAGTCGCTGGCCAATAAATTGCTGCATGCACAAGACAAGATTCGAACCCTCAAACACTTACTTAAGCGGACTAATAAACCTACCACTAGATCAATCCAATTTGATTATATTCTATCACTAACTATTATTAAAAAAAATAAATATACCAAAATTTCAATGTGACACTACAAGAGGAGATAATTGACCACATAATTATTTTCTTTAACTTTTTACTTTAGAATTTTAGTATATCTCTAACTTAAATATGAAATTTTTTCTAATTTATTACTTTAGAATTTTAGTATATCTGCAACTAAATATATTTTAACATAAATTGCAATTACATTAATGATCCACGAGAAATTAATTATTACATTTGATATTAAATATTCTTAAATATTTACAAAATACACCAAAATTTTAAAATGATAAAAAAATTTTCAACAAATATATATACCAATTTGGATATGTTCATAAGTGACTTTTCTTAATTTTTAACTAATAAAATGTTACAACTGATAACAATAGAACATGAATTGAAAATTGAATGCATAAAGGTAAGTTTAGATTATGAGAACAGAAACTGAAATACAATAGAATTGAATTGAAGTTTATTCATTGAGATAGAAGAATATTGTGTACATTGAAGCAAGGATACTGCTCTATATATAGAGTTCACAAGAGCTGGATATAGCAATACTACAACAACAACAATAAAGTCTTGTCTCACAAAGTGAGGTCGGCTACATGAATCAAACTATGACATTGTACTCTATCATGTATCATGTCTACAGAGAGACCGTTTACATGTAAATCTCGTTTGACCACCTCATGGATGGTCTTCTTAGGTCTTCCTCTACCTTTCGTCTCTTGTCCATCTTTCATCTCATCCACCCTCCTGACGGGATGTTCTATTGGTCTTCTTCTCACATGTCCAAACCACCTGAGACGCGATTCAACCATCTTTTCCACAATGGGTGCTGCTCCAACTTTCTCCCTTATATCTTCGTTTCTTGTTTTATCCAATCGCGTATGACCACTCATCCATCTCAACATCTTCATCTCTTCCACACTCAGCTTATGTCCGTGCTCCCCTTTAGTCGCCCAACACTTCGTACTATAAAGCATAGCCGGTCTTATAGCGGTGCGATAGAATTTACCTTTAAGTTTTAAAGGCATTTTTTTGTCACATATAAAACCAGATGCACTCTGTCATTTTGACCAACTTACTTGGATCCTATGATTTACATCCTGTTCAATCTCTCTATTATCCTGTATGATGCACCCAAGATACTTAAAACTTTTAACATTTCGTAAGATGTTTTCTCCAATCTTCACCTCTATATTAGTGTTTTTCCTTCTCAGATTAAACTTACATTCCATATATTCCGTCTTGCTACGGCTTATGCGCAAACCATACACTTCTAGAGCTTCTCTCCATAACTCCAACTTCTTATTTAGGTCTTCCCTTGACTCTCCCATAAGGACGATATCATCGGCAAAAAGTATGCGCCATGGCACAGGCTCTTGGATGTGCTCTATAAGTACTTCTAAGACTAATGTGAAAAGGTATAGACTTAAGAATGATCCCTGGTGTAATCCTATACCAATGGGAAATTTTTCTGTCACACCACCTTGAGTCTTCACACTAATTGTGGCCTCATCAAACATGTATTTAATTGCACGAATATATACGATCCTTACTCTCCTCTTTTCTAAAACCTTCCATAAGAACTCCCTTGGTACCCTATCATACGCATTTTCCAAATTAATAAACACCATATATAGATCCCTTTTATTACTACGATACCTCTCTATCATCCTTCTTAATAGGTATATCGCTTTAGTGGTAGTTCTGCCTGGCATAAATCCAAATTGGTTCTCTGTTACTTGTGTCTCTTTTTTCAACCTCTGTTCAATCACCATTTTCCATAACTTCATGGTATGACTCATGAGCTTGATCCTCTATAGTTTACGTAACTTTGTATATCCTCTTATTCTTGTAGATAGGTACTAAGGTGCTCTTTTTCCACTCATCAGGCATCTTCTTTGACCTTAAAATCTCATTAAAAAGCTTAGTTAGACATAGCAATAGAAAAATAGAAAATGCCAGAACACCAAAACAAACTAACAGAATTGAAAAGTTAATTTAGGTTTATAACTACCATTTTGTACTTACTCACTCATAGATCTCTCAAATTTAGCAGTGGGTTGAAAAATCACTCGATGTTTGTCTCAAAACTTGTGAAACAGAGGAGCTGAAAGTGGTTTAGTGAAGATATCCCCAATCTGAGCTATGGAGAGTATATGAAGAACATAAAGCTCTTTTTGATTCACCATTTTTCTAAGGCAATAAAGGTCAATTTTTATATGTTTGCACCTTGTATGAAACACTAAGTTGGCAGCCAATGAACAACCACTTTGATTATCACAATATATAATAAGTGCTATTGATTGTTGGACTCTAAGTTCCTTTAGAAGTTGTTGAATGGACACCAATTTTAACTGAGCTGTTGCCATGCTCATGTATTCTGCCTCAGTGCTACTATGGCTAATCTTGGCTTGTTTATTGCTTTTTCATGATACAAGATTACTTCCTAAGTATACACAGTAACCAGTGACCAATTTTCTGTCCTTCAAGTCCCATACTCAATCCGAATTTGTAAAGGCAAGCAATCAAGTTAGTACATTTTTGAAATCTAATACCTATTGATACCATACCTGCCACGTATCGTAGTATCCTTTTCACCACTTTTCAATGTTCAAATGTTGGTGAATGCATAAACTGAAAGTCCTTGTTAACAAAAAAAGGCAAAGTAAAGTCTAGAGATAGTCAAGTACTGAAGGGATCCCACAACTTCCCTTGGAGCAAAAATGCGACCAAAAGAGAGAATAATTTTCGACTAAAAAGTTTTTGCTTGGTGACCAAGAATAATTCTGAAGGAATAGATTTTAGAGATATAATCATTCATATGCTTTCTTATATCAGCTTAAATTTTGAGAGAAGTGGTTTCATAACATGGTATCATAGCTCGTCCAATCCAATGTTGTTGGGACAAGTTTTCACGTTCTAAACTATCATTTCTGAGCATGAATGGTGTATTACAACTTTACAAGTCTCAAATCTCTCGAGGATAAGATCTCTAAAAAATTTTTAAGTGTAAGGCATCTCTTATCCTATGAACAAGTTTTTAGGATTGAGTTAGGCACACCCAATTTAAATTCTGATATCATACCACATCTTTTATGAGTTTAGAGTTCGATTCTTGTTGAATAAAAAAATTCAACATAAGATAAATAAAAAGAAAAATTATAGGCCTATGCAAAAATTTATACAAACTTAAAAAGAAATTCTTGAATGAGAAAACATATTAGAGATATAACAATTCACATATCTCTTTCTATCAGCTTATCAGCTTGGGTCATAGACATCATATTAGGCCTATCAGCTTAAGTTTTGTAGAGAGGTGATTTCACGACAAAAATCAACCATTAATCCTCTGTTTTCTATCTTGATATAGAGTTGTGGAGATTGATGATCAACGCGTAAGCATAGAATTCAGCTTGGGTCATAGACATTATATTAGTACTGCTGTGTACGGTAGTCCCAACCCAGTTATCAATGAAATTTTTGCACCTACTGCAAGTCTGCAAGAGAGTTTTATGCTAGGCATACATAAACTTTTGCAGAATTTGTTTTTTTTTTTTAAATTATTTGCTTGCGTGACTGCACATTATATTACTTTTTGTTAATTTGACGTATCAATTTTTATCATAATAAATAAACATAGAAAAAAATTATTGAAGTAAATTGCATAATATTTTTAGCTAATATAGTACGAAAGTTGCACTTGCTCAAAATTAAGTTCAGTAAAATTAGCAGAAGAATTAGGATAACTTGTTTATTTACCAACCCAACTACACAAGTATATATATTTAGGTGCACATTATTGCAATTATTTTTTAAGCACATAAACTGAACCTTGTAAATTTATAATTTTGCCGATATAGCTAGTTACTATCATTCGACGACCTTTCTTTTGTCTCTCAGATAGCCGTGGTGACGACTGGACGTAAAATCTGCAAAAGAAACTCCGACACTCAAGTCAGTATATATCTAAGAAACTAAAATAATACAGCTGATGTATTGGTATAATCCTCTTTTTTCAGTGTTGAGTAGGCTTGTATGTACTTGTATTTAAAGGTGTTTGACATAACCGTTTATTTGTTTAGTTTTCGAGTTTGTATGCAGACTATGAAGAGGTGACCCGTATAAAACCCTCCAAGATACAACTACTTTATTCCGAGATATAAGAGGTGAGAATTAGTATCTATTTGTATTTTGAATATCTTTATGTTTTTTTTTCGGTGACTTGAATATCTTGATGTTTGAGGAAAAGTAGCGAAGTCCATTCAAAAAGAAAAAAATTTGTTTAAGAAAAGAATAGGAACAAACAAAAATGAATAAAAATTTTTTATCACATGATGTTTGAAGCACGCGGTAAGAGATTATAAAGTATTTAAACATAATATGTTTGAATTTCTTTTACTGGGATCGAAGATCTAAGTATGCCTGCACTTACCAAATCTCTATAAAGAAAAAATCGTCCAAATTATAAATGGGTTACGTGATGCATGAGCATCTTTACTATCTTTTCCTAGTGAATTTGCATCTAATTTGTTGAGTTTAACAAAGAATTAATTATCTTTTAGCCAATATGGATGCTACTTTGAGTCTTTTGCAATTTTATTTATTTTAGGTAGCATTCGACTGGATTTGATGGAGTTTTTGCAGCACAAGAATTAAAGAAGATAGCAACGAGGAGGGACGCGTACGCGTGACTGACGCGTGTTCGTGATTTGGAGCTTTCCATGGCGACGCGTGCGCTTGACTGACACGTACGCGTGATTTGAAGAATTTCACAGCAACGCATGCGCGTGACCGATGCGTCCGCGTGACTTGCGAAAAAGACTATCGACGCGTATATGTGACTGACGCGTACGCCTGACATGCGCCACGTGCAGAAAACGCAGAAAACACTGGGGGTGATTTTTGGGCCCCATTTTAGCACCCAAGTTAGGCGTGGATCCAGTGAAGCCAAGTGGTCCCCACGTTACAAGACGCGGAGTAGTTAGTTAATTCTGATTTAAATTCAAATTTGATTTTAAAATAGGAAAAGATATTATCTTAATTTTAGATATTAGATTTCAAATTAATTAAGATTAGTTATAAAAAGGGGAGACTTCTCTTCTATTGAGGAGTTCCCATTAAAGGGGGATTCCATTAGGGAATTCTATACAAATTTACATCTTTCAATCATGAGCAACTAAACCTCCATTGTTAAGGTTAGGAGCTCTATCTATTGTATGGATTGATTCATTTGCTCTTTCTAATTTAATTTATGTTTTGATTTATATTTCAATAATTATTTTCGTTCTTTATTTTATGAATTTGGGTGGAACGGAAGTATTACCCTCTTTCTATTTGAGTTCTTATAAAACTTGGAAAAGCTCTTTACTTGAACAACAGCTTGAAAACATATTATCCTGAATTTCTAATTGTTTGTATTTAATGGGATACGTGACATATAATCCCTTTATTTTTGGATAATTAGGATTCTTGTGGCATATAAACTGGAATTTGGTCATCACCTTCTAATTGGAATTAATTGACCAAGGAATTGGCAGTTAATGAATTTTAGAGGAAACTAGGAAGGTCTAAGGAATTAGGGTCTAGTCACATATAGTTTGCCATGAATTGAATCTTGCATGATTAAAATAGTTAGTAAGAAAAATCAATCCGGAAAATAGATAACTCTGAAACCTTAACTGTTTTCTCAATATTTTATTCCCAACTTATTTATTTTTCCTTTTGATATTTTGAGTTCGAATTTAAACCTTTTGAATATCTCAAAACTCTTTTCTGCTTGCCTAACTAAGCCAATCAATCAATCATTATTGCTTGATCCATCAATCCTCGTGGGATCGACCCTTACTCACGTAAGGTATTACTTGGTACGACCCGGTGCACTTGCCGGTTAGTTTGTGGGTTATAAAATACCACACCAAGTTTTTGGCGCCGTTGCTGGGGATTGACTGTGATTAACAACTATCAGTTGTTTGATTGCTTAGATTACGCGTTTTAGTTTTAATTTTATTTAAATTTTATATATAAAAAAATTTCGAAAAAAAATTTAAATAAATAAATAGCACCAATATTTTTCTTAATTTCTGAAATTAAGTTTGGTGTTTTCTAGTTAGTTTTATTTTAATTCTTAGAATTCTGTTCTTTCTTCTTTATTTTCCTATTTACCACATGGTGCGTTTAATCCTTGGTGTTTTGTGCTAAGGAAAAATAATGGAGAGAGATCACATGGGTTACTACTCACACCCAAGTAGTGATTCATATTATGGTGGATGGAGGAACTATCCAAATTTTGGTTGGCAAAGTCAAAATTAAAGGAACTTCAATACTCCATGTTCCAACTATCAAGAGCCACCACCTCCATATTCATATCAAGAACCACCATCTCCATATTCATACCAAGAGCCACCACCTCTCTATCCATATCAAGAACCATCATCTTTCTACCCATATCAAGAGCCACCATCTCCCTATTCATACCAAGAACCATCCTCTTTTTACACTTATCAAGAACCATCATCTCCTTCTTATGCATATCAAGAGCCACCATCTCCTTATCCATCTCAAATACCATTAGATATTGAGCTTCTCATGAAAGAATTCCTACATGATATAAAGACAAGTGTCAAAAATATAGAGAAACATGTGCAGTCGCTAATCAAGAACCAGGAAGAGGAACAAGCAAATTTCTTTCCAAGAGATACAATGCAAGATCCTATGAAAGAAAGTGAAAAAACCAATCAAAGGAGTTTATACTCTAGTGAATTAGAGAACTTTCCATCCTCACATATAGAAGAAGAGGAAGATGCACAACCTCTCATGCCCTTGGTAAGCAATGAAGAAGATATTGAATTAGAAGAAAGCTACCAAGAGGAAGATGTTGAAATTGAGGAAGCTTGCAAAGAGGTAGAAGAATTCATAGAAGAGCACAAGGGAATGGAGCTTGCAAGACCTCTTCCAAAGCCATCACCATCCAATACAACATTCAAGTGGGTAAAATTCCTATTCTTAACCTTTACTTTCCCACTTGAATATGGGCTACTGGAGATGGATGGTCAACTTAGAGCTCTTTGTGGCATTAAGAAGATGGTTAGTGGCAAGAGTTGTCAAGCAAGGTTCAATATGGTTGCATGCTCCAAATTGAAGTGCAAGAATTGGTGTAGAGCTAATCTAAATGGGTCTAGAAGGTTGTTTGGATGTCTCTATGAGAATTCATATTTATTGCCACCCGGTGGGAACAATAGTGATCCACAAGAAGATGGGTGTAAAAGCAAGGTTTGGGACCCTGGAATTCATTCCCACAATCAACACTCTTGGGGCCTTGTCACTTGCTTCAACTTGCTCGAAGGCGTTATGCGCCTAGCTTGGAATCTCAGTGGCCATTGGAATTACAAACATTGGTGGAGATTCCTGGATCAGTACAAGAACAAACCACCATGACAAGGAGCTCACCACATGTCTAACTTAAGGACTTTAACTAAAAGTGCTTGGTGGGAGACAACCCACCGTGGTATGATCGTTCCTTTCCATTCTTAGTTATTTTTCGTAGTAGTTTTCTTACTTATTTGATTTTTATTGAGTTCTTAGTAATTTTCTGATCATGCAGCTATTTTAGAACAGGAACCGAAAAAGAAAAAAAAACAAGCACACGACGCGCAAGCGTCGCTGACGCGTACGCGTCATAGGTGTGTGCGTGACAAATAAAGAGTAAACAGAGAGTTGCGCGGGAGTGGCACAGGAATGATGCCTTATGCACAAATATTCTCACGTGTATGCGACCATGACGCGTTTGCGTCATTCGTGATTTTGGCACTCCACGCGTACGCGTCATTAACGCGTACGCGTGTCCTGGAAAAATGGCGTAAATATATGTATCGGCAAAGAGTTGTGCGTGCACACGACTGGCTTCACACGAATCGTGCAAAACCCAGGGCACGCGGACACGTGCCTGACGCTTATGCATCATTAAGAAAATTTCGCGCCCCACGCGTACGCGTGCTGCACGCGTACGCGTCGTCTCCGCCGCACAATTACACTAGTTCGCCGCCCAGTTTTAATTTTCTTTCTCTCTCTCCCAATTCTAATTCTCTCTTGTTCCTTTATCCTTTTATTCTTCTTTCATCTTATTATTTGTTTTTGTTTTCAGATTTTCTTTGCTTGAGGACAAGCAAACATTTAAGTTTGGTGTTGACGCTTCGCTTAAAGTTTTTCTGTTTATTCCTATGGCACCAAAAGGGAGGCGAATCATCTTCACGGAGGAGCACAACCTGAAAAATAAAATGACCATAGGATAACTAAGGTGGTTGAGTTCCTTTCATTTTTTTATTCCTTCCCGCTTTTACTATATTATGTTCCGGTTTTCTGTTATTTTGCTTTGTTTGTTGCATGATCCTTTATTAGTTAGAATCCTAGGTCTAGTTTAGTTTTCCCTTAATTGTTTTAATTCTGAAAAGATATCTCATGTATTACTCACTGAGCTTGAATCCAAATAAAAAAAATACAGGAGTGATATATTGCATGAGAAAGTGGGTCTATATTGAAGAATAATCTTATTTACTTAAATGTGGTGGTATTTTCGGTGATTCTGAATGCATGACATGAACAGTGCATATTTTTTTATAGTGAAGTTTATGAATGTTAAAATTGTTGGCTCTTGAAAGAATGATGAAAAAAAGAAATGTTATTGATAATCTGAAAAATCATAAAATTGATTCTTGAAGTAAGAAAAAGCAGTGAAAAACACAAAGCTTGCGGAAAAAAAAGATCCAAGGCTTTGAGCATTAATGGATAGGAGGGCCCAAAGGAATAAAACCCTGGCCTAAGCGGCTAAATCAAGCTGTCCCTAATCATGTGCTTGTGGCGTGAATGTGTCAGGTGAAAAGCTTGAGACTGAGCAGTTAAAGTCGTGATCCAAAGGAAAAAGAGTGTGCTTAAGAACTCTGGGCACCTCTAACTGGGGACTCTAGCAAAGCTGAGTCATAATATGAAAAGGTTCACCCAGTTATGTGTCTGTGGTATTTATGTATCCGGTAATAATACTGGTAAAGTAGCTGTGTTTAAGAATCAACATACTGAACTAGGAGAATCAATAACACTATCTGAATTTTGAGTTCCTATGGATGTCAATCATTCTGAACTTCAAATAATAAAGTGAAATGCCAAAACTATTCAGGATTGCAGTTGTAAACCCCACTATAAGAAGAGACATGAGCTTAATCGAACTCCCATTCTCATGCAAATTCACCTCCTAAGCTTATATTAGTTTTGGTTGCTTGAGGACAAGCAACAGTTTAAGTTTGGTATTGTGATGCGTGAGCATCTTTCCTTTCTTTTTCTAGTGAATTTGCATCTAATTTGTTGAGTTTAACAAAGAATTAATTATCTTTTAGCCAATATGGATGCTACTTTGAGTCTTTTGCAATTTTATTTATTTTAGGTAGCATTCGGATGGATTTGATGGAGTTTCTATAGCAAAAGAATTAAAGAAGATGGCAGCGAGGAGCGACGCGTACGCGTGACTGACGCGTGCGCGTGATTTGGAGCTTTCCATGGCAATGCGTGCGCATGGCTGACGCGTACGCGTGATTTGAAGAATTTCACAACAACGCGTGCGCGTGACCGACGCGTCCGCGTGACTTGCGAAAAAGACCATCGACGTGTACGCGTGACTGACGTGTACGCGTGACATGCGCCACGTGCAGAAAATGCAAAAAATGCTGGGGAGTGATTTCTGGGCCCCATTTTTGCACCCAAGTTAGGCGCGAATTGATGAGCGGATAATTTATATGCTTTTTGGCATTATTTTTAGGTAGTTTTTAGTAAGTTCAAGCTACTTTTAGGGATGTTTTCAATAGTTTTTATGTTAAATTCACATTTTTGGACTTTACTATGAGTTTGTGTGTTTTTCTGTAATTTCAGGTAATTTCTGGCTGAAATTGAGGGACCTGAGCAAAACTCTGAAAAAGGCTGACAAAAGGACTGCTGATGCTGTTGGAATCTGACCTCCCTACACTCAAAATGGATTTTCTGGAGCTACAAAACTCCAAATGGCGCGCTCTTAATGGCGTTAGAAAGTAGACATCCAGAGCATTCCAGCAATATATAATAGTCCATACTTTATTCGGAAATTGACGACGTAACTTGGCATTGAACGCCAAGTACATGCTGCTGTCTGGAGTTAAACGCCAGAAACACGTCATGATCCGGAGTTAAACGCCCAAAACACGTTATAACTCGGCGTTCAACTCCAAGAAAAGCCTCAGCTCGTGGATAGATCAAGCTCAGCCCAAGCATACACCAAGTGGGCCCCAGAAGTGGATTTATGCATCAATTACTTACTCATGTAAACCCTAGTAGCTAGTCTAGTATAAATAGGATAAGTTACTATTGTATTAGACGTCTTATCTTTTGACAGTTTAATCTTTTGACTGTTGAGTCTTGGATCATTCGGTCTTTTGATCATTCCGGGGGGGCTGGCCATTCGGCCATGCCTGAACCTTTCACTTATGTATTTTCAACGATGGAGTTTCTGCACACCATAGATTAAGGGTGTGGAGCTCTGCTGTACCTCAAGTTTCAATACAATCACTATTACTTTCTATTCAATTCTCTTGTATTCTTATTCCAAGATATACGTTGCACAACACTTTGATGAATATGATGATCTGTGACACTCATCATCATTTTCACCTATGAACGTGCGTGACTAACAACCACTTCCGTTCTACTTTAGGCCGAGCGCATATCTCTTAGATTCCCCAACATAATCTTCGTGGTATAAGCTAGATAGATGGCGGCATTCATGGGGATCCGGAAATTCTAACCTTGTCTGTGGTATTCCGAGTAGGATCCTGGGAATCCGGAAAGTCTAACCTTGTCTGTGGTATTCCAAGTAGGATTCCGGTATTGAATGACTGTGACGAGCTTCAAACTCCTGAAGGCTGGGCGTGATGACAAACGCAAAAGAATCAAAGGATTCTACTCCAACCTGATTGAGAACCGACATATGATTAGCCGTGCTGTGACAGAGCATTTGGACCATTTTCACTGAGAGGATGGGATGTAGCTATCAACAAAGGTGATGCCTCCAGACGATTAGCCGTGCAGTGACAGTGCATAGGACCATTTTCCCGAGAGGATTAAAAGTAGCCATTGATGATGGTGATGCCCTACATACAGCTTGCCATGGAAAGGAGTAAGAAGGATTGGATGAAAGCAATAAGAAAGTAGAGATTCGAAAGGATTCTAGCATCTCCACACGCCTATCTGAAATTCCCACTATTGATTTACATAAGTATTTCTATCCCTTTTTATTTTCTATTTAATATTAATTTTCGAAACCCATAACCATTTAATCTGTCTAACTGAGATTTACAAGGTGACCATAGCTTGCTTCATACCAACAATCTCTGTGGGATCGACCCTTACTCACGTAAGGTATTACTTGGATGACCCAGTACACTTGCTGGTTAAGTTGAACGGAGTTGTGTCCACACATAGCCAAGAGCCATAATAATGATTCCATACAATAACAAAGAGTACTACATTGATGTGATCACAATTTCGTGCACCAAGTTTTTGGCGCCATTGCCGGGGATTGTTCGAGTTTGGACAACTGACGGTTCATCTTGTTGCTCAGATTAGGTAGTTTTCTTTTCAAAAATCTTTTTCAAAAATTTTTCTTTTCTTTTTCGTTCTTTTTCAAAAATGTTTTCGAAAAAAATTAATAAAAATCCAAAAAAAATCATAAAATCATGAAAATCAAAAATATTTTATGTTTCTTGTTTGAGTCTTGAGTCAATTTTTAAGTTTGGTGTCAATTGCATGCTAAAAAATTTTTTTTTTCTTGCATTTTTCGAAAATTCATGCATTCATAGTGTTCTTCATGATCTTCAAGATGTTCTTGGTAAATCCTCTTGTTTGATCTTGATGATTTCTTGTTTTGTGTTGTTTGTTGTTTTTCATATGCATTTTTCGTTTGTTAGAATCCATGCATTAAAGATTTCTAAGTTTGGTATCTTGCATGTTTTTTTTGCATAAAAAATTTTTCAAAAATATGTTCTTGATGTTCATCATGATCTTCAAAGTGTTCTTGGTGTTCATCTTGACATTCATAGTGTTCTTGCATGCATCATGTGTTTTGATCCAAAATTTTTAAGTTTTGGGTCATTTTTGTGTTTTTCTCTATCATAATTAAAAAGTCAAAAATCAAAAGATATCTTTTCCTTATTTTTCTCATAATTTTTGAAAATTTGAGTTGACTTAGTCAAAAATTTTCAAAATTAGTTGTTTCTTACAAGTCAAGTCAAATTTTCAATTTTAAAAATCTTATCTTTTCAAAATCTTTTTCAAAAATCATATCTTTTCCCTCTTTTTCGAAAATTTCAAAAATCTTTTTCAAAATATTTTCAAAATCTTTTTCTTATCTTTTATATCATATTTTCGAAAATAGGCTAACAATTATGTGATTGGTTCAAAAATTTGAAGTTTGTTACTTTCTTGTTAAGAAAGGTTCAATCTTTAAGTTCTAAAACCATATCTTTTAGTTTCTTGTTAGTTAAGTAATTTTAAAAATTAAATCTTTTTCAAACATATCTTTTTATCTTTTTATCTTATCTTTTTTATTTTATCTTTTATCATATCTTTTTCAAAAAAATTTTATCTTTTTCAAAATTTGATTTTAAAATATCTTATCTAACTTCTTATCTTCTTATCTTTTCAAATTTAATTTTAATATCTTTTTCAACTAACTATTTGACTTTTTGTTTGTTTCTTATCTTTTTCAAAACCACCTAACTACTTTTCCCTCTTCAATTTTCGAAAATATCTCACCCTTTTTTCAAAATTCTTTTTAATTAATTAATTAGTTTTAATTTAAATTCAATCTTATTTTTTATCTCTAATTTTCAAAAATTTCTAACCCTTTTTTTTAAAAAATTATTTTCAAATTTTCTATCTCTTCTCTCTTATTCTATTTAATTATTTATTTACTAACATTTCTCTTCACCTCTCTTCACCTAAATATCCGAATCCACTCTTCTTCATTCTTCTCCCTTTTCTTTTTCTACTAACATAAAGAAATCTCTATACTGTGACATAGAGGATTCCTCTTCTTTTCTTGTTTTCTTCTCTTTCATATGAGCAGGAGCAAGGAAAAAGATACTCTTGTTGAAATTGATCCTGAATCTGAGAGGACTCTGAAGAGAAAATTAAGAGAAGCTAAGTTACAACAATCTAAAGGTAACCTTTCAGAAACATTAGAACAAGAGAAGGAGATGGCAGCCGAAAATAATAATAATGCAAGAAGAATGCTTGGTGACTTCACAAAGCCAACGTCCAAATTTGATGGAAGAAGCATCTCCATTCCTGCCATTGGGGCCAATAATTTTGAGCTTAAGCCTCAACTAGTTGCTTTAATGCAACAGAACTGCAAGTTTTATAGACTTCCATCTGAAGATCCTTACCAGTTTTTAACTGAGTTCTTGCAGATTTGTGAGACTGTTAAGACGAATGGAGTAGATCCTGAAGTCTACAGGCTCATGCTTTTCCCTTTTGCTGTAAGAGACAGAGCTAGAATATGGTTGGATTCACAACCTAAGGATAGCCTGGACTCCTGGGATAAGCTGGTCACAGCCTTCTTGGATAAATTCTTTCCTCCTCAAAAGCTGAGCAAGCTGAGAGTGGATGTTCAAACCTTCAAACGAAAAGATGGCGAATCCCTCTATGAAGCTTGGGAAAGATACAAGCAGCTGACCAAAAGATGTCCATCTGACATGTTTTCAGAATGGACCATATTAGATATATTCTATTATGGTCTATCTGAATTTTCGAAAATGTCATTGGACCATTCTGCAGGTGGATTCATTCACCTAAAGAAAACGCCTGAAGAGGCTCAAGAACTCATTGACATGGTTGCAAACAACCAATTCATGTACACTTCTGAGAGGAATTCCGTGAATAATGGGATACCTCAGAAGAAAGGAGTTCTTGAAATTGATGCTCTGAATGCCATATTGGCTTAGAACAAAGTGTTGACTCAACATGTCAACATGATCTCTCAAAATCTGAATGGATGGCAACATGCATCCAACAGTACTAAAGAGGCAGCTTCTGAAGAAGCTTATGATCCTGAGAACCCTGCCATGGCAGAGGTTAATTACATGGGTGAACCTTATGGAAACACCTATAACTCATCATGGAGAAATCATCCAAATTTCTCATGGAAGGATCAACAAAAGCCTCAACAAGGCTTTAACAATGGTGGACGCAATAGGCTGAGCAATAGCAAGCCTTTCCCATCATCTTCTCAGCAACAGACAGAGAATTTTGAACAAAACACTTCTAATTTAGCCAATCTAGTCTCTGATCTGTCAAAGGCCACTTTCAGTTTCATGAGTGAAACAAGATCCTCCATCAGAAATCTGGAGGCACAAGTAGGCCAGCTGAGTAAGAAAGTCATTGAAACTCCTCCCAGTATCCTCCCAAGCAATACAGAAGAGAATCCAAAAGGAGAGTGCAAGGCCATTGATATAATCAATATGGCCGAATGCACAAGGGAGGAGGAGGACGAAAATCCTAGTGAGGAAGACCTCCTGGGACGTCCCTCAAGCAAGAAGGAGTTTTCTATTAAGGATCCAAAGGAATCTGAGGCTCATATAGAGACCATAGAGATTCCATTAAATCTCCTTCTGCCATTCATGAGCTCTGAAGACTATTCTTCCTCTGAAGAGGATGAAGATGTGACTGGATAGCAAGTTGCTCAATATTTAGGAGCTATCATGAAGCTGAATGCCAAGTTGTTTGGTAATGAGACTTGGGAAAGTGAACCTCCTTTGCTCATTAGTGAACTGGATACCTGGATTCAGCAAATTTTACCTCAAAAGAGACAAGATCCTGGCAAGTTCTTAATACCTTGTACCATAGGGACCATGACCTTTGAAAAAGCTCTATGTGATCTGGGGTCAGGGATAAATCTTATGCCACTCTCTGTAATGGAGAAGCTGGGGATCATTGAGGTACAACCTGCCTTGTTCTCATTACAATTGGCAGACAAGTCATTGAGACAAGCTTATGGAATAGTAGAGGACGTGTTAGTAAAGGTTGAAGGCCTTTACATCCCTGCTGATTTCATAATCTTAGACACTAGGAAGGAAGAGAATGAATGCATCATCCTTGGAAGACCTTTCCTAGCCACAGCAGGAGCTGTGATAGATGTCAACAGAGATGAATTAGTCCTTCAATTGAATGGGGACTACCTTGTGTTTAAGGCACATGGCCAACCCTCTGTGACAAAAGAGAGTAAGCACAAAGAGCTTCTCTCAGTTCAGAGTCAAGAAGAGCCCCCACAGTCAAACTCTAACTTTGGTGTTGGGAGGCCACAACCAAACTCTAAGTTTGGTGTTAAGACCCCATATCCAAACTTTAAGTTTGGTGTTGGGACTATACAACATTGACCTGATCACCTTGTGGCTCCATGAGAGCCCACTGTCAAGCTATTGACATTAAAGAAGCGCTTGTTGGGAGGCAACCCAATTTTATTTATCTAATTTTTATTTTATTTTATTTTATTGTTATTTTGTGTCTTATTAGGTACATGATCATGAGGAGTCACGAAAAAAATATAAAAATTAAAAACAGAATCAAAAATAGCAGAAGAAAAATCACACCCTGGAGGAAGCACAAACTGGCGTTCAACGCCAGTAAGGAGCATCTGGCTAGCGTTCAACGCCAGAACAGAGCATGAATCTGGCGCTGAACGCCAGAAACAAGCAACATTCTGGCGTTTGAACGCCAGGAATGTGCCTAGAGGAAAAGCTGGCGCTGAACGCTAGTAACAAGCATGAAACTGGCGTTCAACGCCAGAAACATGTTACATATGGGCGTTGAACGCCCAGAACGTGCATCACCTCGGCGTTTAAATGCCAGAATGATATGCAAGGGCATTTTACATGCCTATTTGGTGCAGGGATGGAATTCCTTGACACCTCAGGATCTGTGGACCCCACAGAATCACCTCAGGATCTGTGGACCCCACAGGATCCCCACCTAACATATTCCCACCTTACCTCCTAATCCTATTTTACTCTTCCCAATAAACACTCCTTCCTAAAACCCTTCACCAATCACCTCAATCTCTCTTCCCAATTACCATCTTCACCATTCACATCCATCCACTCTTCCCCATAAACCCCACCTACCTTCCAAATTCAAATTTTCTTTCCCACCCAATCCCACCCTATATGGCCGAAACTTCACTCTCCCCTTTCCCTATATAAACCCCTCCATCCCACTTCATTTTCACACAATACAACCCTCTCTTCTCCCCCTTGGCCGAATACACATTCACCCTTCTCCTCCATATTTTCTTCTTCTTCTTCTTCTCTTCTTTCTTCTCTTGCTCGAGGGCGAGCAATATTCTAAGTTTGGTGTGGTAAAAGTATAAGCTTTTTGTTTTTCCATTACCATCAATGGCACCTAAGGCCGGAGAATCCTTTAGAAAAGGAAAAGGGAAGACAAAAGCTTCCACCTCCGAGTCATGGGAGATGGAAAGATTCATCTCCAAGAGCCATCAAGACCACTTCTATGATGTTGTGGCAAAGAAGAAGGTGATCCCTAAGGTCCCTTTCAAGCTCAAGAAAAATGAGTATCCGGAGATCCGACATGAAATCCGAAGAAGAGGTTGGGAAGTCCTAACCAACCCCATGCAACAAGTCAGAATCTTAATGGTTCAAGAGTTCTATGCCAATGCATGGATCACTAGGAACCATAATCAAAGTATGAACCCGAGTCCAAAGAATTATCTCACAATGGTTCGGGGGAAATACTTAGATTTTAGTCCGGAAAATGTGAGGTTGGCGTTCCACTTGCCCATGATACAAGAAGATGTACGCCCCTACACTAGAAGGGTCAACTTTAATCAAAGGTTAGACCAAGTCCTTATGGACATATGTGTGGAAGGAGCTCAATGGAAGAGAGACTCCAAAGGCAAGCCAGTTCAACTAAGAAGACTGGACCTCAAGCCTGTGGCTAGAGGATGGTTGGAGTTCATTCAACGCTCCATCATTCCCACTAGCAACCGATCCGAAGTTACTGTGGATCGGGCCCTCATGATTCATAGCATCATGATTGGAGAGGAAGTAGAAGTTCATAAAGTCATCTCCAATGAATTCTACAAAATAGCCGAAAAGCCCTCCACCATGGCAAGGCTACCTTTTCCTCACCTTATTTGCCATCTATGTTACTCAGCTGGAGTTATCATAGAAGGAGATATCTCCATTGAAGAGGATAAGTCCATCACCAAGAAGAGGATGGAGCAAGCAAGAGAAACCCTCCACGGTTCTCAAGAGATGCATGAGGAAGCTCATCATCAAGAAATCCCTGAGATGCCTCAAGGGATGCACTTTCCTCCCAACAACTATTGGGAACAACTCAACACTTCCTTTGAAGATTTGAGCCACAATGTGGAACAATTAAGGATGGAACATCATGAGCACTCCATCATTCTCCATGAAATAAGAGAAGATCAGAGAGCAATGAGGGAGGATCAACAAAGGCAAGGAAGGGACATAGAAGAGCTTAAGGACATTGTTGGTCCTTCAAGAAGAAGACGCCACTAAGGTGGATTCATTCCTTGTTCTTATTTCTTTCTGTTTTTCGGTTTCTATGTTATATTTTGTGTCTCTACTTCATGATCATTAGTATGTAGTAACTATGTCTTAAAGCAATGAATAAAATCCATTAATCCTTCACCTCTCTTAAATGAAATATGTTTTAATTCAAAAGAACAAGAAGTACATGAATTTCGAACTTATCCTTGAATTTAATTTAATTATATTGATGTGGTGACAATACTTTTTGTTTTCTGAATGAATGCTTGAACATTGCATATTTTTGATTTTGTTGTTTATGAATGTTAAAACTGTTGGCTCTTGAAAGAATGATGAACAAAGAGAAATGTTATTGATGATCCGAAAAATCATGAAATTGATTCTTGAAGCAAGAAAAAGCAGTGAATAGCAAAAGCTTGCGAAAAAAAATGATGACGAAAAAAAAATATATAGAAAGAAAAAGAAAAAGCAAGCAGAAAAAGCCAATAGCCCTTAAAACCAAAAGGCAAGGGTAAAAAGGATCCAAAGCAGAAAGAGTGTACTTAAGAGCTCTGGACACCTCTAACTGGGGACTCTAGCAAAGCTGAGTCACAATCTGAAAAGGTTCACCCAGTCATGTGTCTGTGGCATTTATGTATCCGGTGGTAATACTGAAAAACAAAGTGCTTAGGGCCACGGCCAAGACTCATAAGTAGCTGTGTTCAAGAATCAACATGCTTAACTAGGAAAGTCAATAACACTATCCGAAATTCTAAGTTCCTAGAGAAGCCAATCATTCTAAAACTTCAAAGGAAAAAGTGAGATGCCAAAACTGTTCAGAAGCAAAAAGCTACAAGTCCCGCTCATCTAATTAGAATTAATATTCATTGATATTTTAGAATCTATAGTATATTCTCTTCATTTTATCCTATTTGATTTTCAGTTGCTTGGGGACAAGCAACAATTTAAGTTTGGTGTTGTGATGAGCGGATAATTTATACGCTTTTTGGCATTGTTTTTAGGTAGTTTTTAGTAAGTTCAAGCTACTTTTAGGGATGTTTTCATTAGTTTTTATGTTAAATTCACATTTCTGGACTTTACTATGAGTTTGTGTGTTTTTCTGTAATTTCAGGTAATTTCTGGCTGAAATTGAGGGACCTGAGCAAAACTCTGAAAAAGGCTGACAAAAGGACTGCTGATGCTATTGGAATCTGACCTCCCTGCACTCAAAATGGATTTTCTGGAGCTACAGAACTCTAAATGGCAAGCTCTTAAAAGCGTTGGAAAGTAGACATCCAGAGCTTTCCAGCAATATATAATAGTCCATACTTTATTCGGAAATTGACGACGTAACTTGGCGTTGAACGCCAAGTACATGCTGCTGTCTGGAGTTAAACGCCAGAAACACGTCATGATCCGGAGTTGAACGCCCAAAACACGTTATAACTCGGCGTTCAACTCCAAGAAAAGCCTCAGCTCGTGGATAGATCAAGCTCAGCCCAAGCATACACCAAGTGGGCCCCAGAAGTGGATTTATGCATCAATTACTTACTCATGTAAACCCTAGTAGCTAGTCTAGTATAAATAGGATAAGTTACTATTGTATTAGACGTCTTATCTTTTGAAAGTTTAATCTTTTGACTGCTGAGTCTTGGATCATTCGGTCTTTTGATCATTCCGGGGGGGCTGGTCATTCGACCATGCCTGAACCTTTCACTTATGTATTTTCAACGGTGGAGTTTCTGCACACCATAGATTAAGGGTGTGGAGCTCTGCTGTACCTCAAGTTTCAATACAATCACTATTACTTTCTATTCAATTCTCTTTTATTCTTATTCCAAGATATACGTTGCACAACACTTTGATGAATATGATGATCCGTGACACTCATCATCATTCTCACCTATGAACGTGCGTGACTGACAACCACTTCCGTTCTACTTTAGGCCGGGCGCATATCTGTTAGATTCCCCAACAGAATCTTCGTGGTATAAGCTAGATAGATGGCGGCATTCATGGGGATCCGGAAAGTCTAACCTTGTCTGTGGTATTCCGAGTAAGATCCCGGGAATCCGGAAAGTCTAACCTTGTCTGTGGTATTCCGAGTAGGATTCCGGTATTGAATGACTGTGACGAGCTTCAAACTCCTGAAGGCTGGGCGTGATGACAAACGCAAAAGAATCAAGGGATTCTACTCCAACCTGATTGAGAACCGACAGATGATTAGCCGTGCTGTGACAGAGCATTTGGACCATTTTCACTGAGAGGATGGGATGTAGCTATCAACAAGGGTGATGCCTCCAGACGATTAGCCGTGCAGTGACAGTGCATAGGACCATTTTCCCGAGAGGATTAAAAGTAGCCATTAATAATGGTGATGCCCTACATACAGCTTGCCATGGAAAGGAGTAAGAAGGATTGGATGAAAGCAATAAGAAAGTAGAGATTCGAAAGGATTCTAGCATCTCCACACGCCTATCTGAAATTCCCATTATTGATTTACATAAGTATTTATATCCCTTTTTATTTTCTATTTATTATTAATTTTCGAAACCCATAACCATTTAATCTGTCTAACTGAGATTTACAAGGTGACCATAGCTTGCTTCATACCAACAATCTCTGTGGGATCAACCCTTACTCACGTAAGGTATTACTTGGATGACCCAATACACTTGCTGGTTAAGTTGAACGGAGTTGTGTCCACACATAGCCAAGAGCCATAATAATGATTCCATACAATAACAAAGAGTACTACATTGATGTGATCACAATTTCGTCCACCACGGATCCAGTGAAGCCAAATGGTCCCCACGTTACAAGATGCGGAGTAGTTAGTTAATTCTGATTTAAATTCAAATTTGATTTTAAAATAGGAAAAGATATTATCTTAATTTTAGATATTAGATTTTAAATTAATTAGGATTAGTTATAAAAAGGGGAGACTTCTCTTCTATTGAGGAGGTCCCATTGAAGGGGATTCTATTAGGAAATTCTATACAAATTTACATCTCTCAATCATGAGCAATTAAACCTCCATTGTTAAGGTTAGGAGCTCTGTCTATTGTATGGATTGATTCATTTGCTCTTTCTAATTTAATTTATGTTTTGATTTATATTTCAATAATTATTTTCGTTCTTTATTTTATGAATTTGGGTGGAATGGAAGTATGACCCTCTTTCTATTTGACTTCTTGTAAAACTTGAAAAAGCTCTTTACTTGAACAACAACTTGAAAACATATTATCCTGAATTTCTAATTGTTTGTATTTAACGGGATACCTGACATATAATCCCTTTATTTTTGGATAATTAGGATTCTTGTGGCATATAAACTGGAATTTGATCATCACCTTCTAATTGGAATTAATTGACCAAGGAATTGGCAGTTAATGAATTTTAGAGGAGACTAGGAAGGTCTAAGGAATTAGGGTCTAGTCACATATAGTTTTCCATGAATTGAATCTTGCATGATTAAAATAGTTAGTAAGAAAAATCAATCCGGAAAATAGATAACTCTGAAGCCTTAACTGTTTTCTCAATATTTTATTCCCAACTTATTTATTTTTCCTTTTGATATTCTGAGTTCGAACTTAAACTTTTTGAATACCTCAAAACCCTTTTCTGCTTGCCTAACTATGCCAATCAATCAATCATTGTTGCTTGATCCATCAATCCTCGTGGGATCGACCCTTACTCACGTAAGGTATTACTTGGTACGACTTGGTGCACTACTTGCCGGTTAGTTTGTGGGTTATAAATTATGCTACACATCCAAGCATTTTTCCATCCAAGTTTTATCCAAGTAGGTCCAACACCAACAAAAACTACTCTCATTAAAAGAGCGTCATTGCACGCTTACGTCATCTTCTTCTTCTTTCAAGTTTACGTATACCTCCTCCTCCTCCTCCTTCTTCACACACGTAGATTCTTCTTCTGCTTCTCCTCCTCCTCCTCCTCCTCCTCCTTCTCTTCTTCTTCTTCTCCTCTTTCATTATCGTCATCACCAACAACACAAACATTATTTTTTCAATTGAATTGAATTGAATGGACGCAGGTGTTTTGAATCTGAATTGAATTGAATTGATAATCTCTAAATTGTAGGCAGAGGTGTTTCGAATTAGATTTTATATAATGGATTATGTTTCGTTCAGTCAGTACTATACAATTGTTTTACCATGAATACGTGTTCAGTTCATTATGCAAAAAACTGTTTGAATTTGATTTTATATAATTAATTATATTTTATTCACTCAGTACTATATAATTATTTCACCATGAGTACGTGTTTGGTTCATTATGTAGAAAGCTGTTCGAATTTAATTTTATATAATGGATTATGTTTCATTCACTCAGTATCATACAATTGTTTCACCATGAGTACTGTGTTCGGTTCATTATGCAGAAAGTTGTTTGAATTTGATTTTATATAATGGATTATGCTTCGTTCACTCAGTACTATACAATTGTTTCACCATGAGTACGTGTTCGAATCATTATGGAGAAAGCTGTTCGAATTTCAATTTATATATTATATCATAATAATGTAACACCCTTACTTTTAACACCTCATGATCGTACTAAAAGTTCAGGTGTTACTTACCTTTTATCCTTTATTTTCATACTATATTTATTTAACATTGAGCCTTCGTAAATATGAACCCAATTTTTAATTATGAAAGCAAAAAGCCTTTACTTTAAAAATCACATTGTCACATATCATATTCAAGTAATAATAATTACATAAACTTATCCAAAACTTCTTAATATACAAGTCCTGCCCCACTGAATTCTCAAAATGACAAATAACGAGGGATAAAATAAAATATAAAACTAAATCATAAAACAGAAAAGGAAAACATATATATATGCAAAGCTCCGTAGTTCGAATCGCGGCTTCATGCCAAAGCTTCTTGAACCTGTCACTGGAAAAGAAATTCTGTAGGGGGTGAGAACATCATCCTTGAAAGGGTTCTTAGTAGATGGTTTAAGAATTGTTATAAGAAGATACTTATAAAGAGAAGAATTGGTTTCAAGGCGGTGATTATCATTCGTCCTATGAATCTTTTAAAAATTATCGGTTAATCATCCAAAACTTTTCAAAGAAACAATATTTATTTTCAAAAAATCCAAAACCTTTCCTTTCTTGTAAGAGAATCTTAATCGGTTTCCTAGAATGTATGAATGACCAACCTATTCCAAGCATAGGTTCATTAAGTGTATGCTGAACCAGCTTGATTTTTCATACTTTATGAAACCAATCACAGCTTTCAACCTATCACATAATCAATCAACACAATCATCATCTCATCACCAATAATCTCGAAAGTACCACATCAGAACAAACACAGGCAAAACAGACAAGGAAGGCACATGTATAGATAGCAATTATAGCAAATAGCTCAGTTAGCAGTTAATAACAATATAACAATTAGGCAAACCAAATTAAGTTCAAACCCAAACAAAGCATACAAATGCAAATGATGCGTGCTTGTCATGTGGATAATGAGCTCATCTGTCAGTTATATAGCCAGCCTGACAAGTTCGGTTTGTTAAACCATTAGACTGTTCCCCGACGCGCATCCCATGAGCCTATGCATAGCTTTTGCTTATATATATATATATATATATATATATATATATATATATATATATATATATATATATATCAAATTGCTCAATGGGGTACCATTCCTGGGAATTTATAAGTGCCTGGTCACCCTTACGTCGTAGGGTCAACAGAGTATCGAGTCTCAACTTGGAACAAGTGGTGGCAAGCCACTACATCTAACCAGGGAAACCCGTGTCTTAGATAATTCAAATTTATAAGCCATATTAATAATTTAGTCAACGTTCATCAATATCTAAGTCATTCTCAATATCATCATCATTCGTCAATCTATATCTCATTTTCAAATTTATTTCAAGAAATCATATTTCAAAATCATATTTCAAGAAATCATAATTCGGTAGCATCTTCTCTAAAACTCAGACTCTGCCACCCTTTTCGGGTCCCATCCAGACATCCCTCAAACTCCTTTATATCATCTCTAATACCAATCCAATTTCAATATCTCAAACCATGTTCAATTTTTCCAAAAATCATTTTTGATAAACTAACAATCCCAAATCTAATGTATCAAATCCCTTTCAATAACTCAAACTCATTTCTATTATCAAAACATGTACAATTCTCAAGAAAATAAATTCAGCAACCACCAGTTTATTAAAAATCAATCCATAATCCAAATTATTCAACCTTATCAAACAATCAATCAATCAACCACACAAATAATTATTATCGACCAAAACAATTCAAACCTTTCTATAAGACTTACGAAATCACAAAAAATCTACATTTTGCATTAATATCGATTTATAACAATTCTCAGAAATTAAAATGAGTTTAAGGAAAGCGTCCCTACCTCAATTTTGAAATTTCAGAATTTAAATGCGGCAAATCCACTTATTTCAATTTCACAACAGCAGCGACAACAGCATTAGAATCAGCAGTAGTGATTCCAGTCACCCCAGCAACAACAATTTTTTCAGAGCATCAACCGTCACAGTCCACAGTTGCAGCAACTTAATCCTAAAACATCAACGCCTTAAACTTCTCAATCAACGGATAGCATGACAGTAGCAGTGGAGGTTCAGAAACAAAAATGACTTATATTAATTAAGGAAAAAAGGAAAACAAAGCGTAGCAGTAGTAGCACAGTGACTACAACAACAAGGAAGATGGCCTCCTTCCCCACCTCAGCTCGTGACTCTGGCGGTGGCGAGCTCCACAGACGGCGATGGCAGAGAGAACAGCGGCGGCAGAAACCACTCCACAATGCCTTCTTTCTCTCCTTGCGTTGTTTTGTCTCTCTCTCTCTCTCTCTCTCTCCGCATCGGGTCCTGCTTGTGACTCGACAGCAGCTCGCAGCGCTGGTGCAATGACAACGACTCCACGGAGATCCGACGGCGATGGTGATGACAAGGAGCAACGAAGCTAGCGGCACACGACGCGACGGCGGTGGCGACGCTTCTCACTTGCGCGAGCTCCCCCTTCTCCGTGACACACTCTCCTCGTTCCTCCATCATCGACGTCGACGGTGGCACGAAGAACAGCTGTAACTCCCGCCGGCGCACTCTCCCCCCTTCTCCTCTCTTCTGATTCGCACCCTCTCCTCTTTTTTTCTTTCTGTTGATTTTTTTGCTGCTGCTATGTGTTGTGTTTGTGTGTTTGATTTTGGAAGAAAAGAAAAGGAGTGTGGCGGCTGAAGGGAATGGAAAAGTTAGGTTTAGGGTTTTAGGAAGTATTTAGCAAATTAGGGTTTTATTTGAGGATAATTAATAATATAATTAGGGTATAAAATAGTATTAAAAACTAATTTTAACCCAATAAAATTATCTTCAAAAAAAGTACTATTTGTTCATCAATATATAAATTATATTCAAATAACTACTAATTAAATAAAAATTAGAAATAATTAAATTTATTTTTTTCTTTATTTTTTTCTTTATTTATAAAATAAAGCTCAACATCTAAATATTCAAAATATGGTACATAAAATCCTCATTATTTTTCAATTACTAGAACTTCAAATTATAATTGAGAAATTACCCGATTTATATGTAAAATATCAGAAAATATAATCTTGATTAAACTTAATAAATCGTAAATAACTTATTATTTAATTTTAAAAATTTGGGATCTTACATCCTACCCCACTTATAAAAAAAATTTGTCCTCAAAAATTGATACAAAATAAAAGAGATTTCATATCACTTCACTCTCGAATGCATTTAAAGAAAAAGCAAAAAATTCTCAGTATATATATATATATATATATATATATAATTTCAAATACCAGGATTTTCATATGGCATAAAGGTAAAAAGAGTATAAGTGATGAGAAACAGAAGTTACAAGATAGGCTTGATATACAAGATGATATGTTTCAAACATGTGATGGTAAGGCAAAGCGGCAAAAGGTTATATAACAGGTTAGGGTTAAAACAGCGTGTTTAACGTTTGCACTCTGATCTCACAACAACTTCAGAGATTCAATTATTCAAACTTCAAAATAACTTATTTCCACCATCCTCAATCGTACTTCATCGAACAACTTATTCGAGGGTTTTCAACCTCGTCAAACACTTCGTAAATCTTAATGGTCTCAAATCTAACCTCAACAAAACTCTTTCACATGAAACAAGGTTCCACAATTCCCTACAATGTCGTATACTTACAAATTTCACCTTTTGCGTTCACCAAACTTGTCCTAAAGGACTAATGTATCGTTTACTAAGTCTAACGGTCGCAAAAGATTCCAAAACTAATCTCGAGTATACTCAGAACGATAATAGACCATAGAAAAGAAAGAAAAGCGATAAGGACCGTGTTTGTGTGAATTTGAAAGAATTGTTGAAATTACAAGTAGACAAGGATGAACAAGCAAAAAAGAGTGCTGGAAAGAGAATCAACTGATAACTTTAAGGGTAACTCTTGAATCAATGGAATTCGATAGGACTAATAAGATGACAAATAATGCAGTATTTTGAAATGAATTCAAGCTGATTCAAGTAAATATGAGGTTTATAAATGAAGAATATCCAAAACCAAAGACAAAATTCACAGAACTCAAGAGTATGATTTAAGGATACTCTCGAATACATTGTCCATAAAGAATGAAAAACTTAAGGAAAAATCATTTCATGTTCTGAAAGAGAAAATGAGTAACAAATATTCTTCATAAGATTAATAAAAGCATAAATGTGGCATTATTTCAATATAAATTCAAGTGGAAATAGATTACACAAAGTTTGTAAACGGAAAGATTAATTTGGCTAAGAGCAAAATTGTATTTTCTCTTCTTTTTCATGCATGCATGAAAACTGCGATTTTGTTGGAAAGAAACCTGAGATAAAGTTTTGCTTATAAAAGAAAAAAGGATGCATTACAATTGAACGAGTTTAAATCACATATAGAAATTTTTAGAGTATAAGGTAACGGGGTGTAGGCTGAATCAAAAGCGATTTTATTAAAACTTCAATAGGCGGTTATATCGCACCAAAACAAGTTCAAATCACATCAAAGAGAGGCACTGCTCAAGTAAAGAAATGCAAAGTCAAGGACAACTTCGCATAATAATAAATCAAAACTTGTTTAAAAAGGTTTAAAACAAAACTCCAATAATATACTTGAAATCACAACCTTATAAGGATGTTCAATAATATTAAGATGTGCTAAGAAGGAAACCAATTCATTTCAAGAAGGAAACTTAAATTAAAGGATTTCAATTAGGATTCATAAAGCATGTCACTCATAGAAACGAAAAGCTTAAGAAGGAACTCAACAACTTAAAAAAAGTTGACTCAAAACTTAAATTTCTTCAAAAGAATTCAAATTTTTTTTAAAATGGTTCAAAACAAAATTCTGAAGGTATACTCGGAATAACCACCTCGCAAGAATCATTTAAGAAGATTACGATGCACTTAAAAGCAAATCAGCCCATGGAAGAAAGATTCTTCAAATCAAGGGAATTCAAACAAGAACTCACTAGGCATGGATTATCAAACGAGTTTCCAATTGGTCCAAAGAAATACAAAACGCACTAAGAAGACAACTCAATCAATTGAAAATTCTCAAGAAAGAACCTTTGACTAAAGAAAGATAAATAAAAGGACAAATGGTGCATTAAATGGAAACGAATTCAAGTTGACTCGGATGAGTATGAGATTCACAAGAAATGAAAAACTAAGACTAATGGTGACATTCAAAAAGTAAGAGAGTAATTAAAAACAGAATCAAATATGACATCCACAGAAATGAAAAACTTAAGAAAGGAATTGGTCTATTCATAAGAAGCAAGATATGAATCCAACATTTTTTTTAAAAGAACAACAATTATATAAACAATGTAGTATGCTAAACCAAATTCAAATTAAAAATAAATTATGTGAAGTTTACCAAACAAAAACCAACTGGAAAGAGATAAAAACCTTTCTTTGAAGAATATCTAAATACATAATCAAATAAGAATATTCGTAAAAACTACAATAAAGTCGTTAGAGAATCAAGCTGTAATCTTAAGAAGGAATTTGAATCTAAGAACTTCGGTAGGAACAATCAAGAAGAAGAACGATACTCTTTTTTGAACCGAATCTAAGCTGGGTCGAAAAGAATACTAAAAATCAATGGTAGCATTCACAAAGAATGGATAAACTCAAAAAGGAATGAATTCACTTTTTCGAAAGAAATAAAAAAGGTATTGCATAAAAAAAACTCAAATTAAAATTAGATATGCAAAATTTATAAAACAGAATTTAATCAAGCTAGGAGCAAAAATATTTTCTCAAAAATCTTGAAAAATACTTAGATACAAAATCACATAAGAATATGTATAAAAATTGTGATAAGGTTGGTAGAAAATCAAGTTGTAATTAAATGAGAAAGTCTAGGGTGTAATAATTAATTTCATTTTTTTTATAAGTTAGTAAAAGAGTAGGTGTAGCATTACGAACCTACAAGTTTTAAACCATATAAAAAAGTTACCAAATTCATATAAGGAAGTATATGCTAAATTAGAATGTTTAGATGTTCAAGAAATAGTCATGAACAAGAATTTAGGTGAGAGAAAAATCAAACCAGAATTTATTTGAAGATACAAAATAAGAATTACAAGAGGACACTATATGATAGGATACATTATGGCAAAACAGATTCAGACTTCGTCAACGAATTACATCGTTTAAGTAGAGGAACGCAGAACCTAAAGCTGTAATGTCAAGAATCTATAGGATAGCTAGGCGGATGCTCAGAGTAGAATATACATAAGATGCAACACATAGAGCTAAAATATCAAATCATAACTTAAGGAAGAAATTTAAATCAGAAAATTTTGCTAGGAACAATAAGATGATATATTGATCGAAGCGAGTTCCAATTAAATTAGAGTACAAAGTTTACATAGGATAATGCAAAATTGAAAACCATGACATCAAGAATCCAAGGGATGATCAGGAATACAATCTGACAGAGAATAAAACCGCATTTTAAAAAAGCAGTGAAATAAGGAATTTCAAGACTAAGGAAAAGAAAACAAAGGATGCATCGATACGGGACTAACTTCAAAAGTTAATTTCTAACGCTTCCAAAACCCGTTATTTGCATCTCCTAATAATTCTATTTTATCTATGATAACTTGTTAACTTTTCTGTACGCATAAACCTTTATCATTAAGTTGGCCAGACTTAACATCAGAGTTATGCTTCGGTAAGCTAACGACATTAATCAATAGATAGTCATGTACATAATGCTCTAATTCTTGTTATCCAGACAAGACCTACTATATGATAGACACTCAGAGTATGCAACGAAGCATAGTCAGTCCGTTCCCAAGGCTCTAATCAGGATGAACTGCTCTGATATACCATAATACTTTTAACACCTCATGATCGTATTAAAAGTCCAGGTGTTACTTACCTTTAATCCTTTGTTTTCATACTATATTTATTTAACATTGAGCCATCGTAAATATGAATCCAATTTTTAATTATGAAAGCAAAAAGTCTTTACTTTAAAAATCACATAGTCACATATCATATTCAAGTAATAATAATTACATACACTTATCCAAAACTTCTTAATATACAAGTCTTGCCCCTCTAAATTCTCAAAATGACAAATAACGAGGGATAAAATAAAATCTAAAACTAAATCATAAAACAGAAAAGGAAAACATATATATATATATATATATATATATATATATATATATATATATATATATATATATGCAAAGCTCTGTAGTTCGAATCGCGGCTTCGTCCCAAAACTTCTTGAACCTGTCACTGGAAAAGAAATTCTATAGGGGGATGAAAACATCATCCTTGAAAGGGTTCTTAGTAGATGGTTTAAGAATTGGTATAAGAAGATACTTATAAAGAGAAGAATTGGTTTCAAGGCAGTGATTATCATTCGTCCTATGAATCTTTTAAAAATCAACGGTTAATCATTCAAAACTTTTCAAAGAAACAATATTTATTTTTCAGAAAATCCAAAACCTTTTCTTTCTTGTAAGAGATTCTTCATCGGTTTCCTAGACTGTATGAATGACCAACCTGTTCCAAGCATAGGTTCATTAAGTCTATGTTGAACTAGCTTGATTTTTCATACTTTATGAAACCAATCACAGCTTTCAACCTATCACATAATCAATCAATACAATCATCATCTCACCACCAATAATCTCAAAAGTACCACATCAGAACAAACACAGGCAAAACAGACAAAGAAGGCACAGGTATAGATAGCAATTACAGCAAATAGCTCAGTTAGCAGTTAATAACAATTTAACAATTAGGCAAAGCAAATTAAGTTCAAACCTAAACAAAGCATACAAATGCAAATGATGCATGCTTGTCTTATGGATAATGAGCTCATCTGTTAATTATATAGCCAACCCGATAAGTCCGGTTTGTTAAACCTTTGAACTGTCCCCCGACACGCATCCCATGAGCCTATGCATAACTTTTTCTCATATATATATATATATATATATATATATATATATATATATATATATATATATATATATATCAAATCGCTCAATGGGGTACCATTCTCGGGAATTTATAAGTGCCTGGTCACCCTTACATCGTAGGGTCAACAGAGTATCGAGTCTCAACCTGGAACAAGTACTGGCAAGCCACTGCATCTACCCAGGGAAACTCGTGTCTTAGATAATTCAAATTTATAAGCCATATGAATAATTCAGTCAACATTCATCAATATCTAAGTCATTCTCAATATCATCATCATTCGCCAATCCATATCTCATTTCCAAATTCATTTCAAGAAATCATATTTCAAAATCATATTTCAAAATCACATTTCAAGAAATCATAATTCGGTAGCACTTTCTCTAAAACTCAGACTCTGCCACCCTTTTTGGGTCCCATCCAGACATCCCTCAAACTCCATTATATCATCTCTAATACCAATCCAATTTCAATATCTTAAACCATGTTCAATTTTTCCAAAAATCATTTTTGATAAACTAACAATCCCAAATCTAATGTATCAAATCCCTTTCAATAACTCAAACTCATTTCCATTATAAAAACATTTACAATTCTCAAGAAAATAAATTCGGCAACCACCAGTTTATCAAAATCAATCCATAATCCAAATTATTCAACCTTATCAAACAATCAATCAATCAACCACACAAATAATTACAATCGACCAAAACAATCCAAACCTTTCCATAAGACTTGCGAAATCACAAAAAATATACATTTTGCATTAATATCGATTTATAACAATTCTCATAAATTAAAATGAGTTTAAGAAAAGCGCCTATACCTCAATGTTGAAATTTTAGAATTTAACTGCGGCAAATCCACTTATTTCGATTTCACAACAGCAGCGACAACATCGTTAGAACCAGCAGTAGCAATTCCAGTCACCCCAGCAACAATGATTCTTTCAAAGCATCAACCGACATTGTCCATAGTTGTAGCAGCTTAATCCTAAAACATCAACGCCTTAAACTTCTCAATCAACGAATAGCATACAATAGCAGTGGAGGTTTTTAAACAAAATGACTTATATTAATTAAGAAAAAAGGAAAACGAAGCGTATAAGTAGTAGCACAGTGACTGCAACAACAACAAGGAAGATGTCCTCCTTCCCCACCTCAGCTCGTGACTCTGGCGGTGGCAAGCTCCACAGACGGCGATGGCGGAGAGAGCAGCGGCGGCAGAAACCACTCCACAATGCCTTCTCTCTCTCCTCGCGTTGTTCTGTCTCTCTCTCTTCGCATCGGGTCCTGCTTGTGGCTCGATAGTAGCTCGCAGCGCCGGTGCAACGGCAACGGCTCCATGGATGTTTGACGGCGATGGTGATAATGAGGGGCAACGAAGCTGGCGGCACATGACGCGATGGCAGTGGTGACACTCCTCACTCGCGTGAGCTCCCCCTTTTCCGTGACACACTCTCCTCGTTCCTCCATCATCGGCAACGACGGCAACGCGACGAACACCAGTGACTCCCGCCGGCGCACTCTCCCCCCTTCTCCTCTCTTCTGATTCACACCCTCTCCTCTCTTTTCTTTCTTTCTGTTGATTTTTTTGCTATTGCTATGTGTTGTATTTGTGTGTTTGATTTTGGAAGAAAGGGAAATGAGTGTGGCGGCTGAAGGGAATAGAAAAGTTAGGGTTAGGGTTTTCGGAAGTATTTAGCAAATTAGGGTTTCATTTGAGGACAGTTAATAATATAATTAGGGTATAAAATAGTATTAAAAACTAAGTTTAATCCAATAAAATTATCTTCAAAGAAAGTACTATTTGCTCATCAATATATAAATTTTATTCAAATAACTACTAATTAAATAAAAATTAGAAATAATTAAATTTATTTTTTTCTTAATTTTTTTTCTTTATTTATAAAATAAAGCTCAACATCTAAATATTCAAAATATAGTACATAAAATCCTCATTATTTTTCAATTACTAGAACTTCAAATTATAATTGAGAAATTACCCGATTTATATGTAAAATATCAGAAAATATAATCTTGATTGAACTTAATAAATCGTAAATAACTTATTATTTAATTTTTAAAAATTCGGGGTCTTACATCCTACCCCACTTATAAAAAATTTTTGTCCTCGAAAATTGATACAAAATAAAAGAGATTTCATATCACTTCACTCTCGAATGCATTTAAAGAAAAAGCAAAAAATTCTCAGTATATATATGGCATAAAGAGTATAAGTGGTGAGAAACAGAAGTTACAAGATAGGCTTGATATACAAGATGATATGTTTCAAACATGTGATGGTAAGGTAAGGCGGCAAAAGGTTATATAACAGCTTAGGGTTAAAACAGCGTGCTTGACATTCGCACTCTGATCTCACAACAACTTCAGAGATTCAATTATTCAAACTTTAAAATAACTTATTTCCACCATCCTCCATCGTACTTCATCAAACAACTCATTCGAGGGTTTACAACCTCGTCAAACACTTCGCAAATCTTAATGGTCTCAAATCTAAGATCAACAAAACTCTTTCACATGAAACAAGGTTCCACAACTCCCTGCAACGTCGTATACTTACTAATTTCACCTTTTGCGTTCACCAAACTTGATCTAAAGGACTAATGTATCGTTTACTAAGTCTAATGGTCACAAAAGATACCAAACGAATCTTGAGTATACTCAGAAGGATAATAGACCATAGAAAAGAAGGAAAAGTGACAAGGACCGTGTTCGCGAGAATTTGAAAGAATTGTTGAAATCGCAAGTAGACAAGGATGAACAAGTAATAAAGAGTGCTGAAAAGAGAATTAACTGATAACTTTAAGGGTAACTCTTGAATCGAAGGAATTTGATAGGACCAATAAGATGAAAAACAATGCAGTATTTTGAAATGAATTCAAGCTGATTCAAGTAAATATGAGGTTTACAAAAGAAGAATATCCAAAACCAAAGACAAAATTCACAAAACTCAAGAGTATGATTTAAGGATACTCTCGAAAACATTGTTCATAAAGAATGAAAAACTTAAGGAAAAATCATTTCATGTTCTGAAAGAGAAAATGAGTAACAAACATCCTTCAAAAGATTAATAAAAGCGTAAATGTGGCATTATTTCAATATAAATTCAAGTGGAAATAGATTACACAAAGTTTGTAAATGGAAAGATTAATTTGGCTAAGAGCAAAATTGTATTTTCTCTTCTTTTTCAAGCATGCATGAAAACTGCAATTTTGTTGGAAAGAAACCTGAGATAAAGTTTTTGCTCATAAAAGAAAAAAGGATGCATTACAATTGAACAAGTTTAAATCACATATAGAAATTTTTAGAGTATAAGGTAAAGGGGTGTAGGCTGAATCAAAAGCGATTTTATTAAAACTTCGATAGGCGGTTATAGCACACCAAAACAAGTTCAAATCACATCAAAGAGAGGCACTGCTCAAGTAAAGAAATGCAAAGTCAAGGACAACTTCGCATAATAATAAATCAAAACTTGTTTAAAAAGGTTTAAAACAAAACTCCAATAATATACTTGAAATCACAACCTTATAAGGATGTTCAATAATATTAAGATGCGCTAAGAAGAAAACGAATTCATTTCAAGAAAGAAACTTAAATTAAAGGATTTCAATTAGGATTCATAAAGCATGTCACTCATAGAAATGAAAAGCTTAAGAAGGAACTCAACAACTTAAAAAAAGTTGATTCAAAACTTAAATTTCTTCAAAAGAATTCAAATTTTTTTCAAAATGGTTCAAAACAAAATTCTGAAGGTATACTCGGAATAACCACCTCGCAAGAATCATTTAAAAAGATTACGATGCACTTAAAAGGAAATCAGCCCATGGAAAAAAGGTTCTTCAAATCAAGGGAATTCAAACAAGAACTCACTAGGCATGGATTATCAAACGAGTTTTCAATTGGTCCAAAGGAATACAAAACGCGCTAAGAAGACAACTCAATCAATAGAAAATTCTCAAGAAAGAACCTTTGACTAAAGAAAGATAAATAAAAGGACAAATGGTGCATTAAATGGAAACGAATTCAAGTTGACTCGGATGAGTATGAGATTCACAAGAAATGGAAAACTAAGACTAATGGTGACATTCAAAAAGTAAGAGAGTAATTAAAAACAGAATAAAATATGACATCCACAGAAATGAAAAACTTAAGAAAGGAATTGGTCTATTCATAAGAAGCAACACATGAATCCAACATTTTTTTTAAAAGAACAACAATTATATAAACAATGTAGTATGCTAAACCAAATTCAAATTAAAAATAAATTAGGTGAAGTTTACCAAACAAAAACCAACTGGAAAGAGATAAAAACCTTTCTTTAAAGAATATCTAAATACATAATCAAATAAGAATATTCGTAAAAACTGCAATAAAGTCGTTAGAGAATCAAGCTGTAATCTTAAGAAGGAATTTGAATCTAAGAACTTCGGTAGGAACAATCAAGAAGAAGAACGGTACACTCTTTTGAACCGAATCTAAGCTGGGTCGAAAAGAATACTAAAAATCAATGGTAGCATTCACAAAGAATGGATAAACTCAAAAAGGAATGAATTCACTTTTTCGAAAGAAATAAAAAAGGTATTGCATAAAAAAAACTCAAATTAAAATTAGATATGCAAAATTTATAAAACAGAATTTAATCAAGCTAGGAGCAAAAATATTTTCTCAAAAATCTTGAAAAATACTTAGATACAAAATCACATAAGAATATGTATAAAAATTGTGATAAGGTTGGTAGGAAATCAAGTTGTAATTAAATGAGAAAGTCTAGGGTGTAATAATTAATTTCATTTTTTTTATAAGTTAGTAAAAGAGTAGGTGTAGCATTACGAACCTACAAGTTTTAAACCATATAAAAAAGTTACCAAATTCATATAAGGAAGTATATGCTAAATTAGAAGGTTTAGATGTTCAAGAAATAGTCATGAACAAGAATTTAGGTAAGAGAAAAATCAAACCAGAATTTATTTGAAGATACAAAATAAGAATTACAAGAGGACACTATATGATAGGATACATTACGGCAAAACAGATTCAGACTTCGTCAACGAATTACATCGTTTAAGTAGAGGAACGCAGAACCTAAAGTTGTAATGTCAAGAATCTATAGGATAGCTAGGCGGATGTTTAGAGTAGAATATACATAAGATGCAACACATAGAGCTAAAATATCAAATCATAACTTAAGGAAGAAATTTAAATCAGAAAATTTTGCTAGGAACAATAAGATGATATATTGATCGAAGCGAGTTCCAATTAAATTAGAGTACAAAGTTTACATAGGATAATGCAAAATTGAAAACCATGACTTCAAGAATCCAAGGGATGATCAGGAATACATTCTAATAGAGAATCAAATCGCATTTCAAAAAAGCAGTGAAATAAGGAATTTCAAGACTAAGGAAAAGAAAACAAAGGATGCATCGATACGGGACTAACTTCAAAAGTTAATTTCTAACGCTTCCAAAACCCGTTATTTGCATCCCCTAATAATTCTATTTTATCTATGATAACCTGTTAACTTTTCCGTACGCATAAACCTTTAACATTAAGTTGGCCAGACTTAACATCAGAGTTATGCTACGGTAAGCTAACGACATTAATCAATAGATAGTCATGTACATAAAGCTCTAATTCTTGTTATCCGGACAAGACCTACTACATGATAGACACTCAGAGTATGCAACGAAGCATAGTCAGTCTGTTCCCAAGGCTCTAATCAGGATGAACTGCTCTGATACTATAATACTTTTAATACCTCATGATCGTACTAAAAGTTTAGGTGTTACTTACCTTTAATCCTTTATTTTGATACTATATTTGTTTAATATTGAGCCTTCGTAAATATGAACCCAATTTTTAGTTGTGAAAGCAAAAAGCCTTTACTTTAAAAATCGCACAGTCACATATCATATTCAAGTAATAATAATTACATAAACTTATCCAAAACTTCTTAATATACAAGTCATGCCCCTCTAAATTCTCAAAATGACAAATAAGGAAGGGTAAAATAAAATCTAAAACTAAATCATAAAACAGAAAAGGAAAACATATATATATATATATATATAAAAGAAATTCTGTAGAGTGGTGAGAACATCATCCTCGAAAGGGTTCTCAGTAGGGGGTTTAAGAATTGTTATAAGAAGATACCTATAAAAAGAAGAATTGGTTTCAAGGCAGTGATTATCATTCGTCCTATGAATCTTTTAAAAATCAACGGCTAATCATCCAAAACTTTTCAAAGAAACAATATTTATTTTTTAGAAATCCAAAACCTTTCCTTTCTTGTAAGAGAATCTTAATCGGTTTCCTAGACTATATGAATGACCAACCTGTTCCAAGCATAGGTTTATTAAGTCTATGCTGAACCAGCTTGATTTTTCATACTTTACTAATAACTCAATCAGAAACCGATCACAGCTTTCAACCTATCACATAATCAATTAACACAATCATCATCTCATCACCAAAAATCTCGAAAGTACTACATCAGAACAAACACAGGCAAAACAGACAAGGAAGGTATAGGTATAGATAGCAATTACAGCAAATAGCTCAGTTAGCAGTTAATAACAGTTTAACAATTAGGCAAACCAAATTAAGTTCAAACCCAAACAAAGCATACAAATGCGAATGATGCATGCTTGTCCTATGGCTAATGAGCTCATTTGTCGGTTATACAGCCAACCCGACAAGTCCGGTTTGCTAAACCTTTGGACTGTACCCCAACGCGCATCCCCATGAGTCTATGCATAGCTTCTTCTCATATATATATATATATATATATATATATATATATATATATATATATATATATATATATATCAAATCGCTCAATGGGGGTACCATTCTCGGGAATTTATGAGTGCCCGGTCACCCTTACGTCGTAGGGTCAACAGAGTATCGAGTCTCAACCTGGAACAAGTGGTGGCAAGGCACTGCATCTATCCAGGGAAACTCGTGTCTCAGATAATTCAAATTTATAAGCCATATGAATAATTCAGTCAACGTTCATCAATATCTAAGTCATTCTCAATATCATCATCATTCGTCAATCCATATCTCATTTTCAAATTCGTTTCAAGAAATCATATTTTAAAATCAATCCTCATCATTCTTCTTTCCATTCCATTCATCAATAGTTCCAATTCAAAACATAATTCATTCTTTTCTAAATGAATCAAACTTAAAATATACTCATTTCTTAATAACTCAAAATCAAACCATATAACCTTCGAATTCAAATATTTTTAAATAATCGTCTAAACAAAATCTCTAATTTTTATAAAATTTTGGCAGCATCTCCTCTAACACTCGGACTCTGCCACCCTTTTCGGGCCCCATCCAGACATCCCTCAAACTCCTTTATATCATCTCTAATACCAAACCAATTTCAATATCTCAAACCATGTTCAATATTTCCAAAAATCATTTTTGATAAACTAACAATCCCAAATCCAATGTATCAAATCCCTTTCAATAACTCAAACTCATTTCCATTATCAAAACATTTACAATTCTCAAGAAAATAAATTCGGCAACCACCAGTTTATCAAAAATCAATCCATAATCCAAATTATTCAACCTTATCAAACAATCAATCAATCAACCACACAAATAATTACAATCGACTAAAACAATTCAAACCTTTCCATAAGACTTACGAAATCACAAAAAATATACATTTTGCATTAATATCGATTTATAACAATTCTCAGAAATTAAAATGAGTTTAAGGAAAGCGCACCTATTTCAATGTTGAAATTTCAGAATTTAAATGTGGCAAATCCACTTATTTTGATTTCACAACAGCAGCGACAACAGCGTTAGAATCAGCAGTAGCGATTCCAGTCACCCCAGCAACAACGATTCTTTCAGAGCATCAACCGTCACAGTCCACAGTTGCAACACCTTAATCCTAAAACATCAACCCCTTAAACTTCTCAATCAACGGATAGCATGACAGTAGCAGTGGAGGTTCATAAACAAAAATGACTTATAGTAATTAAGGAAAACAAGAAACAAAGCATAGCAGTAGTAGCACGATGACTGCAACAATAGGAAAAATGGCCTCCTTCCCCACCTCAGCTCGTGACTCCGGCGACGGCGAACTCCACAGACGACGATGGCGGAGAGAGCAACGGCGGTAGAAACCACCCCGCAACGCCTTCTCTCTTTCCTCGCATTGTTCTGTCTCTCTCTCTTCGCATCGGGTCCTGCTTGTGGCTCGATAGCAGCTCACAGCACCGGTGCGAAGGCAACGACTCCACGGAGGTTCGACGGCGACGGTGATGACGAGGTGCAACGAAGCTAGCGGCACACGACGTGACGGCGGTGGCGACGCTCCTCACTCACACGAGCTCCCCCTTCTCTGCGACACACTCTCCTCGTTCCTCCATCATCGGCGACGATGGCGGCGCGATGAGCTGCAGTGACTCCGCTGGCGCACTCTCCCCCCTTCTCCTCTCTTTTGATTCGCACCCTCTCCTCTCTTTTCTTTCTTTCTGTTAACTCTTTTGCTGCTGCTATGTGTTGTGTTTGTGATGAGAGAACTTTTGCGTGGTCTAGAAATTTGCGGATAAATCCTCGTTGCAAGTATAGTTTCTAAACCTTCAAAAGTCCTTTCATACAAACGTTTTGGTTGTCACAAGTAACAAACCCCTTTAAAAATTGATAACCGAGTATTTAAACCTCGGGTCGTCTTCTCAAGGAATTGCAGGGAGGTATGTTCTTATTATTGGCTATGAAAAAGGTAAAATTGGGGTTTTAGAAGTAAGGGGGCAGTATGTTACACAAAAAATAATAAGAAAAATAAATAAATAACTATAAAATAAACTCTTGGCAAGGTATAAGAACTGGAGGTCCTATCCTAGTTATCCTTATCAATTGTGATGAGAATTGGATTTTTCTCCCACTTTGTTAACCTTTAATTATGAAGGTAAGTTAAGTGGATGAATTAATTCCAATTTTCAATCAACAATGAGTTTGATAACTCAAGAGTCACCAATTAATCAACCAAAGCCAAAAGGGAAGAAAATCTACTCGAATGAAAATAATTTGGATAAGCACCAATAACATAAATTAAAGAAAGCAATCAGAAATTTGAAATACCACAATTAGCACTAGTAAAGATATCAAAAGTAACATGGGCAGTTGTAGCCAAATAAAGAAGTTAATGTTAAACATAGGAATCCATAAACTAAATTGAGGAAATAAATAAAAGGAACATTGAAAATAAATAAATACAAAGAACATTGAACCTGGGATTGAGAGTTACTCCTAAAACTAAGAGAAATCCTAAATCCTAAGAGAGAGAGGAGAGAACCCCTCTCAAAACTAATCTAAATCATGAGAAGTGAATTATGAAAGCATCATTATGAATGGATGCATTCCCCCACTTTATAGCCTCTGGTCTATGCCTTCTGGACTTGGATTTGGGCCAAAAAGGGTCTCAGAACTCATTATGAGCGTTTTCTGCAATTTCTGGTGCGTGGCCTCTATCACGCGTCCGCGTGGGTCACGCGGTCGCGTCATTCGGAGCTTTTCCTTGCCACGCGGTCGCGTCAGTTATGCGACCGCGTCATATACGTTCAGCTTAAGGCACGCGGTCGCGTCAGTCATGCGGCCGTGTCGCTACTGATTCGTGCTTGGCACGCGATCGCGTCGTCCATGCGATCACGTGGATACCAGTTTCCTTAAAGCTCCGTTTTGCTTTCTCCTTTCCTTTTAGTATGTTTCCTTTTTCATCCTTTAAGTCATTTTGCCTTAGAAAATCTGAAACTACTCAACACACTAATCACGGCATCGAATGGAAATAAAGGTAATTAAAATAATTAATTTTCAAAGCTTAGGAAACATGTTTTTCACAATATGACATAATAAGGAAGGGAAAGTAAAACCATGCAATTAATGTGAATAAGTAGGTGAAGGATTATATAAATCACTCAATTTAAGCACAAAAGAACTCATGAAATATGGGTTTATCAACCTCCCCACACTTAAACACTAGCATGTCCTCATGCTAAGCTCAAGAGAAACTATAAAGGAATGAAGAGGAATGGTGGGATGCATGAGATGCAACCTATGAATGTAACTAAATAAAAAATATTTCTACTTACTTGGTTAAAAGCAAATAAATCCCCAAGAATAAATATGAACTGAATTTCACTAATTCAAATCATAAAAATGAAGTACAAATAGACTTGTAGAAGAAAATAGCTTATGAAAGCAGGAAACAAGGAATTGAGCATCGAACCCTCACTTAGTAGTGTATATCACTCTTAATCACTCATGTGTTTTAGGTTCGATTCTCTCAATTCTCTACTAACCTTGCTTTCTAAGGCTTGCTCTTCATCTAACAATCAACAAAAATTTAATGCACCAATACACAAATCAAGAGGTCTTTTAAGGGTTGTAATGGGGTTAGGGTCAAGGTAGGATTGTATTTGGCCAAGTGGACTAAAATCTGAATCCTTAATTAACTTAAACTTTCCCACCTAACTTAAATAATCCATGTAATCACAATACAACATCTAACCATCCATTAACTATGTTTTCCACATATTCATGCATTTTAATTTCAAGTACAACTCATATGCATTGCTTTCACCACTTACTTTGGGGCATTTTGTCCCCTTTTTATTATTTGCTCTTTTTTTCTTTTTCTTTTTCTCTCTCTCTTTTTTTTTTCAATGCATATAATTAATTTATTGAATGCATGAACATGTCCTAAACATTTCTTTCACATTTTCATAAAGATACATAACATACTCAATTCTCAAACCAAATGTTTCCAAACCCACTTTTCCCCACACTTAATTCGTGAGCACTCTCACTAGTCTAAGCTAACCAAGGATTCAAATCAAGGACATTATTGTTTTCTGCTTAGAGTTAATGATGTGCTAAAATAAAGATCAAAGGGGTATAATAGGCTCAACATTGGTTTGCAAGGGATAATGAAAGGTAAGGCCATATGGGTATGTAAGATCAGTGAAATAAAGGCCTCAATCATATAAGTGCATACATACATCAAATTATGGAAATATAGAATTAAGCAAGACAAAGATCACAATTTTAGAGAGAAAAATACACACTAAAACAAAATTTTTGGTTGATAAAATGCAACCAATTCAAATAGGCTCAAAAATCTCACAGGTTTTGTGTGTTCGGGTTCTAAACCATGTTCCAGTATAATATCTCTTCAAACAAGTGTAACATTAAATTTTATTCAAATTAGTGAAATTTTCTAAAAGGTTTCTTGAAAAAGAAAATATTACTTTAACCAAGTGGTAAAATATGCACAAAAAGAAACAAGCATGCAAATGCAACAATGAAAAAAAATTGGTGTTGAGAAGGGGCTAACTAACCCGTGGAGATCGGTATTGACCTCCCCACACTTAAAGATTGCACCGTCCTCGGTGCATGCTGAGAAGTACAGGTGGGCGGGTGTTGTGATTCCTCAGCTGTTGCTCGTTGTAGAAGCTTTCTCCTTACCCGTTCTGGTGGCCAGCCTGAAAAAGGGAGAAGAGAAAGGGGTATGAAGTCAAAGGTGTAGAGCAAAGAGGAGGGCGGTACGAGTGAATAGCATGCCAAGTAAGGAAAATAGTGAATGAAAGACATGGTCGCGATTCCATGTGATCAGTTCATCAATGGAAATATAGCAAGGCATGGGGAGTATTGGATGCAAGATGTTTATTAGCATGCCGGCAAGGGCATGAGTAGCATAGATCAAGCATCAAAAGCTTTTAATGTATTGTTAGTCGTGAGAAACTAACAATAACGTTTGTATTAACAATTATATTTAATTAATAAAATAGTAAAGGGAATTTGTGAAAAGCAAGCATTTATAGTAGTAGATTAAAAGAAATCTTAAAAATAGTGCACAATGCCATACGGGCGTTTTCACAAACACATAGCATGCACGGGAAATAATCTATTTGAAAGTATTAAATTGAACATCAAGCAACCCTTTAAAAATTAATATAATTGTCAAACAATTCCCTTAATAATCCACAAGCAAAATATGGTAAATAATTACCCAAATAAATTTCTAACACCAATAAAAATAATGCAATGAATGAAAGTATGCAAATGAATTAAAATAAAATAAAAATAAAAATAAGAAGAATTAGAAGGGAGAGAAGGGAAGAAGAAGTAAGGAAGAAAGGAGGGAGGGAAAAATTAGGATTGGGGAAGAAGAGATAAGATATTTGGCAAATTGGGATATGTTGTGCGGCGCAGGCGACACGGACGCGTGGGGCACGCGTTCGCGTGATTGCGCTTTAAGTAAGGGGACGTGGTCGCGTCGGTCACGCGGTCGCGTGACCCATGTGATGCTTCTGGCGCGAGTGCAGCCTCGCGCCTGCACAACTCTCTGTTCAAATTAATTTATTTGCCAAAATTGGGGTGACGCGATCGCGTGGGTGATGTGATCGCGTGGGTGACGCAATCGCGTGGATGGCCATTTTTGGAAAACGACGCGGCCGCGTGGGGCACGCGGTCGCGTGGGAGGGCTTGGGCTTCTAGCACAAGGCCAGCCCAATTCCAGCACAACTTTCGGCCATGCACCTTTTTAACGTCGAAAATCAAGGCACGCGGCCGCGTGGGTCACGCGGTTGCGTGGGAGGCCATTATGCCCGTGTGACGCGGACGCGTCAGCGACGCGATCGCGTGGGTCGATTTGTGCCACTAGCACGCCTCCAGCCACGCTCCAGCGTGACTCTCTGTTCGTTTTTATTTTCTCCCCTCTCCTCGCGACGCGGACGCGTTGCTGATGCGGTCGCGTCGCGTGGCGAACTTTTTTTTTTTTATGCATGAAAAATGCAAAATGCAATGCTAATATGAATGTTATGCAAAACTCCAGGTTCAATATAATAAAATAAAATAAAATTCAAAAACAAACAAAACTAAATAAAATTAAAATTGAGAAAGGAATGATTATACCATGGTGGGTTGTCTCCCACCTAGCACTTTTAGTTATAGTCCTTAAGTTGGACATTTGATGATATTCCTGCTATGGTGGCTTGTGCTTGTACTGATCCAGGAATCTCCACCAGTGTTTGTGATTCCAGTAACCTCCGGGGTCCCAAACTAGGCATGTAAAACCCTTGAGCAGCTTCAAAAAGATTCTTAGGCTCCCGGGGTGTTGGATGTCAGAACAGATTCCAGGATCCCAAACTTTACCTTTACACCCGTTTTTGTCTTGATCTGCATTTTTCCAGCCAGGTGAAAGGTGATCTGAATTCTCACTGCAGCAACCAAACAGCTTCCTAGACCCATTCAGTTGAGCTCTATACCAACCTTTGCGTTTAAACTTAAATCTTCCAACCATAATGAACCTTGCAGGACAATTCTTACCACTGGCCATCTTCCGCTTACTCTTAATGTCACAAAGAGCTCTAAGTTGACCATCCGTCTCCAGTAGCCCATATTCAAGTGGGATTAGAAAGCTATGGGATATGAATTTTACCCACTTGAATGTTGTGAAGGATGATGGCGACTTAGGGGGAGGTATCTTTAATGAAATTGCAAGCTCCACTCCCTTGTGCTCTTCTCTGATAATTACCACCTCTTTGCAAGCTTCTTTAATTTTAACCTCTTCCTCTTGGTAGCTTTCTTCCAATTCAATCTCCTCTTCACTGCTTTCCAAGGGCATGGGAGGTTGTGCTTCTTCTTCTTGAATCTCCATCACTTGATCAACCTCTTCCAAGTCTTCAACTGTGATATGCATTGGAGGTTGTACACCTTCCTCAGCATCAATTTCAACCGTTTTGGAAGGAGGCTCTATGTCTTGAATTTCCCATGGAGGTTCTGCATTTCCTAAGTCTTCAACCACTTCTTCTTCTTCTTCTTGAACAATGACAGCTTCTTCTACTTGTTCTAGTACGAATTCATTCTCTGTCTTGTCCACTGGGGTTTCTGGTATCTCCTTCATGCTACGCTCTTCACTAGACTGTCCACATGGAGCTGTGGCTGATCCTTGTATATTTAAGCGCCTAGAAGCCCATTGAATTAATACTTGCCCCAATTATTGAGTGGTTGCCTGAAATCGATCCATTGTTTCCTTGAGACGATCCTTTGCCTCTTGATGCACTCGGTTTTCATAAGTAGGATCATAATGCTCTTGGATTGATGGATATGGAGATGGTGAATATTGAAGTGGTGGTTCTTGTGAGTAATTGGGGTGGTTCTATATATGGTTCATATGGCTCATAAGGTGGTTGGTAAGGTGGTTGAGGGTTAGGGTTATATGGAGGTGAATGGCGGAAAGGGGCTTGTGAGTATGGTGGGTTGAGCTTGTGTTGAAAGGATGATCTCTGAGCATAGGGTGGGGCTTGTTGGTAGCTACAAGGTGGTCCACCATATCTATCAGCTTGGGATGCATTGTAGCCTGGTCTTTGTCCATGATATCTAGGATGGTGTTGTTGCCTAAAGGGTTGATTAGATCCTCTTGGCTCCATCCATCCTTGATTGGTCTGACCTTGATGCATATTCCTGATGTGGTTTCTATTTCCTTCAACAAAGTTAGAACCAAACTCAAAGCGAGAGGGGTGAGAATTCATAGTAGTTATCAGAAATAAAGGGGAAAAAGGAGAAACAAATAAACAAGTAAAAGAAAATATATATATATATATATATATATATATATATTTTTTTTTTTGAAAAATATTTACAATAACCAATAATAAGGCACACGTTTGCAATTCTCCGGCAACGGCGCCATTTTGATGAGAGAACTTTTGCGTGGTCTAGAAATTTGCGGATAAATCCTCGTTGCAAGTATAGTTTCTAAACCTTCAAAAGTCCTTTCATACAAACGTTTTGGTTGTCACAAGTAACAAACCACTTTAAAAATTGATAACCGAGTATTTAAACCTCGGGTCGTCTTCTCAAGGAATTGCAGGGAGGTATGTTCTTATTATTGGCTATGAAAAAGGTAAAATTGGGGTTTTGGAAGTAAGGGGGCAGTATGTTACACAAAAAAATAATAAGAAAAATAAATAAATAACTATAAAATAAACTCTTGGCAAGGTATAAGAACTGGAAGTCCTATCCTAGTTATCCTTATCAATTGTGATGAGAATTAGATTTTTCTCCCACTTTGTTAACCTTTAATTATAAAGGTAAGTTAAGTGGATGAATTAATTCCAATTTTCAATCAACAATGAGTTTGATAACTCAAGAGTCATCAATTAATCAACCAAAGCCAAAAGGGAAGAAAATCTACTCGAATGAAAATAATTTGGATAAGCACCAATAACATAAATTAAAGAAAGCAATCAGAAATCTGAAATACCACAATTAGCACTAGTAAAGATATCAAAAGTAACATGGGCAATTGTAGCTAAATAAAGAAGTTAATGTTAAACATAGGAATCCATAAACTAAATTGAGGAAATAAATAAAAGGAACATTGAAAATAAATAAATACAAAGAACATTGAACCTGGGATTGAGAGTTACTCCTAAAACTAAGAGAAATCTTAAATCCTAAGAGAGAGAGGAGAGAACCCCTCTCAAAACTAATCTAAATCATGAGAAGTGAATTATGAAAGCATCATTATGAATGGATGCATTCCCCCACTTTATAGCCTCTGGTCTATGCCTTATGGACTTGGATTTGGGCCAAAAAGGGTCTCAGAACTCATTATGAGCGTTTTCTGCAATTTCTGGTGCGTGGCCTCTATCACGCGTCCGCGTGGGTCACGCGGTCGCGTCATTCGGAGCTTTTCCTTGCCACGCGGTCGCGTCAGTTATGCGACCGCGTCATATACGTTCAGCTTAAGGCACGCGGTCGCGTCAGTCATGCGGCCGCGTCGCTACTGATTCGTGCTTGGCACGCGATCGCGTCGTCCATGCGATCGCGTGGATACCAGTTTCATTAAAGCTCCGTTTTGCTTTCTCCTTTCCTTTTAGTATGTTTCCTTTTTCATCCTTTAAGTCATTTTGCCTTAGAAAATCTGAAACTACTCAACACACTAATCACGGCATCGAATGGAAATTAAGGTTAATTAAAATAATTAATTTTCAAAGTTTAGGAAACATATTTTTCACAATATGACATAATAAGGAAGGGAAAGTAAAACCATGCAATTAATGTGAATAAGTAGGTGAAGGATTATATAAATCACTCAATTTAAGCACAAAAGAACTCATGAAATATGGGTTTATCAGTTTGTGTGTTTGGTTTTGGAAGAAAGGAAAAGGGGTGTGGCGGCTGAAGGGAATGGGAAAGTTAGGGTTAGGGTTTTAGGAAGTATTTAGCAAATTAAGGTTTCATTTTGAGGATAATTAATAATATAATTAGGGTATAAAATAGTATTAAAAACTAAGTTTAATCCAATAAAATTATCTTCAAAGAAAGTACCATTTGTTCATCAATATATAAATTATATTCAAATAACTACTAATTAAATTAAAATTAGAAATAATTAAATTCATTTTTTTATTTATTTATAAAATAAAGCTCAACATCTAAATATTCAAAATATAGTACATAAAATCCTCATTATTTTTCAATTACTAAAACTTCAAATTATAATTGAGAAATTACCCGATTTATATGTAAAATATCAGAAAATATAAGCTTGATTAAACATAATAAATCGTAAATAACTTATTATTTAATTTTTAAAAATTCGGAGTCTTACAAATAACATGTTCGGTTCATTTATATTCTGCACAATTTAAAACTTTTCTTCCTGCTTTTTTTCCTCACCTTTTACTGCTTCTTCACCAGGGAGAGAAGGAGGAAAAGACAAAAGAATACAGCAGCAACAATAACAAAAGAATGACGATAAGGCGAAAATACGTGACGAAAAAGGAACGCGAAAAAGAAAGAAGAGAATGAGGAGGAGGAGGAACGCGAAGAAAAAGGCGAAAAAGAAGAAGACGCTTCTTGTGTAAACGAGTGTGAGGAGAAGAAAAAGAAGAAGAAGAAGCGTGAGAAAAGAAGAAAAGCGAAAAAGGCGCTTTACCTAAAATTGTTTGGATGAATTTGGATGCCAAAATTACTTGGAAATAGAGAATATCTTATTATTAAATTAGGATTCAACTTCTTGATATTAATTTTGCATAAAATCTTTGTAAATCAATTTATTTTTTTGTCTAATCAATCTATTTATAACTACTCCAAAAACAAAAACATTATTTCAAATAATTGATAATTATTTTAATATATATATATATAAAATAAATATTAAATGATTTTTTTTATAAATAATCATTGTTATATTTTTTCTCACTTATCTCGAATAATTAGTTTCAGTTAGTTTGTAAAAAAGAATAAAAATAATCGTTTTTAATTTTTAAATTATGAATGTTAATCCAAGAAAAGAAAAATGGTTAGAAGATAATAAAAAATTATTTTAAAAAATTACTATCCTAATTAGACTAAAAAAGTTATTCAATTAATTAATATCTAAAAACTAAAAAAAAAGTTTGAAAGGCGAATATTTTTATTAAAGTTTAACTAACATTTTAATTATTAAAAAAATGTATAATTTCATATCAATAAATGATTCCTAATGAATTATTACAAATCACAAAAAAATATACTGCCTCTGGTATTACCGTTAACCAAATCTTACTAGAAGCCTTGTATATATAAGTAAGCAGAAAGCAACAAGGATTAATTCTCAGTTTCATTCTTATTTCTATTAAAGAAAGTTTCCAATATTTCTAGTAAACTCGAAGCATCAAACCAGTTCTTAATTTCATCATCATGACTTCGCCATTTACTTTCTTTTGGGAAGCGTCATCTCCCCATTGTTACAAGAAGAGAGGCAGATTTGCAACATTATCTAACCCTCATGAGAGATCAAATAACAGATTACTTCATTCTCAAGGTACAAGTTACGCATCAAACTTGCTGGACTCATCATCAACAACCACAATCACATCCACCAGTGTTAGGAGCCATTTATTCGTTTGAATCCTCAATTCTAATCCAAGCGCAAGAATTCCTTCAAAACGGTTCATCACACATGCAAATGCACTTCCCTGAGGCTATTATACCAATTGCCTTGATTCATAACATGATGCCAGATATTATATCCTACGCGAAAGCCATAATTCAAACTCGTCCTTCCGGATTCCTCTATGAAAGACCTGATTTTCGTTTGTTCAGTTTGTATCTGGACATTATTATCCAGAATCCTATATTGTACGTTGATGACTTGAATATCCAGAATTTGTCATTGGAAGTTGATGACTACGGCAACATGATCACCGACTTAATCATTGAAGAGTCCATGGAAGATCCTAATAATATTAAGATGGTTCCTGCATCAAAGAATGCCATTGAGTCTCTTGAGAAAGTGAAGCTTGAAAATAATAACCACCTAGCAGAGAGGTGCACTATTGTCTAACTGAATTTGATTATGGTGATGATGCAGAACAAGTTTCATCAATGCCTTGTAAGCATGTATATCATCAAGAATGCCTCGTGCAATGGCTCAAGACTAGTCATTTATGTCCTTTATGTCGGTATCCGATGCCAACTAATTAGATTGTCAAAAATGTAAATAAAAAAATTGAAATTAGTTATTTGATTTTGTGTAATTTGATTGTAGTTCATCATGTGAACAGCATTATGCATTTAATCATGAAAAAAAATTAGTTAGTTGATTCTGTGTAGTTTGGTTGTAATTCATCATTTGTGAATAATATGATGCATTTTTTGTGGAGTTCTCTTCCCCAAAATTTTTTCTTTTTTATATTATTTTCTGTTTTAGTTTTCTAAGCAGCTTTATCAAAAAGAAAAAACCTTTGTTTTGTTTGTTAAAGAAAGGATTCAGAATTTTCGCCGTTGACTATAATGTGGAAAAATTCAGTTAAAATAATTTAAAAATTATAAAAGCGACAAGGGAGACAGGGGATGGAGAGGTGTGGCACAAGGTGCTTTGCCAAAGGATGAGGGGCAGATGCTTCGTGTTTTGGCCTTCTGGTTCTGGGTGAGTGTTTTTTGGGATGTGTGTGTGTGTGTTTTTTTTTATTTTTATGTGAATGAGGGAGAGGATTCTTGGTGCGTCATTAGAGGAGAATAAGTATTCTATTTCTTGATTTTAATTTTGGTGTCTATTCTGTTTCTTGATTTGAAATGGGTAAGAGAGCACTCACAAGTCACAGCCTTCGTTAAATTTGGATGCGTGTCTTCACGATCATTTGTTAAGTTGCCACTTGCCACTAGATATTGGCCGAATGTAAAGGTTTGACTCATAAAAAAGCTTAAAGAGTTGAAGTCAAACTCAAATAACATGCATATATGTACGATAAGAAATTAAGAATCAGAGAAAGTGCACTTAGCTTGTTGAATGGTCACTTCATCCTTCTGTGTGGGGAATTGAATGCCGCCTTGTACACTGATCGGTCAGCAATAGACTCGAGCTCCGATCGGCAACAACCTTGCCTCGCTGCCGCCAGTGGCGGATACCTTGGGAAACTCCGAGTCTCTGGTCAGTGATGACCAACAACCTTTCTTCGAATGGTGCCGCCAAAACTGCACTTCTCGCTCAAACACCGCTTCCCGCGTTCACCACCGCCGCCACGAACCTTCTCAACCATTCCACTTCCGCCGCCCACTCCTCCTAGTCTCTCTCTCCTCGCCGACCAATGCACCACAATACACCACCTCAAACAAGTCCACGCCCAGATGATCCTTACCGGCCGCATCCGCCAAGACCCCTTTGCCGCCAGCCGCCTCCTCTCCTCCTCCCGCCCTCTCCCCCTTCGCCGACCTCACCCTCGCTTCTAGAATCTTTCCTCCCTCCCATACCCACCCAACACCTTCATGTGGAACACCCTCATCCGCGCCCACGCCTCTAGCCCCAATCCCCATTACTCTCTCTGCCTTTACGTCTCCATGAGGAAGCTAGGCGCTATTCCAGGGAAACACACCTTCCCTTTCTCCTTAAGGCCTGTTCTAACATTCCCTCCCTGCCAGCCTGTACCCAGGTTCACACACACGTGCTGAAATTCGGGCTGTGCTTTGATTCCCACGTGGCCAATGGTTTGGTCAGGGGTTACTCTGTTTCCGGAGATTTTGCCCTTGCGCGCCTTATGTTCGATGAAATGCCGGACAGGAGTTTGAGTCTTTGGACGACGATGGTTTGTGGTATGCTCAGAATCAATGTTATGATGAGGGTTTGGGGCTTTTTCATGAGATGATTGGGGATGGATTGGAGCCCAATGCTGCGACGCTGGCTTCAGTGTTATCGGCTTGCGCTCGGGCGGGGTATCTTGAGATTGGGCAGAGGATTCATGGGTTCATGAAGGTGAAGGGGTTTGAAGTGAAAGTGATTCTTGGGACGGTGTTGGTTTACATGTATGCAAAGAATGGGGAGATTGTTATGGCTCGGAAGTTGTTTGATGAAATGACTGAGAGAAATGTTGTTACTTGGAATGTGATGATCTCTGGCTTGGCTACTCATGGACATGTTGAAGATGCTCTTGGTCTCTTTGAGAAGCTGAAGGAGGAGCAAGCTGTCGTCCCTAACAATGTCACTTTCTTAGGGGGTTTTGTCGGCTTGTTGTCATGCTGGCTTGGTTGATGTTGGTCGTGAGATCTTTTATTCGATGAAAAAATGTGTATGGGGTTGACGCAAAGATTGAACATTATGGGTGCATGGTGGATCTTCTTGGAAAAGAGGGTAAGTTGATAGAGGCAGAGGAACTGGTAAAAGGAATGCCTTGGAAGCCTGATATTGTTATTTTAGGAGCTTTGTTGGCAGCTTGCAAAAATAATGGAAATACCAAGGTTGCTAAAAGAGTCGTAAAAGAAATTCTTGCTCTGGAACCTCATAATCATGGTGTTCATGTTGCTATGTCGTTCATGTTGCTATGTCGAATATATATGCAGAGGCTGGACAATGGAATGAAGTTTTGAGACTGAGGAAGGTTATGAAAGAAGAAAGACTAAAGAAAACTCCAGGGTGGAGCCTTGTTGCTACTTAATTGAGCATTGTCCAAAAGATTACTCCAGGGTGGAGCCTTGTTGCTACTTAATTGAGCATTGTCCAAAAGATTTCGTTATATTATTTTTAGAAAAAGTCTAGGGAGCCAATGGCCTAAGCGTACAATGTGTACAATGGAGGTTTAAGAAGTATTAGAGATATGACCATTAGTGTTACATTGTCCTGTCAGGTTATGCTTTTGGGATGAGTGGTTTCAAATATGGTATTAGAGTTCTAGATTCGAAAGGTCAAAAGTTCGATCCTTGGTGAACCCCAAAATCAGTTTAATTTTTTATTGAGATGTTTATTATCCTTGGTATTCGGATGGTTATCCTTGGTATCGGATGGTTATTCTAGCTAGTATGGTGATGTTCATTTTATTCATGGACCAAAAATTTAGTCCATTGTACACATTGTACACTTAAGCCATTGGCTCCCTAGCACTACCCTTATTTTTATTATTTTTAAAGTTTGTCAGACAGATTGATCCTTAAGTTATTTTTAATAAAATTTTTAATATATATATATATATATATATATATATATATATATATATATATATTAAATAAATAAATCTCTAACAAATTTTATTTTAAGAAAATTAAATCTTAAAAAACATTATTATGAGACAAGTTAATTTTCTTTCAAATAATAGTAAGACTAATATATCCGACGAAAATAATTCAAAAAATTTTATAATAATAAAAATTTGGTAATAAAAGTTAAAATATTCAATATAAAATCTTTTAAAAATAATTTAGGTATTCATTCTAAATTATATCAAGATATTTCGTTTATCCTTAAGTAAGTGTTCTTTTTAAATGTTCAATTAGATATTTAGATTAAATAAATTATTATTATAAAAGTTAAAGATAGAGGCTTATCAGATACAAATAAAAAATTAATTATAATTTAGTGATTAAAAATTGTGTGAAAGATTCATCATCTAAAAATAGATGTTAGATCGCCGACAAAAGGAGGCAAAAATTTGATGCGTACAAAATTAGTGTTTAGAGTAAAATTTTTAAATTGGTTTGTGACTCGGTTCTAAAATTTTTTATTTATACTTTTTAAAAAATTTAAAAAACTTTATTTTTTTAAAATTTGATTGTGAAAATTGGTATTTAGAGTATGCTATAGTGACATAAACCGATATGATATTTTTGAGTAATGCTACATGTATATTAAAATCAATTACTAAAATCAGTCACTAGTATAAAGTATATGTTGGAATATAAATACATATTTAAAATAAATTAAATCACACATATATTTATACACAAATATATTGGTAGATGATTTTAGTGGCTAATTTTAGTATATAAATATCATTTTTTGAGAATTTTATATTGGATTCTCATTAACTTGTTCGGGAATAGATCTTTTTAATTTTTTGTTTTCACTTAAGAGAATAAAATATGATCTCTCATTATTAATTTTATAAGTGAGACTAAAAAAAGATAAAATAAATATTAAAAGGTTAAAAATTACATTTTACTCTTTCAATTAAAAAAATTGAAAAAAATCTATCTCTCATATTTATTAAATATAATTAAAAAACAAAATTAATGTTAAATTGATTTGTCAAATGGATAATTATTTATAAAACTAAAATTCAAAAATAAAACTCAATTAAAAATAGTAATTGAATATAAATAACTGGCTGTGAGGGATTAGTGGTCAGTAGTTTTCCTCTTATTAATCAATATTGCGGATCGGAGTCGCTGGCCAATAAATTGCTGCATGCACAAGACAAGATTCGAACCCTCAAACACTTACTTAAGCGGACTAAAAACCTACCACTAGATCAATCCAATTTGATTATATTCTATCACTAACTATTATTAAAAAAATAAATATACCAAAATTTCAATGTGACACTACAAGAGGAGATAATTGACCACATAATTATTTTCTTTAACTTTTTACTTTAGAATTTTAGTATATCTCTAACTTAAATATGAAATTTTTTCTAATTTATTACTTTAGAATTTTAGTATATCTGCAACTAAATATATTTTAACATAAATTGCAATTACATTAATGATCCACGAGAAATTAATTATTACATTTGATATTAAATATTCTTAAATATTTACAAAATACACCAAAATTTTAAAATGATAAAAAAATTTTCAACAAATATATATACCAATTTGGATATGTTCATAAGTGACTTTTCTTAATTTTTAACTAATAAAATGTTACAACTGATAACAATAGAACATGAATTGAAAATTGAATGCATAAAGGTAAGTTTAGATTATGAGAACAGAAACTGAAATACAATAGAATTGAATTGAAGTTTATTCATTGAGATAGAAGAATATTGTGTACATTGAAGCAAGGATACTGCTCTATATATAGAGTTCACAAGAGCTGGACATAGCAATACTACAACAACAACAATAAAGTCTTGTCTCACAAAGTGAGGTCGGCTACATGAATCAAACTATGACATTGTACTCTATCATGTATCATGTCTACAGAGAGACCGTTTACATGTAAATCTCGTTTGACCACCTCATGGATGGTCTTCTTAGGTCTTCCTCTACCTTTCGTCTCTTGTCCATCTTCCATCTCATTCACCCTCCTGACGGGATGTTCTATTGGTCTTCTTCTCACATGTCCAAACCACCTGAGACGCGATTCAACCATCTTTTCCACAATGGGTGCTGCTCCAACTTTCTCCCTTATATATTCGTTCCTTGTTTTATCCAATCGCGTATGACCACTCATCCATCTCAACATCTTCATCTCTTCCACACTCAGCTTATGTCCGTGCTCCCCTTTAGTCGCCCAACACTTCGTACTATAAAGCATAGCCGGTCTTATAGCGGTGCGATAGAATTTACCTTTAAGTTTTAAAGGCATTTTTTTGTCACATATAAAACCAGATGCACTCTGTCATTTTGACCAACTTACTTGGATCCTATGATTTACATCCTGTTCAATCTCTCTATTATCCTGTATGATACACCCAAGATACTTAAAACTTTTAACATTTCGTAAGATGTTTTCTCCAATCTTCACCTCTATATTAGTGTTTTTCCTTCTCAGATTAAACTTACATTCCATATATTCCGTCTTGCTACGGCTTATGCGCAAACCATACACTTCTAGAGCTTCTCTCCATAACTCCAACTTCTTATTTAGGTCTTCCCTTGACTCTTCCATAAGGACGATATCATCGGCAAAAAGTATGCGCCATGGCACAGGCTCTTGGATGTGCTCTATAAGTACTTCCAAGACTAATGTGAAAAGGTATGGACTTAAGAATGATCCCTGGTGTAATCCTATACCAATAGGAAATTTCTCTGTCACACCACCTTGAGTCTTCACACTAATTGTGGCCTCATCAAACATGTATTTAATTGCACGAATATATACGATCCTTACTCTCCTCTTTTTTAAAACCTTCCATAAGACCTCCCTTGGTACCCTATCATACGCTTTTTCCAAATCAATAAACACCATATATAGATCCCTTTTATTACTACGATACCTCTCTATCATCCTTCTTAATAGGTATATCGCTTTAGTGGTAGTTCTGCCTGGCATAAATCCAAATTGGTTTCTCTGTTACTTGTGTCTCTTTTTTCAACCTCCGTTCAATCACCATTTTCCATAACTTCATGGTATGACTCATGAGCTTGATCCCTCTATAGTTTCCGTAACTTTGTATATCCTCTTATTCTTGTAGATAGGTACCAAGGTGCTCTTTTTCCACTCATCAGGCATCTTCTTTGACCTTAAAATCTCATTAAAAAGCTTAGTTGGACATAGCAATAGAAAAATAGAAAATGCCAGAACACCAAAACAAACTAACAGAATTGAAAAGTTAATTTAGGTTTATAACTACCATTTTGTACTTACTCACTCATAGATCTCTCAAATTTAGCAGTGGGTTGAAAAATCACTCGATGTTTGTCTCAAAACTTGTGAAACAGAGGAGCTGAAAGTGGTTTAGTGAAGATATCCCCAATCTGAGCTATGGAGAGTATATGAAGAACATAAAGCTCTTTTTGATTCACCATTTTTCTAAGGCAATAAAGGTCAATTTTTATATGTTTGCACCTTGTATGAAACACTAAGTTGGCAGCCAATGAACAACCACTTTGATTATCACAATATATAATAAGTGCTATTGATTGTTGGACTCTAAGTTCCTTTAGAAGTTGTTGAATGGACACCAATTCTAACTGAGCTGCTGTCATGCTCATGTATTCTGCCTCAGTGCTACTATGGCTAATCTTGGCTTGTTTATTGCTTTTTCATGATACAAGATTACTTCCTAAGTATACACAGTAACCAGTGACCAATTTTCTGTCCTTCAAGTCCCATACTCAATCCGAATTTGTAAAGGCAAGCAATCAAGTTAGTACATTTTTGAAATCTAATACCTGTTGATACCATACCTGCCACGTATCGTAGTATCCTTTTCACCACTTTTCAATGTTCAAATGTTGGTGAATGCATAAACTGAAAGTCCTTGTTAACAAAAAAAGGCAAAGTCAAGTCTAGAGATAGTCAAGTACTGAAGGGATCCCACAACTTCCCTTGGAGCAAAAATGCGACCAAAAGAGAGAATAATTTTCGACTAAAAAGTTTTTGCTTGGTGACCAAGAATAATTCTGAAGGAATAGATTTTAGAGATATAATCATTCATATGCTTTCTTATATCAGCTTAAATTTTGAGAGAAGTGGTTTCATAACATGGTATCATAGCTCGTCCAATCCAATGTTGTTGGGACAAGTTTTCACGTTCTAAACTATCATTTTTGAGCATGAATGGTGTATTACAACTTTACAAGTCTCAAATCTCTCGAGGATAAGATCTCTAAAAAATTTTTAAGTGTAAGGCATCTCTTGTCCTATGAACAAGTTTTTAGGATTGAGTTAGGCACACCTAATTTAAATTCTAATATCATACCACATCTTTTATGAGTTTAGAGTTCAATTCTTGTTGAATAAAAAAATTCAACATAAGATAAATAAAAAGAAAAATTATAGGCCTATGCAAAAATTTATACAAACTTAAAAAGAAATTCTTGAATGAGAAAACATATTAGAGATATAACAATTCACATATCTCTTTCTATCAGCTTATCAGCTTGGGTCATAGACATCATATTAGGCCTATCAGCTTAAGTTTTGTAGAGAGGTGATTTCACGACAAAAATCAACCATTAATCCTCTGTTTTCTATCTTGATATAGAGTTGTGGAGATTGATGATCAACGTGTAAGCATAGAATTCATCTTGGGTCATAGACATTATATTAGTACTGCTGTGTACGGTAGTCCCAACCCAGTTATTAATGAAATTTTTGCACCTACTGCAAGTCTGCAAGAGTGTTTTATGCTAGGCATACATAAACTTTTGCAGAATTTGTTTTTTTTTTTTTTAAATTATTTGCTTGCGTGACTGCACATTATATTACTTTTTGTTAATTTGACGTATTAATTTTTATCATAATAAATAAACATAGAAAAAAATTATTGAAGTAAATTGCATAATATTTTTAGCTAATATAGTACGAAAGTTGCACTTGCTCAAAATTAAGTTCAGTAAAATTAGCAGAAGAATTAGGATAACTTGTTTATTTACCAACCCAACTACACAAGTATATATATTTAGGTGCACATTATTGCAATTATTTTTTAAGCACATAAACTGAACCTTGTAAATTTATAATTTTGCCGATATAGCTAGTTACTATCATTCGACGACCTTTCTTTTGTCTCTCAGATAGCCGTGGTGAGGACTGGACGTGAAATCTACAAAAGAAACTCCGACACTCAAGTCAGTATATATCTAAGAAACTAAAAATAATACAGCTGATGTATTGGTATAATCCTCTTTTTTCAGTGTTGAGTAGGCTTGTATGTACTTGTATTTAAAGGTGTTTGACATAACCGTTTATTTGTTTAGTTTTCGAGTTTGTATGCAGACTATGAAGAGGTGACCCGTATAAAACCCTCCAAGATACAACTACTTTATTCCGAGATATAAGGGGTGAGAATTAGTATCTATTTGTATTTTGAATATCTTTATGTTTTTTTTTTCGGTGACTTGAATATCTTGATGTTTGAGGAAAAGTAGCGAAGTCCATTCAAAAAGAAAAAAATTTGTTTAAGAAAAGAATAGGAACAAACAAAAATGAATAAAAATTTTTTATCACATGATGTTTGAAGCACGCGGTAAGAGATTATAAAGTATTTAAACATAATATGTTTGAATTTCTTTTACTGGGATCGAAGATCTAAGTATGCCTGCACTTACCAAATCTCTATAAAGAAAAAATCGTCCAAATTATAAATGGGTTACGTGATGCATGAGCATCTTTCCTATATTTTCCTAGTGAATTTGCATCTAATTTGTTGAGTTTAACAAAGAATTAATTATCTTTTAGCCAATATGGATGCTACTTTGAGTATTTTGCAATTTTATTTATTTTAGGTAGCATTCGACTGGATTTGATGGAGTTTTTGCAGCACAAGAATTAAAGAAGATAGCAGCGAGGAGGGACGCGTACGCGTGACTGACGCGTGTTCGTGATTTGGAGCTTTCCATGGCGACGCGTGCGCTTGACTGACGCGTACGCGTGATTTGAAGAATTTCACAGCAACGCATGCGCGTGACCGACGCGTCCGCGTGACTTGCGAAAAAGACTATCGACGCGTACATGTGACTGACGCATACGCCTGACATGCGCCACGTGCAGAAAACGCAGAAAACACTGGGGGTGATTTTTGGGCCCCATTTTAGCACCCAAGTTAGGCGTGGATCCAGTGAAGCCAAGTGGTCCCCACGTTACAAGACGCGGAGTAGTTAGTTAATTCTGATTTAAATTCAAATTTGATTTTAAAATAGGAAAAGATATTATCTTAATTTTAGATATTAGATTTCAAATTAATTAAGATTAGTTATAAAAACGGGAGACTTCTCTTCTATTGAGGAGTTCCCATTAAAGGGGGATTCCATTAGGGAATTCTATACAAATTTACATCTTTCAATCATGAGCAACTAAACCTCCATTGTTAAGGTTAGGAGCTCTATCTATTGTATGGATTGATTCATTTGCTCTTTCTAATTTAATTTATGTTTTGATTTATATTTCAATAATTATTTTCGTTCTTTATTTTATGAATTTGGGTGGAACGGAAGTATTACCCTCTTTCTATTTGAGTTCTTATAAAACTTGGAAAATCTCTTTACTTGAACAACAGCTTGAAAACATATTATCCTGAATTTCTAATTGTTTGTATTTAATGGGATACGTGACATATAATCCCTTTATTTTTGGATAATTAGGATTCTTGTGGCATATAAACTGGAATTTGGTCATCACCTTCTAATTGGAATTAATTGACCAAGGAATTGGCAGTTAATAAATTTTAGAGGAAACTAGGAAGGTCTAAGGAATTAGGGTCTAGTCATATATAGTTTGCCATGAATTGAATCTTGCATGATTAAAATAGTTAGTAAGAAAAATCAATCCGGAAAATAGATAACTCTGAAACCTTAACTGTTTTCTCAATATTTTATTCCCAACTTATTTATTTTTCCTTTTGATATTTTGAGTTCGAATTTAAACCTTTTGAATATCTCAAAACTCTTTTCTGCTTGCCTAACTAAGCCAATCAATCAATCATTATTGCTTGATCCATCAATCCTCGTGGGATCGACCCTTACTCACGTAAGGTATTACTTGGTACGACCCGGTGCACTTGCCAGTTAGTTTGTGGGTTATAAAATACCACACCAAGTTTTTGGCGCCGTTGCCGGGGATTGACTGTGATTAACAACTATCAGTTGTTTGATTGCTTAGATTACGCGTTTTAGTTTTAATTTTATTTAAATTTTATATATAAAAAAATTTAAATAAATAAATAGCACCAATATTTTTCTTAATTTCTGAAATTAAGTTTGGTGTTTTCTAGTTAGTTTTATTTTAATTCTTAGAATTCTGTTCTTTCTTCTTTGTTTTCCTATTTACCACATGGTGCGTTTAATCTTTGGTGTTTTGTGCTAAGGAAAAATAATGGAGAGAGATCACATGGGTTACTACTCACACCCAAGTAGTGATTCATATTATGGTGGATGGAGGAACTATCCAAATTTTGGTTGGCAAAGTCAAAACTAAAGGAACTTCAATACTCCATGTTCCAACTATCAAGAGCCACCACCTCCATATTCATATCAAGAACCACCATCTCCATATTCATACCAAGAGCCACCACCTCTCTATCCATATCAAGAACCATCATCTTTCTACCCATATCAAGAGCCACCATCTCCCTATTCATACCAAGAACCATCCTCTTTTTACACTTATCAAGAACCATCATCTCCTTCTTATGCATATCAAGAGCCACCATCTCCTTATCCATCTCAAATACCATCAGATATTGAGCTTCTCATGAAAGAATTCCTACATGATATAAAGACAAGTGTCAAAAATATAGAGAAACATGTGCAGTCGCTAATCAAGAACCAGGAAGAGGAACAAGCAAATTTCTTTTCAAGAGATACAATGCAAGATCCTATGAAAGAAAGTGAAAAAACCAATCAAAGGAGTTTATACTCTAGTGAATTAGAGAACTTTCCATCCTCACATATAGAAGAAGAGGAAGATGCACAACCTCTCATGCCCTTGGTAAGCAATGAAGAAGATATTGAATTAGAAGAAAGCTACCAAGAGGAAGATGTTGAAATTGAGGAAGCTTGCAAAGAGGTAGAAGAATTCATAGAAGAGCACAAGGGAATGGAGCTTGCAAGACCTCTTCCAAAGCCATCACCATCCAATACAACATTCAAGTGGGTAAAATTCCTATTCTTAACCTTTACTTTCCCACTTGAATATGGGCTACTGGAGATGGATGGTCAACTTAGAGCTCTTTGTGGCATTAAGAAGATGGTTAGTGGCAAGAGTTGTCAAGCAAGGTTCAATATGGTTGCATGCTCCAAATTGAAGTGCAAGGATTGGTGTAGAGCTAATCTAAATGGGTCTAGAAGGTTGTTTGGATGTCTCTATGAGAATTCATATTGATTGCCACCCGGTGGGAACAATAGTGATCCACAAGAAGACGGGTGTAAAAGCAAGGTTTGGGACCCTGGAATTCATTCCCACAATCAACACTCTTGGAGCTCACCACATGTCTAACTTAAGGACTTTAACTAAAAGTGCTTGGTGGGAGACAACCCACCGTGGTATGATCGTTCCTTTCCATTCTTAGTTATTTTTCGTAGTAGTTTTCTTACTTATTTGATTTTTATTGAGTTCTTAGTAATTTTCTGATCATGCAGCTATTTTAGAACAGGAACCGAAAAAGAAAAAAAACAAGCACACGACGCGCAAGCGTCGCTGACGCGTACGCGTCATAGGTGTGTGCGTGACAAATAAAGAGTAAACAGAGAGTTGCGCGGGAGTGGCACAGGAATGATGCCTTACGCACAAATATTCTCACGTGTATGCGACCATGACGCGTTTGCGTCATTCGTGATTTTGGCACTCCACGCGTACGCGTCATTGAGGCGTACGCGTGTCCTGGAAAAATGGCGTAAATATATGTATCGGCAAAGAGTTGTGCGTGCACACGACTGGCTTCACACGAATCGTGCAAAACCCAGGGCATGCAGACACGTGCCTGATGCTTATGCATCATTAAGAAAATTTTGCGCCCCACGCATACGCGTGCTGCACGCGTACGCGTCGTCTCCACCGCACAATTACACTAGTTCGCCGCCCAGTTTTAATTTTCTTTCTCTCTCTCCCAATTCTAATTCTCTCTTGTTCCTTTATCCTTTTATTCTTCTTTCATCTTATTATTTGTTTTTGTTTTCAGATTTTCTTTGCTTGAGGACAAGCAAACATTTAAGTTTGGTGTTGACGCTTCGCTTAAAGTTTTTCTGTTTATTCCTATGGCACCAAAAGGGAGGCGAATCATCTTCACGGAGGAGCACAACCTGAAAAATAAAATGACCATAGGATAACTAAGGTGGTTGAGTTCCTTTCATTTTTTTATTCCTTCCCGCTTTTACTATATTATGTTCCAGTTTTCTGTTATTTTGCTTTGTTTGTTGCATGATCCTTTATTAGTTAGAATCCTAGGTCTAGTTTAGTTTTCCCTTAATTGTTTTAATTCTGAAAAGATATCTCATGTATTACTCACTGAGCTTGAATCCAAATCAAAAAAATACAGGAGTGATATATTGCATGAGAAAGTGGGTCTATATTGAAGAATAATCTTATTTACTTAAATGTGGTGGTATTTTCGGTGATTCTGAATGCATGACATGAACAGTGCATATTTTTTTATAGTGAAGTTTATGAATGTTAAAATTGTTGGCTCTTGAAAGAATGATGAAAAAAAGAAATGTTATTGATAATCTGAAAAATCATAAAATTGATTCTTGAAGTAAGAAAAAGCAGTGAAAAACACAAAGCTTGCGAAAAAAAAAGATCCAAGGCTTTGAGCATTAATGGATAGGAGGGCCCAAAGGAATAAAACCCTGGCCTAAGCGGCTAAATCAAGCTGTCCCTAATCATGTGCTTGTGGCGTGAATGTGTCAGGTGAAAAGCTTGAGACTGAGCAGTTAAAGTCGTGATCCAAAGGAAAAAGAGTGTGCTTAAGAACTCTGGGCACCTCTAACTGGGGACTCTAGCAAAGCTGAGTCACAATATGAAAAGGTTCACCCAGTTATGTGTCTGTGGTATTTATGTATCCGGTGATAATACTGGTAAAGTAGCTGTGTTTAAGAATCAACATACTGAACTAGGAGAATCAATAACACTATCTGAATTCTGAGTTCCTATGGATGTCAATCATTCTGAACTTCAAATGATAAAGTAAAATGCCAAAACTATTCAGGATTGCAGTTGTAAACCCCACTATAAGAAGAGACATGAGCTTAATCGAACTCCCATTCTCATGCAAATTCACCTCCTAAGCTTATATTAGTTTTGGTTGCTTGAGGACAAGCAACAGTTTAAGTTTGGTGTTGTGATGCGTGAGCATCTTTCCTTTCTTTTTCTAGTGAATTTGCATCTAATTTGTTGAGTTTAACAAAGAATTAATTATCTTTTAGCCAATATGGATGCTACTTTGAGTCTTTTGCAATTTTATTTATTTTAGGTAGCATTCGGCTGGATTTGATGGAGTTTCTATAGCAAAAGAATTAAAGAAGATGGCAGCGAGGAGCGACGCGTACGTGTGACTGACGCGTGCGCGTGATTTGGAGCTTTCCATGGCAATGCGTGCGCGTGGCTGACGCGTACGCGTGATTTGAAGAATTTCACAACAACGCGTGCGCGTGACTGACGCGTCCGCGTGACTTGCGAAAAAGACCATCGACGTGTACGCGTGACTGACGTGTACGCGTGACATGCGCCAGGTGTAGAAAATGCAGAAAACGCTGGGGAGTGATTTCTGGGCCCCATTTTTGCACCCAAGTTAGGCGCGAATTGATGAGCGGATAATTTATACGCTTTTTGGCATTGTTTTTAGGTAGTTTTTAGTAAGTTCAAGCTACTTTTAGGGATGTTTTCATTAGTTTTTATGTTAAATTCACATTTCTGGACTTTACTATGAGTTTGTGTGTTTTTCTGTAATTTCAGGTAATTTCTGGCTGAAATTGAGGGACCTGAGCAAAACTCTGAAAAAGGCTGACAAAAGGACTGCTGATGCTGTTGGAATCTGACCTTCCTGCACTCAAAATGGATTTTCTGGAGCTACAGAACTTCAAATGGCGCGCTCTCAATGGCGTTAGAAAGTAGACATCCAGAGCTTTCCAACAATATATAATAGTCCATACTTTATTCGGAAATTGACGACGTAACTTGGCATTGAACGCCAAGTACATGCTGCTGTCTGGAGTTAAACGCCAGAAACACGTCATGATCCGGAGTTGAACGCCCAAAACACGTTATAACTCGGCGTTAAACTCCAAGAAAAGCCTCAGCTCGTGGATAGATCAAGCTCAGCCCAAGCATACACCAAGTGGGCCCCAGAAGTGGATTTATGCATCAATTACTTACTCATGTAAACCCTAGTAGCTAATCTAGTATAAATAGGATAAGTTACTATTGTATTAGACGTCTTATCTTTTGACAGTTTAATCTTTTGACTGTTGAGTCTTGGATCATTCGGTCTTTTGATCATTCCGGGGGGGCTGGCCATTCGGCCATGCCTGAACCTTTCACTTATGTATTTTCAACGGTGGAGTTTCTGCACACCATAGATTAAGGGTGTGGAACTCTGCTGTACCTCAAGTTTCAATACAATCACTATTACTTTCTATTCAATTCTCTTGTATTCTTATTCCAAGATATACGTTGCACAACACTTTGATGAATATGATGATCTGTGACACTCATCATCATTTTCACCTATGAACGTGCGTGACTGACAACCACTTCCGTTCTACTTTAGGCCGGGCGCATATCTCTTAGATTCCCCAACATAATCTTCGTGGTATAAGCTAGATAGATGGCGGCATTCATGGAGATCCGGAAAGTCTAACCTTGTCTGTGGTATTCCGAGTAGGATCCCGGGAATCCGAAAAGTCTAACCTTGTCTGTGGTATTCCAAGTAGGATTCCGGTATTGAATGACTGTGACGAGCTTCAAACTCCTGAAGGCTGGGCGTGATGACAAACGCAAAAGAATCAAAGGATTCTACTCCAACCTGATTGAGAACCGACACATGATTAGCCGTGCTGTGACAGAGCATTTGGACCATTTTCATTGAGAGGATGGGATGTAGCTATCAACAAAGGTGATGCCTCCAGACGATTAGCCGTGCAGTGACAGTGCATAGGACCATTTTCCCGAGAGGATTAAAAGTAGCCATTGATGATGGTGATGCCCTACATACAGCTTGCCATGGAAAGGAGTAAGAAGGATTGGATGAAAGCAATAAGAAAGTAGAGATTCGAAAGGATTCTAGCATCTCCACACGCCTATCTGAAATTCCCACTATTGATTTACATAAGTATTTCTATCCCTTTTTATTTTCTATTTATTATTAATTTTCGAAACCCATAACCATTTAATCTGTCTAACTGAGATTTACAAGGTGACCATAGCTTGCTTCATACCAACAATCTCTGTGGGATCGACCCTTACTCACGTAAGGTATTACTTGGATGACCCAGTACACTTGCTGGTTAAGTTGAACGGAGTTGTGTCCACACATAGCCAAGAGCCATAATAATGATTCCATACAATAACAAAGAGTACTACATTGATGTGATCACAATTTCGTGCACCAAGTTTTTGGCGCCGTTGCCGGGGATTGTTCGAGTTTGGACAACTGACGGTTCATCTTGTTGCTCAGATTAGGTAGTTTTCTTTTCAAAAATCTTTTTCAAAAATTTTTCTTTTCTTTTTCGTTCTTTTTCAAAAATGTTTTCGAAAAAAATTAATAAAAATCCAAAAAAAAATCATAAAATCATGAAAATCAAAAATATTTTATGTTTCTTGTTTGAGTTTTGAGTCAATTTTTAAGTTTGGTGTCAATTGCATGCTAAAAAATTTTTTTTTTTCTTGCATTTTTCGAAAATTCATGCATTCATAGTGTTCTTCATGATCTTCAAGATGTTCTTGGTAAATCCTCTTGTTTGATCTTGATGATTTCTTGTTTTGTGTTGTTTGTTGTTTTTCATATGCATTTTTCGTTTGTTAGAGTCCATGCATTAAAGATTTCTAAGTTTGGTGTCTTGCATGTTTTTTTTGCATCAAAAATTTTTCAAAAATATGTTCTTGATGTTCATCATGATCTTCAAAGTGTTCTTGGTGTTCATCTTGACATTCATAGTGTTCTTGCATGCATCATGTGTTTTGATCCAAAATTTTTAAGTTTTGGGTCATTTTTGTGTTTTTCTCTATCATAATTAAAAAGTCAAAAATCAAAAAATATCTTTTCTTTATTTTTCTCATAATTTTCAAAAATTTGAGTTGACTTAGTGTAAAACCCGGTTAATTAACGGCTAATTAACCCATAAATGAGAATTTATTCTAGAAAGCCTAAAATGTGATTTTTATGGCTAAATGTGATAGAGGAGACTGAGACGAGAATTTTGGTACCAATTTTATAGAATTCGGACCAAGATTGGACCGAACGGGCCAAACCGGGCCAACCGGACCCAAAGTGGGCCCTTGGCCCAACATAACTTAACCAAAACCCTAGTTTTCAGCACTCTCTCTCCTCATTTGTTACACACACAAGCTGAAATTAGAGAGAAAGGGAGGAAGAACACTCTCTCAAGTTCTCTCCCTTAGTTGATCTTCAAACCATCATAACTTTTGATCTAGAGCTCCGATTGCCGCCCCGTTTGCGGCCACGCGTTCACCGCGGAGAGCTCTACAAAACCCATATAATCAATCTTGAGGTAAGCCACGTGTTGCTGTTCGAAATCTCAGCCCTTATTTTCGAGTTTCATGGGTGAAATGTTGAGATTTTGGGTTCTTTGATGTTATAGGACCAAACTCTCTTGAAGGAGAAGGTTAATCTTGTCTCCTTGGACCTTGGGTGTGGTAAGATTCTCAACCCTAGTGTATTTTGTTGTTTTATGATGCTTGGGTTTTGAGATGTTGTGTATGGGTATGATGGTTGTGGCTTAGGTTGTGTATGTGTGGATATTGGAGCTTGATTGGTGATTTTGAAAAGCTTGGAAAGGGTTTGGTGGTGAAAAATCTGTTCTTGGAGGTATTGAGGCCTTGAGAGCTTGTGGATATTTGGTTTGGAAGTGCTCCGGTGGAGCTTGGGAAATTCGGCTAAGGTATGGTTTCGGTTTCCCGTATCTAATATGTAATGTGGTAGGAAATACTTAGGCTAGAGGCCCTAAGATAGGCATTGAATGGTTGATGTTGTTAAATGATTGAGATATATGATGTGGTCATATATGTGATGATGATTATTGATGCCTTAATGGTATGATGTATGAGAAGTATGCATGTTGTGATATATGCTTGATGATTGGTTATGGTTGAATTGTGGGTTGAACCATGTTGATGGTGAATATGATATTGATTATGTATAATGATGGTTAATTGGAATTGGTGTTGTTGAAAATTGGCATGAGAAATAGTATATGATATGTCAATATGTTTGGGTTTGAGCCACTTGGGTGAAGTGGGGTAAAATGATGAGATAGTGATTTTGGTAAATTGTGATAATGTGTCAATGTGTGAGTTGAGGAGGCTTGACGTTGAATTTGACACATTTTGATTGATTTCAAAGAAAAAGGGATGAAATTGGCATGTTTTGATTGATTTTGAAAAGAGTTGAAAATGGTTTGTTTTGAAAATGGCATATTGTGGTTTTGTATGAAAATATGGTTTTTGGGCATACTTTGACGGGACATAACTTGGACTACGGATCTCCGTTTTGTACCAAATCTGTTTAGAAATGAAATTGGATCCGGGATGTCCATACCGTTCGAAGAACGGGTGAAAAACGATTTAAAATGAGGAAGTTATGTCCGTTGGAAGATTGGGGTGTAAATCTGTGAAATTCTGCAGCTTTTAACTTAGAAAATTTTTAGCAGAATGACCCCTTGCGCGTGGGCGCACCTGGCGCGTACGCGCCGATCTTCCGAGAAGTGCCATCCACGCGTACGCGTGATGTGCGCGGGCGCGCCGATTGTGCTGCACCCAATGCCCAGCCAGTTTCCAGAGAGTTATGCAAGAACTGTGCCAGTGTTGTGCCTGGGGCACGAGAACACCCGCGCGTACGCGTGGTTGACGCGTGCGCGTCGATTGGCAAATTTGTAATCCACGCGTTAGCGTGCATGACGCTTGCGCGTCGATGAGTTTTTGAGGCCATCCACGCGTGCGCGTGGAGTGCGCGTACGCGTGGCCCTGTTTTCATCCCAAAGTTGATTTTTGAGTTTTAAAAGCCAAATCTCATACTTTTAAGCCTCCAATCTCACCATTTATGTCTTAAATCATTATGGCATGCCTAGCTATTAAAAAGGGGCTAGTGAATGAGTTAACTTGCGGGTGAAGCAAGGTAAATATGAATGATCAATGAGGATCAAGATGATTATGTGAGATGCGGAGGATGGTGGTGGAAGTGCTTGTTATGCCATGGGCCGAAAGGCTGTAATTGTTAATGAAATGGCTGGTTATGGATTTAACCGTGAGCCGGAATAGCTGTGTATGCTATGAATATTGGCTGGTTATGGATTTAACCGTGAGCCGGAATAGCTGTGTATGCTATGAATATTGGCTGGTTCTGGACTGAACCGTGAGCCGGATGGCTGATATGGATGTTGATCCATGGATGAGGATTCATGCATGTTTATGCTGAATTATTGATAATTGTGATTTGCACTTCCACTATCTGAGATACGAGTTTCCCTGGGTAGTAGCAGTGGCTAGCCACCACGTGCTCCAGGTTGAGACTTGATACTCTGGTGACCCTATGTCGTAAGTGTGGCCGGGCACTGTGAAAGACCCGGATGAGCTCGCCCCCGAAATATTCACCAGTGAGGGTGATGGATATGGATCATGTTTATGATCAAGTTTATAACGAGTATAACTCGAGTTGGGGATGCGCGACAGAGGGACAGTCCAATGGTTAGCGACCAAGACTTGTCGGGTTGGCTCTATAACCGACAAGATGATATCATCGGCCACTAGGGACAGGCATTCATCATATGCATACTATGTGAATTGTTTGAGATTGCCTATTTGACTGCATATTACTTGCTAATTGTCTAACTGTCTTAACTGCTCCTATTTGTATATTCTTTGTCTGATATAATTGTGTTTGCTATAATATACTCCTGCTGGTGGTTGGGAGGTTTGAAGGAATTGGAAAGGGAAGTATTAGTTAGACTGAAGAATCTTTAGTCAGATGCCCTTATATGGTTTAGCTTGTTTATAAGCTTTGATATTATCTGGAGGAAGTTCTAGGATTGCCTTCGGCTTTCCTCTATTATTATGTATTATATATGTGGAAGCTGTTACCATGCTGGGGACCTCTGGTTCTCACCCATGCGGATTTTGTGGTTTTCAGATGCAGGACGTGAGGTTTCCCGCTGAGGCATGCTGGAGACTTCTAGATTTGCGAAGATCCTGTGTTCTCAGGGCTATGTTTTGGTTTATATGTTTTGCTTAGCTACTTTTATCTCCATTAAATAATACAAACTGTGATGACTCCTCATATGGGAGATTTTGGAGAATAGGTTTTATGTATTTGTGTCCCTTTGGGTTTCCTTTGGGGTTTTCCTTATTTTACCATATGTATATACTGCTATGCTCGGACCGGTTATCTTCGCAGCCGGATCTTGAGTCTTGATATTCCTGTTTTTGACACTCCTTTGTATATATATAATCTCGCGTTGGTTATCCTTGTTCGTTACGTTATCGATCGGAGTGTTGCGCTTTCGAGTTACGATTTTTGTTTACCCCTTTTTCTACAAAGGCTCCTAGTTATAATTAATCATTCATACTACTATACGTACTAAGTTTTTATTTTTAGAGGTCGTAATACCTTGCCATCTCTGAATTATGACTTAAGCATAAGGCTCTGTATGGTAGGGTGTTACATTATGGTATCAGAGCAGTTCGTTCCTGTAGAGCCTGAGGGATGGACTGACTATGCTTCTGTGCATTCTCTGTGTGTGTGTTATGTGCTATTAGTATATCTGCTTGATATAATTGGCATAAACGTTCATGAGCATGCATTTGGGACTTCGAAGCACTAGACTTCCGATATTGAGACTGATCAACTTAATATCGATTGTTGGGTGTGTATAGGAACCAGATGGCGCCTCGTGGACGCGGTAGAGGTAGTGCGAGAGGTCGTACGAATGCTCGTGCACCGGAGAATAACCCTAATGACCCGGTGAACTTTATGGCTGCGTTGGAGAACATGGCTGCTGCTATGCAAGCCACTGCTGAGGCTCTTGGTCAACAGATGAACAACCATGGTAATGATGGAGGTGGAGTTCAGGGTCCGATGACCTTGGCAAACTTTTTGAAGGTTAATCCGCCTAAGTTCAAGGGAACTACTAGCCCGACTGAGGCTGATACATGGTTTCAGGCTATAGAGCGAGCATTACAAGCACAAGTGGTACCTGAAGGACAGCGTGTCGAGTTTGCCACTTATATGCTCACCGGTGAAGCGTCGCATTGGTGGCAAGGTATCCGACGTCTTCTGCAGCAGGGTGATGACTATATCACCTGGAATGTCTTTCAAGAAGAGTTCTATAAGAAGTACTTTCCGACTTCTGCTAGGACGGCTAAGGAACTTGAATTGTTACAACTGAAGCAGGGTACTATGTCCATATCAGAGTATACTGACAAGTTTGAGGAGCTGTTCAGGTTCTCTCGTATGTGCCAAGGGACTCCGGTGGAATATGAGGAATGGAAGTGTGTTAAGTATGAAGGAGGACTCCGGAGTGATATCTTCAGTTCAGTGGGACCAATGGAGATTAGGACTTTCTCCGAATTAGTGAACAAGTGTAGGGTTGCTGAGGAGTGTGTGAAAAGGGCAACCGCTGAGAAAGGGAGTCACAAAGGTTCATTCCCACAGAACCGAGGGAAGAGCTTTGCACCTAGAGGTCCATCTTTCAAGCGGGGAGGCTCTTTCAGGAGGCCCAACAACAACAACAACTCCCAAGGAAAGAAGTTTGAGAAGCAGCCTCAGAATGATCAAGCTTGTTCTAGGTGTGGGAGTCACCATCCGGGAGCACCATGCAAGGCCGGATGGGGCTTGTGCTACAATTGTGGAAAAGCAGGGCATAAGATCGCAAGCTGCCCGGAAAAGCAGAAACAAGGTGATGGGAAGGCACAACAGACTGGACGGGTGTTCACCACTTCAGCTGTAGGAGCTGAGGGATTTGAGACACTCATTCGAGGTAACTGTGAAATAGCTGGTCAAACTTTAAATGCTTTATTTGATTCGGGAGCATCGCATTCATTCATTGCATTTGAGAAAGCCCATGAGTTAGGGTTGAAGATTGTAACTTTAGGTTATGATCTAAGGGTGTACAATGCTACCCATGAAGCCACGGTAACTAGGCTAGGATGCCCGGAAGTTTCCTTTAGGTTCAAGCAGCGTGATTTCGTTCATAATTTAGTCTGCTTGCTGATGGTCGGTCTTGATCTAATCTTGGGATTGGATTGGTTATCTAAGAACCATGTTCTGCTATATTGTTCTACAAAGTCGGTGTACTTTATGCCGGAAGATACAGAAGGGCCGGTCGTGGTGAATAATTATTACTTGAACTCGATGATGGTGAACTGTTTCGGAACCGAATGTCAGGGTATCATGTTGTTAACCGCGGGCGTTTCGGGTGATGATCAAAGGTTGGAGCAGATTCCGGTTGTGTGTGAGTTTCCGGAAGTGTTTTCCGATGATATTGATGAGTTTCCACCTAACCGAGAGGTTGAGTTTGCTATTGAGTTGGTGCCCGGGGCGGGACCAATCTCAAGTGCTCCTTATAGGATGTCACCGTTAGAGATGAACGAGTTAAAGTCTCAGTTAGAGGATTTGTTGGGAAAGAATTTTATACGGCCAAGTGTCTCTCCATGGGGTGCTCCAGTGTTACTGGTGAAGAAGAAAGATGGGAGTATGCGGCTCTGTGTGGATTACAGGCAGTTGAACAAGGTTACAATAAAGAATAAGTACCCATTGCCGAGAATTGATGATCTCATGGATCAGTTACAAGGAGCTGGAGTTTTCTCCAAGATTGATTTGCGATCCGGTTATCACCAGATAAGGGTAAGGGGTGAGGATATTCCTAAGACCGCTTTTAGGACTCGTTATGGTCATTACGAGTACACTGTGATGTCCTTTGGGTTGACGAACGCTCCTGCGGTATTCATGGATTACATGAATAGAGTCTTCCGTCCGTTTCTGGATAAATTCGTTGTTGTCTTCATTGATGACATACTGATTTATTCCAAGACTGAAGAAGAGCATGCGGAACACTTGAGGACCGTGTTGCAGATTCTAAAGGAGAAGAAACTTTATGCAAAACTGTCTAAGTGTGAATTTTGGAAGAGTGAGGTGAAGTTTTTGGGGCATGTGGTGAGTAAGAAGGGAATAGCCGTAGATCCAACTAAGGTGGAGGTTGTGATGGATTGGAAGCAACCAACCACCGTAACAGAGATAAGGAGTTTTCTGGGTTTAGCTGGCTATTACAGAAGGTTTATCAAGGGCTTTTCACAGATAGCGTTACCAATGACAAAGTTAACCCGCAAAGACACTCCGTTTGTTTGGACTCCTGAATGCGAGGAGAGCTTTCAGGCATTGAAGAAAAAGTTGACTACTGCACCTGTGTTGGTGTTACCCGAGCCGAACGAGCCTTTTGAGGTGTATTGTGATGCCTCATTGAAGGGTCTAGGGTGCGTGCTGATGCAGCACCATAATGTGGTGGCGTATGCCTCACGACAGTTGAGACCTCATGAAGTTAGTTACCCTACGCATGATTTGGAACTCGCTGCGGTTGTGTTTGCCTTGAAGGTGTGGAGGCATTATCTCTATGGGGTTAAGTTCCAAGTCTTCTCTGATCATAAGAGCTTGAAGTACCTCTTTGATCAGAAAGAGCTTAATATGAGGCAGAGAAGGTGGATGGAATTGTTGAAGGACTACGACTTTGAGTTGCATTACCATCCGGGAAAGGCGAATGTAGTGGCGGATGCGTTAAGTCGGAAGTCGTTATATGCGGCTTGGATGATGCTTCAAGAGGAGAAGTTACTCAAAGGATTCGAGAGTCTGAAAATTGGTGCTCGAGAAGTATCCGGAACCTTATGTTTGAGCCGATCAGAAATCTCAAGTGACTTTAAGTCCGAACTCCTAAAGGCTCATCAAAATGATGAAGCGTTATGGAAGGTGTTACCGGCTATTGAGCAAGGAAAACAATGGAGGATGTCGGAAGAAAAAGATGGGTTATGGAGATTCAAGGGTAGGATCATTGTGCCGGATGTTGGCACTTTGAGGCAAGATATTTTAAAGGAGGCACACAAAAAAGCGGATTCTCCATTCACCCAGGAAGTACTAAGATGTACCATGATTTAAAGGTGATGTTTTGGTGGCCGGGTATGAAGAATGATGTGGCGGAATATGTATCAAAGTGCTTAACTTGTCAAAAGGTAAAGATTGAACATCAAAAGCCTGCCGGTATGTTGCAACCTTTAGAGATTCCACAATGGAAGTGGGAAAGTATTGCAATGGACTTTGTGTCGGGATTGCCAAGGACTAGAGCTGGTTTTGATGCTATTTGGGTGATTGTGGACCGACTGACAAAGTCAGCTCACTTTTTGCCCATTCGTATGACTTACACCCTTGAGGAGCTAGCACGGTTATACATAAAGGAGATCGTGAGACTTCATGGTGTACCTGCTACTATAATCTCTGATAGAGATCCTCGTTTTACTTCAAGGTTTTGGGGTGCATTTCAGAAAGCTTTTGGAACCCGATTAAGCTTGAGCACGGCTTACCATCCTCAAACAGATGGTCAATCTGAGAGGACAATCCAAACACTAGAGGATATGTTGAGAGCTTGTGTTTTGGACCAACCGGCGAGTTGGGATCGGTATATGCCATTGGTGGAGTTTGCATACAATAATAGTTATCATGCGAGCATCGGAATGGCTCCGTATGAGGCCTTTTATGGGAGGAAATGTCAATCTCCGCTATGTTGGTATGAAGCTGGAGAGAAAAGCTTGTTAGGACCGGAAATGATAGCTGAGACAACTGAACAAGTCAAGAAAATCCGTGATAGGATGCTTACGGCGCAGAGTCGTCAAAAGAGTTACGCCGATCAAAGGCGAAAGCCCTTAGAATTTGAGGAAGGAGACCATGTTTTCCTTAAGGTCACTCCGACAACAGGAGTAGGTAGGGCGATTAAGGCAAAGAAGTTGAATCCTCGATACATTGGTCCATTTCAGATCCTAGAGAGGATTGGACCGGTGGCGTATCGGATGGCTCTACCACCTCATCTTTCGAACCTGCACGACGTGTTTTACGTGTCGCAGCTTCGGAAGTACACTCCTGATGCTAGCCATGTGTTAGAACCTGAGTCGGTTCAGTTAAGGGAAGATTTGACGCTTCCAGTGGCTCCAGTCAGAATTGATGATACTAGTATTAAACGGTTGCGTGGAAAAGATGTTTCACTAGTCAAAGTGGCATGGAGTCGAGGCGGTGTTGAGGAACACACTTGGGAACTTGAGTCGGAGATGCGAACGGATTATCCGCATTTATTCTCAGGTAAATGCATTTGAATTTTGTGGGCAAAATTCCCAATTAGGTGGGTAGAATGTAAAACCCGGTTAATTAACGGCTAATTAACCCATAAATGAGAATTTATTCTAGAAAGCCTAAAATGTGATTTTTATGGCTAAATGTGATAGAGGAGACTGAGACGAGAATTTTGGTACCAATTTTATAGAATTCGGACCAAGATTGGACCGAACGGGCCAAACCGGGCCAACCGGACCCAAAGTGGGCCCTTGGCCCAACATAACTTAACCAAAACCCTAGTTTTCAGCACTCTCTCTCCTCATTTGTTACACACACAAGCTGAAATTAGAGAGAAAGGGAGGAAGAACACTCTCTCAAGTTCTCTCCCTTAGTTGATCTTCAAACCATCATAACTTTTGATCTAGAGCTCCGATTGCCGCCCCGTTTGCGGCCACGCGTTCACCGCGGAGAGCTCTACAAAACCCATATAATCAATCTTGAGGTAAGCCACGTGTTGCTGTTCGAAATCTCAGCCCTTATTTTCGAGTTTCATGGGTGAAATGTTGAGATTTTGGGTTCTTTGATGTTATAGGACCAAACTCTCTTGAAGGAGAAGGTTAATCTTGTCTCCTTGGACCTTGGGTGTGGTAAGATTCTCAACCCTAGTGTATTTTGTTGTTTTATGATGCTTGGATTTTGAGATGTTGTGTATGGGTATGATGGTTGTGGCTTAGGTTGTGTATGTGTGGATATTGGAGCTTGATTGGTGATTTTGAAAAGCTTGGAAAGGGTTTGGTGGTGAAAAATCTGTTCTTGGAGGTATTGAGGCCTTGAGAGCTTGTGGATATTTGGTTTGGAAGTGCTCCGGTGGAGCTTGGGAAATTCGGCTAAGGTATGGTTTCGGTTTCCCGTATCTAATATGTAATGTGGTAGGAAATACTTAGGCTAGAGGCCCTAAGATAGGCATTGAATGGTTGATGTTGTTAAATGATTGAGATATATGATGTGGTCATATATGTGATGATGATTATTGATGCCTTAATGGTATGATGTATGAGAAGTATGCATGTTGTGATATATGCTTGATGATTGGTTATGGTTGAATTGTGGGTTGAACCATGTTGATGGTGAATATGATATTGATTATGTATAATGATGGTTAATTGGAATTGGTGTTGTTGAAAATTGGCATGAGGAATAGTATATGATATGTCAATATGTTTGGGTTTGAGCCACTTGGGTGAAGTGGGGTAAAATGATGAGATAGTGATTTTGGTAAATTGTGATAATGTGTCAATGTGTGAGTTGAGGAGGCTTGACGTTGAATTTGACACATTTTGATTGATTTCAAAGAAAAGGGGATGAAATTGGCATGTTTTGATTGATTTTGAAAAGAGTTGAAAATGGTTTGTTTTGAAAATGGCATATTGTGGTTTTGTATGAAAATATGGTTTTTGGGCATACTTTGACGGGACATAACTTGGACTACGGATCTCCATTTTGTACCAAATCTGTTTAGAAATGAAATTGGATCCGGGATGTCCATACCGTTCGAAGAACGGGTGAAAAACGATTTAAAATGAGGAAGTTATGTCCGTTGGAAGATTGGGGTGTAAATCTGTGAAATTCTGCAGCTTTTAACTTAGAAAATTTTTAGCAGAATGACCCCTTGCACGTGGGCGCACTTGGCGCGTACGCGCCGATCTTCCGAGAAGTGCCATCCACGCGTACGCGTGATGTGCGCGGGCGCGCCGATTGTGCTGCACCCAATGCCCAGCCAGTTTCCAGAGAGTTATGCCAGAACTGTGCCAGTGTTGTTCCTGGGACACGAGAACACCCGCGCGTACGCGTGGTTGACGCGTGCGCGTCGATTGGCAAATTTGTAATCCACGCGTTAGCGTGCATGACGCTTGCGCGTCGATGAGTTTTTGAGGCCATCCACGCGTGCGCGTGGAGTGCGCGTACGCGTGGCCCTGTTTTCATCCCAAAGTTGATTTTTGAGTTTTAAAAGCCAAATCTCATACTTTTAAGCCTCCAATCTCACCATTTATTTCTTAAATCATTATGGCATGCCTAGCTATTAAAAAGGGGCTAGTGAATGAGTTAACTTGCGGGTGAAGCAAGGGAAATATGAATGATCAATGAGGATCAAGATGATTATGTGAGATGCGGAGGATGGTGGTGGAAGTGCTTGTTATGCCATGGGCCGAAAGGCTGTAATTGTTAATGAAATGGCTGGTTATGGATTTAACCGTGAGCCGGAATAGCTGTGTATGCTATGAATATTGGCTGGTTCTGGACTGAACCGTGAGCCGGATGGCTGATATGGATGTTGATCCATGGATGAGGATTCATGCATGTTTATGCTGAATTATTGATAATTGTGATTTGCACTTCCACTATCTGAGATACGAGTTTCCCTGGGTAGTAGCAGTGGCTAGCCACCACGTGCTCCAGGTTGAGACTTGATACTCTGGTGACCCTATGTCGTAAGTGTGGCCGGGCACTGTGAAAGACCCGGATGAGCTCGCCCCCGAAATATTCACCAGTGAGGGTGATGGATATGGATCATGTTTATGATCAAGTTTATAACGAGTATAACTCGAGTTGGGGATGCGCAACAGAGGGACAGTCCAATGGTTAGCGACCAGGACTTGTCGGGTTGGCTCTATAACCGACAAGATGATATCATCGGCCACTAGGGACAGGCATTCATCATATGCATACTATGTGAATTGTTTGAGATTGCCTATTTGACTGCATATTACTTGCTAATTGTCTAAATGTCTTAACTGCTCCTATTTGTATATTCTTTGTCTGATATAATTGTGTTTGCTATAATATACTCCTGCTGGTGGTTGGGAGGTTTGAAGGAATTGGAAAGGGAAGTATTAGTTAGACTGAAGAATCTTTAGTCAGATGCCCTTATATGGTTTAGCTTGTTTATAAGCTTTGATATTATCTGGAGGAAGTTCTAGGATTGCCTTCGGCTTTCCTCTATTATTATGTATTATATATGTGGAAGCTGTTACCATGCTGGGGACCTCTGGTTCTCACCCATGCGGATTTTGTGGTTTTCAGATGCAGGACGTGAGGTTTCCCGCTGAGGCATGCTGGAGACTTCTAGATTTGCGAAGATCCTGTGTTCTCGGGGCTATGTTTTGGTTTATATGTTTTGCTTAGCTACTTTTATCTCCATTAAATAATACAAACTGTGATGACTCCTCATATGGGAGATTTTGGAGAATAGGTTTTATGTATTTGTGTCCCTTTGGGTTTCCTTTGGGGTTTTCCTTATTTTACCATATGTATATACTGCTATGCTCGGACCGGTTATCTTCGCAGCCGGATCTTGAGTCTTGATATTCCTGTTTTTGACACTCCTTTGTATATATATAATCTCGCGTTGGTTATCCTTGTTCGTTACGTTATCGATCGGAGTGTTGCGCTTTCGAGTTGCGATTTTTGTTTACCCCTTTTTCTACAAAGGCTCCTAGTTATAATTAATCATTCATACTACTATACGTACTAAGTTTTTATTTTTAGAGGTCGTAATACCTTGCCATCTCTGAATTATGACTTAAACATAAGGCTCTGTATGGTAGGGTGTTACACTTAGTCAAAAATTTTCAAAATTAGTTGTTTCTTACAAGTCAAGTCAAATTTTCAATTTTAAAAATCTTATCTTTTCAAAATCTTTTTCAAAAATCATATCTTTTCCCTCTTTTTCGAAAATTTCAAAAATCTTTTTCAAAATATTTTCAAAATCTTTTTCTTATCTTTTATATCATATTTTCAAAAATAGGCTAACAATTAATGTGATTGGTTCAAAAATTTGAAGTTTGTTACTTTCTTGTTAAGAAAGGTTCAATCTTTAAGTTCTAAAACCATATCTTTTAGTTTCTTGTTAGTTAAGTAATTTTAAAAATTAAATCTTTTTCAAACATATCTTTTTATCTTTTATCTTATCTTTTTTATTTTATCTTTTATCATATCTTTTTCAAAAAAATTTTATCTTTTTCAAAATTTGATTTTAAAATATCTTATCTAACTTCTTATCTTCTTATCTTTTCAAATTTAATTTTAATATCTTTTTCAACTAACTATTTGACTTTTTGTTTGTTTCTTATCTTTTTCAAAACCACCTAACTACTTTTCCCTCTTCAATTTTCGAAAATATCTCACCCTTTTTTCAAAATTCTTTTTAATTAATTAATTAGTTTTAATTTAAATTTAATCTTATTTTTTATCTCTAATTTTCTAAAATTTCTAACCCTTTTTTTAAAAAAATTATTTTCAAATTTTCTATCTCTTCTCTCTTATTCTATTTAATTATTTATTTACTAACATTTCTCTTCACCTCTCTTCACCTAAATATCCGAACCCACTCTTCTTCATTCTTCTCCCTTTTCTTTTTCTACTAACATAAAGAAATCTCTATACTGTGACATAGAGGATTCCTCTTCTTTTCTTGTTTTCTTCTCTTTCATATGAGCAGGAGCAAGGAAAAAGATACTCTTGTTGAAATTGATCCTGAATCTGAGAGGACTCTGAAGAGAAAATTAAGAGAAGCTAAGTTACAACAATCTAAAGGTAACCTTTCAGAAACATTAGAACAAGAGAAGGAGATGGCAGCCGAAAATAATAATAATGCAAGAAGAATGCTTGGTGACTTTACAAAGCCAACGTCCAAATTTGATGGAAGAAGCATCTCCATTCCTGCCATTGGGGCCAATAATTTTGAGCTTAAGCCTCAACTAGTTGCTTTAATGCAACAGAACTGCAAGTTTTATGGACTTCCATCTGAAGATCCTTACCAGTTTTTAACTGAGTTCTTGCAGATTTGTGAGACTGTTAAGACGAATGGAGTAGATCCTGAAGTCTACAGGCTCATGCTTTTCCCTTTTGCTGTAAGAGACAGAGCTAGAATATGGTTGGATTCACAACCTAAGGATAGCCTGGACTCCTGGGATAAGCTGGTCACAGCCTTCTTGGATAAATTCTTTCCTCCTCAAAAGCTGAGCAAGCTGAGAGTGGATGTTCAAACCTTCAAACAAAAAGATGGCGAATCCCTCTATGAAGCTTGGGAAAGATACAAGCAGCTGACCAAAAGATGTCCATCTGACATGTTTTCAGAATGGACCATATTAGATATATTCTATTATGGTCTATCTGAATTTTCGAAAATGTCATTGGACCATTCTGCAGGTGGATCCATTCACCTAAAGAAAACGCCTGAAGAGGCTCAAGAACTCATTGACATGGTTGCAAACAACCAATTCATGTACACTTCTGAGAGGAATTCCGTGAATAATGGGATACCTCAGAAGAAAGGAGTTCTTGAAATTGATGCTCTGAATGCCATATTGGCTCAGAACAAAGTGTTGACTCAACATGTCAACATGATCTCTCAAAATCTGAATGGATGGCAACATGCATCCAACAGTACTAAAGAGGCAGCTTCTGAAGAAGCTTATGATCCTGAGAACCCTGCCATGGCAGAGGTTAATTACATGGGTGAACCTTATGGAAACACCTATAACTCATCATGGAGAAATCATCCAAATTTCTCATGGAAGGATCAACAAAAGCCTCAACAAGGCTTTAACAATGGTGGACGCAATAGGCTGAGCAATAGCAAGCCTTTCCCATCATCTTCTCAGCAACAGACAGAGAATTCTGAACAAAACACTTCTAATTTAGCCAATCTAGTCTCTGATCTGTCAAAGGCCACTTTCAGTTTCATGAGTGAAACAAGATCCTCCATCAGAAATCTGGAGGCACAAGTAGGCCAGCTGAGTAAGAAAGTCATTGAAACTCCTCCCAGTATCCTCCCAAGCAATACAGAAGAGAATCCAAAAGGAGAGTGCAAGGCCATTGATATAATCAATATGGCCGAATGCACAAGGGAGGAGGACGACGAAAATCCTAGTGAGGAAGACCTCCTGGGACGTCCCTCAAGCAAGAAAGAGTTTCCTATTAAGGATCCAAAGGAATCTGAGGCTCATATAGAGACCATAGAGATTCCATTAAATCTCCTTCTGCCATTCATGAGCTCTGAAGACTATTCTTCCTCTGAAGAGGATGAAGATGTGACTGGATAGCAAGTTGCTCAATATTTAGGAGCTATCATGAAGCTGAATGCCAAGTTGTTTGGTAATGAGACTTGGGAAAGTGAACCTCCTTTGCTCATTAGTGAACTGGATACCTGGATTCAGCAAATTTTACCTCAAAAGAGACAAGATCCTGGCAAGTTCTTAATACCTTGTACCATAGGCACCATGACCTTTGAAAAAGCTCTATGTGATCTGGGGTCAGGGATAAATCTTATGCCACTCTCTGTAATGGAGAAGCTGGGGATCATTGAGGTACAACTTGCCTTGTTCTCATTACAATTGGCAGACAAGTCATTGAGACAAGCTTATGAAATAGTAGAGGACGTGTTAGTAAAGGTTGAAGGCCTTTACATCCCTGCTGATTTCATAATCTTTGACACTAGGAAGGAAGAGGATGAATGCATCATCCTTGGAAGACCTTTCCTAGCCACAGCAGGAGCTGTGATAGATGTCAACAGAGGTGAATTAGTCCTTCAATTGAATGGGGACTACCTTGTGTTTAAGGCACATGGCCAACCCTCTGTGACAAAAGAGAGTAAGCACAAAGAGCTTCTCTCAGTTCAGAGTCAAGAAGAGCCCCCACAGTCAAACTTTAACTTTGGTGTTGGGAGGCCACAACCAAACTCTAAGTTTGGTGTTAAGACCCCATATCCAAACTCTAAGTTTGGTGTTGGGACTATACAACATTGACCTGATCACCTTGTGGCTCCATGAGAGCCCACTGTCAAGCTATTGACATTAAAGAAGCGCTTGTTGGGAGGCAACCCAATTTTATTTATCTAATTTTTATTTTATTTTATTTTATTGTTATTTTGTGTCTTATTAGGTACATGATCATGAGGAGTCACGAAAAAAATATAAAAATTAAAAACAGAATCAAAAATAGCAGAAGAAAAATCACACCCTGGAGGAAGCACAAACTGGCGTTTAACGCCAGTAAGGAGCATCTGGCTGGCGTTCAACGCCAGAACAGAGCATGAATCTGGGGCTGAACTCCAGAAACAAGCAACATTCTGGCGTTTGAACGCCAGGAATGTGCCTAGAGGAAAAGCTGGCGCTGAACGCCAATAACAAGCATGAAACTGGCGTTCAACGCCAGAAACATGTTACATATGGGCGTTGAACGCCCAGAACTTGCATCACCTCGGCGTTTAAACGCCAGAATGGTATGCAAGGGCATTTTACATGCCTATTTGGTGCAGGGATGGAATTCCTTGACACCTCAGGATCTGTGGACCCCACAGGATCACCTCAGGATCTGTGGACCCCACAGGATCCCCACCTAACATATTCCCACCTTACCTCCTAATCCTATTTTACTCTTCCCAATAAACACTCCTTCCCAAAACCCTTCACCAATCACCTCAATCTCTCTTCCCAATTACCATCTTCACCATTCACATCCATCCACTCTTCCCCATAAACCCCACCTACCTTCCAAATTCAAATTTTCTTTCCCACCCAATCCCACCCTATATGGCCGAAACTTCACTCTCCCCTTTCCCTATATAAACCCCTCCATCCCACTTCATTTTCACACAACACAACCCTCTCTTCTCCCCCTTGGCTGAATACACATTCACCCTTCTCCTCCATATTTTCTTCTTCTTCTTCTCTTCTTTCTTCTCTTGCTCGAGGGCGAGCAATATTCTAAGTTTGGTGTGGTAAAAGCATAAGCTTTTTGTTTTTCCATTACCATCAATGGCACCTAAGGTCAGAGAATCCTCTAGAAAAGGAAAAGGGAAGACAAAAGCTTCCACCTCCGAGTCATGGGAGATGGAAAGATTCATCTCCAAGAGCCATCAAGACCACTTCTATGATGTTGTGGCAAAGAAGAAGGTGATCCCTAAGGTCCCTTTCAAGCTCAAGAAAAATGAGTATCCGGAGATCCGACATGAAATCCGAAGAAGAGGTTGGGAAGTCCTAACCAACCCCATGCAACAAGTCAGAATCTTAATGGTTCAAGAGTTCTATGCCAATGCATGGATCACTAGGAACCATGATCAAAGTATGAACCCGAGTCCAAAGAATTATCTCACAATGGTTCGGGGGAAATACTTAGATTTTAGTCCGGAAAATGTGAGGTTGGCGTTCCACTTGCCCATGATACAAGAAGATGTACGCCCCTACACTAGAAGGGTCAACTTTAATCAAAGGTTAGACCAAGTCTTTATGGACATATGTGTGGAATGAGCTCAATGGAAGAGAGACTCCAAAGGCAAGCCAGTTCAACTAAGAAGACTGGACCTCAAGCCTGTGGCTAGAGGATGGTTGGAGTTCATTCAACGCTCCATCATTCCCACTAGCAACCGATCCGAAGTTACTGTGGATCGGGCCATCATGATTCATAGCATCATGATTGGAGAGGAAGTAGAAGTTCATAAAGTCATCTCCAATGAATTCTACAAAATAGCCGAAAAGCCCTCCACCATGGCAAGGCTACCTTTTCCTCACCTTATTTGCCATCTATGTTACTCAGCTGGAGTTATCATAGAAGGAGATATCTCCATTGAAGAGGATAAGTCCATCACCAAGAAGAGGATGGAGCAAGCAAGAGAAACCCTCCACGGTTCTCAAGAGATGCATGAGGAAGCTCATCATCAAGAAATCCCTGAGATGCCTCAAGGGATGCACTTTCCTCCCAACAACTATTGGAAACAACTCAACACTTCCTTAGAAGATTTGAGCCACAATGTGGAATAATTAAGGATGGAACATCATGAGCACTCCATCATTCTCCATGAAATAAGAGAAGATCAGAGAGCAATGAGGGAGGATCAACAAAGGCAAGGAAGGGACATAGAAGAGCTTAAGGACATTGTTGGTCCTTCAAGAAGAAGACGCCACTAAGGTGAATTCATTCCTTGTTCTTATTTCTTTCTGTTTTTCGGTTTCTATGTTATATTTTGTGTCTCTACTTCATGATCATTAGTATGTAGTAACTATGTCTTAAAGCAATGAATAAAATCCATTAATCCTTCACCTCTCTTAAATGAAATATGTTTTAATTCAAAAGAACAAGAAGTACATGAATTTCGAACTTATCCTTGAATTTAATTTAATTATATTGATGTGGTGACAATACTTTTTGTTTTCTGAATGAATGCTTGAACAGTGCATATTTTTTATTTTGTTGTTTATGAATGTTAAAACTGTTGGCTCTTGAAAGAATGATGAACAAAGAGAAATGTTATTGATGATCCGAAAAATCATGAAATTGATTCTTGAAGCAAGAAAAAGCAGTGAATAGCAAAAGCTTGCAAAAAAAAAATGATGACGAAAAAAAAATATATAGAAAGAAAAAGAAAAAGCAAGCAGAAAAAGCCAATAGCCCTTAAAACCAAAAGGCAAGGGTAAAAAGGATCCAAAGTAGAAAGAGTGTGCTTAAGAGCTCTGGACACCTTTAACTGGGGACTCTAGCAAAGCTGAGTCACAATCTGAAAAGGTTCACCCAGTCATGTGTCTGTGGCATTTATGTATCCGGTGGTAATACTGAAAAACAAAGTGCTTAGGGCCACGGCCAAGACTCATAAGTAGCTGTGTTCAAGAATCAACATGCTTAACTAGGAAAGTCAATAACACTATCCGAAATTCTAAGTTCCTAGAGAAGCCAATCATTCTAAAACTTCAAAGGAAAAAGTGAGATGCCAAAACTGTTCAGAAGCAAAAAGCTACAAGTCCCGCTCATCTAATTAGAATTAATATTCATTGATATTTTGGAATCTATAGTATATTCTCTTCATTTTATCCTATTTGATTTTCAGTTGCTTGGGGACAAGCAACAATTTAAGTTTGGTGTTGTGATGAGCGGATAATTTATACGCTTTTTGGCATTGTTTTTAGGTAGTTTTTAGTAAGTTCAAGCTACTTTTAGGGATGTTTTCATTAGTTTTTATGTTAAATTCACATTTCTGGACTTTACTATGAGTTTGTGTGTTTTTCTGTAATTTCAGGTAATTTTTGGCTGAAATTGAGGGACCTGAGCAAAACTCTGAAAAAGGCTGACAAAAGGACTGCCGATGCTGTTGGAATCTGACCTCCCTGCACTCAAAATGGATTTTCTGGAGCTACAGAACTCTAAATGGCGCGCTCTCAATAGCGTTGAAAAGTAGACATCCAAAGCTTTCCAGCAATATATAATAGTCCATACTTTATTCGGAAATTGACGACGTAACTTGGCGTTGAACGCCAAGTACATGCTGCTGTCTGGAGTTAAACGCCAGAAACACGTCATGATCCGGAGTTGAACGCCCAAAACACGTTATAACTCGGCGTTCAACTCCAAGAAAAGCCTCAGCTCGTGGATAGATCAAGCTCAGCCCAAGCATACACCAAGTGGGCCCCAGAAGTGGATTTATGCATCAATTACTTACTCATGTAAACCCTAGTAGCTAGTCTAGTATAAATAGGATAAGTTACTATTGTATTAGACGTCTTATCTTTTGACAGTTTAATCTTTTGACTGTTGAGTCTTGGATCATTCGGTCTTTTGATCATTCCGGGGGGGCTGGCCATTCGACCATGCCTGAACCTTTCACTTATGTATTTTCAACGGTGGAGTTTCTGCACACCATAGATTAAGGGTGTGGAGCTCTGCTGTACCTCAAGTTTCAATACAATCACTATTACTTTCTATTCAATTCTCTTTTATTCTTATTCCAAGATATACGTTGCACAACACTTTGATGAATATGATGATCCGTGACACTCATCATCATTCTCACCTATGAACGTGCGTGACTGACAACCACTTCCGTTCTACTTTAGGCCGGGCGCATATCTCTTAGATTCCCCAACAGAATCTTCGTGGTATAAGCTAGATAGATGGCGGAATTCATGGGGATCCGGAAAGTCTAACCTTGTCTGTGGTATTCTGAGTAAGATCCCGGGAATCCGGAAAGTCTAACCTTGTCTGTAGTATTCCGAGTAGGATTCCGGTATTGAATGACTGTGACGAGCTTCAAACTCCTGAAGGCTGGGCGTGATGACAAACGCAAAAGAATCAAGGGATTCTACTCCAACCTGATTGAGAACCGACAGATGATTAGCCGTGCTGTGACAGAGCATTTGGACCATTTTCACAGAGAGGATGGGATGTAGCTATCAACAAGGGTGATGCCTCCAGACGATTAGCCGTGCAGTGACAGTGCATATGACCATTTTCCCGAGAGGATTAAAAGTAGCCACTGATAATGGTGATGCCCTACATACAGCTTGCCATGGAAAGGAGTAAGAAGGATTGGATGAAAGCAATAAGAAAGTAGAGATTCGAAAGGATTCTAGCATCTCCACACGCCTATCTGAAATTTCCATTATTGATTTACATAAGTATTTATATCCCTTTTTATTTTCTATTTATTATTAATTTTCGAAACCCATAACCATTTAATCTGTCTAACTGAGATTTACAAGGTGACCATAGCTTGCTTCATACCAACAATCTCTGTGGGATCAACCCTTACTCACGTAAGGTATTACTTGGATGACCCAATACACTTGCTGGTTAAGTTGAACGGAGTTGTGTCCACACATAGCCAAGAGCCATAATAATGATTCCATACAATAACAAAGAGTACTACATTGATGTGATCACAATTTCGTCCACCACGGATCCAGTGAAGCCAAATGGTCCCCACGTTACAAGATGCGGAGTAGTTAGTTAATTCTGATTTAAATTCAAATTTGATTTTAAAATAGGAAAAGATATTATCTTAATTTTAGATATTAGATTTTAAATTAATTAGGATTAGTTATAAAAAGGGGAGACTTCTCTTCTATTGAGGAGGTCCCATTGAAGGGGATTCTATTAGGAAATTCTATACAAATTTACATCTCTCAATCATGAGCAATTAAACCTCCATTGTTAAGGTTAGGAGCTCTGTCTATTGTATGTATTGATTCATTTGCTCTTTCTAATTTAATTTATGTTTTGATTTATATTTCAATAATTATTTTCGTTCTTTATTTTATGAATTTGGGTGGAATGGAAGTATGACCCTCTTTCTATTTGAGTTCTTGTAAAACTTGAAAAAGCTCTTTACTTGAACAACAACTTGAAAACATATTATCCTGAATTTCTAATTGTTTGTATTTAACGGGATACCTAACATATAATCCCTTTATTTTTGGATAATTAGGATTCTTGTGGCATATAAACTGGAATTTGATCATCACCTTCTAATTGGAATTAATTGACCAAGGAATTGGCAGTTAATGAATTTTAGAGGAGACTAGGAAGGTCTAAGGAATTAGGGTCTAGTCACATATAGTTTGCCATGAATTGAATCTTGCATGATTAAAATAGTTAGTAAGAAAAATCAATCCGGAAAATAGATAACTCTGAAGCCTTAACTGTTTTCTCAATATTTTATTCCCAACTTATTTATTTTTCCTTTTGATATTCTGAGTTCGAACTTAAACTTTTTGAATACCTCAAAACCCTTTTCTGCTTGCCTAACTATGCCAATCAATCAATCATTGTTGCTTGATCCATCAATCCTCGTGGGATCGACCCTTACTCACGTAAGGTATTACTTGGTACGACCTGGTGCACTACTTGCCGGTTAGTTTGTGGGTTATAAATTATGCTACACATCCAAGCATTTTTCCATCCAAGTTTTATCCAAGTAGGTCCAACACCAACAAAAACTACTCTCATTAAAAGAGCATCATTGCACGCTTACGTCATCTTCTTCTTCTTTCAAGTTTACGTATACCTCCTCCTCCTCCTCCTTCTTCACGCACGTAGATTCTTCTTCTGCTTCTCCTCCTCCTCCTCCTCCTTCTCTTCTTCTTCTTCTCCTCTTTCATTATCGTCATCACCAACAACACAAACATTATTTTTTTCAATTGAATTGAATTGAATGGACGCAGGTGTTTTGAATCTGAATTGAATTGAATTGATAATCTCTAAATTGTAGGCAGAGGTGTTTCGAATTAGATTTTATATAATGGATTATGTTTCGTTCAGTCAGTACTATACAATTGTTTCACCATGAATACGTGTTCAGTTCATTATGCAAAAAACTATTTGAATTTGATTTTATATAATTAATTATATTTTATTCACTCAGTACTATACAATTATTTCACCATGAGTACGTGTTTGGTTCATTATGTAGAAAGCTGTTCGAATTTAATTTTATATAATGGATTATGTTTCATTCACTCAGTATCATACAATTGTTTCACCATGAGTACTGTGTTCGGTTCATTATGCAGAAAGTTGTTTGAATTTGATTTTATATAATGGATTATGCTTCGTTCACTCAGTACTATACAATTGTTTCACCATGAGTACGTGTTCGAATCATTATGGAGAAAGCTGTTCGAATTTCAATTTATATATTATATCATAATAATGTAACACCTTTACTTTTTAACACCTCATGATCGTACTAAAAGTTCAGGTGTTACTTACCTTTTATCCTTTATTTTCATACTATATTTATTTAACATTGAGCCTTCGTAAATATGAACCCAATTTTTAATTATGAAAGCAAAAAGCCTTTACTTTAAAAATCACATTGTCACATATCATATTCAAGTAATAATAATTACATAAACTTATCCAAAACTTCTTAATATACAAGTCCTGCCCCTCTAAATTCTCAAAATGATAAATAACGAGGGATAAAATAAAATATAAAACTAAATCATAAAACAGAAAAGGAAAACATATATATATGCAAAGCTCCGTAGTTCGAATCGCGGCTTCATGCCAAAGCTTCTTGAACCTGTCACTGGAAAAGAAATTCTGTAGGGGGTGAGAACATCATCCTTGAAAGGATTCTTAGTAGATGGTTTAAGAATTGTTATAAGAAGATACTTATAAAGAGAAGAATTGGTTTCAAGGCGATGATTATCATTCGTCCTATGAATCTTTTAAAAATCAACGGTTAATCATCCAAAACTTTTCAAAGAAACAATATTTATTTTCAAAAAATCCAAAACCTTTCCTTTCTTGTAAGAGAATCTTAATCGGTTTCCTAGAATGTATGAATGACCAACCTGTTCCAAGCATAGGTTCATTAAGTGTATGCTGAACCAGCTTGATTTTTCAAACTTTATGAAACCAATCACAGCTTTCAACCTATCACATAATCAATCAACACAATCATCATCTCATCACCAATAATCTCGAAAGTACCACATCAGAACAAACACAGGCAAAACAGACAAGGAAGGCACATGTATAGATAGCAATTATAGTAAATAGCTCAGTTAGCAGTTAATAACAATATAACAATTAGGCAAACCAAATTAAGTTCAAACCCAAACAAAGCATACAAATGCAAATGATGCGTGCTTGTCATGTGGATAATGAGCTCATCTGTCAGTTATATAGCCAGCCTGACAAGTTCGGTTTGTTAAACCATTAGACTGTTCCCCGACGAGCATCCCATGAGCCTATGCATAGCTTTTGCTTATATATATATATATATATATATATATATATATATATATATATATATATATATATATCAAATTGCTCAATGGGGTACCATTCCTGGGAATTTATAAGTGCCTGGTCACCCTTACGTCGTAGGGTCAATAGAGTATCGAGTCTCAACTTGGAACAAGTGGTGGCAAGCCACTGCATCTAACCAGGGAAACCTGTGTCTTAGATAATTCAAATTTATAAGCCATATTAATAATTTAGTCAACGTTCATCAATATCTAAGTCATTCTCAATATCATCATCATTCGTCAATCTATATCTGATTTTCAAATTTATTTCAAGAAATCATATTTCAAAATCATATTTCAAGAAATCATAATTCGGTAGCATCTTCTCTAAAACTCAGACTCTGCCACCCTTTTCGGGTCCCATCCAGACATCCCTCAAACTCCTTTATATCATCTCTAATACCAATCCAATTTCAATATCTCAAACCATGTTCAATTTTTCCAAAAATCATTTTTGATAAACTAACAATCCCAAATCTAATGTATCAAATCCCTTTCAATAACTCAAACTCATTTCTATTATCAAAACATGTACAATTCTCAAGAAAATAAATTCAGCAACCACCAGTTTATCAAAAAATCAATCCATAATCCAAATTATTCAACCTTATCAAACAATCAATCAATCAACCACACAAATAATTATTATCGACCAAAACAATTCAAACCTTTCTATAAGACTTACGAAATCACAAAAAATATACATTTTGCATTAATATCGATTTATAACAATTCTCAGAAATTAAAATGAGTTTAAGGAAAGCGTCCCTACCTCAATTTTGAAATTTCAGAATTTAAATGCGGCAAATCCACTTATTTCAATTTCACAATAGCAGCGACAACAGCATTAGAATTAGCAGTAGTGATTCCAGTCACCCCAGCAACAACAATTTTTTCAGAGCATCAACCGTCACAGTCCACAGTTGCAGCAACTTAATCCTAAAACATCAACGCCTTAAACTTCTCAATCAACGGATAGCATGACAGTAGCAGTGGAGGTTCAGAAACAAAAATTACTTATATTAATTAAGGAAAAAAGGAAAACAAAGCGTAGCAGTAGTAGCACAGTGACTACAACAACAAGGAAGATGGCCTCCTTCCCCACCTCAGCTCGTGACTCTGGCGGTGGCGAGCTCCACAGACGGCGATGGCAGAGAGAACAGCGGCGGCAGAAACCACTCCACAATGCATTCTCTCTCTCCTTGCGTTGTTTTGTCTCTCTCTCTCTCTCTCCGCATCGGGTCCTGCTTGTGACTCGATAGCAGCTCGCAGCGCTGGTGCAACGACAACGACTCCACGGAGATCCGACGGTGATGGTGATGACGAGGAGCAACGAAGCTAGCGGCACACGACGCGACGGCGGTGGCAACGCTTCTCACTTGCGCGAGCTCCCCCTTCTCCGCGACACACTCTCCTCGTTCCTCCATCATCGACGTCGACGGCGGCACGAAGAACAGCTGTGAGTCCCGCCGGCGCACTCTCCCCCCTTCTCCTCTCTTCTGATTCGCACCCTCTCCTCTTTTTTTCTTTCTGTTGATTTTTTTGCTGCTGCTATGTGTTGTGTTTGTGTGTTTGATTTTGGAAGAAAAGAAAAGGAGTGTGGCGGCTGAAAGGAATGGGAAAGTTAGGTTTAGGGTTTTAGGAAGTATTTAGCAAATTAGGGTTTTATTTGAGGATAATTAATAATATAATTAGGGTATAAAATAGTATTAAAAACTAAGTTTAACCCAATAAAATTATCTTCAAAAAAGGTACTATTTGTTCATCAATATATAAATTATATTCAAATAACTACTAATTAAATAAAAATTAGAAATAATTAAATTTATTTTTTTCTTTATTTTTTTCTTTATTTATAAAATAAAGCTCAACATCTAAATATTCAAAATATGGTACATAAAATCCTCATTATTTTTCAATTACTAGAACTTCAAATTATAATTGAGAAATTACCCGATTTATATGTAAAATATCAGAAAATATAATCTTGATTAAACTTAATAAATCGTAAATAACTTATTATTTAATTTTAAAAATTCGGAATCTTACATCCTACCCCACTTATAAAAAAATTTGTCCTCAAAAATTGATACAAAATAAAAGAGATTTCATATCACTTCACTCTCGAATGCATTTAAAGAAAAAGCAAAAAATTCTCAGTATATATATATATATATATATATATATATATATATATATATATATATATATATATATATATAATTTCAAATACCAGGATTTTCATATGGCATAAAGGTATAAAGAGTATAAGTGATGAGAAACAGAAGTTACAAGATAGGCTGGATATACAAGATGATATGTTTCAAACATGTGATGGTAAGGCAAAGCGGCAAAAGGTTATATAACAGGTTAGGGTTAAAACAGCGTGCTTAACGTTTGCACTCTGATCTCACAACAACTTCAGAGATTCAATTATTCAAACTTCAAAATAACTTATTTCCACCATCCTCAATCGTACTTCATCGAACAACTTATTCGAGGGTTTTCAACCTCGTCAAACACTTCGTAAATCTTAATGGTCTCAAATCTAACCTCAACAAAACTCTTTCACATGAAACAAGGTTCCACAATTCCCTACAACGTTGTATACTTACAAATTTCACCTTTTGCGTTCACCAAACTTGTCCTAAAGGACTAATGTATCGTTTACTAAGTCTAACGGTCGCAAAAGATTCCAAAACTAATCTCGAGTATACTCAGAAGGATAATAGATCATAGAAAAGAAAGAAAAGCGATAAGGATCGTGTTTGTGTGAATTTGAAAGAATTGTTGAAATTACAAGTAGACAAGGATGAACAAGCAAAAAAGAGTGCTGGAAAGAGAATCAACTGATAACTTTAAGGGTAACTCTTGAATCAATGGAATTCGATAGGACTAATAAGATGAAAAATAATGCAGTATTTTGAAATGAATTCAAGCTGATTCAAGTAAATATGAGGTTTATAAATGAAGAATATCCAAAACCAAAGACAAAATTCACAGAACTCAAGAGTATGATTTAAGGATACTCTCGAATACATTGTCTATAAAGAATGAAAAACTTAAGGAAAAATCATTTCATGTTCTGAAAGAGAAAATGAGTAACAAATATTCTTCATAAGATTAATAAAAGCATAAATGTGGCATTATTTCAATATAAATTCAAGTGGAAATAGATTACACAAAGTTTGTAAACGGAAAGATTAATTTGGCTAAGAGCAAAATTATATTTTCTCTTCTTTTTCATGCATGCATGAAAACTGCGATTTTGTTGGAAAGAAACCTGAGATAAAGTTTTGCTTATAAAAGAAAAAAGGATGCATTACAATTGAACGAGTTTAAATCACATATAGAAATTTTTAGAGTATAAGGTAACGGGGTGTAGGCTGAATCAAAAGTGATTTTATTAAAACTTCAATAGGCAGTTATATCGCACCAAAACAAGTTCAAATCACATCAAAGAGAGGCACTGCTCAAGTAAAGAAATGCAATGTCAAGGACAACTTCGCATAATAATAAATCAAAACTTGTTTAAAAAGGTTTAAAACAAAACTCCAATAATATACTTGAAATCACAACCTTATAAGGATGTTCAATAATATTAAGATGTGCTAAGAAGGAAACCAATTCATTTCAAGAAGGAAACTTAAATTAAAGGATTTCAATTAGGATTCATAAAGCATGTCACTCATAGAAACGAAAAGCTTAAGAAGGAACTCAACAACTTAAAAAAAGTTGATTCAAAACTTAAATTTCTTCAAAAGAATTCAAATTTTTTTTAAAATGGTTCAAAACAAAATTCTGAAGGTATACTGATGAGCGGATAATTTGTACGCTTTTTGGCATTGTTTTTAGTATGTTTTTAGTAGTTTGAGTTGAGTTTTTAGTATATTTTTATTAGTTTTTAGTTAAAATTCACTTTTCTGGACTTTACTATGAGTTTGTGTGTTTTTCTGTGATTTCAGGTATTTTCTGGCTGAAATTGAGGGACCTGAGCAAAAATCTGATTCAGAGACTGAAAAGGACTGCAGATGCTGTTGGATTCTGACCTCCCTGCACTCGAAGTGAATTTTCTGGAGCTACAGAAGTCCAATTGGCGCGCTCTCAACGGCGTTGGAAAGTAGACATCCTGGGCTTTCCAGCAATATATGATAGTCCATACTTTTCCCAAGATTTGATGGCCCAAACCGGCGTTCAAAGTCACCTTCAGATTACCCAGCGTTAAACGCCGAAACTGGCACCAAAGTGGGAGTTAAACGCCCAAACTGGCACAAAAGCTGGCGTTTAACTCCAAGAAGAGTCTCTACACGAAAATGCTTCAATGCTCAGCCCAAGCACACACCAAGTGGGCCCGGAAGTGGATTTTTATGTCATTTACTCATCTCTGTACACCCTAGGCTACTAGTTCTCTATATATAGGACCTTTTACTATTGTATTTTTCATCTTGGTTCTTCTGGTTCCCTCTCTGGGGCCGAAACCAATGATCACTCTTGTTCTTATGTATTTTCAACGGTGGAGTTTCTACACACCATAGATTAAGGTGTGGAGCTCTGCTGTACCTCGAGTATTAATGCAATTACTATTGTTCTTCTATTCAATTCTGCTTGTTCTTATTCCAAGATATTCATTTGCACCCAAGAACATGATGAATGTGATGATTATGTGACGCTCATCATCATTCTCACTCATGAACAAGTGACTGACAACCACTTCTGTTCTACAAGCAAACAAGGCTCTAATGTTTATCTCTTGGGTTCTTTAACCGGAATCTTCGTGGTATAGGCAAGAACTGATGGCGGCATTCAAGAGAATCCGGAAGGTCTAACCTTGTCTGTGGTATTCTGAGTAGGATTCAATGATTGAATGACTGTGACGTGCTTCAAACTCCTGAGGGCGGGGCGTTAGTGACAGACGCAAAAGAATCACTGGATTCTATTCCGGCCTGATCGAGAACCGACAGATGGATAGCCGTGCCATGACAGGGTGCGTTGAACATTTCCACTGAGAGGATGGGAGGTAGCCACTGACAACGGTGAAACCCTTGCATAAGCTTGCCATGGAAAGGAGTAAGAAGGATTGGATGAAGACAGTAGGAAAGCAGAGAGACGGAAGGGACCAAGCATCTTCATACGCTTATCTGAAGCTCTCACCAATGATATACATAAGTATCTCTATCTTTATCTTTATGTTTTATTCATATATCATCTATACCCATTTGAGTCTGCCTGACTAAGATTTGCAAGGTGACCATAGCTTGCTTCATACCAACAATCTCTGTGGGATCGACCCTTACTCGCGTAAGGTTTATTACTTGGACGACCCAGTGCACTTGCTGGTTAGTTGTGCAAAGTTATGTTTATGCCATGGTATTGAGCACCAAGTTTTTGGAGCCATTACTAGGGATTATTTGAGTTGTGAAAAGTAGTGATCACAATTTCGCACACCATATACTCGGAATAACCACCTCGCAAGAATCATTTAAGAAGATTACGATGCACTTAAAAGCAAATCAGCCCATGGAAGAAAGATTCTTCAAATCAAGGGAATTCAAACAAGAACTCACTAGGCATGGATTATCAAACGAGTTTTCAATTGGTCCAAAGAAATACAAAACGCACTAAGAAGATAACTCAATCAATTGAAAATTCTCAAGAAAGAACCTTTGACTAAAGAAAGATAAATAAAAGGACAAATGGTGCATTAAATGGAAACGAATTCAAGTTGACTCGGATGAGTATGAGATTCACAAGAAATGAAAAACTAAGACTAATGGTGACATTCAAAAAGTAAGAGAGTAATTAAAAACAGAATCAAATATGACATCCACAGAAATGAAAAGCTTAAGAAAGGAATTGGTCTATTCATAAGAAGCAAGATATGAATCCAACATTTTTTTAAAAGAACAACAATTATATAAACAATGTAGTATGCTAAACCAAATTCAAATTAAAAATAAATTATGTGAAGTTTACCAAACAAAAACCAACTGGAAAGAGATAAAAATCTTTCTTTGAAGAATATCTAAATACATAATCAAATAAGAATATTCATAAAAACTACAATAAAGTCGTTAGAGAATCAAGCTGTAATCTTAAGAAGGAATTTGAATCTAAGAACTTCGGTAGGAACAATCAAGAAGAAGAACGGTACTCTCTTTTGAACCGAATCTAAGCTGGGTCGAAAAGAATACTAAAAATCAATGGTAGCTTTCACAAAGAATGGATAAACTCAAAAAGGAATGAATTCACTTTTTCGAAAGAAATAAAAAAGGTATTGCATAAAAAAAACTCGAATTAAAATTAGATATGCAAAATTTATAAAACAGAATTTAATCAAGCTAGGAGCAAAAATATTTTCTCAAAAATCTTGAAAAATACTTAGATACAAAATCACATAAGAATATGTATAAAAATTGTGATAAGGTTGGTAGAAAATCAAGTTGTAATTAAATGAGAAAGTCTAGGGTGTAATAATTAATTTCATTTTTTTTATAAGTTAGTAAAAGAGTAGGTGTAGCATTACGAACCTACAAGTTTTAAACCATATAAAAAAGTTACCAAATTCATATAAGGAAGTATATGCTAAATTAGAATGTTTAGATGTTCAAGAAATAGTCATGAACAAGAATTTAGGTGAGAGAAAAATCAAACCAGAATTTATTTGAAGATACAAAATAAGAATTACAAGAGGACACTATATGATAGGATACATTATGGCAAAACAGATTCAGACTTCGTCAACGAATTACATCGTTTAAGTAGAGGAACGCAGAACCTAAAGCTGTAATGTCAAGAATCTATAGGATAGCTAGGCGGATGCTCAGAGTAGAATATACATAAGATGCAACACATGGAGCTAAAATATCAAATCATAACTTAAGGAAGAAATTTAAATCAGAAAATTTTGCTAGGAACAATAAGATGATATATTGATCGAAGCGAGTTCCAATTAAATTAGAGTACAAAGTTTACATAGGATAATGCAAAATTGAAAACCATGACATCAAGAATCCAAGGGATGATCAGGAATACAATCTGACAGAGAATAAAACCGCATTTTAAAAAAGCAGTGAAATAAGGAATTTCAAGACTAAGGAAAAGAAAACAAAGGATGCATCGATACGGGACTAACTTCAAAAGTTAATTTCTAACGCTTCCAAAACCCGTTATTTGCATCTCCTAATAATTTTATTTTATCTATGATAACTTGTTAACTTTTCTGTACGCATAAACCTTTATCATTAAGTTGGCCAGACTTAACATCAGAGTTATGCTACGGTAAGCTAACAACATTAATCAATAGATAGTCATGTAGATAATGCTCTAATTCTTGTTATCCAGACAAGACCTACTATATGATAGACACTCAGAGTATGCAACGAAGCATAGTCAGTCCGTTCCCAAGGCTCTAATCAGGATGAACTGCTCTGATATACCATAATACTTTTAACACCTCATGATCGTATTAAAAGTCCAGGTGTTACTTACCTTTAATCCTTTGTTTTCATACTATATTTATTTAACATTGAGCCATCGTAAATATGAACCCAATTTTTAATTATGAAAGCAAAAAGTCTTTACTTTAAAAATCACATAGTCACATATCATATTCAAGTAATAATAATTACATACACTTATCCAAAACTTCTTAATATACAAGTCTTGCCCCTCTAAATTCTCAAAATGACAAATAACGAGGGATAAAATAAAATCTAAAACTAAATCATAAAACAGAAAAGGAAAACACACACACACACACACAGATATATATATATATATATATATATATATATATATATATATATATATATGCAAAGCTCTGTAGTTCGAATCGCGGCTTCGTTCCAAAACTTCTTGAACCTGTCACTGGAAAAGAAATTCTATAGGGGGATGAAAACATCATCCTTGAAAGGGTTCTTAGTAGATGGTTTAAGAATTGGTATAAGAAGATACTTATAAAGAGAAGAATTAGTTTCAAGGCAGTGATTATCATTCGTCCTATGAATCTTTTAAAAATCAATGGTTAATCATTCAAAACTTTTCAAAGAAACAATATTTATTTTTCAGAAAATCCAAAACCTTTTCTTTCTTGTAAGAGAATCATAATCGGTTTCCTAGACTGTATGAATGACCAACCTGTTCCAAGCATATGTTCATTAAGTCTATGCTGAACCAGCTTGATTTTTCATACTTTATGAAACCAATCACAGCTTTCAACCTATCACATAATCAATCAACACAATCATCATCTCACCACCAATAATCTCGAAAGTACCACATCAGAACAAACACAGGCAAAACAGACAAAGAAGGCACAGGTATAGATAGCAATTACAGCAAATAGCTCAGTTAGCAGTTAATAACAATTTAACAATTAGGCAAACCAAATTAAGTTCAAACCTAAACAAAGCATACAAATGCAAATGATGCATGCTTGTCTTATGGATAATGAGCTCATCTGTTAATTATATAGCCAACCCGATAAGTCCGGTTTGTTAAACCTTTGAACTGTCCCCCGACACGCATCCCATGAGCCTATGCATAACTTTTTCTCATATATATATATATATATATATATATATATATATATATATATATCAAATCGCTCAATGGGGTACCATTCTCGGGAATTTATAAGTGCCTGGTCACCCTTACATCGTAGGGTCAACAGAGTATCGAGTCTCAACCTGGAACAAGTAGTGGCAAGCCACTGCATCTACCCAGGGAAACTCGTGTCTTAGATAATTCAAATTTATAAGCCATATGAATAATTCAGTCAACATTCATCAATATCTAAGTCATTCTCAATATCATCATCATTCGCCAATCCATATCTCATTTCCAAATTCATTTCAAGAAATCATATTTCAAAATCATATTTCAAAATCACATTTCAAGAAATCATAATTCGGTAGCACTTTCTCTAAAACTCAGACTCTGCCACCCTTTTTGGGTCCCATCCAGACATCCCTCAAACTCCATTATATCATCTCTAATACCAATCCAATTTCAATATCTTAAACCATGTTCAATTTTTCCAAAAATCATTTTTGATAAACTAACAATCCCAAATCTAATGTATCAAATCCCTTTCAATAACTCAAACTCATTTCCATTATAAAAACATTTACAATTCTCAAGAAAATAAATTCGGCAACCACCAGTTTATCAAAAATCAATCCATAATCCAAATTATTCAACCTTATCAAACAATCAATCAATCAACCACACAAATAATTACAATCGACCAAAACAATCCAAACCTTTCCATAAGACTTGCGAAATCACAAAAAATATACATTTTGCATTAATATCGATTTATAACAATTCTCATAAATTAAAATGAGTTTAAGAAAAGCGCCTATACCTCAATGTTGAAATTTTAGAATTTAACTGCGGCAAATCCACTTATTTCGATTTCACAACAGCAGCGACAACATCGTTAGAACCAGCAGTAGCAATTCCAGTCACCCCAGCAACAATGATTCTTTCAGAGCATCAACCGACATTGTCCATAGTTGTAGCAGCTTAATCCTAAAACATCAACGCCTTAAACTTCTCAATCAACGAATAGCATACAATAGCAGTGGAGGTTTTTAAACAAAAATGACTTATATTAATTAAGAAAAAAAGGAAAACGAAGCGTATAAGTAGTAGCACAGTGACTGCAACAACAACAAGGAAGATGTCCTCCTTCCCCACCTCAGCTCGTGACTCTGGCGGTGGCAAGCTCCACAGACGGCGATGGCGGAGAGAGCAGCGGCGGCAGAAACCACTCCACAATGCCTTCTCTCTCTCCTCGCGTTGTTCTGTCTCTCTCTTCGCATCGGGTCCTGCTTGTGGCTCGATAGTAGCTCGCAGCGCCGGTGCGACGGCAACGGCTCCATGGATGTTTGACGGCGATGGTGATAATGAGGGGCAACGAAGCTGGCGGCACATGACGCGATGGCAGTGGTGACACTCCTCACTCGCGTGAGCTCCCCCTTTTCCGTGACACACTCTCCTCGTTCCTCCATCATCGGCAACGACGGCAACGCGACGAACACCAGTGACTCCCGCCGGCGCACTCTCCCCCCTTCTCCTCTCTTCTGATTCACACCCTCTCCTCTCTTTTCTTTCTTTCTGTTGATTTTTTTGCTATTGCTATGTGTTGTATTTGTGTGTTTGATTTTGGAAGAAAGGGAAATGAGTGTGGCGGCTGAAGGGAATAGAAAAGTTAGGGTTAGGGTTTTCGGAAGTATTTAGCAAATTAGGGTTTCATTTGAGGACAATTAATAATATAATTAGGGTATAAAATAGTATTAAAAACTAAGTTTAATCCAATAAAATTATCTTCAAAGAAAGTACTATTTGCTCATCAATATATAAATTTTATTCAAATAACTACTAATTAAATAAAAATTAGAAATAATTAAATTTATTTTTTTCTTAATTTTTTTTCTTTATTTATAAAATAAAGCTCAACATCTAAATATTCAAAATATAGTACATAAAATCCTCATTATTTTTCAATTACTAGAACTTCAAATTATAATTGAGAAATTATCCGATTTATATGTAAAATATCAGAAAATATAATCTTGATTGAACTTAATAAATCGTAAATAACTTATTATTTAATTTTTAAAAATTCGGGGTCTTACATCCTACCCCACTTATAAAAAATTTTTGTCCTCGAAAATTGATACAAAATAAAAGAGATTTCATATCACTTCACTCTCGAATGCATTTAAAGAAAAAGCAAAAAATTCTCAGTATATATATGGCATAAAGAGTATAAGTGGTGAGAAACAGAAGTTACAAGATAGGCTTGATATACAAGATGATCTGTTTCAAACATGTGATGGTAAGGTAAGGCGGCAAAAGGTTATATAACAGCTTAGGGTTAAAACAGCGTGCTTGACGTTCGCACTCTGATCTCACAACAACTTCAGAGATTCAATTATTCAAACTTTAAAATAACTTATTTCCACCATCCTCAATCGTACTTCATCAAACAACTCATTCGAGGGTTTACAACCTTGTCAAACACTTCGCAAATCTTAATGGTCTCAAATCTAACATCAACAAAACTCTTTCACATGAAACAAGGTTCCACAACTCCCTGCAACGTCGTATACTTACAAATTTCACCTTTTGCGTTCACCAAACTTGATCTAAAGGACTAATGTATCGTTTACTAAGTCTAATGGTCACAAAAGATACCAAAACGAATCTTGAGTATACTCAGAAGGATAATAGACCATAGAAAAGAAAGAAAAGTGACAAGGACCGTGTTCGCGAGAATTTGAAAGAATTGTTGAAATCACAAGTAGACAAGGATGAACAAGTAATAAAGAGTGCTGAAAAGAGAATTAACTGATAACTTTAAGGGTAACTCTTGAATCGAAGGAATTTGATAGGACCAATAAGATGAAAAACAATGCAGTATTTTGAAATGAATTCAAGCTGATTCAAGTAAATATGAGGTTTACAAAAGAAGAATATCCAAAACCAAAGACAAAATTCACAAAACTCAAGAGTATGATTTAAGGATACTCTCGAAAACATTGTTCATAAAGAATGAAAAACTTAAGGAAAAATCATTTCATGTTCTGAAAGAGAAAATGAGTAACAAACATCCTTCAAAAGATTAACAAAAGCGTAAATGTGGCATTATTTCAATATAAATTCAAGTGGAAATAGATTACACAAAGTTTGTAAATGGAAAGATTAATTTGGCTAAGAGCAAAATTGTATTTTCTCTTCTTTTTCAAGCATGCATGAAAACTGCAATTTTGTTGGAAAGAAACCTGAGATAAAGTTTTTGCTCATAAAAGAAAAAAGGATGCATTACAATTGAACAAGTTTAAATCACATATAGAAATTTTTAGAGTATAAGGTAAAGGGGTGTAGGCTGAATCAAAAGCGATTTTATTAAAACTTCGATAGGCGGTTATAGCACACCAAAACAAGTTCAAATCACATCAAAGAGAGGCACTGCTCAAGTAAAGAAATGCAAAGTCAAGGACAACTTCGCATAATAATAAATCAAAACTTGTTTAAAAAGGTTTAAAATAAAACTCCAATAATATACTTGAAATCACAACCTTATAAGGATGTTCAATAATATTAAGATGCGCTAAGAAGAAAACGAATTCATTTCAAGAAAGAAACTTAAATTAAAGGATTTCAATTAGGATTCATAAAGCATGTCACTCATAGAAATGAAAAGCTTAAGAAGGAACTCAACAACTTAAAAAAAGTTGATTCAAAACTTAAATTTCTTCAAAAGAATTCAATTTTTATTCAAAATGGTTCAAAACAAAATTCTGAAGGTATACTCGGAATAACCACCTCGCAAGAATCATTTAAAAAGATTACGATGCACTTAAAAGGAAATCAGCCCATGGAAGAAAGGTTCTTCAAATCAAGGGAATTCAAACAAGAACTCACTAGGCATGGATTATCAAACGAGTTTTCAATTGGTCCAAAGGAATACAAAACGCGCTAAGAAGACAACTCAATCAATAGAAAATTCTCAAGAAAGAACCTTTGACTAAAGAAAGATAAATAAAAGGACAAATGGTGCATTAAATGGAAACGAATTCAAGTTGACTCGGATGAGTATGAGATTCACAAGAAATGGAAAACTAAGACTAATGTTGACATTCAAAAAGTAAGAGAGTAATTAAAAACAGAATAAAATATGACATCCACAGAAATGAAAAACTTAAGAAAGGAATTGGTCTATTCATAAGAAGCAACACATGAATCCAACATTTTTTTTAAAAGAACAACAATTATATAAACAATGTAGTATGCTAAACCAAATTCAAATTAAAAATAAATTAGGTGAAGTTTACCAAACAAAAACCAACTGGAAAGAGATAAAAACCTTTCTTTGAAGAATATCTAAATACATAATCAAATAAGAATATTCGTAAAAACTGCAATAAAGTCGTTAGAGAATCAAGCTGTAATCTTAAGAAGGAATTTGAATCTAAGAACTTCGGTAGGAACAATCAAGAAGAAGAACGGTACACTCTTTTGAACCGAATCTAAGCTGGGTCGAAAAGAATACTAAAAATCAATGGTAGCATTCACAAAGAATGGATAAACTCAAAAAGGAATGAATTCACTTTTTCGAAAGAAATAAAAAAGGTATTGCATAAAAAAAACTCAAATTAAAATTAGATATGCAAAATTTATAAAACAGAATTTAATCAAGCTAGGAGCAAAAATATTTTCTCAAAAATCTTGAAAAATACTTAGATACAAAATCACATAAGAATATGTATAAAAATTGTGATAAGGTTGGTAGGAAATCAAGTTGTAATTAAATGAGAAAGTCTAGGGTGTAATAATTAATTTCATTTTTTTATAAGTTAGTAAAAGAGTAGGTGTAGCATTACGAACCTACAAGTTTTAAACCATATAAAAAAGTTACCAAATTCATATAAGGAAGTATATGCTAAATTAGAAGGTTTAGATGTTCAAGAAATAGTCATGAACAAGAATTTAGGTAAGAGAAAAATCAAACCAGAATTTATTTGAAGATACAAAATAAGAATTACAAGAGGACACTATATGATAGGATACATTACGGCAAAACAGATTCAGACTTCGTCAACGAATTACATCGTTTAAGTAGAGGAACGTAGAACCTAAAGTTGTAATGTCAAGAATCTATAGGATAGCTAGGCGGATGTTTAGAGTAGAATATACATAAGATGCAACACATAGAGCTAAAATATCAAATCATAACTTAAGGAAGAAATTTAAATCAGAAAATTTTGCTAGGAACAATAAGATGATATATTGATCGAAGCGAGTTCCAATTAAATTAGAGTACAAAGTTTACATAGGATAATGCAAAATTGAAAACCATGACTTCAAGAATCCAAGGGATAATCAGGAATACATTCTAATAGAGAATCAAATCGCATTTCAAAAAAGCAGTGAAATAAGGAATTTCAAGACTAAGGAAAAGAAAACAAAGGATGCATCGATACGGGACTAACTTCAAAAGTTAATTTCTAACGCTTCCAAAACCCGTTATTTGCATCCCCTAATAATTCTATTTTATCTATGATAACCTGTTAACTTTTCCGTACGCATAAACCTTTAACATTAAGTTGGCCAGACTTAACATCAGAGTTATGCTACGGTAAGCTAACGACATTAATCAATAGATAGTCATGTACATAAAGCTCTAATTCTTGTTATCCGGACAAGACCTACTACATGATAGACACTCAGAGTATGCAACGAAGCATAGTCAGTCTGTTCCCAAGGCTCTAATCAGGATGAACTGCTCTGATACCATAATACTTTTAATACCTCATGATCGTACTAAAAGTTTAGGTGTTACTTACCTTTAATCCTTTATTTTGATACTATATTTGTTTAATATTGAGCCTTCGTAAATATGAACCCAATTTTTAGTTGTGAAAGCAAAAAGCCTTTACTTTAAAAATCGCACAGTCACATTGTTAGAATATCTGTTAGAATATTCTAATTAAAGAACAAATCATTGGGTATAAGAGAAAATCAAGGAAAATCAAATGTAATCAATTAGGATTATTTCTATATTTAGTTTCCTAATTACTCTATATTAAGAGAGCTATTGTAACCAAATAAAAAAATAACCAAAAAAAGACTTTTCTGATCCTACTCTCTCTATTCCTCTGTTGTTTTACTTATCCTAATCCTCAATACCATCGCAAGATGGTATCAGAGCAGTGTTAGATCCTGGGCACTCAGTAAAAACAACAACATTGTTCCAATATCCCTTCAAACACCCAAAAATGTCATCCACAGATGACGAAACTAGCAACAACAGAAATCAGAGTAATTCCTCGACCATCACTGATGAGCTAACCTTGCAAATTGCAAATATGCTTCGTAATGGTCTAGGAATTCAGCAAACACAGGCCAATCTTGACAATCTGTCAATTGGTTTCAAATTAAATGGAGACAATTATCCATTATGGGCAACCCTTATGAAGAAAGCTATTGGTGGTAGAGGAAAAAAAAGTCACTTGACAGGTGTTCCTCCGGCACCAGAGGAGACAGAACCCGCATATGAATAATGGGAACAGGCAGACCAAGCAGTCTTTACTTGGATTATTCAGAATATCGAGACAAATTTAATGAACAATGTCTCTCAGTTTCCTACCGCAAAGGCTCTATGGGAAGGATTGGCTACCACCTATGGAAGCGGGACAGATCCGATGCAAATCTATGATTTACATCGAAAAGCAAACACACAGAAGCAGGGACAAGACACCCTAGAGGATTTCTGGAACAAATTACAAGCCATTTGGATGGCCATTGACAGGAGGCAACCTAACCCTATGCAGTGCACTACAGATATTGCAATTTTCAACAAAATTAAACAAGAGCAGAGACTATATCAGTTCCTAACAGGGATTGATGAGAAATTTGAAGCTATTAGAAGGGACCTTTTGATGCAAGAAAAGACCCCTTCAGTAGAGTCCGCCTACGCTGCCGTCCGGAGGGAGGCGGCCCGACTTCAGATCCTGAAGCCTACCACCAGCAGCGAAGGGAGCACATCATTAGGGGAGGTTGGAATCGGTTTAGTCGCGAGGAACAAACAGGGACAGGGACCGAGATGGAATCGCTCAGAAACAGCCGGCCGGCGTTCATCACAACGAGAGAAGGAAGATAAAAGTCACCTCCTTTGTACTCATTGCGGGATGAGGAAGCACACCAAGGAGACCTGTTTCAAAATCGTAGGCTACCCCGAGTGGTGGGAAGATCCCAAGCCAAAAAACCACAAGGCCGCCACTGCCGTGGGCAACCCACAGGCCGCCAGCAACAGCGGTGGTGACGCTGGAAAAGATAAAGAGACAGAGTCACAAGCAATCCATGGGAGAGCTGCAGTCGCTCATGGAGGTAAGAGCAGAGGGGAAACCGCGCATGGAGAAGAAGAGAGCTCTGAAGAGAATGAGAACCCTAATGGGCTGTTTGGGCCAGATGACCCTAGTAAGTGGGTTGGTCCAAATAAAAGGGGCGATGAGTCCGTAGCCCAAACCCCTTTCATGGCCCAAATCTCTTCAAAAATTACAGGGCTCAGTTCTGTGAAGGCAGCCCAGTCAGAAAAAAATTCTGGCCCAAAAAAGGCTGATGAATGGATTTTTGATTGTGGAGCCACTGATACTATGACTCATGATCCTCATGATTTTGACAATCTTTCTACTCCTGTTAAGGCCCATATTGAGACAGCCAGTGGGGAATTAATTGCAGTTCAAGGAGGAGGATCAATTATGTTTTCAAAAAATTAAAATTAAAAAATTGTCTTTATGTCCCTGCACTATCCTCAAAATTACTCTCTGTTAGTCAAGTGACAAAGGAACTAAATTGTGTGGTTCTCATGTTCTCTACCTTTTGCCTTTTGCAGGACATTCATACGAAGGAGATCATTGGGCGTGGTACTGAACGTGGAGGTCTTTACTACGTTGATGAGGTTGCTCACAAGGGACATGCCATGCTTGCTCACGGAACGGCTACAAGGCAACTCTGGTTATGGCATAGACGCCTGGGACACCCCTCATTTGGGTACCTTAAGATTTTATTTCCTAGTCTTTTTTCGAGTAACACTGAACCCATTAAATGTGAGACTTGTATTCGGGCAAAGAATCATAGAGCTACTTACTCCCCGAGTAACACTAGAGTTAGTTCTGCTTTTTCATTAGTACATTCTGATGTATGGGGCCCAGCACCTAATTCCCATAACAATCAACTTCAGTATTTTGTATTATTTGTGGATGATTTCTCTCGAATGACATGGGTATATTTTCTAAAAAACAAATCTGAAGTGCCTGATAAATTCTATGCTTTCTATCAAATGATTCACACTCAATTTGATAAAAAAATTCAAGTGCTTCGATCAGATAATGGAGGGGAGTTTGTGAACAGATCCATGCAAGATTTCTTTAGGGAAAATGGTTTAATTCATCAAACATCGTGCCCAAATACACCCCAACAGAATGGTGTGGCAGAACGAAAAAATCGTAAGCTACTAGAGATGACTCGGGCCATGATGTTTGATGCACAGGTTCCAACACGTTTCTGGCCTGAAGCTGTTGCTACCTCGACGTATCTTCTGAACAGGTTGCCCTCCCAGATCCTCCACCACAGAACACCCTTGCAGGTTTTGGCCACTCAGACAGTACTTCCTCCTGTCCAAACATTACCTCCAAGAGTTTTTGGGTGCTCTGTGTTTGTCCATATCCCTAAAGCTACCAGAACCAAGTTTGATCCATGTGCTGAGAAATGTGTCTTCATGGGGTATGATACATACCAAAAGGGGTATCGTTGTTACAATCCTATCACTCGTCGTGTACATGTGACTATGGATTGTGATTTTCTTGAATCAGAATATTTCTTCAGCGACCAACTTGTTGTTCAGGGGGAGAATGTAAAACCCGGTTAATTAACGGCTAATTAACCCATAAATGAGAATTTATTCTAGAAAGCCTAAAATGTGATTTTTATAGCTAAATGTGATGGAGGAGATTGAGACGAGAATTTTGGTACCAATTTTATAGAATTCGGACCAAGATTGGACCGAACAGGCCTAACCGGGCCAACCGGACCCAAAGTGGGCCCTTGGCCCAACATAACTTAACCAAAACCCTAGTTTTCAGCACTGTCTCTCCTCATTTGTTACACACACAAGCTGAAATTAGAGAGAAAGGGAGGAAGAACACTCTCTCAAGTTCTCTCCCTTGGTTGATCTTCAAACCATCATAACTTTTGATCTAGAGCTCCGATTGCCGCCCTGTTTGCGGCCACGCGTTCACCGCGGAGAGCTCTACAAAACCCATATAATCAATCTTGAGGTAAGCCACGTGTTGCTGTTCGAAATCTCAGCCCTTATTTTCGAGTTTCATGGGTGAAATGTTGAGATTTTGGGTTCTTTGATGTTATAGGACCAAACTCTCTTGAAGGAGAAGGTTAATCTTGTCTCCTTGGACCTTGGGTGTGGTAAGATTCTCAACCCAAGTGTATTTTGTTGTTTTATGATGCTTGGGTTTTGAGATGTTGTGTATGGGTATGATGGTTGTGGCTTAGGTTGTGTATGTGTGGATATTGGAGCTTGATTGGTGATTTTGAAAAGCTTGGAAAGGGTTTGGTGGTGAAAAATCTGTTCTTGGAGGTATTGAGGCCTTGAGAGCTTGTGGATATTTGGTTTGGAAGTGCTCCGGTGGAGCTTGGGAAAATCGGCTAAGGTATGGTTTCGGTTTCCCGTATCTAATATGTAATGTGGTAGGAAATACTTAGGCTAGAGGCCCTAAGATAGGCATTGAATTGTTGATGTTGTTGAATGATTGAGATATATGATGTGGTCATATATGTGATGATGATTATTGATGCCTTGGTGGTATGAGGTATGAGAAATATGCATGTTGTGATATATGCTTGATGAATGGTTATGGTTGAATTGTGGGTTGAACCATGTTGATGGTGAATATGATGTTGATTGTGTGCAATAATAATTTATTGGAATTGGTGTTGTTGAGAATTGGCATGAGGAATAGTATATGATATGTCAATATGTTTGAGTTTGAGCCACTTGGGTGAAGTGGGCTAAAATGATGAGATAGTGATTTTGTATATTGTGGTAATGTGTCAATGTGTGAGTTGAGGAGGCTTGATGTTGAATTTGATACATTTTGATTGATTTCAAAGAAAAGGGATGAAATTGGCATGTTTTGATTGATTTTGAAAAGAGTTGAAAATGGTTTGTTTTGAAAATGGCATATTGTGATTTTGTATGAAAATATGGTTTTTGGGCATACTTTGACGAGACATAACTTGGACTACGGATCCCCGTTTTGTACCAAATCTGTTTAGAAATGAAATTGGATCCGGGATGTCCATACCGTTCGAAGAACGGGTGAAAAACGATTTAAAATGAGGAAGTTATGTCCGTTGGAAGATTGGGGTTTAAATCTGTGAAATTCTGCAGCTTTTAACTTAGAAAATTTTTAGCAGAATGACCCCTTGCGCGTGGGCGCACCTGGCGTGCACGCGCCGATCTTCCGAGAAGTGCCATCCACGCGTACGCGTGATGTGCGCGGGCGCGCCGATTGTGCTGCACCCAATGCCCAGCCATTTTCCAGAGAGTTATGCCAGAACTGTGCCAGTGTTGTGCCTGGGGCACGAGAACACCCGCGCGTACGCGTGGTTGACGCGTGCGCGTCGATTGGCAAATTTGTAATCCACGCGTTAGCGTGCATGACGCTTGCGCGTCGATGAGTTTTTGAGGCCATCCACGCGTGCGCGTACGCGTGGCCCTGTTTTCATCCCAAAGTTGATTTTTGAGTTTTAAAAGCCAAATCTCATACTTCTAAGCCTCCGATCTCACCATTTATGTCTTAAATCATTATGACATGCCTAGCTATTAGAAAGGGGCTAGTGAATGAGGTAACTTGCGAGTGAAGCAAGGGAAAAATGAATGATCAATGAGGATCAAGATGATTATGTGAGATGCGGAGGATGGTGGTGGAAGTGCTTGTTATGCCATGGGCCGAAAGGCTGTAATTGTTAATGAAATGGCTGGTTATGGATTTAACCGTGAGCCGGAATAGCTGTGTATGCTATGAATATTGGCTGGTTATGGATTTAACCGTGAGCCGGAATAGCTGTGTATGCTATGATTATTGGCTGGTTCTGGACTGAACCATGAGCCGGATGGCTGATATGGATGTTGATCCATGGATGAGGATTCATGCATGTTTATGCTGAATTATTGATAATTGTGATTTGCACTTCCACTATCTGAGATACGAGTTTCCCTGGGTAGTAGCAGTGGCTAGCCACAACGTGCTCCAGGTTGAGACTTGATACTCTGGTGACCCTATGTCGTAAGTGTGGCCGGACACTGTGAAAGACCCGGATGAGCTCGCCCCCGAAATATTCACCGGTGAGGGTCATGGATATGGATCATGTTTATGATCAAGTTTATAACGAGTATAACTCGAGTTGGGGATGCGCGACAGAGGGACAGTCCAATGGTTAGCGACCAGGACCTGTCGGGTTGGCTCTATAACCGACAAGATGATATCATCGGCCACTAGGGACAGGCATTCATCATATGCATACTATGTGAATTGTTTGAGATTGCCTATTTGACTGCATATTACTTGCTAATTGTCTAAATGTCTTAACTGCTCCTATTTGTATATTCTTTGTCTGATATAACTGTGTTTGCTATAATATACTCCTGCTGGTGGTTGGGAGGTTTGAAGGAATTGGAAAGGGAAGTATTAGTTAGACTGAAGAATCTTTAGTCAGATGCCCTTATATGGTTTAGCTTGTTTATAAGCTTTGATATTATCTGGAGGAAGTTCTAGGATTGCCTTTAGCTTTCCTCTATTATTATGTATTATATATGTGGAAGCTGTTACCATGCTGGGGACCTCTGGTTCTCACCCATGCGGATTTTGTGGTTTTCAGATGCAGGACGTGAGGTTTCCCGCTGAGGCATGCTGGAGACTTCTAGATTTGCGAAGATTCCTTGTTCTTGGGGACTATGTTTTGGTTTATATGTTTTGCTTAGCTACTTTTATCTCCATTAAATAATACAAACTGTGATGACTCCTCTTATGGGAGATTTTGGAGAATAGGTTTTATGTATTTGTGTCCCTTTGGGTTTCCTTTGGGGTTTTCCTTATTTTATCATATGTATATATTGCTATGCTCAGACCGGTTATCTTCGCAGCCGGATCTGGAGTCTTGATATTCCTGTTTTTGACACTCCTTTGTTTATATATAATCTCGCGTTGGTTATCCTTGTTCGTTACGTTATCGATCGGAGTGTTGCGCCTTTGAGTTGCGGTTTTTGTTTACCCCCTTTTTCTACAAAGGCTCCTAGTTATAATTAATCATTCATACTACTATACGTACTAAATTTTTATTTTTAGAGGTCGTAATACCTTGCCATCTCTGAATTATGACTTAAGCATAAGGCTCTGTATGGTAGGGTGTTACAGAGAAAACCAGTGAACCACCAAGTTGGTTAGTTAATCTTAGTTGCCACGAAACTGTTCCAAAAGAGCAAGTAGATGGCGCCACCGAGCATGCCTTTGACAATGTGGAAGAAACTAACACAACCAATGAGCCTCCTTCTGAGAATGTTCAACAAAAGGTAAGTGACCTTCAATCTATTGAGTTATCTCCTGTTATGAATGAAGTCACTAACAATGACAGATTAGCTTCAAGACTTGAGGAACCAGAATCAGAGCCATTCACACTTCCTCCAAGAAGGAACAGAGGAGTACCTCCTGACAGATATTCCCCAGGACTTGTCTCTCGCAGTTCAAAGTATCCTATTAGGACAACCAGAGAAGGAGTGGCAGACGTTGCAAAAGCTTTTTTTACCTCCCTTCTAGCTGAAGATATTCCCAGAACAGTTCACGAAGCCAGTAAGAAGGGCGAGTGGCGAGAAGCTATGAAAGCAGAAATGGAGGCTCTAGAGAAAAATGGAACTTGGGAAAAGTGCATCTTGCCAGCAGAAAAGAAGCCGGTTGGGTGTCGGTGGGTTTTCACTATTAAACACAAAGCAGATGGTACCATTGAGAGGTATAAAGCAAGGTTAGTAGCCAAAGGCTATACACAAACGTATGGCATTGACTACTCAGAAACCTTCTCACCAGTTGCAAAGATTGACACCATCAGAGTCCTTTTTTCAATAGCAGCAAATGAAGATTGGCCTCTCCATCAGTTTGACGTCAAGAATGCCTTTCTCCATGGGGAATTGAAAGAAGAAGTGTACATGGAAGCTCCTCCAGGATTCTCTGAAAAATTCCAGAAAAATAAAGTTTGCAAATTAAAAAAGGCTCTCTATGGACTCAAACAATCCCCACGTGCCTGGTTCAGAAGATTTACAGTGGCTATGAAAAGGTACGGGTACAAACAAAGTAACTCTGACCATACTTTATTTTTGAAAAAAAGGGAAAATATGATCACATGCTTAATCATATATGTGGATGACATGATCATAACTGGGAGCGATATAGAAGAAATTGCAAGATTGAGAAGTAATCTATTCAAAGAATTTGAAATGAAGGATTTAGGAGGATTAAAGTACTTCTTGGGAATAGAGGTTCTACGCTCCAACAAAGGAATCTTTATTTCCCAAAGAAAGTATATTATGGATCTTCTTGCAGAAACAGGAATGGTCGATTGTAAGCCTGCAGATACTCCTATGCAGGTTAACCATGGGCTAAAGTTTGAGGAGGGTGCCAATCTGGCAGATAAAGAAAGGTACCAATGACTAGTTGGGAAATTGATTTATCTGTCACACACTCGGCCAGATATAGCATATGCAGTGGGAGTAATAAGCCAATTTATGCATCAACCTCAAGAAGATCATATGGAAGCTGCCATGAGGGTTATCCGATACCTGAAAGGGACACCAGGAAGTGGGATCATGTTCCAAAAGAATGGGCACTTAAACATTGAAGCATACACTGATGCTGACTGGGCTGGTAATCCAAATGATAGGAGATCCACATCAGGCTATTTTACTCTTGTGGGAGGTAACCTAGTGACATGGAGGAGTAAGAAACAGAAGGTGGTTGCCCTTTCAAGCGCAGAAGCTGAATTCCGGGGAATTGCCAAAGGGATAACTGAAATTTTGTGGATCAAAAAATTGATAACTGAAATTGGTTTTCTTCCAATACTACCAAGTCAATTAAGGTGTGATAATAAGGCAGCAATCAGTATCTCGGAGAATCCTGTACAACATGACAGAACCAAGCATGTTGAGGTGGACAGACACTTCATCAAGGAAAAGATTGAGGATGGTAGTATTGAGCTTCCATTTGTAAGGTCAGAAGATCAATGGGCAGACATTCTTACCAAAGCTGTCACAGCCAAAGCTTTTACTCGTGTTCTTAGCAAGCTCAGCATTGGTGATCCCACTGCTCAACTTGAGGGGGAGTGTTAGAATATCTGTTAGAATATTCTAATTAAAGAACAAATCATTGGGTATAAGAGAAAATCAAGGAAAATCAAATGTAATCAATTAGGATTATTTCTATATTTAGTTTCCTAATTACTCTATATTAAGAGAGCTATTGTAACCAAATAAAAAAATAACCAAAAAAAGACTTTTCTGATCCTACTCTCTCTATTCCTCTGTTGTTTTACTTATCCTAATCCTCAATACCATCGCAAGACACATATCATATTCAAGTAATAATAATTACATAAACTTATCCAAAACTTCTTAATATACAAGTCATGCCCCTCTAAATTCTCAAAATGACAAATAAGGAAGGGTAAAATAAAATCTAAAACTAAATCATAAAACAGAAAAGGAAAACATATATATATATATATATATATATATATATATATATATATATATATATATATATATATATAAAAGAAATTCTGTAGGGTGGTGAGAACATCATCCTCGAAAGGGTTCTCAGTAGGGGGTTTAAGAATTGTTATAAGAAGATACCTATAAAAAGAAGAATTGGTTTCAAGGCAGTGATTATCATTGGTCCTATGAATCTTTTAAAAATCAACGGCTAATCATCCAAAACTTTTCAAAGAAACAATATTTATTTTTTAGAAATCCAAAACCTTTCCTTTCTTGTAAGAGAATCTTAATCGGTTTCCTAGACTATATGAATGATCAACCTGTTCCAAGCATAGGTTTATTAAGTCTATGCTGAACCAGCTTGATTTTTCATACTTTACTAATAACTCAATCAGAAACCGATCATAGCTTTCAACCTATCACATAATCAATTAACACAATCATCATCTCATCACCAAAAATCTCGAAAGTACTACATCAGAACAAACACAGGCAAAACAGACAAGGAAGGTATAGGTATAGATAGCAATTACAGCAAATAGCTCAGTTAGAAGTTAATAACAGTTTAACAATTAGGCAAACCAACTTAAGTTCAAACCCAAACAAAGCATACAAATGCGAATGATGCATGCCTGTCCTATGGCTAATGAGCTCATTTGTCGGTTATACAGCCAACCCGACAAGTCCGGTTTGCTAAACCTTTGGACTGTACCCCAACGCGCATCCCCATGAGTCTATGCATAGCTTCTTCTCATATATATATATATATATCAAATTGCTCAATGGGGGTACCATTCTCGGGAATTTATGAGTGCCCGGTCACCCTTACGTCGTAGGGTCAACAGAGTATCGAGTCTCAACCTGGAACAAGTGGTGGCAAGGCACTGCATCTATCTAGGGAAACTCGTGTCTCAGATAATTCAAATTTATAAGCCATATGAATAATTCAGTCAACGTTCATCAATATCTAAGTCATTCTCAATATCATCATCATTCGTCAATCCATATCTCATTTTCAAATTCGTTTCAAGAAATCATATTTTAAAATCAATCCTCATCATTCTTCTTTCCATTCCATTCATCAATAGTTCCAATTCAAAACATAATTCATTCTTTTCTAAATGAATCAAACTTAAAATATACTCATTTTCTTAATAACTCAAAATCAAACCATATAACCTTCGAATTCAAATATTTTTAAATAATCGTCTAAACAAAATCTCTAATTTTTATAAAATTTTGGCAGCATCTCCTCTAACACTCGGACTCTGCCACCCTTTTCGGGCCCCATCCAGACATCCCTCAAACTCCTTTATATCATCTCTAATACCAAACCAATTTCAATATCTCAAACCATGTTCAATATTTCCAAAAATCATTTTTGATAAACTAACAATCCCAAATCCAATGTATCAAATCCCTTTCAATAACTCAAACTCATTTCCATTATCAAAACATTTACAATTCTCAAGAAAATAAATTCGGCAACCACCAGTTTATCAAAAATCAATCCATAATCCAAATTATTCAACCTTATCAAACAATCAATCAATCAACCACACAAATAATTACAATCGACTAAAACAATTCAAACCTTTCCATAAGACTTACGAAATCACAAAAAATATACATTTTGCATTAATATCGATTTATAACAATTCTCAAAAATTAAAATGAGTTTAAGGAAAGCGCACCTATTTCAATATTGAAATTTCAGAATTTAAATGTGGCAAATCCACTTATTTTGATTTCACAACAGCAGCGACAACAGCGTTAGAATCAGCAGTAGCGATTTCAGTCACCCCAGCAACAACGATTCTTTCAGAGCATCAACCGTCACAGTCCACAGTTGCAACACCTTAATCCTAAAACATCAACCCCTTAAACTTCTCAATCAACGGATAGCATGACAGTAGCAGTGGAGGTTCATAAACAAAAAATGACTTATAGTAATTAAGGAAAACAAGAAACAAAGCATAGCAGTAGTAGCACGATGACTGCAACAATAGGAAAAATGGCCTCCTTCCCCACCTCAGCTCGTGACTCCGGCGACGGCGAACTCCACAGACGACGATGGCGGAGAGAGCAACGGCGGTAGAAACCACCCCGCAACGCCTTCTCTCTTTCCTCGCATTGTTCTGTCTCTCTCTATTCGCATCGGGTCCTGCTTGTGGCTCGATAGCAGCTCACAGCACCGGTGCGAAGGCAACGACTCCACGGAGGTTCGACGGCGATGGTGATGACGAGGTGCAACGAAGCTAGCGGCACACGACGTGACGGCGGTGGCGACGCTCCTCACTCACACGAGCTCCCCCTTCTCTGCGACACACTCTCCTCGTTCCTCCATCATCGGCGACGATGGCGGCGCGACGAGCTGCAGTGACTCCGCTGGCGCACTCTCCCCCCTTCTCCTCTCTTTTGATTCGCACCCTCTCCTCTCTTTTCTTTCTTTCTGTTAACTCTTTTGCTGCTGCTATGTGTTGTGTTTGTGATGAGAGAACTTTTGCGTGGTCTAGAAATTTGCGGATAAATCCTCGTTGCAAGTATAGTTTCTAAACCTTCAAAAGTCCTTTCATACAAACGTTTTGGTTGTCACAAGTAACAAACCCCTTTAAAAATTGATAACCGAGTATTTAAACCTCGGGTCGTCTTCTCAAGGAATTGCAGGGAGGTATGTTCTTATTATTGGCTATGAAAAAGGTAAAATTGGGGTTTTGGAAGTAAGGGGGCAGTATTTCACACAAAAAATAATAAGAAAAATAAATAAATAACTATAAAATAAACTCTTGGCAAGGTATAAGAACTGGAGGTCCTATCCTAGTTATCCTTATCAATTGTGATGAGAATTGGATTTTTCTCCCACTTTGTTAACCTTTAATTATGAAGGTAAGTTAAGTGGATGAATTAATTCCAATTTTCAATCAACAATGAGTTTGATAACTCAAGAGTCACCAATTAATCAACCAAAGCCAAAAGGGAAGAAAATCTACTCGAATGAAAATAATTTGGATAAGCACCAATAACATAAATTAAAGAAAGCAATCAGAAATCTGAAATACCACAATTAGCACTAGTAAAGATATCAAAAGTAACATGGGCAGTTGTAGCTAAATAAAGAAGTTAATGTTAAACATAGGAATCCATAAACTAAATTGAGGAAATAAATAAAAGGAACATTGAAAATAAATAAATACAAAGAACATTGAACCTGGGATTGAGAGTTACTCCTAAAACTAAGAGAAATCCTAAATCCTAAGAGAGAGAGGAGAGAACCCCTCTCAAAACTAATCTAAATCATGAGAAGTGAATTATGAAAGCATCATTATGAATGGATGCATTCCCCGACTTTATAGCCTCTGGTCTATGCCTTCTGGACTTGGATTTGGGCTAAAAAGGGTCTCAGAACTCATTATGAGCGTTTTCTGCAATTTCTGGTGCGTGGCCTCTATCACGCGTCCGCGTGGGTCACGCGGTCGCGTCATTCGGAGCTTTTCCTTGCCACGCGGTCGCGTCAGTTGTGCGACCGCGTCATATACGTTCTGCTTAAGGCACGCGGTCGCGTCAGTCATGCGGCCGCGTCGCTACTGATTCGTGCTTGGCACGCGATCGCGTCGTCCATGCGATCACGTGGATACCAGTTTCCTTAAAGCTCCGTTTTGCTTTCTCCTTTCCTTTTAGTATGTTTCCTTTTTCATCCTTTAAGTCATTTTGCCTTAGAAAATCTGAAACTACTCAACACACTAATCACGGCATCGAATGGAAATAAAGGTAATTAAAATAATTAATTTTCAAAGCTTAGGAAACATGTTTTTCACAATATGACATAATAAGGAAGGGAAAGTAAAACCATGCAATTAATGTGAATAAGTAGGTGAAGGATTATATAAATCACTCAATTTAAGCACAAAAGAACTCATGAAATATGGGTTTATCAACCTCCCCACACTTAAACACTAGCATGTCCTCATGCTAAGCTCAAGAGAAACTATAAAGGAATGAAGAGGAATGGTGGGATGCATGAGATGCAACCTATGAATGTAATTAAATAAAAAATGTTTCTACTTACTTGGTTAAAAGCAAATAAATCCCCAAGAATAAATATGAACTGAATTTCACTAATTCAAATCATAAAAATGAAGTACAAATAGACTTGTAGAAGAAAATAGCTTATGAAAGCAGGGAACAAGGAATTGAGCATCGAACCCTCACTTAGTAGTGTATATCACTCTTAATCACTTAAGTATTTTAGGTTCGATTCTCTCAATTCTCTACTAACCTTGCTTTCTAAGGCTTGCTCTTCATCTAACAATCAACAAAAATTTAATGCACCAATACACAAATCAAGAGGTCTTTTAAGGGTTGTAATGGGGTTAGGGTCAAGGTAGGATTGTATTTGGCCAAGTGGACTAAAATCTGAATTCTTAATTAACTTAAACTTTCCCACCTAACTTAAATAATCCATGTAATCACAATACAACATCTAACCATCCATTAACTATGTTTTCCACATATTCATGCATTCTAATTTCAAGTACAACTCATATGCATTGCTTTCACCACTTACTTTGGGGCATTTTGTCCCCTTTTTATTATTTGCTCTTTTTTTTCTTTTTCTTTTTCTCTCTCTCTTTTTTTCAATGCATATAATTAATTTATTGAATGCATGAACATGTCCTAAACATTTCTTTCACATTTTCATAAAGATACATAACATACTCAATTCTTAAACCAAATGTTTCCAAACCCACTTTTCCCCACACTTAATTCGTGAGCACTCTCACTAGTCTAAGCTAACCAAGGATTCAAATCAAGGACATTATTGTTTTCTGCTTAGAGTTAATGATGTGCTAAAATAAAGATCAAAGGGGTATATAATAGGCTCAACATTGGTTTGCAAGGGATAAGGAAAGGTAAGGCCATATGGGTATGTAAGATCAGTGAAATAAAGGCCTCAATCATATAAGTGCATACATACATCAAATTATGGAAATATAGAATTAAGCAAGACAAAGATCACAATTTTAGAGAGAAAAATACACACTAAAACAAAATTTTTGGTTGATAAAATGCAACCAATTCAAATAGGCTCAAAAATCTCACAGGTTTTGTGTGTTCGGGTTCTAAACTATGTTCCAGTATAATATCTCTTCAAACAAGTGTAACATTAAATTTTATTCAAATTAGTGAAATTTTCTAAAAGGTTTCTTGAAAAAGAAAATATTACTTTAACCAAGTGGTAAAATATGCACAAAAAGAAACAAGCATGCAAATGCAACAATGAAAAAAAAATTGGTGTTGAGAAGGGGCTAACTAACCCGTGGAGATCGGTATTGACCTCCCCACACTTAAAGATTGCACCGTCCTCGGTGCATGCTGAGAAGTACAGGTGGGCGGGTGTTGTGATTCCTCAGCTGTTGCTCGTTGTAGAAGCTTTCTCCTTACCCGTTCTGGTGGCCAGCCTGAAAAAGGGAGAAGAGAAAGGGGTATGAAGTCAAAGGTGTAGAGCAAAGAGGAGGGCGGTACGAGTGAATAGCATGCCAAGTAAGGAAAATAGTGAATGAAAGACATGGTCGCGATTCCATGTGATCAGTTCATCAATGGAAATATAGCAAGGCATGGGGAGTATTGGATGCAAGATGTTTATTAGCATGCCGGCAAGGGCATGAGTAGCATAGATCAAGCATCAAAAGCTTTTAATGTATTGTTAGTCGTGAGAAACTAACAATAACATTTGTATTAACAATTATATTTAATTAATAAAATAGTAAAGGGAATTTGTGAAAAGCAGGCATTTATAGTAGTAGATTAAAAGAAATCTTAAAAATAGTGCACAATGCCATACGGGCGTTTTCACAAACACATAGCATGCACAGGAAATAATCTATTTGAAAGTATTAAATTGAACATCAAGCAACCCTTTAAAAATTAATATAATTGTCAAACAATTCCCTTAATAATCCACAAGCAAAATATGGTAAATAATTACCCAAATAAATTTCTAACACCAATAAAAATAATGCAATGAATGAAAGTATGCAAATGAATTAAAATAAAATAAAAAGAAAAATAAGAAGAATTAGAAGGGGGAGAAGGGAAGAAGAAGTAAGGAAGAAAGGAGGGAGGGAAAAATTAGGATTGGGGAAGAAGAGATAAGATATTTGGCAAATTGGGATATGTTGTGCGGCGCAGGCGACGCGGACGCGTAGGGCACGCGTTCGCGTGATTGCGCTTTAAGTAAGGGGACGCGGTCGCGTCGGTCACGCGGTCGCGTGACCCATGTGATGCTTCTGGCGCGAGTGCAGCCTCGCGCCTGCACAACTCTCTGTTCAAATTAATTTATTTGCCAAAATTGGGGTGACGCGATCGCGTGGGTGACGCGATCGCGTGGGTGACGCAATCGCGTGGATGGCCATTTTTGGAAAACGACGCGGCCGCGTGGGGCACGCGGTCGCGTGGGAGGGCTTGGGCTTCTAGCACAAGGCCAGCCCAATTCCAGCACAACTTTCGGCCATGCACCTTTTTAACGTCGAAAATCAAGGCACGCGGCCGCGTGGGTCACGCGGTTGCGTGGGAGGCCATTATGCCCATGTGACGCGGACGCGTCAGCGACGCGATCGCGTGGGTCGATTTGTGCCACTAGCACGCCTCCAGCCACGCTCCAGCGTGACTCTCTGTTCGTTTTTATTTTCTCCCCTCTCCTCGCGACGCGGACGCGTCGCTGATGCGGTCGCGTCGCGTGGCGAAATTTTTTTTTTATGCATGAAAAATGCAAAATGCAATGCTAATATGAATGTTATGCAAAACTCCAGGTTCAATATAATAAAATAAAATAAAATTCAAAAACAAACAAAACTAAATAAAATTAAAATTGAGAAAGGAATGATTATACCATGGTGGGTTGTCTCCCACCTAGCACTTTTAGTTATAGTCCTTAAGTTGGACATTTGATGATATTCCTGCTATGGTGGCTTGTGCTTGTACTGATCCAGGAATCTCCACCAGTGTTTGTGATTCCAGTAACCTCCGGGGTCCCAAACTAGGCATGTAAAACCCTTGAGCAGCTTCAAAAAGATTCTTAGGCTCCCGGGGTGTTAGATGTCAGAACAGATTCCAGGATCCCAAACTTTACCTTTACACCCGTTTTTTTCTTGATCTGCATTTTTCCAGCCGGGTGAAAGGTGATCTGAATTCTCACTACAGCAACCAAACAGCTTCCTAGACCCATTCAGTTGAGCTCTATACCAACCTTTGCGTTTAAACTTAAATCTTCCAACCATAATGAACCTTGCAGGACAATTCTTACCACTGGCCATCTTCCGCTTACTCTTAATGTCACAAAGAGCTCTAAGTTGACCATCCGTCTCCAGTAGCCCATATTCAAGTGGGATTAGAAAGCTATGGGATATGAATTTTACCCACTTGAATGTTGTGAAGGATGATGGCGACTTAGGGGGAGGTATCTTTAATGAAATTGCAAGCTCCACTCCCTTGTGCTCTTCTCTGATAATTACCACCTCTTTGCAAGCTTCTTTAATTTTAACCTCTTCCTCTTGGTAGCTTTCTTCCAATTCAATCTCCTCTTCACTGCTTTCCAAGGGCATGGGAGGTTGTGCTTCTTCTTCTTGAATCTCCATCACTTGATCAACCTCTTCCAAGTCTTCAACTGTGATATGCATTGGAGGTTGTACACCTTCCTCAGCATCAATTTCAACCGTCTTGGAAGGAGGCTCTATGTCTTGACTTTTCCATGGAGGTTCTGCATTTCCTAAGTCTTCAACCACTTCTTCTTCTTCTTGAACAATGACAGCTTCTTCTACTTGTTCTAGTACGAATTCATTCTCTGTCTTGTCCACTGGGGTTTCTGGTATCTCCTTCATGCTACGCTCTTCACTAGACTGTCCACATGGAGCTGTGGCTGATCCTTGTATATTTAAGCGCCTAGAAGCCCATTGAATTAATACTTGCCCCAGTTGTTGAGTGGTTGCCTGAAATCGATCCATTGTTTCCTTGAGACGATCCTTTGCCTCTTGATGCACTCGGTTTTCATAAGTAGGATCATAATGCTCTTGGATTGATGGATATGGAGATGGTAAATATTGAAGTGGTGGTTCTTGTGAGTAATTGGGGTGGTTTTATATATGGTTCATATGGCTCATAAGGTGGTTGGTAAGGTGGTTGAGGGTTAGGGTTATATGGAGGTGAATGGCGGAAAGGGGCTTGTGAGTGTGGTGGGTTGAGCTTGTGTTGAAAGGATGATCTCTGAGCATAGGGTGGGGCTTGTTGGTAGCTACAAGGTGGTCCACCATATCTATCAGCTTGGGATGCATTGTAGCCTGGTCTTTGTCCATGATATCTAGGATGGTGTTGTTGCCTAAAGGGTTGATTAGATCCTCTTGGCTCCATCCATCCTTGATTGGTCTGACCTTGATGCATATTCCTGCTGTGGTTTCTATTTCCTTCAACAAAGTTAGAACCAAACTCAAAGCGAGAGGGGTGAGAATTCATAGTAGTTATCAGAAATAAAGGGGAAAAAGGAGAAACAAATAAACAAGTAAAAGAAAAAAAAAAATATATATATATATATATTTGAAAAATATTTACAATAACCAATAATAAGGCACACGTTTGCAATTCCCCGGCAACGGCGCCATTTTGATGAGAGAACTTTTGCGTGGTCTAGAAATTTGCGGATAAATCCTCGTTGCAAGTATAGTTTCTAAACCTTCAAAAGTCCTTTCATACAAACGTTTTGGTTGTCACAAGTAACAAACCCCTTTAAAAATTGATAACCGAGTATTTAAACCTCGGGTCGTCTTCTCAAGGAATTGCAGGGAGGTATGTTCTTATTATTGGCTATGAAAAAGGTAAAATTGGGGTTTTGGAAGTAAGGGGGCAGTATGTTACACAAAAAATAATAAGAAAAATAAATAAATAACTATAAAATAAACTCTTGGCAAGGTATAAGAACTGGAAGTCCTATCCTAGTTATCCTTATCAATTGTGATGAGAATTGGATTTTTCTCCCACTTTGTTAACCTCTAATTATAAAGGTAAGTTAAGTGGATGAATTAATTCCAATTTTCAATCAACAATGAGTTTGATAACTCAAGAGTCACCAATTAATCAACCAAAGTCAAAAGGGAAGAAAATCTACTCGAATGAAAATAATTTGGATAAGCACCAATAACATAAATTAAAGAAAGCAATCAGAAATCTGAAATACCACAATTAGCACTAGTAAAGATATCAAAAGTAACATGGGCAGTTGTAGCTAAATAAAGAAGTTAATGTTAAACATAGGAATCCATAAACTAAATTGAGGAAATAAATAAAAGGAACATTGAAAATAAATAAATACAAAGAACATTGAACCTGGGATTGAGAGTTACTCCTAAAACTAAGAGAAATCTTAAATCCTAAGAGAGAGAGGAGAGAACCCCTCTCAAAACTAATCTAAATCATGAGAAGTGAATTATGAAAGCATCATTATGAATGGATGCATTCCCCCACTTTATAGCCTCTGGTCTATGCCTTATGGACTTGGATTTGGGCCAAAAAGGGTCTCAGAACTCATTATGAGCGTTTTCTGCAATTTCTGGTGCGTGGCCTCTATCACGCGTCCGCGTGGGTCACGCGGTCGCGTCATTCGGAGCTTTTCCTTGCCACGCGGTCGCGTCAGTTATGCGACCGCGTCATATACGTTCAGCTTAAGGCACGCGGTCGCGTCAGTCATACGGCCACGTCGCTACTGATTCGTGCTTGGCACGCGATCGCGTCGTCCATGCGATCGCGTGGATACCAGTTTCCTTAAAGCTCCGTTTTGCTTTCTCCTTTCCTTTTAGTATGTTTCCTTTTTCATCCTTTAAGTCATTTTGCCTTAGAAAATATGAAACTACTCAACACACTAATCACGGCATCGAATGGAAATTAAGGTTAATTAAAATAATTAATTTTCAAAGCTTAGGAAACATGTTTTTCACAATATGACATAATAAGGAAGGAAAAGTAAAACCATGCAATTAATGTGAATAACTAGGTGAAGGATTATATAAATCACTCAATTTAAGCACAAAAGAACTCATGAAATATGGGTTTATCAGTTTGTGTGTTTGGTTTTGGAAGAAAGAAAAAGGGGTGTGGCAGCTGAAGGGAATGGGAAAGTTAGGGTTAGGGTTTTAGGAAGTATTTAGTAAATTAAGGTTTCATTTTGAGGATAATTAATAATATAATTAGGGTATAAAATAGTATTAAAAACTAAGTTTAATCCAATAAAATTATCTTCAAAGAAAGTACCATTTGTTCATCAATATATAAATTATATTCAAATAACTACTAATTAAATTAAAATTAGAAATAATTAAATTCATTTTTTTCTTTATTTATAAAATAAAGCTCAACATCTAAATATTCAAAATATAGTACATAAAATCCTCATTATTTTTCAATTACTAAAACTTCAAATTATAATTGAGAAATTACCCAATTTATATGTAAAATATCAGAAAATATAAGCTTGATTAAACATAATAAATCGTAAATAACTTATTATTTAATTTTTAAAAATTTGGAGTCTTACAAATAATATGTTCGGTTCATTTATATTCTGCACAATTTAAAACTTTTCTTCCTGCTTTTTTTCCTCACCTTTTACTGCTTCTTCACCAGGGAGAGAAGGAGGAAAAGACAAAAGAATACAGCAGCAACAATAACAAAAGAATGACGATAAGGCGAAAATACGTGACGAAAAAGGAACGCGAAAAAGAAGGAAGAGAATGAGGAGGAGGAACGCGAAGAAGAAGGCGAAAAAGAAGAAGACGCTTCTTGTGTAAACGAGTGTGAGGAGAAGAAAAAGAAGAAGAAGAAGCGTGAGAAAAGAAAAAAAGCGAAAAAGGCGCGTTACCTAAAATTGTTTGGATGAATTTGGATGCCAAAATTACTTAGAAATAGAGAATATCTTATTATTAAATTAGGATTCAACTTCTTGATATTAATTTTGCATAAAATCTTTGTAAATCAATTTATTTTTTTGTCTAATCAATCTATTTATAACTACTCCAAAAACAAAAACATTATTTCAAATAATTGACAATTATTTTAATATATATATATATATATATATATATATAAAATAAATATTAAATGATTTTTTTATAAATAATCATTGTTATATTTTTTCTCACTTATCTCGAATAATTAGTTTCAGTTAGTTTGTAAAAAAGAATAAAAATAATCGTTTTTAATTTTTAAATTATGAATGTTAATCCAAGAAAAGAAAAATGGTTAGAAGATAATAAAAAATTATTTTAAAAAATTACTATCCTAATTAGACTAAAAAAGTTATTCAATTAATTAATATCTAAAAACTAAAAAAAAAGTTTGAAAGGCGAATATTTTTATTAAAGTTTAACTAACATTTTAATTATTAAAAAAATGTATAATTTCATATCAATAAATGATTCCTAATGAATTATTACAAATCACAAAAAAATATACTGCCTCTGGTATTACCGTTAACCAAATCTTACTAGAAGCCTTGTATATATAAGTAAGCAGAAAGCAACAAGGATTAATTCTCAGTTTCATTCTTATTTCTATTAAAGAAAGTTTCCAATATTTCTAGTAAACTCGAAGCATCAAACCAGTTCTTAATTTCATCATCATGACTTCGCCATTTACTTTCTTTTGGGAAGCGTCATCTCCCCCATTGTTACAAGAAGAGGAGGCAGATTTGCAACATTATCTAACCCTCATGAGAGATCAAATAACAGATTACTTCATTCTCAAGGTACAAGTTACGCATCAAACTTGCTGGACTCATCATCAACAACCACAATCACATCCACCAGTGTTAGGAGCCATTTATTCGTTTGAATCCTCAATTCTAATCCAAGCGCAAGAATTCCTTCAAAACGGTTCATCACACATGCAAATGCACTTCCCTGAGGCTATTATACCAATTGCCTTGATTCATAACATGATGCCAGATATTATATCCTACGCGAAAGCCATAATTCAAACTCGTCCTTCCGGATTCCTCTATGAAAGACCTGATTTTCGTTTGTTCAGTTTGTATCTGGACATTATTATCCAGAATCCTATATTGTACGTTGATGACTTGAATATCCAGAATTTGTCATTGGAAGTTGATGACTACGGCAACATGATCACCGACTTAATCATTGAAGAGTCCATGGAAGATCCTAATAATATTAAGATGGTTCCTGCATCAAAGAATGCCATTGAGTCTCTTGAGAAAGTGAAGCTTGAAAATAATAACCACCTAGCAGAGAGGTGCACTATTTGTCTAACTGAATTTGATTATGGTGATGATGCAGAACAAGTTTCATCAATGCCTTGTAAGCATGTATATCATCAAGAATGCCTCGTGCAATGGCTCAAGACTAGTCATTTATGTCCTTTATGTCGGTATCCGATGCCAACTAATTAGATTGTCAAAAATGTAAATAAAAAAATTGAAATTAGTTATTTGATTTTGTGTAATTTGATTGTAGTTCATCATGTGAACAGCATTATGCATTTAATCATGAAAAAAAATTAGTTAGTTGATTCTGTGTAGTTTGGTTGTAATTCATCATTTGTGAATAATATGATGCATTTTTTGTGGAGTTCTCTTCCCCAAAATTTTTTTCTTTTTTATATTATTTTCTGTTTTAGTTTTCTAAGCAGCTTTATCAAAAAGAAAAAACCTTTGTTTTGTTTGTTAAAGAAAGGATTCAGAATTTTCGCCGTTGACTATAATGTGGAAAAATTCAGTTAAAATAATTTAAAAATTATAAAAGCGACAAGGGAGACAGGGGATGGAGAGGTGTGGCACAAGGTGCTTTGCCAAAGGATGAGGGGCAGATGCTTCGTGTTTTGGCCTTCTGGTTCTGGGTGAGTGTTTTTTGGGATGTGTGTGTGTGTTTTTTTTTTTATTTTTATGTGAATGAGGGAGAGGATTCTTGGTGCGTCATTAGAGGAGAATAAGTATTCTATTTCTTGATTTTAATTTTGGTGTCTATTCTGTTTCTTGATTTGAAATGGGTAAGAGAGCACTCACAAGTCACAGCCTTCGTTAAATTTGGATGCGTGTCTTCACGATCATTTGTTAAGTTGCCACTTGCCACTAGATATTGGCCGAATGTAAAGGTTTGACTCATAAAAAAGCTTAAAGAGTTGAAGTCAAACTCAAATAACATGCATATATGTACGATAAGAAATTAAGAATCAGAGAAAGTGCACTTAGCTTGTTGAATGGTCACTTCATCCTTCTGTGTGGGGAATTGAATGCCGCCTTGTACACTGATCGGTCAGCAATAGACTCGAGCTCCGATCGGCAACAACCTTGCCTCGCTGCCGCCAGTGGCGGATACCTTGGGAAACTCCGAGTCTCTGGTCAGTGATGACCAACAACCTTTCTTCGAATGGTGCCGCCAAAACTGCACTTCTCGCTCAAACACCGCTTCCCGCGTTCACCACCGCCGCCACGAACCTTCTCAACCATTCCACTTCCGCCGCCCACTCCTCCTAGTCTCTCTCTCCTCGCCGACCAATGCACCACAATACACCACCTCAAACAAGTCCACGCCCAGATGATCCTTACCGGCCGCATCCGCCAAGACCCCTTTGCCGCCAGCCGCCTCCTCTCCTCCTCCCGCCCTCTCCCCCTTCGCCGACCTCACCCTCGCTTCTAGAATCTTTTCCTCCCTCCCATACCCACCCAACACCTTCATGTGGAACACCCTCATCCGCGCCCACGCCTCTAGCCCCAATCCCCATTACTCTCTCTGCCTTTACGTCTCCATGAGGAAGCTAGGCGCTATTCCAGGGAAACACACCTTCCCCTTTCTCCTTAAGGCCTGCTCTAACATTCCCTCCCTGCCAGCCTGTACCCAGGTTCACACACACGTGCTGAAATTCGGGCTGTGCTTTGATTCCCACGTGGCCAATGGTTTGGTCAGGGGTTACTCTGTTTCCGGAGATTTTGCCCTTGCGCGCCTTATGTTCGATGAAATGCCGGACAGGAGTTTGAGTCTTTGGACGACGATGGTTTGTGGTATGCTCAGAATCAATGTTATGATGAGGGTTTGGGGCTTTTTCATGAGATGATTGGGGATGGATTGGAGCCCAATGCTGCGACGCTGGCTTCAGTGTTATCGGCTTGCGCTCGGGCGGGGTATCTTGAGATTGGGCAGAGGATTCATGGGTTCATGAAGGTGAAGGGGTTTGAAGTGAAAGTGATTCTTGGGACGGTGTTGGTTTACATGTATGCAAAGAATGGGGAGATTGTTATGGCTCGGAAGTTGTTTGATGAAATGACTGAGAGAAATGTTGTTACTTGGAATGTGATGATCTCTGGCTTGGCTACTCATGGACATGTTGAAGATGCTCTTGGTCTCTTTGAGAAGCTGAAGGAGGAGCAAGCTGTCGTCCCTAACAATGTCACTTTCTTAGGGGTTTTGTCGGCTTGTTGTCATGCTGGCTTGGTTGATGTTGGTCGTGAGATCTTTTATTCGATGAAAAATGTGTATGGGGTTGACGCAAAGATTGAACATTATGGGTGCATGGTGGATCTTCTTGGAAATGAGGGTAAGTTGATAGAGGCAGAGGAACTGGTAAAAGGAATGCCTTGGAAGCCTGATATTGTTATTTTAGGAGCTTTGTTGGCAGCTTGCAAAAATAATGGAAATACCAAGGTTGCTAAAAGAGTCGTAAAAGAAATTCTTGCTCTGGAACCTCATAATCATGGTGTTCATGTTGCTATGTCGAATATATATGCAGAGGCTGGACAATGGAATGAAGTTTTGAGACTGAGGAAGGTTATGAAAGAAGAAAGACTAAAGAAAACTCCAGGGTGGAGCCTTGTTGCTACTTAATTGAGCATTGTCCAAAAGATTTGGTTATATTATTTTTATTATTTTTAAAGTTTGTCAGACAGATTGATCCTTAAGTTATTTTTAATAAAATTTTTAATATATATATATATATATATATATATATATATATATTAAATAAATAAATCTCTAACAAATTTTATTTTAAGAAAATTAAATCATAAAAAACATTATTATGAGATAAGTTAATTTTCTTTCAAATAATAGTAAGACTAATATATCCGACGAAAATAATTCAAAAAAATTTATAATATTAAAAATTTGGTAATAAAAGTTAAAATATTCAATATAAAATCTTTTAAAAATAATTTAGGTATTCATTCTAAATTATATCAAGATATTTCGTTTATTCTTAAGTAAGTGTTCTTTTAAAATGTTCAATTAGATATTTAGATTAAATAAATTATTAAATGTATTATAAAGTTAAAGATAGAGTCTTATCAGATACAAATACAAAATTAATTATAATTTAGTGATTAAAAATTGTGTGAAAGATTCATCATCTAAAAACAGATGTTAGATCTCCGACAAAAAGAAGGCAAAAAATTTGATGCGTACAAAATTAGTGTTTAGGGTAAAATTTTTAAATTGGTTTGTGACTCGCTTCTAAAATTTTTTATTTATACTTTTTAAAAAGTTTAAAAAACTTTATTTTTTTAAAATTTGATTGTGAAAATTGGTATTTAGAGTATGCTATAGTGACATAAACCGATATGATAATTTTGAGTAATGCTACATGTATATTAAAATCAGTTACCAAAATCAGTCACTAGTATAAAGTACATGTTGGAATATAAATACACATTTAAAATAAATTAAATCACACATATATTTATACACAAATATATTGGTAGATGATTTTAGTGGCTAATTTTAGTATATAAATATCATTTTTTGAGAATTTTATATTGGATTCTCATTAACTTGTTCGGGAATAGATCTTTTTAATTTTTCGTTTTCACTTAAGAGAGTAAAATATGATCTCTCATTATTAATTTTATAAGTGAGACTAAAAAAAGATAAAAAAAATATTAAAAGGTTAAAAATTACATTTTACTTTTTCAATTAAAAAAAATTGAAAAAAATCTATCTCTCATATTTATTAAATATAATTAAAAAACAAAATTAATGTTAAATTGATTTGTCAAATGGATAATTATTTATAAAACTAAAATTCAAAAAATGAAAACTCAATTAAAAATAGTAATTGAAATATAAATACCTGGCTGTGAGGGATTAGTGGTCAGTAGTTTTCCTCTTATTAATCAATATTGCGGATCGGAGTCGTTGGCCAATAAATTGCTGCATGCACAAGACGAGATTCGAACCCTCTAACACTTACTTAAGCGGACTAATAAACCTACCACTAGATCAATCCAATTTGATTATATTCTATCACTAACTATTATTAAAAAAAATAAATATACCAAAATTTCAATGTGACACTACAAGAGGAGATAATTGACCACATAATTATTTTCTTTAACTTTTTACTTTAGAATTTTAGTATATCTCTAACTTAAATATGAAATTTTTTCTAATTTATTACTTTAGAATTTTAGTATATCTGCAACTAAATATATTTTAACATAAATTGCAATTACATTAATGATCCACAAGAAATTAATTATTACATTTGATATTAAATATTCTTAAATATTTACAAAATACACCAAAATTTTAAAGTGATAAAAAATTTTCAACAAATATATATACCAATTTGGATATGTTCATAAGTGACTTTTCTTAATTTTTAACTAATAAAATGTTACAACTGATAACAATAGAACATGAATTGAAAATTGAATGCATAAAGGTAAGTTTAGATTATGAGAACAGAAACTGAAATACAATAGAATTGAACTGAAGTTTATTCATTGAGATAGAAGAATATTGTGTACATTGAAGCAAGGATACTGCTCTATATATAGAGTTCACAAGAGCTGGACATAGTAATACTACAACAACAACAATAAAATGTTGTCTCACAAAGTGGGGTCGGCTACATGAATCAAACTATGACATTGTACTCTATCATGTATCATGTCTACAGAGAGACCGTTTACATGTAAATCTCGTTTGACCACCTCATGGATGGTCTTCTTAGGTCTTCCTCTACCTTTCGTCTCTTGTCCATCTTCCATCTCATCCACCCTCCTAACGGGATGTTCTATTGGTCTTCTTCTCACATGTCCAAACCACCTGAGACGCGATTCAACCATCTTTTCCACAATGGGTGCTGCTCCAACTTTCTCCCTTATATCTTCGTTCCTTGTTTTATCCAATCGCGTATGACCACTCATCCATCTCAACATCTTCATCTCTTCCACACTCAGCTTATGTCCGTGCTCCCCTTTAGTCGCCCAACACTTCGTACTATAAAGCATAGCCGGTCTTATAGCGGTGCAATAGAATTTACCTTTAAGTTTTAAAGGCATTTTTTTGTCGCATATAAAACCAGATGCACTCTGTCATTTTGACCAACTTACTTGGATCCTATGATTTACATCCTATTCAATCTCTCTATTATTCTGTATGATGCACCCAAGATACTTAAAACTTTTAACATTTCGCAAGATGTTTTCTCCAATCTTCACCTCTATATTAGGGTTTTTCCTTCTCAGATTAAACTTACATTCCATATATTCCGTCTTGCTACGGCTTATGCGCAAACCATACACTTCTAGAGCTTCTCTCCATAACTCCAACTTCTTATTTAGGTCTTCCCTTGACTCTCCCATAAGGACGATATCATCGGAAAAAAGTATGCTCCATGGCACAGGCTCTTGGATGTGCTCTATGAGTACTTCCAAGACTAATGTGAAAAGGTATGGACTTAAGAATGATCCCTGGTGTAATCCTATACCAATAGGAAATTTCTCTGTCACACCACCTTGAGTCTTCACACTAATTGTGGCCTCATCATACATGTATTTAATTGCACGAATATATACGATCCTTACTCTCCTCTTTTCTAAAACCTTCCATAAGACCTCCCTGGGTACCCTATCATACGCTTTTTCCAAATCAATAAACACCATATATAGATCACTTTTATTACTACGATACCTCTCTATCATCCTTCTTAATAGGTATATCGCTTTAGTGGTAGATCTGCCTGGCATAAATCCAAATTGGTTCTCTGTTACTTGTGTCTCTTTTTTCAACCTCCGTTCAATCACCATTTCCCATAACTTCATGGTATGACTCATGAGCTTGATCCCTCTATAGTTTCCATAACTTTGTATATCCTCTTATTCTTGTAGATAGGTACCAAGGTGCTCTTTTTCCACTCATCAGGCATCTTCTTTGACCTTAAAATCTCATTAAAAAGCTTAGTTGGACATAGCAATAGAAAAACAGAAAATGCCAGAACACCAAAACAAACTAACAGAATTGAAAAGTTAATTTAGGTTTATAACTACCATTTTGTACTTACTCACTCATAGATCTCTCAAATTTAGCAGTGGGTTGAAAAATCACTCGATGTTTGTCTCAAAACTTGTGAAACAGAGGAGCTGAAAGTGGTTTAGTGAAGATATCCCCAATCTGAGCTATGGAGAGTATATGAAGAACATAAAGCTCTTTTTGATTCACCATTTTTCTAAGGCAATAAAGGTCAATTTTTATATGTTTGCACCTTGTATGAAACACTAAGTTGGCAGCCAATGAACAACCACTTTGATGATCACAATATATAATAAGTGCTATTGATTGTTGGACTCTAAGTTCCTTTAGAAGTTGTTGAATGGACACCAATTCTAACTGAGCTACTGCCATGCTCATGTATTCTGCCTCAGTGCTACTATGGCTAATCTTGGCTTGTTTATTGCTTTTTCATGATACAAGATTACTTCCTAAGTATACACAGTAACCAATGACCAATTTTCTATCCTTCAAGTCCCATACTCAATCCGAATTTGTAAAGGCAAGCAATCAAGTTAGTACATTTTTGAAATCTAATACCTGTTGATACCATACCTGCCACGTATCGTAGTATCCTTTTCACCACTTTTCAATGTTCAAATGTTGGTGAATGCATAAACTGAAAGACCTTGTTAACAAAAAAAGGCAAAGTCAAGTCTAGAGATAGTCAAGTACTGAAGGGATCCCACAACTTCCCTTGGAGCAAAAATGAGACCAAAAGAGAGAATAATTTTCGACTAAAAAGTTTTTGCTTGGTGACCAAGAATAATTCTGAAGGAATAGATTTTAGAGATATAATCATTCATATACTTTCTTATATCAGCTTAAATTTTGAGAGAAGTGGTTTCATAACATGGTATCATAGCTCGTCCAATCCAATGTTGTTGGGACAAGTGTTCACGTTCTAAACTATCATTTCTGAGCATGAATGGTGTATTACAACTTTACAAGTCTCAAATCTCTCGGGGATAAGATCTCTAAAAAATTTTTTAAGTGTAAGGCATCTCTTATCCTATGAACAAGTTTTTAGGATTGAGTTAGGCATACCCAATTTAAATTCTAATATCATACCACAGCTTCTATGATTTTAGAGTTCGATTCTTGTTGACTAAAAAAAATTTAACATAAGACAAATAAAAAGAAAAATTATAGGCCAATGCAAAAATTTACCCAAACTTAAAAAGAAATTCTTGAATGAGAAAACATATTAGAGATATAACAATTCACATATCTCTTTCTATCAGCTTATCAGCTTGGGTCATAGACAACATATTAGGCCTATCAGATTAAGTTTTGTAGAGAGGTGATTTCACGACAAAAATCAACCATTAATCCTCTATTTTCTATCTTGATATAGAATTTTGGAGATTGATGATCAACGCGTAAGCATATAATTCAGATTGGGTCATAGACATAATATTAGTACTGCTGTGTACAGTAGTCCCAACCCAGTTATCAATGAAATTTTTGCACCTACTGCAAGTCTGCAAGAGAGTTTTATGCTAAGCAAACATAAACTTTTGCAGAATTTGTTTTTTTTTTTTAAATTGTTTCCTTGCGTGACTGCACATTATATTACTTTTTGTTAATTTGACGTATCAATTTTTATCATAATAAATAAACATAAAAAAAATTATTGAAGTAAATTGCATAATATTTTTAGCTAATATAGTACGAAAGTTGCACTTGCTCAAAATTAAGTTCAGTAAAATTAGCAGAATAATTAGGATAACTTGTTTATTTACCAACCCAACTACACAAGTATATATATTTAGGTGCACATTATTGCAATTATTTTTTAAGCACATAAACTGAACCTTGTAAATTTATAATTTTGCCGATATAGCTAGTTACTATCATTCGACGACCTTTCTTTTGTCTCTCAGATAGCAGTGGTGAGGACTGGACGTGAAACCTGCAAAAGAAACTCCGACACTCAAGTCAGTATATATCTAAGAAACTAAAAATAATACAGCTGATGTATTGGTATAATCCTCTTTTTTCAGTGTTGAGTAGGCTTGTATGTACTTGTATTTAAAGGTGTTTGACATAACCGTTTATTTGTTTAGTTTTCGAGTTTGTATGCAGACTATGAAGAGGTGACCCGTATAAAACCCTCCAAGATACAACTACTTTATTCCGAGATATAAGGGGTGAGAATTAGTATCTATTTGTATTTTGAATATCTTTATGTTTTTTTTTCGGTGACTTGAATATCTTGATGTTTGAGGAAAAGTAGCGAAGTCCATTCAAAAAGAAAAAAATTTGTTTAAGAAAAGAATAGGAACAAACAAAAATGAATAAAATTTTTTTATCACATGATGTTTGAAGCACGCGGTAAGAGGTTATAAAGTATTTAAACATAATATGTTTGAATTTCTTTTACTGGGATCGAAGATCTAAGTATGCCTGCACTTACCAAATCTCTATAAAGAAAAAATCGTCCAAATTATAAATGGGTTACGTGATGCGTGAGCATCTTTCCTATCTTTTCCTAGCGAATTTGCATCTAATTTGTTGAGTTTAACAAAGAATTAATTATCTTTTAGCCAATATGGATGATACTTTGAGTCTTTTTCAATTTTATTTATTTTAGGTAGCATTCGGCTGGATTTGATGGAGTTTCTGCAGCACAAGAATTAAAGAAGATGGCAGCGAGGAGGGACGCGTACGCGTGACTGACGCGTGTTCGTGATTTGGAGCTTTCCATGGCGACGCGTGCGCTTGACTGACGCGTACGCGTGATTTGAAGAATTTCACAGCAACGCATGCGCGTGACCGACGCGTCCGCGTGACTTGCGAAAAAGACTATCGACGCGTACATGTGACTGACGCGTACGCCTGACATGCGCCACGTGCAGAAAACGCAGAAAACACTGGGGGTGATTTTTGGGCCCCATTTTAGCACCCAAGTTAGGCGTGGATCCAGTGAAGCCAAGTGGTCCCTACGTTACAAGACGCGGAGTAGTTAGTTAATTCTGATTTAAATTCAAATTTGATTTTAAAATAGGAAAAGATATTATCTTAATTTTAGATATTAGATTTTAAATTAATTAGGATTAGTTATAAAAAGGAGAGACTTCTCTTCTATTGAGGAGTTCCCATTAAAGGGGGATTCCATTAGGGAATTCTATACAAATTTACATCTTTCCATCATGAGCAACTAAACCTCCATTGTTAAAGTTAGGAGCTCTATCGATTGTATGGATTGATTCATTTGCTCTTTCTAATTTAATTTATGTTTTGATTTATATTTCAATAATTATTTTCGTTCTTTATTTTATGAATTTGGGTGGAATGGAAGTATTACCCTCTTTCTATTTGAGTTCTTATAAAACTTGGAAAAGCTCTTTACTTGAACAACAGCTTGAAAACATATTATCCTGAATTTCTGATTGTTTGTATTTAATGGGATACGTGACATATAATCCCTTTATGTTTGGATAATTAGGATTCTTGTGGCATATAAACTGGAATTTGGTCATCACCTTCTAATTGGAATTAATTGACCAAGGAATTGGCAGTTAATGAATTTTAGAGGAAACTAGGAAGGTCTAAGAAATTAGGGTCTAGTCACATATAGTTTGTCATGAATTGAATCTTGCATGATTAAAATAGTTAGTAAGAAAAATCAATCCGGAAAATAGATAACTCTGAAACCTTAACTGTTTTCTCAATATTTTATTCCCAACTTATTTATTTTTCCTTTTGATATTTTGAGTTCGAATTTAAACCTTTTGAATATCTCAAAACTCTTTTCTGCTTGCCTAACTAAGCCAATCAATCAATCATTGTTGCTTGATCCATCAATCCTCGTGGGATCGACCCTTACTCACGTAAGGTATTACTTGGTACGACCCGGTGCACTTGCCGGTTAGTTTGTGGGTTATAAAATACCACACGAAGTTTTTGGCGCCGTTGCCGGGGATTGACTGTGATTAACAACTATCAGTTGTTTGATTGCTTAGATTACGCGTTTTAGTTTTAATTTTATTTAAATTTTATATATAAAAAATTTCGAAAAAAATTTTAAATAAATAAATAGCACCAATATTTTTCTTAATTTCTGAAATTAAGTTTGATGTTTTCTAGTTAGTTTTATTTTAATTCTTAGAATTCTGTTCTTTCTTCTTTGTTTTCCTATTTACCACATGGTGCGTTTAATCCTTTTTGGTGTTTTGTGCTAAGAAAAAATAATGGAGAGAGATCACATGGGTTACTACTCACACCCAAGTAGTGATTCATATTATGGTGGATGGAGGAACTATCCAAATTTTGGTTGGCAAAGTCAAAACCAAAGGAACTTCAATACTCCATGTTCCAACTATCAAGAGCCACTACCTCCATATTCATATCAAGAACCACCATCTCCATATTCATACCAAGAGCCACCACCTCTCTATCCATATCAAGAACCATCATCTTTCTACCCATATCAAGAGCCACCATCTCCCTATTCATACCAAGAACCATCCTCTTTTTACACTTATCAAGAACCATCATCTCCTTCTTATGCATATCAAGAGCCACCATCTCCTTATCCATCTCAAATACCATCAGATATTGAGCTTCTCATGAAAGAATTCCTACATGATATAAAGACAAGTGTCAAAAATATAGAGAAACATGTGCAGTCGCTAATCAAGAACCAGGAAGAGGAACAAGCAAATTCCTTTCCAAGAGATACAATGCAAAATCCTATGAAAGAAAGTGAAAAAACCAATCAAAGGAGTTTATACTCCAGTGAATTAGAGAACTTTCCATCCTCACATATAGAAGAAGAGGAAGATGCACAACCTCTCATGCCCTTGGTAAGCAATGAAGAAGATATTGAATTAGAAGAAAGCTACCAAGAGGAAGATGTTGAAATTGAGGAAGCTTGCAAAGAGGTAGAAGAATTCATAGAAGAGCACAAGGGAATGGAGCTTGCAAGACCTCTTCCAAAGCCATCACCATCCAATACAACATTCAAGTGGGTAAAATTCCTATTCTTAACCTTTACTTTCCCACTTGAATATGGGCTACTGGAGACGGATGATCAACTTAGAGCTCTTTGTGGCATTAAGAAGATGGTTAGTGGCAAGAGTTGTCAAGCAAGGTTCAATATGGTTGCATGCTCCAAATTGAAGTGCAAGGATTGGTGTAGAGCTAATCTAAATGGGTTTAGAAGGTTGTTTGGATGTCTCTATGAGAATTCATATTGATTGCCACCCGGTGGGAACAATAGTGATCCACAAGAAGACGGGTGTAAAAGCAAGGTTTGGGACCCTGGAATTCATTCCCACAATCAACACTCTTGGGGCCTTGTCACTTGCTTCAACTTGCTCGAAGGCGCTATGCGCCTAGCTTGGAATCCCAATGGCCATTGGAATTACAAACATTGGTGGAGATTCCTGGATCAGTACAAGCACAAACAACCATGACAAGGAGCTCACCACATGTCTAACTTAAGGACTTTAACTAAAAGTGCTTGGTGGGAAACAACCCACCGTGGTATGATCGTTCCTTTCCATTCTTAGTTATTTTTTGTAGTATTTTTCTTACTTATTTGATTTTTATTGAGTTCTTAGTAATTTTCTGATCATGCAGCTATTTTAGAACAGGAACCGAAAAAGAAAAAAAAACAAGCACACGACGCGCAAGCGTCGCTGACCCGTACGCGTCATAGATGTGTGCGTGAAAAATAAAGAGTAAACAGAGAGTTGCGCGGGAGTGGCGCAGGAATGATGCCTTACGCACAAATATTCTCACGTGTACGCGACCATGACGTGTTTGCGTCATTCGTGATTTTGGCACTCCACGCGTACGCGTCATTGACGCGTACGCGTGTCCTGGAAAAACGGCGTAAATATATGTATCGGTAGAGAGTTGTGCGTGCAGACGACTGGCTTCACACGAATCGCGCAAAACCCAGGGCACGCAGACGCGTGTCTGACGCTTATGCATCATTAAGAAAATTTCGCGCCCTACGCATACGCGTGCTGCACGCGTACGCGTCGTCTCCGCCGCACAATTACACTAGTTCGCCGCCCAGTTTTAATTTTCATTCTCTCACTCCCAATTCTAATTCTCTCTTGTTCCTTTATCCTTTTATTCTTCTTTCATCTTATTGTTTGTTTTTGTTTTCAGATTTTCTTTGCTTGAGGACAAGCAAACATTTAAGTTTGGTGTTGACGCTTCGCTTAAAGTTTTTCTGTTTATTCCTATGGCACCAAAAGGGAGGCGAATCATCTTCACGGAGGAGCACAACCTGAAAAATAAAATGACCATAGGATAACTAAGGTGGTTGAGTTCCTTTCATTTTTTTATTCCTTCCCGCTTTTACTATATTATGTTCCGATTTTCTGCTATTTTGCTTTGTTTGTTGCATGATCCTTTATTAATTAGAATCCTAGGTCTAGTTTAGTTTTCCCTTAATTGTTTTAATTCTGAAAAGATATCTCATGTATTACTCACTGAGCTTGAATCCAAATAAAAAAAAATACAGGAGTGATATATTGCATGAGAAAGTGGGTCTATATTGAAGAATAATCTTATTTACTTAAATGTGGTGGTATTTTCGGTGATTCTGAATGCATGACATGAACGGTGCATATTTTTTTATAGTGAAGTTTATGAATGTTAAAATTGTTGGCTCTTGAAAGAATGATGAAAAAAAGAAATGTTATTGATAATCTGAAAAATTATAAAATTGATTCTTGAAGTAAGAAAAAGCAGTGAAAAACACAAAGCTTGCGGAAAAAAAAGATCCAAGGCTTTGAGCATTAATAGATAGGAAGGCCCAAAGGAATAAAACCCTGGCCTAAGCGGCTAAATCAAGCTGTCCCTAATCATGTGCTTGTGGCGTGAAGGTGTCAGGTGAAAAGCTTGAGACTGAGCAGTTAAAGTCGTGATCCAAAGGAAAAAGAGTGTGCTTAAGAACTCTGGGCACCTCTAACTGGGGACTCTAGCAAAGCTGAGTCACAATATGAAAAGGTTCACTCAGTTATGTGTCTGTGGCATTTATGTATCCGGTGATAATACTGGAAAAACAAAATGCTTAGGGTCACAGCCAAGACTCATAAAGTAGCTGTGTTCAAGAATCAACATACTGAACTAGGAGAATCAATAACACTATCTGAATGCTGAGTTCCTATGGATTTCAATCATTCTGAACGTCAAAGGATAAAGTGAAATGCTAAAACTATTCAGGATTGCAGTTGTAAACCCCACTATAAGAAGAGACATGAGCTTAATCGAACTCCCATTCTCATGCAAATTCACCTCCTAAGCTTATATTAGTTTTGGTTGCTTGAGGGCAAGCAACAGTTTAAGTTTGGTGTTGTGATGCGTGAGCATCTTTCCTTTCTTTTTCTAGTGAATTTGCATCTAATTTGTTGAGTTTAACAAAGAATTAATTATCTTTTAGCCAATATGGATGCTACTTTGAGTCTTTTCCAATTTTATTTATTTTAGGTAGCATTCGGCTGGATTTGATGGAGTTTCTATAGCAAAAGAATCAAAGAAGATGGCAGCGAGGAGCGACGCGTACGCGTGACTGACGCGTGCGCGTGATTTGGAGCTTTCCATGGCAACGCGTGCGCGTGATTGACGCGTCCGCGTGACTTGCGAAAAAGACCATCGACGTGTACGCGCGACTGACGCGTACGCGTGACATGCGCCACGTGCAGAAAATGCAGAAAACGCTGGGGAGTGATTTCTGGGCCCCATTTTTGCACCCAAGTTAGGCGCGGATCCAGTGAAGCCAAATGGTCCCCACGTTACAAGATGCGGAGTAGTTAGTTAATTCTGATTTAAATTCAAATTTGATTTTAAAATAGGAAAAGATATTATCTTAATTTTAGATATTAGATTTTAAATTAATTAGGATTAGTTATAAAAAGGGGAGACTTCTCTTCTATTGAAGAGGTCCCATTGAAGGGGATTCTATTAGGAAATTCTATACAAATTTACATCTCTCAATCATGAGCAATTAAACCTCCATTGTTAAGGTTAGGAGCTATGTCTATTGTATGGATTGATTCATTTGCTCTTTCTAATTTAATTTATGTTTTGATTTATATTTCAATAATTATTTTCGTTCTTTATTTTATGAATTTGGGTGGAATGGAAGTATGACCCTCTTTCTATTTGAGTTCTTGTAAAACTTGAAAAAGCTCTTTACTTGAACAACAGCTTGAAAACATATTATCCTGAATTTCTAATTGTTTGTATTTAACGGGATACCTGACATATAATCCCTTTATTTTTGGATAATTAGGATTCTTGTGGCATATAAACTGGAATTTGATCATCACCTTCTAATTGGAATTAATTGACCAAGGAATTGGCAGTTAATGAATTTTAGAGGAGACTAGGAAGGTCTAAGGAATTAGGGTCTAGTCACATATAGTTTGCCATGAATTGAATCTTGCATGATTAAAATAGTTAGTAAGAAAAATCAATCCGGAAAATAGATAACTCTGAAGCCTTAACTGTTTTCTCAATATTTTATTCCCAACTTATTTATTTTTCCTTTTGATATTCTGAGTTCGAACTTAAACTTTTTGAATATCTCAAAACCCTTTTTTGCTTGCCTAACTATGCCAATCAATCAATCATTGTTGCTTGATCCATCAATCCTCGTGGGATCGACCCTTACTCACGTAAGGTATTACTTGGTACGACCTGGTGCACTACTTGCTGGTTAGTTTGTGGGTTATAAAATACTGCACCATTATGCTACACATCCAAGCATTTTTCCATCCAAGTTTTATCCAAGTAGGTCCAACACCAACAAAAACTACTCTCATTAAAAGAACGTCATTGCACGCTTACGTCATCTTCTTCTTCTTTCAAGTTTACGTATACCTCCTCCTCCTCCTTCTTCTTCATGCACGTAGATTCTTCTTCTGCTTCTCCTCCTCCTCCTCTTCATCCTTCTCTTCTTCTTCTTCTCCTCTTTTATTATCGTCATCACCAACAACACAAACATTATTTTTTCAATTGAATTGAATTGAATGGACGCAGGTGTTTTGAATCTGAATTGAATTGAATTGATAATCTCTAAATTGTAGGCAGAGGTGTTTCAAATTAGATTTTATATAATGGATTATGTTTCGTTCAGTCAGTACTATACAATTGTTTCACCATGGATACGTGTTTAGTTCATTATGCAAAAAACTGTTTGAATTTGATTTTATATAATTAATTATATTTTATTCACTCAGTACTATACAATTAGTTCACCATGAGTACGTGTTTGGTTCATTATATAGAAAGCTGTTCGAATTTAATTTTATATAATGGATTATGTTTCATTCACTCAGTATCATACAATTGTTTCACCATGAGTACTGTGTTCGGTTCATTATGCAGAAAATTGTTTGAATTTGATTTTATATAATGGATTATGCTTCGTTCACTCAGTACTATACAATTGTTTCACCATGAGTACGTGTTCGAATCATTATGGAGAAAGCTGTTCGAATTTCAATTTATATAATGGATAATTTTCCATTCATAACAATTGTTATATCATAATAATGTAACACTCTTACTTTTAACACCTCATGATCGCACTAAAAGTTCAGGTGTTACTTACCTTTAATCCTTTATTTTCATACTATATTTATTTAACATTGAGCCTTCGTAAATATGAACCCAATTTTTAATTATGAAAGCAAAAAGCCTTTACTTTAAAAATCACATAGTCACATATCATATTCAAGTAATAATAATTACATAAACTTATCCACAACTTCTTAATATACAAGTCCTGCCCCTCTAAATTCTCAAAATGACAAATAACGACGGATAAAATAAAATATAAAACTAAATCATAAAACAGAAAAGGAAAACATATATATATATATGCAAAGCTCCGTAGTTCGAATCGCGGCTTCATGCCAAAGCTTCTTGAACCTGTCACTGGAAAAGAAATTCTGTAGGGGGGTGAGAACATCATCCTTGAAAGGATTCTTAGTAGATGGTTTAAGAATTGTTATAAGAAGATACTTATAAAGAGAAGAATTGGTTTCAAGGCGGTGATTATCATTCATCCTATGAATCTTTTAAAAATCAACGGTTAATCATCCAAAACTTTTCAAAGAAACAATATTTATTTTCAGAAAATCCAAAACCTTTCCTTTCTTGTAAGAGAATCTTAATCGGTTTCCTAGACTGTATGAATGACCAACCTGTTCCAAGCATAGGTTCATTAAGTGTATGCTGAACCAGCTTGATTTTTCATACTTTATGAAACCAATCACAGCTTTCAACCTATCACATAATCAATCAACACAATCATCATCTCATCACCAATAATCTCGAAAGTACCACATCAGAACAAACACAGGCAAAACAGACAAGGAAGGCACATGTATAGATAGCAATTATAGCAAATAGCTCAGTTAGCAGTTAATAACAATATAACAATTAGGCAAACCAAATTAAGTTCAAACCCAAACAAAGCATACAAATGCAAATGATGCGTGCTTGTCATGTGGATAATGAGCTCATCTGTCAGTTATATAGCCAGCCTGACAAGTTCGGTTTGTTAAACCTTTGGATTGTTCCCCGACGCGCATCCCATGAGCCTATGCATAGCTTTTTCTTATATATATATATATATATATATATATATATATATATATATATATATATATATATCAAATTGCTCAATAGGGTACCATTCCTGGGAATTTATAAGTGCTTGGTCACCCTTACGTCGTAGGGTCAACAGAGTATCGAGTCTCAAGTTGGAACAAGTGGTGGCAAGCCACTGCATCTAACTAGGGAAACCCGTGTCTTAGATAATTCAAATTTATAAGCCATATTAATAATTTAGTCAACGTTCATCAATATCTAAGTCATTCTCAATATCATCATCATTCGTCAATCCATATCTCATTTTCAAATTTATTTCAAGAAATCATATTTCAAAATCATATTTCAAGAAATCATAATTCGGTAGCATCTTCTCTAAAACTCAGACTTTGCCACCCTTTTCGGGTCCCATCCAGACATCCTTCAAACTCCTTTATATCATCTCTAATACCAATCCAATTTCAATATCTCAAACCATGTTCAATTTTTCCAAAAATCATTTTTGATAAACTAACAATCCCAAATCTAATGTATCAAATCCCTTTCAATAACTCAAACTCATTTCTATTATCAAAACATGTACAATTCTCAAGAAAATAAATTCAGCAACCACCAGTTTATCAAAAATCAATCCATAATCCAAATTATTCAACCTTATCAAACAATCAATCAATCAACCACACATATAATTACAATCGACCAAAACAATTCAAACCTTTCTATAAGACTTACGAAATCACAAAAAATATACATTTTGCATTAATATCGATTTATAACAATTCTCAGAAATTAAAATGAGTTTAAGGAAAGCGCCACTACCTCAATTTTGAAATTTCAAAATTTAAATGCGGCAAATCCACTTATTTCAATTTCACAACAGCAGCGACAACAGCATTAGAATCAGCAGTAGTGATTACAGTCACCCCAGCAACAACAATTTTTTCAGAGCATCAACCGTCACAGTCCACAGTTGCAGCAACTTAATCCTAAAACATCAACGCCTTAAACTTCTCAATCAACGGATAGCATGACAGTAGCAGTGGAGGTTCAGAAACAAAAATGACTTATATTAATTAAGGAAAAAAGGAAAACAAAGCGTAGCAGTAGTAGCACAGTGACTGCAACAACAAGGAAGATGGCCTCCTTCCCCACCTCAGCTCGTGACTCTGGCGGTGGCGAGCTCCACAGACGGCGATGGCAGAGAGAACAGCGGCGGCAGAAACCACTCCACAATACCTTCTCTCTCTCCTCACATTGTTTTGTCTCTCTCTCTCTCTCTCTCTCTCTCTCTGCATCGGGTCCTGCTTGTGACTCGATAGCAGCTCACAGCGCCGGTGCAACGGCAACGACTCCATGGAGATCCGATGGCGATGGTGATGACGAGGAGCAACGAAGCTAGCGGCACACGACGCGACGGCGGTGGCGACGCTTCTCACTTGCGCGAGCTCCCCCTTCTCCGCGACACACTCTCCTCGTTCCTCCATCATCGACGTCGACGGCGGCACGAAGAACAGCTGTGACTCCCGCCGGCGCACTCTCCCCCCTTCTCCTCTTTTCTGATTCGCACCCTCTCCTCTTTTTTTTTCTTTCTGTTGATTTTTTTGCTGCTGCTATGTGTTGTGTTTGTGTGTTTGATTTTGGAAGAAAAGAAAAGGAGTGTGGCGGCTGAAGGGAATGGGAAAGTTAGGTTTAGGGTTTTAGGAAGTATTTAGCAAATTAGGGTTTTATTTGAGGACAATTAATAATATAATTAGGGTATAAAATAGTATTAAAAACTAAGTTTAACCCAATAAAATTATCTTCAAAAAAAGTACTATTTGTTCATCAATATATAAATTATATTCAAATAACTACTAATTAAATAAAAATTAGAAATAATTAAATTTATTTTTTTCTTTATTTTTTTTCTTTATTTATAAAATAAAGCTCAACATCTAAATATTCAAAATATGGTACATAAAATCCTCATTATTTTTCAATTACTAGAACTTCAAATTATAATTGAGAAATTACCCGATTTATATGTAAAATATCAGAAAATATAATCTTTATTAAACTTAATAAATCGTAAATAACTTATTATTTAATTTTAAAAATTCGGGGTCTTACATCCTACCCCACTTATAAAAAAATTTTGTCCTCAAAAATTGATACAAAATAAAAGAGATTTCATATCACTTCACTCTCGAATGCATTTAAAGAAAAAGCAAAAAATTCTCAGTATATATATATATAATTTCAAATACCAGGATTTTCATATGGCATAAAGGTATAAAGAGTATAAGTGATGAGAAACAGAAGTTACAAGATAGGCTTGATATACAAGATGATATGTTTCAAACATGTGATGGTAAGGCAAAGCGGCAAAAGGTTATATAACAGGTTAGGGTTAAAACAGCGTGCTTAACGTTTGCACTCTGATCTCACAACAACTTCAGAGATTCAATTATTCAAACTTCAAAATAACTTATTTCCACCATCCTCAATCGTACTTCATCGAACAACTTATTCGAGGGTTTTCAACCTCGTCAAACACTTCATAAATCTTAATGGTCTCAAATCTAACATCAACAAAACTCTTTCACATGAAACAAGGTTCCACAATTCCCTACAACATCGTATACTTACAAATTTCACCTTTTGCGTTCACAAAACTTGTCCTAAAGGACTAATGTATCGTTTACTAACTCTAACGGTCGCAAAAGATTCCAAAACTAATCTCGAGTATACTCAGAAGGATAATAGACCATAGAAAAGAAAGAAAAGCGATAAGGACCGTGTTCGTGTGAATTTGAAAGAATTCTTGAAATTACAAGTAGACAAGGATGAACAAGCAAAAAAGAGTGCTGGAAAGAGAATCAACTGATAACTTTAAGGGTAACTCTTGAATCAATGGAATTCGATAGGACTAATAAGATGAAAAATATTGCAGTATTTTGAAATGAATTCAAGCTGATTCAAGTAAATATGAGGTTTATAAATGAAGAATATCCAAAACCAAAGACAAAATTCACAGAACACAAGAGTATGATTTAAGGATACTCTCGAATACATTGTCTATAAAGAATGAAAAACTTAAGGAAAAATCATTTCATATTCTGAAAGAGAAAATGAGTAACAAATATTCTTCATAAGATTAATAAAAGCATAAATGTGGCATTATTTCAATATAAATTCAAGTGGAAATAGATTACACAAAGTTTGTAAACGGAAAGATTAATTTGGCTAAGAGCAAAATTGTATTTTCTCTTCTTTTTCAAACATGCATGAAAACTGCAATTTTGTTGGAAAGAAACCTGAGATAAAGTTTTGCTTATAAAATAAAAAAAGGATGCATTACAATTGAACGAGTTTAAATCACATATAGAAATTTTTAGAGTATAAGGTAACGGGGTGTAGGCTGAATCAAAAGCGATTTTATTAAAACTTCAATAGGCAGTTATATCGCACCAAAACAAGTTCAAATCACATCAAAAAGAGGCACTGCTCAAGTAAAGAAATGCAAAGTCAAGGACAACTTCGCATAATAATAAATCAAAACTTGTTTAAAAAGGTTTAAAACAAAACTCCAATAATATACTTGAAATCACAACCTTATAAGGATGTTCAATAATATTAAGATGCGCTAAGAAGGAAACCAATTCATTTCAAGAAAGAAACTTAAATTAAAGGATTTCAATTAGGATTCATAAAGCATGTCACTCATACAATCGAAAAGCTTAAGAAGGAACTCAACAACTTAAAAAAAGTTGAATCAAAACTTAAATTTCTTCAAAAGAATTCAAATTTTTTTTAAAATGGTTCAAAACAAAATTTTGAAGGTATACTCGGAATAACCACCTCGCAAGAATCATTTAAGAAGATTACGATGCACTTAAAAGGAAATCAGCCCATGGAAGAAAGATTCTTCAAATCAAGGGAATTCAAACAAGAGCTCACTAGGCATGGATTATCAAACGAGTTTCCAATTGGTCCAAAGAAATACAAAACGCACTAAGAAGACAACTCAATCAATTAAAAATTCTCAAGAAAGAACCTTTGACTAAAGAAAGATAAATAAAAGGACAAATGGTGCATTAAATAGAAACGAATTCAAGTTGACTCGGATGAGTATGAGATTCACAAGAAATGAAAAACTAAGACTAATGGTGACATTCAAAAAGTAAGAGAGTAATTAAAAACAGAATCAAATATGACATCCACAGAAATGAAAAGCTTAAGAAAGGAATTGGTCTATTCATAAGAAGCAAGACATGAATCCAACATTTTTTTTAAAAGAACAACAATTATATAAACAATGTAGTATGCTAAACCAAATTCAAATTTAAAATAAATTATGTGAAGTTTACCAAACAAAAACTAACTGGAAAGAGATAAAAACCTTTCTTTGAAGAATATCTAAATACATAATCAAATAAGAATTTTCGTAAAAACTGCAATAAAGTCATTAGAGAATCAAGCTGTAATCTTAAGAAGGAATTTGAATCTAAGAACTTCGGTAGGAACAATCAAAAAGAAGAACGGTACACTCTTTTGAACCGAATCTAAGCTGGGTCGAAAAGAATACTAAAAATCAATGGTAGCATTCACAAAGAATGGATAAACTCAAAAAGGAATGAATTCACTTTTTCAAAAGAAATAAAAAAGGTATTGCATAAAAAAAACTCAAATTAAAATTAGATATGCAAAATTTATAAAATAGAATTTAATCAAGCTAGGAGCAAAAATATTTTCTCAAAAATCTTGAAAAATACTTAGATACAAAATCACATAAGAATATGTATAAAAATTGTGATAAGGTTGGTAGGAAATCAAGTTTTAATTAAATGAGAAAGTCTAGGGTGTAATAATTAATTTCATTTTTTTTATAAGTTAGTAAAAGAGTAGGTGTAGCAGTACGAACCTACAAGTTTTAAATCATATAAAAAAGTTACCAAATTCATATAAGAAAGTATATGCTAAATTAGAATGTTTAGATGTTCAAGAAATAGTCATGAACAAGAATTTAGGTGAGAGAAAAATCAAACCAGAATTTATTTGAAGATACAAAATAAGAATTACAAGAGGACACTATATGATAGGATACATTACGGCAAAACAGATTCAGACTTCGTCAACGAATTACATCGTTTAAGTAGAGGAACGCAGAACCTAAAGTTGTAATGTCAAGAATCTATAGGATAGCTAGGCGGATGCTCAGAGTAGAATATACATAAGATGCAACACATAGAGCTAAAATATCAAATCATAACTTAAGGAAGAAATTTAAATCAGAAAATTTTGCTAGGAACAATAAGATGATATATTGATCGAAGCGAGTTCCAATTAAATTAGAGTACAAAGTTTACATAGGATAATGCAAAATTGAAAACCATGACATCAAGAATTCAAGGGATGATCAGGAATACAATCTGACAGAGAATCAAACCGCATTTCAAAAAAGCAGTGAAATAAGGAATTTCAAGACTAAGGAAAAGAAAACAAAGGATGCATCGATACGGGACTAACTTCAAAAGTTAATTTCTAACGCTTCCAAAACCTGTTATTTGCATCTCCTAATAATTCTATTTTATCTATGATAACCTGTTAACTTTTCCGTACGCATAAACCTTTATCATTAAGTTGGCCAGACTCAACATTAGAGTTATGCTACGGTAAGCTAACGACATTAATCAATAGATAGTCATGTACATAAAGCTCTAATTCTTGTTATCCAGACAAGACCTACTATATGATAGACACTCAGAGTATGCAACGAAGCATAGTCAGTCCATTCCCAAGGCTCTAATCAGGATGAACTGCTCTGATACCATAATACTTTTAACACCTCATGATCGTATTAAAAGTCCAGGTGTTACTTACCTTTAATCCTTTGTTTTCATGCTATATTTATTTAACATTGAGCCATCGTAAATATGAACCCAATTTTTAATTATGAAAGCAAAAAGTCTTTACTTTAAAAATCACATAGTCATATATCATATTCAAGTAATAATAATTACATACACTTATCCAAAACTTCTTAATATACAAGTCTTGCCCCTCTAAATTCTCAAAATGACAAATAACGAGGGATAAAATAAAATCTAAAACTAAATCATAAAACAGAAAAGGAAAACATATATATATATATATATATATATATATATATGCAAAGCTCTGTAGTTCGAATCGCGGCTTCGTTCCAAAACTTCTTGAACCTGTCACTGGAAAAGAAATTCTATAGGGAGATGAAAACATCATCCTTGAAAGGGTTCTTAGTAGATGTTTTAAGAATTGGTATAAGAAAGAGAAGAATTGGTTTCAAGGCAGTAATTATCATTCGTCCTATGAATCTTTTAAAAATCAACGGTTAATCATTCAAAACTTTTCAAAGAAACAATATTTATTTTTCAGAAAATCCAAAAACTTTTCTTTCTTGTAAGAGAATCTTAATCGGTTTCCTAGACTGTATGAATGACCAACCTGTTCCAAGCATAGGTTCATTAAGTCTATGCTGAACCAGCTTGATTTTTCATACTTTATGAAACCAATCACAGCTTTCAACCTATCACATAATCAATCAACACAATCATCATCTCACCACCAATAATCTCGAAAGTACCACATAAGAACAAACACAAGCAAAACAGACAAGGAAGGCACAGGTATAGATAGCAATTATAGCAAATAGCTCAGTTAGCAGTTAATAACAATTTAACAATTAGGCAAACCAAATTAAGTTCAAACCCAAACAAAGCATACAAATGCAAATGATGCATGCTTGTTTTATGGATAATGAGCTCATCTGTTAATTATATAGCCAACCCGATAAGTCCGGTTTGTTAAACCTTTGAACTGTCCCCCGACACGCATCCCATGAGCCTATGCATAACTTTTTTCTTATATATATATATATATATATATATATATATATATATATATATATATATATATATATATATATATATATATATATATCAAATCGCTCAATGGGGTACCATTCTCGGGAATTTATAAGTGCCTGGTCACCCTTACATCGTAGGGTCAACAGAGTATCGAGTCTCAACCTGGAACAAGTAGTGGCAAGCCACTGCATCTACCCAGGGAAACTCGTGTCTTAGATAATTCAAATTTATAAGCCATATGAATAATTCAGTCAACGTTCATCAATATCTAAGTCATTCTCAATATCATCATCATTCGCCAATCCATATCTCATTTCCAAATTCATTTCAAGAAATCATATTTCAAAATCATATTTCAAAATCACATTTCAAGAAATCATAATTCGGTAGCATCTTCTCTAAAACTCAGACTCTGCCACCCTTTTTGGGTCCCATCCAGACATCCCTCAAACTCCATTATATCATCTCTAATACCAATCCAATTTCAATATCTTAAACCATGTTCAATTTTTTCAAAAATCATTTTTGATAAACTAACAATCCCAAATCTAATGTATCAAATCCCTTTCAATAACTCAAACTCATTTCCATTATAAAAACATTTACAATTCTCAAGAAAATAAATTTGGCAACCACCAGTTTATCAAAAATCAATCCATAATCCAAATTATTCAACCTTATCAAACAATCAATCAATCAACCACACAAATAATTACAATCGACCAAAACAATCCAAACCTTTCCATAAGACTTGCGAAATCACAAAAAATATACATTTTGCATTAATATCAATTTATAACAATTCTCATAAATTAAAATGAGTTTAAGGAAAGCGCCCATACCTCAATGTTGAAGTTTTAGAATTTAACTGCGGCAAATCCACTTATTTCGATTTCACAATAGCAGCGACAACATCGTTAGAACCAGCAGTAGCAATTCCAGTCACCCCAGCAACAATGATTCTTTCAGAGCATCAACCGACATTGTCCACAGTTGCAGCAGCTTAATCCTAAAACATCAACGCCTTAAACTTCTCAATCAACGAATAGCATACAATAGCAGTGGAGGTTTTTAAACAAAAATGACTTATATTAATTAAGGAAAAAAGGAAAACGAAGCGTAGCAGTAGTAGCACGGTGACTGCAACAACAACAAGGAAGATGTCCTCCTTCCCCACCTTAGCTCGTGACTCTGGCGGTGGCAAGCTCCACAGACGGCGATGGCGGAGAGAGCAGCGGCGGCAGAAACCACTCCACAATGCCTTCTCTCTCTCTCCTTGCGTTGTTCTGTCTCTCTCTCTCTTCGCATCGGGTCCTGCTTGTGGCTCGATAGTAGCTCGCAGCGCCGGTGCGACGGCAACGACTCCACGGAGGTTTGACGGCGATGGTAATAATGAGGGGCAACGAAGCTGGCGGCACATGACGCGACGGCAGTGGTGACACTCCTCACTCGCGTGAGCTCCCCCTTCTCCGCGACACACTCTCCTCGTTCCTCCATCATCGGCAACGACGGCAACGCGACGAACACCAGTGACTCCCGCTGGTGCACTCTCCCCCCTTCTCCTCTCTTTTGATTCGCACCCTCTCCTCTCTTTTCTTTCTTTCTGTTGATTTTTTTGCTATTGCTATGTGTTGTATTTGTGTGTTTGATTTTGGAAGAAAGGGAAATGAGTGTGGCGGCTGAAGGGAATGGAAAAGTTAGGGTTAGGATTTTTGGAAGTATTTAGCAAATTAGGGTTTCATTTGAGGACAATTAATAATATAATTAGGGTATAAAATAGTATTAAAAACTAAGTTTAATCCAATAAAATTATCTTCAAAGAAAGTACTATTTGCTCATCAATATATAAATTTTATTCAAATAACTACTAATTAAATAAAAATTAGAAATAATTAAATTTATTTTTTTCTTAATTTTTTTCTTTATTTATAAAATAAAGCTCAACATCTAAATATTCAAAATATAGTACATAAAATCCTCATTATTTTTCAATTACTAGAACTTCAAATTATAATTGAGAAATTACCCGATTTATATGTAAAATATCAGAAAATATAATCTTGATTGAACTTAATAAATCGTAAATAACTTATTATTTAATTTTTAAAAATTTGGGGTCTTACATCCTATCTCACTTATAAAAAATTTTTGTCCTCGAAAATTGATACAAAATAAAAGAGATTTCATATCACTTCACTCTGGAATGCATTTAAAGAAAAAGCAAAAAATTCTCAGTATATATATGGCATAAAGAGTATAAGTGGTGAGAAACAGAAGTTATAAGATAGGCTTGATATACAAGATGATATGTTTCAAACATGTGATGGTAAGGTAAGGCGACAAAAGGTTATATAACAGCTTAGGGTTAAAACAGCGTGCTTGACATTCGCACTCTGATCTCACAACAACTTCAGAGATTCAATTATTCAAACTTTAAAATAACTTATTTCCATCATCCTCAATCGTACTTCATCGAACAACTCATTCGAGGGTTTTCAACCTCGTCAAACAATTCGCAAATCTTAATGGTCTCAAATCTAACATCAATAAAACTCTTTCCCATGAAACAAGGTTCCACAACTCCCTGCAACGTCGTATACCTACAAATTTCACCTTTTGCGTTCACCAAACTTGTTCTAAAGGAGTAATGTATCGTTTACTAAGTCTAATGGTCACAAAAGATACCAAAACGAATCTTGAGTATACTCAGAAGGATAATAGACCATAGAAAAGAAAGAAAAGTGACAAGGACCGTGTTCGCGAGAATTTAAAAGAATTGTTGAAATCACAAGTAGACAAGGATGAACAAGCAATAAAGAGTGCTGAAAAGAGAATTAACTGATAACTTTAAGGGTAACTTTTGAATCGAAGGAATTCGATAGGACCAATAAGATGAAAAACAATGCAGTATTTTGAAATGAATTCAAGCTGATTCAAGTAAATATGAGGTTTACAAAAGAAGAATATCCAAAACCAAAGACAAAATTCACAGAACTCAAGAGTATGATTTAAGGATACTCTCGAATACATTGTTCATAAAGAATAAAAAACTTAAAGGAAAAATCATTTCATGTTCTGAAAGAGAAAATGAGTAACAAACATCCTTCAGAAGATTAATAAAAGCGTAAATGTGGCATTATTTCAATATAAATTCAAGTGGAAATAGATTACACAAAGTTTGTAAATGGAAAGATTAATTTGGCTAAGAGCAAAATTGTATTTTCTCTTCTTTTTCAAGCATGCATGAAAACTGCGATTTTGTTGGAAAGAAACCTAAGATAAAGTTTTTGCTCATAAAAGAAAAAAGGATGCATTACAATTGAACAAGTTTAAATCACATATAGAAATTTTTAGAGTATAAGGTAAAGGGGTGTAGGCTGAATCAAAAGCGATTTTATTAAAACTTCGATAGGCGGTTATAGCACACCAAAACAAGTTCAAATCACATCAAAGAGAGGCACTGCTCAAGTAAAGAAATGCAAAGTCAAGGACAACTTCGCATAATAATAAATCAAAACTTGTTTAAAAAGGTTTAAAACAAAACTCCAATAATATACTTGAAATCACAACCTTATAAGGATGTTCAATAATATTAAGATGCGCTAAGAAGAAAACCAATTCATTTCAAGAAAGAAACTTAAATTAAAGGATTTCAATTAGGATTCATAAAGCATGTCTCTCATAGAAATGAAAAGCTTAAGAAGGAACTCAACAACTTAAAAAAAGTTGATTCAAAACTTAAATTTCTTCAAAAGAATTCAAATTTTTTTCAAAATGGTTCAACACTCGGACTCTGCCACCCTTTTCGGGCCCCATCCAGACATCCCTCAAACTCCTTTATATCATCTCTAATACCAAACCAATTTCAATATCTCAAACCATGTTCAATTTTTTCAAAAATCATTTTTGATAAACTAACAATCCCAAATCCAATGTATCAAATCCCTTTTAATAACTCAAACTCATTTCCATTATCAAAACATTTACAATTCTCAAGAAAATAAATTCGGCAACCACCAGTTTATCAAAAATCAATCCATAATCCAAATTATTCAACCTTATCAAACAATCAATCAATCAACCACACAAATAATTACAATCGACTAAAACAATTCAAACCTTTCCATAAGACTTACGAAATCACAAAAAATATACATTTTGCATTAATATCGATTTATAACAATTTTCAAAAATTAAAATGAGTTTAAGGAAAGCGCACCTATCTCAATGTTGAAATTTTAGAATTTAAATGTGGCAAATCCACTTATTTTGATTTCACAATAGCAGCGACAACAGCGTTAGAATCAGCAGTAGCGATTCCAGTCACCCCAGCAACAACGATTCTTTCAGAGCATCAACCGTCACAGTCCACAGTTGCAACACCTTAATCCTAAAACATCAACCCCTTAAACTTCTCAATCAACGGATAGCATGACAGTAGCAGTGGAGGTTCATAAACAAAAATGACTTATAGTAATTAAGGAAAACAAGAAACAAAGCATAGTAGTAGTAGCACGATGACTGCAACAATAGGAAAAATGGCCTCCTTCCCCACCTCAGCTCGTGACTCCGGCGACGGCGAATTCCACAGACGACGATGGAGGAGAGAGCAACGGCGGTTGAAACCACCCCGCAACGCCTTCTCTCTCTCTCCTCGCATTGTTCTGTCTCTCTCTCTTCGCATGGGGTCCTGCTTGTGGCTCGATAGCAGCTCACAGCGCCGGTGCGAAGGCAACGACTCCACGGAGGTTCGCCGGCGATGGTGATGACGAGGTGCAACGAAGCTAGCGGCACACGACGTGACGGCGGTGGCGACGCTCCTCACTCGCACGAGCTCCCCCTTCTCTGCGACACACTCTCCTCGTTCCTCCATCATCGGCAACGACGGCGGCGCGATGAGCTGCAGTGACTCCGCCGGCGCACTCTCCCCCCTTCTTCTCTCTTTTGATTCGCACCCTCTCCTCTCTTTTCTTTCTTTCTGTTAACTCTTTTGCTGCTGCTATGTGTTGTGTTTGTGTGTTTGGTTTTTTTTATAAATAATCATTGTTATATTTTTTCTCACTTATCTCGAATAATTAGTTTCAGTTAGTTTGTAAAAAAGAATAAAAATAATCGTTTTTAATTTTTAAATTATTAATGTTAATCCAAGAAAAGAAAAATGGTTAGAAGATAATAAAAAATTATTTTAAAAAATTATTATCCTAATTAAACTAAAAAAGTTATTCAATTAATTAATATCTAAAAACTAAAGAAAAAGTTTGAAAGGCGAATATTTTTATTAAAGTTTAACTAACATTTTAATTATTAAAAAAATGTATAATTTCATATCAATAAATGATTCCTAATGAATTATTACAAATCACAAAAAAATATACTGCCTCTGGTATTACCGTTAACCAAATCTTACTAGAAGCCTTGTATATATAAGTAAGCAGAAAGCAACAAGGATTAATTCTCAGTTTCATTCTTATTTCTATTAAAGAAAGTTTCCAATATTTCTAGTAAACTCGAAGCATCAAACCAGTTCTTAATTTCATCATCATGACTTCGCCATTTACTTTCTTTTGGGAAGCGTCATCTCCCCCATTGTTACAAGAAGAGGAGGCAGATTTGCAACATTATCTAACCCTCATGAGAGATCAAATAACAGATTACTTCATTCTCAAGGTACAAGTTACGCATCAAACTTGCTGGACTCATCATCAACAACCACAATCACATCCACCAGTGTTAGGAGCCATTTATTCGTTTGAATCCTCAATTCTAATCCAAGCGCAAGAATTCCTTCAAAACGGTTCATCACACATGCAAATGCACTTCCCTGAGGCTATTATACCAATTGCCTTGATTCATAACATGATGCCAGATATTATATCCTACGCGAAAGCCATAATTCAAACTCGTCCTTCCGGATTCCTCTATGAAAGACCTGATTTTCGTTTGTTCAGTTTGTATCTGGACATTATTATCCAGAATCCTATATTGTACGTTGATGACTTGAATATCCAGAATTTGTCATTGGAAGTTGATGACTACGGCAACATGATCACCGACTTAATCATTGAAGAGTCCATGGAAGATCCTAATAATATTAAGATGGTTCCTGCATCAAAGAATGCCATTGAGTCTCTTGAGAAAGTGAAGCTTGAAAATAATAACCACCTAGCAGAGAGGTGCACTATTTGTCTAACTGAATTTGATTATGGTGATGATGCAGAACAAGTTTCATCAATGCCTTGTAAGCATGTATATCATCAAGAATGCCTCGTGCAATGGCTCAAGACTAGTCATTTATGTCCTTTATGTCGGTATCCGATGCCAACTAATTAGATTGTCAAAAATGTAAATAAAAAAATTGAAATTAGTTATTTGATTTTGTGTAATTTGATTGTAGTTCATCATGTGAACAGCATTATGCATTTAATCATGAAAAAAAATTAGTTAGTTGATTCTGTGTAGTTTGGTTGTAATTCATCATTTGTGAATAATATGATGCATTTTTTGTGGAGTTCTCTTCCCCAAAATTTTTTTCTTTTTTATATTATTTTCTGTTTTAGTTTTCTAAGCAGCTTTATCAAAAAAGAAAAAACCTTTGTTTTGTTTGTTAAAGAAAGGATTCAGAATTTTCGCCGTTGACTATAATGTGGAAAAATTCAGTTAAAATAATTTAAAAATTATAAAAGCGACAAGGGAGACAGGGGATGGAGAGGTGTGGCACAAGATGCTTTGCCAAAGGATGAGGGGCAGATGCTTCGTGTTTTGGCCTTCTGGTTCTGGGTGAGTGTTTTTTGGGATGTGTGTGTGTTTTTTTTTTTATTTTTATGTGAATGAGGGAGAGGATTCTTGGTGCGTCATTAGAGGAGAATAAGTATTCTATTTCTTGATTTTAATTTTGGTGTCTATTCTGTTTCTTGATTTGAAATGGGTAAGAGAGCACTCACAAGTCACAGCCTTCGTTAAATTTGGATGCGTGTCTTCACGATCATTTGTTAAGTTGCCACTTGCCACTAGATATTGGCCGAATGTAAAGGTTTGACTCATAAAAAAGCTTAAAGAGTTGAAGTCAAACTCAAATAACATGCATATATGTACGATAAGAAATTAAGAATCAGAGAAAGTGCACTTAGCTTGTTGAATGGTCACTTCATCCTTCTGTGTGGGGAATTGAATGCCGCCTTGTACACTGATCGGTCAGCAATAGACTCGAGCTCCGATCGGCAACAACCTTGCCTCGCTGCCGCCAGTGGCGGATACCTTGGGAAACTCCGAGTCTCTGGTCAGTGATGACCAACAACCTTTCTTCGAATGGTGCCGCCAAAACTGCACTTCTCGCTCAAACACCGCTTCCCGCGTTCACCACCGCCGCCACGAACCTTCTCAACCATTCCACTTCCGCCGCCCACTCCTCCTAGTCTCTCTCTCCTCGCCGACCAATGCACCACAATACACCACCTCAAACAAGTCCACGCCCAGATGATCCTTACCGGCCGCATCCGCCAAGACCCCTTTGCCGCCAGCCGCCTCCTCTCCTCCTCCCGCCCTCTCCCCCTTCGCCGACCTCACCCTCGCTTCTAGAATCTTTTCCTCCCTCCCATACCCACCCAACACCTTCATGTGGAACACCCTCATCCGCGCCCACGCCTCTAGCCCCAATCCCCATTACTCTCTCTGCCTTTACGTCTCCATGAGGAAGCTAGGCGCTATTCCAGGGAAACACACCTTCCCCTTTCTCCTTAAGGCCTGCTCTAACATTCCCTCCCTGCCAGCCTGTACCCAGGTTCACACACACGTGCTGAAATTCGGGCTGTGCTTTGATTCCCACGTGGCCAATGGTTTGGTCAGGGGTTACTCTGTTTCCGGAGATTTTGCCCTTGCGCGCCTTATGTTCGATGAAATGCCGGACAGGAGTTTGAGTCTTTGGACGACGATGGTTTGTGGTATGCTCAGAATCAATGTTATGATGAGGGTTTGGGGCTTTTTCATGAGATGATTGGGGATGGATTGGAGCCCAATGCTGCGACGCTGGCTTCAGTGTTATCGGCTTGCGCTCGAGCGGGGTATCTTGAGATTGGGCAGAGGATTCATGGGTTCATGAAGGTGAAGGGGTTTGAAGTGAAAGTGATTCTTGGGACGGTGTTGGTTTACATGTATGCAAAGAATGGGGAGATTGTTATGGCTCGGAAGTTGTTTGATGAAATGACTGAGAAATGTTGTTACTTGGAATGTGATGATCTCTGGCTTGGCTACTCATGGACATGTTGAAGATGCTCTTGGTCTCTTTGAGAAGCTGAAGGAGGAGCAAGCTGTCGTCCCTAACAATGTCACTTTCTTAGGGGTTTTGTCGGCTTGTTGTAATGCTGATTTGGTTGATGTTGGTCGTGAGATCTTTTATTCGATGAAAAATGTGTATGGGGTTGACGCAAAGATTGAACATTATGGGTGCATGGTGGATCTTCTTGGAAAAGAGGGTAAGTTGATAAACTGGTAAAAGGAATGCCTTGGAAGCCTGATATTGTTATTTTAGGAGCTTTGTTGGCAGCTTGCAAAAATAATGGAAATACCAAGGTTGCTAAAAGAGTCGTAAAAGAAATTCTTGCTCTGGAACCTCATAATCATGGTGTTCATGTTGCTATGTCGAATATATATGCAGAGGCTGGACAATGGAATGAAGTTTTGAGACTGAGGAAGGTTATGAAAGAAGAAAGACTAAAGAAAACTCCAGGGTGGAGCCTTGTTGCTACTTAATTGAGCATTGTCCAAAAGATTTCGTTTTTTCAATTGTCATAATTAACCAAAGGAGTAGACTTAAGTTGCTCAAATGTGCCTCTGATTAAATCCTAAATCACTTCTATTTGAACTGTTTCTGCTACTTGGAAGGCCAAAATTAGTTGAGGTGATTGCCGAAAAGGTGGTGTTGCAGTACTACTTATTAATGTCTGATTGTCGCATCCTAGTCGCAAGAACATAAGCAACTGCTTGAGGTTCACTTCAAAGGAGTTTCTTCTTGAAAAGTGTCATTCAAAATGGAATTGCTAATATTAAAATTTTGGATGGAGTTATGCTTTGGTATGGCTAATGTCAACATTACTGAATGATTGTATGATTCAGATAACTTAGAAGCTTTTCAGACAAAGAAGCAACTCCTATGCTCCTATTAGGAGAAATATGCATGACATGAACACTTAAACAGGCCTTGATCATGTCCAAGGTGTGTTGATGAATGCAGAGGGTGGACAGTGTGGTAACAGCTATATCATAAAACTTGGTATTTTCAAGAGCTATTAAGATGAAAGATCACTCGAGTGTTGGTCTAGTGTGTTTCTCGATAAAAGTTAATCTCCCTAGAGGAAAACAGCGATGAACTTGGTCCTGGTATAATTGTTAATTAAATTACTAGTTATTTGTTTTCAAAAACTAATGGTGCTGAAATGATAAAATTACTACTTCCAGCCAATCTGCTATTAGTTGCAGGTTCTCAACAATCTTCCTTGATCAGATATATACCAAGAAAAATAAAAAACAAAAGATAAAAATAGCAAAAATGCAAAGTAGAAAGATGATAAAAGCGATAACCGCTACATAATAATTTCTATAAGAAGTTCTGGTCTAACACTGATGTTGCATATTAATTTGACGCAAGAAAGATGCTAGAACATGAACCGTCTCTATAGTATTCAGAGAGATATAATGTCATTGAGTACTAAGATATTGTATATAAACCGTTTTTTATATTGTATATTTCCCTCTCAAAATTATTACTGATGGATACTAAGATACATTATCGCTCGCTTTCAGACATGACTGGCGTGTTCAAATGTTAAGCTTTCTAGAACTGTAGAAGCTGCGGATGTGAGACACTGAATCAACTTGGGGGTCTGACTCATCATCAGCAGAAGGTTCATTTGCAAGAAAAGCATGAGGAGCTATTGGTTCATTTGCGAAAAATGCAGGAGATGGGGTTGGGGCTATTACTCTGTTTGCATGCAAATCATGAGATGGGACTATAGGCTCACTTGCCAGCACAATCTTTTGCGGGGGAAGGAGATTGAGTTGGGGTTATTGCCTAAATTTCAGGCAAATCATGAGATGGTGTTATAGGTTCAGAACTTGCAGGAAAAAGCTTGAGATAGAGTTGGGGCTATTGGTTTGTTTATCTGGAATGTATGAGATGGAGATATTGGCTCACTTGCTAATTCAATGGCTGAAACACCACTCAGGAAAATGACTAGGGGCAAAAGAAAAAGCAAAGCCATGGTAGAAAAAGAAGGGGGAATACAAAAAATACAAAGCCTTGTGAATTTGTGGCTTCTTTGTGGCCGTGGCCTGTAGGATGCTCATCACACCCTTCAGAGGAATCTATTTATAAGTTAACGCTCACTGCCCATGTATGCAGTGATGTTACATGTGACCAAAGGATTTTCTTTTCTTGGGGTGGTCATTTTCCGAATCCTGGCATCCTGGCAAGTGGCAATGGTGCGGGACTGCGGGTTGTTTGTACATCAAACTGCTCTCTCAATCTTTTTTTTTTTTTTTTTCTTTAGGGGATTTCTTATTTGTTTTGTTTTATAATGAGTTTAATTTTGATAATTTGAGTGTGTAAAATATTTTATCTATATTTTAATGAATCACATTTATTTTTTTAATGATTATTTCACATAGTTAATATAAAAAGTTATTATTTTTACTAATATGACATTACATGATTAGATCTATGTGTAAAATTACTTTATATGAACATTACATCAAAATTACATTTGTATATATTGTGGAACAAAAATATTATTTATAGACTAAAAATTAATCATTAAATTAACTATTATGTATTTGTATATAAATATATATGTAGTTTTACTCACTTTTAACATGTATTTTGTTTGCTAATATGAATACTTTTATTGGTAATTAATTTTTTAAAATAATTCCTATCAAATTTCAAATCATACATTTGTTCTCTAATAAATTTTTATTATTCTAAAGTTTGTCAGACAGATTGATCCTTAAGTTACTTTTAATAAAATTTTTAATATATATATATATATATATATATATATATATTAAATAAATAAATCTCTAGCAAATTTTATTTTAAGAAAATTAAATCTTAAAAAACATTATTATGAGACAAGTTAGTTTTCTTTCAAATAATAGTAAGACTAATATATCCGACGAAAATAATTCAAAAAAATTTATAATAATAAAAATTTGATAATAAAAGTTAAAATATTCAATCTGAAATCTTTTAAAAATAATTTAGGTATTCACTCTAAATTATACCAAAATATTTCGTTTATTCTTAAGTAAGTGTTCTTTTTAAATGTTCAATTAGATATTTAGATTAAATAAATTATTAAATATATTATAAAAGTTAAAGATAGAGTCTTATCAGATACAAATACAAAATTAATTATAATTTAGTGATTAAAAATTGTGTGAAAGATTCATCATTTAAAAACAGATGTTAGATCTCCGATAAAGAGGAGGCAAAAAATTTGATGCGTACAAAATTAATGTTTAGGGTAAAATTTTTAAATTGGTTTGTGACTCAGTTCTAAAATTTTTTATTTATACTTTTTAAAAAATTTAAAAACTTTTATTTTTTTAAAATTTGATTGTGAAAATTGGTATTTAGAGTATGTTATAGTGACATAAACCGATATGATAATTTTGAGTAATGCTACATGTATATTAAAATTAGTTACCAAAATTAGTCACTAGTATAAAATACATGTTGAAATATAAATACACATTTAAAATAAATTAAATCACACATATATTTATATACAAATATATTGGTGGCTGATTTTAGTGGCTAATTTTAGTGTATAAATATCATTTTTTGAGAATTTTATATTGGATTCTCATTAACTTGTTCGGGAATAGATCTTTTTAATTTTTCGTTTTCACTTAAGAGAGTAAAATATGATCTCTCATTATTAATTTTATAAGTGAGACTAAAAAAATATTAAAGGGTTAAAAATTACATTTTACTCTTTCAATTAAAAAAATTGAAAAAATCTATCTCTCATATTTATTAAATATGATTAAAAAAATTAATGTTAAATTGATTTTTCAAATGGATAATTATTTATAAAACTAAAATTCAAAAAATGGAAACTCAATTAAAAATAGTAATATAAATATAAATACCTGGCAGTGAGGGATTAGTGCTCAGTAGTTTTTCTCTCATTAATTAATATTGCGGATCGGAGTCGCTGGCCAATGAATTGTTGCATGCACAAGGCGAGATTCGAACCCTCTAACACTTACTTAAGCGAACTAATGAACCTACTACTAGATCAATCCAATTTGATTATATTCTATCACTAACTATTATTAAAAAAAATATATATACCAAAATTTCAATGTGACACTACAAGAGGAGATAACTGACCACATAATTATTTTCTTTAACTTTTTACTTTAAAATTTTAGTATATCTCTGACTTAAATATGAAATTTTTTCTAATTTATTACTTTAGAATTTTAGTATATCTGCAACTAAATATATTTTAACATAAATTGCAATTAGATCATTAATGATTCACGAGAAATTAATTATTAAATTTGATATTAAATATTCTTAAATATTTACAAAATACACCAAAATTTTAAAGTGATAAAAAAATTTTCAACAAATATATATACCAATTTGGATATGTTCATAAGTGACTTTTCTTCATTTTTAACTAATAAAATGTTACAACTGATAACATAGAACATGAATTGAAAATTGAATGCATAAATGTAAGTTTAGACTATGAGAACAGAAACTGAAATACAATAGAATTGAACTGAAGTTTATTCATTGAGATAGAAGAATATTGTGTACATTGAAGCAAGGATACTGCTCTATATATAGAGTTCACAAGAGCTGGACATAGCAATACTACAACAACAATAACAAAGTCTTGTCTTACTAAGTGGGGTCAGTGACAAACCCCAATTTGACGGTTTGTCTTGTATTGATTTTAGGGGATTCTATAACCTTTTACCCACATTTATTCAATGAAATAGCATGGTTTTGTATATTCTCCTTTAATTGTGCTTAAGAGTGAAAACATGCTTTTTAGGTCTTAAAATAGATAAATACAATTCACCTTGATTCCATTAGATGCCTTGATATGTTTGTTAAGTGATTTCAGATTTAGGAGGCAAAGATTGGATCAAGGGAATGAAGAAAGAAGCATGAAAAATTGGAGAACTCATGAAGAAATGAAAGAACCGGAAAGCTGTCAAGCCGACCTCTTCGCACTTAAATGACCATAACTTGAGCTACAGAGGTCCAAATGATGCGGTTCCAGTTGGGTTGGAAAGCTAACATCCGGGGCTTCGAAACGATATAAGATTTGCCATAGTTGCTACACGTATGGTGGCGCGCACGCGCATAGTACGCGCACGCGCCGTTGCTGCCATATGGTCCACTTAAAGTAAAACGTGGCCAGCGATTTTAGAAGCCTTGTGGGCCCAATCCAACTCATTTCTGATGCTATTTAAGCCAAGGATTGAAGAGGAATCAACTAACTTTTAACCATTAGTTTAGTTTAGTTCTAGAAGTTAGTTTCTAGAGAGAGAAGCTCTCACTTCTCTCTAGAATTAGGATTAGGATTAGGATTAGTTCTTAGATCTAGGTTTTAATCTTTGCTTTCTTCTACTTCTACTCTTCAATTCCTTGTTGTTACATTCATCTTCCTCTATTCTTTTGTTGTAATTTCCTTTATGTTTTTCTTAGATTTTGTTGTAGATCTAGAATTGTTTCTTCTACTCTCTTTCAATTCAATAAAAGGTACTTCTTAATAATTGTGTTCATTTGATTTGTTGTTGTTAATTCCTTGTAATTGAGTAGTGTAGATTTACTTTTCTTGCAATTTACTATGCTTTCCTTTTATGCCTTCCAAGTGTTTGATGAAATGCTTGGTTGGATTTTAGAGTAGAATTTTATACTCTTGGCTTGGAAAGGTAACTTAGGAACTCTTGAGTTACTAATGTCCAAGTGATTGATGATTGGGAGCCATTGACTCTAGTTCTCACTAATTGAATTGGTGGAGAGTTAGGACTTATGGACTAGGATTGATATAGCTCATTTGACTTTCCTTTACTACTAGTTAAAGGATGATTTAATGGGATTAATCCTTGCCAATTCTCATATTGTGGTTAGTGATTAGGATAGAGATCCTTGACTACCAACCCTTGCCAAGACCTTTTTAGGCCTTAGTTTACTTTCTTGCCATTTATCTTTCATGCTTCTTATCAAAACCCCAAAAATAACTCAAACCAATAACAAGACACTCTATTGTAATTCCTAGGGAGAACGACCCGAGGTTCCAATACTTCGGTTTATAAATTTAGGGGTTTGTACTAGTGACAAACAACTTTTTGTACGAAAGGATTATTGTTTGGTTTGGAAACTATACTTTACAACGAGGTTTTACTTGAGAAATTCTAAACCATCAAAAAGTCAATCGTCAAAATGGCGCCGTTGCCGGGGATTGCAATGGTGTTGTGTTATTGGTTATTGTATATATGTGAATATTGTGAATATGTTTGCTTTTTGCTTCGTTGTTAGTTTTTAGTTTGTTCTCTTTATTCGTCCTCTTTTTTGTTTTTGCCCTCTCTTGCTATCATGAATTCTCACTTTGGCTATGAGTGTAGTTACAACTATGTTGTAGGTGATGAGAACTTCAATGAAGAGATGCATCAAGGATGGGACAATCAAAGGTGGGAGGAGCCATATGCATATGATCAATCCTCATGGCAACAACCCCCACCAATGCACTATGAAGAAGAGCCATTCTATGATGCATACCAATCCAATGGCTATGGTGAATCTCCTTGTGACTTTCAAGAACCACCACCATATGCCTATGAGTCATATCCTCAACATGAGCCTCAACCACACTCTCAAGCCTATTTTCACCAAACACCTCCATATGACCATGATTCATATCCACCATACCAACCACCTTTTGAACCATATGAGCCATACATGGAACCACAATTCCAAGATTACTACTCCCAAGAACCACCTCAATACACACCACCACCTTACCAAGAAGAACCACCTTCCTATAATGAACCCTTCCTCCAAGACAATGAACCCTCTTATCCACTCCAATCTTCAATGGATGAAATCCTTAGCCTTATACTTCAAGGGCAAGGAGAAATGCAAAGGGAGACACTAGAATTTATGGCTACTTTGACCAAGGTAGTAAGTAAGTTAGTCTCCCAATATTTGAGTACTCAAGGCACTCCCATGGTTACATGTGGAGAATCAATTGAAAAGCATAGCATGAAGGAGAGATTGGAAACTCCGGTGGAGAGTGAGGAATGCTACTTTGTACTAGAACAATTGGAGGAACCTATGGTCATTGAAGAAGAGAAAGAAATGGTTGAAGACTTAGGAGATGCGGAACCCCCTTGGGAACTTAGAATTGAAGAAAACCCCTCCAAGAAGATTGAATTTGATGTTGAGGAGGAAAGTGCACAATCTCCAAAACAATTTTTGAATGAAGACTTGGAAGGAATGAAGCAAGAATTGAGTTCCCTTGGTGATGAAGATCATGCATCCAATCTTCTTGGTGAAGAATCCTTTGAATTTGAAGAACCTTCTCCCAATGAATTTGAAAGTGATATGGAGGTAGATTTCTCTCAACCTCCCATTTTTGACTTGAGTGATGGAGAAGAGTTAGAGGAAGTTGATGAACAAAGGGTTGGGAATGAAGAAGTTTATGAAGAGGTGGTGATTGACAAGGAAGCAAACAAGGGAGTAGAGCTTGCAAGCACATTGGAGATACCTCTCCCCAAGCCACCACCATCCACTCTCTCATTCAAGTGGGTAAATTCCTTATGCTCAAGCTTTATTATTCCCCTTGAATATGGTTTGCTTAAGACGGATGGTCAACTTAGACATATTTGTGGCTTTAAGAGTAAAAAGGAGATGGTTAGTGGTTTGAAATATCATTCTAGGTTCATTATGGATGCATGCTCAAAGCTTAATTGTAAAGGTTGGTGTATAACTAGAATACATGGGCCTAGAAGGATGTTTGGTCACTTTGTTGAGAATTCACCTTGCTCACCACCCACATGGATTAATGATAATCAACTTGGAGATGGGTGTGAAGACAAAATATGGGATCCGGGAACACATGAGGATCAACATTGGGAGCCCATGGTTTGTGAAGAACTCCATCAAAGCTTGGAGATATTAATCTTGCATGATGGAGCTTATTGGAAGTCCAAGCATTGGTGGAAGTTCCAAGATGAGTACAAGCACAAGCCACCTTGAGAGGAGCTCCCCATAAGTCCAACTTAAGGACAATAAACAAAAGTGCTAGGTGGGAGACACCCCACCATGGTAACTTCTTTTCATTTTTCTCTTTTTGTACATACTGGTAGAATTGGTTTAAATTCTTGTTTTGATTATTTTAATGGGTCTAATTGGTAGTTTAGTATGTCAAATAAGGTTTGATGGTATTTTGGTAGTCGTTTGGAGGTTTAGAATGCTTAGATGGGTGCAAAAACATAAAAAAAATATATATTTTGAAAAATAGAGCACCATCCACGCGTACGCGCACTGCGTGCGTACGCGTACATTGAGCATTTTTTACCACCCACGCGCGCGCGCTATGCGTGCGTGCGCGTCCGTTGAGAAGTTCCACCTTCCATGCATTAACCCGAGAGTTAGGCCTGCACGGTGCGGAAACTGGGCCTAAGGCATAACTCAATTCGCGCGTACGCACACCTGACGCGTACGCGCCCTTTTGGCAACTTGCGGTTTGACGCGCAAGCGCACTATGCGCGCGCGCGCCGATAATGCCTTCTGCTCTCCTGGTACATTTTCCAGAGAGTTACGCCCATGCTACGCCAACGTTGTGCCTTTGGCACAACCCCACCCGCGCGCCCGCGTACATGACGCGTACGCGCAACTCTCGGAATAAATCATCGACGCGGACGCACCATGTGCGCGTACGCGTCGAGTCCATTACATCACCATCCATTCCTTTTCTTCTCCTCTCTCCATTTCTTTCCTTCCCCTTTCTTCTTCCCTTCTTCTACCCCTCATCCAACACTTCCAAACACCATTGATAACCATTTATTTTAGTTAGTTAGTTAATTAGTTAGTTAGTTAGTTTGTTAGTTAGTTTTAGTTTAGTTTTCATTTTATTTTCTCTCTTTTCATTACAAGTGTTGGATTATTAACTTTGTTTACTATGCATTGCTTCCCCCTTATTGCCTAAATGCTAATTTAGCATTAATGTTTTTAGATAATCTTTGTTGGATCCTATGATTGAGGTTATATTTTGCTACTTGGTCTTGAGTTTTTCATGCTTATCTTTTGAAAAAATACCAAGTGATGAGAATTGCCTTCGAGCTTGTAACTCTTCTTGAATTACATGATTTGGCCACCATGTGATTTGAACCTTATTTTGTGATTAGGCAACCTCTTGATGGATGATGTTATGCATTTACCTTAATGCATTGTATTTCATGATCATATGCATCCATATGTGTTTGACTTGAATGCTTTCATGCTTCTTTAATGCTTGTTTTACCTTACAAGTTCACTTAAAGCATCTCAAGCATACTAGAATGAGTAAAGTGCATGCTTCTTTTGTGACATAACTTTTATGCTAATGTGTGTTCTAAACCGCGCAATTTAGAATTCACACACCTGATATTTCTTAATGTCACACTAATTCACTCACTCAATTCTAGTGATTTACCTCATTCCAACAATGTATGCTTCCTTGCTTCTGTTTTCTCATCTTATGGTGTTATATTTTTGTTTTTCATGATGAATGCACCACAAGCAATAACGGAAGCAAGACTAAGAACACGTAGCAATCCGGAGAGTCGTCGTACCCCCTTGCTCATCTTTGAGTGCACCGAGGACGGTGCAAACTTTTAAGTGTGGGGAGGTCGCCCGACCAATCGGCGATTTTGGGTGACAAATTTCTAGTCCCAACACCTTTTGCATTTCATTCTAGGATTTTAGGATTTTTTTCTTGCATTTTCTTATTTTTGCATATATATACACAATAAGCTTAGTCAAAATAATAAAAATTTTCAAGATTTCTATCTATAGGGCACCTTAATTGATTTGAGTAAAAAAACTTTTCATAGAACTTGCTTGAATTATATATATTGTGGATCATATTTTTGAGCTAAGAACACAAGCAAGTGAGATTTGAGCCTAATGGTGTGGTTACATCTTATAACCACTTATTTTCCTTCTTGTGTGCATTATTCTCTTTTTATGATTGTAATCTTTGATTTGTTTGATTCTTTATGTCCATTATTTTGTGTATACATGCATTTATATGATTGAGGCCATCATTTCATTTAACTCACTTACCCAAATAGCCTTACCTTTTATCTTCCTTTGTTAGCCAATTTGAGCCTACGATTAACCCACTTGTTCTTTAATTTAGCACATTACAAGCCTTAAAGCGAAAAACAATAAAAGTCCTTAATTTGGATCTTTGATTAGCTTAGGCTAGTGTGTGTGAGTATCATTCAAGTGTGGGAACCTTGGGACATTGGGTGAATAAAAGGGTAATTTTGTATTGTTATTGAAAATATTGGGAATCGGGTACATACTCACGTATTGATCAAATGTAAAACCTTATGCATTGAGATTCTTGTATATAAAAAAAATGAGAAAAATAAAAGAAAAAAAAAGAAAAGAAAAAAAAGAGAAATATAGAAAAAGAAAGAAAAAGAAGAAAAAGAAAGAAATAAAAAGGGGACAAAATGCCCCAAAGCAAAGTCCAATAAAGATCAATGCATAAGTGTTGTGAAATGAAGAGAAAATACATGAGTATGTGAAAAAGTGAAAAATGGGTAGTTAGGATAGAACTCAAGTGTATAGGATGTCATAGGTTATGTGGGAAGTTTAAGCTTATCAAAGATTCAAATTTCAAAGTCCACTTGACCAAATATGCATCCTACCTTGACCCTAGCCCCATTACAACCAGAGAAAAGACCTCATGATAGATGTATGCATGCATGAAATATATGTTGATTGTTAGAAGAAGAACAAATCTTAGAAAGCATGATTAGGAGAGAATTGAGTGAATCAACCCTAAATACTTGAGCGAATAGAGTGCAAACACTACCGGTGAGGGTTTGATGCTCAATTACATGTTTCCACCTATGATCATCTCTTTTCATGCAAGTTTATAAAAATATTTAATAACTCAATTCAATTGTGGATTAGACTTGCTAGTCCTTAGCCCTTGTGCATATATGCTTCTTGGGAATTGATTTATTTTGACCAAGCAATTGCATTCATGTAGATAGTTGCATATAGGTAGATTGCATTTAGTTAGTTTTCATTGAATAAATGTTGATGCCCTTTGCTTTCTCTTGGCTTAAGCATGAGGACATGCTTGGTTTAAGTGTGGGGAGGTTGACAAACCCCAATTTGACGGTTTGTCTTGTATTGATTTTAGGGGATTCTATAACCTTTTACCCACATTTATTCAATGAAATAGCATGGTTTTGTATATTCTCCTTTAATTGTGCTTAAGAGTGAAAACATGCTTTTTAGGTCTTAAAATAGATAAATACAATTCACCTTGATTCCATTAGATGCCTTGATATGTTTGTTAAGTGATTTCAGATTTAGGAGGCAAAGATTGGATCAAGGGAATGAAGAAAGAAGCATGAAAAATTGGAGAACTCATGAAGAAATGAAAGAACCGGAAAGCTGTCAAGCCGACCTCTTCGCACTTAAATGACCATAACTTGAGCTACAGAGGTCCAAATGATGCGGTTCCAGTTGGGTTGGAAAGCTAACATCCGGGGCTTCGAAACGATATAAGATTTGCCATAGTTGCTACACGTATGGTGGCGCGCACGCGCATAGTACGCGCACGCGCCGTTGCTGCCATATGGTCCACTTAAAGTAAAACGTGGCCAGCGATTTTAGAAGCCTTGTGGGCCCAATCCAACTCATTTCTGATGCTATTTAAGCCAAGGATTGAAGAGGAATCAACTAACTTTTAACCATTAGTTTAGTTTAGTTCTAGAAGTTAGTTTCTAGAGAGAGAAGCTCTCACTTCTCTCTAGAATTAGGATTAGGATTAGGATTAGTTCTTAGATCTAGGTTTTAATCTTTGCTTTCTTCTACTTCTACTCTTCAATTCCTTGTTGTTACATTCATCTTCCTCTATTCTTTTGTTGTAATTTCCTTTATGTTTTTCTTAGATTTTGTTGTAGATCTAGAATTGTTTCTTCTACTCTCTTTCAATTCAATAAAAGGTACTTCTTAATAATTGTGTTCATTTGATTTGTTGTTGTTAATTCCTTGTAATTGAGTAGTGTAGATTTACTTTTCTTGCAATTTACTATGCTTTTCTTTTATGCCTTCCAAGTGTTTGATGAAATGCTTGGTTGGATTTTAGAGTAGAATTTTATACTCTTGGCTTGGAAAGGTAACTTAGGAACTCTTGAGTTACTAATGTCCAAGTGATTGATGATTGGGAGCCATTGACTCTAGTTTTCACTAATTGAATTGGTGGAGAGTTAGGACTTATGGACTAGGATTGATATAGCTCATTTGACTTTCCTTTACTACTAGTTAAAGGATGATTTAATGGGATTAATCCTTGCCAATTCTCATATTGTGGTTAGTGATTAGGATAGAGATCCTTGACTACCAACCCTTGCCAAGACCTTTTTAGGCCTTAGTTTACTTTCTTGCCATTTATCTTTCATGCTTCTTATCAAAACCCCAAAAATAACTCAAACCAATAACAAGACACTCTATTGTAATTCCTAGGGAGAACGACCCGAGGTTCTAATACTTCGGTTTATAAATTTAGGGGTTTGTACTAGTGACAAACAACTTTTTGTACGAAAGGATTATTGTTTGGTTTGGAAACTATACTTTACAACGAGGTTTTACTTGAGAAATTCTAAACCATCAAAAAGTCAATCGTCAGTCAGCTACATGAATCAAACTATGCCATTGTGCTCTGTCATGTATCATGTCTACAAAGAGACCGTTTACATGTAAATCTCGTTTGACCACCTCATGGATAGTATTCTTAGGTCTTCTTCTACCTTTCGCCCCTTGTCCATCTTCCATCTCATCCACCCTCATGACTGGATGTTCTATTGGTCTTCTTCTCACATGTCCAAACCACCTGAGACGCGATTCAACCATCTTTTCCACAATGGGTGCTGCTCCAACTTTCTCCCTTATATCTTCGTTCCTTATTTTATCCAATCGCGTATGACCACTCATCCATCTCAACATCTTCATCTCTTTCACACTCAGCTTGTGTATGTGCTCCCCTTTAGTCCCCAACACTCCGTACTATAAAGCATAGCCTGTCTTATAGCGGTGCGATAGAATTTACCTTTAAGTTTTAACGGCATTTTTTTGTCGCATATAAAACCAGATGCACTCTGTCATTTTGACCAACTTACTTGGATCCTATGATTTACATCCTGTTCAATTTCTCTATTATCCTGTATGATGCACCCAAGATACTTAAAATTTTTAACATTTCGTAAGATATTTTCTCCAATCTTCACCTCTATATTAGGGTTTTCCCTTCTCAGACTAAACTTACATTCCATATATTCTGTCTTGCTACGGCTTATGCGCAAACCATACACTTCTAGAGCTTCTCTCCATAACTCCAACTTCTTATTTAGGTCTTCCCTTGACTCTCCCATAAGGACGAAATCATCGGCAAAAAGCATGCACCATGGCACAGGCTCTTGGATGTGCTCTGTGAGTACTTCCAAGACTAATGTGAAAAGGTATAGACTTAAGGATGATCCCTGGTATAATCCTATACCAATAGGAAATTTCTCTGTCACACCACCTTGAGTCTTCACACTAGTTGTGGCCCCATCATACATGTGTTTAATTGCACGAATATATGCGATCCTTACTCTCCTCTTTTCTAAAACCTTCCATAAGACCTCCCTTGGTACCCTATCATACGCTTTTTTCAAATCAATAAATACCATATATAGATCCTTTTTATTACTACGATACCTCTCAATCATTCTTCTTAATAGGTATATCGCTTCAGTGGTAGATCTGCCTGGCATAAATCCAAATTGGTTCTCTTTTACTTGTGTCTCTTTTCTCAACCTCCGTTCTATCACCATTTCCCATAACTTCATGGTATGACTCATGAGCTTGATCCCTCTATAGTTTTCGCAACTTTGTATATCCCCTTATTCTTGTAGATAGGTACCAAGGTGCTCTTTTTCCACTCATCAAGCATCTTCTTTGACCTTAAAATCTCATTAAAAAGCTTAGTTGGACATAGCAATAGAAAAACAAAAAATGCCAGAACACCAAAACAAACTAACAGAATTGAAAAGTTAATTTAGGTTTATAACTACCATTTTGTACTTACTCACTCATAGATCTCTCAAATTTAGCAGTGGGTTGAAAAATCACTCGATGTTTGTCTCTAAACTTGTGAAATAGAGGAGCTGAAAGTGGTTTAGTGAAGATATCCCCAATCTGAGCTATGGAGAGTATATGAAGAACATAAAGCTCTTTTTGATTCACCATTTTTCTAAGGCAATGAAGGTCAATTTTATATGTTTGCACCTTGTATGAAACACTGAGTTAGCAGCCAATGAACAACCACTTTGATTATCACAATATATAATAAGTGCTATTGATTGTTGGACTCTAAGTTCCTTTAGAAGTTGTTGAATGGACACCAATTCTGACTGAGTTGCTGCCATGCTCATGTATTCTGCCTCAGTGCTACTATGGCTAATCTTGGCTTGTTTATTGCTTTTTCATGATACAAGATTGCTTCCTAAGTATACACAGTAACCAGTGACCGATTTTCTCCAAGTCCCCTACTCAATCCGAATTTGTAAAGGCAAGCAATCAAGTTAGTACATTTTTGAAATCTAATACCTGTTGACGCCATACCTGCCACGTATCGTAGTATCCTTTTCATCGCTTTTCAATGTTTAATTGTTGGTGAATGCATAAATTGAAAGACATTGTTAACAGAAAAGGCAAAGTCAAGTCTAGAGATAGTCAAGTACTGAAGGGATCCCACAACTTCCCTTGGAGCAAAAATGAGACCAAAAGAGAGAATAATTTTCGACTAAAAAGTTTTTGCTTGGTGACCAAGAATAATTCTGAAGGAATAGATTTTAGAGATATAATCATTCATATGCTTTCTTATATCAGCTTAAATTTTGAGAGAAGTGGTTTTATAACATGGTATTATAGCTCGTCCAATCCAATGTTGTTGGGACAAGTGTTCACGTTCTAAACTATCATTTCTGAGCATGAATGGTGTATTACAACTTTACAAGTCTCAAATCTCTCGGGGATAAAATCTCTAAAAAAATTTTAAGTGTAAGGCATCTCTTATCCTATGAACAAGTTTTTAGGATTGAGTTAGGCATACCCAATTTAAATTCTAATATCATACCACAGCTTCTATGAGTTTATAGTTCGATTCTTATTGACTAAAAAAATTCAACATAAGACAAATAAAAAAAATTATAGGCCAATGCAAAAATTTACACAAACTTAAAAAGAAATTCTTAAATGAGAAAACATATTAGAGATATAACAATTCACATATCTCTTTCTATCAGCTTATCAGCTTGGGTCATAGACATCATATTAGGCCTATCAGATTAAGTTTTGTAGAGAGCTGATTTCACGACAAAAATCAACCATTAATCCTCTGTTTTCTATCTTGATATAGAGTTGTGGAGATTGATGATCAACGCGTAAGCATAGAATTCAGCTTGGGTCATAGACATTATATTAGTACTGCTGTGTACGGTAGTCCCAACCCAGTTATCAATGAAATTTTTGCACCTACAGCAAGTCTGCAAGAGAGTTTTATGCTAGGCATACATAAATTTTTCAGAATTTGTTTTTTTTTTTAATTATTTCCTTGCGTGACTGCACATTATATTACTTTTTGTTAATTTGACGTATCAATTTTTATCATAATAAATAAACATAGAAAAAAATTATTGAAGTAAATTGCATAATATTTTTAGCTAATATAGTACGAAAATTACACTTGCTCAAAATTAAGTTCAGTAAAATTAGCAGAAGAATTAGGATAACTTGTTTATTTACCAACCCAACTACACAAGTATATATATTTAGGTGCACATTATTGCAATTATTTTTTAAGCACATAAACTGAACCTTGTAAATTTATAATTTTGCCGATATAGCTAGTTACTATCATTCGACGACCTTTCCTTTGTCTCTCAGATAGCAATGGTGAGGACTGGGCGTAAAACCTGCAAAAAAAACTCCGACACTTAAGTCAGTATGTATCTAAGAAACTGAAAATAATAGAGTTGATGTATTGGTATAATCCTCTTTTTTCAGTGTTGAGTAGGCTTGTATGTACTTGTATTTAAAGGTGTTTGAGATAACCGTTTATTTGTTTAGTTTTCGAGTTTGTATGCAGACTATGAAGAGGTGACCCATATAAAACCCTCCGAGATACAACTACTTTATTCCGAGATATAAGGGGTGAGAATTAGTATCTATTTGTATTTTGAATATCTTGATTTTTTTTTCGATGACTTGAATATCTTAATGTTTGAGGACAAGTTGCGAAGTCCATTCAAAAAGAAAAAAATTTGTTTAAGAAAAGAATAGGAACAAACAAAAATGAATCAAAATTTTTTATCACATGATGTTTGAAGCAAGCGGTAAGAGATTATGAAGTATTTAAACATAATATGTTTGAATTTCTTTTACAGGGATCGAAGATCTAAGTTATGCCTGTACTTTCCAAATCTCTATAAAGAAAAAATTGTCCAAATTATAAATGGGTTATGTGATGCGTGAGCATCTTTCCTATCTTTTCCTAGCGAATTTGCATCTAATTTGTTGAGTTTAACAAAGAATTAATTATCTTTTAGCCAATATGGATGCTACTTTGAGTCTTTTACAATTTTATTTATTTTAGGTAGCATTCGCCTGGATTTGATGGAGTTTCTACAGCACAAGAATTAAAGAAGATGGCAGCGAAGAGCGACGCATACGCGTGACTGACGCGTGCGCGTGATTTGGAGCTTTCCATGGCGACGCGTGCGTGTGACTGACGCGTACGCGTGATTTGAAGAATTTCACAGCGACGCGTGCGCGTGACCGACGCGTGCGCGTGACCGACGCGTCCGCGTAACTTGCGAAAAAGACCATCAACGTGTACGCGTGACATGCGCCACGTGCAGAAAACGCAGAAAATGTTGGGGGTGATTTCTGGACCCCATTTTAGCACCCAAGTTAGGCGCGGATCCAGTGAAGCCTAGTGGTTCCCACGTTACAAGACGTGGAGTAGTTAGTTAATTCTGATTTAAATTCAAATTTGATTTTAAAATAGGAAAAGATATTATCTTAATTTTAGATATTAGATTTTAAAATAATTAGGATTAATTATAAAAAGGAGAGACTTCTCTTCTATTGAGGAGGTCCCATTGAAGGGGGGTTCCATTAGGGAATTCTATACAAATTTACATCTCTCAATCATGAGCAACTAAACCTCCATTGTTAAGGTTAGGAGCTCTGTCTATTGTATGGATTGATTCTTTTGTACTTTCTAATTTAATTTATGTTTTGATTTATATTTCAATAATTGTTTTTGTTCTTTATTTTATGAATTTGGGTGGAACGGAAGTATGACCCTCTTTCTATTTGAGTTTTTGTAAAACTTGGAAAAGCTCTTTACTTGAACAACACCTTGAAAACATATTATCCTAAATTTCTAATTGTTTGTATTTAACGGGATACGTGACATATAATCCCTTTATTTTTGGATAATTAAGATTCTTGTGGCATATAAACTGAAATTTGATCATCACCTTCTAATTGGAATTAATTGACCAAGAAATTGGCAGTTAATGAATTTTAGAGGAGGCTAGGAAGGTCTAAGGAATTAGGGTCTAGTCACATATAGTTTACCATGAATTGAATCTTGCATGATTAAAATAGTTAGTAAGAAAAATAAATCCGGAAAGTAGATAACTTTGAAGCCTTAACTAATTTCTCAATATTTTATTCCCAACTTATTTATTTTTCCTTTTGATATTCTGAGTTCGAACTTAAACCTTTTGAATATCTTAAAACCATTTTCTGCTTGCCTAACTAAGCCAATCAATCAATCATTGTTGCTTGATCCATCAATCCTCGTGGGATCGACCCTTACTCACGTAAGGTATTACTTGGTACGACCTGGTGCACTTGCCGGTTAATTTGTGGGTTATAAAATACCGCACCATTATGCTACACATCCAAGCATTTTTCCATCCAAGTTTTATCCAAGTAGGTCCAACACCAACAAAAACTACTCTCATTAAAAGAGCGTCATTGCACACATACGTCATCTTCTTCTTCTTTCAAATTTACGTATACCTCCTCCTCCTCCTCCTTCTTCACGCACGTAGATTCTTCTTCTGCTTCTCCTCCTCCTCCTCCTCCTCCTTCTCTTATTCTTCTTCTCTTCTTTCGTTATCGTCATCACCAACAACACAAACATTATTTTTTCAATTGAATTCAATGAAATACAATTGCTAAATTAAATTGAATTGAATAGACACAGGTGTTTTGAATCTGAATTGAATTGATAATCTCTAAATTGTAGGCAGAGGTGTTTCGAATTTGATTTTATATAATGGATTATGTTTCATTCAGTCAGTACTACACAATTGTTTCACTATGAATACGTGTTCAGTTCATTATGCAAAAAACTGTTTGAATTTGATTTTATATAATTAATTATGTTTCATTCACTCAATACTATACAATTGTTTCACCATGAGTACGTGTTTGGTTCATTATGTAGAAAGCTGTTCGAATTTGATTTTATATAATGGATTATGTTTCGTTCACTCAGTATCATACAATTGTTTCACCGTGAGTACTGTGTTCGGTTCAATATGCAGAAAATTGTTTGAATTTGATTTTATATAATGGATTATGTTTCGTTCACTCAGTACTATACAATTGTTTCTCCATGAATACGTGTTCGAATCATTATGCAGAAAGCTGTTCGAATTTCAATTTATATAATGGATAATTTTCTATTCATAACAATTGTTATATCATAATAATGTAACACCCTTACCTTTAACACCTCATGATCGTACTAAAAGTTCAGGTGTTACTTACCTTTAATCCTTTATTTTCATACTATATTTATTTAACATTGAGCCTTCGTAAATATGAACCCAATTTTTAATTATGAAAGCAAAAAGCCTTTACTTTAAAAATCACATATCATATTCAAGTAATAATAAGTACATAAACTTATCCAAAACTTCTTAATATACAAGTCCTGCCCCTCTAAATTCTCAAAATGACAAATAACGAGGGATAAAATAAAATCTAAAACTAAATCATAAAACAGAAAAGGAAAACATATATATATATATATATATATATATATATATATATATATATATATATATATATATATATATATATATATATATATATATATATATGCAAAGCTCCGTAGTTCGAATCGCGGCTTCGTGCCAAAGCTTCTTGAAACTGTCACTGGAAAAGAAATTCTGTAGGGGGGTAAAAACATCATCCTTGAAAGGATTCTCAGTAGAGGGTTTAAGAATTGTTATAAGAAGATATGTATAAAAAGAAGAATTGGTTTCAAGGCAGTGATTATCATTCGTCCTATGAATCTTTTAAAAATCAACGGTTAATCATCTAAAACTTTTCAAAGAAACAATATTTATTTTTCAAAAAATCCAAAACCTTTCCTTTCTTGTAAGAGAATCTCAATCGGTTTCCTAGACTGTATGAATGACCAACCTGTTCCAAGCATAGGTTCATTAAGTCTATGCTGAACTAGCTTGATTTTTCATACTTTATGAAACCAATCACAGCTTTCAACCTATCACATAATCAATCAACACAATCATCATCTCATCACCAATAATCTCGAAAGTACCACATCAGAACAAACACAGGTAAAACATACAAGGAAGGCACAGGTATAGATAGCAATTATAGCAAATAGCTCAGTTAGCAGTTAATAACAGTTTAACAATTAGGCAAACCAAATTAAGTTCAAACCCAAACAAAGCATACAAATGCAAATGATGCGTGCTTGTCATATAGATAATGAGCTCATCTGTCAGTTATATAGCCAACCCGACAAGTCCGGTTTGTTAAACCTTCGGACTGTCCCCCGACGCACATCCCATGAGCCTATGCATAGCTTTTTCTCATATATATATATATATATATATATATATATATATATATATATATATATATATATATATATCAAATCGCTCAATGGGGGTACCATTCCCGGGAATTTATAAGTGCTTGGTCACCCTTACGTCGTAGGGTCAACAGAGTATCGAGTCTCAACCTGGAACAAGTGGCGGCAAGCCACTGCGTCTACCCAGGAAAACCCGTGTCTTAAATAATTCAAATTTATAAGCCATATGAATAATTCAACCAACGTTCATCAATATCTAAGTCATTCTCAATATCATCATCATTCGTCAATCCATATCTCATTTCCTAATTCATTTCAAGAAATCATATTTCAAAATCATATTTCAAAATCACATTTCAAGAAATCATAATTCGGTAGCATCTTCTCTAAAACTCAGACTCTACCACCCTTTTTGGGTCCCATCTAGACATCCCTCAAACTCCTTTATATAATCTTTAATACCAATCTAATTTCAATATCTCAAACCATGTTCAATTTTTCCAAAAATCATTTTTGATAAACTAACAATCCCAAATCTAATGTATTAAATCTCTTTCAATAACTCAAACTCATTTCCATTATCAAAACATGTACAATTCTCAAGAAAATAAATTCGGCAACCACCAGTTTATCAAAAATCAATCCATAATCCAAATTATTCAACCTTATCAAACAATCAATCAATCAACCACACAAATAATTACAATCGACTAAAACAATTCAAACCTTTTTATAAGACTTACAAAATCACAAAAAATATACATTTTGCATTAATATCGATTTATAACAATTCTCAGAAATTAAAATAAGTTTAAGGAAAGCGCCCCTACCTCAATGTTGAAATTTCAGAATTTAAATGCGGCAAATCCACTTATTTCGATTTCACAACAACAGCGACAACAGCGTTAGAACCAGCAGTAGGAATTCCAGTTACCCCAGCAACAATGATTCTTTCAGAGCATCAACCCTCACAGTCCACAGTTGCAGCAGCTTAATCCTAAAACATCAACGCCTTAAACTTCTCAATCAACGGATAGCATGACAGTAGCAGTGGAGGTTCAGAAACAAAAATGACTTATATTAATTAAGGAAAAAAGGAAAACGAAGCGTAGCAGCAGTAGTACGGTGACTGCAACAACAAGGAAGATGGCCTCCTTCCCCACCTCAGCTCGTTACTCTGGCGGTGGCGAGCTCCTCAGACGGCGATGGCGGAGAGAACAGCGGCGGCAGAAACCACTCCACAATGCTGTCTCTCTCTCCTCGCGTTGTTCTGTCTCTCTCTCTTCGCATCGGGTCCTGCTTGTGGCTCGATAGCAGCTCGCAGCGCCGGTGCGACGGCAACGACTCCACGGAGGTCCGATGGCGATGGTGATGACAAAGGGCAACGAAGCTAGCGGCACATGGCGCGACGTCGGTGGCGAGGCTTCTCACTTGTGCGAGCTCCCCCTTCTCCGCGACACACTCTCCTCGTTCCTCCATCATCGGCGACGACGGCATCGCGACGAACAGCAGTGACTCCAGCCAGCGCACTCTCCCCCATTCTCCTCTCTTCTGATTCGCACCCTCTCCTCTCTTTTTTTTCTTTCTGTTAATTTTTTTGCCGCTGCTATGTGTTGTGTTTGTGTGTTTGATTTTGGAAGAAAGGGAAAGGAGTGTGGCGGCTGAAGGGAATGGGAAAGTTAGGTTTAGGGTTTTAGGAAGTATTTAGCAAATTAGGGTTTCATTTGAGGACAATTAATAATATAATTAGGGTATAAAATAGTATTAAAAACTAAGTTTAACCCAATAAAATTATCTTCAAAGAAAGTACTATTTTTTCATCAATATATAAATTATATTCAAATAACTACTAATTAAATATTATTAAATAAAATAAAGCTCATCATCTAAATATTCAAAATATAATACATAAAATCCTCATTATTTTCAATTACTAGAACTTCAAATTATAATTGAGAAATTACCCGATTTATATGTAAAATATCAGAAAATATAATTTTTATTAAACTTAATAAATCATAAATAACTTTTTATTTAATTTTTAAAAATTTGGGGTCTTACATCCTACCCCACTTATAAAAAATTTTTGTCCTCGAAAATTGATACAAAATAAAAGAGATTTCATATCACTTCACTCTCGAATGCATTTAAAGAAAAAGCAAAAAATTCTCATTGTATATATATATATATATATATATATATATATATATATATATATATAGTTTCAAATACCAGGATTTTCATATGGCATAAAGGTATAAAGAGTATAAGTGATGAGAAACAAAAGTTACTAGATAGGCTTGATATACAAGATGATATATTTCAAACATGTGATGGTAAGGCAAGGCGGCAAAAGGTTATATAACAGATTAGGGTTAAAACAGCGTGCTTAACGTTCGCACTCTGATCTCACAACAACTTCAGAGATTCAATTATTCAAACTTCAAAATAACTTATTTCCAACATCCTCAATCGTACTTCATCGAACAACTCATTCGAGGGTTTTCAACCTCGTCAAACACTTCGCAAATCTTAATGGTCTCAAATCTAACATCAACAAAACTCTTTCACATGAAACAAGATTCCACAATTCTCTGCAACGTTGTATACTTACAAATTTCACCTTTTGCATTCACCAAACTTGTCCTAAAGGACTAATGTATCGTTTACTAAGTCTAACGGTCACAAAAGATACGAAAACTAATCTCGAGTATACTCAGAAGGATAATAAACCATAGAAAAGAAAGAAAAGCGACAAGAACCGTATTCGCGAGAATTTGAAAGAATTGTTGAAATCACAACTAGACAAGGATGAACAAGCAATAAAGAGTGCTGGAAAGAGAATCAACTGATAATTTATAGGGTAACTCTTGAATCGAAGGAATTCTATAGGACCAATAAGATGAAAAACAATGCAGTATTTTGAAATGAATTCAAGCTGATTCAAGTAAATATGAGGTTTACAAAAGAAGAATATCCAAAACCAAAGACAAAATTCACAAAACTCAAGTGTATGATTTAAGGATACTCTCGAATACATTGTTCATAAAGAATGAAAAACTTAAGAAAAAATCATTTCATATTCTGAAAGAGAAAATGAGTAACAAACATCCTTCAGAAGATTAATAAAAGCGTAAATGTGACATTATTTCAATATAAATTCAAGTGGAAATAGATTACACAAAGTTTGTAAATGGAAAGATTAATTTGGCTAAGAGTGAAATTGTATTTTCTCTTCTTTTTCAAGCATGCATGAAAACTGCGATTTTGTTGGAAAGAAACATGAGATAAAATTTTGCTCATAAAAGAAAAAAGGATGCATTACAATTGAACAAGTTTAAATCACATATAGAAATTTTTAGAGTATAAGGTAAAGGGGTGTAGGCTGAATCAAAAGCGATTTTATTAAAACTTCAATAGGCAGTTATATCGCACCAAAACAAGTTCAAATCACATCAAAGAGAGGCACTACTCAAGTAAAGAAATGCAAAGTCAAGGACAACTTCGCATAATAATAAATCAAAACTTGTTTAAAAAGGTTTAAAACAAAACTCCAATAATATACTTGAAATCACAACCTTATAAGGATGTTCAATAATATTAAGATGCGCTAAGAAGGAAACCAATTCTTTTCAAGAAAGAAACTTAAATTAAAGGATTTCAATTAGGATTCATAAAGCATGTCACTCATAAAAATGAAAAACTTAAGAATGAACTCAACAACTTAAAAAAATTGATTCAAAACTTAAATTTTTTCAAAAAAATTCAAAACTTTTTCAAAATGGTTCAAAACAAAATTCTGAAGGTATACTCGGAATAACCACCTCGCAAGAATCATTTAAGAAGATTACGATGCGTTAAAAGGAAATCAGCCCATGGAAGAAAGGATCTTCAAATCAAGGGAATTCAAACAAGAACTCACTAGGCATGGATTATCAAACGAGTTTTCAATTGGTCCAAAGGAATACAAAACGCACTAAGAAGACAACTCAATTAATAGAAAATTATCAAGAAAGAACCTTTAACTAAAGAAAGATAAATAAAAGGACAAATGGTGCATTAAATGAAACGAATTCAAGTTGACTCGGATGAGTATGAGATTCACAAGAAATGAAAAACTAAGACTAATGGCGACATTCAAAAAGTAAGATAGTAATTAAAAACAGAATCAAATATGACATCCACAGAAATGAAAAGCTTAAGAAAGGAATTGGTCTATTCATAAGAAGCAAGACATGAATCCAACATTTTTTTAAAAGAACAACAATTGCATAAACAATGTAGTATGCTAAACTAAATTCAAATTAAAAATAAATTAGGTGAAGTTTACCAAACTAAAACCAACTGGAAAGAGATAAAAACCTTTCTTTGAAGAATATCTAAATACATAATCAAATAAGGATATTCGTAAAAACTGCAATAAAGTCGTTAGAGAATCAAGCTGTAATCTTAAGAAGGAATTTGAATCTAAGAACTTCGGTAGGAACAATCAAGAAGAAGAACGGTACACTCTTTTGAACCGAATCTAAGCTAGGTCGAAAAGAATACTAAAAATCAATGGTAGCATTCACAAAGAATGGATAAACTCAAAAAGGAATGAATTCACTTTTTCGAAAGAAATAAAAAAGGTATTGTATAAAAAAAACTCAAATTAAAATTAGATATGGAAAATTTATAAAATAGAATTTAATCAAGTTATGAGCAAAAATATTTTCTCAAAAATCTTGAAAAATACTTAGATGCAAAATCACATAAGAATATGTATAAAAATTGTGATAAGGTTAGTAGGAAATCAAGTTGTAATTAAATGAGAAAGTCTAGGGTGTAATAATTAATTTCATTTTTATATAAGTTAGTAAAAGAGTAGGTGTAGCATTACGAACCTACAGGTTTTAAACCATAAAAAAAGTTACCAAATTCATATAAGGAAGTATATGCTAAATTAGAAGGTTTAGATGTTCAAGAAATAGTCATGAACAAGAATTCAGGTGAGAGAAAAATCAAACCAGAATTTATTTGAAGATACAAAATAAGAATTACAAGAGGACACTATATGATAGGATATATTACGGCAAAACAGATTCAGACATCGTCAACAAATTACATCGTTTAAGTAGAGGAACACAGAACCTAAAGCTGTACTGTCAAGAATCTATAGGATAGCTAGGCGGATATTCAGAGTAGAATATACATAAGATGCAATGCATAGAGCTAAAATATCAAATCATAACTTAAGGAAGAAATTTAAATCAGAAAATTTTGCTAGGAACAATAAGATGATATATTGATCGAAGCGAGTTCCAATTAAATTAGAGTACAAAGTTTACATAGGATAACGCCAAATTGAAAACCATGACATCAAGAATCCAAAGGATGATCAGGAATACAATCTGATAGAGAATCAAACCGCATTTCAAAAAAGCAGTGAAATAAGGAATTTCATGACTAAGGAAAACAAAACAAAGGATGCATCGATACGGGACTAACTTCAAAAGTTAATTTCTAATGCTCCCAAAACCCGTTATTCGCATCCCCTAATAATTCTATTTTATCTATGATAACCTGTTAACTTTTCCGTATGCATAAATCTTTAACATTAAGTTGGCCAGAGTTAACATCAGAGTTATGCTACGGTAAGCTAACGACATTAATCAATAGATAGTCATGTGCATAAAGCTCTAATTCTTATTATCCGAACAAGACCTACTACATGACAGACACTCAGAGTATGCAACGAAGTATAGTCAATCCATTCCCAAGGCTCTAATCAGGATTAACTGCTCTGATACCATAATGTAAGACCCTTACTTTTAACACCTTATGATCGTACTAAAAGTTTAGGTGTTACTTACCTTTAATCCTTTATTTGATACTATATTTATTTAATATTGAGCCTTCGTAAATATGAACCCAATTTTTAGTTATGAAAGCAAAAAGCCTTTACTTTAAAAATCACACAGTCACATATCATATTCAAGTAATAATAATTACATAAAGTTATCCAAAACTTCTTAATATACAAGTCCTGCCACTCTAAATTCTCAAAATGACAAATAACGAAGGATAAAATAAAATCTAAATCTAAATCATGAAACACAAAAGGAAAACACACACACACACACACACACACACACACACACACACACACACACACACACACACACACACACACACACACACACACACACACACACACACACACACACACACACACACACACACACACACACACATATATATATATATATATATATATGCAAAGCTCCGTAGTTCGAATCGCGGCTTCGTGCCAAAGCTTCTTGAAACTGTCACTGGAAAAGAAATTCTGTAGGGGGGTAAAAACATCATCCTCGAAAGGATTCTCAGTAGAGGGTTTAAGAATTGTTATAAGAAGATATGTATAAAAAGAAGAATTGGTTTCAAGGCAGTGATTATCATTCGTCCTATGAATCTTTTAAAAATCAACGGCTAATCATCCAAAACTTTTCAAAGAAACAATATTTATTTTTCACAAATCCAAAACCTTTCCTTTCTTATAAGAGAATCTTAATTGGTTTCCTAGACTATATGAATGACCAACCTGTTCCAAGCATAGGTTTATTAAGTCTATGCTGAACCAGCTTGATTTTTCATACTTTACTAATAACTCAATCAGAAACCAATCACAGCGTTCAATGTATCACATAATCAATCAACACAATCATCATCTCATCACCAAAAATCTCGAAAGTACTACATCAGAACAAACACAGGCAAAACAGACAATGAAGGTACAAGTATAGATAGCAATTACAGCAAATAGCTCAGTTAGCAGTTAATAACAGTTTAATAATTAGGCAAACAAAAATTAAATTCAAACCCAAACAAAGCATACAAATGCGAATGATGCATGTCTATCCTATGACTAATGAGCTCATCTGTCGGTTATACAGCCAACCCGACAAGACCGGTTTGCTAAACCTTTGGACTGTCTCTCGACGCGCATCTCCATGAGTCTATGCATAGCTTTTTCTCACATATATATCAAATCGCTCAATGGGGGTACCATTCTCGGGAATTTATGAGTGCCCGGTCACCCTTACGTCGTAGGGTCAACAGAGTATCGAGTCTCAATCTGGAACAAGTGGTGGCAAGGTACTGCATCTACCCAGAAAAACTCGTGTCTAAGATAATTCAAATTTATAAGCATATGAATAATTCAGTCAACGTTCATCAATATCTAAGTCATTCTCAATATCATCATCATTCGTTAATCAATATCTCATTTTCAAATTCATTTCAAGAAATCATATTTCAAAATCAATCCTCATCATCCTTCTTTCCATTCCGTTCATCAATAGTTCCAATTCAAAATATAATTCATTCTTTTCTAAATGAATCAAACTTAAAATATACTCATTTTCTTAATAACTCAAAATCAAATCATATAACCTTTGAATTCAAATCTTTTTAAATAATCGTCTAAACAAAATCTCTAATTTTTATAAAATTTTGACAGCATCTCCTCTAAAACTCAGACTCTGCCACCCTTTTCGGGTCCCATCCAGACATCTTTCAAACTCCTTTATATAATCTCTAATACCAAACCAATTTCAATATCTCAAACCATTTTCAATTTTTCCAAAAATCATTTTTGATAAACTAACAATCCCAAATCCAATGTATCAAATCTCTTTCAATAACTCAAACTCATTTCCATTATCAAAATATTTATAATTCTCAAGAAAATAAATTCGACAACCACCACTTTATCAAAAATCAATCCATAATCCAAATTATTCAACCTTATCAATCAATCAATCAATCAACCACACAAATAATTACAATCGACCAAAATAATTCAAACCTTTTCATAAGACTTATGAAATCACAAAAAATATACATTTTGCATTAATATCGATTTATAACGATTCTCAAAAATTAAAATGAGTTTAAGGAAAGTGCACCTACCTCAATGTTGAAATTTCAGAATTTAAATGCGGCAAATCTACTTATTTCGATTTCACAACAGTAGCGACAACAGCGTTAGAACCAGCAGTAGCAATTTCAGTCACCCCAGCAACAACGATTCTTTCAGAGCATCAACCGTCACAGTCCACAGTTGCAACACCTTAATCCTAAAACATCAACCCCTTAAACTTCTCAATCAACGGATAGCATGACAGTAGCAGTGGAGATTCATAAACAAAAATGACTTATAGTAATTAAGGAAAACAAGAAAACAAAGCATAGCAGTAGTAGCGCGATGACTGCAATAATAGGAAAAATGGCATCCTTCCCCACCTCAGCTCGTGACTCCGGCGACGGAAAACTCCACAGACGACGATGGCGGAGAGAGCAGCGGCGGTAGAAACCACCCCGCAACGCCTTTTCTCTCTCCTCGCATTGTTCTGTCTCTCTCTCTTCGCATCGGGTCCTGCTTATGGCTCGATAACAGCTCACAGCGCCGGTGCGAAGGCAACGACTCCACGAAGGTTCGACGGCGATGGTGACGACGAGGTGCAACGAAGCTAGCGGCACACGACGTGACGGCGGTGGCGACGCTCCTCACTCGCACGAGCTCCCCCTTCTCTGCGACACACTCTCCTCGTTCCTCCATCATCGGCGACAACGGCGGCGCGACGAGCTGCAGTGACTCCGCCGGCGCACTCTCCCCCCTTCTCCTCTCTTTTGATTCGCACCCTCTCCTCTCTTTTCTTTCTTTCTGTTAATTCTTTTGCTGCTGCTATGTGTTGTGTTTGTGTGTTTGATTTTGGAAGAAAGGAAAAGGGGTGTGGCGGCTGAAGGGAATGGAAAAGTTAGGGTTAGGGTTTTAGGAAGTATTTAGCAAATTAAGGTTTCATTTTGAGGATAATTAATAATATAATTAGAGTATAAAATAGTATTAAAAACTAAGTTTAATCCAATAAAATTATCTTCAAAGAAAGTACCATTTGTTCATCAATATATAAATTATATTCAAATAACTACTAATTAAATTAAAATTAGAAATAATTAAATTCATTTTTTTCTTTATTTATAAAATAAAGCTCAACATCTAAATATTCAAAATATAGTACATAAAATCCTCATTATTTTTCAATTACTAAAACTTCAAATTATAATTGAGAAATTACCCGATTTATATGTAAAATATCAGAAAATATAAGCTTGATTAAACATAATAAATCGTAAATAACTTATTATTTAATTTTTAAAAATTCGGAGTCATACAAATAACATGTTCGGTTCATTTATATTCTGCACAATTTAAAACTTTTCTTCTTCACCTTCTGGTGCTTCTTCACCAGGGAGAGAAGGAGGAAAAGACAAAAGAATACAGCAGCAACAATAACAAAAGAATGACGATAAGGAGAAAATACGTGACGAAAAAGGAACGCAAAAAAGAAGAAAGAGAATGAGGAGGAGGAGGAACGCGAAGAAAAAGGCAAAGAAGAAAAAGACGCTTCTTGTGTAAACGAGTGTGAGGAGAAGAAAAAGAAGAAGAAGAAGCGTGAGAAAAGAAGAAAAGCGAAAAAGGCGCGTTACCTAAAATTGCTTGGATGAATTTGGATACCAAAATTACTTGGAAATAGAGAATATCTTATTATTAAATTAGGATTCAACTACTTGATAGTAATTTTGCATAAAATCTTTGTAAATCAATTTATTTTTTTGTCTAATCAATCTATTTATAACAACTCCAAAAACAAAAACATTATTTCAAATAATTGGCAATTATTTTAATATATATATATATAAAATAAATATTAAATGATTTTTTTTATAAATAATCATTGTTATATTTTTTCTCACTTATCTCGAATAATTAGTTTCAATTAGTTTGTAAAAAAGAATAAAAATAATCGTTTTTAATTTTTAAATTATGAATGTTAATCCAAGAAAAGAAAAATGGTTAGAAGATAATAAAAAATTATTTAAAAAAATTACTATTCTAATTAAACTAAAAAAGTTATTCAATTAATTAATATCTAAAAACTAAAGAAAAAGTTTGAAAGGCGAATATTTTTATTAAAGTTTAACTAACATTTTAATTATTAAAAAAATGTATAATTTCATATCAATAAATGATTCCTAATGAATTATTACAAATCACAAAAAAATATACTGCCTCTAGTATTACCGTTAACCAAATCTTACTAGAAGCCTTGTATATATAAATAAGCAGAAAGCAACAAGGATTAATTCTCAGTTTCATTCTTATTTCTATTAAAGAAAGTTTCCAATATTTCTAGTAAACTCGAAGCATCAAACCAGTTCTTAATTTCATCATCATGACTTCGCCATTTACTTTCTTTTGGGAAGCGTCATCTCCCCCATTGTTACAAGAAGAGGAGGCAGATTTGCAACATTATCTAACCCTCATGAGAGATCAAATAACAGATTACTTCATTCTCAAGGTACAAGTTACGCATCAAACTTGCTGGACTCATCATCAACAACCACAATCACATCCACCAGTGTTAGGAGCCATTTATTCGTTTGAATCCTCAATTCTAATCCAAGCGCAAGAATTCCTTCAAAACGGTTCATCACACATGCAAATGCACTTCCCTGAGGCTATTATACCAATTGCCTTGATTCATAACATGATGCCAGATATTATATCCTACGCGAAAGCCATAATTCAAACTCGTCCTTCCGGATTCCTCTATGAAAGACCTGATTTTCGTTTGTTCAGTTTGTATCTGGACATTATTATCCAGAATCCTATATTGTACGTTGATGACTTGAATATCCAGAATTTGTCATTGGAAGTTGATGACTACGGCAACATGATCACCGACTTAATCATTGAAGAGTCCATGGAAGATCCTAATAATATTAAGATGGTTCCTGCATCAAAGAATGCCATTGAGTCTCTTGAGAAAGTGAAGCTTGAAAATAATAACCACCTAGCAGAGAGGTGCACTATTTGTCTAACTGAATTTGATTATGGTGATGATGCAGAACAAGTTTCATCAATGCCTTGTAAGCATGTATATCATCAAGAATGCCTCGTGCAATGGCTCAAGACTAGTCATTTATGTCCTTTATGTCGGTATCCGATGCCAACTAATTAGATTGTCAAAAATGTAAAAAAAAAATTGAAATTAGTTATTTGATTTTGTGTAATTTGATTGTAGTTCATCATGTGAACAGCATTATGCATTTAATCATGAAAAAAATTAGTTAGTTGATTCTGTGTAGTTTGGTTGTAATTCATCATTTGTGAATATATGATGCATTTTTTGTGGAGTTCTCTTCCCCAAAATTTTTTTCTTTTTTATATTATTTTCTGTTTTAGTTTTCTAAGCAGCTTTATCAAAAAAGAAAAAACCTTTGTTTTGTTTGTTAAAGAAAGGATTCAGAATTTTCGCCGTTGACTATAATGTGGAAAATTCAGTTAAAATAATTTAAAAATTATAAAAGCGACAAGGGAGACAGGGGATGGAGAGGTGTGGCACAAGGTGCTTTGCCAAAGGATGAGGGGCAGATGCTTCGTGTTTTGGCCTTCTGGTTCTGGGTGAGTGTTTTTTGGGATGTGTGTGTGTGTTTTTTTTTTTATTTTTATGTGAATGAGGGAGAGGATTCTTGGTGCGTCATTAGAGGAGAATAAGTATTCTATTTCTTGATTTTAATTTTGGTGTCTATTCTGTTTCTTGATTTGAAATGGGTAAGAGAGCACTCACAAGTCACAGCCTTCGTTAAATTTGGATGCGTGTCTTCACGATCATTTGTTAAGTTGCCACTTGCCACTAGATATTGGCCGAATGTAAAGGTTTGACTCATAAAAAAGCTTAAAGAGTTGAAGTCAAACTCAAATAACATGCATATATGTACGATAAGAAATTAAGAATCAGAGAAAGTGCACTTAGCTTGTTGAATGGTCACTTCATCCTTCTGTGTGGGGAATTGAATGCCGCCTTGTACACTGATCGGTCAGCAATAGACTCGAGCTCCGATCGGCAACAACCTTGCCTCGCTGCCGCCAGTGGCGGATACCTTGGGAAACTCCGAGTCTCTGGTCAGTGATGACCAACAACCTTTCTTCGAATGGTGCCGCCAAAACTGCACTTCTCGCTCAAACACCGCTTCCCGCGTTCACCACCGCCGCCACGAACCTTCTCAACCATTCCACTTCTGCCGCCCACTCCTCCTAGTTTCTCTCTCCTCGCCGAGACCCCTTCGTCGCCAGCCGCCTCCTCTCCTCCTCCGCCCTCTCCCCCTTCGCCGACCTCACCCTCGCGTCTAGAATCTTTTCCTCCCTCCCATACCCACCCAACACCTTCATGTGGAACACCCTCATCCGCGCCCACGCCTCTAGCCCCAATCCCCATTACTCTCTCTGCCTTTACGTCTCCATGAGGAAGCTAGGCGCTATTCCAGGGAAACACACCTTCCCCTTTCTCCTTAAGGCCTGCTCTAACATTCCCTCCCTGCCAGCCTGTACCCAGGTTCACACACACGTGCTGAAATTCGGGCTGTGCTTTGATTCCCACGTGGCCAATGGTTTGGCCAATGGTTTATGTTCCGGAGATTTTGCCCTTGCGCGCCTTATGTTCGATGAAATGCCGGACAGGAGTTTGAGTCTTTGGACGACGATGGTTTGTGGGTATGCTCAGAATCAATGTTATGATGAGGGTTTGGGGCTTTTTCATGAGATGATTGCGGATGGATTGGAGCCCAATGCTGCGACGCTGGCTTCAGTGTTATCGGCTTGCGCTCGGGCGGGGTATCTTGAGCTTGGGCAGAGGATTCACGGGTTCATGAAGGTGAAGGGGTTTGAAGTGAAAGTGATTCTTGGGACGGCGTTGGTTTACATGTATGCAAAGAATGGGGAGATTGTTATGGCTCGGAAGTTGTTTGATGAAATGACTGAGAGAAATGTTGTTACTTGGAATGTGATGATCTCTGGCTTGGCTACTCATGGACATGTTGAAGATGCTCTTGGTCTCTTTGAGAAGCTGAAGGAGGAGCAAGCTGTCGTCCCTAACAATGTCACTTTCTTAGGGGTTTTGTCGGCTTGTTGTCATGCTGGCTTGGTTGATGTTGGTCGTGAGATCTTTTATTCGATGAAAAATGTGTATGGGGTTGACGCAAAGATTGAACATTATGGGTGCATGGTGGATCTTCTTGGAAAAGAGGGTAAGTTGATAAACTGGTAAAAGGAATGCCTTGGAAGCCTGATATTGTTATTTTAGGAGCTTTGTTGGCAGCTTGCAAAAATAATGGAAATACCAAGGTTGCTAAAAGAGTCGTAAAAGAAATTCTTGCTCTGGAACCTCATAATCATGGTGTTCATGTTGCTATGTCGAATATATATTCAGAGGCTGGACAATGGAATGAAGTTTTGAGACTGAGGAAGGTTATGAAAGAAGAAAGACTAAAGAAAACTCCAGGGTGGAGCCTTGTTGCTACTTAATTGAGCATTGTCCAAAAGATTTCGTTTTTTCAATTGTCATAATTAACCAAAGGAGTAGACTTAAGTTGCTCAAATGTGCCTCTGATTAAATCCTAAATCACTTCTATTTGAACTATTTCTGCTACTTGGAAGGCCAAAATTAGTTGAGGTGGTTGCCGAAAAGGTGGTGTTGCAGTACTACTTATTAATGTCTGATTGTCGCATCCTAGTCGCAAGAACATAAGCAACTGCTTGAGGTTCACTTCAAAGGAGTTTCTTCTTGAAAAGTGTCATTCAAAATGGAATTGCTAATATTAAAATTTTGGACGGAGTTATGCTTTGGTATGGCTAATGTCAACATTACTGAATGATTGTATGATTCAGATAACTTAGAAGCTTTTCAGACAAAGAAGCAACTCCTATGCTCCTATTAGGAGAAATATGCATGACATGAACACTTAAACAGGCCTTGATCATGTCCAAGGTGTGTTGATGAATGCAGAGGGTGAACAGTGTGGTAACAGCTATATCATAAAACTTGGTATTTTCAAGAGCTATTAAGATGAAAGATCACTCGAGTGTTGGTCTAGTGTGTTTCTCGATAAAAGTTAATCTCCCTAGAGGAAAACAGCGATGAACTTGGTCCTGGTATATCTACCCTCTTGGTTTGTGACCAGTCTAGGAAAGATCTATGAGACATTAGAATAGAAGCAACCGTGTTAAACACTGAAGTAGCTGGCTCATATAATCACCCAGAGCTACTCTTCTAATGTGAACTGATGCAGGCTGCGGCTCTCTATTTATTGGCTTACAAGCAAAACATTAACTAAAGGAGGTTGCAGTTGTGGCCTAACATATTCAATGGTTGACACGCCACTGACAGACTACAATGGAAAAAATGGACCGTAAATTTACGCAGATGAGCATGTAAGGAACCGGACAGAGACAGCGGATGCAAACCATGTGATTTGTGGTAGTTATGGCTATACCTTATAGGTGCTAACTTTTCATAACATTTTAAGGGGAAAAAAAAGGAAAGAAATCTCGCTGATTCTTGTAGGAAGGAGGAAATTATAATATTCAAGATTACGCATCTGGTAACCTGCAAAGTTGCAGGAAGTGATTCCTAACCGTGTAAGTTGTAACCATCTGCAATGATTTTTTAAGTGCCTGAGTATGTTAGTGTTTTCCTTTTATACTAGTTCTATTAACTTCCTTTATGTGATAATTCTTCAGACCATTCAGCAGCCCAAAAGTAAAAATAGTCTTCCGACATTGACAAGACAGATAGAAAAAGCAAAGATTCAGTTTGGAAGGTTGAGAGGTAATTATAACTCCTTGTTACTTCTATGAAATTCTCAAGGGAGTTATATGACAATGCAAACACAATATGACTGGAAATTAAAACATTTTCAGCTCCTTATGTCAAGTTCACCTAAATTAGATTATTTTTTTTAATCCCACACATTTCAAACTGTTTGTAATGGTAAAATTGTTAATTAAATTATTAGTTATTTGTTTTGAAAAATTAATGGTGCTGAAATGATAAAATTACTAATTCCAGCCAATCTGCTATTAGTTGCAGGTTCTCAACAATCTTCCTTGATCAGATAGATACCCAGAAAAATATAAAACAAAAGATAAAAATAGCAAAGAAGCAAAGTAGAAAGATGATAAAAGCGATAACCGCTACATAATAACTTCTATAAGAAGTTCTGTTCTAACACTGATGTTACATATTAATTTGACACAAGAAAGATGCTGGAACATGAACCGTCTCTATAGTATTTAGAGAGATATAATGTCATTGAGTACTAAGATATTGTATATAATGAACCGTTTTTTATATTGTATATTTCCCTCTCAAAATTATTACTGATGGATACTAAAATACATGATCGCTCGCTTTCAGACATGACTGGCGTGTTTAAATGTTAATCTTTCTGGAACTGTAGAAGCTGCGAATGTGAGACACTGAATCAACGTGGGGGTCTGCTCATCATCAGCAGAAGGTTCATTTGCAAGGAAAGCATGAGGAGCTATTGGTACATATGCGAAAAATGCAGGAGATGGGGTTGGGGCTATTACTCTGTTTGCATGCAAATCATGAGATGGGACTATAGGCTCACTTGCCAACACAATCTTTTGCGGGGGAAGGAGATTGAGTTGGGGTTATTGCCTAAATTTCAGGCAAATCATGAGATGGTGTTATAGGTTCAGAACTTGCAGGAAAAGCTTGAGATGGAGTTGGGGCTATTGGTTTGTTTATCTGGAATGCATGAGATGGAGATATTGGCTCACTTGCTAATTCAATGGCTGAAACACCACTCAGGTTGTTTGTACATCAAACTGCTCTCAATCTTTTTTTTTTTCTTTTTTTTTTAAGGCGATTTTTTATTTGTTTTGTTCTATACTATGACTTTAATTTTGATAATTTGATTGTGTAAAATATTTTATTTATATTTTAATTAATCACATCTATTTTTTTTGTATGATTATTTTACACAATTAATATAAAAAGTTATTATTTTTACTAATATAATATTATATAATTAGATATATGTGTAAATTTACTTTATATAAAACTGTATTAAAATTAAATTTTTATATATTGTGGAACAAAAATATTATTTATAGGCTAAAAATTAATCATTAAATTAACTATTATGTATTCGTATATAAATACATGTGTAGTTTCACTCAACTTTAACATAAATTTTGTTTGCTAATAAGACATAAATTTTGTTTGCAAATAAGAATAATTTTATTGGTAATTAATTTTTTGTGTATACGTAACATAATTGATTTTAGAATTTTAATAAACTTATAATTTAATGTATTTAGATATAAATATAAATTATAGAAAAAACTTTCAAAATAATTCCTATCAAATTTATACACGTTGTTCTCTAATAAATTTTTATTATTCTAAAGTTTGTCAGACATATTTCCTTAAGTTATTTTTAATAAAATTTTTAATATATATATATATATATATATATATATATATATATATATATATATAAACAAATCTCTAACAAAGTTTATTTTAAAAAAAATTAAATCTCAATAAATATTATTATGAGCCAAATTAGTTTTCTTTCAAATAATAGTAAGATTAATGTCTAATGGAAATAATTCAAAAAATTTTATAATAATAAAAATTTAATAATAAAAGTTAAAATATTCAATCTAAAATTTTTTAAAAATAATTTAGGTATTCACTCTAAATTATATCAAGATATTCTTTTTATTCTTAAGTAAGAGTTCATTTTAAATGTTCAATTAGATATTTAGATTAAAAAAATTATTAAATATATTATAAAAGTTAAAGATATGGTCTTATCAGATACAAATACAAAATTAATTATAATTTAATGATTAAAAATTGTGTGAAAGATTCATAATCTAAAACCAGATGTTAGATCTCCGACAAAGAGGAGGCAAAAAATTTGATGCGTACAAAATTAGTGTTTAGGGTAAAATTTTTAAATTAGTTTGTGACTCGGTTCTAAAATTTTTTATTTATACTTTTTAAAAGGTTTAAAAAACTTTTATTTTTTTAAAATTTGATTGTGAAAATTGGTATTTAGAGTATGCTATAATGACATAAACCGATATGATAATTTTGAGTAACGCTACATGTATATTAAAATCAGCCATCAAAATTAGTTACTAGTATAAAATATATGATAGAATATAAATACATATTTAAAATAAATTAACTCTATTGAGTTAAGAAATTAACTAAATTAATTAACGATGACAAACATTATTTTATTGGGCAAAAGTATATAATTAGTGTTGATTGTTTATGATTATATGAGGCTGATTATTTATTGTTACATGCCAAAACTCATCATTGTAGTAGCCCAAGAGGAAGGAAAATAAGAAACAAATCTAGCGGGCTACAAATCATCAAACAAGCCCAAAAAGAAACTAGGCAAGGAACCAACGGGCTGAACTTGATACAAATCCGATCCAAGCCCGATTGGTTCTCTCATTCAAACTCTTCCCCTGTACCTTCACCAAAAGCAACGTACATCTATCTTGTCTCAATCAGAAATCAGAAAAAGAAAGAGAAAAAGCTTAGTCCTTAAGTTGTTCACAGAAGAAGAAAGAAAGAGAAGGTTAGACAAGAAAGGTTGAGGTCAAATCAGCAAATTCAAACCAAATCAAGTTTAGGCAAAGGTTAAAGGTAAATTATTTCCTATTTCATGCATACTGCTTTCCTCTCTTCTTTTCAACACTCTGCAAGTCCGAAATAGGATACAAGGGAAAGATGATTTGTGTTGTTCTCTGCTGTGCATCTATGGTCACAAGTGTGTCTTGGGGACTAAGTAGCTTCTCAATGGCCAAGATCTGGGTTTACCATTGAGGATATCTGTTTTCTGCTTTCCTATAGTTTTCGGTCAACCAGAGAAGATCAGAACCAAAGTTTCTATTCTGAGGATTAATGGGAAAAAATGAGTTGGTGGGTTGGTGAAGCACACGGCTCAAGGGTTAACCTGGGGAGAGCAACCCAACAAGATGCAAGGAGATAAAAGAAGATTTTTCTTCATTCAGAATCAAGGAGAGATAACCAGTGTATTGAGTTTTCGTTCTGAGAAGTGCTCCCTGATGAAGTTCATCTACTTGGACAATATTTTCTTTCAAAGAAGCATTCCGCCAAAAATGAAGAACTGAATCAGAGACATGCAAATCTGGTTTATCACACAGCAAAGATGTTGTTGAAGAGTCAATCTCCTTCATGTTTTAAAGATTGTAATTTATTTTTTAATGTTTATCTTTCTGTAATTTCTTGAGTGAAAAGACATAATGAGAGATCTCAAGTAAAAGCCAATGAGTGAAACAAGGCTGAGTGATACACTTGAGAGAAAAGCCTAGAGTGATTTCAGATTTCTTTAGGTAAGTCTGTGTCTTGCATTTTGTACCTATTAGGTATCCCTTTCTTAGTTGGGTTAGCACTAAGAGTGAAAGAGTTGAGTATTAGGATAGCTAAAGTCAAGTTAGGTTAGAACTTGAGTGTGAAGGGATTGTGTCAATCCTGTGGAATTAGTGTATGTAATACTTTAACTATAGTGAAAATTTCACCACTGTTGTGGTAGAGACTGGACGTAGGTTGCATAGCACAAAGCAACTGAACCAGGATACATGATAGTGTTAGCTTTTCTCTTCTCTGCTTTGTTCTGTTTTCTGATATTCATGAGACAAAAATAAATTGTCTTATAAATTTTCGCTGCTGAGTTCAAACAGAATCAGAATCGAAAGTTTGCTTTAAAGGGTTAAGTCTATCAAATTAAAAGAAATGCATAGATTCAACCCCCTCTTCTCTAAGTCTACTACAACCTTCAATTGGTATCAGGAGCTAAGATCTCAAGAATCAAGCTTCACCGCTTGGAGCAAAGATCCAATAGCAAACAACTTGGGCACAACCACAGTTGCCTACACCATCACTGAATGCCAGTCAAACAACAGGCCTCCTTTCTTCAACGGGAAGAACCATGCCTACTGGAAAGAGAAGATGAGGATCTTCATCCAATCCATTGACTACAACATATGGAAGATTGTTGTAAGCGGTCCCAAGATCCCAACAAAAATAAGTGCCGATGGAGTGGTGACTCCAAAAGAAGAAGCTGAATGGAATGAAGACGATAAGAAGAAGATGGAGCTGAATGCTAAAGCCATCTACCTTCTTTACTATGCTATCAGCTTTGAAGAGTACTGAAAGGTGTCTAGATGCAAGACAGCCAAAGAAATATGGGAAAAATTCTAGGTTACACACGAAGGCACTAAACAGGTCAAAGAAACGAGGATTGATATGCTGCGAAAAGAGTATGATATGTTTAATATGAAGGATGGAGAAAGCATTGATGAAGTGTTTGAGAGACTCTTAATCATAATCAACAACCTTGATGCAATGGGTACAAACTACTCAGAACAAACTCTAGTAAGAAAACTCCTTAGAAGCCTCACAAAAGAATGGAAAACCACCACCACTATCCTAGCCGAGAGCACTAACCTAAGCCTTACAACCTATGATGAGCTGAGAGGAAAACTCCTTGCCTATGAAACCACACACACAAACCCGGACTCAAAGAAAAAGGGAATAGTCCTCAAGTCAAAAATAGAATCAAGAGAGAGTGAGTCCAGTGAAGGTATTTCAGATGATGAGCTTATGTTTTTTGTTAGGAGATTTAGAAGGATGATAAAGAACAAGGGCAAGTACAAGGGTTCAAGCTCAAAGGAACACAAGATGGACTTGAGCAAGGTGACGTGTCATCATTGCAAGGAGGTTGGACACTTCAAGCTAAACTGTCCAAAGCTCAAGAAGGAGGACAAAAGAAAGAAAGAAAGGAAAAGAGTGCTCATGGCAGCTTGGAAGGATCTTGAGAACGACTCGAATGAAGAAGAAGAGTCTAAAGGCAAAGATAAAGACTACTTCATGGCTGGAAACAATAATCTTGATGAGGTAAATTACTGACTTGTCTATAAATGATTTACATGCTATTATTGATGATCTCACTCTAAACACCTCAAAACTACTAGATAAATACAATAAGTACAAATCTGAAAAGATGTGTTAAAAGGTGAAAATGAATTTTTAAAAGAAAAAGTGAAGGAAACTGAATGTGCCTTGGACATTATTGAAGAAAACATATTTCTAAAATCTGAACTTAAAAAATTAAAAAGAAAGCACATTGTGGATCCTTCTCAAGAGTTAATTGCTGAAAATAAAAAATTAAATGATATGATTAAAAGGCTAAATGATGACTTAGCAAAATTTGCTCAAAGTTCTAGTAACTTGGACAAATTACTTGCAAGTCAAAAACCATTGTTTGAAAAATCTGGTTTAGGTTATATAACCAAGGATAGTGCAGTTTTTAATGATTTCTCTATGAAATTTGTGGCTTCTTCATCAAATACTAAATTCACATTCAACAAATCTGGTATTGGACATGTTCTCACATTTGAGGAGAAATTTGATGAAGTTTACATAAGTGAAACTGAGCCTTCACCAAGAACCCAACCTACTTCAAATAGGCCAGGTTTGGGGTTCAATTTGAAAAATGAGGTTGCTTTCAAGAAACCACAATTTTACAACAAAACCTCGTATTCGAAAAGTCCAAAAGTTTTCAAAAAAAAATCTGATGAAAATGCTTATACAAAGAGGAACAATTATAACAAAAATTAGTTTGTCAAAAGAAATGCACCTCTTCCAAAAACCAGAAAATTTCAGCCCTTCAATCATTTCCAGCATGGTAGCTCATCTCAATTTCAGCAATATGCATCAGGAAATCATTGTTTTAATTGCAAAAAATTTGGTCATTCATATTCACAATGCTTCATTGAAAAAAGAATTGTTGGAAGCTAAATTAACAATGTTGTGTGTGATTTTAATGCACTTGGGCAACCAAGATGGATTAACTTCAAAGGATCCAAATTAATTTGGATACCTAAGGTTACTTGAAGTTCTTCATGCAGATTTGCCTAGCATCCAAGAACAAAAAGGATATATGGTACTTGGATAGTGAATGCTCAAGGCACATGACTGGAAGGTCAACTTACTTCATCAAACTAAACAAGTGTGATGGAAGTTTTTTGACCTTTGAAGATGATGGTAAAGGTAAAATAATTTCTGTTGGAAAAGTAAGTAATGAACACTCTACCTTCATTGATAATGTATTTTTGGTATGTGGATTGAAGCACAATCTTTTGAGTATAAGTCAGCTATGTGATTTAGGATATTTAGTGACTTTCAAAAGACTTGAATGCTGTGTTGTAAATGAAAAGACTAATGAAGTGCTTTTTGTTGCCAAGCATTTTAATAATGTCTATGGACTTACCCTTGATGAACTAAAGGATCAAAATGTAGCTTGCTTTCATTCTAAAGATTCTAAAAAGTGGCTATGGCACAAGAGATTGGGCCATGCAAGTATGTTTCAAATAAACAAACTTGTAAAGAAATGGTTAGTAAGAGGTCTTCCTTTGATAAGGTTTGACAAAGACATCACTTGTGATGCTTGCCAAATGGGAAAACAAACAAAAAGTTCATTTAAACCAAAGGAAGACATCTCTACTAAAAGGCCACTTGAATTGCTACACATTGATTTATTTGGTCTAACAAGAACTCAAAGCCTAGGTGGTAAACATTATGGTTTAGTGATTGTGGATGACTTTTCTAGGTTTAGTTGGGTTTTATTTCTTGCACACAAAAATGAATATTTTTCGGCCTTTGAAATCTTCTGCAAGAAAATTCAAAATGAAAAGGATTTAAAGATCTCTTCTATAAGAAGTAATCATGGAACCGAATTTGAAAACAATTTATTTGAATCCTTTTGTGAGGAATTTGGAATATCTCAAAACTTCTCTTGTCCAAGGACACCACAACAAAATGGTGTTGTGGAAAGAAGAAATAGAAGCATACAATAAATGATAAGAGCTATGCTTTATGAGAGTAATGTTCAAAAATTCCTTTGGGCTGAAGCGGTTAAAACAGCTTGCCACATTTTGAATAGAACAATCATAAAAAATTTTTTGAAGAAAACACCTTATGAACTTTGGAAAGGTTACCCACCAAACTTAGACTACTTGCACATATTTGGATGCAAATGCTTTGTTCTTAATAACAAAGATAATTTGGGAAAATTTGATCCAAAGGCGTATGAGTGCTTATTTGTAGGATATTCCACAACTAGTAAAGCATATAGGGTTTATCATCAAGATGCTAGGATTATTGAGGAGTCCATACATGTTACATTTTGTGATACTAACTTGGTGCAAAGTGTTTTGAAAGACTGTGATGCAGGGAATCAAGCTCAAAAGGACAGTGAAACTGCATAAAATCATGAAAATGAAACTTCTGGTCAACCTGAACCAGAAACTACAGCTGCTGAAAATTTAAGAGACAATTTTGTTTTGTCTCATGAATCTGAAGGAGATCCTGAAACCAGCAGTACCCAGAATCTATTAGTGACTGAATCTGCCTCCAAGTCAACTAGACCTCGTGAATGGAGATTCTTGAAGAATTATCCTGAGAAATTTGTTATTGGGGACGTTTCTCAAGGGGTTAGAACTCAGTTTTCAACTAGAAAGGCCAATGAAGGAACAAACATTCCCCTTCTCTCTCAAATGGAGCCTCAGAATGTCAAAGAAGCCCCTTAATGACCCTTCTTGGATAAAGGCATGGAAGATGAGCTTCTTGAATTTGAGAAGAACCAAGTGCGGACATTAGTTCCAAGGCCGAATGGAAAGAAAGTGACTGGCACCAAGTGGATATTTCGGAACAAGCTAGGAAAGGATGGTAGCATTACAAGAAACAAAGCAAGGCTAGTGGCACAAGGATATAACCAAGAAGAAGGAATAGACTTTGATGAATTCTTTGCCCCTGTTGCCCGAATGGAAGCCATAAGACTTCTCTTAGCTTATGCTGCTTTTTGTAGTTTTAAATTATATCAAATGGATGTGAAATGTGCATTTTTGAATGGTGTGATAGATAGAGAAGTGTATGTGGAGAAGCCACCTGGTTTTGAAAATAAAGAGCTTTCTAACCATGTTTTCAAATTATCAAAAGCTCTCTATTGTTTGAGACAAGCTCCTAGAGCTTGGTATGAGAGACTTAGCTCTTTTCTCTTGAAAAATAGTTTTCAAAGAGGCACCACAGACAGTACTCTATTTATCAAGAACTCTAATGATTCTTTTATTTTAGTCCAAATATATGTTGATGACATTATTTTTGGATCAGCAAATGAATCCCTTTGTACTGAATTTGAAAAACTCATGACAAGTGAATTTGACATGAGTATGATGGGTGAACTTAATTTTTTTTCTTGGGCTGCAAATTAAACAAACTGAAAAGGGTATTTTCATTCATCAAGAGAAATATGCCAAGAAACTAGTTAAGAAATTTGGTATGGATAATGCCAAACCCATGGGAACTCCCATGCACCCTAATTCAAAATTAGACAAGGGAGAAATTGAGAAAGATGTAGATGAGACTAGGTATAGAGGAAATGATTGGCTCTCTTGTGTACCTAACTTTCTCTAGACCCGATATTGTACAAAGTGTTGGAATGTGTTCAAGATTCCAATCCAAACCTAAAAAGTCTCATCTTTCTGCAGTTAAGAGGATAATTAGATATGTTCATGGCATATCCAATTTTAGTCTTTGATATCCTAAGATTGATGATTTTTCTGTAGTTGGTTATTGTGATGTAGATTTTGTTGGTGATAGAGTTGATAGAAGGAGCACTTCAGGCTTATGTTGCTTCCTTGGAAAGTCCTTGAATGTTTGGTCAAGTAAGAAGCAGCCAACAGTGGCTTTATCCACTGCAGAGGCTGAGTATATAGTTGCTTCTTCTTGTTGTTCTCAGCTTATGTGGTTAAAAATTCAGCTTGCTAATTACAAGTTAAATGCTGAAAATATTTCCTTGTTGTGTGATAATATGAGTGCCATTAATATTTCTAAAAATCCAGTTTTACACTCTAGGACTAAACATGTTGAAGTGAAATTCCACTCAATAAGAGAACATGTTCAAAAGGGGGATATTTGCATTTAATTTGTTAAATCAGAGGAGCAATTAGCAGATATTTTCACAAAATCACTAGCTGAGGACAGATTCTGTATGTTTAGGACTAGTCTAGGGATTTTAATCCATGATTCCTTGTTTGAAAGTTGCTGATGTGTTTGTTGGAGTTTTTGTCTCATAAACAGGTATGAGACAATTCTAGGCAAGTGAAGAGCGTTCCCTTCAATCAGCGTGTTTTGGATTTGTTGCACTTGCAGATTTTTCTGAGCCAGCCTCGAAAATCAGATCATGAGTGGTCCAACATGTTTCCTTAATTCAAACCACCTCTGGGCCCAATATAAATGCTACATATTTTTTGTTACCTTTTTGTTGGCTTGTGTGTGATGAGCGGATAATTTGTACGCTTTTTGGCATTGTTTTTAGTATGTTTTAGTATGATTTAGTTAGTTTTTAGTATATTTTTATTAGTTTTTAGTTAAAATTCACTTTTCTGGACTTTACTATGAGTTTGTGTGTTTTTCTGTGATTTCAGGTATTTTCTGGCTGAAATTGAGGGACCTGAGCAAAAATCTGATTCAGAGACTGAAAAGGACTGCAGATGCTGTTGGATTCTGACCTTCCTGCACTCGAAGTGGATTTCCTGGAGCTACAGAAGCCCAATTGACGCGCTCTCAACGGCGTTGGAAAGTAGAACATCCTGGGCTTTCCAGCAATATTGATAGTCTATACTTTGCCCAAGATTTGATGGCCCAAACCGGCGTTCAAAGTCCCTTCAGAATTCCCAGCGTTAAACGCCGAACTGGCACCTAAGTGGAGTTAACGCCTAAACTGGCACAAAAGCTGGCGTTTAACCCCAAGAAGAGTCTCTACACGAAACGCTTCATGCTCAGCCCAAGCACACACCAAGTGGTCCGGAAGTGGATTTTTATGTCATTTACTCATCTTTGTAATCCCTAAGCTACTAGTTCCCTATAATAGGACCTTTTGCTATTGTATTAGATGTCTTGGAATCTTGGTAGCTATCTTTAGTCTTATGCTATCTTAGATCATGGGGCTGGCCTCACGGCCATGCCTAGACCTTGTTCTTATGTATTTTCAACGGTGGAGTTTCTACACACCATAGATTAAGGTGTGGAGCTCTGCTGTACCTCGAGTATTAATGCAATTACTATTGTTCTTCTATTCAATTCCGCTTGTTCTTGTTCCAAGATATCACTTGTTCTTCAACTTGATGAATGTGATGATCCGTGACACTCATCATCATTCTCACCTATGAACGTGTGACTGACAACCACCTCCGTTCTACCTTAGATTGGGTGAATATCTCTTGGATTCCTGATACACGACGCATGGTTGATCGCCTGACAACCGAGCGCTCGCCTGACAACCGAGCCAGCCATTCCGTGAGATCAGAGTCTTCGTGGTATAGGCTAGAACTGATGGCGGCATTCAAGAGAATCCGGAAGGTCTAAACCTTGTCTGTGGTATTCTGAGTAGGATTCAATGATGAATGACTGTGACGTGCTTCAAACTCGCGATTGTGGGGCGTTAGTGACAGACGCAAAAGAATCACTGGATTCTATTCCGACATGATCGAGAACCGACAGCTGGATAGCCGTGCCGTGACAGGGTGCGTTGAACATTTCCATGAGAGGATGGGAGGTAGCCACTGACAACGGTGAAACCCTTGCATAAGCTTGCCATGGAAAGGAGTAAGAAGGATTGGATGAAGACAGTAGGAAAGCAGAGAGACGGAAGGGACAAAGCATCTCCATTCGCTTATCTGAAATTCTCACCAATGGAATACATAAGTATCTCTATCTTTATCTTTATGTTTTATTCATATATCATCCATAACCATTTGATTCTGCCTGACTGAGATTTACAAGGTGACCATAGCTTGCTTCATACCAATAATCTCCGTGGGATCGACCCTTACTCGCGTAAGGTTTATTACTTGGACGACCCAGTGCACTTGCTGGTTAGTTGTGCAAAGTTGTGTTTATGCCATGGTATTGAGCACCAAGTCTTTGGGGCCATTACTAGGGATCACAATTTCGTGCACCAAGTTTGTGGCGCCATTGCCGGGGATTGTTTCGTGTATGGACAACTGACGGTTCATCTTGTTGCTTAGATTAGGTATTTTTCAGAATTCTTAAGAATGAATTCTATTGTTTCAAGGTGATGTTCTTATCATCACCAAACCTGATTGATTCTCATCAATTTAGCTCTTGAATGCAATGTCTTGCTGAAGCTTGGCTATCCATGTCTAATTCCTTTAGACTGAAGCTTTAGACTAACATTGCATGATTCCTGGAATTCTCATTAAGAATTTTGATACCTTTATTTTACTTTTCCACTTAATTTTCGAAAAAATCCAAAAAAAAAATACAAAATCATAAAAACCAAAAATATTTTATGTTTCTTGTCAAGTCTAGTGTCTTATATTAAGTTTGGTGTCTTGCATGCATTGTTTATTTGATCTTGGTTCTATTTTCAAGTCAATAGTACAGGGAACTGAAGATTCAGAACATGCAGCAGAGGAATTACACAGAAAAAACTGGGCGTTCAAAACGCCCAGTGAAGAAGGACAGACTGGCGTTTAAACGCCAGCCAGGGTGCCTGGTTGGGCGTTTAACGCCCAAAAAGGTAGAGCATTGGGCGTTAAACGCCAGAATGTGCACCATTCTGGGTGTTTAACGCCAGGATGGCACAAGAGGGAAGATTCTGTTTTTAATGCAAATTTTTTTAAGTTTTCAAAATTTTTTCAAAATCAAATCTTTTTCAAATCAAATCTTTTCAATTAAATGTTTTCAAAATCAATTTCTTTCTTTTTTCAAAGATACTTGCTAACAATTAATGATTTGATTGAACATTTCAAGTATGTTGCCTTTTCTGTTGAGAAAGGTTTAATGTTTGAATCATATCTTTTCTTGTTAGGCAAGTCATTAATTTTTAAAATCAAATCTTTCTAATTTGTTTTTCAAATCATATCTTCTCAATCACATCTTTTTAAAATCATAACTTTTAAATCACATCTTTTTCAAAAAAGTTTTCAATCATATCTTCTTCAAAATCTTTTTCAAAATGTTTTTAAAATCTTTTACTTAATTTTCGAAAATTTCTTCCCCTTTTCTCACATCCTTCTATTTATGGAGTACCACTCCTCCTCAATGCACAATTCGAACTCTATCTCACTAAGTTCGAATTCTTCTACCTCTTTCTTCTATTTTTCTGTTCCTCTGACACCTCAAGGAATCTCTACACTGTGACATAGAGGATTCCATATTTTCTTGTTCTCTTCTCTTTCATATGAGCAGGAACAAAGACAAAGGCATTCTTGTTGAAGCTGACCCTGAACTGAAAGGACCTTGAAGCGAAAGCTAAGAGAAGCTAAGGCACAACTCTCTGTAGAGGACCTAACAGAAATCTTCAAAGAAGAAGAACCCATGGCAGCCGAAAACAACAACAATGCCAACAATGCAAGGAAGGTGTTGGGTGACTTTACTGCACCTACTCCCGACTTCTATGGGAGAAGCATCTCTATCCCTGCCATTGGAGCAAACAACTTTGAGCTTAAGCCTCAATTAGTTTCTCTAATGCAACAGAATTGCAAGTTCCATGGACTTCCATTGGAAGATCCTCATCAGTTTTTAGCTGAATTCTTGCAAATCTGTGACACTGTCAAGACTAATGGGGTTGACCCTGAGGTCTACAGACTTATGCTATTCCCTTTTGCTGTAAGAGACAGAGCTAGAATATGGTTGGACTTACAACCTAAAGACAGCCTGAACTCTTGGGAAAAGCTAGTCAATGCCTTCTTGGCAAAGTTCTTTCCACCTCAAAAATTGAGTAAGCTTAGAGTGGAAGTCCAAACCTTCAGACAGAAGGAAGGAGAATCCCTCTATGAAGCTTGGGAAAGATACAAACAATTGATCAGAAAATGTCCTTCTGACATGCTTTCTGAATGGAGCATCATAGGTATTTTCTATGATGGACTCTCTGAACTATCCAAGATGTCTTTGGATAGCTCTGCTGGAGGATCTCTTCATTTGAAGAAGACGCCTGCAGAAGCTCAAGAACTAATTGAAATGGTTGCAAATAACCAATTCATGTACACTTCTGAAAGGAATCCTGTGAACAATGGGACAAATCAGAAGAAAAGAGTTCTTGAGATTGATACTCTGAATGCCATATTGGCTCAGAACAAGATATTGACTCAGCAAGTCAATTTGATTTCTCAAAGTCTGTCTGGAATGCAAAATGCACCAGGCAGTACTAAGGATGCTTCATCTGAAGAAGAAGCTTATGATCCTGAGAACCCTTCAATAGAAGAGGTGAATTACATGGGAGAACCCTATGGAAACACCTATAATTCTTCATGGAGAAATCATCCAAATCTTTCATGGAAGGATCAACAGAGACCTCAACAAGGTTTCAACAACAATAATGGTGGAAGAAACAGGTTTAGCAATAGCAAACCTTTTCCATTATCTTCTCAGCAACAGACAGAGAGTTCTAAGCAGAGCCACTCTGACTTAGCAACCATGGTCTCTGATCTAATCAAAACCACTCAAAGTTTCATGACTGAAACAAGGTCCTCCATTAGGAATTTGGAAGCACAAGTGGGACAGCTGAGCAAGAAAATTACTGAACTCCCTCCTAGTACTCTTCCAAGCAATACAGAAGAAAATCCAAAAGGAGAGTGCAAGGCCATTAACATGGCCGAACTTGGAGAGGATGAAGAGGCAGTGAACGCCACTGAGGAAGACCTCAATGGATGTCCACTGACCTCCAATGAGTTTCCTAATGAGGAACCATGGGAATCTGAGGCTCACAATGAGACCATAGAGATTCCATTAGATTTACTTCTGCCATTCATGAGCTCTGATGAGTATTCTTCCTCTGAAGAGGATGAGTATGTCACTGAAGAGCAAGTTGCTAAATACCTTGGAGCAATCATGAAGCTAAATGACAAGTTATTTGGTAATAAGACTTGGGAGAATGAACCTCCTTTGCTCACCAAAGAACTGGATGACTTGTCTAGGCAGAATTTACCTCAAAAGAAACAAGATCCTGGGAAGTTTTCAATACCTTGCACCATAGGCACCATGACCTTCAAGAAGGCTCTGTGTGACTTAGGGTCAAGTGTAAACCTCATGCCTCTCTCTGTAATGGAGAAGCTAGGGATCTTTGAGGTACAAGCTGCAAGAATCTCACTAGAGATGGCAGAAAATTCAAGAAAACAAGCCTATGGACTTGTAGAGGATGTTTTGGTGAAGATTGAAGACCATTACATCCCTGCTGATTTCATAGTCTTAGAGACTGGGAAGTGCATGGATGAATCCATCATCCTTGGCAGACCCTTCCTAGCCACAGCAAAGGCTGTGATTGATGTTGACAGAGGAGAATTGATCATTCAAGTGAATGAAGAATCCTTTGTGTTTAAGGCTCAAGGATATCCCTCTGTCACCATGGAGAGGAAGCATGAAGAGCTTCTCTCAAAACAGAGTCAAATAGAGCCCCCACAGTCAAACTCTAAGTTTGGTGTTGGGAGGCCACAACCAAACTCTAAGTTTGGTGTTGAACCCCCACATTCAAACTCTAAGTTTGGTGTTAGAAGGATCCAGCATTGCTCTGAGTATCTGTGAGGCTCCATGCGAGCCCTCTGTCAAGCTACTGACATTAAAGAAGCACTTGTTGGGAGGCAACCCAATGTTATATTTTATCTATTTTCCTTTGTTATTTTATGTTTTCTGTAGGTTGATGATCATGAGAAGTCACAAAATCAAATGAAAAAGCAAAAACAAAATGAAAAACAGGAAGAAAAACAGCACACCCTGGAGGAAGAACCTACTGGCGTTTAAACGCCAGTAAGGCTAGCAGATGGGCATTTAATGCCCAGTCTGGCACCATTCTGGGCGTTTAACGCCAGAAAGGGGCACCAGACTGGCGTTAAACGCCAGAAAAGGGCAAGCACTTGGCGTTAAACGCCAGAAATGGGCACCAGCCCGGCGTTTAACGCCAGAATTGGCTCAAAACGCATTTTTGCATGCCATTTGGTGCAGGGATGACTTTTCCTTGACACCTCAGGATCTGTGGACCCCACAGGATCCCCACCAACCCCACCACCCTCTTTCTTCTTCACCCATTCACCAATCACCTCAATAATTCTTCCCCCTTTGGCCGAAAAATAGGCCTCCTCCATCTCCTCCATTTTCTTCTTCTTCTACTCTATTCTTTCTTCTTTTGCTCAAGGACGAGCAAACCTTTTAAGTTTGGTGTAGTAAAAGCATTGCTTTTGTTTTTCCATAACCATTTATGGCATCCAAGGCCGGAGAAACCTCTAGAAAGAGGAAAGGGAAGGCAAAAGCTTCCACCTCCGAGTCATGGGAGATGGAGAGATTCATCTCAAGGGTGCATCAAGACCACTTCTATGAAGTTGTGGCCTTGAAGAAGGTGATCCTCGAGGTCCCTTTCAAACTCAAAAAGAGTGAATATCCGGAGATCCGACATGAGATTCGAAGAAGAGGTTGGGAAGTTCTCACCAACCCCATTCAACAAGTCGAAATCTTAATGGTTCAAGAGTTCTATGCCAATGCATGGATCACCAAGAACCATGATCAAAGTGTGAACCCGGACCCAAAGAATTGGCTTACAATGGTTAGGGGAAAATACTTGGATTTTAGTCCGGAAAATGTGAGGTTGGCATTCAACTTGCCCATGATGCAAGGAGATGAACATCCTTACACAAGAAGGGTCAACTTTGATCAAAGGTTGGACCAAGTCCTCACTGACATTTGTGAAGAGGGCGCCCAATGGAAGAAAGATTCAAGAGGGAAGCCGGTTCAATTAAGAAGGCACGACCTCAAGCCCGTGGCTAGGGGATGGTTGGAGTTTATCCAACGCTCAATTATTCCCACTAGCAACCGGTCTGAAGTTACTCTAGACCGGGCCATCATGATTCATAGCATCATGATTGGAGAAGAAGTAGAAGTTCATGAGGTTATAGCCCAAGAACTCTATAAGGTGGCGGACAAGTCCTCTACCTTAGCAAGGTTAGCCTTTCCTCATCTCATTTGTCACCTCTGTTATTCAGTAGGAGTTGACATAGAAGGAGACATCCTCATTGATGAGGACAAGCCCATCACTAAGAAAAGGATGGAGCAAACAAGAGATCCCACTCATCATGAAATCCCTGAGATGCCTCAAGGGATGCACTTTCCTCCACAAGACTATTGGGAGCAAATCAACACCTCCCTAGGAGAATTGAGTTCCAACATGGGACAACTAAGGGTGGAGCACCAAGAACATTCCATCCTCCTCCATGAAATTAGAGAAGATCAAAGAATCATGAGAGAGGAGCAACAAAGACAAGGAAGAGACATTGAGGAGCTCAAGCACTCCATAAGACCTTCAAGAAGAAGAACAAGCCGCCATCACTAAGGTGGACCCGTTCTTTAATCTCCTTGTTCTTTATTTTTCTGTTTTTCGAAAATTATGCTTTATGTTTATCTATGTTTGTGCCTTATGATCATTAGTGTCTATGCCTTAAAGTTATGAATGTCCTATGAATCCATCACCTTTCTTGAATAAAAAAAAAATTTGTTCTTAATTGAAAGAAGAAAAGGATTGCATGAATTTCAGATTTTATAACAGATTAATTATATTGATGTGGTGGCAATACTTTTGTTTTCTGAATGTATGCTTAAACAGTGCATATGTCTTTTGAATTTGTGGTTCATGAATGTTAAAGTTGTTGGCTCTTGAAAGAATGATGAAAAAGGAGACATGTTACTGAGGATCTGAAAAATCACAAAAATGATTCTTGAAGCAAGAAAAAGCAGTGAATACAAAAAAAAAAAAAGAGAGAAGGAGAAAAACGAAAAAAAATAGAAGAGAAAAAGAAGTAAGCAGAAAAAGCCAATAGCCCTTTAAACCAAAAGGCAAGGGTAATAAAAAGGATCCAAGGCTTTGAGCATCAGTGGATAGGAGAGCCTACAGGAATAACATCCTGGCCTAAGCGGCTAAACCAAGCTGTCCCTAACCATGTGCTTGTGGCGTCAAGGTGTCAAGTGAAAACTTGAGACTGAGCGGTTAAAGTCGTGATCCAAGGTAAAAAGAGTGTGCTTAAGAACCCTGGACACCTCTAATTGGGGACTCTAGCAAAGCTGAGTCACAATCTGAAAAGGTTCACCCAATTATTTGTCTGTGGCATGTATGCATCCGGTGGTAATACTGGAAGACAGAGTGCTTTGGGCCACGGCCAAGACTCATAAAGTAGCTGTGTTCAAGAATCATCATACTTAACTAGGAGAATCAATAACACTATCTGGATTCTGAGTTCCTAAAGAAGCCAATCATTCTGAATTTCAAAGGATAAAGTGAGATGCCAAAACTATTCAGAGGCAAAAAGCTAAAAGCCCCGCCCATCTAATTAATACTGATCTTCGTAGATGTTTTTGGAGTTCATTGCATATTCTCTTCTTTTTATCTTATTTGATTTTCAGTTGCTTGGGGACAAGCAACAATTTAAGTTTGGTGTTGTGATGAGCGTATAATTTGTACGCTTTTTGGCATTGTTTTTAGTATGTTTTAGTATGATTTAGTTAGTTTTTAGTATATTTTTATTAGTTTTTAGTTAAAATTCACTTTTCTGGACTTTACTATGAGTTTGTGTGTTTTTCTGTGATTTCAGGTATTTTCTGGCTGAAATTGAGGGACCTGAGCAAAAATCTGATTCAGAGACTGAAAAGGACTGCAGATGCTGTTGGATTCTGACCTTCCTGCACTCGAAGTGGATTTCCTGGAGCTACAGAAGCCCAATTGACGCGCTCTCAACGGCGTTGGAAAGTAGACATCCTGGGCTTTCCAGCAATATATGATAGTCTATACTTTGCCCAAGATTTGATGGCCCAAACCGGCGTTCAAAGTCACCTTCAGAATTCCCAGCGTTAAACGCCGGAACTGGCACCTAAGTGGGAGTTAAACGCCTAAACTGGCACAAAAGCTGGCGTTTAACTCCAAGAAGAGTCTCTACACGAAAATGCTTCAATGCTCAGCCCAAGCACACACCAAGTGGGTCCGGAAGTGGATTTTTATGTCATTTACTCATCTTTGTAATTCCTAAGCTACTAGTTCCCTATAAATAGGACCTTTTGCTATTGTATTAGATGTCTTGGAATCTTGGTAGCTATCTTTAGTCTTATGCTATCTTAGATCATGGGGCTGGCCTCACGGCCATGCCTAGACCTTGTTCTTATGTATTTTCAACGGTGGAGTTTCTACACACCATAGATTAAGGTGTGGAGCTCTGCTGTACCTCGAGTATTAATGCAATTACTATTGTTCTTCTATTCAATTCCGCTTGTTCTTGTTCCAAGATATCACTTGTTCTTCAACTTGATGAATGTGATGATCCGTGACACTCATCATCATTCTCACCTATGAACGTGTGACTGACAACCACCTCCGTTCTACCTTAGATTGGGTGAATATCTCTTGGATTCCTGATACACGACGCATGGTTGATCGCCTGACAACCGAGCGCTCGCCTGACAACCGAGCCAGCCATTCCGTGAGATCAGAGTCTTCGTGGTATAGGCTAGAACTGATGGCGGCATTCAAGAGAATCCGGAAGGTCTAAACCTTGTCTGTGGTATTCTGAGTAGGATTCAATGATTGAATGACTGTGACGTGCTTCAAACTCGCGATTGTGGGGCGTTAGTGACAGACGCAAAAGAATCACTGGATTCTATTCCGACATGATCGAGAATCGACAGCTGGATAGCCGTGCCGTGACAGGGTGCGTTGAACATTTCCACTGAGAGGATGGGAGGTAGCCACTGACAACGGTGAAACCCTTGCATAAGCTTGCCATGGAAAGGAGTAAGAAGGATTGGATGAAGACAGTAGGAAAGCAGAGAGACGGAAGGGACAAAGCATCTCCATTCGCTTATCTGAAATTCTCACCAATGGAATACATAAGTATCTCTATCTTTATCTTTATGTTTTATTCATATATCATCCATAACCATTTGAGTCTGCCTGACTGAGATTTACAAGGTGACCATAGCTTGCTTCATACCAACAATCTCCGTGGGATCGACCCTTACTCGCGTAAGGTTTATTACTTGGACGACCCAGTGCACTTGCTGGTTAGTTGTGCGAAGTTGTGTTTATGCCATGGTATTGAGCACCAAGTCTTTGGGGCCATTACTAGGGATTATTTGAGTTGTGAAAAGTAGTGATCACAATTTCGTGCACCAGTGTGCTGCAATTTTTTTTTGTCCAAAAAGGATTTTTCATTTTGGTTTAACTTTATTTTGTTTTTTAAGTCCAAAAAAGGGTTTTTTAAATTTTAAAATTAATTTCCTATTTTAATTTTAAATCAAATAATATCTTTCTCTTTATGATGTCAAGTTCCTTCAAGTCAAATTAGAAGGTGATGCAGTTGCATAGTGTGTGAAAGTTTCTTTTGGGTACGGTTACCAACACTCCTTCTCTTCCCTCCATAACTCCTCCTCAACCTTTTTGGTTTCTCCCCATTATCTTTACTGCTTCTCTTCCCTAAAAAATCTGAAACCAACCAAATGAGGAAGAAAGTTATTTCAAAAGGACCACAGCGTGAAAAGATTCATAAGCTTCCTGCAAAACCAAGACCTTAAACCCGTTCTCAGGACCAAACATTCACTCCCTCACCTTCTCCTTCTACCTCTCCTCCACGAAATGATCCCATGGCGCAGACTAAAAACACACCAAGATTTCCAGCCTCTGCCAAGCTGACGCCACCACCAAAGGTACCGCCTTCAAAACCCAGTTCTTTAAAACCTAGCTCATCAAAGGGCAAACGCCCTGCTACTGAAGAACCTGTTCCTGAGTCAACTCAGCCTAAGCCAAGGTCTGTTCCATTGCGTTCACAAAAAGGTAAACCTCGTCTCCCTCTCAAATCAGTTAGAGAACCAGACATTGATCCTTTTGCTCATAAATCCCACTTCATGACATCTCACTCCAACTATAATCCTTATAAATTTAGGTCTGCCATGAATAATGACTTTTATGATGGAGTTATTAAGTACTATACCCTGTGTCCCTCTTTTCTTGCTGATTTACCAACTTTGAAAAAGAAAGGTTTTCCTTTTGTTGAAAATTTAGAATTTCTGGACTGGAATCACCTTTTTAACATAAAAAAGCCTGTTTATCCTCTTTTGGTCAAAGAGTTTTATGCAAACATGACATATCATGAGGGCAGTGTTCATTCTTATGTTAAGGGCAAAGACATTGTTTTAAATGATGAAACAATCAGTGATTCTTTGAAGTATACTGATGTTGGGCCGTGTGCTTATACTTCTGTTAAGTGGGATATAGAAGTTGGTATTTCTTACAATGATGCTTTGACTCATATTTGTAAACATGTTTCCTTGATTGATGGCATTACACCAACTTACAAAGTCCTAGGATATGAACGTGCTCAGTTGCACCGAATTGTCAACCACATCATACTTCCTCAAAGTGGTTCATATCAAAGGGTTTCTTACACTGACACTCTTGTTTTATATGCCATGCTCACCAAAACAGAAATTTCATTTGCTTATTTGATGGTTAGATACATGTTTGACTCTGTTAGAAGTGAGAAAGACAAAGCACTTCCTTATGGCATGTTTCTAACTTGTATTTTTGAGAATTTTGGTGTTGACTTGTCCAATGAGAATTATGAAAATAGACATTCATATCTAAAGGGAAGTGGTGCAGTGAAATAGCAAAAAGGACCAACTCATTATGAGAGAGTAGTCTTAGATGATGAAGATGATGACTTTATTCCTGAGGAATCTCCTCCTTCTTCCACCGAGGGCACTTCCATCTCCACTAGACAAAAATCTGCTCTATTGAATGTTGTCAAAAATGTGGTCCAAGAGTTTGTCTCCCAATCCAATCACATGATTGCCATGAGTAAGGAACAAAGGAAGCAAGCAAGCAAGCATGAGAATTTCCTCCGAAAATCAAGGGATAGAGTGGCTGTGTTCATGACGTTTATTGACAACCTTCAAAAGGATAACGACCCTGCCACTGATGCTGATGAGGAAGCTGATTCGGAGGAGAATGGTTCAGATGCCTAGATTTGTCTCATGAAGATGCTGCTGTCTGCTCTTTTTTGTCTCATGAAAACTGTCTCTTTTGATACTTTTGAACTAGTTTTTTGTTGTCTTGGATGACTGTAATACCCTAACTACTGCTGCACATTTTTTTAACTTATTTGATATTTTGGACTATGCTCTAACACTTTCCTGCAGAACTTAAGGTGTTGTTTTTGTTGATCTTGCTTTTTATCCGCCATTGATGACAAAAGGGGGAGTAAATGGCATGATAAAAGCATGAAGCATTAACATGTGAATTTAATTGTGATCCTTTGATTTCTGCTACTTTTTTTTGTATTGATGGTGCTACAATGGTTTGGGCATGAGAAATTGATTTGCTTTTTTGTAACTGCTGAGTTTTTCTTTGACATGTAAATTTGAACTGATGTTTTATTTTTATTGCTGACATGATATGTTCAAGATTGGGCTGAATTTGTGGTATTGATTGTTTAAACTCCCTTAGTCAAGATAAAGCTGTCTAGCTCTTTATTGTGTTATCTATAAGTAAATATAAATAGGAACAAAAAAAGAGAACACAAATTCAAGGGGAGCTACTCTTGAAAAGGAAAGGAGGAGCAACATAAAAGCAAGTAACATCATTCAAAGGTAAGTTCCTTAATTTAAATAAAATTCATTTCTTTTTTATCATTGTTTAAATTATGTTTATCATCAAGGGAGAGATTGTTAAGTTAAGAAATTAACTAAATTAATTAATGATGACAAACATTATTTTATTGGGCAAAGTATATAATTAGTGTTGATTGTTTATGATTATATGAGGCTGATTATTTATTGTTACAGGCCAAAACTCATCATTGCAGTAGCCCAAGAGGAAGGAAAATAAGAAACAAATCTGGTGGACTACAAATCATCAAACAAGCCCAAAAGGAAACTAGGCAAGGAACCAACGGGTTGAACTTGATACAAACCCGATCCAAACCCGATTGGTTCTCTCATTCAAACTCTTCCCATGTGCCTTCACCAAAAGTAATGTACATCTATCTTGTCTCAATCAGAACTCAAAAAAAGAAAGAGAAAAAGCTTAGTCCTTAAGTTGTTCACAGAAGAAGAAAGAAATAAAATGTTAGACAAGAAAGGTTGAGGTCAAATCAGCAAATTCAAACCAAATCAAGCTTAGGCAAAGGTTAAAGGTAAACCATTTCCTATTGCATGCATACTGCTTTCCCCTCTTCTTCCCAACACTCTGCAAGTCCGAAATAGGATACAAGGGAAAGATGATTTGTGCTGTTCTCTGTTGTGTATCTACGATCACAAGTGTGTCTTGGGGACCAAGTAGCTTCTCAATGGCCAAGATCTGGGTTTACCATTGAGGATATCTGTTTTCTGCTTTCCTATAGTTTTTGGTCAACTAGAGAAGGTCAGAACCAAAGTTTATATTCTGAGGATTAATGGAAAAAAATGAGTTGGTGGGTTGGTGAAGCACACTGCTCAAGGGTTGACCTGGGGAGAGCAACCCAACAAGATGCAAGGAGATAAAAGAAGATTTTTCTTCATTCAGAATCAAGGAGAGATAACCAGTGTATTGAATTTTTGTTCTGAGAAGTGCTCCCTGAGGAAGTTCATCTACTTGGACAATATTTTCTTTCAAAGAAGCATTCCGCCAAAAATGAAGAACTGAATCAGAGACATGCAAATTTGATTTATCACACAGCAAAGAGGCTGTTGAAGAGTCAATCTCCTTCATGTTTTAAAGATTGTAATTTATTTTTCAATGTTTATCTTTCTGTAATTTTTTGAGTGAAAAGGCATAATGAGAGATCTCAAGTAAAAGCCAATTAGTGGAAAAAGGCTAAGTGATACACTTGAGAGAAAAGCCTAGAGTGATTTCAGTTTTTTTTTAGGTAAGTCTGTGTCTTGTATCTTGTACCTATTAGGTATCCCTTTCTTAGTTGGGTTAGTACTAAGAGTGAAAGAGTTGAGTATTAGCATAGTCAAAGTCACGTTAGGTTAGAACTTGAGTGTGAAGGGATTGTGTCAATCCGTGGAATTGGTGTATGTAATACTTTAATTATAGTGAAAATTCCACCACTGTTGTGGTGGAGACTAGACGTAGGTTGCATAGCACAAGGCAACCGAAGCAGGATACATGATGGTGTTAGCTTTTCTCTTCTTTGCTTTGTTCTGTTTTCTGATATTTATGAGACAAAAATAAATTATCTCATAAATTTTCACTGCTGAGTTCAAATAGAATCATAATTGAAAGTTTGCTTTAAAGGGTTAAGTCTATCAAATTAAAAGAAAGGCATAGATTCAACCCCTCCCTCTTCTCTAAGCCTACTACAACCTTCAAAATTACACATATATTTATACACAAATATATTGGTGGCTGATTTTAGTGGCTAATTTTAGTGTACAAATATCATTTTTGAAAAATTTTATATTGGATTCTCGTTAACTTATTCGGGAATTTTTAATTTTTTTTTCACTTGAGAGAGTAAAATATGATCTCTCATTATTAATTTTATAAGTGAGACTGAAAATAATATGAGAAAAAAATAGGTTAAATTACACAGTTGGTCCTTATACTTTTACTGAAATTACAAATTGGTCCCTACAATTTAAAAGTTTGTAATTGGGTCCCTAAACAAGATTAAATTTTGTAATTTAGTCTCCGCCGTTCAAACAATGTTTGATTTAACAAAATAGTCCTCAGCATATTTGCTATTTTAAACATGTGAGTTGCACGTGTTTAACAGTAAGGACTAATTTACAATTTTAGTAAAAATATAGAAACCAACACTATAATTTAACTATTTAAAAATAACCAAAAAATCCCTAACCCACCCCACCCCCTCTCCAGCCTTCTCAGTTCTCACTATCACTTCTCCACTTTCCAAAACAGAGAAAAAAGAAGAAAGAGCATCATGAATTGAAGGAACACGTTGCTCCTCAACACTCTCCTCTTCCTCTTCATCCTCAACTCTATTTCTCTCTTCCTCTACTTCCTCACATACTCTTCCAATTCTTCACGCTCCAATGCCAACCTTCACAATCAAGTTCCTCTCTTAAGATCACAGCAGCAACAACAATCGCACCATCACTCTTTAAAGCCATGGCCAATTCTCCCTTCTTACCTTTCTTGGACCGACGTCGAAGACTCTAAGGCCAACGCCATAACCCGCTCCTGTGAAGGTCGGAAACGGCTTCGGTGGGGACTCATTGGCGGTGAACACACGGCAAATAACGTTGCTACGGGGAGCGGCGCCACCGTGGTAGGGGAATTCCTCCCATCTAAAGGCTTCTACGACGTTGAAGTCAGAGAGGTTTTGGATCGGGAATCCCTTAAACACCACGATCTCTTTCCCAAATTAGAGAATCCAGGTACTCTCTATTGCCCTTGATAGACTCCGTAAGTGACACTGTCATTGCTGCAGGAGGAGCCACCACCGCTGAAAACCTAACTCAATCGTAAACCTTCTGCTGTAGAACCTGGATCTCCATGAATGCCTCTGATGCCACCATCCTTGATTGATCTCACTGTTAATTCTAAAATGGTTACTATTGAAGAGAAAATGATAAACTATATAATATATATTTTATCAAATAACGAATTTGAATAATAATACAAGAGAGAAGGATTTTGCTTGTGATTAGATGAAGTCCTTGATTATTGTTAATTTAAATATAATTGGGTTGAGTTGAATTGAGCTTAGACATGATTCATGATTCATGATTCATGATTCAATGATTCTGCGATTGTTGTTGTTGAAGCCGTATTGTTGTTAAAAAAGAAGAACAAAAATTCTGAAGAGAGGTGGAGGAAAAAAAGGGGAAAAGAGGAAGAAGGGGACACTATGGTAAATGTGGGTTTTTTTTTTACGATAAACATTATTGAGGATTTAATTACAAAATTTCATTTTGTTTAGGGACTCAATTACAAACTTTTAAAGTGTAGAGACCAATTTGCAATTTCAGTAAAACTATCGAGACTAACTATGTAATTTAACCAAAAAATTATTAAAAAATTAGAAATTATATTTTACTCATTTAATTAAAAAAATTAAGAAAATCCATCTCTCATATTCATTAAATATGATTGGAAAACAAAATTAATGTTAAATTGATTTGTCAAATGGATAATTATTTATAAAAATAAAATTAAAAAAATGGAAACTCAATTAAAAATAGTAATTGAAATATAAATACCTGGCAGTGAGGGATGGTGGCCAGTCATTTTTCTCTCATTAATCAATATATTCTATCACTAACTTTTTCTTTGGTTTTAGCACAGTTCAAAAACTAATCCGTTACGGATCGGAGTTTTATTTAAGGATTTATTGTTGGTCAATGAATATATGCATACACAAGACAAGATTTGAACCCGGACATTTACTTAAGTGGACTAATAACCTATCACTAGATCAATCCAATTTGATTATATTCTATCACTAACTATTATTAAAAAAAATTTAAATATACCAAAATTTCAATGTGATACTACAAGAGGAGATAACTGACCACATAATTATTTTCTTTAATATTTTACTTTAGAATTTTAGTATATCTGCAACTAAATATATTTTAACATAAATTACAATTAGATCATTAATGATCCACGAGAAATTAATTATTACATTTGATGTTAAATATTTTAAAATATTTATAAAATACACCAAAAATTTAAAGTAATAAATAAATTTTCAACAAATATATATACCAATTTAGATATGTTCATAAGTGACTTTTCTTAATTTTAACTAATAAAATGTTACAACTGATAACAATGGAACATGAATTAAAAAATGAATGCATAAAGGTAAGTTTAGATTATGAGAACAGAAACTGAAATACAATAGAATTGAACTAAAGTTTATTCAATTGAGATAAAAGAATATTGTGTACATTGAAGCAAGGATACTACTCTATATATAGAGTTCACAAGAGCTGGACATAGCAATAGAAAAACAGAAAATGCCAGAACACCAAAACAAACTAACAGAATTAAAAAGTTAATTTATGTTTATAACTACCATTTTGTACTTACTCACTCATAGATCCCTCAAACTTAGCAGTGGGTTGAAAAACTACTCGATGTTGTCTCTAAACTTGTGAAACAGAGGAGCTGAAAGTGGTTTAGTGAAGATATCCCCAATCTAAACTATGGAGAGTATATGAAGAACATAAAGCTCGTTTTGATTTACTATTTTTCTAAGGCAATGAAGATCAATTTTCATATGTTTGCACCTTGTATGAAACACTAGGTTGGCAGCCAATGAACAACCGCTTTGATTATCACAATATATAATAAGTGCTATTGATTGTTGGACTCTAAGTTCGTTTAGAAGTTGTTGAATGGACACCAATTCTGACTGAGCTGCTGCCATGCTCATTTATTCTGCCTCAGTGCTGCTGTGGCTAACTTTGGCTTGTTTATTGCTTTTCTATGATACAAGATTGTTTCCTAAGTATACATAGTAACCAGTGACCGATTTTCTGTCCTTCAAGTCCCCTGCCCAATCCGAATCTGTAAAGGCAAGCAATCTCAAGTTAGTACATTTTTGAAATCTAATACCTGCTGACACTATACCTGCCACGTATCGTAGTATCATTTTCACCGCTTTCCAATATTCAATTGTTGGTGAATGCATAAACTAAAAGACCTTGTTAACAGAAAAGGCAAAGTCAGGTCTAGAGATAGTCAAGTACTGAAGGGATCCCACAACTTTCCTTGGAGCAAAAATGAGACCAAAAGAGAGAATAATTTTTGACTAAAAAGTTTTTCCTCGGTGACCAAGAATCATTTCTGAAGGAAGAGATTTTAGAGATATAATCATTCATGTGCTTCCTTATATCAGCTTAAATTTTGAGAGAAGTGATTTCATGACATGGTATCAGAGCTCGTCCAATTCAATGTTGTTGGAACAAGTGTTCACGTTCTAAACTATCATTTTTGAACATGAATGAGGTGTATTACAAATCTCAAATCTCTCAGGGATAAGATCTCTGAAAAATTTTTTAAGTGTAAGGCATCTCTTATCCTATGAACAAGTTTTAAGGATTGAGTTAGGCATATCCAATTTAAATTCTAATATCATACCATAGCTTCTATGAGTTTAGAGTTCGATTCTTGTTGACTAAAAAAATTTAACATAAGACGTATAAAAAGAAAAATTATAGGCCTATGCAAAAATTTACACAAATTTAAAAAGAAATTCTTGAATGAGAAAACATATCAAAGATATAACAATTCACATATCTCTTTCTATTAGCTTAAGTTTTGTAGAGAGGTGATTTCACGACAAAAATCAACCATTAATCCTCTGTTTTCTATCTTAATATAGAGTTGTGGAGATTGATAATCAACGCGTAAGCATAGAATTCAGCTTGGGTCATAGACACTATATTAGTAGTGCTGTATACGGTAGTACCAACCCAATTATCAATGAAATTTTTGCACCTATTGCAAGTCTGCAAGAGAGTTTTATGCTAGGCATACATAAACTTTTGCAGAATTAATTTTTTTTAATTGTTTTCTTGCGTGATTGCACATTATATTACTTTTTGTTAATTTGACGTATCAATTTTTATCATAATAAATAAACATAGAAAAAAATTACTGAAATAAATTGCATAATATTTTTAACTGATATTGTACAAAAGTTGCACTTGCTCAAAATTAAGTTCAGTAAAATTAGCAGAAGAATTAGGATAACTTATTTATTTACCAACCCAACTGCACAAGTATATATATATTTAGGTGCACATTATTGCAATTATTTTTTAAGCACATAAACTGAACCTTGTAAATTTATAATTTTGCCGTTGATTACCTACTTAGAAACTTAATCACATTAAAATTGCAATTATTACTGTTGTAATACAACCATTACTATATGCATGTACCATCACCATGCATTAGCTGATTTTGTATGGAAATATATACATTAGACGCTTTTTATTGCCACCAGTGTAGTGGAACAAAGTCAACAAACCTCACATCAAATTTTCACTTTACTTCTTTTCACAATGCATTAGTCATGCCATATACTAAAAACCGCCAGTTTTCTACTCTGAACCTTCATATTAATTTTTATTGTTACATAAATCTCCAATAATAATTCGAACCGACTTAAAGAAAACAAGACGTTCTTTTGCTCATAAAGGCTCCTACCTATAGTGCTGCTTGGCTACCCACTATGAAAGGAGATTTTAGTATAAAAACTTTGCTCTTATTATAATGGCGAATCAAGATATTAGTTGTTAAAATAACCTTTGCTGCTATCTAGTGTCGCTTTACAAATTATAAAAGGAAGTTTATCAGCAGGGTATGTTCAAATCTTACATTTGGCCTGGCAGAATTATTGTCCCTCATTAATCTCAGATATCAACAAGAACTAAGAAGCTTTTCCGGCAGTTCTATAGAAGAAGGATACATGTCCAAGTAATTTGGCACGAAGTGTAGGCCTCTCTCAGAAAAGGAAGCAAATTGTAAACTTGGCATGGAAAATAAAACTAGTTATAGCAATGAATTTCCCCTTTTGACTCAACTGTGAGAACATTAGTTTGAAAACCATTGTCTCAACTATCAAGCAATGCTATTAAGTAAGTATATTTCCATTACCAAGTACAAAAACCAATCATCACTATAAGAAACCCCCTCCCCCAGTCCCCCACTTTTCTTTTTCTTTCTCCCTTTTTTCCCCTCTTCTGTCTTCTTTTCCGGCTCTCGATTTAAATTATCCCCCAAACACAATTGTACACACTACTTGGTTTCTTAATGAAGACACTGAAATTTCAAATTCCAGGACTTGGGTTATTTAGTCAATTTAATTCACCAGGTAGCATTGTTGGCCACCAACCATCTTGCATATAATCCAATAGCTAAAGCTTACATGAAATCATCCTCCATTTCTTGCAGTGTTTTGCTTCCTGATGCAATGTTCTTATTGGATGTCATATTCTCTGCAACCATCAAACCCTTGTAGCTCCTCAGTTCGGCTTGTCTCTCCTTTTCAAGTCTTTCCAATTCCTCACGGCGTTTCTGCACACATAACGTGATTAAATAAATAAAGTTTTTCTTTAATTGTATGCTTTTTGCATATGATCCAGGCATTTTGTGTGAGATGCTCTATCTTCAACCAAGGAAATGTGAATGCAAAACATTAAGCTAAGTTACCAACAAAGGTACATGAATTAAAATTTGCCTATGCTACATCTCATAGAATAGAAGACATTTTATTTTTATATGACAAGCTTGGCAGAGACATACATCACAGAAACCTTAAGATGCAATGCTCAAATTATTGACACAATTACACATCAAAAAAGACATCCTAAAAGACAAGCTGAGAGATACTGATAATTCAAGCTGCATGAAATCACAAGAAAGAAGACATTTCTGTGCCCCTGAAGGGCATGCAATGTGCAAGTTAAGAAGATAGGACTAAGCACGAAAACAATAATTCATTCACTCGAAAGAATGTTTGGGCACAATTACAATATATCATCTGAATCAGATTATGTTATGCATGTCTACAGAGATACCTGTGGATAAAAAACAGTATTTTGCAATGCTTACCTTGTCTCTCATTTGTTGCTTTCTCTCAGCTCTTTCAGCTGCATTAACTGCTTCACGCTCAGCTGCAGCACACATATTCATATAAAGATCAGAAAGGCTAAAACAAATTTTCAAGCGAATTAAACATGAGAGAAAATGAAAAGTAAAGCGCTAGCTTTGATGGCAAAAAAGAAACATATGGAGAGAAGAATTGTCACGTGACCTCTTTTCCCAACAAATAACATTTTTATTTAATAAAAGAAAGGCACCGAGGATACATGTAGGAAATTCCTTAGTCACCTCTCAAATCAGGTTTCCTTTCCACTTTTGTTTTGTTTAGCCTGTTGACAATCTCATTGATCCGCTTCTCCACTCTCACAGTTCGGACCTAAAATGCATGAAAACCAGAGATACTCTCAAAATTCACAGTCAAACATCAATTCACCACCCTCTCCCAATGCCACAAAGACAATACCAAACAAGAATGAAGTTCAAAAACATACCATTTTGGGGTTGTGGAAACCAACTTGACCAACATCCATTGAAGCAGTTTTCTTTAAATTGGCCCAGGGAGTATAAACAACATCAATATTGTTCACCTTATTTCCTGTCATGAATGAAGCACATAGAATAAGGAATTACACAGAATAAAAATAGCCATGAACTAACAACTACATATCCGTCTCAAGAGTATGAGAATTATTTCCAAATATAACCAACGTAAGGAACTAACATCAACAAGTGTAACCAGAAGCATTATTTATAGGTAATAATTTCTCACAGATAGCTACAATCAGTAAGATGTTTTTACCTTGAATCGAATTTGCTTTAACAAGCTGAGCACAGTCCTCCAGTAAACCTTCACTAATGTCATCAATAGTCTGACCTTTGTGCAGTCTTACATATACATGTGCTGAAGACATCTTATCAACATGGAACCTACACAATACACAGCTTACATCAATACCCATGAAATGGTAGAAGCTTAAACAAACCAAACAACAAAAAGCAAAAATCTAAGCAAAAAATGTCATAACAAAAAATTGTAATTCAGGCACAATCTTGAAGATAACTCAATCTCTTCAGCATATAATTGAAAAAAAAAAAAAAACAAAAACAAAAACAAAAAAAAAACAAAAAAAAACTCCAGTTTCAATGCAACACTGAATGGAATAACCTCTAGAATTTCAGTAATTCACGACAAATTAACAGCCTTTAACATCCAAATTTCTTAAACGAATCAACAAAACAACAGATAAATCAAAGATACAAAAAAGGAGGCACGTAGAAGCAAAATTTATCCCCCAAAGCAACCTAATTTCTGGAAACGAACGAGAAAAGATCACAAAATCGCTAAACGAGAAGCAGGGAATTGCGGATTGGGGATTACCAGATATCTTCAGGGAAACCATATTTGATGAGTTCTTCGTTCTCGTACTTGTCGAGACCCATGAAGATGGTGTAATCGCCAGCTTCAGGGCGTGCCTTGAAGTAGAAAACCATCGGAACGGAACCTGCTTTCTTCTCACGCTATCTCAACGAAGCGCACACACCAGAGAAAGAGAGAGAAGAGGGAAAGTCTCAATGGTTTTTATTGCGTGCTAGGGTTCTCTGAATCTTTCAGAGTTTTCTATCCGAATCGCTGCATGAATTAAAAAAGTAAGAAACCTTTCGTCCCTCTTTCTTTGGCTCCTTTGTCTTTTTTCTCTCAACGCAATCATATGCGTTTGGGGCCGTTCTACAAATACCAAATTTTATCGGGCATTTGTTTCAACTTTCAACATTAGAAACACAATTCCAAGAAATGAAATTATCACCTACACCCCGGTCCGGCCCGAAGACCCGACCACTTTGGGACTAGTTTAGCCCGACTCAATTTTTCAAAAAGTGGCCCGACTAATTCATTCAACTGGGTTAGAGCTAAGGCTCGAGTCACCCAACCCAGTCCGATTGAACCCGCAAACAAAGAAAATACGCATCTTGCATCACGGATTAGGCCATGCACACACACTCACTCATTCCCCCAAAGTCCCAAAGGCAGAGCAACAGAGCAACTCCATTGTTAGTGACTGTCACAAAATTTGCTTAATGTTTGGAGTTTTAAAACTCCATTTGATTTAATTTAAAAAAATTCAAACAAAACATTTTTTAAACTTTTTATTTTAATATCTTTTTTTTTGTCTATTTTATCCAAGAAACTCAAGCTGTCATGACTCGTGTTTATCCCCCTTCATTTCTTCTTCTGCTCTTTCCATCAGCCACCTCATTGAACGTTCCCTTGTCTCTGTCACGCCAACTCGTCGACGCTCCACTACCACGCCAACTTGCCTATAAAATTTTAACGATAAAATTCAATAAAACTATATTTTTAAAGAATCCTTTCAATAATTATAGTCTCCAAAATCTCTCTGTTAATTTTCTCAATTGACTTACGTAACATGCATCACAAACAAGTAAATAAATTATTAAATTATTGTGAACAAATATTAAATAAATTAAAATCATAAACATATATTAAATAAAATAGAAATATATGGCATTATCAAATGGTACTAATCAAACAAAGCTAAAATCAAATAGTTCAAACTTCAAAGCATGACATTATCTTAATTAGTCATACTAAATATATATTAAAATTAGTCTTTAAAATAAAATACGTATTAAAATATAAAATATATATTAAAAATAAATTAAATTAATAACTAATTTTGATAATTAATTTTGATGTGTAAATAATAATTTTTTATTTTAATTCATGTTGTAATAGGTACTTCATATTAATTCATACTTAAAAGAGAGGTTAAATTTAAAAGGCACTTGGGAGAAAGTGACACTTACAAATGGCAGCATAGGAGACCGGCTTGATTAAGTTTGCAATTGAACTAATTTTAAGGCACTTGGGTACATCCTTTATTTTTTCTTTTTTTCATTTTAATCATTTTAATTTTCGTAACTCTCATGATATTGATAAGGAGTATTAAAGGCAAATTGGTGAAATTTGAATGGAGGCAACTAGCATAAAAAGACATTAGATATAAATATAAGGAGTAAACTATCATTTGTATTCACGAAAGTTGAAAACGCTGACATAAATATCCATAGAAAAAAGAAACTATCATTTGTATTCATAAAAAATTATTTTTACAGGCAAAATTATTCAAACCCTAAAAAATTATATAAAATTTCTAAATTACCCTTATCTTTACCACCACACCACCTCCTTCACCCAATCACCTTTCTAATCCTAACCCTCTTTACCCAACCACTACCCCTCTTTCCCTTTCTAATCTCAAATCCCACCACCACCCTCTTCACCCATTCACCACCCCTCTTTCCTTTTCTAACACACTCTCACCATGACTTTCCAGTGAGTCCCCACTGCTGTTCCAATGGCTCCTTGCCACACCCTCCTCTTTTTCATCCTCACAGTCACAGCAACACTTGCTGCCGCTTCTCCGGAGAAGAAGAGCACCTTCACGGTGCAAGTCCACCATGAAGCCAACATCAACATATCCCAGTCATTATTCTCTTCAAAATCACAAAAATAAAAAATTTAGATCAAATTGAAGGATAGAACATATATAGATTTAAAATAAAATCCTAATTTCTTAGAACATTCACAGAAAATTGTCAATTTCTTATATTCAAGATCACTATCTCGTTGCTCCAGTGACATAAACAGGTTCCTTGTTAAAATCCCTTTCATACGTTACAGAATAGGGTTTCTCTCTCTCCTTTCTCTCTCTCTCTCTGAATCTCATCGTAGCCATGGTTGGCACTGGCATCCACCCCTATCACCAGCAATGGCCCCCTGCGGCTGCCGCTCTTCCCCCTCCGCCATCTCCTGCCGCCGCACCTGCTCCCCCTGCTCCTCCCCACCCCGCCGAAGAGGTAGCTCTCTTTTTCACCTTCTTACAACTTTCTTGCTTGAAAAATGGGAAAGTGATTTGTGTGTTGGGTTAGGTTCAAACGATATTCATCACAGGGCTTCCGGAGGACGTGAAGGAGAGGGAGCTACTAAATCTGATGCAGTGACTTCCCGGATTCGAAGCGTCTCAGCTGAATTTCAAGGCCGAAAAGCTGGCGCGGTGGCGAGGAGAAGCTGGCGCGGTGCTCTTGGGCTGGCGGAGGTCCGCGACGTTGCTAGCGGAGAAAGGTGAACGATGATGAGGAGGGTGAGAGATGGTTTGTGGTTGATGCTGGGATTGGGTGGCTGAGAACATTGAGAGAGAGGAGAGAGGAAAGAGATGATACTGTGGAGAGAATGGTAATTTAGGGATTTTAGATAATTTTTTAGGGTTTGGATAATTTTGACTGTAAAAATAATTTTTTATGAGTACAAATGGTAATTTCTTTTTTCTATAGGTACATATGTCAGCGTATTCAACTTTCGTGGGTACAAATAGTAGTTTATTCTAAATATAAGAAGATACATTCGAACCCCCCGCCCCACAAAAAAAAAAAAAAAAAACTAAAAGACATGATATTATCATTTTTTTAATACATTTTATAATATAAAAATATAATTATTTTTTTATATTATCTATTATTTCTTTTCTTTTTCTTAAATATATCTCAAAAAAATAAAAAACCATTCAATTTTTTTTTTTACTTTTTTTTTTCCACTTCAATCTATTCCTTTCAACTAGAGAATCATTTGCTATTCATATCTTTTGAAGTTATATTTTTCAAATATTTTTTTTTTCTTTTTGCAGTAACAAGATGTTAGGTTTTTTTAAAATTCAGCATAACAAAGATTAATTTATCATAGATTAGACTTTTATTTAAAAATTTATTATTAGTTAATAAATTATTACATATACAAAGTAAAATAGTCACCAAAAAAAACTAAAATTCAAATTTCCATATGCACAATAAAAGATGTTCATGGATTAAGCGGGACCACGTTTAATTAGATCTAGATTCAATCTTAAAAGATTATCAAGTCTATTATGACTCTATGAAAGTAATAAAAAAATAAACCAACTTAAACCAAGTTGATTTGATATAAAATTAGTGCATACCAATTTTATAAAATTTATATACCAAAGTAATAAAATTTTACTTTTAAAAATGAAATTTAATAAATATTATATTATATTTATACAAAATAAATTATTTTAAAATAAAAATATTTGTTCATATCCTAACTCACAACAACATGGGTTCAACCTTACTTATCCAAAAAAAGTAACTAACTCCTACTATCTCTCCTATTTATCTAAAAATGAGATCTTAACAATCACCTTACCCATACCTAAAGGGAGTAACTAATTCACCATCAAATGTGAGATTATTTAAAAGGTGGTTATTGACTCCACCTCTACAATTATAAATACCCTGACATCCTCAAATATTTTTCAAATTTCAATCTATTAAAAACCTGGCTAAAACTTTTACTAACTTAAGTATCGAAATTTTTTACAGGTACTACCCCCACTCCTTACAAGGAATTCGGACGACTTCATACAGAAGAAGTCGGGTCTTTCACCAAAAAGTGTCTAGATCTCATGCCTAAATCACTCGAGTTCTAGGTAAACCTCGGAACAATATTGTATAATATAAAAAATATTAATTGAAGTATAAAAGTATAATATGACATTACTAATTTTACTCTAAATTATATTTTTTTTTATTCTAAAAAATAACTTTAGACTAGGCTAGGTGGCCTGAAGTATAACCCAAATCGAGTCCGAAATAACATCCGGTAAAAATAACAAATTCGAATCAGGTAAAAATAGGGGGTGTACACGGATCGGATCGAATCGGATATGGTCCAAAATTCGATCCGATCCGCACAATTTTCATCGAATCATATTGGATATGATATATGCGCTTTTTAGTGTCGGATCGGATATCGGATATCGGATATATCCGCATAAGTGAATCTTCTTTTTTTAATCATATTTCTATGTAAAAAATTCAATAAAAATATTTCTTTCACACTTTTAAACTTATTTATTCCTAAAATATTTTTAATCAAACTCTTTCTAAATAACAAAATTAAAATAATGCAATATATAAATAATAATTACAAACTAAAACATACAAACAAGTAAATATAATACCAAACATATATATATTAATTTATTTTTTAATTATTGTTGTGCAGATCTGCGGATCCGTGGATCGGATACGCAGATGTAGAGCAAATATCCGTGATCCGATCCGCAAAGGGTGCGAATCGGATCAGATGCGAATATTTACCGTGGATCTGCGAATACGATCCGATCCATGAACACCCTTAGGTAAAAATATATCTTAGGTCTAGATCAAGTTTTGGGTAGAATAAGGTCTTAAAGACCCTTAATACACAAAATGAAATTAAAATTTTGATACTTACTTAACAGACTAATGAGTTGTTAGTCGCTAGATCAATCTAACTTAGTTATTGAGACGTTAGTTTTTTTATTATTATTAACATCAAGCGATAGTTGAGGGTGTCAAAATTTGGATTATAGTCTCGTAAATCTGAACAAATCCAAATATTATTTTAAGTGAATACTATAATGCTTAAAAGATGAATATTATAATGCTTAAAAGATGATGGTTAATTTATCAAAAAAATATTAAAAAATAATATTTAATTTAAAAAATATAAAAATAAATAATTTTAAAAAATAAAATTTATTATAGAAAATAAATTAAATAAAATTTAAACAACCATTCATAGATACGATAGAATTGACAAATTTTGAATCTTAAAAAGTGAACAGGTTGGCTAAAAGGTTCACAAAAAGTGAGTGTAATTAAATGGAAGGGAAAGGGTTTATCATCGATTGATCAAATCTGATGATAATAATATAATATCACAATTCTTTACTAATTGTTCTCCCATTAGGTGTTTACATATCAATAAAGTTTTTGTTCCCCTTTCTTAAAATTATAGATGAAACCAAATTATCTATTGCCGAAAGCCGTATCTAATTCTTTTCTACTTTTGAAGCTCCCTTTTAAGAAACGAGTGATGGTCACATAATGCTTTTCATATTTAAAGCCGAATTCAAATAATCAAATCTCTATCACTTAATGTGACTAATAAGGAAAACAGAAGACAAAAAGAAACCGCTTTCAGAAGATGAACAAGTTATATTGATAGCTTTTTAGACTTTTTCATCCGGTGTCTTTTTGTATTACCAAAATATTAAGAGTAATTATCTAAATCAGTTCTCAAAAATTTTAAAATTGGACATTTTAGTTTTTAAAAAAAATTAATATACAAATTAATTCTCAAAGTTTTATTCTGACAAATAAATTAGTCCAGTTCATTTTCTGGCAGAGTAATTATCCAGATTAATCCCAAAAATTTTTAAAACGGACGTACAAATCAATTTCCAAAGTTTCTCTCCGTTAGACATAACAGTCTTCTGTTCAAAAATAAAATAAAATAAAATTATTACTATTATTATTATTAATTGTACAATGATATTGTACTATATCTTTTATATTTTTTGAACAAAAATAATAATAAATTTATTCATTAGATTCTTATATATATATATATATATATATATATATTATATATATATAGTCACTTAATAATAATAATAATAATAATAATAATTAATAAAATTATTAAAAATTATTTTACAAGAAATTTAAGATTAAAATCATTTAATATTTTTGTATTTAATATAATCAAAAGATATTCTATGTAAAAAAATATATTTTTATTAAAAAATATGTATTAAAAGAAAATATTTTAATTTAGATTTATATTAAATACATGTTTCTTTTAATACAAATATATTTTTTAAAATAGAATTTTTTTTATTATATTAAATACAAAAATATCAAATAGTTTTAACTTTGAATTTCTTGTAAAATAATCTCTGATAATTATTATTATTATTATTATTATTATTATTATTATTATTATTATTATTATTATTATTATTGAGTGACTATATATATAAATAAAAGAATCTGATGAATAAATTTATTATTATTGTTGTCTAAAAAGTACAAAAAATTATAGTACAATATTATTATGCAATTAATAATAATAATAATAATAATAATAATAATAATAATAATAATTTTATTTTATTTTATTTTTGGACGGAAGACTGTTTAATGGAGAGAAACGTTGGAGATTGATTTGTACATTAATTTTTTTTTGGGATTAAAATGTCAATTTTTAAAATTTTTGGGGACTGATCTGGGTAATTACTCTGCCGGAAAATGAACTGGGGACTGATTTGTCTGCCAGAGTAAAACCTTGAAAATTGATCTGTATATTAATTTTTCTTGGAGACTAAAATGTCCAATTTTAAAATTCTTGAAAACTAATTTGGATAATTACTCAAATATTAAATAAGACTAAATTATCAAAATGATACTCCTAAAAAATATTAACAATAAATAAACTTTTAAAAAATTTAAAAAATACAACAAAAAATAAATATTAAATATATATTCTAAAAAAAGACTTCAGAAACCATATTTTGATATAATTTTTTGCAAACATCATGAGAAAAATAAAATTTTTTCATTCTCAAAATTTGATAATTTTATATTAAGTAAATTTTTTTTAAGAAAATTAATGTGAATGACCAAGTTTTTTAAAAATAAAAAAATCTAGAATTCAAATTTTGTTTTGAATTTTTTTTGTGCTTTTTTTAAATATTTATTCAAATTTTGCTAAAAGAATTTGAATCAAATGGATAAATCATTTACTAAATACAAAAGTTTTTTTTGTTACTCACAAAAAAATATAATATTTATTAGTTATTTTTATCATTTTTTAAATTATTCAGGGATTGTTTTGTCGATAACATTTTTTAGAGACTTTTTTTCTTAACGCATAAATCTTTTGGATACTGAATTGGTAGATATGAGATTAAATAATTGTCCCCTTACGTGTTGTCATCTACAACTTTTAACAATTAACATGCCAACCACATGTTCCAACCAAAAGACAAGTGAAAAAACAAAGCAAACCACCAACAATGCACAATGATTTAACTCGCACAGTTTTGATTGTAGGGAGAAAAAATATATATTATATATAATTTGAGTCTGGAAATGTCCTACAGATTACAGCATGAGTTGGCAAAATTTAGAATAATGGACAATTTTTTACCTGAAAGCTCTTGGCTTTTCCGCTACTACAAATATGCAAATTGCAAAACGTGACAAAATCATTCTTCCAAGATGGGGTGTGTTATGATCCATATTTGCACAGATTCTCAAATCCCATGTATTCATGATTCTCAATCTTGTATACCATGTTTGATATTCCAACTCCACCTAACAAAAGGAATCATTAAAAAGAAATAACTTCTAAGAATTCATATCTAATTAAATGAAATACTTTTTCACATTGAGATGTCAGTATAAACAATTTGAAAGAGAAAAGATTAGGAGTCTCACCTAATGAGATTGCACTAACAAATATTGTGCCAGCAAGAATGAAGATGATAAGGGAAGCTCTTCCAAATAGGATGATCAATCTCCTCACAATATGCTGTCCAACCAAGGCAGCTATAGTGGCCACCAGAGTCAAGTATGCAGCTGTGCAGCATTTTGTGAAAAGCACATGCATCATAATCCACCCGTTAAGTGATAAAACTGAAAAGTAAGAGTGCGTTCGCGAGTCGAGATCTTAGAGGAAAAAGGAGGGAAGAGAATGGCTTGACGAGTAAATTGGAATAACATTTTACTTGTCAAAGTCAAACCCTTCTTTCTCCTCTGATGCCCGACTCGCATGACTCGCAAAGGCTAAATGCAGGGTACTAAAGAATATTTTCGGGAACTAACCATAAGGAACCGGGAAACGCTTCAACAAGTAGTATTCTATAACAGACATGGATGAGGAGAAGATCATGGCGAAGGTGGCAGTGGCGCTTGACACCTAAACACAAGATATTGAATCTAGTCAATACCATAAGTTCAAATTACCATATAATTTGTCAAGATACATAAAATGTTTTTAGGTACCAATTTTGACAATATGACAATGATTCTTTAACCAAAATGTGACAAGATTCATAATATTAGTGCAACATGAAACTCACCTGAGGTGGGACTCCCAACTCCAAAAACAGTGGTCCCATAACAAATCCTCCTCCAAGTCCCAGCAAGCCGCCAACTACTCCAGCCAGTAAACCGAAGACGCAATATATAAACAGCTGAAGAACAGTGAAATTTTTCCCTTCGTCTCCGGTTGAAGAGATTACTCTACGTCCGCTAAATAAGCCACTTGCCTCATAAGCAGTTACCCCAACCGACACCGGAATCTGTTAAAGATGAAAATATTATGCATGGTATTATCTTTTGAAAAATTTGTTTTGTGCTAATGGAGTAATGGTACATCGTGTGCATTCGAGCAAAGCCGAAAAGACTCGAATAAGGTTAATGCTATGGAGGAACATCATGAGCAGAATTACCTGTAGAATGTTCAGCACCCAGTATGCTGTTGAACAAGTAGTTGTATAGTATTCCTGTTAATTGAAAAATGGAAGTATTGGATTAGTGTGTGTTTCGTTTTGCTTTTCTAGAATTGATTTTCAGTTAGAATTAACTTTTATTAAAAGTGATTTATGTTTCTTAGTTTCTCTAAAAATGATCTAACAGAAAGTGAAAGAGTCACTTTTGCTAGAAGCAATTATTGAGACTAGAATTGAATCTGAGAGCTAGTAACTTTCATACACAAAAATAGCCAAAATTGAATCTTGAAGTGTATAATTGATTCTTAGTTGTACAAACCTTGATAATCTGTAGTGCAAGAAATGAAAACCAAACAAACAGAAGTAATCCCAACTCCTTCCAGTATATATTTTCAATAATAGTCACCTGCAAGGTCTGAATTGTTAGACATGAATTCATTCTGTTCAATTAGAACCAGCTGGAAAATAATGACATCAGTCACCTGGTGTTCCTCCTTCTTTGCTGCGCCACCATTTGGCCCGGCAGGAAGAGGTTTGTACTCTGCTTCAGCACCAGAACCTATCACAAAGAAAGTTGTATAAACCTTGACATGAGAAAATGATCCAAGATAATGGTACATTAAAAGTTCAATTATCATGAACAAAGCCAAGTTGAACTATTAAGTTTTAATGGATTAGTATATCCAAATGGACAGTTATTTAAAGCCGAAAAGGAGAGTATTTGAGTACATAATACAAGATTTCCGAACTCACCATTTGTCTCTTGTCGCTGAGCAGCTTCCTAAACAACAATTAAACAAGACAAGTTAAGAAGTGAGCAACGAGTAATTAGCAATCTAGCACTACATTATTGACACCAAATTAAACACTAAAAATCTCATTATTACAAAGTTTATCAGAAATCCATAATTGAGTGTTTGTAATAAACAGATTTACTAACAATAATTAAAATGAGGAGCACCGAAAACTGTATATGAAGACAAATTTTAATGAGACCTTTTTCATTATGGTTTCCTTCTTCCAAGTTTCCACACCCTTAAAGAATGCCTTGGTTGATGTAACTGCAAAAAACCACATCAAAGATCAGTAAGAACTGTAAGAAAGAGGTGAAAGCCTAAATTGTAGTCAATGTTAAGATTCATCATTACCTACAAAGATAACAATAAGCAGTATAGTGACCATCCAATCAGGGAAAAGAACATTGAAGGTTACTCCAATGCTGATTCCAAGCATCAGCATTGGTTGAATGAGAAGTGCCAAATCATAGTCAATTATAGGCATATCCAATGTTGGATGCCTTAGTCTAAGGTTGTAGTAAACAGTTGACAAAGCTGCTCCCATGATCATACCTGAAAACAAAAACAAAATTGGCTTATAATTGAAGATAATACAATGTTAGTGATAAATTTAGTCTATGAGCTTTCACACCATTTTCACATTAAAAAAATGAATAAAAAATGACCCCAAGTTTTTATTATTCTCTTCCTGCAACTACTAAAATAACTCATGAAAAATAACAGCAGAAATCTTGAGATTAAAATTTTCTCTGAGCCAAATAAGCTAGTACACCTAAACACTATCTGGCATAAACAAACTCAAATGAGAAATTTATAGCAGAATGGTGATCATCAAATTTATTTTTATGTGTGCTTTTGTCTTACATTTTGAGATAGCAGTTGATGATTTTGGATCAAAACCAATGATGAGACTAAGCATGGGAACAAATATGCCACCTCCACCAACACCACCTACGCTTCCAAATGCAGCTCCACAAAATCCAATAAAGCTACCAAGCACAATTCTCCACCCAAATTCCATATCCTGCACATATTATAATAAATATATATTAACATCCATTTATAAACTTCCCCGACACATAATAATAATAATAATAATAATAATACAATAGAAAATATGAACTTTACATCAACACATCAGCAATCACAATAAACTTTAGCAGCACTTTTTTTTAGCCAAAGCTGCTACATAACATAACTGCACTACCAATTTGAAAAAAAAAAAAAAAAAAAAAAAAAAAACTCTTTTTTGAATCCCAAAATACATTTAAAAGGGTCAGCTAAAAAAAAATCAAAGAATTCAAAAAGGTTGTTGAACTTGTATACCAGTCACCACTCACCATGAGAGTTAAAACTAAAAAAGAAGACTTAAAAAACTGAACAAAACAACACCAAATCTCTTTTTGCCTTTGGAAGATTAAACAATATCAGACACACAAATCAAGTGAGGAAAAAAGAAAAGAAAAAGAAAAAGGATAAAGAGATTAATTACCGGCCACACATGTTGATAACCTGATTCATTAGATTGCCATAAGAAATTCACAGCTATGTTCAGGAAACTCTGATCTTGTTGAGTAACATTGAACCATGGAACTTCCATCTTCATCATCCTTTCACCAGAAACAAACACCATAACAGATGCAAAACATAGCAACAACATCCATATGGATCCCATTCCCACAACACCCTTCAACCATCTTCCTCCAAACTCAGCCATAATCAATTTTTCTCACTTTTTTTTTCTTCAACACAACTCCTTCCTTTTCTACTCTCTCTCTCTTCAAAAGAAAGTTTGAATCTTCACCACCTTATAGTATTAAAAAGAACTATATGGGGTAAAATATTTCACTTTTCTGTGATCAAATCTGTGCTAATTTTCTAAGATAAACAGAATTTGACAGCAAGCAAGTCAGTTAAGGCAAGCAATTGACGATTATAAGAAAGAGTTTATTTTAATTTGATGTATGCGTCTATGGCGTAAATAAATGCTTATATTGTAGAAAAGAGGGGCGAAGAATTAAATTAAAATTGAATGAGCAAACTTCCAAGGAGTTCACTTTGGCGTGAAGGAACAGAATCAGAATCAAAGATAGTAACAACGCAGATACGAAAAAACAATGAGTACTTGTTGATTGGGAAGAGAACAAAACAACGATTAAGCTCAAGATTGAAGCGTTGATGGGAACTCGACACAACAACAAATTTTGCAGTGAGTTTTGGCGAGGTGACGAAAAACAGCTCCTTTTTCTTTTTCTTTTTTTTTTTTCGTTAGTTTCTTTCTCTCTCTTCAAAAATATGAACTTGTGAATAATTATTGGAAGTTTGGAACTAGCTAGCTACAACGTATTTATAAAGAATTTTTTTTCTTTTTTTTTTTTTGGGTTCGTAAGAATAGTACTAAAGAGATCAACCAAGCAGGAAGCCAGGAACAAATAAATAAAAAACTTATAGGTACCGGAGTTGAATTTAATTTTGACGTAGTTTTATTGTAAAATATTATATAATTTATTTACATCTTTTTAAGAGATTATTTTCTATTAGGGTATTTTGACTACAGTCGTCTCACAAGTCGTGAGTTTAAATTTTTCTATCTTTGTTAAAAAAATCATTTTTTAATTTTTACCGTATATAAAAAGTCATTATTATTGTCGTGGTTGTTATTATTATTATTTAATTATGGATATATAAAAAATTAGTCACTATTTATAAATAATAAAATATGTATATAGAATTTAAAAATAATATTTTTAATCTTAAAATTAATCATTAAAATTAATATATTATATATATATTGCTTAGTTTATTTATAATATGTATTTTTATATTTGAATTAGTTTATATTCTTGTGTTTTGTACGGAATGATATATAAAATTATATAAAAGTTTTTTATTAAAAAAGTAAACTAAAAATATATATAATAATTATTATAAAAGTTAAGTACTAATTTTGCTTTTAAGGTATTGATCGAAAAAAAATTTAATTTTAAATTTTTTTTTGCATAATCAATATCAGTCTTAATTCATATATGTATTATTATTGGATATTAAAAATAAACTGTATTTGTATTATTATTATTATTTTAACCTTCCTCATTTAAATCGTGATTAGGCTCAAAAATTCGTCCACCTCATTGGAAATAAATGTAATTTAATCAGTTTTTATCTGAAAGTATTATACATTAACATAATTATAGGAGAATCAATTTTAGCAAGTTAACGATATGGTATTTGGTCACTACAGAAATATTTTTATATAAAATTATCTATAATCATGTATGTCTTGTGACAAAAATAATGTATTCAGCATGAATATTATTTGTTAGGTAAAAGATATAATAGGTTGAAAAAAAAATCATTACCATGAGTATATTTATTTTAACAAATATTCTTCTATCTAATACTATAATAAATACATTGGCTATCCTGAATTACTACAGGTTTAACTTCTATTGACAATAATAGAATACCTAAATTGAGACATTCTGGGTTATAGTATTCATCAAACAAACAATCAATGAAACACTTATCCATGTTTTCTCATTTTGAGTAAATTTACGCATAAAAAAATTATACATAAAAGAAAAAAAAAAGAAAAGAAGAGCTGAAATAGCAAGAGCAACAAAATTAATGATTCTCATAATTTTGTTTAACTATTTATATAGAAAAGACCAGAAGACTATGGTTATCCAACAAAATTAATTTGTATTTATTGTATTTAATTTAATTAAATAAGAAATTATTTTATTTTAGTATAGTCCTTAATTCACATAATTTGAATTTGGCTAAATACATATAATTTTATTTGATTTAATTATTAGTTAAAAATATCTTAGTTGCCTATTTTATTCATAGATTTATTAAATTTAATAACTAATAAATAAATTAAATTAATTAATTAATACACATAATATAATTAATTTGATTTAATAAAATAAAAAAATCAATTAGAAAATACTACCAGAATATTAAAAGAAATAAATTAAAAAATACTACTAAAATATATTTATATAAATTATAATAAATTTTGTGATATTTAATATCTAATCAAATTAATTAGTTAATATAATTAATTTATTATAATAAATTATATTTAATGAATTAAAAAAATAAATCTGAAAACAATCTCAGAAGCATGTCACGTCAGCTCTATCATTAAGTACAACAAAAATCTGATTTTGATATAATAGAATAGAAGAATATTATAATAATATCTATTTTTAGTAAATATTAATTTTAGTGTACATCTAACATAATTGTATATAATTTTATAAAAAAAATTCATTATATTACTTTAAATATTTTTAATTATTTATTTATTACAAATTTTTATTCTAATATGATAGATTTGATTATTTTAATAATTAATTATTCAATTAAAAAATATGTGAATATAATATATATATATATATATATATATATATATATATATATATATATATATCTAAAAGCTCGTCCAAAGACATTTTTATTTAATCAAGAGTACTTATTCTTTGTTGATTAAATAAAATTTAATTTTTATTTATTATATTTTAATTTTAAAATTTATAATTTAGGTTCAGAGTTTTAGTTTAAAATTTAGTATTTAAAATGTAAAATTTAGTATTTAAAATTTAAATTTTGTAGTTAAAAAAGTACTATACTTTTTATTTTGTAAAAAACGCATTAGTATATAATGACTAATTTAGTAGTTAAAAATATTGACAAATATATAATGACTAATTTAGTAGTATATATAAAAAAAATTTATTATCATAAAAAATATGTAAATTAACATGTATAAAATAATTTTAAAAAATAATAAAATTTTAATTCATTCTTTACAAAGTCATTTAATCGCATAAATTATATAAAAATTATGCTCCTACATTACATGAAATTACATAAAACTTAAATAAAAATATTATTTATATATTAATAATTAATTTTAATAATTAATTTTAATATATATTTAGCATAATCGAATTAAGCTCATACAGTACAGGAAAATTGATCAAGTTCATATACTGTTTTTTTTTTTTTTTGTTGCATTATATTAGAAGAGGCTCGATCTCAAAATTTCTATCCGGAAAGGAGGAATAAATGCCATCATATGGCTCATGGGCAGTTCATATATTGATATACCTTAACATTAACATTTTTAAGAATTAAAAAAAAAAAAAAAAAAAAAAAAAAAAAAAACCAACATAAGGATGTGGGGTATATTCGATTCAGAAGTTAATGACCAATTGACCCACCTACCTACCATAGTACCATGTTGCAAATGTGCTGATATTCGGAGTTCAATCCCAGTTAGCTAAATGCTAACGATTACCGTATAGCTTATCAAAATGAACAGGAATATGGTTGACCAAAAATTAAAAGAGAAAGTGTGTTTAGAGTCAATATTGCTTAGTTAATATTACAATCAACATTCAATATTAAAAAAAAATCAAAATTTTTAAAAATAAAAATATTTGAAACATAATTAGAAGAATATCTAACACTAGTTAATATTACAATCAACATTCAATATTAAAAAAAAATCAAAATTTTTAAAAATAAAAATATTTGAAACATAATTAGAAGAATATCTAACACTAAAATTCAATAAAATTTTATCTTTAATAAATTCATGCTGAATTTATTTGATAATTTACTATAATATTATCTAAAATTAACAGGTATAATATTAGTTCTCTAAATTACTCATTAAAAAAATAAAAAATAAACATCGACTCTAGACATCTTTGAAAAACATTGGTCCTTTCTTTGAATAATATAATTTTTTATAATGATTCTAATTGTTATAATTATATTATAAATTTATTGGTATTTATTATTTAATATGTATGTGAAAAACTTATTAAAAATAACAGATATTAATTGTCTCACAAAAATAATTTTTAAAACTACAAATTAATAAAAAATTTATTAAAAATTAAAATATCTAATTTAGAGTAAAAAACTTAAATAAATAAATGCCGACTTAAATTTACGCAAATTGCCCAAACAAAAAAACGTTGCATGCAAGTTCCTAAAGGACATTCTATGTAAATCAAAGCAGACATACTCGATTTAGGTTCGTTGATAGTAAATCGAAATAGCCATATTCGATTTAGTAGATTTTCAAGCAAATCGAATCACACTCATTCAATTTTATGCATGCATGGTGAGGGTTCCTAGTAAATCGAACGAGCCCAATTCGATTTACCATACTCGTCATGTCCATGAATAAATCGACACAGGGCAAGTCGATTTAGTATGTATTCAGCAAGATATATAAATAGATATAACTTAATTCGATTTACTAGGTCACAAATGTATATAAATAGCTGTTGAATGTGAATTCCTCATCATAGTGATTTGCAATGCTATTGATGAGAGTTTTTTAGTTTTGGTGCACTATAGAGGATCGATTAAGAAAAAATGCGTTCTGGAACTAAGTTTATTGATAAAGATCCGCTTAGTGTTTTTCTCAGACCTTCAACGAGTTTCACCGAGTTTCAAAATACTATAATCCAAAAACTGGGGTTGCAAGGCGTAAAACGGGTGGAGAAGTTATTCTATAGAATTCTGATTTTCGTTTTGCGAGATAATGTGAAGTACGATTCATTCGTCATAAGCAGCAACCAAAATTTACAAGTTCTGTTCCATTGTCGTTGCTGTTGGCCAAACTTGTGGATGTGGTCTCTAGTTCAAGAGGTTCTAACCGGAATCCTCAGCCTTCAGCCACGGCAGCCTGCTCTAGTTCGAGGCATGTTAGTGCCTCTTTGTCTCTGTCCGTGATTCAGCCTGAGGCAGCTTTGGTTGCCTCCCCATCCTTCGCTGCTGATCTAAATCGCACTCGTGACAGAAAAGTGGATAACATTGGACTCTTCGATGATGTTGCGATTGCAATAGCCGGCATTCCTGAGATGGTACCAGAATTTCGACAGGGTGGAGCACCGGATGGTGTGGAAGATGTATTTCAGGATGAGGATGATGATGATGTGGACTCCACCACAATCGCCGATGATAGCGATGATGAGTTAGCAAGGAGTACTCCAACTGAGGGTAGTGGAGCGATTATTTCAGGAACTCCGCAGTACCTCCCGCACTTTTCAACTTTGGAATTGGATGCCGTGAGACAGCAGGGGGTACCTGGCGTGTCTGTCAGATTTTGGGGCCTATGACACACATGATACAGGAAGACTAGCTGAGTTCAAAGTTGGTCAGCAGTTTCAGGATAAAGAGGAGGTCGTACAGAGTGTGAAGACTTATAGCATCCGACGTGGGGTCGAGTATAAAGTGTTGGAATCCGATTATCACAAGTACCATGGAAAGTGTAAAGAATTTGGCAACGGGTGCACACGGTTGATTCGTATTAGTCTCCGCCAGTGCAGAGGTATTTCGGAGGTAAAACGGTACAATTGACCATATACTTGTCTAGCCACTTCGATATCCAGTGATCACAGGAGGCTTAATTACCATGTGATCTCGGTTTTCATACTACCTATTATTAGAGCCGATGCTACCGTGTCGATCAAGTTACTGCAGAATGCGACAGAGGCCTATTTTGGTTTTAGACCGACTTACAGGAGTGTTTGGATGGCTAAGCAGAAGGTCATGACTTAGATTTACGGAGACTGGAAAGAGTCATATAATGAGTTGCCGCGATGGGTGCTAGGTGTGTAGATGACGATGTCGGGTAATGTTGCAGTGTTGAGGACGAGTCCTGTGCACTACTTGCACTACCTCCATAATGCTGCGTGTCGTGACTCTAGTATCTCCAGATGCACTACCTGCACGACGTCCGGCGAGCTATACGGCATCCAAGCAAACTGAAAAGACAAATTAGGTCCCATATAAGGATTCATCTCCAGTAAGAACACAAAATAAATGAAGAATAAAACACTAAACTGTCTGATACTCACATCGCCAGCACGAAGTAAATCTATCCTCAGTCTACAATGCGCGATTCGAGTTCTCTTCTCGCTCGATGTTGGCTGATAACTTGACCACCTGCCATCCAAAAAATGTTATCAACAAGTAAATCTATCGAAAAAAGAGGAGGCCGTACAGAGTGTGAAGACTTATAGGATCTGACGTGGGGTCGAGTATAAAGTGTTGGAATCCGATTATCACAAATACCATGGAAAGTGTAAAAAATTTGGCAACGGGTGCACATGGTTGATTCGTATTAGTCTCCGCCAGTGCAGAGGTATTTCGGAGGTAAAACGGTACAATTGACCATATACTTGTCTAGCCACTTCGATATCCAGTGATCACAGGAGGCTTAATTACCATGTGATCTCGATTTTCATACTACCTATTATTAGAGCTGATGCTACCGTGTTGATCAAGTTACTGCAGAATGCGACAGAGGCCTATTTTGGTTTTAGACCGACTTACAGGAGTGTTTGGATAGCTAAGCAGAAGGTCATGACTTAGATTTACGGAGACTGAAAAGAGTCATATAATGAGTTATCGCGATGGGTGCTAGGTGTGTAGATGACGATGTCGGGTAGTGTTGCAGTGTTGAGGACGAGTCATGTGCACTACTTGCACTACCTCCATAATGCTGCATGTCGTGACTCTAGTATCTCCGGATGCACTACCTGCACGACGTCCGGCGAGCTATACAGCATCCAAGCAAACTGAAAAGGCAAATTAGGTCCAATATAAGGATTCATCTCCAGTAAGAACACAAAATAAATGAAGAATAAAACACTAAACTGTCTGATACTCACATCGCCAGCACGAAGTAAATCTATCCTCAGTCTACAATGCGCGATTCGAGGTCTCTTCTCGCTCGATTTTGGCTGATAACTTGACCACCTGCCACCCAAAAAATGTTATCAACAAGTAAATCTATCGAAAAAAAGAGAACGCAGAAAACAACTAGTAATCAATTGCGTATCTCATGGCCGAGGGCCAGTGAAAGACGTCAACCCATCGGGACTAAAACTCGGGAACCGCCAGAAGATCCATGACACTTGTATAACCACGACAGAGCGATAGATCCCCAACTATATCTGCCCATGTCCTCTAATCTCGCTACGTACGGCATCCACCTGATATGCATGTGGGTATCAGACTTGTCACCGAAGAACTACGTCGATAATAGCATCATGATGTATGCTCTCGCGTACTTCCTGACTATCTCCTCGTCTGCACCCTTGGGAAGGTCACTGAATTTCTCCTGCATCTAAGTGAACTTCACAGTGAACTTGTCGATGCAGTCCGATGGTGGCAACACACCCAACAACTCCTCAAACTAAGCCCATGCCTGACGGCCTCTGTCGATGTACCGCTCGAAGTCTATCAAACATCCGCTGACGTACTATCCGTAGATCAAGAGTCCTAGCTGGTAGGCTACATCATCCTGTAGTATAATCGTGCACTCATCGAATGACAGATGAAATATATGAGTTTTCGTATGCCATCTCTCCATAAATGCACTGACTAATGGCTCATCCAACCTAAACCAGTGGTCGTTGAGCTTCACGAGATGGAGCAGGCTAGCCATCTGGAGGTACGGCATGATCCTATCTTCTAACGATATACCATGCTGCCTCCTCATGCTTGTGATACAGAGATGGACTGCATTACATTGAAAAAATTCTCTTAGAATTATAACACTTTACAAAACAATAATCACTTAAAATAGATAATTTTAATCGAAAAATATTTTAACCAGAATTCTATTAAACTTTCAGAATCCCTTATCCAACATACATTTGTGATTTGAATACTCTAACCACTATTCAAGATTTAAAGATTCTAACAATTATAATACTCAACTTCTAAACAGTTTAAAATAACTAACTAGCTCCTAACACACTACTATCCCTAAATCAAACTCTAACTACTACTTAAAGTTTAGACATTCTAATCATTCTAATAATCAAGTTTTAAGCGATTTAATATCACTAACAATTATTTATTTATTTCTTATAAGAAAATAAAAATAATTAAATTTTATTTACTATCATCTTTATGTACACTACCAGCGATATGTGCGACTCCTTTCAATCGATAGATTCGATTTGAGTTGTCTTCTATTTTGATAGGTTGCGTTGCTTTCTCTGGATTTAGTGGGGTATGGTTTGGTGAAATGTAATTCGAATGAAGTGAATTTGAATTATTTATAGCGGCTGTGCATGTAAAGAATGAGGCTATTTCAATTTACATTGAACAACCAACCTATATAAATCGAATCGAGGCTTTTCGATTTACTAGGGTGTAATTCGAATTCAGCCAATTCGAATTATTATGGACACAAATTTTGGGCTAATTGAACTACCCTAATTCAATTTATTATGAGTGACATGAAACTGTGTGCATTATTTAGTAAATCTATGACTCCTGATTCGATTTAGTGGGAGCATGTCTAAATCAACATGGATCAATTTGATTTATGTGTAGTACAAAATTTTTTTATTAAATCGATACAAGCTAATGCGATTTACTACTATTAGAGGTGTTCGCGGTGTGGTTTGGATCAATTTTGAGTCAAAAACTTATCCGATTCGAACACTAATTTTACTTGCGGTGCGCTTTGTATTGGATGTTTTTTTTTTAAAATCTAATCCAATCCGATCCAATTTCAAGCGGTTTGGATTAGATTGGATTTGCGATTTTATAAATTAAAAAAATTAAATACATATAACAAGTCTCAACATCAAATTTTAAATAATCAATAATGACATAACAAGTCTCAACAATATCTTAAAAAGACAACAATAACATAACAATAGAAATAAAATTATAGATTAGTTAAAATAAATAAATAAATAATATTTTGAACATAAAATATTTATTAAATAATAATAATATATAAATAATATAAAAATATATAAAAAATTAAACATATTATAAGTATAATTGTAAATATAATAATAAAATAATAATATTATAGTACATTGTGCAGTTTGAATTAGATTGGTTATAAAAATTAGATCCAAAATCCGATCCAATCCAGCGGTTTGCAAAAAATATAATTCAATCAAATCCAAATTAGTACGGTTTTAATCGATTTTTAATTTAAATTAAATTAAATAAACGATTTAATTTAGATCGATTTAAATTTAAACATCTCTAACTACTATAATTTATAATTCGAATTACACTCGTTCAATTTATATAATAACATACTTTAGGAGATTTACGTTCCATTCCTGTTTTAGCCTTTTAGGTGATTCACATAAATCTCATTATCATTTAATTTATCTAAGTAATTTATCCTCTCATTTAAGTATTTATTATTAAAAAAAATAGCTAGGAATCTAGGATGATATAAGATACTGCCAAAATTGGGATATAAATTCAGATCGACAAAGACAATACTCTTGAGTGGGTTTGGTATCTATATATATATGGGGGCTAGCTGGTGCAGACAACACAATATTTCCCCCTCTTAACAAAGAATCTCTAGTTGTTTTAACTTTTAAGTGTTGTGTTTGGTTTTAGAAATAAGTCACAAATAAAAAACAAAAAAGATGAAAAAAAGTGTATTTTAAATTTAGGAAAATATTAAAAAATATCCTATTTATATTATAAAATTTACTAGAATTAATAATTAAATTTGTCTCTAAATAAAAAATATTTCAATCACTATTTTTATCTCTAAATAATAAAATTAATCAAAAATCAAAGTAGTCCTAAAAAATAAAAAAAATAATTGACGTAGTTAACATTTACTGACGTAAACCGTCAACTGGCATCAAAGGACACTCTTACTCGTATCTAATGTGATGTTAATAAGATAAAACAAATTTGTTAAACTAACTCAAATCAGCCCCCAATGCAAGAATAATCCTAATCCCTAATTTTGAGGGCAATTTACGTTATTAAATTGTTTCATCCTCAATATTACGCAAATGCATTGTTTCTAAATCTAATACGCAAATACATTGATTCACAATTCTATATAAACCGCTACTGGCAGTAGCGGTTTACAGGTGTACATAAACCGCTACAATCAGCCGCGGTTTACGTGTGTGTATGAGTGTAAACCGCTGCAGGCAGCAGCGGTTTACGTGTGTGCGTGTGTGAGTGTAAACCGCTGCAGGCTATAGCGGTTTACGTGTAGTGTGCTACCTAATCAAATTATATAAAATTAAATAAAAATTAACTAAGTTCCATACAAAAGAATATATTAATAGAAATAATTAAAAATTTTATATGGATAATAAGTACTAAATATTCCGTTACAAAAATATAACAATATGCATTAGAGAATATAAAAAAAATTCTAAAAAAACATATTACTATGAACAAACAAAATAAATGAAAAATTGATTAAAAAAATCAAAACTTATAAAAGAATACTAAAAATAATAGTACAAAAAATTATTTATTTATAAAACATGGCTATAATACAAAAATTCTGATAATTATTCTTGATTTTTTTATTACAAATAAAATCGAATGGCAAAATTAGTAAAAAAATAATTTTTTTTAAATTATTTTTCAATTTAATAATTGAACAAAACGTAAAAACTACACTTAGTTATTTCCAGTGAACAAGAGTTAAAACATAGAAGTCATGTTTGTCTTTAAGGAAAAAGAAAACAGACAAACAAAAAATTCTGATATTTAACAAGAAAAATCTAATTAAAAAGATGTTGCAGCGAGTACATAAAATCGACCATGATACATACGCCTATATTAAAATCCACGATTATAAAATATAAGTTAAAATATAAAATATATAGGTGAGTACATACAAATAGAGAGATATATAGGTGTATTATACACATAATATATTAAAACAGTATTTTTTTATTCTTATTTTTTGTGTAATTTACTCTCTAACTGAACTATATATGACCTCCATTAATTCTTAGAAGATAGTACAATTTACATTATTTTTTGAAAAATATATACACGTGACTTTTGTTTATTTAATTTTCAATGAAATTATTTGGTATAACATTTATATTTTAATTACAATATAAGGAGAAGAAACTATATATATGTATTGAAAATTACTTTTAACTTTTTCAGTTAACATTTTTTGTTAAATTTTTTTATTTTATTTTGATTTCTTTTTCATCTATTTGGAAGCAGAATCTCAGACTGAAAAAGGGGACAATAATCCCTTTAAATTTTAATTTTTTTTATATAAATTTTAATTTTATTTTTTTAAATTTTTTTTATTTTATTTTATTATAAAATTAATTTTTGGTTATTCTTTAATATTTTGCCTAGTTTCGTCATTGTATCTATATATTATTTTATCATCTAATTGTTGACCGAAAAACTTTAGATTTTATCATCTAATTATCTAATTTTTTGTTTGAAATAGACACACTACATGTAAACCGCTATAGCCTATAGCGGTTTACACTCACACATACGTAAACCGCTGCTCCCTGCAGCGGTTTACACTCACACACGGACACACGTAAACCGTTGCTGATTGTAGCGGTTTATGCACACATGTAAACCGTTACTACCAGTAGCGGTTTATATAGAATTGTGAATCAATGTATTTACGTATTGGATTTGGAAACAATGTATTTGCGTAATATTGAGGGTGTAACAATTTAATAACGTAAATTGCCCTAATTTTGATGCTTACACTTATGCTTTTCACTTTGATGACAAAACAAATTCAACTCTCTGATCTTTATCTTCATGGTTGCTTTTGTAAACTAAACAGTGTCCCACTCAATACTCAGAGATGCAAAGATTCAAGCCAATAACTTATCATCACTCTATTCCCACTCCTCCTTATCTTCATGTTTGATGCTTTTTTACTTGTCTATTAAGATTCCTTCAGTTTCATCAATGCAATTTTTGAGATTTTTCTTCTAATAAATAATTTATCATGAATGTGGCTTCATTGATTGAGCTCAATTATTATTGGATGGTACCAACTAATGGGGGTTTGTTTGGCTAGATAATGAATACATATGTACGGTTACTTCACCTTTGGGGGGAGCGGAGGGGTGGATTTTTGGAATTTCTTTTGAGTGTGAATATTATAAAAAAAAAAAAAACTATAGGTCATCAACTCAATTTTTTTAGTTAACAATCTAACAACATATTTTATTTTATACTTTTAAACATTATTGATAACTAACCAATTGACAAAAATAATAAATTTTAATAGTTCTAGAACATTTCTCTTACCAAAATTCTACCAAAACGAATTCAACTTAAACATTGATGTTTTGAACATTGCTTTTGGTTCCGTTAATTTTGCAAACTTAGTTCATATGTTCACAACTTCACATGGAGTGGATGAAGAATTTACTTGCTCTTTAGAGTAAAGGTGGACAATTTTGGAAAATATGACAATTTTGCAGACATGTATAAAAACCGATTGAGAGAGAATTGGCTCAAAGAAGTTGTTTTAATTTGTTAGCCTATTCATGCATCCGAAAAGGGATTTATTTCGTTGGTTAGTATTATTGATTCTTAAATTTCTGTGTAAACATTTGATCTAGACTCTTCGTACACGGGCTCAAAATCGAGAAGCTGCTAGGAAGAGTCAATTGAGGAAGAAGGTAAACTAATAGCTTTCAACGTGATATGTTAGATGCTCAATTGAACCTAAACTTAATTTGTTGAAATATTAGGGTTCTTATATTTATGGACTAATTTGAATTATTTTTACATACTCATCTTGTCAATATCAACAAAATACTGTAAAGAATGTTTTAAGCTGTCACATAATGGCTCACGTTAGCAAAAGTTAATTATGTTAAGATGACGAAAAAATTAACGAAAGTAAGTTGTTATCTTTTGAAAATTATTTTAATTAATTTAATTATTTATATATAAAAATGGAGATCAAAATATATTTTGGAGATGAATTTAATTTATTATTTTTTTTTCTTGGATGAAGTAAAAATACATTGTCTTATACCGTTTTCTATACATGAACATATTTATATGTTTTACCATGCATGATGCATCTCTGTAACTTTATTCTATTTTTGAAACACAACGCAGCTGCACCATATATACTATGTATATATTATAGTATGAGCAATGTTATAGGACCAACATAATTTATTATTATTTATTAATAGTTAGTTAATAATATTTAAAAATGTTAATTAAAAAAATAATGTTAAATTATTGATTAAAAATATTAATTAATATAAAATTTTTTAGATAAACTTTTACTAAAATTTTTTTAAGTGATTCTCTTTTAAAAGATATTTTAAAAAGTAAAAATAATTTTATATTTAAATATTATTATATTATTTTATAATAGATAGCATTTTAACATTAAAAATGTTGACTTAGCAGTTTTAATACTAGTATATATGTATATATTTCTCTTCTCAACTTATTTTAAAAAATTATTCTTTATAATTATATTATATATAAAAATAATTATTAATGTATAATTATACTAATGGTCAATTCTTATAATAATTTTTAATTAAACATAATAAATGACAAATTAATATTGATATCAATAGTAAAAAATTAAACATAAATTTATAATTCTAATTGCCACAATGCACGTGTGTATTAATTAATGGCAAAGTGATATTAATATCAATAATTAATTCCGTACTAATAAAAATTGTTTATTTATAGTATTTTTTGTGTGATTTATGAGTTTAAATTTAATATCTAAAATATTTTATTTAATTTTTTAATTTATTATTTTTCTTTGACTATTTTATAAAATAAAAATATATATTTTTAATTTTTTATCAAAGTTGATTCTTTAAAGTACAATGTTACATTTTTTTATAATATTTTTTTACGTAACAATTCTATTATTATTCTTTTGATAATTTGATTATTGTTCTTATTCAAACTTATTCTTTTCGTCTGAAGTTACAACACGATTATCTTTTGCTGCAATTGTTTACAACGCACCACATCCATCAAATACCATATCCAACATGTTTGTTTTTGTTATTGGTTTGTCGTTAGAATCAACTATGAAGAATCATTCAATTTTTTAATTAATAGCAATGTTTTTGAATTTAATATTTTTAGATTATTCTAGATTTTATTATTTTAAAAGAGGTGAACAAATTTTAGTAATAAAATACAATTTTTTTTAAATTATTTCATATCATTTAATAAATAAGTATATTAATTATATCAAAAAATTAAACTAAAAATCTTAATTATTCAAATTAAATTATCAACTCTTCATTATTTTTTAATTAATAAAACTTAAATTTTAAATAAAAAATAGCCAATTATTTTAAAATTTATGAGTCTAAAATAATTTTAAACTCAAAGTATCATTAATTTGACTTAAATATTTTTAGTAAAATAATTTTTGAATATAAAATTCTAAACTAATATAATAATAAATCATAAATAATTTATATTTTAATTTTCAACAAGTCGGGGTCTTACAATCAGAGCGTAGGCTCTTCTTCCAAAAGCTCTATTATTGTTAAGAAGTTGTGTGAGAGATGTAGCGTAGAAAGTAAAAAGTAAAAGTGAGGATTAGAATTAGAATTTTTACTTTTTATACATACTTTTACTTTAAATTTTAACTATTCTTATTTATGTTTAACAATTAAATTTTTTAAAATTTGAGAAATTAATTTTTAGTCAACATTTAAAATTTGATTATTAATAAAATTATATATTAATTTTTTGAAAGAATATAAAATAATATCTACAATTTTTAAAAATTAATCATTTAATCTTTAATTTTTTATAAAAAATAATTAATACAAATGATATTTTAAAAAATAAAATGTTGAAACAAAATAAAATTATCTTGCAAAAAGTTATATAAACAAATTTTTTTCACACTTAAAGATTTTAAATTTTGAAATAATTATTTTAGTTCAAAAAATATTTGTATTTTGTGACAAATAAATAACTTGTTACAAATAATATTAAATTTTATGACAAATTAATATTTTGTAACAAAATAATTAAAAATTTTGAAATAAATAGATATTTTATTATAAAATATTTTGAACTTTTGTAATAACTTCATGTTTTTTAAAATATTGTAAAATTTTGCAACAAAATATCGGTTTGTTACAAAAATCATTATAATTTATAACCAAAAAATCAGATTATTACAAAATATCATAAACATTTTGTAATAAATGATATTGTTATTATAAAATATTGTTATTCTATAACAATCACTATTTTTTGTAATAATTTTAAATTTGACACATATTTTTTGTTGCAAATATTCTATTTTTTTATAGTGTATGATGATATATTAATAAAGGATAAAGTTATCCACTATAAAATTTTAATTCATTCGATAAACATTCTAAACACTAGAATTCAATTCAATTTTATAGTTTTAGTAATTCAATTCAATTCTATACTATTAAAAGTTTTTAAACAGATTGTAAGTTTTTAGGCTAGAAAAATTTTTTTAACTCTAGATAGTTAATTTAGAGAGAACAAAAACTAAAATGAAAATACAATTTGTCCACATCCAGCCATCCAGATTAACTCGTACGATCTATTTTGGTATATCAACTTTTTTTGCTTTACCAATTTTTTATTTTATTTTAGAGAAACTGGATAGAAAACCTTATAGATGAAATGTAATAGTCTCTCTAATATTAAATAAATGTTCATATTTAAGTAAATATAATAACTTATTTTGTGATTGACAATATTTATTAATTAATATGTACTACAAGAAAAACGTTGAATACTGTTAAATTTATTGGCGGAATAATAAAAATAATCTGCTAGTAATATATTTATCGATAAATTTTTCGACGGAATTAATCCGACGATATAAATCTCACCGGCAATCAACTACCGTCGAATTTTTTGATCCGTCGATAAATAACAAAGGAAAAGTTCCGCCAGTAATTTGGACGTTCCACTATTTTCTTTCCCGCCTAATTATCATTGGATGCTGCCCTTAGTAAATCCGACGGCAAATCCAATTTTGTTTTTAAAACACAATAGGTAGTCAAATTCTTTTTTTTATTTATTTTTTGCATAATTAGTAGTCAAATTCTGAATAATAGAAACCAAATATGGTAAATTAAATATCAAGTGTACAAAAAAAAAATTAAAAATAAAAAAATAAAATATATAATGAAACAGTCTAGAACAAAGCTCTAATCATTAAAGATTCTGATAGTCCTCGTCGTTGTTATCATTCCCCTGATCCTGTTGAGGCGGTAGACTATGCGGTGATGTCGATGCCGCTGTAGCAGCGCCGCTGTCATTGGACCGCATCTGATCTTGGTACACTGTTATCTGTTGCTCTAATTGCTGAAGTCGCTCCAGCTCTCGTCTCCACTCTAACTTGAGAAAATATGTGTTTGAGATGTGCACGAGGATCTCCTGATACTTCTCCTCAAACTACTACAACGGCTGAGTCTGTTAGTTAAGGCTCTGGGTGAGTTTCAGCACTTGCTCCCTCAAATCGACACCCTCCTTGGGTTCGACGGGCTGGCTAGTGGCAGAGGCGGATGAAGGTCTCAATGTGGAGGTGTGGAGGTTGTAGGCGAAGAACGATCTCAACCTATAGACGCGGTTCTTGTATGGCTCAAATGCGGTCTTGTGTCAAATCGTATCAGGATCAACATCACTTGTAGCGAAGTTGTCGTCGTCTCCAGTCAGCTGATATTGCTGGGTTGCGGCCTCAAATCTGTCTAGGACTCTTGTGTAACACATGTTATAATTAGGACTGCAGTTAATTTAAAATTTTATACCCCATTATATTCACTCGCATAATGATTCGCAGACCGCTGATAAGCAAATATCTCCTTGTTCTCCTTCAAGGTGTGAGTGTACTTGAAGGTCTCCGTAGTCATCGCATAACGACTAACCGACTTAGACTACGCAGGTTGAAATAACATGTTAAATCAAGTAATAATGACATTATATTTTGAAGGTTATCCATGGCCTAGAAAGAATGAGGCTGAATATATGACCTCTTTTAAACTTTACCACTTTAACTTCAAACTTAATTATTCCAGTGTTGCTGTTGAATCTATAATGTTAATTATACAGGAGACAATTTTGTTTTGTCTATTAATGATTAAATAGGAACAAAGCAAATACATTACTTTTGAGTGAACTGAGATGTTGTGACTTCTGCTAGATTGATTATGCAAGAGACAATTTTATTTTGTCTCTTACCGAATAAAATCAGAAACAAATAAGAGAAGAGAGAATGACACATCTATATATTCTGGTTTAACCACCATGTGCAATGTGGCCTACATTTAGTCTCCACTCCAACTGTGGTGAAATTTTCACTATCTTTCACAAATATTACAATCATCAATCTTTCTAGAATTCTACCCAATCCTATTTGGGACAAACCAACATCCACCCATGCTTGATTTGTCTAGGTTCACTCCATAGACTTTCAACCATTAAGTTCTCACCCAACTTAGCAAGGGAATCCCCTCAAGATCATAAATAAAAAATAGAAAAATATACAAAAGAGTTTAACATAATTTTCTGACTTTTTGAATATTACTCTCGTTATTTTTTCTTTCAATTGATTTTACTGATGCCTCATTTCATGCCTTTTTCCATTGAAAAGAAACAAAGAAAGATGAACACTAAAGAACAGAAAATTTAATGTAAAACCATGAAGAAAAAGAAGGGATAGCTTGAAAGCTTTGAAGATCCAAACTGTGTGCTCACTCTCCTTGCTTCAATTTCTGGCCGTTTGCCCTTTTTAAAATAGAGTAAAGCTTCCAAAACTTGAGTTTGAATGAACATCTTTGACTTGTTTTTCTTTCTCAAAATTCAGATCAGAGACACAGAGGAGAGATAAGACAGAAGCAGTGATTAGAGTTGGCATGCATCCTTACCTTGCTACTTCTCTTTCTTCCTTTTTTCTTTTGGCTTTAAGGATCTGAGCCATTCATCCATTCTTTGGCTCCAAGCTTTATTTTTTACCTTTGATTTGTAGTAGTGATTCACAACCTCCATTTTATTCATCTTACCCGAATGATGCATGCAGAAGGAAGGCAGCTTTGGCAAGCTACAATGGAAGTACAAAGATGGAAATATTGTTTGATTCAACATCTGATTTGATTTTCGCTTTTGTGCCCTAACTTCTAACTTTTCTTCTTCTTTTCTCTATGTTACTTGGATTTGGTAATCACATTTTTTCTTTTCATCGAACTTTAATCTGAGATTTTTTTTGCTTGTTTTAAAAAACTTTCAACCTTGATTTAAGGTTAATCACATGGGTTGCAGTATTGGAGAAAGAAGGAACAGTTCGGTTGCTTAGTTATGGCTAGAATGTAACGATCTAATTTTTAGTATGTTTAGATCATACCAGAAACTGAATCCTACCAACTTGTCTTCCTAATTATTATCTAATATTTACTATATGAGTCTAGTTCGTTGTTAAAGTATAGTTATTTTTCGAGGTATTTTTTTTAAACATTTGGATTCATAAACGGAATTATTCATAATCAATTCACAAATACTAATAGATAAAATAGTTATAAACAACCACACTTATGTCATTAATTGAGTTCGGCTCATCAAAACCATAATCTGAAATTCCTAACTGAAGCAGCTCAAAAACTAGGTTCTTTACGACTGTGTCATCGAGCTTATCTCAATAGAGGTGTTGGCTTAATAATAACATAATAATGATATAGATTGAGGTGCTTGATGATGCAGCAGAGGTGTTTGGAGGTACTTCTTTCAATAAACTTTCAAAAAACTCCGCTTCGTCAAAAACTAGGTCATTACACAGAAGAGAGAGTGTGGCTTTCCTTTTTAGTTTGTGATCAATAATAATTATCATGGCCACAAAAGAGTGAAATATTTGCTATTGGGCCTTATTTGTTGCAGTTTTAGCCAAACAAATTACTCACACAATTGGACTTTTGACTCAAGATTATAATGTTAAGTCATCATCAAATTATTATTTTTGTTTGCTCAAACTCAACATATTTCGAAGACAAAATGAACTTCAATAACAAATAGAAACAAGTTATATACTAGCCTGTCTTTTGTTTTCATGAAAGTGGCTGACCCACCAGTATGATTCGACGACCTCGCCGATGCCCTGTTAGCTCTATTCGTGAGACGGTGACGCTTAAACCCCTCATTAGTCTCTCAATGGATATACAATTCCTTCTTAAGGTCTAGGTGGAGCCAAATAGTGAGGTGATTTTGCCACTCACGTACATCCTCCATTATCTGCTGCAGCCGGGTAACCATCTGATGGTAAAAAATCTTCCTAATCATGACAATGTGAGTCTTATCCTATATAAATTTCTCCTGCACAAAGAACATTTAGCACTAGTTAATCAAAATTAAATACATAATTAATCAAAATAAAGATATAAATTTAATAAAGTTTGAATATGTACAGTTTTTATCATCCACTTCTGAAACCATTGCTCTCTGGTCTCATCAGCAGAGATCTTTTTGTAACTTGGTCACGGGTGATCATACATCAGCTTGATAACATTAGTACACTCCTGTGTACATGAATTGTTATCTGGCATAAACCTATCAATAGAAAACTTAAGATTAGTAGTTTACTAAAAATTATTTGAAGTAATCTATAAACTACAATTATATTTATATTTTTTAGAAATTTTGGCAGAATTTCATCTACAACTAGAATGTGTCACAAACTCTATCCATCAACAATTCACTTAAATAATGCACAAACAAACCAATATGAAATTATATGATTTAAGTAGCAACATCCATCAACAATCAAATCCACTTTTAGTATTCGAACCTATTTTAACAACCTAAATCTACTAAAATTAGAAAATTGAGTGTAACTAAATTAAACTAACTAACTTAAATGGAAAACTTAAGATTAACAACTACATATGTTGAATAATCATCTCAAAATAGTATGCATATAAAAGAATTCAAATTGTACTCACGCTGTCAAACCATCAAGTTAAATCGTCATTCATACGATGGGAGGTGGTGGATGGGCATTTGGTTGGGATCTATGAGAGAATTCTGATACTGTGGTGTCTGTTACTAGAGGCATCATTGTCAAAATAGTGAGCAGTTGAGCGGAATGAGGTAGTGGAGGAGTCCACTTTGGTAAAGTTGCCGAGCGATTTCCTAGTTATGGGGGGTGGCGCAACAGAAGAAGTCACATAGTTAGGGTTAAGGACCATGATGAACGACTAGTCTTTTGTGCACCAATTGCCTATGATGACATAGGGACAGTCGTAGCAACAAAGTGCTAACCTTCACAATGATAAACTACACAACAATCAAAATAAACTCTAAGGAGAACCAATCATAAATTAAAACTCAAAAACAACCACAACGCATCAAAAATAATTTAACAAACAATAATAAAACATGAAACTTTACAAAATTAGAACCATTAAATCTAAACCTAACTAATCCATTAGAGAATCTATTCTCAAACTTTAAAACTATTAAAGCATGCATATAATCAAGCATTGAGAATTCACTAAAGATTTTAATTTAGAATATTTCTATTTTCAATCTTTAGTTACTTAACCTAACTAACTCCATTCTTAGATTGATGAGATTAAATATTATCTCAACTTAAAACTTTGATTCTAACTAAAATATTAAACCAAAGGCCTACATCACTCTAAAACTTATTACTTCACATACTTTCATAAATTCAAATAAAAAAATTTAAATTTAGTTTGTATAAATTATTAGGCCTTATTCAAGCTAAAGTTGAAAATATGTAGCTGTCTCTAAATTTAAGTTCTATTAGGACTTATATGATTTACTTTGTTAACTAATTAGTTGAATACCTAAGTAATTAGGTATTTTAATGTGTTCATCATCAAATTAATTTTTATAAGTTGCCTAACTAATCTTAAATTATCATCTTAGCTCTTATTATTACTAGTACTTACTAAACATAGAATTTAAATAACACAACAAAATCAATTTAGAATCTATTATCAACTTCCAACACCATCCAGTATTGAAAGTTAAGACGAAGAAGAAGGAGAGCCGGATGACGAGAGGGGCCGTCAGAGGAGGCTGCCGGGGAGAATGGTGAGGGAGAGATGAGAAGGTTAGAGAGAGTGGGAGGCAAGTGGGTGAGTAGAGAGAAAGAGAGTGATTCGAAATGAGGGGAAAGAGGGTTCGCGGTTCGAATTTAGGGCATGATTATCGTCAGATTTAACGGAGGATTTATTTGATAGTGAAGCTTAGCGGGTCTCCAAAACGTAATGTTTCACTAATCAAGCTTACCATCGGATTCAACTGTAACACCCTACCACACACAGTCTTATGTTTAAGTCATAAAGCTGAGGTGGCAAGGTATTACGACAAGTAAAAGTAAAAGTATATATATATATATATATATATATATATATATATATATATATATATAAGAATTTATACCGAGGAGCCTGTGAATAAAAGTTTAAAACAAAAATTGCAACGCTCACGTAAACGAAAAATTTACGTGTGAAGAAAACTAAGTTTCATAAGTATAATAAACAGAAAGTAGGAATAGAGGGTCAAACATACAAAATAACAAGCTCCTAACTCAGCCTGCGAAGTTAAGGCTGGCCGAAGAATATTTACATACATAATACACAACCTTAAGCCCAAAGGAACATGTTTAAAAAGCACTAGTTCTCCATAAAACCTATAGGAGGTACAATAGCAAAATAGTAATATGCACATGAGGAGAGTTTAATACATATAAATATATCAAAAGTAGGGCTCCAAAATATTTCACTTCGCCGCAGAAATCTAGACGCTTAGCGAGGTGCCTCTCAACCTGCATCTGAAAACAACAACACATCATGGGATAAGAACCGAAGATTCTCAGCATGGTAAAGGTGCCACGCATATAAGATATAAGGTCCTGAGAGTGCCAGAGGCAATCGTAGAACACCGACACTTAGATATAAAACTTAAGGAACTAAAAATAGAAACCATAAATCAAGGTGGTCATTCTAGGGATTTCTAAATTAACCAAGTCTTAATCCTAACTAAGTCCCTAACTTCTCTGCCTTTCCTCCGTTTCTCCATCTCCGATAATTCGTATAGAAAAACAAACAGACAAGGCAAGTACAGGTAGAAAACAAGTAATTCAAGTAGCAATTACAACAGTTAGTAGAATATAATCAATTAGGCATTCCCAATTAATGCATAGCAAACAAAACAAATAATATGCACATGATGCATGCCTATTCTATGGCTGTTGATATCAACTGTCGGTTATGTAGCCAGCCCGATATGTCCTCAAGCTCAACACTAACCATGGGGAGAATTCTCAAGCTGACATGGGGAAGACAACACCCCAAGCTCAAAAACATTCATGGAAAAAGTCCCAAACTGACATGGAGAGAAGAGACAACACCCCAAACTCAAAGATTAACCATGGGAAGAAACCCACACTGACATGGGGAGATGACACCCCAAGCTCAATATTATCCACGGGTAAAATCCCCAGCCGACATGGGGAAGACAGTATCCCAAGCTCAAAAATACTCAGCCTTTAACTCACATATGCATCTTCGGCATACTCGCAATACTACTGCACTTCCTCAATAAATCCTAGCCACTTAATCATTTATCATATGTTTTATTATTCTCAATTAATTAAATTCATCAATTCTCTTATACATCATTCTCAATTACACATTCCTCTCTTAATTACCTCATACACCACTTTCATCATATTTATCATATCAAGTACCTTCTTCTCCAACCACTAATTATCTTGTCAAAATCTTTCTTCAATCTTAAGTTGCCACCATTTCCTAACTTCTTTTTATTACTAGGCTTGCTACCATGATCTAGAGTTAAAAGAATGAAAATAGAGGATTGGAGGATCAAAATTAGGTTTAAAATACAAAATATGCAATTGTTGAAAAACAGGGGCATGCGTACGCATATGTGCAATTTTGCCGTGCACGTTGGCCCATTTCGCGAACGCATTGCCTTTTTCGCGTACGTATATGGGCCAACCCGAGGCACATGTATGCGTATGGGAAGGAATGCATACGCATACAATGCAGTTTGGTCAGAAATGGCTAAGTCTGCAGAATTTCAACTTCGCCCTCCAAGCTTCCGACGCGCATAACTTTTTCGTTTTAAAACATTTTTCATCCGTTCTTCTAACGGTGTAAACTCAATAGGCCCAATTTTCATATAAAATAAGTTTGAAATAATTTGGGGGTCCGAAAATCAAGTTATGGCTCACCGAAGTTTGACCAAAAACCAATTTTTACACAAAGCTCAAAACCTCAATTTTTCTTAAAATTCCAACTCAAACCTAATACGCTATGCACCAAAATCATCAACACAACATATCCTTGCCAGCACCATAACAACCTTCACAACCTACCATTCTTTACCCTTAACAGTTTTCACGGAACATTATATATTAAATACGAGAAACCTAAACTATACCTTAACCGATTTCCACGTATTTTCCGAGACAACCCCACAAGGCAAGCTCACAAGCTTTCGACACCACAATTTTGCATCCAAGACCCAAGCCAAGCTTCCAATTAACACAATTATGCTCCAATTCTTATACTTACATCACCTAATTTACATCACCACATTTATATACAAATTTTCAATATCCAAACACATATAAACGGAAAATTGACTAGGGTTGATGAACCTTACCTTGTATGTGCCTTAATTAAGCCAAAATCTACCAATTCCTTAAGTCAATTTGATCCTAGAACATCAAATTAACCAAAATCTCAACACCCCAAAATTCTAACATTTTCGAACTGAAAAAGAGGAAATAGGAGTTGAGAATGTGATTTTCTCACCTTGAAAGGTACCGAACTTTGTAGAGCTCATCATTACAAATACGTGACCGTAAACGATGCGGCGATCAGAGCTCTGGATCAAAAGTTATTAAGAATTGAAATTACACCAAGGGTTCGGTTTTCATGGAAGTTTTCTTTCCCCTTGGCCAAATGCTTCAGAATGTTTTGCTGAAGGAAGGGGGAAAGAAGGTTGCCTTTTAAGTGTGCTTGGCTGAATTGGGTTGGGTCTTGGGCCCAATACGGATCCGGTTCGCCTGGTTCCGCTTAATTTTGGGCCAAATTCTTTAAAATTAGTGTCAAAATTTTTATTTTTATTTTTTCTATCATATTAAACCATAAAAATCACATTTCTAATTTTTTATTAATAATTAATTTATTAGTTAATTATTCATTAATTGTTTAGGGTTTTACATCAACCGTCTATAAATCCGATGGTAATACTCGCGCTAACTAATCTTTTTCCTCCCAAATATTATCAGTGAATTTATTGTCAGAAAATATAATCCAAAAGTAATTTTTTTACTCGACGAATTTATTGCTAGATTTGCTGATAAATCCAATGCTAATAATCAATGCTAAATTCGACGGTAAATCTAATAGTATTTATTGTTTTTCTTGCTGTAATATAAAGTTGAGATGTTATTGTATGAAGTGGAATAGAGCATCTTTAATATTTTTAATATAAGTGAGTAAATATAATTTAATAAATTTAATAACAAAAAAGAAAGTTAAAAGAAAAAAAACTTATAAAAATAGTTGACACTACTTTGTTATTTTTTTTAGTTACATGAAATTCTAATATTTTATCTGAATCTATTTGATTTGGTGAATGCAAAGGACGGTGGCTGCTAAGACCATCTCTAGTAGAAAATTTATCCTAGTTATTGTTTATGGCCCAACTGTCATAAAAAGTAACTCCACATCAATTTTTGCGTCATAAATAGTAAATAGGAACTCAAAGCATCTCTCTCTTCTCCATTAGGAGGAACTAACTTTAGTCTCTGTTGTGGTCCCACTTAATTAATTAATTAAAATACTTAAAATTAATGTAATTAATTTTTTTAATAATATAATTTAAATATTTAAATTTAAAAATAATTCACTATTAAAAGATATTAATATTAAATAAATTTATATATAACAATAATACACAATAGATAATTTGGGGTTACACTAATTTGTAAAATTACTTAATACAAAGAAAAACATAATTAAACTCTATAGTTGACGACAAGCATTGTGAAATTGTCATATGTGTTCAATCAAGTCCTCCTTCAATTGTCTATGCTGCTGCCTATTTTGAAGTTGGGCATTTCCGATAGAGGGGTTAAATATGGATGAAAATAAAAAATGGAGTGTTTATGAATTTTGATTTTGCGGTTGGAATATAGGAAATTGATTATTATAAGGAGTTTGAAAATTGAAATTAGAAAGATTTTGTGGATTTGGATTTTGAAATGTATTTGGTAGTATGAAGTTTTAATTTGGAACTTGAGTGTTTGAGGTTTGAGATTGTTGGGTATTTGGAATTTGAAGAAATTTTTGTAAGTAATTGAAGAAAGAGTTGAGTTGGTTTGGATCCATTTTTTCGAACAAAAAATAATAGTAGCAGAATTTTGATTTTGTAAACTTGGAAGAAGATGAAGAAGAGTAGTAGAAAGTGTGAGAATAGAAGTGTATCTAAGTGGTATATATAAAGTAACAAAAATTAATTTATTAATAATAACGGTAACATAGTAATGGCTAGTTTCTAACGGCTATTTTTACAACGGCTAATTTTGCAACAGCTAAATTAATATAATAATATAAATATAAATAATATTTAATATTAATTATGATATCAATAATTAATATAAATTATTAATTAAATAAAAATTTAATTATTTAATTTATTTAATTATTATAATTATTAATAAATTAATTATAATTTAATTACTTAATTAATTATTAGTTAATTAATTAATAGAAATTATTAATTAAATAAAAATATCAATATTTAATTTAATTAGTCATTATAATTATTATTAAATTAATTATTATTTAATTATATAATATAATTATTTAATTAATTAATATAATTATTTAATTAATTAATATTTTATATAATTATTTATTTTTTATTTTACTTGCCATTTGGCAATTGTGTATTGGTTAATGGGAGTCCCTATTCAGAGGGACTTCCTCATTTTGAATTGCGTGAAAGAACTCAAATGAGTTCCTCTCTAAGGTCCCATCTCTCTTTTCTCTTTGATAATAGAGTAGGAGGACTCCAAAATTTTGCCCATTAGAGATGCTCTAAATGAGGCGAAACGATTTACTTCTTATCATCATTTATAATGCAAATATTTTATTTAGGTCACGTTCTTATATTATTTTATTTTATTTTTATATTATTCAAATTTCTATCTTATTAATAAGGATGTCGTTATTTTTTTTTTAATTATGTTATATATATATATATATATATATATAAAGTTAATTATTAAATTAATTATTTATATAAAATTATAAATTAAAAATACAATATATATTTAAAATAAATTAGACAATATATTTTATATATGATATATTATGATTAATTTGGGGGTTGATTTTTTGTTTTTAAGGTGAAACCGCAAATTGTCTCTTGTTCATACTATAATGCAATTATTTAATGTAGCCTATCTCTATTATTTCATGGGTGGGGCGAGAGTGGGAAGGAACATGGAGATACAATAGAAATGATAATATAATCTTAATTTTTAAGGTCGGCGATTTTTGAATATTCCTAATAGAATCTGGCTCCAATCACGCTTTAAGAAAAAACATAATGCAGTTTTTTAAAGATCATAATAATTTTGAAAAATTTTTAAGTGCAATAGGTATATTAGTATTTTAATAATTTTAATTGTTATATATAAAAAATATATATAATATATATTAATTAAAATTAACAATTAAAATAATTAAAATATTAATATTTTGAATATATTTAAAAATTTTTTAATAATTTTAATTTTAAATTTAAATAATTTTAATATAATTATTATTATTATTATTTAAATAAAATGAGAACCTTAATTATTTTTGTGAATGTATCAACTGTCAAATATAATACGTTTATAAATATTTTTTTTAAAAGACATAGTAGAAGTAAACTAGTCCCTCAAGTATCATTATATCTTCAAATATAAACGTATTTTTAAACTAATAAAAATGTAATAAAATTGATTTTTACAGTTTTATTTCCATTATAAATATATCATTAATCAATTGTATATAAAATAATAATGTATATATGACAACTATTTCGAATACATATTAATTTTTCATTATATTTAAACGAGAGAAAACTATTAATTTTGTTGTCAAATTATCAAAATATTGGCAAAAATATTCTTATTTTTGTTAATAACAAAAATATCTTCTAAATATTTTAAAATGATACAACAATATCTGACTACTAAAAAAAAAACTTTTTTTATTAACAGAATAGAGTGATATAACATACGAAGATGTATAAATGACTTCCTATCATATTCACATTCCGTTTTTTATTTTTTATTTTTGAAAAAATATAGGTAACCAATAATATTGTTAAATAATGTGAATAATAGGATTAAAAAAGTAAATTAATTCTAAATTTAATTAGTAATATTAAAGTAGGGTGTGTCTTTTAGTTGAAATGGACCAATTTTAAAGCTCATTGTTCATGTTGTTTAAATAAATCATCAACAATGTTAGGGAACTAAGAAAGTATCAGCCAAAAACCAGCCAAATACCTTTAGGTGAATGCAAAACTTCTACGTGAATGGTGCTTATGCTAGGTATTAGGATGTTTCTTCTACTAAGTATCAGAATGTTTCTTTTTCATACTAAATGGATGTTGTTTTATATATTTTATAAATTTTTTATATACTAAGAATCGGGATTGTTGAAAGCAGAGTTCCATGATCCCCGCCCCTAATTCTCCAACGTATCATTCAGAATTTTAATTTGAAGTGAGAAGCAATTAATATCAAATATTATCAATTAAAAATAAATAAAATTAATTAAATATGATTATAAATTAGTTAAATTGTTTACTTTTTGACTGATCACCTCTTGGTTCCATATACTTTTTCATAAATTATTGGTTACTTAGTATTACCTCTTCCTTTTTTGTCCTCATTTTTTACAACTTCTTCTCTTACTTCTCACCACTCTCATCTAATTTCTCTCTGTCACATCCATTAAAATTCCCATCACAACTATCATTACTACAGTATCCTTTTTCTTTTTATCATATCCACCAAACATTTCAATCTTTTGAATTTTTAAAATTTTCGATTTCATGACTACTTCTCCTTCTCCAAATCAATTCATTAACAATGCATTTTAAAAATTTTGAATGTAAGTAAATTCAAAATAAAAGATGAAGCTCGATCCATAATCTCTTTGTTAACATCCCTCCCTTTGGTTCTTGAAGTTCACACTGCCACAGTCGCACTATCCGTTGTTGGAGATCTCCGGTGGCCACCGTTCATGCAATGGCGACCTCATATGGGTCACCTTGACTGGCTCACACTCTTCTCTGACTTTCAGCGTGAGCACCTCGTCCTTCACCTTGCCAATGCTCAGATGCACATCACGCCATCGACGAATAACATCGAGACACTTGACATCCATGTCCTTCGTCACTTCTGTCGAAAACTTTTCAAAAACTACAGCACTTAATGCTTCTACCTTTTGAATCTCTGATGGTCACCATGATAGTTAATCAGACTCTAAGGATTGCTTTTTAGTGAGAGTACTTTTTTGGTAAGAATGTTATTTTTGTAGCTGTTTTTGCATGTAGCTGAAATGGAAGAGGAAAGGAGATGGCAGCTATAAAGAGGAGTGGAGAGGAGAGGAGATGGTGGTTACTATGGGAAAGAAGAGAAAGCAGCGCTCATTGTGGATAGTAGTGTTGGTTCTGGTGATTGTGATACCGTGAAAAGGAGGTGGTGAAAGAAATTAGAGATATTAGAGTTTAATTTGGCAAATTAGAGTTTTTAATTTGGATTTAGGATAATTAGTACCACATGATGAATTACAAATGTCACATTTGCATTCCGTTTGCCACTTCAAGTATTTTTCTACCAAAAAATTTTTTTTCTCTACTATTGAATATCTTTCTAGAATTTTTAAATATATGGGGTTATTTTTGTCAGCATTCTGATAATTCGAGAATAAAATTAGTAGTTCACCCATAAGACTATTATAGACTAATTTTTACTTTCTTTAAAAAATATATATAATAGTTATAAAGTTAAATTGACTATCATGCATAACTCTAAGTGCATGAATAGAAACCAATTTAAGTTAGTCTAGTGGTTAGTTTACTAGTCTACTTAAGCAAGCTAAGTATCAGAAGTTTAAATTTCACTTTATGCATGCAACAACCTATTAGCCAGTAACAAATTCTTAAATAGAGCTTAGATCTGCAACAAATTAGTCCTTAGCTTGTCAAATTGGCAGATACCGTAGAAAAAAAAGTGCATGAACATATCCCTTATATAATTTTTTTAGTAGTTGGGTTTAGCTAACACGACTCATGTGAAAATTATTTTTAGTAAAAAACTTTTAAATATTTTATTTTAATATATAATAAAAAATTAAACTTATAATTTTTCTTAATTAATTACAGTAGTATTTGTTTAGTGAGTGTGTCTACTAAATTTTAAGGCATGGTAAACGCATACATGGGGGCAAATAGAGGCATGCTGCCCCTCCTCTCCCAAGCTTTTTAAAAAAAAAAAATAGTAGTAAGAATTAAGAAGTCCAACCCAAATAAAATAAAATAATTTTTAAAAAAATTTAAATTCCTAAATAGTAAATACCACATTCTCTTTCTTCCCTTTATTCTTTTTGACGCTATGTATTCTTTTGGTGTATTCTTTTGGAGTCATAGCCACGCGCTCACTTCACTGTCAAGTGTCATAATTCTTCAACCATATCATTATATCAATTAAAGTAAAGGTACTCATTATTCACTCTATTTTTTACTTCTTTTATATAATTGTATGAAATTATTAATTAACAAATCATATTTTTTTACTGTAAAATAATACAATTTTATTTTTTTGTGTGCTCACATAGTCACATAGATAAATGACTTATCCATCTTTAGGATTTATTCTCTTTCTTTTTTAAGTAAAATTGACAGTGACTTAATAAAAAAATATTGTTAATTTGTTATTGATGTTTAATTAATAAAAAGTATTTAGACTTTGTTTATTCATGTGAGTATATAATTATTTAATTTTTTTTCAGGTAAAAAGAAACTAGAATATTTTATGATGAGAAAACAAAATAAAATTGATGCAATTTTTAAGAAAAAAGTTACTGATAATGTTGGAGTTTAAACAAGTCAACCCTCTAATCTTATTTCATAAGAAGTTCAAGTAAGTCAGCTCTCTAATCTTACTCAAAATACACATCAATATGAAGTCAAAGTTCTAAAATTAGAAAGAGATGTTGATATTTCTTTACTAGAAAGGGATTCAGCGACATCCAATTTGACAGTATAATGTCAATGAACGTGATAAGATTCGTAGAGCATACATAATAGTTGGGTCATATCAACTAACAAATATTAGCTATCCAGCATCTGGTAATAACAATCACCGTCGATATTTTCAATCTTCTTGATTTAAGAAATTTTCAAGTTTAGAATATTCATAAAAAAAGATACTGCTTATTGTTTGTCTTGCTACTTATTTAGTAAACATTATGGTACTCGCAATAATAGAAAAAAATACATTTTCATAATTAGAATTTAGTAATTAGAAGAAAGTAAACAATAAAGTGAATTGTGCATTTGTATATCACGAGGGTTCTAGTCCTAATTCTTTCCATAATTTATGTGTGAAATCTTGTGATGATTTAATGGCTCAATCTAAGCATATAGACAAAGTTCTCGAGGCATAATGATAAAACTTTGCAAATAACCACTAAAGGTTGAAGAAATCTATTGATGCTATTCTATGTCTTGCATTTCAAGCATGTGCATTTTGAGGCGACGATGAAAGTCCTGGATCTTTGAATAGGAAAAATTTCATTGAGTTAATTAAGCTTTTAGCTTCCTGTAATCAGAATGTTAATAATGTTGTCCTTGAAAATACTTCTGAAAATGCTCAATATATATCTCCCGGTGTTCAAAAAGATATATTGCTCTTTGCTAGAAAAGTGCGTGCAACAATTCGAGAAGAAATTGGTGATTCTAAATTTTGTATAATTATTAATGAAGTAAGGGATGAGTCAAAGTGAGAATAAATGTCTGTGGTTTTGAGATTTGTAGACAAGCACGATTGTGTTCAAGAAAGATTTTTGATATTATACATGTTTCTGATTCGTGTTCTTTGACATTTAAAACAAAAATTTCATCAGATCTCTCTCGTCATAATCTTGATGTTCAAAATCTTAGGGGACAAGAGTACGATGAAAATAGTAATATGCGTGGTGAATGGAATGGATTGCAAGCTCTATTCTTAAAAGATTTCCTTTTACTTATTACATTTATTGTCTTGCTTATTGATTACAATTAGTACTTGTTTCTACAGACAAAGAAGTTTTCTATGTTCATCAATTCTTTTCAAAACTTACACTAATTATGAATGTTGTGACTGTTTCTCCTAAATATCATTATGATCACTTAAGGGTTGCTCAAGTAAATAATGTTACAAACTTAATTACCAATGATCAAATTGTGACAGGTAGTGGACTTAATCAAATTGGTACTTTGTAAAGAGGTGGAGATACTATAGATGGGGCTCTCATTTAAATTTTATACGTAGCTTGCTATGCATGTTTGATGCTACTTGTGAAGCTCTTGAAAAAGCACTGAAAAATGTAATTTCTCCACTTGTGGTGATGCTAGCGCTGCTTATAATGCTATTACATCCTTTGAATTTGTCTATGTTTTGCATTTGATGAGAAATATTTTGGAAGTTAGTCATGATCTTTGTCAAGTTTTGCAACAAAAAAATCAAGACATACTGAATGCTTTAACTCTGGTTTCTACTACCAAGACGTTAATCCAACGAATGAGAGAATCAAGTTGGGAGGCTTTCATAAAAGAAGTTATATTATTTTGTGAGGAACATGAAGTTGAAGTTCCTGATATGAATGCATTGCATATTCCTAAAAGAGGCCAAACTCGCAAAATTATTGACCAAATTTCAGTGGAGCATCATTACTGTGTTAATTTATTTATGGCTGTAATTGATACACAGTTGCAAGCAGTGACGGATCCAGAAAATTTTTTTAATGGGGCAAAATATATATAATATAATAATAATTTTTATAATTATACTATGATGTTATAAAAGGAATATTCTTTAAATTATTTAACCAATAAATTAAAATAAAATAATAATTAAAAATAATAACAAATAATTTAGAATTTCATTCTTCTAGGTTTCATATTTTGAAAAGATTGAATAATCTTTTACTTGTCAATACAATCAAATGTCTCTATTTCTATGCATGTTACTAAACAATCATTTAAAAATTCATCTCCCATACGGTTACGAAGTCGACTCTTTATGATGTTCATAGCAGAAAAAGTTCTTTCAATTGATGCAGTTGCTACGGGCAAAACTAAAGCTAACTTCAAAAGAAAAAACACTAATGGATAAACAATATTTTTTGAGTCTCAACCAACTTCTGAGAAAGAGCACCAATTCTATTTAAGTCTGAGAATTGATTATCAGAACACACATCTAGTATGAAGTTCTCAAGTTGACTGTCAAGTGCCAAAATTTGAGTGGAAAAAAATTCTAATGGATAGAATTGAGCTAACTGGATCAACTTCTCCTTATCAAATATAAAAAATGAGTGTCTTGGATTCAAACAAGCTATGCAAAGAAGCAATTCAGTATTCACCTCTGTAAAACGATTATTGAGTTCTTGAAGTTGTCTATCAACTACTTGATAGAATATATCAACTTGAAAATGATACAAATTTGATATCTTTTGAGTTTTGCGTTTTGATCTTCCTTGTGACACAAATATATCATCCATGATTGGAACAGTAATATCATGTTTGTCACAAAACAGTGAGACTTCGTCAAGTAAAAGAGACCAGTCATCATCTCTTATATTTTGCAACCGTTGCTTAGACACTTTGACTAATGTCATAGCATTTACAATGTCTTGATCATTCCTTTGTAATGATTGAGATAACTCATTAGTAACTCTCGATATTTTTCATCAAGTGCAAGTTGAAAATGAATTCAAAGGATTGAATGACATTCAATAAATGACATGCTTCAGCTCTTTGTTCTGAATTATTTCCATCTTTCTCAACATATTCAAGAACATTAACCACAAAAGGAAATAAAGAAATTAATCAAAGTATAGTTTCATAGTGTGAACCCCACTAGAAATTATTTCCAGCTCTTTTTAAAGCTGTTTCTTGATTCAAACCACGCCCACTAGAAATTTCTCCACTTTTTAGTGCTTCAATTGTCTTAGTCATCTAACTATCACGAAGTATATCTCTTCGTTTACACGAAACTCCAACAACATTGCACAAAATAGTTAACAAATTAAAAAGCAAAGCAATTTCAACTTATTTTTTTGCAACCGTTACAAGAGCTAGCTGAAGTTGGTGGACAAAGCAATGTACATAGAAAGCATAAGAATTTTCTTTGAATATCAAAGTTTTCAAACCATTAAATTCTCCTTGCATGTTACTTGCACCATCATATCCTTGTCCATGTATTCTTGGTAAACTTAAATTATATGTTTCTAATAATCACTCCAATGCTAATTTTAGAGATAAAGCATTAGTATTAGAAATATGAACAAGATAAAAAAATGCTCCCTAACTTGTCCTTCTTTGTTCACATACCTTAAGCAAACTGACATTTGCTCCTTAATAGAAATGTCGCGGGCTTCGTCAACCAATACAGCAAATAATTCATCCCAAGATCATCTACAATAACTTTTGTTGTTTCCCTTGCAGCAGCTCTTACGATGTCTTTTTGGATTGAGGGTGCTATTAGTTTAAGATTTCCACGAGCATTTTTGAAAGCACGACCAATCTCCTCGTTATGTTGCGCAAGAAAGTTTAGAAGTTCCAAAAAATTTCCTTAGTTAATAGAATCATCTGTCTCATCATTACCACGAAAGGCCAATCCTTGTCGCAAAAGAAATCTAATACAATCAATTGTTGTTATCAAGTGAATTTGATAATTCTTTTTAGCTTGCTTAGATTTTTTTCAATAGTAGCAGTGATGTGTTGTTTTGGTCTCATAAGTGTTTCATATTTTCTCCAAGCTTGATTATGAGCGCTATCATGAATCCCAACATGAATTTTTAGTCTCTTTTTTTTCCAATTTGAAAAGCCAGTAATTACAAAAGTATCACCACCTTCAATCTCGGGTTTCATAAGATAACAACAAAGACAAAAAATCGCATCTTTTGATATACTATACTCTAACTAGTTGTCATAGTCATCAAACCAATTAGGATTAAATCTTCGAAAAGAAGAACTACAAGCAGTTTGTGAAAAATCATGAGTCCTTGGTTGACAAGGACCTTTTTGCAAATATACACATCTAACTTTGTCTCTGTCATTCGAGTGATAACTTGAAATCTTTGGTCGTTGTCCTGGATCTGCTATAAGACTATCTACTTCAAATTCTAAAAATCTCCTTTTTTTAGAAGAGGTTGATGAATTATTTTAGGATCCAATCTCCAATGATAAGGTTCTTTTGAAATATTTCTCCATTACTAATAAGATAAAATTATAAATCTAAGTTAATTAATTAATAAAAAAAAATTCACAATTCTACATAAATTAAAAAGTACAATATAAAATTATAAATACAAAATTGATAAACATATGTACATTTAAATAAATTTTCAACAACAATAAAATATTTTTCAGTCTCTCTTGTCAACCACTCATTTCTTTGCCTTATCGTTGCTTAAAAAGGATACTTGTGAATTCCAATCAAGAGGAAGGTAATCAAGCTGCTATGAAAGAATTAAAAATACCAGATCTCATGCAACAAATAGAATGCTTAATGTTAATCAATAAGTATGTATCAGATCATTAAAAGAAATCGTAAGAAGATTTCTACATCTAAAAATTCAAAATCAATATTAGTTGATTATTGACTGATTTATATTGTTTCTCGTATTTATATTGCAATTACATCAGAATAAATTAAATCTTCAAAAACAATTAAATCAATGCACAAAAACAATTAACAAACAAATTAATCAAACTAAACTTGCAATTACATCAGAATAAATTCAAATATTCAATCATAAATTCACAATTAACAAACGAACTAAATCAATTATCAAACAACAATGAAACAAATAAGTGTATAAGCAGAATTACAGATCGGTGAATCATGATTCATGAATGTATCAAGAAAAATCCAAGATTGAATCTAAACAGCTGAACTCTAGGAACTAGGAAGCAAAAGTGTAGAACCCAATAAGTAGTAGCCAGTGACGGATCTGTGCGGTTCAACGGCAGCAGGAGGAAAGGCAGGCGTTCTCTGCTGAAGCCTGAAGAGTGAAGAGTGAAAACCGAAGAGAGAAGAGGATCGCAGATTTGCAGTATTCGAAGAAAAAGGACGGACGGAACCAATCGATGAAGAAGAAGGGAGAAGGGGACGCGGAGATGTGGAGACACGACAATGACAATGGAGACAGAAGGGCGGAGAGCCGGAGACGTCAGCGGAGAGAGAGTCGTGACACTGGCTGAGACGCGGAATGGCTGTGGTCTCTAGAGACAAGAGTGCCGAGTGCGGGCTGCGAAGGCTGGAGGCTGCGAAGTGCGAAAGCTGGAGGCTGCGAAGCCTGGAGGCCTGGAGCAGATGAAGAAGATTGGGAAAAAAGAAGGGTTAGGAATTTGATTTGGGGTGGGGTCAAAACAAATTATATAGTGGGGACATTTACTAAGTAATTTCTGAAATTTCACTGGGGCAGTTGCCCCCACTACTCAATAAATGATCCGTCCCTGGTTGCAAGAGCTTAATAGAAGATTCAATGATAATACGGTGGAATTGCTTACTTTAAGTTCAACTTTAGATCCTAGAGATAATTATAAGTTCTTCAGTGTCAACAAAGTATGTGAATTAGTAGAACGGTTTTATCCAAGTGACTTCAGTGACTAAGAAAAACTTCACATTAGAATGCAAACTCAACATTATGAACTTGATGTTCCTAATCATGTTGAGTTAATTAACTTGTGCACAATTTCAAAAATATGTCAAGGATTAACAAAGCCAGAAAAGTCTTTAACATATCCTTTGATTGATCGTTTGATTCGCTTGGTATTAATTCTCACTGTTCCGACTGCTACAATTGAGAGATCTTTTTCAGATATGAATATTATGAAAAATAGACTCAGAAACAAAATGAAAGATAAATTTCTTACTAATTGTCTTTTAATTTATATTGAAAAAAAGATTGCTAAAAGATTTGATACAAATTCTGTTATCGATGAATTTTATGATATGAAGGATTGACCTGTAGTCCTGTACCACTTCGTTAGTAAAAAGTACACATATTTTTTTATACTTTGAATATATATTTTCTATTGGTATATTTTTGTAATGCATCTTACTTTATAATTTATTTGCATATTTTTTTAATATTTTATATGTTATTGCTCTCCTCTCCATGATAACGTTTCTAGATCCGTTCCTATTCACACACACATTTCATGTTTGATTTTTGAAGACACAAAATAAAAATTAGTACACACATATATAAAATTTGTGTACTACCAAATTAATGAGATATTGAGACACAAATGTTGAGACATAAATTTTTTCACTTTTATCGTTATCTTTGATTAAATTTTATAATTTTAACTTTGTCATTCTAATTTAACATTTCTTTTTTTTTTCCTTTCTTTCCTTCTTCATCATCTTTGTGTGTGTCATCTATCTCAGTTTTCTTCTTTCTTTGTCTCTCCTCTATCTCTTCTCATTGTCACATCCACTTCTTTTCTCCTTCTCTTTTTTACTTGCCACATTTCATCTTTTCTATTTTTTGACTTTCCTCCGCTTTTATCTCTATTTTTCTCTCCTTTTAATCACGTTCTTTCTCTCACATTTGTTGTAACAAGTTTTTTTTCTCACTTTTTTGGAGGTATACATGTCTAGATCCATGATAAACATAATATAAATTTATGATGGAATGAATAGATATAAAAACGTTAGCAAAGATCTTAAAAATAAAAGCAATTTTCATCTTTTAGATACTGTTTTTTTTTTTTGAAAAATTATTTTTTATTTTGTATTTTTGAATCAATAATTTTTTATATTTATTTTTTTCATAATATTGGATTTTTTTTAATTTAAATTAAAAACAATAATTAAAAAATTGTGTTGTAATGATGTGATAGTGTAAATCGAAAATGATAAAACAAATAAAAATAATTTTTAACCATTTGTAATGTCTGGTATAAACTTTGTTATTAAATAAAATATATAAATATTAATTTTTATATCTATATATTACCATATCTTAGTGTCTATATTCATTTTTTATTGAGATACCAAACAAACATGGATTAACAGAGCACAGATATTCTTCACATTTGCTTGTATAATATACTCCTAGTTGTTTGCGTTTCTAACTTTCTATCAAGTGAGTTGATATCTAAGATTTTGATATACTCACGCATATGAAGTACTAATGTATGGCTAGCAGGCTAGGTACTCCATCCTCTTTTCTTTTCTTTTCTTTTTCTTTTTTAATCATCCTTTTTGTTTGACACATCATTAATTGGATAGGCATGAATCAGACAATATACAAATTATATGTCCAGTCGCTAGAATGATTCCAAGCTTCCAACAATATTTAAGTATGGTCGTTCCTTTTTTTTATCAACTTAACAAAATTATTGGTAATGCTACATAAGCATTTTTGGATATTCTAATTATTGTAGTAGAGAATAAAATATTTAACGATGAATTAATTTTGTCTGGGTATGATGACAATTATATACGTATTATTAAATGTGTCACATTTATATATATTATAAATTTTATTAAATGAAAATAAAAAATTAACATAAAAGAAAAACATTATTAATAAATTTTAATAAATACAAAATATTATAATATATATATATTTTTTAATATATAATACTTTAAATGATAACATAATTTTTTATTTTTAAATAAATAAATATAAAATATATCAATATAAAAAATATAAATATTTTTTATTTATTAAAATTAATTATTATACAATTTTTTTATAATATTAAAAATGATATTAACAAATATTTTAAACTATAAAATAAAAATATAAAATAATTAAATTGTATTTTATATTACTTGATGAATAATTAAATTATTATAAAAAAATAGCTATATTAAGTAGGTTATCACTTATTTTATTATACGAAGGTGGAACTTTTTTGTTTCAAACAATATAAAATATATAAATACAAAACATATAAGTATTTCTTATTTATTAGAATTAATTATTATGTAAAAAAATTGTTATAATATTAAAAAATATATTAAAATAATATTTTAAACTCCAATATAAAAATATAAAATAATTAAATTTTATTTTATATTACTTTATAAATAATTAAATTATTATATTAAAAAAATTATTAACTAACTATTTTTATTAAATATATTATTATATAATATAAATTTTTAAAATATTATTTATTTAAAAATTTATATATAATAATGGAAATATTAACTTTCTTTGTTTTTACAATTTTTTGAAAAAAAACTGAATAAATTATTAAAGAATTTTGATATATTAGAGACAAAAGGTACAATTTATATTTTATTGTATATATATTATTTTTTCTCACAAATTTATGTACTAATTATTTTATAAATATTTTATGATGAATAAAAATTTTTAAGAATAAAATTATAAAAAAATAAATTTATTTAAAATGAAAGTAATATAATTAAATATAATTTATTTAGATATGATTAAAAAATAATTAAATAATTATGTATCATAAAAAATTAATATTATTAAAGAATAAAATTAAAATTTATTTTTATATATTATTTTTATTCTCAACGTAATATTAGAAATAAAAATAATATTTTATTCAAAAAATTAAAATAGAGATGAAAAGTAAAAAAAAAAAAAAAAAAAAGATGAAAAGTCAAAAAGGCATGAGATGAGTGTATGACAGTGTAAAGATGACACGTAAGGTGGGCACGGACCACGGCACTACGCTGTGGAGTGTGGCCGACCAACCATACTAATGAATCTCATACATGGATTCTTTCCCTTTTCTTTTTCTTATTTGATAATGAAATATATGAAAAAAGAATAGCACTATAGCAGATCCCGGATTCTAACTATATTTTTGAGGAGATTATGTTATATGACTAATATATATTTCGATAATATTAAATAAGATAAATTTTAATTATTTTTAATTAATTTATTTTAGTTATTAAATATTTATATATTTAACGTATAATTTTATTATATCATACTCAAGTTAGAAAAACGTACTTAGGAACTAAATTTCTTTTTCACCAATCAATCAATATTGATTTTGCTTTTGAATTTTTATCTCTTTTTCTATATAATAAAAAGTCAAATTCTTAACTCTTATTTAGTCTTTATGTTGTAATTGATGGTTGACCAAAAAAAAAAACTTTAATTTTTTAATAGAACCGATAAAATTGTTAATAGTCTAAATGTTATACTTTTTTGTTTAAGTGTATTGTTATATCCAATTAAAAAAGTTATTACTAATATTAGATTTTTCAAATTGGAGAATAACAATGATAAGTTATGTATATTAAATTGACTTGATCCAAATATCCAATGTAGTACAGTAAATCAATAATGATAACTGATAGACAACTAAGGCAAGGGCATATATGATAGGAGATATATCAACCAACGACATAAAACTACAACTCCAAGTGCGTAACTAAATACAGCGAATCTGGTACCACTTATATAACAAAAAATAAAATATAATTTTATGTGTCATTATTCTAACGTATGACGGTGCCAGCCCAGCATAGTCCTTTACTTCTTTTAATTAATATTTTTTCTTTTATAAATTAGTATTATTTGCGTAAATATCCAGTCTTATTTTATGTATTATTTTTCGGAGTATTACATGTATTTTATTATTTTTTTTAAATAAGCGAACTCAATAATAGAATAAAATGACAGTGGAATAAGTTGCAAAAATTAGGCTAAAAAATTTTGATATAGAAACAAAATAAATGATATATTTTAACATGATAATTTTTTGTGTTTTTTAAAATGATAGGAGTACACAGATCGGACCTCCGATTTGTGTTTAAAAAGTTGAAAAAATTCAGAGTACACAAATCAGAAGGTCCGATTTGTGTTAAAAAAATTGAAAAAACTCAGAGTACACAAATCGGACCATGTGAGTGGTTTGATTTTAAAATTTTGCTTAAGAAATCGCATGGTCCGACTTATGGTTGGGCGAATATAAATTTCGGAAGCTAGAAAATGGACCCTCCGAGTTATTTATTGTTTTCAATTTTTTACTGATGGAGAACTCGCATGGTCCGAGTTTTGTTCCATTGACACCACATGGCTGTAAAACACATGTATTCCCCATATCCAAGTTGAACACCACTTTTGTTTCCATATTTAAATTAAAAAGTGCAAAAACCAACAACCAATATAAATTATATTAATAGTTATCTCTAATTTTTTTTGTATTATCATCAACAATAAAAAGAATTCATACTACTCTACGTTCTATAATTGGTTAATGATCTATAAAAAAAATTTTCAACACCTGTTTTTTTGTTATGAAAGATCCGTTTATTTTTTTTTCTAGCCAAACATTTCAAATAACTGCAAAAAAGCATATGAGCCACTTGTCACATTCCTCTTTTCTATTAGCAACACATATCCAACTCTCAAAATGTTCTTTCAGCAATCCCAGAACAAACCACAACCTCCCAAAATCAGATAGTCATGCATACCACACCTGCCAAGTAAACTCACAACTAAAAAATAAGTGGTGAATATGTTCTATATCTTTTTAACACAATATACATATGTTATCACCTTGAGTAATAATTTCAACCTATACAATCGTTCTTTAGAATTCACTCTTCCTATCAAAGCAAACCAAATAAATAACTCCACTCGTGACGGAGCTAAACCTTTTTATATAGTTATGGTGAAGCTATAGCTGGTGACATCCTTCGGAACTGTTTCTGACTGCACTACCTGCACAAAAGAGTTAATAGAGAAGATGTCTTCTTTGTCAAACTTCCACACAACTCTATGCTGCCTATCATTAGCTAGTTTTACAGGTCTTAAAGTCTCATGCAATTGGTCCACTAATTTCAACTTCCATTGATATAAATCTCGCATCCACTGGAACCTTCAAATCCACTCTAACCCATCCCAAAATCCACAATCCATGACCGATCCTCCTTGATTTGAAACAGAGCAGAGCCTCGTAAAACTGTTTTTTAACGATCCACTTTGTAACCATACATCTTCCCAAAAGCAAGTCCTTCTTTCATCACCCACCTCTATAGACAACCCACCATCAATAATCTTATCTCTCATATTACAATCTTGGAACTACAGCTGACAAATATCCTTTCATAGATCTCCTCTATTAGGCAATGTCTGATTTGATAACATCACACTGGGGTTCAAGCTATAACAAAAGCATAAACCCTTTTTCTATAATGGACACTCCTATTTTGGAAAATGCCACCAGCACTTGAAGAGAAGTGTTGTGTTTCTAACCACGGTATCACCCACCTCAGCCCACCTAACTTTTTTGGATCTTGAGCCACATCCCACTTAACCAGTGCCATACCATTTCTGCATTCCTCCTTACTCCATAGAAACTTTCTCTACAACGAAATCAACTTTTCTATCACTGTCTTTGGCATCTTATACATGCTCAAATAGTACACTGACAAACAAGTTAACACATATTTAATAAGGACCAACTTACCAGCTTTATTGAGCACTTTTGTTTTCTATAAGCTAAACTTCTCCTCCACTTTGTCAATTATCGGCTTCTAAGTCCTAACCAACCTTAGATTCGCTCTTAGGGATATGCCAAGAAATTTGACTGGAAGGTTAGCCTTCTTACATCCCAACAAATTACACATGTTGAATACCCACTGTTGTTCACAATTGATTGTGATTAAACTAGATTATCAAAGTTAATACTTAACTCTGACACATCTCAAAACACCTTAGCAACCTTGCATATTTTCTGATAGTCTCCTCTTGCGATGGGCAAAATAATATAGTGTCATCCGCAACTAGAGATGTGGCAACTCTATATTATCCTTACCAACTAATAAAGACAAAATACATCTGTTTCTGACTGCCTCGTCCACCATCCTATGCAGAACATCAACAACAAAGACAAACAAAAAAGAAGATAGTGGATCACCTTGTCTCAACCCCCTCTCCATCTTAAAAGATTTTGATGGTTAACTATTTATCAGAATCACCATAGAAGCTTACCAACACACTCTTTCACCCACTCTTTCCACCTCCAACCAAAGTCCATCTTCTGTGACACAATATCCACAAAACTCCACTTTATTCTATCATAAGCCTTTTAAAAGTCTAATTTAATGATAGTCGCTTTCTTTTTTCTCAGCTTAAGCCATTACACTATTTCACACGTAATAAGAGCTCCATCATGTATTTTTCGACCTTTCACCAATGCGCTCTATGTCTCCCCTACTAGACCTGGCATCACTGATTTAATCCTTCGGACTATCACTTTAGAGATTACTTTGTAGACGCAACCTACCAGGCTAATCGGTCGAAGGTCCTTAATCTCTTTAGCTCCAACAAACTTAGGTGTTAGGGCCACCCACATAATTTTGAATCAGAAGGTAACCTTGATGACCGAAAGAAATCTAACACAGTTGTCGTGCACCAATTTTATCCGAATACTTTTTAATGAAATTCATGTTATACCCATCACTACAAGGAGCCTTAGATGATTCACAATCCAAAATCGCCTCTCTAACCTCCTCCATCGTCAGCATTCTTTCCAATGCTGCAGACTCTTCTTCATTATTCGATTTACCAACCCGTCCCTAAACCCCACAACCGACGATTTCTCCTGGTGATACAGATCCTTATAAAACTCTTGATAGCAATATTGATCTGAGTTTGATTTCTTATCAACCTTCCATTAATTACCAACGCATCAATTCTATTGTTCCTCCTTCTTGCCGATGCTAAGTTATGGAAATACCTAGTATTTTTTATCCATTTTTTTGGATGCTTGGATCGCGACATTTGTTTCCAGTGTATTTATTTTCTCACGGACCATTTCTCACACAAACTTACTAGCGCCTTCCTTCTAGACTCCACTGTACTATCATAAACCCTAATGCTAGCAATATCATCTATCTTCTTAATCTCATCTTCAAAGCGCTGAATCTTCTTGTCTATGTCACTAAAATTGTCCCTATGCCATCTCTCCAAAGGAACTGTTAGAGCTTTCAACTTATTCGTGAACTGTACCTCACCAAGATTTCTCCATTCCTCTTTGACCATTCTTAAAAAACTCTCATGTGTAAACTAAGAATCTAAGCTCCAAAAGGGTCTAGGTCCACCTCTAAACTTAGAATCCTCAACTATTACTGGGCAATGATCTGACAAACCTCTTGGACCATCTTTTTGTCGAATTTTTGAGAACTCCTTAATCCATTTCACACTCAACAGAACTCTATCAATTTTTATTTTGAATATTTATTGCAATATAATAAACTTTTTACATATTTTATTTATAATTTTTTTAATAGATTTATTGATTTAGGTTATGTAATTTTAAACACAAATAAGGAAATGTGAAATAATTATTTATTATAATTTTTATCTTTTTTATTTTGAATTTTAAACTTGTATTTTTTATTTCAAATATACCATATATTAAATAGATTTTTTATTGAAATATTTTATATTTTAACAAAGACCTCGCTTACTACTCCCTAGGCGAGTTAGCCACACTCTTGCACCAACGGACGTCATTCTCCCTTACTTGAGAGAGGCTGGGTTCGACGACACGGTACATCTTAGGAACTTTGTGTTTGACAACACCCTGATTACTGCATTCGTAGAGCGTTGGCGTCTAGAAACGTACACTTTCTACTTGCCTTGGGGTGAGTGCACCATCACCCTACAAGATGTTGGGTACCACCTTGTGTTATGCACGCACAGAGAGCCAGTGAAATGGTGCTTGTGTGACTTCCAGACATGGTACCAATACCTGACCTGAGAGTGGGTAGAGGAGCTCTCAGTGCTAGGCCTCCGCATACTCAGGAGTAGTGGGTGGAGAGGAAGGAGTCATTTCATCAAGCTGACATGGCTTAGGGACAGAGTATAGCATATGCCAGCTGGTGAAGATCCAGCCACCCTCCAATAATACACGAAGTGTTACATCCTGTTGCTGATCGGGGGTTACCTGATGACAGACAAGTCAAACAACCAGGTACCAATTTGATGAGATATTTCAGCTATAAACCACTGACAAGGATACCATGCAGCATATTACAAACCGATTTCACACGGGTAGAGGCTTCCAACCATTGTTATCGACTCTAAAGTGCGGCTTTGATCAATTGGGATCTATCAGAAATAATCAGAAGTCCTTCTTGTGGTGTCACATGTCATCTCAAATTGGTATGGAAGAACAACCAAGACTCCGTAGTCTTAGACTCCACAATTGTAAAAGCCACCGGGATGATATTACTATTAGCATCTTGTACCATTCCAATTAGCAACACACCACCATATTTGTCATACAGGTGCGTGCCATCAACTGAGACAAAGGGCTTGCAATTCTTAAAAGTTTTTACACATGGGGAAAAAGTCGAGAATACCTTATCAAATTGGCTGCAGTCGTGGATCATAAAGTGCCCATCATAATAGGTACTGCACTAAATCACATATTGTTCCTGGAAAACAACTCCGCAATGCTTGTAGCAACCTCAGCACCTTGATATATTACTCTTTTCAATCATCGTAGATCTGAACAATTGCCTTTTGCTTTACCATCTATACCTTTCTGTATAAGAGTTCGAAATGATAGCTTTGCCTAACTATACCTTGTAGAACAAGGACAGTAACTAATGGACTGGATTGTATAAGAGGTAGGATGACACTACAAATGAAGTTACCATCCAATTGTCAATGGTCCTAAGACATAGTGTGGGCTAAGCAGGTGTGCAGTCTGTCACATTTACGCACCTCCCTAACGAATTAAAATAACATCACTGCACATTATCCCCAAAATAATCATAATAAATAAGAGTATAGTTTATAATATAAAACAAGGTTTATCAATATCCAAGATTTTATCAGAGGACAACACGAAGACTTTAAGGATATCCTACTGCAGATTGTCTGTAATGCACATGATACTTGATCGGCCCAACTCCACAACTCTATGCTTAGCACTTCTCTAAATGTTGTAATTCTTCACACCTAGCAACTTAGCCTCCTTGCTTTTGAATATGAGACCAATGCGAAACTCCACACCATCGTCTATATTGTAATCATCTCCACCCATATTGTAAAATGGAGTTTCCTCGTGCATCGCATCCAATTCTAATGTATGATAGTGTCTGGGTACAATTGACAACTCCAGAATTGGTTTTGGGGTAGGAAGAAGATATCGTACTAATCTACTGACAAAAGTCTCTGGTACAAATTCCTCCTCATCATCATCCTCAGAAGAACCACTTTTGTTGCTATCAGCAACATACTCTTCATCGGACTCCTCACTGTCCACGTTCATGTGTACCACTAGACTAGCATAGCGCAGGAGTGGTGGTGCAAGAAGTGGGTCATCCTGAACAAAATTCGAATGCCTAGAACCACCACCACTGATATCACCAACCTCCGCAAAAGCTCCATCACTTGTTCGGCTATGATTCTTCCTTGGACATCAAGCATGAGACACACATGCTTATCGCCATCGACTCAAAAAATATGAAACCAAAATATACAATTTTTCATCGGTGCTAGCAACCTATATCCAAGTTTTCCAACCTCTTTTGTCATATTAGTACTGAGACTCGTCAATATTAGACTCTTTAGCTCAGACAAAAAATTTAGTTTTTGAGTGCACAATAGATATAGGACTATCATACTCAAATAGAACCCCATTGTCACTATTTCTCATGTGACAATTAGGATATACATTTACAACATATTCACTATACTATTGGACATTTTTAGTAAACTTATTAAAAGAATAGAGAAGAAGAAGTAAAATATTGGTGGAAAAGAATAATGGTTGCAGATTCTTTTATAATTAATAAAAATTTATCGTGCTGTATCTCATTTACAGTGCAAACGTGTTGAGTTTAAGTGTATATCATTTATGCTGTAAACGAGTTTAGATACATGCAGATTATTCTCTCTCACGTATCACGTTTATATTGTAAATGAGATACACTTAAACTCAACTTGTTTGCAGTATAAACAAAATAACTAAAAATATGAAAATTAATTTAAAAAATATAAATAACATATATCTGTAAATAAAATAATTAAATTATTTATTTAAAAAACAATATTTAAAATTAGCTTTTAGTGACTAAAATATTATTCATAACAAATTCAATTATTTGTTTTTACTATTGGATTAATAACAAATACCTTAATATTTATTAAATAATTATAACAAATGTAGATTAAAAGAGATAGTGATGAGTATGTTATTTTTCTAATAAGTTGTGTTAAATTTAAGTTTTTGGATAACAAATATATATATAAATTTAATTTTTATATATTGTGAATATAAAAGAGTTTTATATAAACAATTAAGCTCTATTATTATATTAGCAAAAATAATTAATTTTTAATTTTATTATTTAAAAAATCATTTAAATGCATAAATTAATTAAATAATCGTATAAAAATTTTTATATATCAATGTATTAAAATTAAACTTTAAAAAATATTAAAGACTAACGCTTTTTATTAATATTAGCCAATAATTTAGACTAAAAATTTATTTTTATATTATTAGAATTTAGTATATAAAATTTACTATTTAAAATTTAATTTTTAATATTTAGAATTGATGAAACATTAACAAAAAAATTAAAATTTTATAGGTCATATAGCATTGCTCACTATGTATAATAATATTTCACGACAACAAAAGTGATGTACACACCAAACTTCTTCCAAATTTCTTTTGTGTACAATGGAAATTGTTAAAAGCGAAGATATATTTTTACGTAAATATTTTATTATAAATTTAATTAGGAAGATAATATTTTTAGTTAATATCAAACAATTTTTTTGTTTTAAATTATAAATTTAAAATTTTAAACTCTAAATATTAAATATTAAATTTTATGCTTTAATCCTACTCCGGAATCCTAAATTCTGCACAAAAGATAGTTAAAAAATTAATTTTACAATATAAATAAAATATTGACTAATATTGACTATTCAAAGTTTAGTGTTCTATGTTTCTCGTTTTGTTATTTACGATCATTAACATTATGTATGTGAAAGATAAAAACTAAAATATTTACCTAATTAAATATTACAATTATGTAAGCTTTTCGTAAAGGTTTTATGTTTTAATTAACTTTATACTGAATATTTTTTTTAGAGTAGTAAGGACCGAATTTTATACATATAAGTTATAAAATTATTTCTTAAAAAATATAAACTGATAAAAAAAATATATGAAAAATAATAATAAGAAACACACGATTTGATTTAAATATTATTGTGATTGGAAAAAGATCAAATGAGTAGTTGAAATGTAAATGAGTTGAGTCACATGTCTCATAAAAGATGAAATGAATTTTGTCAATTAGCATAGTACAGTTCTGGGGTCAATGAAGAGCTGCAAGCTAACCATAACAATTGAATTCTCATGATCTTATCTTAAATTCTTCACCTTCGTTCCATGGTGGATTTGGGTCATACATGATTCGCGTTGACGAAATGGCACATCCATCTTCTTTCTTTTTTGGTTGTTTGTGAGTATGGTAAACAAGTGCTATCCACATTGGCATCATCACCACCACCATTATCGTCAATTCGTCATTATCATCATCTACATCTCAATTTACACACGTGCCATATACAAATTTGAACTCGGTCATTAGTCAAATTCTAATGATAAGTAGTTTTATCTCAGCTCAGGTATGAACAACACGCTTGCCTTATCAAAATGTGTGGCGTGGCACTCACCACATTTTCTCTTCTAAGATGACCGGTAAAATACTTAAAAAAATAGGATTAATATTTTTAGTAAAAAAAAAAAAATAGTTATTATTTATTAGTGTGGATTTAAATATAAAATAAATATAAAAAAGTATTATATCTAACATTTATGATGCTGGTGACATAACTCGTACCTGTACATATCATATGTGTCAAACCGATGGGGACAAGACATAATTATGGACTGAGTTCGAGACGTAAACCTGTACCCATCCAATGGATATTATTTGAATTTCGATCCTCTCAGTTTTGAAATAAAACTTAGAAAATTCAAATTCATATTATTTATTCATATATTTTGTTTTTATAATTATATTTTTCATAAATATTTATGTATTTTAGAAAAATTATTTAGTATTTTATATTATTTTAATGGAATATAATATGTCGTATACGAACAAGTTATTAAAATTGGATTTTTTATTTTAATATTAAAGAATTAATAAAATTTTACATTAATATTAATGTTAATGTTACAAAAAAAATTTTACTATGCTCTAAAAGCGTTATTTTGTGCAAGTATAATATACAGAATATGTATTACATTGACAATACATAATCTATATATTTACAATATGTAGTTTGTGTATTATAATTTAATATTAAAATAATACAATACACACATAATTTATGTATTATAATTTAATATTAAAATAATATAATACATAATTTGTGTATCGTCTTATAAATTAAAAAAATCTAACATGACAATTCATCCTTTACAAATTCTACTGTTCCCATAATTTTATAAAATACTATAGTTTTTAATATTAAAAAATTACACTAATTCTTATCCAATATTTAAAAAAATGACCATTAATGTTATCTTTGTTGTTCGGTGAGAAATTAAATTCCTAAGGCAATCATGAATCATCTTTTATTGACACAAAAACACGCCACATGAAAATAAGTAGCTAAATGTTATGGCTTTAAAGGGTTTTTTTTTTTTAAATTGTGAAGAAGGTTTTTTTAATAATAATAATAATAATAATTGTTAATTGTAAATAATTTTTCTTTAAATCTTTTTGTAAATGCATTCTTTATTTAATTTGAGGAAAGTAAATATTATTTAAGTTATATTAATTTGCATAATTTTCACTAAATAATTGTTTTATAAATAACATATTATGAATATAGTGGAATTATATTTTAATTTTTTATGCATAATTGGATTTTTAAATCTAAATCCTATAAAAGATTAATTTTTTTATAAACGGAAATCTTTTTTAATTTTCTATAAGAAAAATTGATAATAATTTTCTTTTTTTTTTATATTTTCATTATATGCTCTTTATGGTTAGTCATTTCGATTTCAAAAAATATTCCTTCTATTTTACTGCATTCTAGTCACATATTTTGTGATACTTAACAGATTTTTATATTTATTTTTTATTTATTAAAATACTAATAAATAATGTATTTTTCTTCTATACTTAGTACAAAAATTCTCGACCACCAATAAGTGGGAGAAAGAATCTAGCACATTGTGCCAACAAGCAATCTTTAAGAAAATATAGTAGCTGAGAATAGGGGTGAACGCGGAGTAGCTATGGCCAAAATTTCGATTTGATCCGCACTAAAATTATCAGATCAGATCGGATCGAATCTAATATTCATAGTTTTTTTAGTTTGGATTCGATTTGATCTGATTCGCACATTTACGGATTGGATCAGATTGGATATTGGATATATCCGCAAAACACAAAAATCTTTTTAAAAATTTATTTTTATTAAAAAAATATTAATAAAATTTATTTTTTTATTGTTTTAAATATGTTTACTCTTAAAATAATATTAAATATATTTTTTTTAAATAATAAACTAAAATAATACAACATATATGATAATTATTAGTTAAAATAAAATATAAAAAGAATATTTACTCATTTATTTCTTTATTTTTGGGAATTTACTCATTTATTTCTTTATTTTTGCGGATATGCAGATATGCGAATACCTATACAAAATCCACAATCCGATCTGATTAGTGTACGGATTGGATCTGATCCGATCTGATAGCCTTCCCAATCGGATTCATATCCCCAATTTTCGGATCGGATTCTTATAAACACCGCGAATATGCGGATCGGATCCGATCCATGAACACCCCTAGCTGAGAACTAAATCACAGAAAATTATCACGTATGCCATGTAATTTCTTGGAACTTTAATGTTCCTTGTACGATCAAGTTGTCAACAAATTGTTTCTCTTGTAGCTCCCCATAAAATGACTAATACAACCTTCTAGTAAAAAGGCAAAAGGCAGAAACTGGCTAACCTTATGTTAGTATGAGTTTTTCGACTTATAAAAGGTTCGATCAGAGGATATAGGGAAGCAAATGTGTGATATAGATGGCTAGCAATAGAGGAATCTCTCTTTATATATAGGTCGAAAGTTTTAATAATGAGAGGGGTCGAGAAAACAGGGTTGAAACCAGAAGAACAACACGTGATAAATATAAATACATTGTTAGAACGTAGGATTTGAAGGACAAGGCAAGATAGAACATGGAGAGTCACCATGAGGATCCTTCAAGGTCAAGACAATGTCGTGGCCTGAGAAAAAGAAGGAATCAAGTCATGTTCAAGATTATTAAGGAGCTAGTTCATCCTTGTAATCTATAAATATGAGGAACCTAGAAAGGTTGGAAAACTTCAATCAACAACACTAAATCATCACCGAAATTCATAAAAATTTATCAATCTCAGTGATGCAAAAGAAGAACATGGAATACAAGTGCATGTGAGTGTTAGAAGTAAACTACTTTATTTTAAGTTGTTCATGTTTGATTCATTTTTTTCATTTATTTCTTTATATTGTGTCATTATTCTATTTTCTTTGCAAGTCGAGTTTATATTCATCTATTTAAAACGTTATTCATTTACTTAGTCATTTTACATTGTTCATTATAAGTTTGCTACTAGTAATTTCGACGCAGATCATTTTGAGACCATTACTAAGTAATTTTCGAGTTGAGCTCACTCTTTATCAGAGGAGTTGTATCTACTCCCCGAACTTGAGATCTTGATACAAGCTCGATTCGATACCTTGTCGAATAGTACCAAAAATCGAGTGAAATAATTTGGCACGCCCGATGGGACCCTGGATTAAGTAACGTGTCAAATTTTACATGTAATTACGCAATGACAAATCGATAATGTCTGATATAGCATCAACTTCCACAGACACGTCGAATAATGATATTGGAGATTCTACAAGAGGACCTGAAACAGAGGCTGTTCCATCAATTAATACCCCGAATTAACGAACAACTTCAGTTGTCACAGAAGGGATCCCAACAACTGTTTTCATTACATGGCCTCCATATAGTTTACTCCCAAATTATTCTACCTATAAAAAAAATCCTAATATTGAAAACATAGGAGGTGCTACCATAAGGAATAATCTTCTATATAATCCAGTACCACGTCCAGGGTATCCCTCCATGGGGACATACTATTATAACCCTGGCATGGCAAACTACAATGCTATCAACACTTAATGAACAATCCTCCATATCTAAGATTTGTTCCCATGCAACAAACTATACCTATGATGTCGAATGTCACTTTGACACAAGGCGTAAGGGCACCTAGAGTGCCGGTAAGATGGACACGTACCTCTATATTTTCAGAGATATCGAGACAGATTCCTGTCGGGACATTTTTAGCTAATATAGTCGAATCTTTGGCCATATTTAGACAAAAAATTGAAGTAGTCATCACGATTTAGTAAATATGGTTACTTAACAGATGGCTACGGTGTTAAACTCATGTTAAAAAATAATAACACTAGAATAGAATAAGTTGCTCGATGAGTCAATGATATTACAAGTGCAATTAATCGACCTTTAATTCAACATTTGGGAGAGATTCACGTTAATAATCCTCCTATAATGTTGAATAGGGAAGATGACCCAAACAGGGTATTAAATGAAGTCAGAGCAAACAATGCTGTTCAAACTTATGGTCAAAATATAATTCAAGCTGTCGAGCAAATCCTGAATAGAGCAGGATTAAATATAGGGGTAAAAAATCAATCTTATTTTATATTTCTCTTCCCAGATTATGTCTTATAGGCTGAACTCCCCAGTGGAGTTAAAACTCCTAATCCCTTAAAAAGTTTGCTGAAAAAAGTGGAGAATCGACAGTAGAGCACATTGCTCGATATTCAGTCCAAATAAACGAGTTGGCCAATAATGAATATTTGAAAATGAGATATTTTTTCTCTTCACTAACAAAGAATGATTTTACTTGGTTTTCAAAATTGTAACCTAATTCAATCCACAGTTGGGTTCAATTAGAGAGAAGTTTTCATGATCAATTCTTTAGGGGAGAAATGAAGGTGACTTTGTCTTATTTATTTACAATAAAGAGAGAAAAAACTAAGTCGATCGATGACTATCTTATCCGGTTCAAGAATATGAGAAACAAATGTTTCACTCTTATTCCTAAACCTGAAATAGTCAAGATGGCTATCAATGGGCTTGATTTCAATATTCGAAAGAAATTAGTAAATCAATAATTTCGCAACCTGGCTCAGTTGTCTAATAAAATCCAGCAAAATGAGAAGTTAAATAAAGAAAAAGAAGAGCTAGAATCGAACAAAAGAAAATCCTTTTTCGATAAAAAGGTGAACTATATTGACTGCATGAGTGAGGAAGAGTCGAGCGGTGACTTTACTTTTGCTGCAGAATTAAAAGATGGGCCTCCTTATGTGTGTCGATCTTTTAATCCAGCAAAAGATAAGACTCCTTTGTTAAGAGAAAGACATTATTCTTTTGACCTAATAAAAGCTGAACAAATTTTCGATATGTTGTTAAAAGATAAGCATCTTGTACTCCCTGAAGGAAAAAGAATGTCATCTATTTATAAAATTAGAAATAAAAAATTTTGCAAATTTTATTAAACTTCTGGATATTATACTAACAATTGTGTTCGTTTTAGAGACTTGATACAAAATGTTATTGACGAAGGTTGAGTAAAGTTTGCTGATAAGCCTGAAATGAAGGTGAATTCCGATCCCTTCCAAGTCACATCGAACTTCGCAAAAACAGAAGAAGTGGCATTTACAGTCAACATGGCTTGTGTCGAACCTGTAAAGAAAGATGAGTAGTTCAAGTTGGATTTGTTTGAAGCAGAAAGATCTATTTACCCAAAAGTAGGAAAAGATTTGGTAAATTTTTTGTTGAGACAAAGGGAGGAGGAAGGAAATATAGCTATATTCCTTCAATGTAGTGCCTTGTTCGACACTTCAACTGCTAAGGCTTTCGACTCATATAAAAAGAGTAGAGAGTGTGTTCATTAGGAAGAATTAAGACAAGCTCGACTGAAGCAAGGGATTAAAGGTTGAGATTCTGTAACTACTCCTTTCAAACAACACATGCGCATGGTGGTGATAGTTGACTAGAAACCCCAAGGATTGTCAAGTCGAACTAGAGTTCCTCCACCCGGTGTATCAAACAACAAATGGGTATAGAACAATGTTCTAAACTACTCCAGAAATTACAATTTCAATGTTCTTAGAGGAGGTTTCGAAAATTGGGCCGGAGCCTAAAAAGAAGGTAGCTCTAGACGAGGAGCAGGTAGAAGGGGCAATGGTCGAGGAAGGTCTTGACGCAATTTTCAAGAAAGAGCTCCCTTCATTCCAAGAGTTATGGCCTAAGTGCAAAATGCTTATGTCGATACACAGGGGTCATATCCAAAATTGAGCAAAGAAAACAAGTCACCTAAGAAGCAGGAAGAGAGAGGTGACAAGGTATCCTTGAGCAAAAATCAAGGGACGAAGGATTCAAAGGAGATATCGGCTATCAAGTCGTTCCCCAAAGGAAAAAAAGAAGAATAGGCATTAATAGAAAAGTTTGACTCTAGCTTTGAGGATGATTTAGATGTGATGTTTGGAGAAACTGGTTTTGGGTATGTTGTTGTAGTATCTATTCTCCCGCTCGACTTCTAGGGAATCCTGAAGGGCCTTGGAGTTGTCTCGAAGGACACTGTGATGACATCATTCTAAGTGATGAATGCAGATTTGTCAAAAATGGCATGATCAAGGAAGGATTATTTGAAAGACCTGATGAGATCACCAAAGGTCATCTTCGACCATTGCATATTAAGGCAAAAGTTTAAGGACTGGTGATTAATCACATTTTGATCGATGGAGGAGTAGCAATTAACTTGCTACCTAAAAGTATGCTCCTATTATTCCAGAAGACAGTCAAAGATTTGATTAAGACATACTTAGTTGTTATTAGATTCGATGGTAAGTCAACAACCACTCTAGGAATGATCCCACTCAGGATTAAAGTTGGAAGTGTCGAACGACCAACAGTGTTTATAGTGGTACCTACTAAGGCAACTTTCAATATACTTTTGGAAAGAGATTGAATCTATGGTGTAAGGGCAATTATCTTGACTCTACATCAGAAGTTGCTGCTATGGGATGAGGATGGAAGAATCGAAGAAATTGAAGCTGATGATGCCCCCTGTTATGTCGAGCAAATGAATGTCAGTTTCAAAGAATATCATACCAGTGTTCGACTATTAGATATCAATATGAGCACCTTTAACCCCACTCTTATCAAATATTGATATGTAGGGACCCATGGTATAATATTGGTCCCTAAGGCCAAGGAAAACTTGGCCATCGTATCCACTTAAATGGATATATCGAGTCATTGGGCTCGACTCTCAGCCTACATGGCTTAGAAAAAGGAGTACACAGAAAAATGTGCAATAGATTATATATATGACCTCGACCCCTTAGGGTTTAAAAGGTCCAGTTTAGTTTCTAATGATTTGCATAATAAAAAGATTGAAGTACAAGATTCTCTCGATGAAATCGAGATTGTTGGAAAAGGACGAGTGACTTACATCAGTCGATGCCTAGATTCTGAATTTAAGAAAGAATTGATAGAAGTCTTGAAGAAATATCAAGATTATTTTGTTTGGCAATATGAGAAGATGCCTGATTTGGACAAATCTTTAGTCGAACATAAGTTCCTTCTTATTGAAAATGCTCGACCAATTAAGCAAACTCCTAGACATTTTGATCCCAAAATTATAATTAAGATAAAAAAGGAGGTCGAACGTTTATTAAAGACTGGTTTCATCTGCATAACCAGGTATGTCGAATGGATTGTTAATATTGTTCCTGTTATTAAGAAAAATGAAAAATTAATAGTGTGTATTGATTTCAAGGGTTCAAATAAAGCTACGCCAAACGATGAATATCATATGCCAATCGCAAAATGTTGATCAACTTTATTACGAAAAGCGAACTTCTGAATTTCATAGATGAATGTTCAAGATATAATTAAATATTCATATCTAAGAAAGATGTGTCGAAGACAACCTTTCGATGCCCTGGAGCCATTGGCATCTATGAATGGGTAGTTATGACATTTGAATTGAAAAACTCTAGATCTACTTATCAGAGAGCTATGAACTCAATTTTCCATAATTTTATTAGTAAGTTTATGAAAATTTATATCGATGATGTGGTAGTTAAATTAGAGTCAAAATAAGCTCATTTGTGTAATTTAGAGATGACTTTTTAATGGATGAGATATCATCGACTTAAAATAAACTCATTAAAATATGTTTTTGGTGTATTTGTAGAAAATATTTTAAAATTTATTGTACAGAAAAAGAAAAAACATATAAAATAATAGAAATATCTTGTTTAGATTTTTTTAAATCATATTGAAAATTATTAGAGTATATTTTTTTTTATCTTAATTAGACTCTTGTCATAGAATTTGACAGATAATTATATAATAAAAATGATAAAATTTAACATATTACACAAAAACATAATATATAAATTTAATAATGCGTCGTATTACAATTTTAAAACAATACTTAAATAATATTTATATATCATCGTATGAATTATTATTTGCAAGTAATATTTTCACCTACAAAAATAGTATGAAAATTATTTATGTGAAAATATTTTAATATACAGTTCATATACATCATCATTTTCAATCACAACAAAAATATATATTTTTATGGTTGTATATAAAATATTTCGATAAAAAATTTAAATATTAATATTTTTATAGATATAATTCATTGAAATTATTAGATAATAAATCTAAAAGTTCATATATAATATTTTTTTAAAAAAAGATCTTTCATTAAATAATATTAATAGAATAATAATTATTTTATAGTAAAATTAATGCTTGTTGAAAAAGGGTTCATTCATATCATGCTAGTCAATCATAATTTTCAGTTCTTTCTAATATAAGTTGGTTTAAACTACACATTATAAGATTAGACTATAATTTTATCTCTTATTTTATGGGTGAAGAAAAAGATAAGTTACAACTTTATCATGTCCTTTAGACAAAATATTTCTCATACAAAATATTCAATTTTATCTTATCTTTTAATATTTTATTGTAAATTTTAATGGTTGAAATTATGGAAACAAAAATATTTCAATAAAATACGATGGTATAGGTAAACTGCTTCCTTAAATCACACTCTCGTACATAAAACAATTACTCCATCATGAATAACAAAATAAAATAAAATAAATTAATTAGCGCATACTAAAAATAGAGGCCAATCGCTTGTTCCATTTTTATCCAATCTATGTAATCTTGTTGAATAATCTATATCGTGATTTTACTAAATATAAAATTAGTAATTTTGTGATTATATTTTTTGTAAATAATATATAAATCATCTGTTAAATTAACTGTATTTAACCAAATATCATTTTACTACTAATTTTATCATAAATCAATTAGAAAAATACAATTCATAGACATAAAAATTTTAAAATACAATTGATTATGCAACCACATTAATAATATCAAATTAAACTTTTAGATCATCATTAATACATGATAAAAAAACATCTGTCGTCCCCCTATTACTCTTAATTTCAATTAGGTAAAGTACTAAATTGATTTTTTACATTTGGGCGTAATTCTGGTTTGATTCTTAAAGTATTTTTTTTGAATCTAAAAATATTTTATTTAATTTCAATGTAGTCCTATCATGAGGTCAAAGTTAAATAATTAATAAAATGTCCTACATAACAACAATATAAGAACAAAATTGATAATCTGGAGAATAAATACAAACTCCACAAGTACAAAATCAATCGTGGATACATCAATACATTTATTTATTATTTTCACTACAAGAAAAAAGAGTTATTTTAACATGATTTTTTTTAACGACCATAGTTAAGTGTAAAAATTAATATATATTTTTGACAAATATCACAAATATCAAATTTTTTATATTTTTTAATGAATAATTTGATTGTAGAAAATTACTCCTCAATTTTGACACTTATTTATTTTTAACTTTTTCCATTATTCCTTTTCTTCGTTGAACTTCGTCAATTTTAGCATCACAGTGCTCTCAATTTAGGATCATATTACTCATTCTTCATCTTCAAAATCTCAGTTTGTTCTTCAGTTTCAAGATCTCATCTTATTCTTTGTTAAAAATTTTTGTTGAGAAATTTTTATGGTCAATAAGTGTCAAAATAAATAGTATTTTTGACGATTAATAAGTATCACAAAAAATATATTATCAAATTTTTCTAACAAATTATTTTTGACGGCCAATATTTATCAAAATAAAATTTAAACTTTTTTTACAATTACTTATATGTCAAAAATACTATTTTTGACAAAACTTTTATTAACATATTTTCATAGTTAAAATAGTGTCAAAATTTGTTTTTTGACGAATTTTAATTTTTTTGACACATAATAATTCTAAAAAATAGTCTATATTATTGTAGTGTTTTCTTACCATTTAAATCAAATATTTTTTATAGAACTAAAGAGAATGATAAATAAATATATTGATGCATCTACGATTGATTTTGTACCTCTAAAATTTATACTTGTTCTCTATATTATTGATCTTGTTTTTATACTGCTGTTATATAGAATATTCCGTTAATTATTTAACTTTACCTCATAGTAAGACTATATTAAAATTAAATAAAACTTTTTTAGATTTAAATAGCCCTTTAAACCTTAAGAACCAAAATAAGATTACGTCCAAATATAAAAGACCATTTTAATATTTTAGTCTTTCAATTATTTTATTTCTTACAAGGTCTATCCACTTTACTCAAACATGTGATAAACGAATAACCTAACTTTTTTATAATAGTATGATAATTTTTTTATGAAATGACAAATAATGGCATTTTTATACACAATAATTTTTTGTATATATATTACATAATTATTGTGAGACTTGTTCAAAAAAGAAAAAGAATGTCACCGTTTGAGTGTACCTTAGCCAAGACATATCACATCTGGCCGGAGAAAATGGCTTTTTAAATTTGCATATGGACAAACTGATAAGTTTAATTAAAGAAAACTTGTTAAAAAAAAATTCGGTTGTATGTCTACATACACTGTCCAAACTTCATGTTTCATTCACAAATATGGACCTTGTGTATTTTTTTTTTTGTAATTGTTATAGTGTCTAAAAGTATTTGTCTAACTTGCTAGAAAAAGTTAAAAATCAATATTTAATTTTAAAAGTATAAAAATAAATAATTATTAAATATTCAAAAATGACCATAAAAAATAAATTAGACAAAGTTAAGTATCAAGTTATAGATACCATAGAACTCACTATTTTTTTATTATATCTGAATGATTAAAGTTATTAAAATAACATATTCTAAAAAAAATACTGCCATATGTGAATCTCTTTTTATAATTATTACTTTAACTTATATACATATATATTACATAATTATTTTTTATTCAGGTAAAAAAATTAAATAAACGATTATATAAGTAAAAGTATGGATTAATAATCAAATTAGTCCTTAAAAGATAAGACATTTTTTAAATTTATTCTTGAAAAATTTTTTTAATCAATTTGGTCCTTTAAAAATTACGAATTAAGTATATCTATTCTTCAGTTAGTCCACTCACAATTTTCGTCAACAATTGATGATATAAAATATTAACTGATAGCATACATGGCACATAACACATAGTTGTAAAAACTGGACCGGACCGGCCGGTTCGACCGAAAAACCGGTGAATCGGATCCCTAACCGGTCCGGTTGAGTGATATGACCGGATAAGAAAGAGAACCGTTGAGAACCGGGTTGAACCGGTCGGTTTTGATGAAAACCGAAAAATCGGCGGTTTCTGGATAACCGACCGATTCGAAAGCACTTTTTTTTAAATTCATTTTCCAAAACGACGTCGTTTTGGTTTATTAAAAAAAAAGAAATCGTATACGCGGTACCCCTCAAACCCCACTCCCAGCTTTCACTTTCCACTTTTTCCCAAACCCTAATCCCCTAACGGCTAACCCTCTCCACCACCACCTCACCTCACTCTGTCACAGTGTCACTCACCCAGCCACCGCCGCCAGCCGCCCACCGTCATCTTCTTCGTCTCACCGCCGGACACCTATTCTGAAGTCTGAAGGAACAGAACAGACCCGCGGCTCCGCTTCGTCCCTGTCTTTCATCGCCGTCGCCGTTTCCGCACCGTCGCCCTCGCCGTTGCCTCGCTGTTGCTGCGCCGTCACCCTCGCCATTGCCTCGCCGTTGCTGCGCCGTCGCCCTCGCCGTTGCCTCGCTCTTCTGCTATGTCAAACAGGTTAGATCCAGTTCTCCTCTGTTCTGCACTTCTCACTGTTATGACTTATGAATAATGTTGTTCTGCACTTCTTCTCTGTTCTCCAGCAACCTTAAACTGCACTTCTCCTATTTTATCCAGCAACTTTAAACTACACTTCTCCTATGTTATTCTATTCTGTGTTGAAAACTTAAAATTTCTGGGATGAATATGCTTGTTGAAATATGAACAAAGGCACAGAAAACTGCAACAAGAGCAACAATGAGGAGAATTGTCAGTGCCAATGATCTCACATCTGGTCCAAATATAAACCTACTCTGAAAGAAAAATTTCTGCAAAAGAAAAGCACGGAAAACATGAATTAGTAAGCATCTCCTAAGTGATAAATTGGCCAGATACAGCAAGTAATTCAAATAATATGCAGCAATATAACTAAATTTTCCTGTTCAATAAATGTTTTGTAACAAACAAATTACAACATGAAAAGTACAAGGACATCTGGACTTGATTCCCCAATGACCACCAGAAAAATGTTCCCAAATCAATTTCTTAGAAGTTAACATTTGGTGATTCCTTAAATTAGAGGAAGAACAGCATAGTAGAATGTTTGATTCACTTTGATCATGTCCACTTCTTATGTATTTAATTTCCCATCCAGTTTTCCAGATTCTTTCGATAGAACAATATCTCAGGCATTGATCAAATCATAAGTAATAACTTGCAGCCTCCATTGCCTCCAAAGCAATTAGAGCTTTCGAAACATTTCATCAATGGTTAGAAAGAAACAGAAAGTTCAACATTTTTTATCCTACCCAAATAAACTATACTAAATTTGACACGCCAATCAAACAACCAAATAGATGTTACAACTGCAAGGCTTCATTAGTCAATTCCTCAGAGAAAAAACACCCTTAGAGCATATTTCCTAAAAAATTAAATTAGGATGTAGCTCCATATTTGTCAGATGAAGAGCAATTTTTCGACTTCGAAATCACTCCTTGGATTTAGTTTATGAATTGTTATTCTTATTGTGTTTAATTAAGATACTAATGTGCTAGTACTAACTAATTTCATGTTTATCTCTCTATTAGTTATATTTAAACTTTGAAACTTGGTTGTTTTTAAAATGTTGGTGAAGAACTAAAGATATGTATTTTGAATTTATTAAGTTTATGACTATTTTTAGTATTTTATATTTTTTATTTATGTGAAACCGGTTTTATCGGTTCAACCACCGGTTTATCAGTTGAACCAATAAACCAGTAAACCAATAACTTGACTGGTTTGATCACCGGTTCGATTCTTATAACTATGATATAACATGTTTAATTAGATGTTAACTAAATATGTTTACGAAAATCTATTAATTTAGTCATTAGGTCATATTAGAAATAGAATTTTTGTAATTAGAAAAAATGACTAAATTAATAAATTTTTATTAACATATTTGATTAATATCTAATTAGATATATCAGGTATTATATCAATTTTTGAAAAATATTATTAATAAAATAATTAGAGAATAAATATAATTAGTTTACAATTTTTAAAAAATTAATTTAATTAAAAAGATTTTTTAAAAATAAATTAAAAAATCTTAAATTAATTTTACTATTAACCCATAAAAATATAGTTAGATAGAGTGAGTCCTTGTTGCAAGCAGAGTTAGGGTAAACAATTAAAAAATCCTGAGATATGTATTTATGGAGTTGAGTCGAATAATAAAGCAAATACAACCTGCCCTGCCCTGCCCTATTATGATCTGTATATATGAACTTAAACATAAAACGAAAAGTATAGTTATCTAATTAAGGAGTTATAAAAAAGAATAAATTAGATAATTTTTTATTCAAATAATTGTCTATCACAAATAATCGGCCGACCAAACAATTCCTGTATGGATTGTGATTTAGTTAAAATCATTTTATAAAAGAGGATTTGGATTCTTTAAAATTTAAATTTTATTTTAGAGAATAAAGTGTGATTTTTTATTTTTGAATATTTTTTTTATATTTATTTTTAGTCTCACTTATAAAATAAATGGTGAGAAATTATACTTTACTCTCTCAAATGAAATTCAAACTTTAGAGGATCTAAATTTTATAAAGGATAGTGTCATATACACCCGGGGTCTCTTAGCTTCATGTCGTTTCATCTACTGTGTATCAGTGTATGCCACATATCCCCAATGTTGTTTAGCAACTCACACCTGTCATGAAAATCATTTTTTATCGACCAATTTATTTTATTTTTAACAATAATAAAAATAATTATTAATGTATTTTTAAACAATTAGATACTAATTATTTTATATTTTGCGTTAAAAAATTTAATAATAATTATACAATTTTTTTAATGGTCACAAAAAATATAAATATTATTATAATATATAATAATAAAAATAAATATATAATTATCGTAAAAATATAAATTAAATAAGATATATATATTAATCACTATATTATTATTATTAAAAATAATTTTTTGTTATAATTTCTTGTAATTTTAACTTTTTAATCGTATGTATTTTAATTATAAATATAAATTTCATATAATTATATTATTTATGAAATTTATTATAAATATAAGTCAAATTTGGTTATACTATTTATAAAATTTGATTATGTTATTTATATTGTTTAGTTATAAAAATGTGAATATATAATTATTTTAAATATATTTTTATAAATAATTGATTAATGATTATTGACTTTTTTTTATGTTTATGTAATATGATTGTAAAATTGTTCTGTTAGGATTTTTTAACGGAGTTCCTACTTCTGTTAAGGCTACATTGTCAACGTCAATTAAATCTCAATACAAATCTATGTAATCTGCATGGTTGAGACAACGAGAGATGAAGATTGAATCGAGGAAGACAACCGGAAAGGAGGTAGGAATGTGATTTTACTGGAAGAGGCAGACATATCAGAAGGTATTAACGCTTGCTCCAATAGTCTCTATGACAGACTCTTTGCTTCCAAAACCTTTTCAGTTGGAACCATGGGGAATGCTTTAAAGGCTATATGAAAAAATCTGAAAGAATTTAGCGTGAGTGACAAAGGGGATAATTCCATCCAATTCCTTTTTAATAAAGAAGTGGATGTCTTGCGTGTTGAATGTGGTTCTCCATGGCTATTCAAAGATTATGTGCTCCATGTCAAGAGATGGAAGAAAGATCATAACTGTGATGAAGAGATTATTTCCGATTTTTCAGTTTGGGTTCAATTTTGGGGTTCGCCAGAATCATTTAAAACCCTCGAAGTTGGACGTAAATTGGGAGAGAAACTGAGCACAGTATTGGAGGTAGGTAAATTTCAGATGCGAGACAGAGAAACTAGGATTGTGAAGGCCAAAATCAATATTGATGCTGCCAGGCAAGTGAGAGATCAGTTAATAGTGGCATGATCTAATAAAAAAGAGGTAGAAGTGGCACTGCGCTATGAAAGACTTGGAAAGTTCTGTACCTATTGCGCAAAATTGGGACACGAGGTGAAAAATTGCCATGATCTGCTGAAGAACATAGAGAGTGATATGGTAAAAGAGGATGACATTGGCGAATGGGTTAAAGCCAGCCAAGTAAGAACGCGAATCTACTCTGAAGGAGAAAGAACATTCAACAACTCAACCCAAAATCAGAATAAGGCCACTCAACGTAAGAAAAAATCGGTCTTAAACTGCTTATTGGAAGAATTTGCAGGGATGTCAATGCAAGAAGGGAAACAAAATTTGAAACCACAAGACACTGGTAATAGGACAGCACCTGAGTCACCTCAATCAGCCAATTCTAGAACAGAATGCATGGAGGTTATCATAGTTGGTCAGTCCAATACCAAGGAGGATGAAGGGCAGCTTATGCAATTTGCTATTGGACAGTGTCTCACCACAGAGAAAGGTAAGAAGTGGAAAAGGTTAGCAAGACAAGGTGCTGTAAAGTCAGATAGTAAAAGTGAATCCAAAGGAAGGTTGATGAGTGGTATAGCTGAAGGATCTACAAAGAAAGCAAGAGCAGATGATGAAAATGCAGTTGAACAGATGGTGGAGGGTGACAGCCTACAAATGGCACCCAAGGCGCCATGAGAACTATAGTTTGGAATTGTCGGAATTTAGGAAGAGCCCTGACAATTCACACCTTAAAAGGGATCTGTAAATCCCACTCCCCCGAGATTGGCATATTGTTAACTCGGCAGGAGTGGCAGGAGGACTTGTGCTAGCTTGGAAAGACAGCATCAGTGTTCAAATTATTAGCAGTGGAGAATTTTTTGCGGCAGTCGAAATTAAGGAAGTCGGAAGCAGTGAGGTATGGGCGTTCATTGGTGTCCATTTGAGTTGTTCGGAACAAATTTGATCCTTACAGTTTGAGGCGCTTACAACAATGAGTCAACACCTGGAAGGAAAAGTGGTAATAGCAGGCAATTTTAATGCTATAACAAGCCAAGCGAAAAAGGAGAGTGGAGGCCAAAAATCAGCAACCACCATTGCAACATTCACTAATTTTATTGACAGTAACAAAATAGTGGATATTGGAATGGTGGGGCGCCCTTTCATGTGGAAAAATCGAAGACAAGGAGAGGATTTGGTGAAGGAGAGGATTGACCGCTATTTAGTTGGGATGGAATGTAAGCTGAAGTTTTCGAATGCAGTGGTGCACAGGCTCACAGAGTCAGGCTCGGATCATACTCCAATTTTGATGGAAATCGAACCTCAATCCTGGCATAGTAAAAGGCGGTTTAAATACTAGGAACGTTGGTGTGGAGAAGAGGATGTCAAGAGAATTGTCAGTGAAGTGTGGAGAATGGAAGTTGTAGGCTCGGCTATGTTCTCCTTGGCTCAAAAGTTGAAAGTTTGTAGACATAGACTAGTTCAATGGCAGAAAACTCACAAAGTAAACTCCCGGAAAGAAATTGAGGATCTTCAAGCTAAACTAGAGGAGTTGCGGGTGGCTAGAATCAATGGGGGAGAGGAGGTTACCAGTTTGGAGGAGAAGTTGGAGCTAGCATATTTGAAAGAAGAGAGCTATTGACGAGAAAAATCTAGAGTCAAGTGGCTAAAAGAAGGAGATCAAAACACTATATTCTTTCACCAGAAATTTTAATCAAGGATGCGAAGGAACATAATTTGGAGATTAGTGGGGAAGGACAATGAGATTGTATCGAAACCGGAGGATATTGCAAAGGTAGCTGAAGACTACTTTTGCGATATTTTTACTTCTTCTTGTTCGGCTGATCCAAATCCATGCTTAGAGGATTTGGAGCCTAAGGTTACAGCTTCCATGAACCGTAGACTCCAAAGGCCAATAACTATGGACGAGGTCAAAAGATCTATATTTAGTGTTCATGCTCAGAGTGCTCCTGGTAATGACGGATTTACATCTAAGTTTTTTCACTTTTTCTGGGATATAGTTGGAGGTTGATGTTTTTAAGACAGTGAGAAGTTTCTTTCACAGTGGCAGAATTCTAAAAAGTTTCAATCATACTCAAATTTGTTTGATTCCAAAGGTGCCAGATTCCAGTGACATGGCTCAAGTACGACCGATCAGGTTGTCTTCAGTATGTATACAATTATTTCTAAAGTTATGGTGTACCGATTACAAGGTATTATGAATAATTATAAGCCAAAATTAGAGTGTGTTTCTCAAAGGTAGACTCATTTCAGATAATATTCTAATTGTCCACGAATGTATGCACTATTTAAAAAATAAGAGAAGTGGGGCAGAGTATGAGGTGACTATTAAACTAGACATTAGCAAGGCTTATGATAGGGTTGAATGGCATTTTTTATGGTATATTATGGATAAGCTGGGATTTGATGCTAAATGGATTAACTGGACTAAGGAATTGGTAACGACTGTTTCTTACTCTGTCGCTGTGGAAGGTCAACCTTTTGGCTATTTTAGGCCAAATAGGGGCATCCGACAGGGTGACCCCCTATCTCCATATCTCTATCTTTTTTGTGCAGAAGGGCTTTCCTTCTTGCTACACAAGGCAGAGCAAAACAGATTAATTCAAGAAGTTCAAGTTAATCGGAGATGCCAAACAGTTAATCATCTTTTGTTTGTTGATGATTCAATCCTTATTTACAAGAGCGCACCTAATACATGCCAAAATATTCTAGAATTGCTAGTGATCTATGAGGGTTTCAGTGGGCAAAAAGTCAATTTGAATAAGTCGGCTATCTTTTTCAGTCACAACACACCTCAGAACACAAGATTAGCAATTGCTCAGACACTAAATATTGAACATATCGGAGCACAAGACAAATACCTGAGGCTACCCTCTATAGTTCAAAAATCAAAGAAAGCAACCTTTGGAGCTATCAAGGATAAAGTTCAGAAGAGGATTATGGGTTGGAAAAGAAGTCTATTGTCATCAGGTGGCAGGCACACGCTATTGAGAGCAGTGGGGAGGCAATTTCTATTTATACACTCTCTTGTTTCAAGCTCCTGGACACGCTGTTGACTGAAATTCATAGCATGCTCTCGCAATTTTGGTGGGGTCAAAAAGGCGCAGAATGAAGAATGGTTTGGATTAAATGGGACACAATGACGAGACCGAAGAAAGATAGAGGGCTGGGGATCAAGGATCTAAGGGCGCAAAATTTGGCTTTATTTGGCAAGCAATGTTGGCGTCTAATGAAATACCCTAATTCTACTCTATCAAGAATGCTCAAAGCTATCAGATATACAGATTTCCTACATGCAAAGATAGGAAGCGTACCGTTGTGGGGCTGGAGAAGTGTTCTTGAAGGGCGCAAGGTGATCGAGAAAGGCTTGATATGAAAAATAGGCTCTGGTACTAATGTTCGCATCTTCCATGACCCCTGACTCCCACCACCAGTGCCCCTTAATGTCCCTCAAAATGCACTCACAATCCCGTCAAATCTGCAAGTGTATTACGTTAGTGCGTTACTAAATCCTGATAGAAGCTGGAATAGAAATATGATTGAGTCAATTTTTTCAGTTGATATATGCAATAAATTTTTTTCAATCAAACCAACAGACGAGGATGAAGTTAATTGGTGCTGGACAAAATTTGGTATATATGAAGTTGGGTCAAGATACAAAATTGCTTATAAATTCTTTCATTCTTCTACTTCATTGAGGCCCCAGAACATACAGAACAACAGAGTCTGGAATAGTATTTGGGAATTGAAATTACCTCATAAAATTAAGGTTTTTCTATGGAAAAGTTTTCATGAAAAGCTTCCGGTGTTGCAACAAGTTCACAGCCGGTTCGCATCCACTCCTGCCACTCGTCCAAGATGCATGTTGAAGGCTGAATCAATTTCTCATGCTTTGTTCCAATGCCCTCTGTCTTCAATAATATAGAGGCTAAACTTAATAACTCCTGATCTATGGATGAGAGAAGAAGAGACCTTTTTCAATTGGTGGCAACGAGTCTTATCCTGGGTAGCGGCTCAATTCGACGGTAGACAAAAGACTTTCCTTATAGCGGCACTGTGTTGGAACACTTGAAAAGCGAGGAATCGGTGTGTTTTTGAAAAGGTAATAAGCCCGACACCAGAGATAGTGAAAGAAGCTAACAATTTAGTGCGTGAACTCGTGAGCCATACCTGATAGATGCTGCTAATTTTTTTTACTCTTATTTTACTATTTTCTAAGTTCTTAATCTTTTAGTTACAGTTAGTGATAAATGAAAATATTTAATTTTTTTATACTTCTTTATAGAAACACTTTTATTTTATATTAATAAAATAACATTTATCTTTTGAAAAAAAAAAGGTAATATGATTGTATGTTTGTTAATTAGAATGATTGGACCTAGTCATATTTGGGTTGATGCGTTAATACTTAATAAGATGTGTGGTTTTAGTGGTGAATTAGCATGTTGATGTTGTTTGGATTTTGGAATATTCATAATTCATTGGTGGTTTTAGTTTACTTCAGATTCGGATCGGATCTTGGATATGCATGTGGTTATCATTGCACGATAAGAAAAGCAGTTCAGCTTATCTGTCTTTTCAATATCTTTTATATAAAATAATTCATATGCATGGAACACGCGGGGATCATGTAATCATACCCTTGCACAATTATTTGTGCCACGGACCCACGGTAATACATCTTGGTTTCGGACATATTTTTAGGTAGGCATAAAAAATTTTATCAAATGAAATTATTTATCTCAAATATTTAAATTAATAGAAGAAGATAATATTAATAGTTATTTTTTTATTTTAAAATTTATTAAAAATTAAATTTTTGAATTTTTAAATATAAAATTATGATATTATATCATAAAATTATTAATTTCAAAAATTTATATTAATAAAAAAGATATTAATAATTATATCTTTAATAAAAAATATTATTTATATACTAAAATTAATTATTAAAATTAATCATCACATATATATAATTTAATTTATTTTTAATATCTATTTTATATTTTAATATTTATTTTATCTTAATAATTAATTTTAATAGTTAATTTTAATATATATTTAACATAATTGATAATCAATGTTTAAAATTTTAAAATATTTATTGTGTATTTTTAGTGAAATAAAAAATTCAAAATTTTCTCTTAATATTAATTTTTTTTTGTGCCTATAGGACAGATTTAGCTAACCGCTCTTTAGTTTATTAGTAGACATTAGAATCATCCTTGATGCTTTAGTTCTAACTTCTAAGTGAAAATTCAGATAAAAAACTTGACTGAAAATTGAAATCCTATATAACCCAATTTTTCTCTCTTTCAAATGGATTGATGATGATGACTGGGATTAAATCTATGCATTATGAGATTTTTTTTTTTTTTGCGTGCTTTATCACAAAGCTCAATATGATGTACCATTGTAGTCTTATTGCAATAATATTATTTCTGCCGGCTTTTTTTTTTCTCTGGTTATGTATATTAAGTCGTCTAACGAGATTTGACGATGAAAAAACAAAATAAACACATTTAAATAAATAAAGATGGTTGTTAATATATGAATATACTTTCGAATGAAAATAATAAATAAGATTTATATATATTATATTAAAAATATAATTAAATATGTTAAATTATTTAATAATATTTAATCATTATTTTATATAAAATATTTTTATATAAATAATAATAAAAATAAATTAATCTATTATTTATAACATAAAGTAATTGTTGCGGCCTGACCCAAACAGATTGCGGGCCGATCCGACCCGTAGACCACCCGACCCGAACGGTCGGGTGCGAGCTGCTTAACCAGCGACCCGGACACGCGTCCTTGGCAGCTCATCACTACAGCTATATAAGGAAGTTTCGAGAAAGGTGGGTCTTCTCTTGTGGAACGCACTTCTGACACAGTATATATGGGGAGGGTCCTACCCCTCCCCCAAGGTACGACACCTACCACTTTATCCCTTTTTCGCCTGCACACTAAACTGACAAGAGCGTCGGAGTGTCTTTGCAGGTGACACCCCCTTCACATCCAGAGCTCGGAACGTCGGCTACTCCAGCTTCACCCTCGCGACCTGGTCCCAGGCCACACCCCACGTATCAACTCAAGGATCCTCCCGAACCGTCCGGTACCCGAGCTACCGAACAATGGCGTCGTCTGTGGGGACCGCCTAAATGGACATCGTGCAAGGTCCAGGGGACCATGGCCGCGCGACGGGCCTTGAGGGGGCAGCCTCCGTTGCCTCTCCACGGGAGCGGCTGAGGTCCCCCCCGCGACGTACGAGCCACAGTCGAGAGCTCAAGAAAGACGCCCCTTCGGGGGAACTGGTGGCGACAGCGCTAGGATAATGCAGGAACTGCGCCATAGGGTGCAGAACCTGGAGCGCCAACTAGCGGATCAGGAGCATCGTCAGCAAACTTCCGACCCTGACTACTCCCAGTCTCCCGAAAGCCGAGGAAGAACCTCCCACCGAAGTCGCTCCCGGCACGCTTCCGCTTCAAGATCGGAATCGGAAAGTAGCCGAAAAGATCAGGAACACCCGAGAAGACGACATGACACAATCATCTATGCCCGAGGTAAGGGGGCGCGCGCCACCAGGCGAGATCGCGAAAGCGGCGAAGAGAGATCTGGTGGAACACGACGACCCGTGATAATGGGCGCCACCCCATTCCATCGTTCCATCCTCCAGGTCCGGTTGCCAAAGCACTTTGACAAACCAACGGACATGAGGTATGACGGAACCCAAGACCCGCAGGAGCACCTCACGGCCTTTGAGGCCAGGATGAACATGGAGGGAGTAGGAGACGAAGTAAGGTGCCGCGCCTTCCTGGTCACCCTAGCAGGGCCTGCGATACGGTGGTTCAACAGCCTCCCGCAGGGCTCGGTGGCCGGCTTCTCGGATATTAGTCGTGCCTTCCTAGCACAATTCACCATCAGAATCGCAAAGGCAAAGCACCCGATCAATCTGCTCGGTGTGACTCAGAGGACCAGCGAGCCGACCAGGAAGTATCTAGACCGGTTCAACGATAAGTGCTTGGAGATTGAGGGGTTAACTGATTCGGTGGCTAGTCTTTGTTTGACGAACGGACTCCTTAACGAGGACTTCAGAAAGCACCTCACCATGAAGCCGGTCTGGATGATGCAAGAGATCCAAACTGTAGCCAGGAATACATTAACGATGAGGAAGTCAGTCAAGTTGTGTCCGCCAACAAGCGGCAGCCTTCTTACAATCAACCCAGGCAGCAGGGTAATGGAGAAAGGTAGAAAGAGCATGCCAGAGATGGCGGCCCGAGCAAGACACCCAGACCGTTTCCTCGTGTCAGAAAATTCACCAATTACACTCCCCTTACCCTCCCCATCATAGAAGTTTACCAACAGATAGCCGAGAAGGGAATCTTGTCGAAGCCCCGACCTCTGAAGGACTGAACCGGGGGGAACAAGAGCCTCTACTGTGATTACCATAAGGGCTACAGACACAAGACACAGGACTGCTTTGACCTGAAGGACGCACTAGAATAAGCAATTAGGGACGGAAAACTAGCCGAATTCTCCCACCTTATCAGGGAGCCGAGGAGACGAAATCGCGACCACGATGGGAAAGACAAGACCCGGACGGTGAAGCAACGATAGGAGCCAGAGGACAACGACCACGGCCTTACCGTGGTGAATGTAGTAACCATAAGAAACACAGCTCCAAGGTCGAGATCGGCGCACAAGAAAGACACCAAAGTCTTGGTGGTCTCCTCCTCATCTGCGCGAAGCTCCAAAAGGCTTCCATCCATCTCTTTTGGTCCGGAAGACCAATGGTTCGACGAGGTCCTGAAAATCCCTCCATGGTCATCACAGCCAGGGTTGGAACCGGCCTCATCAAATGGATCATTGTGGATACGGGGCAGACTTGAATATTATATTCCGCAACGTGTTCGATGCATTGGGGTTATGGGATGCCGACCTAACAACTCACCAGCACGGTGTCGTAGGGCTAGGCGACCACTTCATCAAGCCGGATGGGATAATCTCCCTGCCAGTCTCCGTAAGACAAGGACAGGGGCGAAGATCGATAATGGCTGAGTTCGTAGTTCTACGGGACTCCACAGTCTACAACATCATCCTAGGGAGGAAAACCATTAACGATGTTGGGACAGTGATCAGTACGAAGCTGCTGGTAATGAAGTTTATCGCTGATGACGGATCTGTAGGATCCATAAATGGAGATTTGGAAATGGCACTCGCTTGTGACAACGCCAGCCTCTCCTTGAGAAAAAAATGTAAAGAAGCATCAGGGGTGTTCCTCGCCGACCTGGACACTAGAGTTGGCGACAAGCCCAGATCTGAGCCAGAGGGGGACCTGGAAAAGTTTAGGGTCGGGAACACGGAAGAGAAGTTCACGTTCATAAACAGAAACCTCCCACATGAATTGAAAGAGCCTTTGGTAGAAATGATAAGGGCCAATGACGATTTGTTTGCCTGGACGCCAGCCGATATGCCAGGTATAGACCCCCAACTCATGTCACACCACTTAGCTGTCAAGCCGGAAGCCTGACCAGTGGCTCAAAGGAGAGGAAGATGTCATAGGAAAGAGCAGAGGAGGTGGCCAGGCAGACGGCTAGCCTCCTAGAAGCAGGTTTTATCCGAGAACTAGACTACTCGACCTGGCTGTCAAATGTAGTTCTGGTAAAAAAGCACAATGGGAGATGGAAGATGTATGTGGACTATTCCGATCTCAACAAAGCATGTCCCAAGGGCTGTTACCCCCTTCCCAACATTGATGCACTTGTTGATGCGGCGGTGGGGTACCGGTATCTGAGCTTTATGGATGCTTATTCCAGCTACAATCAGATACCGATGCACCAGCCTGACGAGGATAAAACAGCGTTCATAATGCCGGGAGGAATCTATTGCTACAAGGTGATGCCTTTGGCCTGAAAAACGCGGGCACCACGTACCAGAGGTTGATGAACAAGATATTCAGCGATCTCATAGGCAAGATGGTAGAAGTCTATGTAGATGACATCCTAGCAAAGACCACCCGGCATGATGACCTCCTAAGCGACCTGGGGAATGTGTTTGCGTCCCTCCGACAACACGGCATGAAGCTCAACCTGCTCAAATGTGCCTTTGCCATGGAGGCCGGAGTTCCTCAGATTCATGATAACCCAAAGGGGGGTGGAAGCCAACCCCAAAAAGTGCCAAGCTATACTCCAAATGAAAAGTGGTGGACGAAATTGTGATCACATCAATGTAGTATTCTTTATTGTTGTATGGAATCATTATTATGGAACTTATGTGTGGACACAACTCCGTTCAACTAACCAGCAAGTGTACTGGGTCGTCCAAGTAATACCTTACGTGAGTAAGGGTCGATCCCACAGAGATTGTTGGTATGAAGCAGGCTATGATCACCTTGTAAATCTCAGTTAGGCAGATTAAATGGTTATGGGTTTCGAATAATTAATAATAAATAGAAAATAAAAAGGGATAGAGATACTTATGTAAATCAATAGTGGAAATTTCAGATAGGCGTGTGGAGATGCTAGAATCCTTTCGAATCTCTACTTTCTTATTGCTTTCATCCAATCCTTCTTATTCCTTTCCATGGCAAACTGTATGTAGGGCATCACCATCATCAATGGCTACTTTTAATCCTCTCGGGAAAATGGTCCTATGCGCTGTCACTGCACGGCTAATCGTCTGGAGGCATCACCCTTGTTGATAGCTACATCCCATCCTCTCAGTGAAAATGGTCCAAATGCTCTGTCACGGCACGGCTAATCATCTGTCGGTTCTCAATCAGGTTGGAGTAGAATTCATTGATTCTTTTGCGTTTGTCATCACGCCCAGCCTTCAGGAGTTTGAAGCTCGTCACAGTCATTCAATACCGGAATCCTACTCGGAATACCACAGACAAGGTTAGACTTTCCGGATTCCCAGGATCCTACTCGGAATACCACAGACAAGGTTAGACTTTCCGGATCCCCATGAATGCCGCCATCTATCTAGCTTATACCACGAAGATTCTGTTGGGGAATCTAAGAGATATGCGCCCGGCCTAAGGTAGAACGGAAGTGGTTGTCAGTCACGCGCGTTCATAAGTGAGAATGATGATGAGTGTCACGGATCATCACATTCATCAAAGTGTTGTGCAACGTATATCTTGGAATAAGAATAAAAGAGAATTGAATAGAAAGTAATAGTAATTGTATTGAAACTTGAGGTACAACAGAGCTCCACACCCTTAATCTATGGTGTGTAGAAACTCCACCGTTGAAAATACATAAGTGAAAGGTTCAGGCATGGCCGAATGGCCAGCCCCCTGAATGATCAAAAGACCGAATGATCAAAGACTAAGCAGTCAAAAGATTAAACTGTCAAAAGATGTCTAATACAATAGTAAATTATCCTATTTATACTAGACTAGCTACTAGGGTTTACATGAGTAAGTAATTGATGCATAAATCCACTTCCGGGGCCCACTTGGTGTATGCTTGGGCTGAGCTTGATTTATCCACGAGCTGAGGCTTCTCTTGGAGTTGAACTCCAAGTTATAACGTGTTTTGGGCGTTCAACTCCGGATCATGAGGTGTTTCTGGCGTTTAACTCCAGACAGCAGCATGTACTTGGCGTTCAATGCCAAGTTACGTCATCAATTCCCGAATAAAGTATGAACTATTATATATTGCTGGAAAGCCCTGGATGTCTACTTTCCAAAGCCGTTGAGAGCGCGCCATTTGGAGTTCTGTAGCTCCAGAAAATCCATTTTGAGTGCAGGGAGGTCAGAATCCAACAGCATCAGCAGTCCTTTTGTCAGCCTTTTTCAGAGTTTTGCTCAAGTCCCTCAATTTCAGCCAGAAAATACCTAAAATTACAGAAAAACACACAAACTCATAGTAAAGTCCAGAAATGTGAATTTAGCATAAAAACTAATGAAAACATCCCTAAAAGTAGCTTGAACTTACTAAAAACTACCTAAAAACAATGCCAAAAAGCGTATAAATTATCCGCTCATAAAAAAGCCCGGGCTGTGTCAAAGACGTCCAGAGGCTAGCAGGAAGGCTCACCCCGGTGTCCCGCATCCTCGGAGCGTCGGCAGCGAAAGCCCTGCCCTTCTTCAATCTGATGAGAAAGGGGATAGTGTTTGAATGGACTCCTGCGTGCGAGGAGGCGTTCAATCACTTCAAAGAGATCCTGGTAGCACCCCCGGTACTCGGGAAGCTCAAGGTCGGAGAACCACTCTACCTGTACCTGGCCATAACGAAGGAAGCGCTTGCAGCGATTTTGGGGTGGGAAGAAGGGAAGGCTCAGCAGCCAATTTACTTTGTGAGTAGAGCGCTGCAAGGAGCAGAACCGAGGTATAGCAAATTGGAGAAGCTGGCACTGGCACTCTTGACCTCTTCCCGTAGACTAAGGCAATACTTCCAAGGCCACCAGATCATCGTGAGAACAGACCAGGGAATCCGTCAAGTGCTCCAAAAACCCGATTTAACGGGAAGAATGATGACTTGGGCCATTGAGCTCTCCCAGTATGATTTACGATACGAACCCCGACACGCGATTAAGGCACAAGCAATGGCAGAGTTCCTGGTGGAAGTAACAGGGGATCCAACCGAAGAAGCGGGCATACGGTGGAGGCTCCATGTAGACAGGGCCTCCAACCAAACATCGGGGGGCGCCGGGATCATCTTAGAAAGCCCAGCTGGGGTCATATACGAACAATCGACCAAGTTCGAATTCCCTATGTCGAATAACCAAGCAGAATACGAGGCCCTCTTGGGAGGCCTAACCCTAGCTCGGGAAGTCGGGGCGACGAGGCTGGAGGTGTGTAGCGACTCACAGGTCATCACCTCACAAGTAAACAGAAGCTACCAAGCCAGAGACTCGCTGTTGCAAAAGTGCTTGGAGAAGGTTAGAGAGTTGAGCAAGCAGTTCGAGGAAGTCACGATCCAACATGTTCCAAGGGAAAGGAACACACGGGCAAACTTCTTATCTAAGCTAGCAAGTACGAAACCGGGAGTCAGCAACCGATCTCTCATCCAAAGCATGGTAAAGGAACCAGCAGTTGTCCTCCACTTGAAAAAGTTAGGCCCCTCTTGGTTGGACCCCATCATTGATTTCTTGGAAAACGGCAGTCTCCCTGACGATGAGAAGGTAGCTAAAGTGTTGAGAAGGGAGGCAACCAAATATGCGACCATACAGGGACAACTGTTTAAAAAGGGACTCAGCCAGCCCCTATTGAAGTGCCTGCATCCCGACCAGACGGACTATGTGCTCAGAGAAGTCCACGAGGGGTGCTGCGGTCACCATATCGGGGGCAAAGCCCTAGCGAGAAAGCTCAATCGAGCTGGATACTACTGGCCATTGATAATGAAAGATTCCAAAGAATTCGTGAGGAAATGCGTCAAGTGTCAAGAGAACGCTAACTTCCACAGAGCACCGGCTTCCGAACTAAGTCTACTGACATCCTCCCGACCTTTCGCACAATGGGGAGTCGACCTCTTGGGACCTTTCCCGGTTGGTCCGGGGCAAGTCAAATATCTCATAGTTGCCATCGACTACTATACCAAATGGATAGAGGCCAAACCACTGGCCAGCATATCCTCATCCAATTGTAGAAAGTTCATGTGGAGGTAGCTGATAACCCGATTCGGCATCCCAGAAGTCGTCATCTTAGACAACGGGACGCAATTCACTTACAAGAAGTTCATAGAATTCCTCACCAGCCTGGGTATAAAACAGAAAATCTCTTCGGTAGAGCACCCTCAGACGAATGGGCAAGTCGAGTCCGCAAATAAGGTCATCTTACTGGGCCTCAAAAAGTGGCTAGATTACAAAAAAGGTGCATGGGCCGACGAACTCGCTTCGGTCCTTCGGTCTTACTGTACAACCGAGCAGTCCTCCATAGGAGAAACCCCCTTCCGCCTGACGTACGGGGTGGACGCGATGATACCCGTGGAGATCGGCGAGCGGAGCCCGCAGTTACTTCTGAAGGGAGTAGAAGAAGCAGTAGAGAAGGACCTGGTGGATGAGGCCAGAGAGATGGCCCATTTGACAGAAGTAGCACTGAAGCAAAGAATGGCCCTGCGCTACAACGCCAAAGTGCTCAGGAGGGAATTTAGAAAAAATGACCTCGTCTTGCGACGCAACGACATAGGGCTACCGACCCAAGGGAAAGGAAAACTGGCGGCAAACTGGGAAGGCCCCTACAGGGTCAAAGAAGTGCTCGATAAAGGCGCCTACAAATTGGAGAAGCTCAACGGCAAAGAAATCCCGAGAACATGGAATGGAGGTAACTTGAGAAGATTTTATTCCTAGCTCAAGCACGCCGGCTAGGCGGTTTGGCGAGCTCAGTGATTTACTATTGTTAAACGCTCACCATGGCTATTAGACCTGTTTAACTGTCGATTAATGTTTACTTAACAAATTTCTCCATTTACTCTTCCCCAATTATGCGTCCCACGACAACATGTCCCTCATAACGAATGGTAAATGGGACAACAATACGGCGCCCCGGGACTGATCTCCCCGGGAGCCAACCAAATTAAAGCCATAACAAACGGCCGCGACAATAGCAAAGCCACGACATGGCTTCGACAAAGATACCAACATAACGGTAAACAAACACGAGCGACAAGCATACACCGACAAAACGGTAACAAAATAAAACGAAAGCGCTACCAGATAAGCGGATAAAGACGATAATCACAAGCCGACCAAGCGACTAATAAAGTATAACAAAATTAGTTCCACAAGTTCTACAACAAAACCACAAATCCATACAAGAGCATAAGGTACAAGAGTTCATTTTTGGGCATGTCGACAATCTTGGCATCCTTGATCATTTTAAAAACCCCAATTACCGACGTATCAAATTCGGGAGCCACGATCTTCACCTGAGCCTTGAGAGCCTCCTCGGTCATGATGATCACGCTCTTTCCCTGCTCTCTGACCTCCTTGTTCTTCTTCTTCAGCCCCTCAACCTCCGCTTGAGCGGCCTTGGCCGACAAGACGACAACGTCACGTTCCTTCTCCAAAGCGACCACCCGACCTTGCGCGGCATTGTGCTGGCTTTCCAAAGTCATCTCCCACTCGGTCAAACGGGATACGGTAGCATCAGCAGTCTTCAATTTTTCTTGAGTAGACGCGGCCTTCTCCTCGGCAGGCTTAAGCTTCTCCTTTGCCTCGGACAGCTGCCCCCGAAGCGTTTCAACTTGAGTTTTGAATTGGTTGTTGGCTGTAACAGCAGATTCGAGCTTCCTGCGTAGCGACTGCATACCTGACAACTCAAACTCCGCCTTCCGAGCTATGGCCACACCACAAAGGAGGGTACGATACATCCACTGTGCCTGCCCCGCAAGGTCAGTACAATGAAAGTGTTCCTCCGTGCCGGGAAGCAACTGGGAGTCTATGAACGTCCCGGCATCGAAGTTCCTTTCCATCACGATGAGGGCCCCTTCGGGGCTGGAAAGTGACCTCTGCCTCTTGGGGGTGGGGATGATCGTCAGGTCGTCTTCCTCGACCTGTTCAGCAGAGGACGAGTGCCCGGTACCGGCCGCCTCCCCATGAATGGGAGAAACGTGCGCCCCATCAGAAGGCTTATCCGACATGTCGACATCTGGGTGAGGGCGCCGTCTGATCCTCCTTGTTCCTGGGAGGGGCTTCCGGATGCTCGTCAACCTTCTCCCCATCACTCTCCTCCAAAAAAGTTTTGTACAAGCTCTCAAGGCCTGTCACCTCTGCAGACATTCCCACTGCAACAAATAAATAAACAAGTTAGTCGTTTAACCAGCGTGACCAACCAAAGCAACGACAATGCAAGAAACACAAGACAAAGCTACTCACAAATATAATTCCGGGCAACCTCCCGATTACCCATAAGAAGGTGGGGGTTCACGTGGTTTTTCCCAAAAACGGCCAACAACACGTCGACAATTTTTTTATCCACGGCAGACATCCCCTTGTAGGTCACCTTAATAAAAGCATTAGACCCCTCCCCGAAACTCCAATACGTCGGGATGAGAGTCCTCGAACAAGCCAAAGATCCTCTGACCTTGGGCAGATCGGAAGGACATGAACCCCTTCCTCGCCTTCCCCTCCTTGGAAGGATTCGTCAGGTTAAAAAAATAAAGGAAAACATCGACGGACACCGGCAGCTCCAGATACTCACACACCATCTCGAAATAGCAGATCGAAGCCCAACTGTTCGGATGCAGCTGCGACGGCACCACGGAGATCCGACTGAGGAGCGCTGATGAGCGGATAATTTATACGCTTTTTGGCATTGTTTTTAGTATGTTTTTAGTATATTTTAGTTAGTTTTCATTGTATTTTTATTAGTTTTTAGTTAAAATTCACTTTTCTGGACTTTACTATGAGTTTGTGTGTTTTTCTGTGATTTCAGGTATTTTCTGGCTGAAATTGAGGGACCTGAGAAAAAATCTGATTTAGAGGCTGAAAAGGACTGCAGATGCTGTTGGATTCTGACCTCCCTGCACTCGAAGTGGATTTTCTGGAGCTACAGAAGCCCAATTGGCGCCTTCTCAATTGCGTTGGAAATAGACATCCTGGGCTTTCCAGCAATGTATAATAGTCCATACTTTGCCCGAGATTTGATGGCCCAAACCGGTGTTCCAAATTAGCTCGAAACTGCCCGGCGTTAAACGCCGGAACTGGCACAAGAATGGGAGTTAAACGCCCAAACTGGCACAAAAGCTGGCGTTTAACTCCAAGAGAAGTCTCTACACAAAAATGCTTCAATGCTGAGCCCAAGCACACACCAAGTGGGCCCGGAAGTGGATTTTTATGTAATTTACTCATTTCTGTAAACCCTAGGCTACTAGTTCTCTACAAATAGGACCTTTTGCTATTGTATTTTTTATTTGGGTAGCTATCATTGATCAGTCTTATGCTATCTTAGATCATGGGGCTGGCCTCACGGCCATGCCTAGACCTTGTTCTTATGTATTTTCAACAGTGGAGTTTCTACACACCATAGATTAAGGTGTGGAGCTCTGCTGTACCTCGAGTATTAATGCAATTACTATTGTTCTTCTATTCAATTCGGCTTATTATTGTTCTAAGATATCACTTGTTCCTCAACTTGATGAATGTGATGATCCGTGACACTCATCATCATTCTCACTTATGAACGCGTGCCTGACAACCACTTCCGTTCTACATGCAAACAAGGCTTGAATGTTTATCTCTTGGATCCTTTAATCAGAATCTTCGTGGTATAAGCTAGAATTGATGGCGGCATTCAAGAGAATCCGGAAGGTCTAAACCTTGTCTGTGGTATTCTGAGTAGGATTAAATGATTGAATGACTGTGACGAGCTTCAAACTCCTGAAGGCTGGGCGTTAGTGACAGACGCAAAAGAATCACTGGATTCTATTCCAACCTGATTGAGAACCGACAGATGATTAGCCGTGCTGTGACAGAGCGCGTTGAATATTTTCACTGAGAGGACGGGACTGTAGCCATTGACAACGGTGAAACCCTACATACAGCTTGCCATGGAAAGGAGTAAGAAGGATTGGATGAAGACAGTAGGAAAGTAGAGAGACGGAAGGGACAAAGCATCTCCATACGCTTATCTGAAATTCTCACCAATCAATTACATAAGCATCTCTATCTTTATTTTATGTTTTATTCATAAATCATCTATAACCATTTGAATCTGCCTGACTGAGATTTGCAAGATGACCATAACTTGCTTCATACCAACAATCTCCGTGGGATCGACCCTTACTCGCGTAAGGTTTATTACTTGGCCGACCCAGTGCACTTGCTGGTTAGTTGTGCGAAGTTGTGATAAAGAGTTGAGATTGCAATTGAGTGTACCATGTTGATGGCGCCATTGATGATCACAATTTCGTGCACCAAGTTTTTGGCGCTGTTGCCGGGGAATTAAATGTCCTAACTACAGTTTCGCATTTGTTCCCTGCAATAACAGTGCCAAGTTTTGATCCGGCAACAACACCAAGTTTTTGGCGCCGTTGCCGGGGATTGTTTGAGTTTGGACAACTGACGGTTCATCTTGTTGCTTAGCTTAGGTATTTTTCTTCAGAGTTCTTAAGAATGAATTCTAGTGTTTCAAGGTGATGTTCTTATCATCACCAAAGCTGATTGATTCTCATCACTTTAGCTCTTGAATGTAATGTCCTGCTAAAGCTTGGCTAGCCATGTCTAATTTCCTTAGACTGAAGCTTTAGACTAACATTGCATGATTCCTGGAATTCTCATTAAGAATTTTGATATCCTTATTTTCTTTTTCCACTTAATTTTCGAAAAATCCAAAAAAAATTTATAAAATCTTAAAACCAAAAATATTTTATGTTTCTTGTTGAGTCTAGTGTCTCATTTTAAGTTTGGTGTCAATTGAATATTTCTGTTCTTCTTGCATTTTTCGAATTCATTCATGTGTCTTCATTAATCTTCAAGTTGTTCTTGATGATTTACTCGCTCTGATCTTTAAATTCTCTTGTCTTGAGTGTTTTGTTGTTTCTCATATGCATTCTCATTTTGTTAGTGTTAATAGTATACAAACTTCTAAGTTTGGTGTCTTGCATGCATTGTTTATTTGATCTTAGTTGCATTTTGATTATTCCTTATTAATAAAAATCCAAAAAAATTTTTTTTGTGTCTTTTCAAGTCAATAAGGAAAACTGGCATTTAAACACCAGCCAGGGTGCCTGGCTGGGCGTTTAACGCCCAAAAGGGTAGTGTTTTGGGCGTTAAACGCCATAATGGATACCATTCTGGGCGTTTAACGCCAGGATGGCACAAGAGGGAAGATTCTGTTTTTAATTCAAATTTTTTTCAAGTTTTCAAAATTTTTCGAAATCAAATCTTTTTCAAATCAAATCTTTTCAATCATATATTTTCAAAATCAATTTCTTTCCATTTTCAAAGATACTTGCTAACAATTAATGATTTGATTCAACATTTTAAGTATGTTGCCTTTTCTGTTGAGAAAGGTTTAATGTCTGAATCATATCTTTTCTTGTTAGCCAAGTCATTAATTTTCAAAATCAAATCTTTTTTAAATTGTTTTTCAAATCATATCTTCTCAATCACATCTTTTTAAAACCATAACTTTTCAATCATATCTTCTTAATCACATCTTTTTCAAAATAGTTTTCAATCATATCTTTTTGATTTCTAATTTCAAAATCTTTTTTAAAAATCACTTGATTTCTTTTTCCACTCTTAAGTTTTCGAAAATCAATTAGTATTTTTTTCAAAATGTTTTAAAAATCTTTTTAATTTATTTTCAAAAATTTCTTCCCCTATTCTCACATCCTTCTATTTATGGATTAACACTACTCCTCAATGCACAATTCGAACTCCATCTTTCCTTGATAAGTTCGAATTTTCTACCTCTTCCTTCTATTTTTCTTTTCCTCTGACACCTCAAGGAATCTCTATACTGTGACATAGAGGATTCCATATTTTCTTGTTCTCTTCTCTTTCATATGAGCAGGAGCAAACAAAAAAGCATTCTTGTTGAGGCTGATCCTGAACCTGAAAGGACCTTGAAGCGAAAGCTAAGAGAAGTTAAGGCACAACTCTCTGTAGAGGACCTAACAGAAATCTTCAAAGAAGAAGAACCCATGGCAGCCGAAAACAACAACAATGCCAACAATGCAAGGAAGGTGCTGGGTGACTTTACTGCACCTACTCCCGACTTTTATGGGAGAAGCATCTTTATCCCTGCCATTGGAGCAAACAACTTTGAGCTTAAGCCTCAATTAGTTTCTCTAATACAACAGAATTGCAAGTTCCATGGAGTTTTATTGGAAGATCCTCATCAGTTTTTAGCTGAGTTCTTGCAAATCTGTGACACTGTCAAGACTAATGGGGTTAACCCTGAGGTCTACAGACTTATGCTATTCCCATTTACTGTAAGAGACAGAGCTAGGATATCGTTGGACTCACAACCTAAAGAAAGCCTGAACTCTTGGGAAAAGCTAGTCAATGCCTTCTTGGCAAAGTTCTTTCCACCTCAAAAATTGAGTAAGCTTAGAGTGGAAGTCCAAACCTTCAGACAGAAGGAAGGTGAATTCCTCTAATACAAACAATTGATCAGAAAGTGTCCTTCTGACATTCTTTCTGAATGGAGCATCATAGGTATATTCTATGATGGTCTGTCTGAACTGTCCAAGATGTCAATGGACAGCTCTGTTGGAGGATCTCTTCATCTGAAGAAGACGCCTGCAGAAGCTCAAGAACTCATTGAAATGGTTGCAAATAACCAATTCATGTACACTTCTGAAAGGAATCCTGTGAACAATGGGACGAATCAGAAGAAAGGAGTTCTTGAGATTGATACTCTGAATGCCATATTGGCTCGGAACAAAATATTAACTCAGCAAGTCAATATGATTTCTCAAAGTCTGTCTGAAATGCAAGCTGCACCAGGCAGTACTAAGGACGCTTCATCTGAAGAAGAAGCTTATGATCCTGAGAACCCTTCAATAGAAGAGGTGAATTACATGGGAGAACCCTATGGAAACACCTATAATCCTTCATGGAGAAATCATCCAAATCTCTCATGGAAAGATCAACAGAGACCTCAACAAGGTTTCAACAACAATAATGGTGGAAGAAACAGGTTTAACAATGGCAAGCCTTTTCCATCATCTTCTCAGCAACAGACAGAGAATTCTAAGCAGAGCCACTCTGACTTAGCAACCATGGTCTCTGATCTAATCAAAACCACTCAAAGTTTCATGACTGAAACAAGGTTTTCCATTAGAAACTTGGAGGCACAAGTGGGTCAGCTGAGTAAGAAAGTTGCTGAACTCCCTCCTAGTACTCTTCCAAGCAATACAGAAGAGAATCCAAAAGGAGAGTGCAAGGCCATCAACATGGCCGAATTTAGAGAGGAGGAAGAGGCAGTGATCGCCACTGAGGAAGACCTCAATGGACGTCCACTAGCCTCCAATGAGTTCCCTAATGAGGAACCATGGGAATCCGAGGCTCATAATGAGACCATAGAGATTCCATTGGATTTACTTCTGCCATTCATGAGCTCTGATGAGTTTTCTTCCTCTGAAGAGGATGAAGATGTCACTGAAGAGCAAGTTGCTAAATACCTTGGAGCAATCATGAAGCTAAATGACAAGTTATTTGGTAATGAGACTTGGGAGGATGAACCCCCTTTGCTCACCAAAGAACTGGATGACTTGTCTAGGTAGAAATTACCTCAAAAGAGACAGGATCCTGGGAAGTTCTCAGTACCTTGTACCATAGGCACCATGACCTTTAAGAAGGCTCTGTGTGACTTAGGGTCAAGTATAAACCTCTTGCCTCTCTCGGTAATGGAGAAGCTAGGGATCTTTGAGGTACAAGCTGCAAGAATCTCACTAGAGATGGCAGACAATTCAAGAAAACAAGCTTATGGACTTGTAGAGGATGTTCTGGTAAAGATTGAAGACCATTACATCCCTGCTGATTTCATAGTCCTAGAGACTGGGAAGTGCATGGATGAATCCATCATCCTTGGCAGACCCTTCCTAGCCACAGCAAAGGCTGTGATTAATGTTGACAGAGGAGAATTGATCATTCAAGTGAATGAAGAATCCTTTATGTTTAAGGCTCAAGGATATCCCTCTGTTACCATGGAGAGGAAGCATGAAGAGCTTCTCTCAAAACAGAGTCAAACAGAGCCCCCCACAGTCAAACTCTAAGTTTGGTGTTGGGAGGCCACAACCAACTTCTAAGTTTGGTATTGAACCCCCACATTTAAACTCTAAGTTTGGTGTTGGGAGGTTCCAACTTTGCTCTGAACATCTGTGAGGCTCCATGAGAGCCCACTGTCAAGCTACTGACGTTAAAGAAGCGCTTGTTGGGAGGCAACCCAATGTTATATTTATCTAATTTCCTTTGTTATTTTATGTTTTCTGTCGGTTGATGATCATGGGAAGTCACAAAATCAATTGAAAAAGAAAAAACAGAATGAAAAACAGAAAGAAAAATAGCACACCCTGGAGGAAAACCTTGCTGGCGTTTAAACGCCAGTAAGGGCAGCAAATGGGCGTTTAACGCCCAGTCTGGCACCATTCTGGGCGTTTAACGCCAGAAAGGGGCACCAGACTGGCGTTTAACGCCAGGAATGGGCATCAAGCTGGCGTTAAACGCCAGAAATGGGCACCAGCCCGGCGTTTAACGCCAGGATTGGCAGAATGAGCATTTTTGCTCGCCACTTGGTGCAGGGATGAATTATCCTTGACACCTCAGGATCTGTGGACCCCACAGGATCCCCACCTATCCCACCACTCTCTCTCTTCTTCACCCATTCACCAATCACCTCAACACCTCTTCCCTAAAAACCCCTCACCTATCAAATCCCACCATTCTCTTCACCACTCACATCCATCCTTCATAAAACCCCACCTACCCTACCATTCAAATTCAAACCACTTTCCCTCCCAAACCCACCCATACATGGCCGAACCATACACACCCTCTCCATTCCTATATAAACCCATCTACACCACCTCATTTTCACACAACCTAAACACTAATTCTCTCCCTTTGGCCGAACCACAAAGCCATCTCCATCTCCTCCATTTCTTCTTCTTCTACTCTCTTCTTTCTTCTTTTGCTCGAAGACGAGCAAACCCTCTAAGTTTGGTGTGATAAAAGCATTGCTTTTTGTTTTTTCATAACCATTTATGGCATCTAAGGCCAGAGAAACCTCTAGAAAGAGGAAAGAGAAGGCAAAAGCCTCCTCCTCTGAGTCATGGGAAATAGAGAGATTCATCTCAAGGGTGCATCAAGACCACTTCTATGAAGTTGTGGCCATGAAGAAGGTGATCCCCGAGGTCCCTTTCAAACTCAAAAAGAGTGAATATCCGGAGATCCGACATGAGATCCGAAGAAGAGGTTGGGAAGTTCTTACCAACCCCATTCAACAAGTCGGAATCTTAATAGTTCAAGAGTTCTATGCCAATGCATGGATCACCAAGAACCATGATCAAAGTGTGAACCCGAACCCAAAGAATTGGCTTACAATGGTTTGAGGGAAATGCTTAGATTTTAGTCCGGAAAATGTAAGGTTGGCATTCAACTTGCCCATGATGCAAGGAGATGAACACCCTTACACTAGAAGGGTCAATTTTGATCAAAGGTTGGACCAAGTCCTCATGGACATTTGTGAAGAGGGCGCTCAATGGAAGAGAGATTCAAGAGGGAAGCCGGTTCAACTGAGAAGGCATGACCTCATGCCCGTGGCTAGGGGATGGTTGGAGTTTATCCAACGCTCAATCATTCCCACTAGCAACCGGTCCGAAGTTACTATAGACCGGGCCATCATGATTCATAGCATCATGATTGGAGAGGAAGTAGAAGTTCATGAGGTTATAGCCCAAGAGCTTTATAAGGTGGCGGACAAGTCCTCTATCTTGGCAAGGTTAGCCTTTCCTCATCTCATTTGTCACCTCTGTTATTCAGTTGGAATTGACATAGAGGGAGACATCCTCATTGATGAGGACAAGCCCATCACTAAGAAAAGGATGGAGCAAACAAGAGATCCCACTCATCATGAAATCCCTGAGATGCCTCAAGGGATGCACTTTCTTCCACAAAACTATTGGGAGCAAATCAACACCTCCCTAGGAGAATTGAGTTCCAACATGGGACAACTAAGTGTGGAGCACCAAGAACATTCCATCCTCCTCCATGAAATTAGAGAAGACCAAAGAATCATGAGAGAGGAGCAACAAAGGCAAGGAAGAGACATTGAGGAGCTCAAACACTCCATAAGATCTTCAAGAGGAAGAACAAGCCGCCATCACTAAGGTGGACCCGTTCTTTAATTTCCTTGTTCTTTATTTTCCTGTTTTTCGAATTTTATGCTTATGTTTATCTATGTTTGTGTCTTATGATCATTAGTGTCTTAGTGTCTATGCCTTAAAGTTATGAATGTCCTATGAATCCATCACCTTTCTTGAATGAAAAATGTTCTTAATTGAAAAAGAGAAGAATTGCATGAATTTTGAATTTTATAACAGATTAATTATTTTGATGTGGTGGCAATACTTTTGACTTCTGAATGTATACTTGAACAGTGCATATGCCTTTTGAATTTGTTGTTCATGAATGTTGGCTCTTGAAAGAATGATGAAAAAGGAGACATGTTACTGAGGATCTGAAAAATCATAAAAATGATTCTTGAAGCAAGAAAAAGCAGTGAATACAAAAAAAAAACGAAAAAAAAAGAAAAGGGAAAAAGAAAAAAAATAAAGTTGTGATCCAAGGTAAAAAGAGTGTGCTTAAGAACCCTGGACACCTCTAATTGGGGACTCTAGCAAAGCTGAGTCACAATCTGAAAAGGTTCACCCAATTATGTGTTAGTGGCATGTATGTATCCGGTGGTAATACTGGAAGACAGAGTGCTTTGGGCCACGGCCAAGACTCATAAAGTAGCTGTGTTCAAGAATCCTCATACTTAACTAGGAGAATCAATAACACTATCTGGATTCTGAGTTCCTATAGAAGCCAATCATTCTGAATTTCAAAGGATAGAGTGAGATGCCAAAACTATTCAGAGGCAAAAAGCTAAAAGCCCCGCTCATCTAATTAAATACTGATCTTCATAGATATTTTTGGAATTCATTGCATATTCTCTTCTTTTTTATCTTATTTGATTTTCAGTTGCTTGGGGATAAGCAACAATTTAAGTTTGGTGTTGTGATGAGCGGATAATTTATACGCTTTTTGGCATTGTTTTTAGTATGTTTTTAGTATGTTTTAGTTAGTTTTCATTGTATTTTTATTAGTTTTCATCGTTTCTCAAATCATCTCAGGCTCATAAGTCAAATTTACTCAAAGTGAGTTCCCCCTTTTAAAACAAAGCCACTCTCGGCATTCTCTTTCCAAAACTTCCAAAACCATGGCAAGTTAAGGATTTATTTCAAAGTATTCAAAATCCCCCATACAACAATGGGATTTTATAACAAAGGGTCCTCGGCAGAGTCCCAAGTCTTTAGGGGAGAATAACATAACTCATTTCGCCAAGTTCATTTAAATTCATTAAAAACCTTGGCTTCCTGATTTGAGTAATAAAATAGAATCTAAGCCAAACCGAGTCACGCGATCATTCACTTCTTTCAAAGGCTTTTCCCTTTACTTAAACAAAAACCAGCTTCAACCCCATGAGGGATTCTAAAGCGTTTCAACTGCTCAGAAACTGTTTTAGTCTTGCAAAAATTCAAAACTCGAGGAATACTTAAAACCTTTCCGAAAACACTTTAAAATGAGACTTGTCAATAGACACTTGGGCCCTTTCAAAACCATTGAAACTTCTTTAATTGAAAACCCCAAGTCAAATTCGAAGGCATAAACCTTTTTCACATTCCAACGGCCTTAAAGCATAAGTTTCATTTAAATAACTTGTTCACAAACGAAATGTAATACCTTTCTTGAGAAACAAGACTAAATCACAGTTTCCTTTTTAATAACTCATTTCAAAGGCATGAATCATCATTTTCTTGATAATTCAAATAGAATAGTAGAAGTCTTTAACTCATCATTATTTCAGACAATATTTCAATAAAGACTCGGATTTTATAAAAATTTCGGCAGCATCTCCCCTAAAACTTGGACTTTTGCCACCCGGTTCGGGTCCCAACTAAACCGTTTCTCATTCCTTTTCAACAGCTCAAAGCCAGAAATCAATTCAAAAGCAAGCTAAATCCAACAGTCGCCTCAGTGGCATATCTCACGGAAACCATTTAAAAATCAACTCAATATCAACCGATTTAACTCATTTCCAAAGTTTTAAAGAAACGGCTCAATAACAAATCATTTGTCCAAAACCAAGTCGATTAAAGTAAACCAGGCTGAATTCAAAAGTGCATTCGACGTTTCACATCATCACAATAATTAACTCAATTCAAATCAATCCTCAATGGATTAAACTCAGATTTCAAATCTTTAAAGAACCAACTTCAAAACGTTACATTTCACAAAGTCGCACAACAATTCAGCCAAACCAACATCCATAATCATTCGAGTCAATCAAATAATACATAAGGCAGGTATAATCACCAAATACACAATATCTCACATCAGTATCCATATGTAATAATTCCAATACATAAAATATAGTTTTTGGAAAGCGCCCCTACCTCAAAACGCAAACCATAACCCAAACGCGTCACATAATCCTTTCTGCCTCGACCCGAGATCAATAATCAAAATCCCGGCAGCCAAAACCTCGGTTCCAAGCCACTTTCGCAACAGTCTCAACAACTCTAATCGCAACATACAACAACCGAAACTCAATCGTATAGTAATTAACACCATAAACCTCAGCGTAAAATAACAGAATAGTAGCTAAAGGGCTTTCAAATCGAAACGCTTACCGAACCGAAGGAGGAACGGTTGAACCGAAACAGCGGCGGTCTCCGGGCCGGCTCGGCAGCAGCCCGGCAGCCACCTCAAGCGGCTGCGGCGACAAATTCCGATCTCGACATCTGAAACCAACACGCGGCGACTATAGTATTCCCGGAATTCAAAAAGGACAGAAACCACAATTAAAACCCTTACCGGCAACCTTTTCCGGTGACGGCAGCAGTAGGCAGAAGCTCCGGCGGTGGTCCCTAACGTCACAAAACCACTCCTGGCGGTCGGAATCACAGAGATGCAGCTCCCTTCTCCGGCAGCGACACCTGCGGCGGCCTGAACCCCTTTTGCTGGCAGCGGTTTGGGCTTACCATCATCAGCAGCAGCGAGCTCGGATGGTGGCAGCGGCGTCCGGGTCAGATTTCAGAACCCAGAAGTGGGAGCAGATTTGGCGGCGGGAGGAGGCACGAACGACGGCGGCACTCAAGAGCTCCGGCGAGGACGCGTTCTGCCTCATCGCTCTTCTTCCTCTCGCGTGCAGTGGAAGCATCTTCGGCCCGGGTTTGGTGGTGGCGACACCCTCAGCCGCGGTGACACACGTCAATGGCAGCTCGACGGCGGTAGGAAGGAGCGGCGAGTCCCTCTCCGCGCGACGCCGACTCCACGCTTTCTCTCTCCCTCTCGGTCTCGCGCTTCCCTCTGTTCGCGATGAGGATGAGCAGCAACTGACGGCGAGGCACGACGGTTGGACAGCGGCGCGAAGCTTCAGTGACAGCGACGACGCGACGGCGGCGGTGGAGCCCAGCACGCCGGCGCGAATCTCCTTCCTCTCCTCCTCCCTTCTCCCGCGGCCCTATTTCCCTATTTCCCCATCTTTGATTTGGCGCTGCTATGGGTTTCAGTTGTGTCTGCGTTAGGTTTGCTTGTGGGTGAGTGATGATGAGGGTAAAGGAGAAGGGCAGCAGCTGCGGCTGCATGGGTTTGAGGGGGTAGGGTTTTCTTTTTTTCAAAAATTAGGGTTAGGGGCATTTTAGTAATTTCACATAAAAATAGGTATAATGTAGTAATTAGAAATAAATTCTAATTCAACAATAATAGTATATAAAAATACTATTTGCTCATCAATTTCACACTTTATTTTCAATAAAATGTCCAAATCCAAAATTTAGAAATAATATAATTAATCTCTCTGTTTTCCAAAATAGCAATATCAATATATTAAAATATTGATTATTTAGTCCAAAATCATATAAAAATCCTTTTTATTTCACAACTACCAACTATATGATTTAAATATAGAAAATAATCCAATAATTTTAAAATTGGATAGTAACCATAACTTATCTCAAATTCAATAAATCAAAACTTGCCTTAATTATCTTTAATAAAGTAATTTCTGAAATTAAGGCTATAAATAACTATATGATTTGAGACTTGATCATAAAAAGACTTTTCAAAGGTTCTGGGTCTTACATGTTCGGTTCCTAAGATAGGATAGCTGCATGGTCAGAATATTAGAAAGAACTTAATAAAAATTAAATAAGAAAACTACTACTACGAAAAACAACTAAAATTGAAAAGAAACGATCATACCACGGTGGGTTGTCTCCCACCAAGCACTTTTAGTTAAAGTCCTTAAGTTGGACATGTGGTGAGCTCCTTGTCATGGTGGCTTGTGCTTGTACTGATCCAGGAATCTCCACCAATGTTTGTAATTCCAATGGCTACCAGGATCCCAAGTCTGGCGCATAACGCCTTTGAACAAGCTGAAGCAAGTGACAAAGTCCCAAGAGTGTTGATTGTGGGAATGAATTCCAGGGTCCCAGACCTTGCTTTTACACCCGTCTTCTTGTGTATCACCATTGTTCCCACCGGGTGGCAAGCAATCTGAATTTTCACAGAGACATCCAAGCAACCTTCTAGACCCATTCAAATTAGCTCTACACCAATCCTTGCACTTTAATTTGGAGCATGCAACCATACTGAACCTTGCTTGACATCTCTTGCCACTAACCATCTTCCTCTTACTCTTAATGCCACAAAGAGCTCTAAGTTGACCATCCGTCTCCAGTAGCCCATATTCAAGTGGGAAAGGAAAGGTTAAGGGTAGGAATTTTACCCACTTGAATGTTGTATTGGATGGTGATGGCTTTGGGAGAAGTCTTGTAAGCTCCACTCTCTTGTGTTCTTCTTTGAATTCTTCTACCTCTTTGTAAGCTTCCTCAATTTCAACCTCTTCCTCTTGGTAGCTTTCTTCTAATGCAATATCTTCTTCATTACTTACCAAGGGTATTGGAGGTTGTGCATCTTCCTCTTCTTCTAATTGCTTGCTTATTTGGCTCATTTGCAGTTTCAAATTTCTAATAGAGGCTCTGGTTTCCTGCATAAAACTTTCCAATATTGCTTCCAAATTATTATTCTGTTGGGGCTGAGAAGACTGAAACTGGTGGTTATTAAAATTATTCTGTGAAAAACCAGCTTGAGAATTATGATTAAAATTTTGTGGCTTCTGAGGTTGCTCTCTCCACACAAAATTTGGGTGTTGGGTGTTGATAGCTGGGACTTGCATGCCACTCATCTGTTGAGTAAGTAGACTTAATTGCTGAGTCATAAGCTTGTTTTGGGTAAGGATAGCATTAAGAGTTTCTACTTCCATAACACTCTTCTTCTGAGAAATCTCAATATCTGATGGTGGCTCTTGATATGGGTAGAAAGATGATGGTTCTTGGTAGTTGGAACATGTAGCATTGAAGTTTCTTTGATTTTGGCTTTGCCAACCAAAATTTTGATAGTTCCTCCATCCACCATAATATGAATCACTACTCGGGTGTGAGTAGTAACCCATGTGATTTCTTTCCACTATTTTTCCTTAGCACAAAACACCAAAAAGGATTAAACGCACCATGTGGTAAACAGGAAAGAAAAGAAGAAAGAACAGAATTCAAAAAAATTAAAATAAAACTATTAGGAAACACCAAACTTAATTTTAAAAAATAATTTTTTTTATAAATCAAAATATTTTTTATTTAATTTTATTTTTTTCAAAAATTTAAATTTTTAAAAAATTTTTTTATTATTTTTTTTAAAATCAAGTAATAAAAGAGAAAGAAAAAAAATTTAAAATGAAACAGTGGAAGGGGGACAGGGGGGTTAAACGAAAAAGGAGAAAAAAAAATAAATAAATAACGTAAAGGAAAAGGAAAAAAATTAACGTAAAGTAAACAAAAAAAATACCGTAAAAAAAATTTTTTTTCTTTCGAAAATTTAAAGCAAAAAATTTTTTTTTTTAATAAAATTAAAAATAATTTTTTTTCCAAAAAAAATTTAAAACAAAATTTAAATAAAATTAAAAATAAAATGCCTAATCTAAGCAATCAAACAACTAATAGTTGTTAATCACTATCAATTTCCGGCAACGGCGCCAAAAACTTGGTGCGGAATTTTTAACCCACACTTACTAATCGGCAAGTGCACCAGGTCGTACCAAGTAATACCTTACGTTAGTAAGGGTCGATCCCACGAGGATTGATGGATTAAGCAACAATAGCGTTTGATAGGATTAGTTAGGCAGGCAGAAATTGGTTTTGAGATGTTCAAAAGGTTTAAGTTTGAATTCAAAATATAAAAAGAAAAAATAAATAAATAAATTGGGAATAAAATATAGAGAAAACAGTTAAGGTTTCAGAGTTATCTATTTTTTCAGATTAATTTTTCTTACTAATTATTTTAATTATGTAGGATTTAATTTATGGCAAACTATATGTGACTAAACCCTAATTCCTTAGACCTTCCTAGTCTCCTCTAAAATTCATTAACTGCCAATTCCTTAGTCAATTAATTCCAATTAGAGGGTAAAAATCAATTTTCAGTTTTCATGCCACAAAAACTCTAATTACCCAAAAATAAGGGGATTATATGTCACGTATCCTCTTAAATTCAAATAATTAAAATTTAGGAGAATATGTTTTCAAGCTATTGTTCAAGTATAGAGCTTTTCCAAGTTATACAAGAACTCAAATAGAAAGAGGGTCATACTTCCGTTCCACCCAAATTCATAATATAAAGAACGAAAACAATTCTTAAATATAAATCCAAAACATAAATTAAAATAGAAAAAGTAATAAAATCAATCCATACAAATAGACAGAGCTCCTAACCTTAACAATGGAGGTTTAGTTGCTCATAGAATGTAGAATGTAAATTTGTGTAGAATTCCCTAATGGAATCCCTATAATCTAATCTAATGTGTGATCTCCCTAATAGAAGAGAAGTCTCCCCTTTTTATAACTAATCCTAATTAATTTAAAATCTAATATTTTAAATTAAGATAACATCTTTTCCTAAAAGATAAGATTTGAATTTAAATTCGAATTAATTAACAGAATTTCAGTTGATGGGTGGGGACCACTTGCTTTGTCCATTCTGCAGCTTCTAATATGTATTTTCTGGGCTGGAAAGTGGGTCAAAACAGCCCAGAATTTACCTCTAGCGTTTTTCTGTATTTTCTGCACGTGGCGCATGTCACGCGGACGCGTCAAGCACGTGATCGCGTCGATGATCTTTTCTGCGAGTCACGCGGACGCGTCAGTCACGCGGACGCGTCATTTGTGCAAATTCCAGTCCACGCGTTCGCGTCAGGCACGCGATCACGTCATTGCGCTTTCCTCCATTCCGCGCGGTCGCGTGAGCCATGCGTCCGCGTCGGTCTTCGCTGGTCATCTCTTTGGTTTCTTCTTTTTCTCTGCAGAAACTTCATCAAATCCCTCCGAATGCTACCTAAAATAAATAAAATTGCACAAAACTGAAAATAGCATCCATAGTGGCTAAAATATAATTAATTCTTAATTAAACTAAACAAATTAAGTGCAAATTCACTAGGAAAAGATAGATAAGATGCTCACGCATCACCGTGCATTATTTATTCGACATGTGGCCGCCAATTTTGCCCTGACCTTTAACGGCAAGGATGCACGAAGGCTTCTGGTGAACGCAACTTATGCCAAGACTGAGGTTGAATTTGACTACTGGTTTAATATTTTCTGTTTCGAAGATCCTGCCATGTGTGATTGGGCTAATAGAATTGACTATGTGCTGTGGACTCAGCATCGGGATGAGGGAGGAGATTCAGACATATGACGAAAAATATATCTGAGTGTGTGAATTCGATACTAAAGGGAGTGAGGAACCTTCCAGTTTGTTCTCTGGTGAAGTCCACGTACGGGAGGTTGGCTGAGATATATGTTTGCAAAGGAAGAGGGGCAGAGGCCTAGTTGGGAACCGGACAACAGTTTAATCAGCATCTGATGAAGGCGATAAAGGCAAATTTGAAGGTGTCTCAGTTTTTTCACGATGACTTTGTATGACAAGGATAATTCATAGTTCACTGTCGCTGAGACCACACCGACTAGGTCGTTCTCACTTGGTAGTTACAGAGTGTCACTCAAGGAATAACTTCATTATCTATGCTCTCATGGCTTAGCTTGTTGTGCGTTTTCACGTTTGACTTGGCAGCCCTATGTGCATGAGGTATATCGCTTTGGCTTGATGTTCAATGTGTATCGGATGGGATTTTCTCCTCCGATCCTAGAGGATTTTTACCCACCGTACGATGGACCCACAGTCATACCCGACCCCTCCAACTGTATCTCACTGTAAACTTGTCGATGCAGTTTGCAGGAGGCAATACACCCAGCAGATCCTGGAACCACACTAAGCTGGGCGACCGCTCTCGATGTATCGATCAAACTCTGTCAGGCATCCACTGACGTACTGTCCATCGATCGGGAGCCCTAACTGGTATGCCACGTCCTACAGTGTAATCGTGCACTCCTTGAACGGTAGTCGGTATATGAAACATGTGCGTCTCCAGACACCATCTTTCCATGAATGCACTTACCAACGGCTCGTCCAACCTAAACCAAGTCTCGTTCAACCTCCCAAGATGGTATAAACTGGCCATCTGCAAATACAGAACGATCCTCTCATCCAAGCACATACCCTGCTATCGTCTCATGCTACCGATACATCGGTAAGGCTGCATAAACAACATAACAAATTGTCTCTTACGACCACATCAAAATATATTTACATAACAATATCAACTAATGCATCTCTCAATCTAAATAATACCATAAACACAACCAAATAATATAACAAGTATAAACACAATAAATTTATCTATTCATCAAACTGGGCCTAATAAAAATAAGTTTAATAATTATAAAACATTTTTACCAACAACCCAATTCACAACATCGATTCCATTGACTAGGCTTACTCTAACTAAATTTCACTATATATTATCATGGTTCTGAAAATCGGACCGGACCGGCCGGTTCGACCGGATTAACCGGGAACCGGTCTTATAGCCGGTCCGGTTGACATGCAAAACCGCGTTGCAAAAAACGGTTTAAAAACCGGCCGAACCGGTGGTTAACCGGTGAACCGGCTGAACCGGCCGGGTCAAAAGACCGGTTCTCTCAAAAAAAAAAAACGTAAAAACCCCACCCCCCAAAACACCTGACCCTCTCCCTTCTATCTCACCCTCACATTCCAACCAAATCCCTAATTACCTTTGAGAGAGAACACCGCCGCCACCATCAGCTCCCACCCACTGCCCCACTAGCCACCGTCAGTCCCCCCAGCCACCGTCAGCCCCCCAACTGCCGCCACTCTTCTCTTCCTCACTGTCTCTGCTCGTCGCGAAGCCCCACCAGCCATAGTCACCCCCAGCCGCCGCCACTCTTGTGTTCACCGTCTTTGTGCTCGTCGTAAAGCCCGCCTCTGTGATCGTTGTCGTTGGCAGTGACAGAGGGTGCCGTCGTTGTCCTCGTCGTCGATCCTCTTCTCCTCTATGTCACGCAAACGGTTACTCAATCCTTTTCAAGTGCATCTCTCCTCTGTGAATCTCTGCCCAGAGCCTCGCCGTGAAATCACTGCTCGGGGACTCACCGTCGCAAAATGATCCTCTTCCAAGCTTACTCTGTCACCGCCTTTCCTCCTTCGCCCTATCTCTGGTAATAATTAAGCCACTGCTTCTTCAGTTTCAATTTCTAAGATTCTGGCTTCTAAATTGGGATTGTGTTCTGAGTTGGATTGCTGCTCATGTGGTTTTGAATTTAGTTTGGAGGTTAAGTTTGGATTGTTTTTGTTAGGTTTTCTGTTTCTAGATTCTCTGGATTTGGATTTTGAATTTAGTCGTTTATTGAATGTCTGAGTTGTGAGTTGCTGAATGATTCTGTTCAATATTTTTTCCTGAGTTAATTTTGTTCATGATTTTTTTTGTTGTATGTTAAAGATGAAACAATCACAAAGTGGTCAACAGCCACCAGATGATTATTGATAATCGATAACTTACACTTACATAATGCACTGAAGGTGTTTGAACCTTTGCTCATTTGAACCTTTACACTTACATAATGCACTGAAGGTGTTTGAACCTTTGCTCATTTGAATGATACATATCTTTTGTGCACTTGATTATGCCATTGATTCTTGTTAGTGGAAAAAATCTTTTCTCCTCCTAGTAGGAAAACACAGCCTGTTGCCCACCAGAATAAGAGGCCAGTTTTCCATTCTGTCGAAATCTAAGGAAGAATCAACTTGGTGGTGTCATATTTGGTTGCAAGAACAGTACATTGAAAGAATGCTAATCTAAACAATTCTTTGGTTAGCCTTTTTTGCAACTGTTTGATTTTTATTATATTCTTTGTAATAGATACTAATAACAATTAAGATGTGATATTCTTTGTAATGTATACTAATAACAATTATTTGGTTGTTTGTGAACTTCTAATATTAAATTATGAATAATTTATCATTTAAAATTGTGAAATTTTTAATTTTATTAAGTTAGAAATTATTGAATTTATATATTTAAAATTATATATAAGTTTTTTAATAATTTTAATTAATATTTAATTAAACCGGTTGAACCCCGGTTGAACTCCGATCGAACCAGTAAACCATTAAACCAGTGACCTTACCGGTTTATTGACCGGTCTGGTTCTCGCAACCTTGTATATTATCTTCACTACTCATGTTCTTCTACTTATTTGTAATGACTGTCTAAATTAGAACTTGCTTGGTCAAACCTCTATAGATTATTAAGCCACTAATCTAACCACTCTATCTAGTTTAACAATTGTAATAACGACCATCATTAAAAGAGACAAAATAACATTATCGTAAAATATTTAATACTATTTTTGAAAAAAAAATGTATACACTAACCTCTTCATCGATGGCACCATCAATATGGGCAACTCCGTCCAAACAATAAAGACGGTCCGGATTATCCCCCATCACGTTATTTTTCAAACGTTGGAATATCTGGGCTGAATGAGTCCAATTCGAACTCTATTTATAGGGATCCTCCTAGTAAATCTAATTAAGCTCATTCAAATTACAATGAGCACAAAACCTTGGGTAATTCGAGATAGGGAGAGCCGAATTATTATGGGCTTTCTAGCGTGCATAAATCAAAATAGTTTGTTTTGAATTACTATGGGGAATCGAAAGCTAAATCGAAACCGTGTGTTTAGATTTAGTAGGATACCATGCATGCATGTATAATCGAAACAGTCTCATTAGATTTACTAGAAAAGCATGGAAAAAGGTATAAATTGAACACCCCTGTTTCGATTTATGTAGAGACATAAATCTAGTCTATTTGTTTCGATTTGCATAGAGATGTGATTGGGGTGATTCACATTAAGTTTTTTGTTTTGGGTGATCTGCATAATATTGGATCAATATTGATTTATTTATGTGAAATACCCAAGTAATAATGTTGGTTCATATTTTCGTTTTCATAAAACATAAATATTGTAAATCAGTTTAATTATCAATAATAAAATATATTCTCTGTAATCAAGAATTGATCAATAAAAATCATTGGACTAAAATAAAATTAATTCATAGTTAATTAATTAATGATAGAATAGAACAAGAGAAGTTACTAGTGAAGACAACTGCTTAATGCAAGATCCAGCATAAATACATGGTTTATATAGGGAAAGGGAAACACCTTAATAATGGTATATTATACCACATTTGTTTATAGTGATAGGACACTGAAACAGAGACACTAAGACACAAAAATCGTTTTTGACAAATGAGATGTGGATAAAGACATTGTGTCTAGTAGGGGTGTTCAAAACCGATCCAGACCGAACTAAACCGATCCGACCGAACTAAACCGACAAGCCAAACTGAAAAAACCAAAACTAAACAAAACCAAAAAAAACATGTTTTGTTATTTTTATTGCAGTTCGGTTCGGTTTTCGATTCTGACTATGAAAATCCCAACCGAATCGAATCGAACTGGTAAGGTTAAAAACCCTAAAAAAGCAAACCCCCTCCTAAAATGAACATAACCTAGCCTACCCCAGTAACCCCCAAGCCCCACCCCCGAACGAAGTACGAAACCTAGCCGCTCTCTCTTTAGGTCTTACAGGCTCACTTTCTCCACCTTCAAGCGCCGGCGAGGAACCGTTCCTCCCACCATCTCGCATCGCCACCAACCTTCCTCCCAGCGCCGCCCTTCCATTGCTCCCAAGACCTCCTCGCAGATAGAGCAGCTCAACACACAGCCAGCCACAGCCAATGCCCAGCCCCCATCAGCCCAGCATCATCCTCGCAAGTCGCACCCAGCACGGCAGCACCACCCACTCACCCAGCAGACACAGAGCATTATTTCAATTCAGATATGGAGCCCGAACCACAGAGTCAAGTATGTAACTTGACTGAAATTGCTATTTTGTTTGTTGTTCATTACTTCATTTTCAATTTCTTCAACTGCTTCTGGTTTGTTTTGTTCTGTTGAATTACTAAAACTGCTTCTGTTGTGTTTTTGATTTGCTGTTCTGTTGAATTACTAAATTACTTTTAAAGGGATTTAGTATGATTTATCAAGTGTTGGAGGTTCTGGATCTTTATAAGGTTAGATTGAAATCAATATAGTAAGCTAAATTTGAATAATGAAAAAATGGAAGAAGATTTGAAGTATGAAATTACCTCCGTCATTGTATCTAATAATTTAGTATATGTCATGAGAAATAGGATATTGTTGAATTACTTTAATGTTGGTATTGTTGCTGGTTGTTTAATGATTTTGTAAATTACTTGTTAATTGATTTTGTTGTTTAATGTATTTGTTTATGCAGTTTGATGTCAATTCAAGTGAGAATATGGGTGACATCGGATTGCCGTCAGTTTCTTTTTCGAATGAATCAACAAGCATCAGATCTCCGACTGCATTGTCTGCTGTGCCAGCTCCTCGTAGAAACACAAGGAAGCTTGCTAGTAAAGGTCGAGGAAAAAGGCGGGCTGTTGAAGAAGCTACTGTTGATGACACCACTAAAACTGATACCGGTGAAGGTAAGAGAAAGCCTTGTAGACCTAGGTCTTGGACATGGGATCACTTTACTAAAGATGAAACTAGTAATTCACAGTACCCTAGAGCTAAATGTAATTGGTGTGAGGCTAGTTATGCTTGTGATACACATAAAAATGACACCAGTAATAAAAAAATTACTTGTTGTCGCAATGCAAAAAATTTTTGAAGGAGGCATTAGATCCTACCTAAAAGATTCTTTGTTTTCAAGATGTGATAAAAGATGATAGGAAAGGGATAGGTAGTTAACTTTCTGCTGTGTTATTTGATGTTGATCTTTGTAGGCAAGCTCTTGCTAGAATGATTATTGTGGATGAATTGCCTTTTCGCATGTTGAGGGGGAGGGTTTTGTTACTATACGAGTTGTTTGCAACCCAAGTTTCCAATTCCTGGAAGCCTCACAGTTACTAGGGATTGTTGGAAGCTTTATTTGACTGAAAAAATTAAATTGAAGTCCGTTTTTAATCAATCAAATCAAAATATTTGACAACTGATTGTTGGTCATCTGTGCAAAATTTGAACTATGATTAAGGAAGCTAGGATTCTAGAAAAAGGCATTATGCATTTAGATGTTCCTACCAGGTGAAATTCTACCTTTTTAATACTTGAAAGTGCTTTGAAATTTCAAAAGGCATTTAAACGATTGGGAGAGAGAGATTCTGAATATGCTATGATGGCTGGTGGGATCCCTAAGTCTGAGGGGGGAGAATGCAAGGAATTTAGTACTGGAGGAAGGGTGTTGAATAATTATAGGAGTTCTTTAACTTCGATGACAGTTGAAGCATTAATTTGTACACAAAATTGGCTCTGAAATTCTCCAAAACTTGTTCTTGAGAAACTCATCGAGGAATTGGAGAAGTTGAAATTAGGTATGGTTAAACTTCGATTTTTAATTTTCTTTATTTTATTCTAGTTTTTATTTATTATATATATATATATATATATATATATATATATATATATATATATATATATATTTTTATGATTGTTTCTTGTTTTATATATTTTATAGAAGTTGCACCCACTCCTGATCCTATTATCCTAATAAAAAAGATTCTGGTGTTGAGTCTGATTGGGTACATCTTGTTATGGTATGAATTGTTCTCTTTATTATTAGAATGTATAACTAAATTAAAATATTTTTCTACTAGTGCATTATTATTATTATTATTATTATTATTATTATTATTATTATTAGGGTAAAAAACCCAAATGAGCCGAGGGGAGCTCATTTTTACCCAAATCCGTCAAAACAAATTTTGATACATTAATCCACCAGAACACATTTTTATATAATTCGAATCAATATGATTCGAATTAGCTTTGCACATAATTCGAATTGATTCAATTCGAATTATGACCAAATACTCTTCCCACGTAGTTCGAATCAATTAGATTCGAATTAGGCATGCAAGGTTCGAATTATATCAATTCGAATTACATGGAGTACGTGGCTTAGGGGAGTTCGAATTGAGTTGATTCGAATTACAAGTGAATTCCCTATAAAAGAAGTTCGAATTAAATTAAATTAAATTAATATTTAAATTGAATTTCTTGTAAAATTCTAATAATTTTAATATTTAAACTAAATTTTAATTTAATTTTTAATATTTAAATTTTTTTTTCAATTTTAAATGAATTTAGTGTTATTTCAAAGTTAAATGTGACATAATAACTAGTATATTTAAAAATTAATATAATATTTAATTTTAGTACGTAAATAAAATTGAGGGAAAAAAACTCAAATGAGCCAAGAAGAAATAAGTGTAGAAATAATAAAAAAGATAGAGAGTATAAATAATACATTATAGGATAAAGTATTATTTTAATTTTTAATATTTAAATTAATTTTTTAATTTATTTTTTAATATTTTAAATAGCCTATTTTAATTTTAAAAAATTTCAAACAGATTTAATATTATTTTACTATTAAATCTAATTTAAATAATTAATAAGAAACTTTTATATTAATAAAAAAATTTAAACAGATTTAATATTATTTTACTATTAAATCTAATTTAAATAATTAATAAGAAACTTTTATATTAATAATTATTAATAGATCAATTTTATTTTTAATTTTTAAATATACTAGTTATTATGTCACATTTAACTTTGAAATAACACTAAATTCATTTAAAATTGAAAAAAAAATTAAATATTAAAAATTAAATTAAAATTTAATTTAAATATTAAAATTATTAGAATTTTACAAGAAATTCAATTTAAATATTAATTTAATTTAATTTAATTCGAACTCCTTTTATAGGGAATTCACTTGTAATTCGAATCAACTCGATTCGAACTCCCCTAAGCCACGTACTCCATGTAATTCGAATTGATATAATTCAAACCTTGCATGCCTAATTCGAATCTAATTGATTCGAACTACGTGGGAAGAGTATTTGGTCATAATTCGAATTGAATCAATTCGAATTATATGCAAAGCTAATTCGAATCCTATTGATTCGAATTATATAAAAATGTGTTCTGGTGGATTGATGTATCAAAATTTGTTTTGACGGATTTGGGTAAAAATGAGCTCCCCTTGGCTCATTTGGATTTTTTACCCTTATTATTATGTAACTGCTTTTTGATTTTAGGTTGGTTTGTGTTAAGGAATTTAGCTGTTTTGTTGGAGAAGACATCATAACTTGGCTATCTTTTAATGAAAATTTATTTTTATTTTCAGTTGTGCTGACTATTGAACTTTTAAACTTCTTTAATTGTCATATTTGAATTTCTTTTGTCGTTAAATTTCATTGGATCAAGACTTTGTTAACTATTATATATTTGTGTTCGTTGATTTCAATGTATAAGACTTTGTGAAATAGTATGGTAGTTTTTTTTAATTGATTGAAAAAATCGAACAAATCGAACAAATCGAACAAACCAAATCGGATCAGAGGACCTTTCTCTCAAAAATCGAACTAAGTCGCACTACAAACACCCCTAATGTCTAGAGATACTGAATTAGTGTATTTTGTATCTATTCTGACAGAAATGATACATAGAAACTAACAAGAGACATGACTTATTTTTTATTTTTTTTATTATTCTTATTAATTTTTTATTATTATATTTTTCTTTTCAAATTTTTTAAACAAAAAAATGAGAATAAATTAAATTTTTATAATTTATTTTAATTTATCACTAAACAAAATATAAAAATTTAAAATTTTATATTTCTATTTTTTATGTCTTATTCTCTTATCTTATTCTATTTTCAAAAATAAATGCAACCTTACTTAATATTATATGTGATGAAGACATATTCTCTGATGTGCTGATTATTAAACATTATCTTTTAACTTAGTCCAATATTAATTTACTAATTAAAGTAATAACAACTAGTAAATGTTATAGTCAATGAGTAATAGTTCAAATGACATAATTTTTTCATACTCAATTAAGAGGTTGTGAGTTCGAGTCTCTTATCTTTGGTAAAAAAAAACTAGCAAATGTTATTTATTAAAAGCTGAAAAGAGAAATAGACACGTACATTACATGTATGTATCATGTATGCATGTCGGTCTCTTGGTGGCTTGGTGGCCTAAATCATATTATTATTTAATCAACTTATAATTAAGGTGGGAAAAGTTTATCACTTTATCAAAAGTTACGTACGCATAAAATTGTAGAGAAAATGCAAATGCAAAGTGATCATGAATTGCTGTGAGGGAGATGAAGTTAATTATTCAATCGTATTAACTACTAATTAAAATGAGTCATTAAAATTAATTATTATAAAATATATATTAAAAATAAATTAAATTATATAAATATTTATATATAAATATATAATAATTAAATTTAATAATTAATTTTAGTGTACTAATATTTTTATTAATTTTTATAAATTGAATTCTCTTCATCACAAATATTTTAGACGAAAGAGAATTCTTCATTATTTATAAAGCGATTAAAAACATATATACTAATTATTAGTGCGTATGTAGTATGTCTGTTAGAATAGTTTATGTGATATTGTTAAAAATAGAAGAGCAAACTCAAGAAAGTATTCTATGTTATTGAGTGTATTGATTAATGATATAATATATGATGATATATATATAGAGGTATTAAAAAAATTAAAATAATAAAAGCGTATTATCTTATAATAAATTTACAGATATACTAATTATAATTGAGTTTTAAATTCAGTTTATGATAATTAGTGATCAAATAAATTCAAGTAAAATATGAAAAATCATCAATAAATACTACAAAGTATTAAATTCTTTTTATAGAAGTTGTGGGAGTGATGCTCCAAACATCAGAATGGATAAGATAAAAAAAACAAGAAATAGATGAATTATTATGAAAAAATAAAACTAATTGTTTTGTAGTTTGACAAGAAATGCAATTAAATTAAAAGACTCATTATTAACTTGACCTAAAACGTCCCTTAAGGAGCTGTGGGCAAGACAGCGATACCACAATTGTGGATGGAAAAGAAACAGTACAAAGATTTGACGTAGAAAGAACATGAAGATTCTCGAGTTCAAACAATCTTCCGACCTTACATTCAGTTCCAATGATCGTCTCTCCGACGATCTTTTACACGACAATCAGAAGTAAAAAAATTGATATCAAAACCAAGATCAACAAGTTGACCAACAAAGATAAAATTAAAGTTTAATTTAGGAATAAATATTGGAAAGATTAAGATTTGACTATGAAATGAAACCCTTATGTGTCGCATCTAAGAAGGAGTCGTTAGTAGTGTTGACAGAGGATGTAGTTGTAGTGGTAGATAAAGACGAAAAAAGATGACACAAAGGAGATATGTGATTAAAGTTACCAGAATCAAATACCATTTATAATTACCTGGAGGAGTGAAAAGAGTAGTAGGTGTATTACCAGAAAAAGAAAGAAGTTGTTTAAGAAGAAACTTAATGTCGGATGGAGAGACAAAAGGCAGGTTGAGAGAAACAGAGTTGGTAAATTCGTTAGCAGCATCAGCAGTAGAAACAGGCACATTCTTGAAGAAGTTGGGATGAGAATGATACTTGTTCTAATCTAGACATTGTGGGTGAGCTGGATAGGTTGTAATCAAGTGTCCCAATAGCTTGCATTAATAGCTGAACAGTTTTGGATAATTGGAGCTAATGTGATCTTTCTTGTATTTTCGACATTTAATAGAGGGACAGTTTGGGAGTAGGTGACTAGAACGGTTACAGTTTCGACAAAATTTACTCTTTCTGTCTATGACTACAAAAGCAATTTCACTCTTAGAGCGAGTCAACCCTATACGCGTTTCTTCATACATAAGACGAGAAATGGCATCTTCAAGGCTAGGCAAGGGATTCTGATGAAGAAGAGAAGCTCTAACCGGCTCATAGTCATCAATAAGTACCATGAGAGACTGTATGAGACGTGTTCGGTTGCGATAAATCTTATATGCCTTGGCATCAATAGTATCTTTAAGAATAGGCTCACAAGAAGTCAATTGATCTCAAGTAATTTTCATCTGAGCAAGAAAATCAAAAACCGCTTGCCCACGTTCTTGTTTAAAACTATGAAGCTCCTTTAGCAGTTGCTATTGATGGGAGAGATCAAAAATGATGTAATGTTTTGCCAAATGATCCCATACATCTTTAATAGTTTTGAAATACCCAAACTATAGATGAATGTCTAGAGTAGAAATGTTGCAAAACCAAGTGATAATATGATATTTTTACTATCCCAATCTTTTAATTTCTCTAGAAAAATCATTATCAACATCCTCCTTGGATTTGGAAGTCTTATCTTTTGATTTTTCAGTCACAGTTGTCTTAATATTACAAACAACATCACTAGTCACATAACACCACAATTTATGTCCTTTAAAAAATTCTCTCATAGTCTCAACCCAATGAACATAGTTGGAGCCGTAAAAAATATTAGGGATAGGTTGAAAAACATCTAATTTTTTCGTAATAGCAGAAACAAAGACGAAAAGAGAAAAGAAACTGCAAGATTGGAGCAAAAATTGAGGAAACGGAGGACAAAATCAGAAAGAGCTCACCAAAGATATCTTAGCATGGGTCTCACTGCCTGTCACGTCAGCAGCCACATTAGCAAACACGTCAGCAGATAGAGGATATATGGCAACGTCTGAACGGCAGAAGAAGACACGTCAGCGGAGTTGGCATGCGGATCAAATAAATGGGTTGGGTCAGGGGTAGACACGGGATGGACGCAGATCGATGGGAGGTGCGGGTCGTCGACATGTATAGAGCTTTTAAACTATTGATCGGGCAGCTACTCGAACGATGCTGGATGCGTCTGGAGAGAAGAAAAAAATTGGAAGCATATGGGGACTTGCAGCGGCGTGTGGTAGCATGTCAGGAGGTTTCCACTGATGGAATTGAGTTATTTGGACTCGTAACGATGAGACGAAGACAATGTTATGGTCCGTGACAAAGTACAACGTCGTAAAAGTGATCGAAAAACAAGTACAAAATACTGCGGGAATAGAACAAACGGCTATGAACTAATTTTCTAAGAAGAAGAAAAAACCTATACTCTTGATATCATGTTAGAAATAGGAGAGTAAACTGAAAAAAATATTGTGTATTATTGAGTGTATTAATCAACGATACAATATACAAGGATATATATATATATATATATATATATATATATATATATATATATATATATATATATATGTGTGTGTGTGTGTGTGTGTATAAATATAACAGATACAATAAAATTTTAAAAAACCTATATTACTTTTGGTATTAAATAAAAAAAAAATAAAAACAAGCCATATCTTATGTCTAATTTATGTTTATGTGTGTTGGCGTATCTCATCAAATTTGTGTCTTAACAATAAATAGTAGTCATGTGATATTAAATCAACTTCAGCTTTGTATTACTAAGATAAGCTCACTTTAGGTGAATTCCTCTGTGCAGAACATATTTATCCGCAAGAAAATTGAGATTGAACATAGATTACCAACGTTGCACCAAAGACATTTAATTAAAAAAAATATTTATTGAATAAATAAAAAAATTGTTCAGTCGATATAATATTAAAAATGAATACTCAATTTTAATTCGAAATTTATTATTTTAACCATACATAAAACAAGTTATATCTTAATCATTTTTCATTTAAAACGAGGTTGTTTTAGCTGAATAATTGAGTAAGATTATGATTCTGATTCTATCAGAGCCAAGAAACTAAAAGTCTTAAAACACATTGCAAAGGATGATTGACCAACTATATCCACACTATAAATACCACAATCCTTTAGATAATTATCATCCAGTTTTAACTATATTCTACTAAAATTCTTGCTAATTTAAATATCAAAATCACTTACAAATCAAACATTCTTTGCAAATGTATTTTCTATGATTTTGAGGTTTGCTAGAGTTAAAGTGTAAAATAAGATAAAATAATAATCCAATTATCACTCTAGTAAAAAAGTGACATTTTAATAATTAATTAAAAAAATAGCATTTTAATAATAAAATTAATAAAAAGTAGTACATAGCTAAAAAAGCTTCAAAACATAAATAAAAAAGATAGAGATTATAGAAACGAGCAACTAGAGTTAAAATATACAAATAAATTAAACAATAAATATGTTCTTAACTTTTTATGTCAAAAATAAATAAATTATTGATTAATTAAAAATATAAAAGTATCTTTTATTTTTTAAAATACGAGATATGTAAGTTCATTTGAAGATCGATTTGTTCTTATTTCTTATGTATTTTGGACTAACGGATTTAAATATCTCATATTTTAAAAGATTAAAAATATTTTTATATTTTCAATTAGACAAAAAATTATTTATATACCTTCAAATTAAAAAGTTAGAAGCCTATTTATTTATTTTTTATCCTGAATTAAATACTTTGGATAAGAAAATTGAACGTAAAGTGTAGAGCATAGACAATCAAATAATTTTTTTTTAGGTCTACAACCAACACTCACTCACACACGCTATCCATTTCATGATTTTAACCAGGGCTCAAACCCTTATGCAGCTATCTAGGAGGCCAATAATTCTTCCACTGTACCATTGCCTCCGCTGCAATCAAATAAGTTTCAGTTTTGGTATTGTTGGAACTTGGAAGGCGAATTTTTTTTTTTTTTGGGTATTACAGGAGCCGAAAACTAAACAACGTTTATTATTTAAAAAAATAGGTTTAATATTATTTTAAAAGTAAACATATTTAAAAAAATAGAAAAAACAAATTTTATTATTATTTTTAATAGAAATACACTTTTAAAAATATTTTTTGTGTTTTGCGGATATATTCGATATCCGATCCGATCCACAAATGTGCGGATCGAATCTAAATTTAAAAACTGCGGATATTGAATTTAATCTGATGATTTTAGTGCAGATCAAATAAAAATTTTAGTTATATCCGATTCGATCTGAGTTCATCCTTATTTGCTATTATCCTTTATTATTTTTTTTCCAATTTTCAAGGTCAAGCTCTGAATGAACGAAATTCAGGCCCATATTTGAAACAAATGACAAATAGTTATTTCTTCTTTTTCCACGACCAAGACAAAAAAAAAAAAGTAATTATCCACCAACCACCCAACCATTATTATTAATAGCTATTAATTAATGAATTTAATTTTAATGTATTAATTACACAATTTTCTAATTAAACAGTGTATGAAAATTAAAATCCAATATTTAATTATAAATTTTGGGTATTCGGTTTTAAAAGAATTAACCACCTATTATTGTTCATTCCATTTGTCATATGTTCTTTAAATAAGATTAGGGTTATGTTGTAGCAAATGACAGAAGGCATTCGGCGGCAAATATGGTGGTTGAGGCAGTGAAAGAAATGAACACGGCTAAGAATTGAAGGATTGTTCAGAAAAGTGGAGAAAGGAGTGTGGTGCATCAGGGTGGCAAGCGGGGAAGCCCCGCCCCGCCAGAAGCCCGCCTTTTAGCGGTCTAAAATCCCATTCCGCCCCGCCTAACAGCGGGTTGGCGGGCCGGCGGGCTTAGCCCGCCAAATATCTATTTTTTCTTTTTTTTTTTTTATTTTTAATTATTAAATAATATATATAAAGGCATAAAAAATTTCTTTTGTTTTTTACTTTTAATTATTATAATTTCTAAAGGTATAAACAAATTATAATTTTTATATTTACAAATATTAAAGTCTTTGTAATTATAAATACTAGCGGCTCAACAGGCACTTCAGCCGCTTTTTTTATGGGATTTAAAGTTAATTATTTTAATAAATTTTAAAATTTTAAATTCAAATAACATAAAAATAATAATATAGAATAATCAATGATAATATAAAAATGCTCAAATTAAAATAATCATATATTACCTATCTATAAACAATAACAATATGAAAATGATTTAATTATAATGAACACATACATCACCTATCTACAAATCTACAAATAACATAACTCATAAAATAATTATTACAATATTATTTTATCTTCTTCTATCTAACTCAAAGTCATAAAAATAAATAGAAAAATACTATTGTTTATAAAATATGAGACATATTTAAAAGTCACTTTTTTCTTTGTTTAGGAACCTTTTTTTTTAAGTGGCAAGCCAAAGTACGGATCTGTATTTGAAGAATCTTTCTTGTGCCTACAAAAAGTGTAAAGAAGAAAAATAATTATGTCTCTTTTTTTGTGATTATATATCAAACTATAAGTAAAAACGTTAAGATAAATCTAAGGTAATTTCTGAATTTGTACCGAGAAAAAATCTTTAGCAATTCCTTATACATCTCCTTATCAATAAATTCTTAAGCCTTGAAGAACTACAAAATTTAGAAATCAATAAAATATACCATATGCCAATACAAATTTCATTATATTTGAACGGAAAGTTAATAATAAAAAATATAAAATCTGCAAAATTGAAATTTCTTGTTTGAGGTTGGATTTCCTACACATGCACAACAAAAAAAGCCATTAAACCCTCTGTAGAGCATTCAAATCTATAAGTATCCGATATTACCTCTATTTTGTGCTTTCTTAATCTAATGATAGGTACCTGCAATGTTGTTCTTTACTAACACCAGTTGGTTCCGCTCCTATGAGTTTGTTGCTGGAAAAAGAAAATTGTTTAATTTATTATCAGTAGTTTAAAATTATTTTTTGTAACTTTATTCAACATGAGAAACATAATATTCGTTACAATCTCAGAGTAACCTTTTAATATTTTAGGCATATACTTTTTTCTTTTATTTTTTATTAGTAAAAGAAGAACATAGAAGGGGATAGATAATAGGTATATCAATAATATTCTGATTACGATGATTGTGTTACCTTGTATGTTGTTGGAGCAGTATTTCATTTTTTATCATCTTCCATAATTGGATCTTGTCTGTTTTAACCGTTCCTCCCCAACCAATAGAATAAATTTGAAGGGAATGAACCTATTAGATAACATATGATTATGATTACTAACATAGGAATAGAAGTATGTATATTGAATACAATTTTGACAGTAATTAATTTAAGAAATTACTTTATTGTCTATTGGTTTGATTGATGCAATTGCTTGCTCATCTTTCCATGCACTCCAGAGATCCTGGAATCCTTCTTCCTGTAATTGATATTTGTTAATATATTTCTAGTATATATATAGTATGTCTTAGTTAATGATAATTAGTACGTACCTGTTGCATAAAACAAATGTTCAAGTTCATTGTCTTTATCTCCTGACATATATTGATGAGCTCCTTTAAAATCAAATTGTCTATTAAAAAAATATAAGTCGTTAGTCCTCAATAAATTGAAGTTTGTATACAAAGATATATATATCAATGAAAAAGATTTAAAGATTAAAATTATATGTAGACTGAATTGTACCAAGAAGTAACTAGACATACTTACTAAGAACATAAATTACCTGTGGGGAAGGTAACAATATTTCTTTGAAAATTACATTTCTGGTAAATTCTCCACTTGTTCCATCTATTTTTCCTTCTTTGACTAAAATTTTTGTAGTTGACTGAGAAATACTTCGAGACAGAGCAACATATAATTATGCTCACACTTAATGTTTACTATAAATACATTAATATGCTAACATATAAGGATAAAATAATATTTTTTTTATAAATTTATTTATCTATTAAAATTATGTCACAATACTAAATATATAAAGAAAAAAAAGTACAATACTAACCAGTTACATTTTCTTCACGTCTACTGTTTTGATCAGATCTATTTCCATGAATTTCTGATAGTATGTAAAAAGAACACATCAACAAAATTATAAAATTTTTCATTAAATTAAGTCTGTACAGTATCCGTGGTAATTGAGAGGTTACTTTTAAAGAAACAAATCATACAAAATTAAATTGATTGGAAGTAATAGAAAACGTAGAATACCCATTAATATCATAATTATTCAAACTCTGAATAACTAAAAAAAATAGATAGTGACCGTAAAATACAAATAATTCAAGTGTAACCGTATAATAGATTTATTAAGTGACGAAATTATCATTTATTTTTTACAATGTTATATATATTTATTAAAAATATTTTAACCTTTTTTTGTGTATTAAAATAAAACGTTTAAAAGAATTGTAGAATATTAAAAAATATATGAAACGTAAAATTCTATTAGATATTAATTGGACCACTATTATTATGAGCATCTGAATAATAGCAATCATATTATTGGAACGACTATAATGTATTTTAAATGATTATATTTTACCGTGTTTAATTTTTTTAGAGATAAATAATTCATGAATATAAAAATTATATTAAACTGGTAGCATAATAATTATATTAAAAATAATAAATTTATCAATTTAAATTTATGTAGTGATGTAGTGAAGAAATTAATACTTCTGATATATCTATTTTTTATAAGGAAAAGTATAAAAAAATATCGAAATACTAATTATTTTTGTTATATAGTGAAAAAATTTAAGTTACAATTATATTATTAAACACATATATTTAATATAATTTTTTTTATAATGATACGGCGCAAGAACATTTTATTTATTCTTATAATAATATTATATAGGTCAATAATGGAAGGTTTATTGAATCAAAATTTATGAAAAAAAATACTATTAATTAAATAAATATACAGGAGTTCTATCCATATTTATTATCATTTGGTCTATTACTTGAATCAATTTTGCTTTTATTATGAGTATCTAAATATTTAAAAAATTTATTATTAACATGAAAATAATGTATGTTGACAATTTAAGAGTACATTCCGTAGATAAATTACAGATAAATAGTACTAAGAGTACATTAACATAGAGATATTGTACAAATAATTCAAATTAAATGGCAAATTAAATTGTAGAAAAAAATAAAAAAAATATATCAGAATTATCTATTAAAATTTAATAATAAATATATTATTAAACATTGAACATATATATTTTTCTTATAATAATACAGCTATAAAAATTGTTTGGCAATATAATATTATATAAAAAAATTATTAAACTATTTAATAATCGAGATTATGATTATAATATAAAGTACATTAAGACAATATAATAATATCTATAATAATATTATTTAGGCCAATAATAAAAGATTTATGGAATCAAAATTTAAGAAAAAAATAAATTATTATTATTTAAATAAATATAAATATAAATATATAGGATTACTTCCCATATTTGGACTGTTTGGGAACGACAATAATATATTTTAAATGATTATATTTTACAGTGTATAATTTTTTTTAGAGATAAATAATTCGTGAATATAAAAATTATATTAAACTGGTAGCATAATAATAATTTTATTGAAATAGTAAATTCATCAATTTAAATTTATGTAGTGAAAAAATAATCACTTCTGATATATTTATTTTTTAGAAGGAAAAGTATAAAATAAATATTGAAATTATCAACTAATTTTTTTTGTTATATAGTGAAAAAATTTAAGCTACAATTATATTATTAAACATATATCTAATATAATTTTTTTTATAATGATACGGCGCAAGAATATTTTAGGACAATAATGGAAGATCTATTGAATCAAAATTTATGAAAAAATAAATTACTATTAATTAAATAAATATACAGGAGTTCTACCCATATTTATTACCATTCGGTCTATTATTTGAATCGGTTTCGTTTTTATTATGAGTATCTAAATATTTAAAAAATTTATTCTTAACATGAAAATAATGTAGGCTGAGAATTTAAGAGTACATTTGATAGAGTACAATAACATAGAGATATTGTAAAAATAATTCAAATTAAATGGCGAACTAAATTGTAGAAAGAAAGTTTAAAAAATATGCCAGAATTATCTATTAAGTTTTTTTTGTTACAGAATAAAAAAATTTAATAACAAATATATTATTAAACAGTGAATATATATTTTTTTCTTATAATAATACAGTTATAAAAATTTTATATTTGTATGATATTATATTAAAAAATTATTAAACTATTTAATAATTGAGATTATAATGATGTAAAGTACATTTAAGATAATATAATAATAATATTATTTAGGCCAATAATAAAAAATTTATTGAATCAAAATTTAAGGAAAAATAAATTATTATTAATTAAATAAATATAAATATAGGATTCCTACCCATATTTGGATCGTTTGGTATATTACTTGAACCAGCTCCGGTGTTATTGTGAGTATCTGTATATATGTAAAAAATTTATTATTAAGATGAAAATAATGTAATTTGATAATTTAAGGGTACACTCAAGAAATAAATTATACATAATTGGTACGTACTAAGAGTCTAGTAACATAGATATATCGTAAAAAATAATTCATATTAAATAATAAACTAACAATATAAATTTATTAATGAGAAATATAATTTAGAGTACCTGATATAGAGTATTGTTGAGGAGGTATATTTGTGATATCTTGTAATGGTGTTGCCATGTTAGTTGGTCCACTTGATGTATCGATTTGTTTTCCTCGTTTAATACTCTCTCGGTAATTGGCACGCCTTCTGGCAAGGTGTTGCTGCCTCTGTTCTTCACTCATATTTTGTCTTCGTTGTCTGGCATAGTCTTGCCAAGTTCGTCGACCACTTCCACGTGAATCTTCCATTGGTATGTCAACTATAATTAATCAAAGAAACATATAAAAACAACTATACACTTTTATTTAATGACGAAAATAAATTACAGTAAATTTTACATTATATTTAGGCGAAGTGAGAAGAATGCAGGAGAAGACAGAGGAGAAATGAAGAAAAAATTTTTTATTATGGAGAGATATGGAGTAACCAGTGAAGTGAGAGAGATTAAAAGAAAAAATTGGGAATAATACAATTGACGCAGTAATTGATGTGAGAGGAACTAATTGATGCAGTAGTGGAGAATTAAGTAGTAGAATTCTGTAACTGAAACGTGATTTGAGAGAAATTAACATGGAGAAATTATATTGTGGTGAACGTGGATGGAAATGAAGTAGTAGCTGTAACTGGAGGTAGGTTACTAAAAAGGATAAAAATGGAAAGAAAAATTGGACACCAAAAATGAGTTTTTTCATTATATATTGGTATAGATTATTCCTAAAACAAAATAAATATAATCCAAAACATAATTATAAATAGTCTCAAACAAAATAAACATAATCCAAAACACTCAATTTTCATCTTCATTCTCTTGTAAGTTGGGTTTTGGAAAAAAAATTATAAAAATACCCCTTGTTAAAAAAATATTAAGACCAGCGGAAAAGTCCTCCCTGCCCCGCCAAAGCCCACGGTTTAAGCGGTGCAGGTTAGATGGACTTTTGCTATTTGGCGGTCCCAATTTTTCAGCCCGACCCGCTTTTTTTGGCGGGTTACGCGGGCCAGTCCGGCGGGATTAGGCCCTTTTGCCACCTCTAGTGGTGCATTATTAAAATTTAAAATTCCTATAATAGATTTAAGGTAAAAACTCATATGCAATTGTTTTAATGTGAAGTTGATATTTAAAAATCATTAGATGATTTGACAAGTTTAACTAAATTACCGTCTAACGATTCTCAACTATCAACTTCACTGCATGTGAGTCTTCGCCTAGATTTAAAATAAATTCATTCCCCCAAATATTTAGATCTTTATGGAGTTAAGCCTCAAAGTGGTTCCTGAAGTTGCGCTCGAGGCTCAAAGCGATCCCTAAAGTTAATAGTTACTCAATTTTATCCTCAAAGTTACACTCTAGGACTCATAGTAGTCCCTCAGACAGTTTCTGTCTATCACTAATCGTCAGAAAGCTAAAGTGGACTAGTTCCTGCCACGTGGCAAACGAAATTTTTTTGTTTGCAATCGGATCCATTTCCCCTTTTAAAACCCTAATCCCCAATTTTTATTCCCTGAATTCTCTTCTTCTTCAACTCCATTCTCTCCTCTCACTCTTCCAAATCCAATCATCAATGACCTCTATTATATAATCTATATTCCAAGTCATCACCATCACCATTCTCATCTTCCTCATTCTCATCAAATTACTCATCATCACTCAGAATGTACCTCGATCCTTCAAGCCTCGTCTCTCTGTCAATCTCCTCCAACAAGTCCATCAGTGACATCATCACAGGTTGCGCTGCCTCGTCTTCCTCTCCCTCTCCAACAACCTCCCCTGTAGCAACCGCCTCCTGTGCTGCAACTGCCTCTCTTGCTGATAGTGTCCTATTGCCATCCGCATGTGACCCATCCTTGTCGTCGAAGTTGTTCCGGAACGTCACCATGCGCCCCCTTCCAAAACAAGTCCGACACCATGCCGGAGGAGTTCCGTCACGAAACCTGAAGCTAGAATAGCACACTGCTGGTAGGGGTTGGCTCCGTGGGGTCACCGGCAATGACTGTGACCTCGGACGGGGAGTTGTAGCGGGTGAAACTCCAACAGGAGAAGGTGGTCTTGGCTGCGAGTGAAAGGGGAGGGAAGATTGAGACATCATCAACGTTATCGTTGTTGTCAGTCATGTGGTGGTGGTGGTGAGCTGAATCGTCGTCGTTGGAAATGGATTAAAAGTGTTTAAGAGAGTCGGAACATTGTGTGTGATAAACTAATTAATAATCTATAGAATTATATAAAATTTATTAGGTTCCATTTTGTCTTAGTTATGAAATGAAGTTTTTTTTTTCCCCTTATCTTTAGTAGTAGTACCATTTGAAGGCACCAATTGAAAGATTTATACTGTTTTTGTCAATAAATAACTATTAGTGTTTTACATTGTTACATACATGATTGGATTTAAAAGAGTGAAAATAGATAATGGGATTGAAGAGAATGAGGAAGAGAATTCAAAAAACAAAAATTGGAGATTAAGAATTTAAGAGGGAAAGAACCGCATTGCAAACAAAAAAGTTTCGTTTACCACGTCACTACGCTGTTAGTGTGCCAGCGTGGCAAGAACCAGTCCACCTCAGCTTTCCGACGACCAGTGATGGACAAAAACAGCCCGAGGGACTAATATGAGTCCCAGAGCGTAACTTGAAAGACAAAATTGAGTAACTATTACCTTCAGAAACCACTTTAAATCTCGAGTGCAACACTAAAGACCACTTTGATGCTTAACACGATCTTTATGCCCCAAAAAACCAAATTTCTTGCAACATTTATTTCAATTTAAAATGGAGGGGCAAATGGCCAGAAAGTAGTAACCTCTGGTACCAGAACCAATTCTGAAGATGTGTCGTTATCATCTTTCTTAGATTGATAATATTCTGTGACAATGCTTCTCTCAGAAATCACTTGGTTTGAAACAGTATCAAAAATTTTGGTTTGAAACACATGTGTGTGTGTGTGTGTGAGAGAGAGAGAGAGAGAGGACAAAACGGTTTATAAAATGTTTGCTATAGAAACCCAAAACTGGGGGCAGTCAAGAAGTAAAAGCTAAATGGGAAACTAAAAGAGACTAATTTTTTTTTCCTTGTGAATTACAATCTGTTACAGAGGTGTGGTGCTGCTGAATCAGTTAGCTTCAGAAGTATTTGGGTATTGGGAATAGAAGCTCCTCAACCTATTCTACCTTCTTGCTAGCTTTGGCATCAGTCCCCTCCTGTGATGATGAATCAGCACTCTTTGACTCATTGAAATCCAACAACTGCATTCATACACACAAGTCAAACTTTCTTACTATGCTAAGGGATGAACTGTCTCAAATCTTAACATGTAAGAAGTAATTAAGATTATGGATATTACTATGATGCATCACACACCATGTTGAATTCTGTGCATCAGCTCTAAAAGGTAATCTTATGATATGGATTTGGATCATGATGGATACCACTCGCACTCTCGTGATTCAAATCTAACCATTAGATTATCTTAATTCATGATGCGCCAAACATAATCATTGTCTCTAATTAGTTCCAAAATGTAGTAGTAATAATAATAATAATAATAATAATAATTTCATTGCTCAAAAGGTATCGTGTTGAAGTATAGACCTATAAGAACAGGTCATAACAAGATTACGCCGCAAACACAAGTTAACTAGAGTAAATTCAATACTGCTTGCACTTTAATTGTTGAGGCAAAAAGTTTTTAAACTCATGATAAATCAAACTTATGCTATTCCCATTATCGATGGTCAGAGAGAGAACATGACATGGTAATAGAATATTGTTATACTCCACTAAAATAAATCATTGAAATAAGATTTGAAGCATAAAGGATGAGGGATCAACACGTATACAAGAAAAGAGAGTAGGAAGGGAAAAAAAAACCTATTATACAAACCTGTTTGACTTCACCATTCCATAAGCAATGTGCGGCCAAAAATCCAATTACACAAGGAACAATGTACAGAAGAGCAGGCTGACAAAAGGGGTACAAAAAGAAGTGGAGAAACGTTAAATTGAGATATTGATATCCAAAATCCAAGATAAGCTCTAAATGCTCAGTCAGGCAAATATTTCCATACCTCCAAGCCTCTGCCTAAAATGATTGAGTAAATAAAAACAATAGAAAAATGAAACCACAAATCAATTACCTGTGCAGCCTGAAACCAATTCATCACAACGATTGTAAGGACCAAGCCAGTGGTGTATCCTAAAAATGCACTCTTGAAATACTGGGGCTGTTTTCCTCTAGACACATCAAACCGCAAAGCCAATGCAACAAAAATACCTGAAGGGGGAAGCATAAAATCAAAACAAACAGAAGAAACAGCCCAGCAATCATAAAAAATTCTCACTTCCACATACATATGGATTATACAGAAAATCACAAATCTATGAAGAATGATTGCCAGTCCAGTTTGAAGTTATAACCCAAAAACTGAAATAAACATGGCAGCAAAATCAAGAAGCTGGCAGATTTCTTGCATCATTTCATTCCCAAAACAAGTGGTTAGTAAGAGGCTGATTGGTTTGTGAAGATATTTTTTGTTTTCGTTCTCTGTTTTCATTTTCAACTTTTCACATTTTAGAAACCGCAATTAGTTTGTGAAAAGAAGATTCATTTCTAAGTATCGAAAATAATAAAAATATGTTTGGTTGGTTTATTTTCAAAATGTATTTTCAATAGTTTAAAATCACAAAACTATATTTTTATATCAAATGTATGATTTTAGTTATTTAATTTTTTTATTAAATTAACAATTAATTTTTATACGGTATCAATAGGAAATAAATTACTATCTTATTATACTATTTTAGAAAAATTTGGTATCTCTTATATATATATATATATATATATATATATATATATAGTTGGTTTTATATTTCCTATGGCACTATATAACAATAAAAAACATCATTTGAAACAAAAAAAATCGAAACTAAAATTAGTTTTCCACCAAACGAATCAATTAATTAATATCAAAATTTATTGAAGTAAACATATAAAGACGAGTAAAGAGAGTCGAACCTTTGTCCCAAAATAAAAAACACCGTGTTTTGGTTTGAAAACGTTTTCAAAAGTTAAAACTGAAAAGACTGAAAACATGAAAATAGCATTTTTAACTTTGTTATGTTTTTTTGAAAATGTTTCCGTTGAAAATATTTTTAAAATGTTTAATCAATCATATTTTCATGTCTTATTTTCAATTTCATCGAAAATGGAAATGAAAACACTTAATAAACCAATCAGCCCCTAAAGTGCCAGTCAAGGCACAGGCTTACTCACACCCGGCTTAGCAAATTCATGGGGATTTTATGTACCATGGGCCTCCCAGAAAATTGCCGATATCATTTGGTATTCAATTCCATCTCGTTCTCCCATAAAAGGTACAAACATAGTGTAACAGAGTCTACTACCAGATATGTACTTTGAACTGCACTAAATCATTACGGCACAATTTCATAAAATGAACTGTGTAGAGAAAAAGACTGATCCTACCAGGGATAACAATATCACCAAGCCCGAGCATTGAAAACGGCCTTGCAGAATCTGCTGTGGGGAACAGAAGCTGTGAAGAATAACAGAACTATAAATCAGGAAGAAACTCAGTTGATTAAAGATTTGAGTGACATTACACTATAAAAATTCAAATGAAGATGGATAAACAGAAGTTTCCAATTCAGTAAGGTTTTAACCTTTATTGGAGCATCAAAAGATTTTGCAACGCTGACCATAACAGGAGTGAAGAAAACCCAGAAGATGTCATATACAAATAGACCGGCCTGCAAAATACACGTATACAATAAAAAAGAGATAAAAATGAAAGCATATAATTTATCTTCTAAAAAATCATCAAAGATCTAATTATATCAGCATGGAATAAAATATATTATTTTCAATTCAAAATATTTACAAGCTTAAATTAGATTGTAAATATCAGAATGAACTTGAGGGAGGGAGAGAGATGTTATTTTCAATCAAGATGGAGGCCCTTCATATTTTATTTTATTTAAATCAAAACAAGGGGAAGAGAAAAATTCTCCACAAATAATAATAAAACTTCCATCAATTACTTGGAGAAAAGAAAAATAACCTACCAAGAGAATAGCACCAGTTTTGAAAGATCCTAGAGATAACATTTCAATTCCCTGGAAACATTAGAGATGGAACCAATGGTATCAATTACCATGTACTAAGCACTAACAAAAATGAAATTCAATTTTACAGACAACCATAATAAGATAAGCAATGGACTTATTTAATTTTCTTCATCAAGCCTGTCAATCTAAGGAATGAAGAATCAAACCTGAATACAGAAAGCAAGACCCAGTATATTATTTGCCAGCCAATGCTTCCTCAAAGCATACCACACACAAAAGAACGTGCCAGGGATAGCAGCAACAATCTGTGATCTTGTAAACTCAATCTCCAAAGCTGTGTAAGAAAGGAGAAAGTAAAAACATCATTCTGCAAGATAGAAGCAGATAAGGTCAACCCAATCAAATGCAGCAAGCAGCAAGCAGCAAGCAGCTAGCAGCAGCAAAAACACCATAATGAAAGTGTATAATCATATCATCATCATCACAATATCCTAAACAACACATAAAGAAAGCAACAAGGTAGGTAATAAGCTCTGTCACCAGTCAATGATTAATGATCATATTAATCGTACAGAACATAAAAGTAAAATCAAATAGAAGAATTCTTTACTAAGCAAAAAAGCTAAACCACCATCAAGAGTATTTAATCTAATCAGAGCATAACACCCTTCTAATTATTATGCGAACACATGATATCTGAATAAATTAGTATATTTATGTTTATTACTTGGTTAAACATCTTATCCATAGTATAGATGTACATCACAGCATCATAACAGTCATCAATTCTAATATTATGGAAAAAACATAGCAGTCATTAAGGAGGCAGGCATCATGTCAAATACATCGAAAATATGGGAAGCGCCAGACTATGACATCCTCGTTCCACTTCTTTGGCAGATACCGTTTGATAGATGGTAATAGTGTTGCCCTGTAGAGATTATAAAAGCAAATGTCTAATAAGCAGCAAATATATCCAAAACGACTGTTGACCATATAAGCAAGTACACTGGACAAAAGGAAAAGAACATACGATAATGCAACAATCCCGAGCACAATAAAGTAGGCTGTCAATACAGCGTTCACCAAGTCCTTGGAGAGAAACTTGAAGAGTAAGAAAAGGGACAGTAACATTGCACTCCCAACAAAAGGAAATCGCATCGCATGTTCATTGGACATTGTCTCCTGCATAATCATACCCAGTGCGAATCAGAGAAGTCGAAGGTCTAAATATTGAGCCACAAAAAGTAATGCAGAGCATAGAATTGGCATTAACAAAAAAAGAAAAATACTTACAGTTGGAGGAGTCGGTTTGACAGAACGGTAACAGCCCACAAACACAGTGAGGCAAGCAGTCAAAATGACATTCAAATTCGGATCTACTTTCACAGCAAGCGGTGCTAAGGTTAACCCTGCCATGACAAATAAAATGCCATCAATGTATAGTGATCAGCATTCAAGGAACAGCAATGGAACCACATAAGAATTTCATATTAGCATTATCAACATTTCACTAAACAAGCACATTAACATTCCATATCATACACTAATCTAAATAGTAAAATTTGAGACCTTTCTCAAAACAAAACCCACCCCATTTCAGACAAAACAGGAAATGCTTTGAACTATAGTTCTCATAATGCTCGTTAATACTATAAACTGAAACAAGAAACCTTGAATTTCACTAAAAGAATTAAAAAGAATATAAAAAGCAAACCTGCTAAAGCCAAAAACGCAACCCGCTCCGTGTTCTTCATATTGTTAAATTTCTCTTTAACAATTCTAGATCTAGTGAAGTCAACCGTAGCGAGAATGGGACTACCCTGCGACCAAGAATTTAAAGAAAAAAAAATCAAAACCCCGCAAGGGATCAATTGGAAACGGGTTCATCCCAAATAATGGATGAAAAAAAAAAGATAATTAAAAATTGAATATTGATAGGGTTGGGAGTGAAATGAACCTTGAATCGGTGAGGCACAAAATAGAGTAGCGGATCGGAGAAAGGGAAAGATTAGGGTTTAAAGTAGTAAAACAAAGAGAAATGAAGAAAAAAGAGGGTTAATTGAGAAATTTAGATATTTTAGAGAGGGCAAGCCATTTTCAATGAAACGGTGGATTAGAGATACTTTCAAGTTTCATCACTCTTTTCACCAAACAGAACTCAAAAATAAATAAATAAATAAATAAATATACACATTTTATTATTTTATATATTATATATATATATCAATTATACTATACAAAAATCAACTACTAAATTAACATTCTAAATAAAATATATATTAAAATATAAAATATATATTAAAAAATGTTAAATAATATATATATATACATAAAAATATATAATGATTAATTTTTAATTTGTACGTAATATTTTTGTTTATCTATTCAATATTTTATAAATTTAAATTATTATTTATAGATTAGATTAGCTTTCAGAGTAAAGGACCAAGGAAAGGAGCATGGCGGTTGCCAGATTCATAAAATATGAGAAATGGATGTGAAATAATTTTAGATTGAATATTGTGTTTTTAAATAACTTTTATTATTTTATTCATGGGAGATAGATTAGTTTTTTTATTATTTTTAATATATATTATATAAATAACTTTTTAGTGAATTTTATTATAAAATGATTAATTATAAAATAAACTAATAAACTAATTCTTTCAAGAAGAAAAAAAATAATCTGTGTGATCAGAATGATTTTCAAATACTTCAGAAAGTAAAAAAATTACAAATACATTTAATTATATATTGTCATGTTAATAAAACTAATTGACGTTTACAGGTAATGTGTAAATAATAATAAAAAAATATAATTAAATAGTTATGTGTTAGTGTAAAATAGTCTATAATTTACATTGTGAATATACCAAAATTAAAGTAAAGAATTTATTCAAAAAGACCAAAGTGTTTTCTTATAAAATAAAGTTTCGGTTTTTGGCTGCTTGAGTTTAAGAAAAGTGGGAAACCGAATGAACCACGTCAGTTGAGGTGTTCTAACCAATAACAACATGGCAAGTGGATTATTACATTATTAAGTGACTGCAACTACTGGAATTTTTCATTTTGGAAACTTAGTTAATAATTTGACTACACTAATGAGAAGAGAAAGAAGGGGATTCTATCTTTTGACAAAAATAAATGAATTTGACAATTCTAATAAAAATGTTTTAACTGCTCTGATTTGACCACATATTCTTTTGTTAATTTACTCCATTTCAGCTGTTTTATATTTGATTTTATTTATACCTTTAAGATATTATTTTGTAAAAATTTATTACATGTACTGCAGGAAATAAATCTTTTAGCAAATATGATAATATATTAGAAACGAATATCTATCTATTTAATATATAAAAGATGGGCCATGATGAAGATGATAAATTTTGGATTGATTTGCGTAAATTTTATATAAACTCATTTATTTATTTAAATAACATATTTTTGTATTTTTTCTTTAAATTATGTTTAATTGTGAGAATATGTTATTTTATACTTAATTTAAACAATTTTATTCTACTTTTATTCTATTCGATGTCTTAATGTTTTTTTACGAGTGATTTCAGATGTAATAAGTAGAAATGACTTGATAAGAGTGGAAGAGAAGCATGCAATTCAAAGAAAACATGAAGAAAATAAAGGAGAAACACATAGTCATGTGTGCGTACGCACAACATCCTGTGCGTACGCACAAGTACCAACGCGTGATTTCATTAAAATGTCACGTGGCTTGCGAATTGGGAGGTTTCCAGACCCATTTCTAAAGGGTTTTGAAGCATATAAGAAGGGCTAGCAACACCATACATTACACAACACACTTAGGATAGTTTTGAATAGTTTTAGGTTAGGTTTTTCTCTCAATTTTCTTACGGTTTAGTTAGGGTTTATACTATAAATTTGCATTTTCCAATTTTGATCTTGGATTCTAGCTATTTTGTAAGTATTTTTTAATTTTCTCTTTTATTACACTACTTGTTCTACACTTTCTTATATTTTAGTTCATCTTATCAATACATATATACTTTTGCAATTTTGATTTTTAGTTGATGAATTTGATGTTTAGTGGTTATTTTATGTTTATTGAGTTGCCATTGTTGACTTTGTTCATTAGTTGTTCTTAGTTCCAAGTAATTTTATAATTTTGCCATGTTTTGTAAATATGCCTACCATGTATTTGATGAAATGTCAATTTTGATTATGAGGTAGATTCTCACTCTTTGACTTGGGGAATTGAGTATATGAAATACTAGAGTCATAATGTTCGACACTCAATGATAATTCTAGGGTTGTTAGTTGTTATTGTTTCCACTAACACTAACTTTTTACTAAGGTAATTAGTAAGTTAGCTAGGATTTGTGGATTAATAACAATTATGCTCACTTGACTTACTCTTCGATGTTAAGGGTTGACTAGGTGAGATTAATCCATTATAATCATAGTTGTGGTTATGACAAGGAAGGAATTCCATAACTCATCCCAAGTCAAGGATTCTATCTATGTTTTGAAGCATACTTCAATCATTTTAGAGCTTTACTTGTCCATATTACATAGATAGTTCTTTAATTCCTTTATTAGTTCATTAGTTGCAATTTTTATTGTTCTTTTATTCCTTTATTTGGTTGCTTCATTATTGAAAACCCCTTGATCTTGCAACTAAAATTGTGCGCTTGTAGTCAATAGTTCCTAGAGAAGATGACCCGATGTTTAATTACTCTCGGTTATTTTTATTTGAACTAAACTTTGATTGAGAGGATCCATTGCCGATTTGGACTATACTTGAAACGGAAGTTATTTTGTGAAATTTTGAATCGGCACAAATTCTCTCAATCAAGCCGCAAAACAATAACTCTCGTTTTGGAATCCCATCGCGTGTCTCCGATTCCGCTTTTATGATGTATAATTTTTTAAAACCACAACTCGACAAGTGCACTAAATTATATCAAGTAAAATCACGAGAGTGGATTATCATTTCCACGAGGATTAACGGATTAAGTAAACAATGGTTAACTGATTATTCTAATTAGATAAGTGAAAACTTGCTTTGAGATGATTTGAATACCAAAACAATAATTTAAATGAAAGCAACAATAATTGAGTAGAAAAAATGATATGATTAAAAACGTTAAGGCTTTGGAAATGTTTCAACTTCAGGACAAATGCTTCTCACTTTCTATTTTGATCATGCAAAGATACAACCTTGGCAAACCATAATTAATTAAACCCCAATTCCTTAGTAATTCAATTTCTCTTTAACCTTATTAATTGCTAATTCTTTAGTCAATTATTTAAGAGAAGAGGTTAAGCACAAATCCTGATTCAAACCACACAATTCTTAGAGATTAAACCTAGTTGATTTTATGTCACTTATCAAAACTAGTTTAAAAACATACAGAACTATGAGAAGAAGTTTCAAACTCACTTCCAATATTCAACTCTTCCGATTTTTTCAATCAGATTTGAGTTATTTTACAATATATTCATACCTTTATAATTAAGGACGAAAATCTTGCTTCTTGAGAAAACATCAATGCATTAATCAAAGATAGAAAAGCAATAACATCAATCCATTAGAATCAACATTGCTTCTAACCTTAACTGAGGAGATTAGTGACTCGTAGGGCAAAGCAAAAATAAAGATCCAAAATTGCAGAAAAGGTCCAAGGATAAAAGTCCCAATCCAGAGCTCTCTAGATCCTTTTATACCTTAAACCTAACTAAAAACCTAATATTCAAACTTAATTAAAGAAAAATCAAATCATATCTTCCTAATTAACTTCAAATTAAAAGTGATTTTTCTTGTGATTATAGCTTGAGCCTTGGTGAATTACTTCCTTAGAAACCATGGGCTTGCACTTGAGTCTTGGGCTTGAGATGTTGTTATGACACTTGAGTGAAGTTTACAACTTTTATTGTGCACCTCCCAAGGACCTTTTTGTGTGTAGAGAATGTGAAGCAAGTGAGGGACGTGCCCACGCCCTTGAAGTGATGAAGGAGAATGGGCGTGGGTCATGTCCCACATGCTCAAAGGTAAGAGAGTTGGCGTGTTCTAGGCATGGGTCACGTCTCACGTCTTTGAAGGTGGGAAGAGTGAGGGCTGTTGGGCAATGGCCTAGCGTGCCACATTTGGCACGCTCTTAATGTGCATGGTGGCTGGCGTGTGTAACGTGGAACATGTTCGAATGGTGAAGAGAGTGGCTGTGTGTGGCATGGGCAACGTCCCACGTTCTCGACGCATGCATGGATGATGGGTGTGTGTAGCGTGCAACATCCTCTAACTGAAGGGGAGTAGTATGCCTGGGCGTGACCAACGTGCCACGCTTGCAATGAGAATGAAGCCTGGGCGTGGGTGGTGTGTGCAACGTGCCACGCCCTCGAGAAGCGCAAGAAGGTGGCGTGGGGACGTCCCACGTCCTCGAGCTAGGGAGGGTTGCATGGAGGTAGCGTGATGCTGGCGTGGGTGACGTCCCACTTGTGCTAAGGTTGCATGGAAGCTGGCTCTCAGGACTTTGGCCCAATGTGTAGCCAGTGTGAAGCAAGTGGCACGCCATGCCTCAGCTTATCTCCTCCTCTGTTTTTTCTTGCTCTCTATTTCTGTTTGCTTTCTGACTTAGCTTCCTCTTTGACTTGAGTACCTTTCTGACTTTGCTTCTGTTATTTAGAAAATCTTTAATAATCTCCTACAAAACACATAAAGCAAAGTACTCAAAGTATCTTAACCAAAACACGAGAAATAACGAGAAATCACTGACTTTACTAACATAATTAACTAGGAAACTACTATAAGATGCTTATGCATCACTCATAAACTCAACGTGTGGAAACAAAATTATTTCAATTTTGTGTTTTGCTCCTCTGCAAAAACTTCTTACTTGGTGGAAGGTTATCGGGGGAGACTTTTGTCCAGTGGGCTGAAGGGGGTGAATCTCGCAGCAATCTCAAACCACCATCTAGTGGAAGAAAACGGAAATGCTAGCTTCTGGTTGAATAATTAGGGTAAATAATGGATTTAAAACCCATTGTGTTTGATGGAAAAGAGGAAAAGAAGCAGAAATCTTTCCCCAAATTCTAAGGTACCCTTTTATCCATTATGTTTAGTGCATGTTAGAGCATCTGCAATCCCAAAACGATGGGAGTAATGACTGATACTTTGCTCTAATTGGTTGAGTGGGCTTAATCCTGGATTCCCAACACGTTTTACTTGATTGAAAAATTTAATCTGTTGGTTTAAACGATGGCCTAATTTTGGCGCTACTTCGTGAAATTTAAAACCAGGTGAAGAACTTTTCTTATGACAGGGTCATTATATATTGGAAGCTAGCAGTTTTATTTTACCATTAACTATTTTGTCTGTTGAATCTTTTAACCCACCATCTACAGAGCTTTGAATACTTCTTGTCCTCCATATGACTCTAACAAATGCTTTTAATCAAAAGGTTGATCGTGTTGCAAACATCGATGCAACGAAACTGGCTTGGAGTTTGGTTCTTGGAGTTGTGAGTTTATATGAGATTCTTAGCTCATGGAATCCCATATATGTATGCAGTTTAGAGTTAGTGCTCCAGGATGAAATGATGTGTATCCTTCTATTTATTTTAAGATATGGTGATATTAATTTGTGAAGTTATGCATGTTAATTTGTGTGTGTTTGTATTTGTGTTTATTAAGGGTGATCGTATATATTGCTCCATTTTGAAGGCAAATGTAGTGGTCTTTAAGACTATTGTTTGTGAGTTTGGAATTTACTCAATGAAAAATTTTATTGTTTAATCAAATTCAAAAGGTGTGAGGATAACTGCACACAAATTCAAGCTGAGTTTTTACATGAAAACTTCTGTCAGTGCTCTCTCCAATGAGTCCTTTCAATTGAATCCTTTCTGATTCGTCTCCTTTCCGAAAATTGAAGCAATTGATGCTGTCAATCTGGACATCCTCCTAGGTAATATAATGATGAGATCACTAATAAAATAATTTATTGGATTATTTGGTTTTAGTATTTTGTTTGTGACTGATTTATTATGTCTTTGTTGGTTTTTATCTCCACTGTGGTATAGATTGCATTGGACATGTTGTTGGAAAGGAGGATGCTAGACAAATGGTTATAAAATCAGGTCAAGAAAGTAAGTGCATGACACTATATCTGGAGGATTTTCAGTGAGTCATTTTGCTGGCTTCATTGGTGTGTAATTAAATAGTAGTTTATGTAGGAAAATTGAAGCAATTAATGTTATCAATCTAAACATCCTCCTAGGTAATATAGTGATGAGATCACTAATAAAATAATTTATTGGATTATTTGGTTTTGTTATTTTGTTTATGGCTAATTTATTATGTCTTTGTTGGTTTTTATCTCGAATTTGGTATAGAGTGCATTGGACATGTTGTTGGAAAGGAGGATGCTAAACAAATGGTTACAAAATCAGGTCAAGAAAGTAAATGCATGGCACTATACCTGGAGGATCTTCAGTGAGTCATTTTGCTGGCTTCATTGGTGTGTCATTAAATAGTAGTTTCTGTAGGAAAAACAAGATAAAGTGCACTGTATTTGGTGAAACAAAAGTCCTGAATTTTCAGCTTTGTACACCAAATTTTGATCGATCATAACTTTCTCATTTTAAAATATTTTTCCTCCATTATTTGAACGGCATAAACATCTCGGACCAAATTTTATTTCTAAATAAGTTTGACACAAATCGGAGGTCCAGGGAACAAGTTATACTCCGCCAAAGTTGGCCCAAAATCACAATTTTCACAAAATTAGCAAACCTCTAATTTCAAAACATACAATTTCCAAAACCTTTAAAATCAACCCCAAACTTATCAATTCAGCATCAACTATATACCCACTTCCTCATACAATCCACAACCTACCAATTTCCTCCACTTTCATAAATCTCAAATTCAATGTTTCAATTTCAAACCACATCAACATTATTCCATATCTCAATTCCAACAATACTCAATTTCGTCAACCACTATGCATATAAATCAATATCATTTTCACCATCAACATTGTACCAACAACAATTCAAACTTACTAACCATTCTACATATACCAAGTTACTCATATCATACATACAAGCTTCCATCACAACCTCCAAAAATCAGTAACCACATACATAATAATACAATTTATTTCAACCAACCATCAATATTAACAATTCAATTCCTATCTTAGGAGTCACTAGCCTAAGTTTTCACATTAGATTACATTTTAGATACGAGACACTGAAATCATACCTTGACCGATTTCTTATTCAACCTAGAACACCTCCAATTCAACTTTTCCTCAAGCTTCCAAGGACCAATCGCCTCTGAAACAAATTTTCCGGCACCAATAGTCCACTTTCAAGCTTCCAAAAGCTCAATCAAGCTCCAAACCACTTACATACATATTACCTAACACACATTATAGACACTCACATATACAAACTCAACACCCAAACACAACAAATCAAGAATTCTACTATGGTTGGGAATTCTTACCATACCCAAGGATCAAAGAGGCAAGATTAAGCCTTTCCTTCAAGCTAATTGGATCTTATAACATCAAAGAACTCAAAATCTCAACACCTTTATCCAATAATATCAAAATTAAGGGATGGAAAAACTAGAAAAAATTCGTGGCTTACCTCTTGAATAATGTTGTGAGATTTGTACAACTCGACGCCACGGTCGCATGGCCGCAAATAGTGCAGCGATCAGAACTTCGAATCAAAAGTTACAAGGATTTGAATCAAGGGCAAGGGTTTGCTTCTTCCTCTCTTCTCCCATGGCTGCTTCAACATGTTCAGCATGCAAAATGGGGAGAGAGAGATCTGAACTCACTTTATTAAGTGAGTGGGTTGGGCCCACGGGTTCCGTTTAAACTCGGTTTGACCAATTTAACTCGTTCGGCCCAATCTTGGGCCAAATTCTTTAAAATTAGTGTCAAAATTCTTGTTTTAATTTTTTCTATCACATTAAATCATAAAAAATTACATTTCTAATTTTCTAGGATAAATTTTAATTTATAGGTTAATTAGTCATTAATTAACCAAATTTTACAAAGACGGCAAAAAAAATTTGGGAGAAACTCCAAGTCACACATGAAGGCACCAAATAAGTAAAAAAAAAGGATTGATATGTTGCGAAAAGAGTATGAGATATTTACCATGATGGATAGAGAAAGCAATTATGAGATGTTTGATAAATTCTCAATCATCATCAACAGCCTTGATGCTATGGGCTTAACACACACTGAACAAACTCTAGTAAGAAAAGTCCTTAAAAGCCTTACAAAAGAATGGGAAACAAAAGCCACTATCGTAGCTGAGAGTAACAACCTGAGTCTACTAACCTATGATGAGCTAAGAGGAAAACTTCTAGCTTATGAAACCACACACACAAGCCAAAACACAAAGAAAAAAGGAATAACCTTAAAAAAAATCAAAAGTAGAACCTGATGAGAGTGAGTCTTGTGATAGTTTTTTAGATGACAAACTTGTATTTTTTACTGGGAGACTAAGGAGGCTAATGAGGAACAAGGGCAGACACAAAGGTTCAAGCTCAAAGGAGTACAACTACAAGGAGGCGGGATATTTCAAGTTCAACTGTCCTAAGATCAAAAGGGAGGATAAGGCAAAAAAGGAAAAGAAGAAAGTGCTCATGGCTTCTTAGGAGGATCTAGAGAATGATTTGGATGAAGAAGAGGATTTCGAATATGAAGCTTAAGTCTGCTTCATGGCTGATGAAGATCAACTGGATGAAGTAAATTACTATGACCTATCTATAGATGATTTACATGTTATTGTTGACGATCTCACCCACCACTCTGAGAAATTGCTGAATAAATATAACAAATGCAAAACTGAAAATGAAGTGTTGAAAGCTGAAAAAAATTTCTTGAAAGAAAAAATGAAGGAGACCGAATTTGCTATCGAGCTTATTGAAGAAAATAGATTTTTGAAATCTGAAATTGAAAAGCTTAAAGGAAAGCATATTATTGATCCTTCTAAAAAACTTGTTGCTGAAAATGAAAGATTAAATGAAATGATTAAAAAGTTGAATTGTGATTTAGCAAAATTTTCTCATAGTTCAAGCAACTTGGACAAATTACTTGCAAGTCAAAGACCATTGTTTGAAAAATCAGGTTTGGGTTATGTGACAAAAGAATATGTAGTTTGTGAAAAACCAATTGCAAAATTCATGGCTTTTTTCTCAAAAACAAAAACATCTTTTGATAAATCTGGTCTTAGATATTTTTCCAACAATAAAGCTGCCATTGAAAAACTATATTTTGATGAAACTGCATCATCCTCAAGAACTGAACCTAGTCCAAACAAGTCGGGTCTGGGTTATTCTTCTAATAATGAGGATGCTTTCAAAAAACCACAGTTTTACAAAAGAGCCTCAAATTCAATAAGCCCACTTCCTTTAAAAAATTATGGTTTGAGACCTTTTGAAAAAGTTGCTAATACAAAAAATGAATTTGTCAAAAGAAATGTACCATTCTCAAGAAATAGAAAATTTCACTTTTTTAATCATTATCAGCATCAAAGCTTCAATCAATTTCAGCAACATGCACACAGAAACCATTATTTTAATTGCAAGAAACTTGGTCACTCTTACTCCCAATGCTTTATTGACAAAAGAAGAGTAGGAAATCAAACATATAAGGTTGTTTGTGATTTTAATGCACTTGGGTAACCAAGATGGATTAACTTCAAAGGATCTAAATTAGTTTGGATAGGTAAGGTTACTTAAGAGTATATGCAGATTTGCCTAACATCTAAGAAGAAGAAAGACATGTGATACTTGGATAGCAAATGCTCAAGGCACATGATGGGAATGTCAACTTTCTTCATCAAACTCAATAAGTATTATGGATGATTTATGACCTTTGGAGATGATGACAAAGGTAAAATTATTACATTTGAAAAAGTAGGTAAAGATCATCTACCTTTATTGATGATGTCTTTTTAGTTGATGATTTGAAGTATAATCTTTTAGTATTAGCCAATTGTTGATTTAGGTTATTTGGTGATATTCAAAAGATTAGAATACCGTGTTGTGAGTGAAAAGACCAATAAAATATTGTTTGTTGCTAATCGTTGTGATAATGTGTATGGCCTCACTCTTGATGAACTAAAGAATAAAAATGTAGCTTGTTTACATTCTAAAAAATCTTAAAAATGGCTATGGCACAAGAGATTGGGTCATGCTAGTATATTTCAAATAAACAAGCTTGTTAAAAAGGGTTTGGTGAGAGGTCTTCCTTTGATCAAATTTGACAAAGACATCACTTGTAATGCATGTCAAATGGAAAAACAAATAAAGAGTTCTTTTAAATCAAAGGAATATATTTCCACTAAAAGACCACTTGAATTGCTACATATTGATCTCTTTGATCCAACAAGAACTCAAAGTTTGGGTGGTAAACATTATGGCTTGGTGATTGTAGATGATTATACTAGATTCGATTGGGTTTTATTTCTTTCTCATAAAAATGATGCTTTTTCAACATTTGAGGTTTTTATCAAAAGAATTCAAAATGAAAAGGATTTAAAGATTGCTTCTACTAGAAGTGATCATGGTAAAGAATTTGAAAATCAATCTGTTGAATTCTTTTGTGATGAATTTGGAATATCAAAAAAATTTTCTTGTCCAAGAAGACCACAATAAAATGGTGTTGTTGAAAGAAGAAATAGAAGCATTCAAGAAATGGCTATGGCCATACTATGTGAAAGTGGTATTCCAAAATTTCTTTGGGCTGAAACTGTTAATACAATTTGTTATATTTTAAACAAAACAATCATTAGAAAGTTTTTCAAGAAAATCCCTTATGAGCTTTGGAAAGGACACTCACCAAATTTGAATTATCTTCATATCTTTGGATACAAATATTTTATTTTAAATAACAAAAAAATTTGAGAAAATTTGATCCAAATGCATATGAGTGTTTGTTTGTAGGCTATTCCATAACTAGCAAAGCTTATAGAGTTTGCCATCAAAATGCTAGAGTTATTGAGGAGTCCATAATGTCAATTTTTGTGATACTAACATGGTTCAAAGTATTTTGGAAGACTGTAATGTAGAAAATCAAGTGGAGAGTAATGCCAATGAAGTCCAAAATCAAGAAAAAGAAAATTTTGGACAAACCGATTCTGAACCTTCTGCTGTAGGAGATAATTCTATTTTATCTCCTAAAACTGGCAAAATCCCTAGGAATACCAGTTCCATTGATCCCAGCTTAATCGAATATGTTCCTAAGTACTCAAGACCCGAGAATAGATATTTTTTAAGAACTATCCCCAGAAATTTGTCATTGGGGATGTCTCTCAAGGTGTCATAACTCGATCCTCCACTGGAAAGGCAATTGAAGAAGCAAAAAAGGCCTTTCTATCTCAAATTGAGCCTTAGAACATCAAAGAAGCACTTGATGACCCTTCTTGGGTAAAGGCCATGGAGGAAGAGCTTCATCAATTTGAAAAGAATCAAGTTTGGACGCTTATTCTAAAGCCAAATGGAAAGAAAGTGACCGACACCAAGTGGATCTTCAGGAATAAATTGGGTGAAGATAGAAGCATAGCTAGAAACAAAGCAAGATTGGTAACTCAGTGATATGATCAAGAAGAAGGAATATATTTTGATGAATCCTTTGCTTCTGTGGTTCGAATGGAAGCTATTAGGCTTCTTCTAGCATATGTTGCCCATTGTGACTTTAAATTATTTCAAATGGATGTGAAATGTGCCTTTTTAAATGGAGTCATTGATAGAGAAGTGTATGTGACACAGCCACCTGGATTTAAAAATAAAGAGCATCCAAATTATGTTTTCAAACTTTCAAAAGCTCTCTATGGATTAAACAAGTTCCAAGAGCTTGATATGAAAGACCTAGTTCTTTCTTTTTGAAAATGATTTTCAAAGAGGCAACACAAATACTACTCTATTTATTAAGAACTCTAATGATTCTTTTATTCTAATCCAAATTTATATTGATGATATAATATTTGGATCAGCAAATGAATCACTCTGTTTTGAATTTGGAAAACTCATGACAAATGAATTTAACATGAGTATGATGGGAGAACTTCATTTCTTTCTTGGACTTCAAATTAAACAAACTAAAAATGGAATATTTATTTACCAAGAGAAGTATGCCAAGAAATTAGTTAAGAAGTTTAGTATGAAAATGCCAAACCCATGGGAACTCCCATGCACCCTAACTCAAAGTTAGAAAAGAGTGGAACTGAGAAAGATGTTGATAAAACTAGATATAGAGGAATGATTAGTTCTCTAATGTACTTAACATCTTCTAAACCTGATATTATGCAAAGTATTGGAATTTGTTCAATGTTCCAATCACAACCGAAAGAATCACATCTTTCTGCAATTAAAAGGATCATCAGATATGTTCATGGTACATCCAACTTTGGTTTATGGTATCCTAGGACTGATGATTTTTCTGCAGTTAGTTATTGTGATGCAGATTTTGCCGGAGATAGAGTAGATAGAAGAAGTACATCTGGCATATGTTGTTTTCTGGGCAGATCTTTGAATATCAAGTCAAGCAAGAAGCAGTCCACAGTAGCTCTTTCTACTGCTGAAGTTGAATATATTGCCACTTCCTCTTGTTGTTCTCAGTTGCTTTGGTTGAAAATTCAGCTTGCTGATTATAAGTTGAATGCCGATAACATTCCCTTATTGTGTGTGACAACCTGAGTGCCATAAATATTTCCAAAAATCCACTTATGCACTAAAAATATTAAACATATTGAAGTGAGATTTTACTCAATAAAGAAACGTATCCAAAAGGGCAATATTAGCATTCAATTTGTTAATCAAAGGATTAGTTAGCTGATATATTCACTAAACCTCTGGCTGAGGAAAGATTCTGCAAACTAAGAACTTGCTTAGGCATTCTAAGTTATGATTTCTTGTTTTAGCTTTGTTGATTTGTTATTTGATATTTTTGTCTCTCGGATCGGGAGGAGACAATTCTGGACAAGTGAAGAGCCATCTTCCTAGAACGTGAAATTTGGTACTCAGTTCCAAGTTCTAAATCGTATGGACCAACCTTCCTGTTCAGATTTCTTGCGGTCCTATGTGTTTTCTTAAACACAACCTCCTTTTGGGCCAAATGAGAGTTACATTTATTCTGTGAGCTTTTATGTTTTGTCCTTTGTTGAAATAATTTTTTTAATTGGTTATATTTTTTTAATTTCTTTTGTTTTTAATAAAAACCCTTTCTCAACTTGATGTCATGTCTTTTCAAAGAGTTGTCACAGATTCTGCACATGCATGTTTTCAAGAAACCTTTTACTTGTAACCAAGGTTATGAGAACCGAACTGGTCATCGAACCGCTCTAGCTACTGGTTTACTGGTTCATAGGTTCAACTGGTTCGACCGTGGTTGAACAAAAAAAATCGTTTTATAATAAAATAATAAATAAAATATAAATAAACACATTAAAATATAATTATAGTCTAATGTAAACTTTAAAATATTATTCAAATTAAAAGTATTATATAAACCAGAATGTTATAATCTCATTCAAATACAAATTCAAAAGTCAAAAAATAAAACAACCAATCAAACATAAAATAGCAACATCAAAATGATTCAAGTTTGTCATTAGTCATCAAAATCCTCCATAGCTTGCTGCAGATTTGCGTCGTTGATATCACCACCTTTATTTTCACTACTTGGACTAGAAAAAGCAAGTGGTGCAGCATCAAATGTACTACTACCACCACCACCACCACCACCACTTTGATCTAAATCAGCATCAATCTCACCTAACAAAATATAACACATTATCAATAAATTAAAGATCAAAGCTATTGTAATTTATTGTTTGATTAATAAACTATAATACTCACCAAGCAAGACTTCAATATTACTTGGAAGATCAGGCTCTTTTTCAACAACCTCTTCCGTCACCCAAAAGTCAACCATATCAATACTTTCAATATCAATTGGATCATATTGCACCTTTTGCTTTCTTTTTTTAATTTCCGTCCTAACAAATTAAATACAATATATGATAAGCCTAGTATATTAACTACACAAAATCTAATGATATGAAATGAAAGGATGAAATATATATTACCTGGATTTAAGACGTAAATTATATGTAACATACACAATATCACTTAGCCTATCATGCTCCAATCTATTCCTTCTTTTTGTATGAATTTGATCAAAAAGATTCCAATTCCTTTCACACCCTGAAGAAGCAGATGCTTGGTTAAGAATGCGAACTGCCATATTTTGTAAACATGGAGCAGAACCACTAAACAACCTCCACCATTCATCTACAAGTTACAATTCCATGGCTCAAGTATTAGTTATCAAATTAAGGAAACGAAAACATAAAATAAGTTATTATCAAACAGATATTATTACGAGGTTGAAGTTTTTTGCAGCTCGAAAAGCTTCAGGCCTATCAAAGCTTTCCTTTTGATCTCTATATAAGTGTATTTCTTTTATTGCCTCAACTGAATCTAAATTATCAACCTTGAAATGCAATGTAACAAGATCAAGTAAACCTCACATGACATCAGGTGCTTCTCTATAATTTTCATAAAAAAAGCAAGCATGATTCAAGAAATAAGCTGCTACATGAAGATTTTTTTTCAAATGTTTGTCCCATCTTGAGTTGATAATCTCTGTGTAAGGTTGATATGTAGTCTTACTATGCTTGAACATTTCTTTGATTCCATTTTCTGACCTCAGCATACCTTCATAAACAATTCCCAATGATGGTTTATCATCGGCATCTACCAACTTCATCAATTTAATCAACGAACTCACAATTTTACATGCAGTAAAACAATCATCCCAAAATTTATTGTCTAAGATAATTGCACTCACAGCTCTACCATTAGCACTCCTTCCTAATTTGTGTCCGGTAAAGTGTGTATCAACAACCAATGCTTGTAAATCCAATTTGCGCTCAAAGATACTCTTTAATGTGATGAAGACAGTGGCAAAACAAGTTACACCTAGATGAACAATCTTCTTCCAATCAGTTCTTTATCTTAGCCAGGACAAGAACACCGCGATAATCTTCGAAGCACGTGTTGCAAGGTTAGAAATATGTGGCATGCTGCTTATATATTTTAGAATATGATTCAAGCAATGAGTAGCACAAGATGACAAGTGAATATTTTCAAATTTCTTATTAATAAGTGATGCGTGAGCATCTTCTCTATCTTTTCTTAGTAAATTTATATTCACTTCTCTATCTTTTCCTAGTAAATTTGCATTCAAATTATTGAGTTTGATCAAAATTTAAATATCTTTTAGCTACTATGGATGCTACTTTGAGTTGTGTACAATTCTATTTATTTCAGGTAGCATTCGGATGGATTTGACGGAGTTTTATAGCAGAAAAGGAAGAAAGCGAATAATGCTGTCAATCCTGACCTCCTTGCACTCAAACAAGAATAACTTGAGCTAAAGAATTTCAATTAACGTGATTCTATTAGCATTGGAAAGCTAACTTCCAGGGCTTTCCAACGATATATAATAGTGCATATTTCACCTCCAGCAACCTCTGCATCCTCCATGTTGAACTTGGTTCTTGCCAAGTTCAGCGTGGATTTGAGAACTCCCAGGGAAGCACACGCTGCCTATTCCACGCTGAACTTAGGAAAAGCCAAGTTCAGCGTGGATTCAAAGAAACACGCTAAAGACACCACTGCCTCCTCCATGCTGAACTTGAAAATTTTCAAGTTCAGCGTGGATCCTGATAATACCAGTGGTCCTCAATCTTCTTCCAAAGGCTGCATGCATAGTTTAATTAATTTTGATTAAATTTGTATTTTATTTTAAAATAGAAAAAGATATTATTTTAGTTTTAGAAAATAAAATTTTAAATTAATTAGGATTAGATATAAAAGAAAAAAGAAACTTCTCTTTTGGGGAATTCCATCCCATCCAAAAAATTTACAGTTTACCAGAATCCTAATTTTCACTCTTTTCCTTGAGCAACTAAACCTCCACTGTTAAGGTTAGGAGCTCTGTCTATTGTAAGGATTGATTCTGTTCCTTGTTTTTTCTATTTTAATTTATGTACTGATTTATATTTCAAGAATTGTTTTCGTTCTTTATTTTATGAAATTGGGTGGAACGGAAGTATGACCCTCTTTCTAATTGAGTTCTTGTATAACTTGGAAAAGCTCTTTACTTGAACAACAGCTTGAAAACATATTCTCCTAAATTTCTAATTATCTTGATTTAATGGGATACATGACATATAATCCTCTTATATTTGGGTAATTAGGATTTCTGTGGCATTTAACTAGAATTGAACTTCACCCTCTAGTTGGAATTAATTGACCAAGGAATTAACGGTTGATGAATTTTAGAGGAGACTAAAAAGGTCTAAGGAATTAGGGTTTAGTCATATATAGTTTGCCAGGAATTAAATCTTGCATGATTAAAATAAATTAATAAGAAAAGTCAATATGGAAAATAGATAACTCTGAAGCCTTAACTGCTTCTCCATATTTTATTCCCAATTTATTTATTTGTCTGTCTTCTGATATTCTGAGTTTCTTGTTTAATACTTTTTCAACTCTCAAACACTATTTTTGTTTGTCTAACTAAGTAAATTAATCAACCATTGTTGCTTAGTCTATCAATCCTCGTGGGATCGACCCTCATTCACCTAAGGTACTACTTGGTACGACCCGGTGCACTTGCCGGTTAGTTTGTGGTTGTAAATTCTGCACCAATAAGCTTACCAGTAGCAACATAATTGGCGGCATTATCTGTCACTACATGAACAATATTATCAGGTCCAATCCATTCAATCACCTCCGAAAACAAGTCACATAAGCTTGAAGCATTTTTTTTTACCACATTTGAAGCATCTACAGATTTCACAAAGCACAACCCTTTCGAACAATAAACCAAAAAATTAATCAACATTCTTTGCCTTTGATCTGTCCAACCATCAGCCATGAGGGTACATCCAGTTTCTTTCCAAGCAGACATATAGCTATCAACAACTATTTGACATTCCCTTTTGAGATCAGCTAATAAGTTAACCCTAAGCTTATCATAAGAAGGACCTTTATAACCAGGTCCAATGCCAGCAACACCATCCAACATATCTTGAAAAAAGAGTGACATAACCGCATTGAAAGGAATCTTACACTCCAAAAGCCATCTAGCCACTCGCTTATCAACTTCATGAAGCGCCTCTTTGTTTTGAAACACACTTTTCAGACTTGGTTGACTTCCCGGAGTTGTTCTTGATGCAAACATAGGAGGAATAATGGTTTTTGCTTTCTTTTTTGGATCGCCTCTAATCATCTCCTTAGTTGGTAACTGACTTAGAGTTTGTTGTTCTTCTTGCGCTATTACTTCATCAATTGCATCCTCAATCTCATCAGTACCATCTTCATTGAAACTTACTTTCCTTTTACTAGTTTTACTTTTCTGAATCTATTTCAATAAACCTTCCATTTGTTTTTCTATATCATACGGGACCTTAGAACACTTCTGAATGTCTCCACCTATATTTGCCAAATGCTTTTTCATTTTATTAATTCCTCCGCCCCCAAAAGTACTCAGACAAAATAAGCATTGGTAATGCGGTTTTCCCTTTATATTTTGTAAAGCAACATATCTCCAAGCAGGATCAGTTTTCACCCGAACATTAGAAGTTTGTGATTGACTTTCGTTAGATCCGGGAGGAAGTGAAGGTTCATTAGAAGAAGAATTATTTTCAGCATTATTATTCCTAGGTAGTTCTTGGTTGATACTCTCATCCATACTTAAACATTACCAGCAATCCAATAATGGTTTTTTTTCTTTTCAATTTCTATATCTCAACAACTCACTCCAACCCCAATAATCTCAAGTTCACAACAAACAACATCCAAAATTATTCAAAATTATTCATAATTACTCAACAAACAACAAAATCCAGTTCAGTAAACAACAATTATTAAACAAAGTTCACAATTCAGTTCAACAGGATCATTTGAATCAGTTCACAATTTCACACTTCAAAGTTCAAAGAAAAATAAAATATCAGTAAATCACAGATCAGTATCACTATATCAGTATATCAGAGTTCATCAGTTCACACTTCAGTGACTTCAGTTCACAAAGCTTCACAAAATCAAACAACTATTCAATCATACTCATCAGGGAGAAAGATACATGCAACAGTTATTCAATCAAACAATCATATCTAAAAAAAATTACCTGGAAGCTCGAAGGCGCCTTTAACAGAACATGCAACAGGGAGACAGTGACACTGAGTGACCAAGCAATGGTAAAGCACCTTCGAAGGAACGACGGCTGCTGCGCGATGGAGGTGGTTGTTCGAAGGAACGACGGCGGCAGCACGAGGTGGTGATTGGACGGAGGTGAGGGACGACTGGACGACAAGCTCGATGAGATTGGACAGAACCCCTATCGTGTGAGAGTTTGAGAGAGGCATTCTCACTTCTGGAAGCTGGAAGCTCGATGAGAAGGGAATTCAGGATCGAATTAGGGATTTAGGGCTAAGCAGAGGCTAAAACGGAAACGTTTGGCTGCCCAGCCAAAAAATTAGCTGGGTCACGGTTCGGTTCGACTGACCGGTTACCGACCGGTTCACTGGTTCAATTTCGATTTTCAAATTCTTCGATTTTGCTATTTGCCCGAGTCGCCTTTCTGTGCGGTTCATGATTCAACCGGTTCGACCGGTCGGTCCGAACCAGTTTTCAGAACCTTGCTTGTAACCGTTACCAAACTTTTCTCTTTATAACTTTGTGCATAACCTCTTCGGTTTCTCCCACTAACATCATTATTTTTTATAATTGTGAAATCCTTGTATCACGTTAAGATGAGAAAGAAAACTGCCATTTGAAGAAGTTCGCTCTCTTAACTTCCCAGAATCCCAGAGAAATCTAAAGCCTTCTCACAATCCAAAGATCCTACCTTTACTCCTTCCCTTACTCCGTCGCTCTCTCTGCGTCGTACTGATCCAATGGCAAGAATAAAAACAACTCCAAGGTACCCTTCATCTTCTAAGCCATCGGCTCCACAAAGTGTTCCCTCTCGTCCAAGCACTTTGAAGGGGAAGCATCCTACTGTGGAGGAATCCACTCCTGAGCCCTTAAGGCCAAAGCCAAGGCCAGCTCCTCAGTGTCCTCAACAAGGTAAACCTCACACTCCTCTTCTTTTAGTGAAGAAACCTCTAAATGTAGACCCTTTTGAACACAAATCTCATTTTATGAACTCTCATTCTAACTACAACCTTCATTATTTTTGCTCTGGCATGAATCATGATTTTTACCATGGTGTTGTTGTTCACCGACCTCTTTGCCCTACTTTTCTGGCTGACTTACCAAATCTGAAAAAGAAAAATTTTGTCTTTGTAAAAAATATTGAGTTTCTAGACTAGAATCATATTTTTAATATCAAAAAGCCTGTTTATCCTGATTTGGTACATAAATTTTATGCCAATATGACCTACCATGAGGAAACCATTCATTTGTATGTGAAAGGGCATGAACTAGTGTTGAATAGTGAATCTATTAGTGACTACCTTGAATATACTGATGTTGATACTTGTGCTTACACTTCTGGTAAATAGGATGAAGGGTTGGGTGTGTCTTATCAAGATACATTGGCTCATGTGTGTGAAAATATTTTTCTCATTGATGGCCTCACTCTTAATCATAAAGCTCTTGGTCCTCTTCGAGCTCAACTGCACCGTATTGTGAACCATATTATTTTACCTCAAAGTGGCTCTTATCAGAGGGTGTCTTTTTGTGATACATTGGTTTTGTATGCTATCATCACTAAATCTAAAATTTCTTTTGCATACTTAATGATGAGGCATATGTTTAATTGCATAAGGAGTGACAAAAAAGTGTCTCTCCCTTATGGCATATTTTTAACCTACATTTTTGAACAATTTGGTATTGATATTTTCAATGAATCATATGAATATAGACACTCTTATCTAAAAGAAGGTGGTTCAGTAAAGCAACAAAAGAAAGAGGCAACAAGAACTAAAAAGGTTGTCATTGATGATGATGATGATGATGAGCTAAATGACATCCTCCTTCAACTTCGGAAACTTCATCTTCAATTGGTCACAAATCACTCTTTTATAGAGTTGTCAAAGATGTTCTATAGGAGTTTGTAAACATGTCCAACCATCTAATATCTATAAGCCAACAAGAGAGGAAGCTTGCGGTGAAAAATGAGAATGCCCTCATAAAATCAAGAGACAGAGTGGCTGTCCTTCTGAAGTATGTAAACAACATTAATGGGGACGACACCATGGCTACGGACCAAGAGGAACCACTTGTTTCTGAGGAGGATGGCTCAGATGCTTGAGGATGTCTCTAGTTATTGATTTCTGTTTTATGACTCTTTGTTAGTTGAAAAAAATTTAAGTTTTTTTTGGATACTATTTTATATTTTGGACGATTATAAACCCTAACAACTACTTCATTTGCACTTATTTTCATTCAGATTATATATTCCTCTTGTGCTAACATGTTTTTGCAGGTTTGCACTACTTATGCTTTCCTCCCTTGTGATTACTTTTGATAAATGCATGTTTTGGTATGATTTGAAAAATGCTCAGGATATTTTGTGGCTGAATAAGATATTTGTTTGAAAATGAAAAAGTGTTTGAATGAAGTCTGAATACTCGTTGATCATGCATTTGAGTCATAATTCGGTACTCACAACTCAATAACTTTTCAATTAGGATTGAGAAAACAAAATGCTTGATGACTCCTTTTTGCTTGAGCTGCTAAAATTGTTGCATCACTACTATTTGTATAAGCATGTGTATGGTTGTACAATTATATTCTCTATACATATACATATGAACATGAAACAAAAGAAGAGCACACTTTCAGGGGGAGCAAACCTTATGAAAGAAAGGGAGAGCACATCAAAACCTTTAGTATCATCAAAGGGAAGTATTTTAATTTTGTCTGTTTAAATTCCTTTGATTATATTTCCTGAAAATATGTTTGTCATCAAGGGAGAGATTGTTGAGTTATAAAATTCAATTAACACATTGATGATGACAAACATGATAAAGTTGGGTTAACAACCCAAATAGGTTTGATGTAAGGTTTTAGCGTGTAGGTCCAAAATGAATTTTTTTGTAGCCCAAAGAAAAGGAACAAAGAAATTAAGGTTGCTGAATGAACAAGGATCCACCAACCAGCCTAATGTCAACCAAGCTTCAGTGAATCAAACCTAAGCTAGGTTTCACATGTGTACTTCAGGTAAACAAAAGATATATATATATATATATAGAGAGAGAGAGAGAGAGAGAGAGAGAGAGAGAGAGAGAGAGAGAGAGAGAGAGAGAGAGAGAGAGATTCATCTTCGAGCTCACAAACTAGAGAAGAAAGAAAGAGAAAGTTAATCAAGAAAGCAATATCTAATCACACTAATCTAAAGCATGTTAAGCTAAGTTAGAAGTTAAAGGTGATTTATTTCTATTTGCATGCAAGCTCATTTCTTTAGTTCTTCTCCAACTCTCTGCAACACTATTTTGGGATAAATGAAGAAAGTGGTGTTTGATCATCTCTGCTACAAATCAATGGCTTACAAAGTTACTTGGAGCCAAAGCACAATTTCAAGGGTTTGAATTTGGGATTATCACTAAGCAAACACTTCTCTACTGCTCTACACTCCTCGATCAAGCCAAGAACTAGATTTCAAATCCCTAATTTTGGGGTTGATTGAAGAAAAAAAAGGGATGATTTCTGATAGCCCAAGGTCCAAGAAGTTGACTTTGGAAGAACCCTAACCGTGGCTCTAACTAAGGTACAAAAGGGAAAATTGAATCTCATAAGAGGTAAGGAGAGAAAAGTCGAGAGAGAGAGAGAGAGAGAGAGAGAATCCTCACTACCAAGTTTGAAGTCTTGGAAGTATTGCACCTATACTAAAGGGAGCACTCCTCCAAGATAAAGAACAAGGTTATGAGTTCAGATGTTGGGTTCAGTACATAGAGTTAAGGCTGTGAATCGTCTTCTCCTTCGTGTTTTACTGTTTTGTATTTCAGTTTCAATTATATCTTTCTTAGTTTTCTTTGAGAGGTAAAAGGCAAGAAAGTGAGACATTGAGAAAAAGTCATAGAGTGAAAAAGGCTAAGAGAAATACTTGAGAGAAAAGCCAAAAGTGATTTCAGATTTTTTTGTTGTTGTATTTTCTGTTTTGTGTCATATGCATGAGAGGTATCCCTTGCTAAGTTGGTTAAGCACTTAATGTAATGAGTCTAGGTAATTGCATAGCCAAGTCAAGTTTATGTTGAAGCTTGTGTGCCCAAATAGGATTACGTTGAGCCCTTGAAAATTGGTGTGTGTAATATTTGAATTGATAGTGAAAATTCTACCAATGTTGTGGTGGAGACTGGATGTAGGTTGCATTGCACAGAGAAACTAAACTAGGATAGATGGATGTGTCATTCTCTTCTTCTCTTCTCAACTCTATTTTTCTAGTTTTATGAGGAAAAATAGAATTGTCTCTTGCATAATACGCTGCGCAGACTAAATAGAAGTAAAATAATTATTTCTGGTTTTAAGTCTACTTATTCAAAGTTAAAGAAGGCCATAGATTTAACCACCCTTTTCTAAACCTTCTAGAACCTTCATTAACCTCGATAATTTATTCTTCAATTCCGTTTGAAATCTCCAAAAACATAATTCTCATATTTGAAAAAATTGCATAAAGCCCACTTTCAACTTCATTCTCAAGTTCAATAATTTTTCAAGACCCAAAAATCATTTTTCTTCACCAATCAAATTCAAATATGGTAAATTCTCCAAAACTTTTAAAAATAAAATTCTTTAATCAAACTCAAGACATAGTTCTTTTCATATGAAATCGAGTTCAGAACATAATCCTTTTTTTAATGAATCAAACTCAAAATAAAATCTTTTCCCTAATAAATTGAACTCAAATCATAATTCTTTTCTTAATAAATAAAACTCTAAACAAAACCCTTTTTGTAATAATTCAAACTCAAATCATAACTCTTTTTTTAATAAATCAAACTTAAAACAAAATTCTTTTCTTAATAAATAAAACTCAAAACATAATTCTTTTCTCAATAAATCGAACTGAAAATATGACTTTTTTCATAATAAATCGAAATCAATTAATATGATTCTTAAATCAAATTTTCTTTTAAATAACGCTTCAAACAAAGTCTCAGAGTTTTATAAAAATTTCGACAATATCTCTTCTAAAATTCGAACTTTGCTGCCCTTCAAGGGTCCCAACAACCAAACTAAACACCTTTAGATTATTCAAATTATTTCCAATAATTCATTATCTCAACAACTCCAACTCAACTCAAAGAAATCAACGAAAACCCAGAATTTGAATAACCAATCCACTAAATCACAATAGTTCAACCTCAATTATCAATACGGATTCAAACGCTCAATAATCATTATATCACAATTCAGAAACCAATTTAATCAATCAATAAATCAATCATTTATCCAAAATAACTCGATTCAATCTATAAGACCCACATAATCACCAAAAATATATTATTTGTATTGATTTATAACAATTTTTTGGGGGGAAAATAAGCTTAAAGAAAATGCCCCTACTTTGTTTGCGACTTAACTACTCGACAAACTCCATTTCTATTCTTATCTCGCAGTAGCGACATCAATACCAACCATTCCCACAGTAGCCACAGCATACGTAAGAACCGTAGCTCAATCCGTACAAAGAAAGGAACCAAGAACGATGCAGTGGCAGCTCTGGCGGTGATTCCAGCGACACCCGCGCCACACCCGGTGACTAGAATGGCGGCGGAGCAATTCCAGCAGCCGAAGGTAGCTTAACGACAAGCTCCATCCGCAACAACGACCACCGCAGTGACATCACTCCTCCCTACCATCGCCTTCTCTCTTCCTGGTGTCCAGCTCCAGCGGGGAACTCACCCATCGGCGGCAACAAATGCAACTAGGCGACGAGTTATAACAGCTCGACGATGGCGAGGCAGAACGGCAGCAATCTTTCTTCCATGTCTCCTCTCTCGCGCTTGTTCTCTCTCTCGGACGCATCTCTCTTTGTTATGGCCTCCCGATGGCGATGCGATGGCATCTTCTTCATCGATGGCGACGCAAAGGCAAGCTTGGCAGTGTCTTCTTGTGACTTCAACGGCGACAACTCTCACGAGCTCTCCCTTCCTCTTCTTGTCGCAGTAGCGCTGACGGAGAACCTAGCAGCGGCGACAAGCGACGACCCATGATGATGGCGGCAACAGCTCCATGGTGGTGAGCTGGGCACGACGGTGAGGTTTCCTTCCCTCTCTTTGCAATTCTCTTTCTCTCTTCCTCTACTCTTTCCTCTCTTTCCCATTAGTGTGTGTGCTAAAAAATGGGGGGTGACGGCTAGTGAATTTTGTGTTAGAATTTGAGTTGTGTGTTGGTAAATTAGGGTTTTAGGTAGTTTAGTAATTTTAATAAAATTATGGATAATAAAGTAATTAAAAATCAATTTTAATTTAACAAAATTGTCTTTAAAAAATATTATTTATTCATATATTTATAAATTATTTTTAAATAATTACTCTAATTCAATAATTAGAAGTAATCATATTAATTTTTTTTAAATTATAAAATAAAATTCAAAATCTATTTATTTAAATTAAAACATATAAAATTCACATTATTTTTCAGCCACTAAAATTTTAAATCAATAATAAAAAAACTCAACTACTATAAAAATCTATAAAAATAATATCTTAAATAAATAAAATAAATCATAAATAATTTATAACTTAATTTTTGAAAATATGGAATCTTATCTTGACATTCACCCATAATCAAAGGATGTTCTCTTTTTTTTTTTGGGTCAAATATGCTCTTTCTAAAACAACCATTAAAAATTCGCCCGAAAGTCTCAATTTGATTTGTGCCATATAACCATATAATCATCTAATCCAAATGATACTAGCTAAACTAGGCCTTTAGGTCCAATAATGACCCATGTCATAGCCCAGCCCATATTTGATAAATCACGGAAAGACAGTTTTACCCTTGTCCCCTCTTTCGTCGTTGCATCTGAGACTCCATTATCAAAACCAAAAAAATAGCAGAATCTCACCAATTCAACCCCCCCGGCCCCGATTCTTTCCAAAGTTTATCCCTTTTTCTTCTCTTCTTCTTTGTCTTCGAACGAAGTTCCTACAAAATGAACTGAATTTATTTAAAGAAAAAAAAACATTTTTTTTAAATTATTCTTTAAGTATCGTTTAAAGAACCACATCCCATTTTTACTCAGTGCTGGGGGGTCTTCAGAAAGGGGATGAATTTAAATTAGTGAAAATTTTAGGGTTTAAGATTGTGATAATTTTGTGAGTTGTGAGTTGTGATTATGCTTAGGTTGTGGAAATGGTACCAAAATTGCTTGGCTGTTCACCCTGTTAAGACACAGGTAATCAGTTCAGGAATCATATGGGGTGTTGGTGACATTGCTGCACAAGCTGTCACTCATAGTTATTCTACACCTAACACTGCCCACACTCATCAAATTCAGGTAAAACACTGTTTTAATTTAGTGAGACATAATGTCATTTCATATTTGCTATAATGGTGGATTTTCACTTCTTTTATTACTTATTTTGTGTGTATTGGTAGTTGTATGCTGTTTGGATTTGTGGCTCACATGTTAATAGTGCATAAAAAAGAAAAGAAAAGAAAAAGAAGATAGAATCACTGTGGCTGTGGCTGACAAGATTGCAATGAGCCTTGTAACTTGTTCTTTTGCCCCTTCACCAATGCCATGGTTCTTGCCTTTTGGCTTAGATGGAATTTGGTTTTTTGGAGTCTGATATTGCTATCTTTGTTGAAAAGATTAGAATTTTTTATATTATTATTATTATTATTAAAGCTTCTCTATCAAATTAAGCATTTGTTCTTACTTTGACCTTTCTTTTTATGACAGTAGTGAATGTGAGAGATTGTTAATTAATGGTGAATTGGCGATTTTGTATTAGTACTCGTAAAACTTCACATTGTCTCTTTTGGTTAATGGCATTATCTTGTAGGATGACGATGACGAAGAATTCAAGATCAACTGGAAGCGGGTGGCTACAACCAGCTTGTTTGGGTTAAGCTTTGTTGGCCCAGTTGGCCATTACTGGTAAATAGCATTACTTTGTCAATTATGTTGTGTGCTTGCATATTGACAGTATTTTATTGTGATGGTTTCTTGTCTGACTTTGAGATCCTGAATCTGCATTTGCTTGTTAAGTTTTCTAGTTGATTTATCCGCATTTGCTTCCTTGGTTTTTAATTTTTGTAAATTAATTCCGTGATCTCACTAAAAGAATTAGATTAATGCACATCAGATGGTTTTTAACCACACTGCAAAATGATCATGGCTAGTTATTCACTCTGACCTATCATAGGTAAATGCCAATTGTGGAACAGGTTACTGAGTTTTATTTCAAAGCTGCAAACTAGTATTTTTATAGGCTAGGTGTTCGGACTCTTATCAAACAGATTCCAACCATACATTTAAGATAAAATTGAAGGATTAGCGTTGTGAACTTTTCATCTGCTCAGGGCCTAAAGCTTCTATTTGGGCTCTGAATAAGGGATCCCTTTCCGCTTCTGTAGCACAAAATGCCTGATCACAGGGATGGTGCAGTACGGGCTTCTCATCAGTTACACGGGGCTGAAACTTTCTATCTTAACTGCTGTTGTATGTTTGCTTGTGCCTTTATATGAGTGATAGAAGTATATCCAATGTCCCAAATTTACTTATCTTATCTTACTCATACGGTTCTTCACTACTATTATTTTGGCAGATTTGGCAATTGTAGTTCACATAGGTCTACAAGTTCAGTATAAGTGTTGAATTTCTTTTAGTAAAAGGCATGTGATGATCGCAATTTAAATAGGTGTGGCTTGCTGCTCCAGAAATGTCTAATCGACATATGAGCTTCATGAATCACATACGTCTTTTTGCAGTAAACATTGTGTTCCACATTTATATAACTGAAGTTGTTGATAATACATCTAAAATAGTATGTACAAGTAGCGGGAAGGGTGTAGTGGTGTTGGGCATGGCGAATATCAGCTTGTTAATTCTTCTTTTTCTCCGTTGATGTTGATTGTTGTAGGTATGAAGGCTTGGATAGATATATAAGATTGAGACTCATGCTCAAACCAGATTCCTTCCGCTTCGTTGCCTCTAAAGTTGCCATTGACGGGTTCCTTTTCGGGCCATTGGATTTACTCGCATTTTTCACTTACATGGGCCTTTCTACCGGAAAGAGTATTCCTCAAATCAAAGAAGATGTGAAGAGAGATTTTCTTCCCGCCTTTATCTTAGAAGGAGGGATATGGCCCATTGTTCAGGTCGCAAATTTTCGGTATGTACCCGTAAGGTATCAGCTCCTATATGTCAACCTCTTCTGCTTGCTGGATAGCTGTTTCTTGTCTTGGATTGAGCAACAACAGGATGCTCAATGGAAAAAATGGGTGAAATCTTTTCTACCTCTCAAGTAACACAGAGAAGCATCAAGTCTTAATTTAGTGCTTCTCAATTTCTCACTCATGTCTTCATTCCCGGCCTTGTCAATTTGTTAAATGTTCATCTCAGATTGTACTAGTTTATAAAAGCCTATTGATTTACAAGATATGATTTTCATCTTGAATACAAATTGACACTTTGCTCAATCAAACATGTGCAATATCAAGTTCTATTGAATAAAAATAATACAAGGAACAAGAGAAGCTATCATACACATGTTACTAGTTAGCATTCAATAATATTTCGAAGTTCAAACTTCAAAGCATGTTGATTTGATTATTTTATTTAATTTTTTACAGATTAGAAAATAAAATTTTCGTACCTGATCTTGTGGTGCCAATCTACATCATTCTGCCAAGCCCACTAAATCAAATTTTAAAGACAAAACTCCCCAGATTGATCTTAATTTCTGCATTTGGACGAATTGATTACTGGGAGAAAGATTCAACTTGTGAACTTTGCACACATTGTAAGACAATGTATAGAAAAAAAAAAAGAATTATAATTGATAATAGTTAAATTAGTTTGGCCAAATACAGACAAACATTTCTTTTTTAAAGAGACAAATTTGTGTGGCGTTAGTTTTGATAGGGACTAATCTTGGAGTTTAGTTTAATTCAGTTAATATCAAGCTTTGAAAATCTCTAATTCAGTAAGCTAAGCAATATTGTGATAGAGTTGATAAAAAAAAATTTGAAACATTAAGAATTCGTCTTCTACTCTAGGAAACACCATTCTTTACATAATGAACATAAAATGAGTTTGTTTCTTCTTTTACAACACAACACAATGCTGTCAATGCCCCATCTCTGAAGTATTATCACAGTTTTTGACTTGGTTGTTAACCTTCACTACTTGAGTCAGATAGGCAAAGACCATAAGCACTAGTCATTTCACTATGCACACTTGAGCTGCACTGTTGAGATGATAATCCCAAATTGAAGTCTCTCAAGTCCTGTTGGTATTGACAGGCATCATAAGTTGAACTCTCTGGCCAACTGTATATTCTGGTATGCCCCGGCGTAATGTCGCCTACAAGATCCGACAGAGAAACCAATCCTTCTAAGGCACCTGCAATCTGTTATACAATTTGTGAAAACTTTGTGGTTAGATACATGCACTCCTTGTGAAGATCTATTTAATTTTCCTCACAATGAAGCATTTCGCTTTTCCATGATGATAATTCTATCCCAAGAGGGATGTTGTAATTAGAAGTAGACAAGATCACAAGAAGGTGGATTCTATACAGAGTGAGAATGGCATGAAGTATTTGATGAACTGAAGCAGGATTAATGGACCAAATTTTTATGTCTTTCTATGATGTCGACGCCTTTTTATGTTAGTTTTAATGTAACAAAGATCATTGTTCTAATTGTAGTTACCCTCATGATCTAGCAATAGCCCCAACAGTTAAAGTTCTAATTAGCTCCCGTCTTTTATGTTTTTTCCCCTTTATGTATGCTGATGGAAATGGAAAACCATGAATAGATTATTACTTGGCTCATACGGGGTCGAAGGCTGGCTGAATGGCGCACGCAGGCGGCTGCGCAGGTAATCATTCTAGTCATCTCATCAGCTTTATAATTATTCTGCAACCTTGGATCAACAAGATCACTGACATCACCATCTTCTAGCACTTGCGCAAGCAAGGGCCTAGCCTGCAGTGCCAATAGATAAAAACATATTGCAAACCCAATTTAAAACTCAGGAAGGTTCATTCGCAAAGGAGCTTATGTGGAACAAAGAAAAACCAAAAAAAATGTCCCTTAAATTCACTTTTGCTTTGAAGAATCACCAACTAGACCAAGCATCTAAGGCATATGCAAGTTAGCATTTCTAAAGTGCAATATATAAGCTGGCAAAAAATTATCTAAGTTGTTATCCACAGTCAACATACAGAGATACCAAAATTTGATCCATAAATAAATTTTAAAAGCTAGATTTTCAAACATGTGGGTTTGCATGTATGCTCCTATTTGTACGTGACCGCAATCTTCGAATTGATGAACTCACCCAATCAACCAAGCTCACGTTTCTTGATCCTTCTGTACTGATTGCTGGACGTCCAGTTAAGAGTTCTAAAAGCATCACTCCATAGGAATATACATCTGATTTATCTGTTAGTTTACCACTTGATGCATATTCTGGAGCCAGATACCTGCAATTATGAAGATAAAATTCTGATGTTCGAGGCTAAAACTGTTCTCGTCGTATCCATTAGATAACTTTAACAAACATCATCATAGTATCATATGGATTCCCAGCATCTGGGGCAGCCTGCATCCTACTCTAATCAAGAAAACAATGGAGACCCAAATCAATTCTTGCAGTTATGTGTGGCAAGTTGAAAAGTGACCATACCCAAAGGTTCCCACGACTCGGGTGGTGAGGTGAGTGATGCAACCATCAGCGTTGTTGGGGAAGATCTTTGCTAGGCCAAAGTCAGAAACCTGACATAAAGTCAAGCTCATTATCATTCTAAAGAAATTGAGAAACATATCTTCAAACATTGCCTATTAACATAGCCACATTGGAAAAATCTGTTCTAGTCAAGTTTTATTAATAAGATGATGTTTGGTGAATGAAAAAAATAAAAAGGAAAAGGGCATGTTCAGTTAACTTATAAGCATTCTGAAGGGTGTTTCACAGTTGTTACTTAACATTTAAGTGAATAACATAACCCTTACCTTTGCTTCAAAATTGAAGTCCAGAAGGATGTTAGATGCTTTAATATCACGGTGAATGATTGCTGGATTACCTGCAGAAGCACGAACACATGATGCTTTTAATTAGAACAGACTACTGATCTAGTTTTGAAAGGCATAATATGTTAGTATATGCTTATATGAGATGTACAACTCCAATCAATTCATGTGAGAAATGGGATTTCTATAATTTTTTTTTAACTCATCACAACACTATAGTGAGATTTGCAAGCATTATATTAAAGTTTAGGAATGCTAAAATTTTAACTTCAAAGTATTTATTCTGCTTCAAGTTTAAGGGTGAATAAGAATTCTCACAATCTTCATGTAGATATGCAAGCCCTTTTGCAGATCCCAGGGCAATCTTAATTCTCTTCTCCCACCGTACAACGGGCTTCCCTTCCCCTGCAATACAGTGTATCATCTTCAGGACCATGCAACTGGTAAATGGAACCGCAAAGTACTTGCTTATGATGCAAGAAAGGGTACAGAACATGCAAGTCATAAAAGATCACCAACCACTGTAGAAAAAAACTAAGAGCAAGATTGCCATAAATGGTAGGCTTACCATGTAAATGGAATTCCAATGTGTTATTTGGAACAAATTCATAAACAAGCATTCTTTCAGACATGGTAACGCAGTATCCAACCAACTCAACAAGATGCTTGTGATGCACTCGGCTAATGGTCTCAACCTCGGCCTGAAATTCTCGCTCTCCTTGCTGGCTTCCTGATTTCAACTGTTTAACTGCAATTTCCTTTCCACTTGGAAGAATTCCTTTATATACATAACCAAATCCACCTTCCCCAAGAAGGTTGGCTTCAGAGAAACTCTTAGTGGCTGCTACTAGCTCATCATATGTGAAAATGCCATTCACAGGGCCGAAATCTCCACCTCCCTCTGTTAGCTTTGATGGATTTGGCAGCACTTTGATGACATGAGAACCTGATTCTGACTCTGACATAATTTAGTACGCAAACATCCCAATAACTGCGCACAAATCTAACTAAAAATAAAATGCATATTGTAATATGAGACGAGTTACATTGGATGATCAATCCTTCGTCAGATTTCTAACTCTGATTCTATCATTGGTTATGGATTCATGGATTATGAAAACATAAGCAGAAGAAATTAATAAAGAAATTTAGATCCTAAATTTTGCAACTCCAGGATTCAACTCCTAAAGTGTATGTATAGTTCAATCAATCTACTTACATTGCAAGTAAGCTTTAACTAAGATAAGGTAATTTCTTAAGATTCTAATCTATCTAATGATCTGTATTGCGAGCAATCATTTTAAAGTGAGTAGTGATATACCCTCTTAAACATCTTTCCTAATTATTATCCTCCTAATTCCTAAACAAGATGTATTCAATATCTTAAAAACATATAAACTACTAGATACTTTCTTTGTTGAGAAACTGAGATGATTATGAGTAGGTTTAGCAGGAAAAATAATTTTCTTTCAAAATACAACTCCGTAATTGTAGGTACAATTCTCAGTTTAATTGAGAGTCAATTCTACTTCTATATGGACCAACCAATTCTCATAAAGTTTCTAAGAAGTTTAGATTAATGCATAAACTTATCATCAATTAATATAGTTAAGGCTGAAGAATAAGATTTGACTTTTACTCTTAGCTCCAACACAAGGTGATGATTCCTCAGATTGATGTGTATGCAGATTCTTCTGCTGCTGCTGCTGCTGCTTTTTCTTTCTATTCCTGAACAAAAGTAACATAAGTGCTACAACAAACCCAATAACGATACCACCAATTACAATTCCTTCAATTATGAATCCACTTGGCACTTCGAACCCTGAGTGTTTATCAACGTCCACTGCAAGCGGCAAGCTTCGACTCGACGGTGGCTGCGCCGGCGTTGCCTCTGGAGTTGATGGCAATGTAGGTTCCGTGAAAGGGTAAACGGTCGCCGGTGGCTGTGGCAGCAGCGGAGAGGTTGCTGCTGCTTCCGGTGCCAGAGGCCAAAATCTCTGTGGTGGTGGTGAAGTGGCTGTTGGAACTGGAAGCGCCGGCGAAACTTTCCGGTGACGCAGCGGCAATGCTGGTAACGAATTTGACGGAAAAGTAACCGACGGCGGAATCAGAGATGGCGGAGACGAAGGAAGCGGCGTCGCCGGAACTGGAGGAGATGCTGCCGCCGGCAACGCCGTATTCGGAGGAGACGGCGTTGCTGGAATTGGATTCTCGTTCGATGTAATCGGAGTCGACGGTGAAGCAGCGACGATTGGAATTTCCGGCAGAGGCGGCGATGAGGAAATCGCCGGCGGGACTTGAGTAACCGGAGGCGGGGAGTTTGTAGGCATAGACACCACCTCCGGCGGAGAAGTGATCGGCGGCGAGGTAAGTGGTGGTGCTGTAGGCATTGGAAGCACTAACGGCGGTGATGGAGGAGAAGGAAATTGTGGTGGCGCTGCTGTAGGTTGGAACAGCAATGGCGATGGGGGAGGAGTAATGTCAATAAGCGGCGGAGACGGCGGAGCCATTGCCGGTGAACTTGCCGGAGTCAAAGGTGCAACTGAAAACATTTTATTTATTTTTCTATTTTAAATTTCTTTAAAGAAAAGAAAAGAAAAGAAAAAGAAAGAAAAAGAAAAAGAAGAAAAGAAAGAAGAAGTCCTAAGTAGTAAAGTTTAAGAACTGAAAATGCATGGTCTTGAAGGAAAGCAAGTAATGCTATGTGTTCCAAAGAGGGATTTGCAGTTGAAAAAGTGAAAAGTGTGAGGGGGTGGAATGCAATTTGATTAGGGAGTGAAGTGAAGAAGTGAAGTGCAGTCCAACTAACTATACGAATAGGAGGTGCTTTTCTTGGTGGTGCAATTCCATTGCATGTGAGAGGCTATACAACTAGCTAGCTTTGCTAGTTATGATAGATTATATGGTGATGGATAAATTTATAAATATTTTCGTAGTGGGTTTAGGTGTTACTAGATGAGACAAAGACATGCATGTGGTAGTTTGTTAACCTTTTCGAAAAGAAGAATATTTTATATAAAATAAATACTAGCATGGACTTTTTTAGTCTCTAAGGAGACTAGGAGAGACCACTTTCAAATCGGTGAATAAAAATACAACTAACATAATACTAAAAGTATAATCAGTCTGCTATTAGTGAACTACTCGTATAATCAATATATGTATCAGAATAAAAAATGTTTATATATTTATATTTAGGGATAAGTACTTTTTTCGTCCCCAAGATCTGGGGTCAAAATCAAAATCGTCCCCGAACTTTTTTTTTATTAAAATCATCCTCAACGTTACAAAACGTTAAAAAATCGTCCTTTTCTATTTTTTTGGACCAAATTACCCTTAATTATTAAAAAAAATTAAATATAATATTTAAAAAAAAAATAAACCCCCCCCCCCAAACACCCATTTCTTCGTCTGGCTCCCTCCCCTTCCCCACACCCATTTCTTCGTCCCTCTCCCTCAGCCCCCGCCGCCCCTGCGTCCAGCCCCCGCCGCCGCCGCCGCCGCCTCTGCGTCCAGCCCCCCGCCGCGGCCGCCTCTGCGTCCAGCCCAACCCGCCGCCCCTGCTTTTCTACTTTTGCTTTCTGCCTTCTGTTTCTTCTTATTCTTTTTCTTCTTCTTCTGTAATCTGTTGATGAAATTTCTGAATTTCTGAATTTATGAAATTTGTTGTTGTTGATGAGGGGTGAGGGGGTGGTTGAGGGGAAGGCAGTGAGGGGTGAGGGTGGGTTACGGTGAGGGTGGGGGTGGTTGAGGGGGGAGGCAGTGAGGGGGTGGGGGTGAGGGGGGGGTTACGGTGAGGGTGGGGGTGGTTGAGGGGGGAGGCAGTGAGGGGGGGTTACGGTGAGGGTGGGGGTGAGGGAGTGGTTGAGGGTGGGGGTGAGGGGGTGGTTGAGGGGGAGGCAGTGAGGGGTGGGGGTGAGGGGGGTTACGGTGAGGGTGGGGATGAGGTGAGGGGGTGAGGGGGTGGTGGTGAGGGAGTGGTGTTTGTGTCTGTTGTTGTTGTTGTTGTGGTGGTGGTGGTAGTGGTGGTGGTGGTGGTTATGGTGGTGGAGGTGGTGTGGTGGTGGTGAAGAGGAGAATGATGAAGATAAGGGTATTTTGGTCCAAAAATTTGAAAAAGGATGATTTTAAAACGTTTTTGAACTTTGGGGATGATTTTAATAAGAAAAAAAGGTTAGGGACGATTTTGATTTCGACCCCAGACCTTGGGGACGAAAAAAGTACTTATCCCTTATATTTATAATATAATTAAATTTACAAATAATATAACCAAATTAAATTTGTATTTATTGTCCATTATATAAATAAAAGCATAAAAATACAATAATGATTTACTTTTTGGTATTTATAAAAGATTAACTATTATATGATTAATTATTTTATTAAAAAAATATATAAAATAATATATAAATATACACAAATATATAATAATTATTTTCTTACCTTATGTTTCATCTTTTAAAATCCAATAATTATACGCAAAGATTTTTTTTTATTCAAATATATACATTATGTCTTATATTATTTGTTCTGGAACTTATCTAGAACCGGATGATTGGGTTTGAATGAGAGGTCCAAACATTGAAGGATGATGGTTTTCAAGTTGCTACTGTCTGGGAGCTTCCGTCCGAGTTATATGCTTTGAGGAATGGGGGGTGATACCTGCAAAAACACTTCGATGCCTAAGTCAGTAAGGGGTTAAACAGATTTTGATGAATGTATTGAAACTTAGGTTTACTTGAGTGCATCAGTATATTTATAAGTGATGGACCAATAACCACAGTTGAAGTAATTCTACTTCTGATGATGGATAACTGTCTCTTTATCTTAGTGTTGTTAAGATCACTCTTCTAGAAGTGAGTGAGAAATTTAAAGAGACAGTTACTTATTTGAATAAGTGTCATCTGTCAATTTATGTCGAATCCGATCTTTTTGGAGAGATCGAGTGGATCAATAAAAACTAACCCTTTAGATTAGACCTTTTTTACTTAATTAGATCTGACCATTGCGTTAGGTTAGAGTATAAATATTATTCATCTCGTATGAAGTTGTATTTTATACGTCTCAATATAAGATAAAGAGGTAATGACCAAATCAGTACTTGAAAGATTCAAACGCTAATATTTTGGTACCTCACTATTGTTATTGACAAAATGGTCCTTGAAAGAATTTAAAATTTGACAAACGTGTCCTCGAGCTCGCCGGAGCAAATTTCTGGCAAGCACAATGCTGATGTGGCCACCGTGTTTTGATGACTTGGCAAACCACCCCCAAAGTCCCTCCCCAACGCACACTCCCTCCCTTTCCCTCTCCCTCTATGTCGCAGCCTCCATCCTCAACGCACACTTCTCTCCCATCGTAGTCCCCGCCGTATCACAACCCCCTCCCCAACGTACACTTTCCCTTTCTCCCTCAACACCACCATTCACAGCAACAACAACTTTAACATCAACAGCAACAACAACCTCCACCACTCTCCCTCTCTAACGCACACTACGTACCCCTCCCTCCCTCAATCCCACCACTTGCAGTAACAATAGCCTTAATATCAACAGCAACAATAATCTCCACCACTCCCCCTTCCCCAATGCACACTCCCCTCTTCCTCCCTCAACACCACTCTTCACAGCAACAACAACCTGAACATCAACAGAGTTGGCCTAAATCATGAATTGTCCCAATTTTTTAGGTTAAATTATCATTCAAAAAAATTAATAACAATAAAACTCAGAAAAAACAAACAAATTCATATATAACAATCAAAATAAAATAAAATAAAACTTAATACAACACCACCAAAGCAAGAATAGAAGAAGAATACCAGACACAAAGGGGGCACGACACGATGGAGTCAAGATGGAACCCAGACAGAGGAGGCATGGCAGCGACTGGGGGCTAGTAGCATTGAAGACGACAACGGTGAAAGCGCACAGACTACGCAATGCCACGAAGGAGATAGATGACACTGGCGAACATAGAAGACGCGACGACGAGATGGCAACAGTGTGGTGTCGATGATATTGGCTCTGTAAGACTGAGAAGGTTGAGAGTGAGTTAAGAGTGTGAGACACTGTGTTAGGAAGGAAATTAAAATGTAGTGGTCATGTTAGCACTGTACTTATCGGAGATGTGCTCCGGCGAACTCGTGGGTACGCTTGTCAAATTTTAGAATATTTTAAGGACTATTTTGTCAATAACAATAGTGAAATACCAAAATATCAGCGTTTGAATCTTTCGAGTACTGATTTAGTCATTACCTCTAAGATAAATAATATGTTGCCTATATTTGATACTAATATAATAGATTTGACTATATCGCCTATATTTGATACTAATATAATAGATTTGACTATATCGTCTACTATATAACAGAAAGGTAAATTACATATGATAGTCTTTTATTTATTGTTTATATATAGTTATTTTGATCGAGAAGATACAAGTATCACATTTTGTAAAATATAAGTAGCAAATATTATATAATCACAATTTCGAGGAAATAGAGAAGCAAAATGTATAATGTCTAATACCATCTCATGATAAGAAAAGTTAGTGTAATTATTCTAAACATGTTGAAATCTTTAAGTGTAAGCAAAAACGTGAGATGATGAAGATAGGCTAATAAATAGTAAAGTGTTTAGATTATTTAAGGAGAAAATAGTTATTTTTTATCATCAAATATTTAAATACGGACAAAATTAATCATAATAAATTGAAATTAATCTAATATCTACAAAATATATTATCTGTTTGATAAAACTAATAATACGTTAACTTTGAGTTAACACCATTAATAAATTCTATGAATGTCCTTTTCAATTTCTTATTTTTTCTTTTTTATATTATTTTCTTTTTTTTTCGATTTTATTATTATTGTGATTACCACTGTCATCACCACATCTTTTTACCCTCTTTTTATTCTACTTCTTTGAAAAAAAAATCCAAATAAAATTCTACTCAAGTAATCATCATCAATTTATTAGCATTTTAATCAAATTTTACTCGCATTAGAAATTAACTATCACATTCAACACAAGTAAAAAACGTAAAAAAGAATCAAATCACCATAAATCGTAAGTTCATAATACTTATTTCTTCTTTGACATCACTTCTAAAGCGCAACTGTAGGCTTTTTTGCAAGAAAAAAAATCATTTGAGGCATATGTAAGCGACATTTAATTCCTGACCAACTAATGGTGTAATTATAGACACAATAATTATGAATGAAATTGTTTGATTGGGATTAATAATAGTTGAAGGTTTGTTTTCTAGGGTCTGTTGGCGGTCCTAGACATCTTAGTGCCTTTGAAATTTTTGACATTCATACATTAGCCTAGGTCATTAGGTTCTGTCTTATGTTGTTATATGTTTGTTCTTGCTTTATTTAGTTTAAGCTTTGTTTTTTTTTTTTTTTTTTGGTTGTCTGTTCTCACTTTTCTCCCTGGAACATAAGTGAATTCTAAAACTATAAAAAAAAATTATAGGTAATACTTCTTAGTTCTTATGTTTATAATTAGGACAAGCTAATTATTTTAAAATATAATGATCCTACTAAATAAAATCTAACTATGAAATAATAAATAATATAAATAAATGATTTCATACTATTTTAAAGATAGAAGGTAAACTATATAATTTCTGTTAAAGAAGTAAAAGGAACGCACGGGAGCAATGATGGAACATAAGTGGCATTCATTGGGAATGTGGTAGCCTCATAAGATGCATAATCTTCACACTTTGAGTGCTGGCAAATTGAGAGAGGGAGCACATTAATTAATCATTGTCGCTGTCTATACACATGTAGCTACATGATAAAAGAGTATCACAAGCATAACTAACCAACCAGTAACCAAAGCCGAATAAAAAGAAAGAAAGAAAGCTGTAGTTGTTGGGTGAAGAATGTTACAACATAATAGACAAAATATACACACAGAATAAAGATGGTGGCTTAACCTTATTCGAGCTGGTTAAGTCTTGCTGTCTTGGACACACCGGGGGCGAGTATGACCTTACTTATGTTCTCCAAGGACGTCACGTGTGTCAACAATAAAAATAGAACATGATGCTCAAAATAAGTAATATTATTTAAAAAGTTTTGTTAACTTGTGTCTTAAGAATATAAGTTAAGTATATCATAAAAAAAATATTTTATAAAAGTTATTACAAATTTTTTTTTTTACGTTTTTAATGCATTGGATATATTAAATACATTAAAAATCTTCTATTATTATATTTTTAAAATTTGTTGGTTAAATTCGTATTAAAACTCAGATAATAATCTTGCCACTCCTATTTGATAATGCTATGTATGTTTGTATGAATTTGCATAAAAAATAAGTAATATTATTAAAATAGGAGTGACAATGTTTTTCTTAAAAAACTCAATGGTGGTTGCTCACAATTCTAACGATAATAAATAAATAAAAGGAGTTTTGCCAAGATACTTAAATACTTACTCTATGAACGAATAAGAGGGTCATATTGCTTCAAATCCTAAACTCTGAGCAATCGAAATTTTTGCAATAGTAGGGTGATATTGTTCTAATCAATTGGATGAAGAAGTGGGTCCCATCATCTTTAAATGACCTAAGTGTTACTATGATTTCTAGTTTCTGGTACAGATTCTAAATAATTTTTTCTCATAAACTTAATGTACATAGTGTATTATGTGTGGCAATCTAGTATTATTAATTTCCTAGTGTCCCATTAAAAATTTCTTAGAACTTATTTGGAATATTACTCTAATTCCAACATGTACCATGACAGTTTGAAAAAAGATGCTATTTATCAACTAAGCCACTACAATTCCACTACAGGGCATGAAAAAATGAATGATTCAGAATTTCAAGGGGTTGTATAACAAAATTTAAACACATCAATCCAATGCCATAGAACACGAGGAATGCTTGAATAAAACTCAGAATCAAGATAAAGCCTCTACAAAGTTACAACCCAGACTCAGATTTTATACAACTGAAAATCTGCTAACGGATCTTCACGTTCAATCGGATGAAAAGAACTACAAAAATATTTAGCCACTGAAATCCTTATGCATTTTCTGTTATACATTGATCAGGGATTTTTCTATTTGCTCCCCTCTTATTTCTGGTAGAGGGCATGTGGAGCCAATATCTATCTCCACTGTTTTATAAATTCAACCAAGGATTCCAAAATTTCATGACTACATAATCCACAGATCAGAATGATTAAATTTCAAGCAGTGCCGAATTTGGACAATGCTGATTGGAATAAAGTTGAGAATGCCTGAGAAGTACTTTGGTCATCAGCTTTTATTTTAATCTGAGATTTGGCAGATGATGAGTTGATCAATAACTCAACCAGATATATTGATGCTGACTCCGCTTTTTGAGCAAAGAAAAAGAACTTGAAGTTAGGAGACTGTCCACCGGATGCGATGCAGTGTATTGAATGGCTTTGCATGTGCCGGAGAAGTGCATTGGAAGTTGCCAAAGCTGCAACTCCTTGAGGACTCAGGGAAAAATCCTGCAACAGATTACGTTACATACAAGCATATGACAAATGAACATATATATGTTCGACAATTTTTTGGGCCATAAGGAGGCACCAATGGCAAAGAATAGAAAAGGCAGGGGGCATATTAAAATATTTGAAACATATTATAATATCAAAGCATACTTCAGATAAGGATAGTGGTAGTTGACGCCATTTCTGCTGAAATGTGCCTGGATCCAGTACAGCTTTTGGGTTGAGACTCAACGGAGGAGGTGAAGGTGTGGCTGCAGCCCCAACCGAAAAATCTAAACCAAGGAGATCATCAATTGCGAAGCTAGATGCCGGAGCTTGGCCACTTCCGCTGGTACTCGAAAATGCCAAATCTGCAAGCGATTGTGAAGCTGCAGAAGTAGCAGATGCACCATCGTAGGAAGGAGCACTATAAGCAGAACCATTGCTAGCAGCATCTCTACCTTCCTCTTTTTCCGTGATACTGAGAAGCAGATCATTGTCATTTGCCTCCACTCTCTGAGCTGGAACAGCAGAATCTCCAGCTTCTGCATTAATTGATAGGTTTGCAAGTTCATCTGAAAACTCAAATGTCCCTCGGTGTTCTTTGTCAGTGAACATATACGAAGGCTGCAAGAATTTCAATTGTTAGTTAGAAATATTTTAATACAAAAGTACACATATAAGAGAGAGCATTAAAAGAAAATAGACGGAGAGAAGGATCCCGTTAAGGGAAAATCTTTCACACAACAATAATAAAAAGCAAGGTATCAGTGTGCAATGGAGGCTCAAGTTAAGGGGAATGAGGTTTTATACATTAAATTACTAAAAATACATTACAATTAGAATAGAAAAATGGGAAATGATAATGCCACTCCACACATGAATTTTTTGTATTGTATGTTTGCATGAATTTGTAGAAAAGAGGAGTGGCATTATCAAAATAGCAGTGACAATATCCATTTCCTAGAAAAATAACTTGCAACCTTATTATCTGGAATATCTCAAGGGATTCAACAGTCGAGACAAGACTCAACATGAAATAGTGAAAATAATTACACTTAGTAAGGAAGAAGCACTTTTGGCATTTTCCACCTCTTCCAAATTTGTTTTTAAAAAATATTGATCGGCTTCAAGTAAATAAATTTTATCCAAACTTAAGTTCCCTAGTATTTACCTTTTGATATATAACAGATAAGCTGTTGAATTCATCAAATATGCGATCTTTGATTTCACTGCTCTGAGAATCAGCAAACACTGAAACTGCTTGCTTGGTGGGGTTCACCACACTCTCTGCTACTGATACCTTGTAATGCAGGAGCCTGTAGTAAAATAAGGCCCTATCGTGAACGTCCTGCAATCAACAAAAGCTCATGTAACATACAATTGTAGTGCAAGCAAATATTAGAAAAATTCATTATCTTTACAATTCAACTTAGTAAGTAGTAACAATAATTCAAACCTGATGAAAATCAGCAAGACCTGCAGCTAAAGCTGCCCCTAATGCTTTCTGAGTTTCAGGAGCTCTCTTAAAGAAACACTTCATAACTGCAGTAAGAAGATGTAAGCGAACCTGCATCGTGAGAAAGCAGTTCTTCAACAGATGAAAAAAAAGACAAACTGATACCAAATAAAAAAAGCTTCAGAATTAATGCATAAAAAAGTACCACTAAATATCATCTCTTCCCTCAAATATATATATCTGTTTTCAAAATTAAAATGCAACCCACAGGGAGGGAGAGCACTTCAGTTTTACAACAATTAAGTTAGGATCAAATCCAGGCCTAAATCAAACAATGATTCAAGGCAGGCATGGGTACTCATGGTATGATCAAGGGAGTGCACAGGTTGGCCAATGACTCTGATAGGGACTAGCAGAATTAGGGGATTTTATTGATGAACTAGGGATTGTAAATCACAATCCCTTATTGAAATACACTGTTGGATCTAACTAATTCTGGAGAGAATTTCCCTCTCTTGAACTAACAAACTGAACAGAATTTTCTAACTGACGAAAAACTAACCCACCCCTAGTATTTATAGGCAGCAGCTAGGCCTAGCCCTACTGCTCCTAAACCTGCTAAACTAGCTTAAAAGGAACAAACAAACCTGTTTCTATCAATCTCTTGCTCCAATAGGTTAGTAAGATCTATGTAATGAATTCTATTATTCTGTTTCTACTTTCTACTGGAGCTGGAGGACATGACTGAAGCCTACGATTTACAAATGTCAAAGGAACAATGCTAGCGACTGTGGCATGTAACACTGTTAGGATATGACAAGTTAAACCTACTTAATATTGAAACCATAATCAACGCTAAACTGCTGATGTTGTTGGATATAATATAAATTAGAGTATGATATAAATATCTCAAACAAGGAAACCAGATGATGACACCACAAAAGTCATGAATACTACCTCGGCAGAATGTTCCTCGTCCCAATTTTCAACCAAACTCTCCAATACATATGGAGCATCAGTCATGTCCTGAGAATATTCGCCCAACATCCATATAAGAGCTGCCTTAGCCTTAGGCTCTTGAATATTTTTGCTACTGATATTCCCAACAACAGCAATACAGTCTTGACTCCATTGTGGATATTTTCTTAGCAGATCTTTCACAAGCACCTGCATAGATGAACTTTCAAGCTTTGTATTAGTCTATCCTTCCTACCATAACTATGTTGGTGAAGGTGTCTTATTAGCACATTTGTTTGCATAAATAATAGGAATCAGCACAATATATTATTAAGCACAAATTCAAGGGTATCTAGCAGGCAGACTAGTTATGTTTACCAGAGCTTCACAAGTAACATAGTCTTTTTCCATCTCAAGAAACTGTAGAAGCCTATCAACAATAGCATTAACATCATATTGTTGCAAAGCTATCTTCCCCACAGCCCGAATTGATTCCCTTGCAATTGGAATGTCAACATTTGCAGCATATTCGCATAATTCCGTCACTGAAATGGTCTCCAAGAAGTTCATAATTAGTCATACTATACGAAAGGCAGAAAAAGGAGGGGGAGGGAAAGATCAAGAAAAATGGCAACCATTCTACATCAATATCTCACTCACACAGGCCTCTATCCCTATCAAATTAGAATGAGTTACTTACCAATGTCATAGGTGTTACTTTCATTTGCAACTGCAGTGAGCATTTCAAGCTTCAACTTTTTGACATACGATGGCTCATTATACTGGCAATAGAAGTGCTTGTAGTCTGAAGAAAATATATAAGGTGCACGCATGACCAACAGATGCAGGTGGCTTAAAACTGCATAGGATTGTTCTGGACTTCCTGCGCTAACTTGAGTTAAGAGAGGGGCTTTGATACGCTCATAAACCTAAACAACAAGAATTTGCAAACAAAAAAAAAAAAAAAAAAGAAAAAAGCTTCAGAGAAGTCACCATAGCTGACGAGATAGATTCAAGATTAAGTCAAAAGACTTGAAAAGGAAACATAACCCAAAGAATGAGAAATAATTTACTTACTCTTTGAGCTAACACAGAGTTACAGACAAACATCTAAGTTATCAAGATCTGCTCAATTAACTAATTACTTTAAGTTCAAGCATATTCATTCAACAGCAAAGATTCATTACTAGCTGAGCTAAGCTAGGTCAAACCAAAGCATCTTACACATTGCCAAGTTCACTTGCATTTTAAGATCAAAAGACTCAAAACCAATCATATATCCATGTATGAATACCATGAGATTCATCTTACAGATAAACCAAAAAGACAAATACATGTCCCATGTGTATGATTCAGTGAGTTAGTAGTTAAAGTCATCAACAGACATGGAACAAGCAACCCCCTGACCAGAGAATTTAACATATTGCTAACTCACCATATGCATGATAATGCAAAACAGGGATTCAATTGAGCAGTCCATGTACAGGACGAGGGGAAAAATCACTATGTACCTGCTGATGGACATCAGCCATTGACAAAGTCAAGTGCAGAAAAACTTTACTGGTTGCTAACACAACAGCACCATTTGCATGCTGGAGTCTGTCTTCAAGGAGATTCATGATATCAAATATTTCAGAGTTATCTGACGGGATATACTTGGCTACCAATTCAAGCACAAGACATTGTGCCCATTCACTAAACTCCTTAATGCTGCATGTGGAGAGAAAAGATAGGAACACATTAGCTGTTGTTCTAAAATGATTATCTTGAAAAATATTACAGGAACCTCAGTTAAACAGGTTTTTGCTGATGAATGGTAGCTCCCAAAACGAAAGGCAAATGAGAGAAACCTTTTTACAAAAATAGATATACATTGCATCTTTTATAAGACGAATTGAAAATACAAAGAGAGTTTAAAAAAAAAAAACTAATTTGTGAAAGGATTAATTACCGATTCAGGAGGTAATATATAACTGGCTTGCTAACCAGAGTTTCTCTTTCCTTGGCTGCTTCCTCTGATGAGGTTGACTCTAAGGTCCAAATCTCTTGTAGAGCAGACAAACAATTCGCGACTACCTAATATACATGACAACATATCTGTAAAGCACTATTCATTTGGTGACTATATCCGTTTCAATTCTTGGAAACACTCAAACACTAAAAGAGAACACTGCTATTGTTCTGACTAAAAGCATATAACAAATGAAAAGCAATAAAAAGAATATTAAGACAGAGAATATAGTCAGACAAAGTATATATTAAGCTTAATGTGTAATAAGTTTCAGTTTGACAAGTTAAGACAGAGTTTGTACGGATATTCAAAGGACAATTAGAAATAGAAGGGAGGGGAGTGTATGTTTTTTACAGAGGGGATGGGGCTGTAATGAGGGGTGTATTTTAATTTTTACTCATAATATTATTAAGAATGATACAATGGGGGAGTAACAGATAACAAGTGCCTTTTCACCAAATGAATAAATTTTCAATATGTGGTATTACTATGCATATGCATGCCTCTCCAGTAAATATGAATATTAAATTTCTTAAACAAAAACCCTATTAAAAATATGTAAAGGAATCAGCCCATTTGAAGTGTGATCGCTCAAGGATAGTGAACACACTCATTTGAATAAACTTACCTGTTGGTCGACTAATGATCAGGGACGGATCTAAGGGTATGAGGGGTCATGCTCACACTAACATTTTTAAAATTATTTTAGTATTATATAATATAATAATATAATTATATACATATTTGCCCCATTATCTTATTACAGTTCACCTCACACTAAGGAAAAATGGAATAAATATTATATTGTATTTATTTATTGCTTTTACTCCCAGCGTCCCCACAACTACATAAATCTTCTGAAGTTGTAACTGGCAAAGATTTTAAAACAATGGTCAACCTCCAACGGAACTGATTCCCATATTAATTATTAAGACAGGTAGCATAATCAAACTGTAATCAATATCATATTAGAATTCTCTGATCAGAAAAGAAATTCGACATAATATGTCCACTTGTAAATGTCCAAAAGACAGAGTCGGTGACGCTTTAGAGAATCTAGACAACATAGAAATTAGAAAGTGAATACTTTTTCACCAATCTAGAAACCAATACCTAATCAAGCATACTATTTCTTAAGGTCCATTAGTTTGCAACCAATTAATCACTGGACTGAGAAGATGAAAGATTATCTTCACAGTTGGTTCAAAGAAGACTCTTAACATTTTACAAAGTTGAAAGCATTGTTATCATTTTTCATATCTTGAGGAAGAAATTACCAGAGAAAATGGAATTCTAACCTGAGTATCTGGATCATTAAGCATCAAATGCTTCAATGTTGCTGGAAAATCTGCATCCAAACAGGTGGAAGCTGATATATGATACAATTTCACAACCCCAATAACTGCCACAGTCCTTACATAACTATTATTATCCTTCAATCCAGACCCTAATGGCCCAACCAAATATTCCACCAAGTTTGCCACCCGAAGCGAACACAAACTCCTCAATGCTAGTCCCCGAATCATCGGGTCATCATCCTTACAATCTCTTTGCAGAAAATTAATTGTCAAAAGAGCTAGATCAGGATTGACCTTTGCATAGTTCCCAACATACAAATAGCACATCTTTTTTAGAACAATATCCGAAGTAGCCGAGCACATCACCATCTCGCCGAACAGAGAGGAGACGTCAATACCTATGGTCATGTTGGATATCACCTTCTTGAAGAGATCCCTCTTTGCATCATCGGCACCAGGAGCTCGGCTCCCAGCAAGTTGCCGGAGTTGTGATCTTAGATCAGTAACCTCACTCTTCCTGCTTAAGTCAGGACAAGGCAAATGAAGAATCGAGTAAATATTGAATAGCACGTAAAAATAATAATCATAATAAAAAAGTTAAAAAAAAAAAACAAGCAGAATAGACTAATGCACCAATTGAATGAAGTTAACATAGCTCCGTTCCCGAATTTCTTCAAACAAAAACGAAGTTTCTAAAACCGAAAATGATAACACCGTTGATGAATCAGCAAGAAACTATACTGTGTCCTGTGACTCCTTACAGAGGATTTCAACAAAATGCACAACAATAAATTATGAGTTGTCAAATCCATAATTGTGCGGCAAATAGGACAAAAATCAACGACATTGGATCTAAGAAGTTGGCGATAACTGACGCAGCGTTCAAATAATCAACGGCAAATAGGACAAAAAGCATACGAAATTTCGCGTGAGTGCATAAAAAAAGTGCGGTAATTGCTATGCACTAGCATCAATGGATGAGTCCAAATTGAAATTGTAAGCGGAAAAAAAAAAGTAAAAATTCAAAAATGAGAAAGATGGCGAAGTGAGTAATGACCCGGAAGGTTGGGAGGGAGAGGGAGATCGCTGAGGGTGAGCCGGCGGCGGAGCCATGGTCACTGACGAGGAAGTTGACCGGTGCAGCAACGACGGTAACGGTGACGGTGACGGTGAGTATCGATGAGATCGGAAGCTTGTTTTGTTTGTTCGGAGAAAGAAAGATCTGAGAGTGAATTGGATTTGGAGTTGCAGTGATGATTGGTATTGAGTTTGTAAATCTGTCCAAAATCGACTACTCACTCGTAACTTCCAAAATCACCAAAAACATTTCTCCCAATAAAAAAAAGAACACCCAAAGATGAATATTTGCTACATATGCCCGATTAACTTTCGACGTATGAGGAGCTGAGGTGGCAACTCCTGATTGCCCTTAACTTTAGGGGCCACGAAGACCAAGTACCCGATTACCTGTTCGAACTCGAACCAACCAATTAAATTGGTTTTGAAACTAACAGGTAATTGGATACAACCCAAACCGAATCAATAACACTCTCTGGTAATTGATTCGGGTAATAATTTTGAAAGTGTGAAACCTAAACTAACTTAACCAATTAAATTGGGTTCTGAAACCAACAGGTAATTGAATACAATCCAAATTGAATCAATAACACTCTTTGATAATTGATCCGAGTAATGATTCTGAAAGTGCAAAACCCAAATTAACCTGTAGATCCGAACCTTTATTAATTAAATTAAAAAAAATATAAATTTAAAATATATAAATGCTTTTTACTAATTTTAACCCAGTAACTCTAACCTAAACACATTGCAACGACAATCACCCATAGTATGAACTCTAGCAGAGCTTCTTCTCCACCTCACTATTACTTATCCAACCAAATCGGCGACAGCTTTCTCACGGCAGCTTCTTCTCTGTCGGTGTTGTCTCTGTCAGCATCGTCTCTGTCAGCAATATCGTCTCCATGACCTTCAACATTGTCTTTTTCGATAGCGGCAGCGTCATCTTCTCCGTCAGCATCATCTTTTTCGGTAGCATCTTCGTCTTCTGTCAGCGTCGTCCTTTCCAGCAACGTGCTTCGTCCAGGGTGCGTCAATGTCTGTGGCATCGTCTACTCGTCAACAACGCCATCACTTCTGTCTGTGGTGGTATTTTTCTCCGATTAGGTAAGCGTTAATTTTTTGTTTATGTTATTTGTTAATTGTTTTACTCTCTGTTCAATTTTTATTCTTGTTGATAAATTTTTTGTTTAATTTTTTTATTTGTTTAAATTTTTTGTTGAAATTCTAAATTTTTAGTTCTTGTTGATATTTTTTGTTCAATTTTTACTATCCGTTTATTTTTTTGTTGAAGTTTTGAATTCCTAGTTTTTGTTGATAATTTTTTTGCTCAATTTTTACCGTTTATTTATGAGTTCTTATGAAATACTAAAATGTATAAAAATTCTGTGTAGTTGATGGTTCTATTATGTGTTCAGCAGCTTTAAAAATGGAAAAACTAACCCTGTCAGTGACACTATTGTTGGAAGCACTTCCTTTCCAAGTGCAGCCACTCCCACTGCCATTGACGATGGTATTTTTGGTGAAACATCGCAAAGTCCAGTTCTCCCACAATTGTCTGCCTCAAATCCTTCATCAGAATCTGATAGACAAACACAGATCGAAGTTGCTGGAACTACTGGTAAGCCTCCAAAAGAGGTAAAACGTAAACCCAGTAGGACACCAAGTAGTGTTTAGTACTAGTGGTCGTGTGCTTGACCAATTTAGAAGCTCTTTAAATCTTTTTACTGTTGAGTTTCTAATTTGCTCACAAAATTGGTTGAGGACTTAAGAGAAGATGCATGATTTAAAGAAAGAATTTAAAGACAAAAAAACTTGAATTAGGTAATTATTTTTAAATTATATTTCTTTAAATTATTATGTAATTGTTGCTATTGTTGAGTCTCTAATCATAATTTAATTATTGTTAATATAGAGCCTTTAACTTTAACAATATCTAATCAAATCATTGGAGTTAATGTTGTTTACAATAATTTGAGGTTAACATTTTTTACTAATTATTTGTTTCTTGAATTACTTTCAATTAATCAATTTCATATATTGACATTGGTTAATTATATGGTGATTTTTTGAAGGTCACAACTAGGGGTAGCAAGTGGGAAAGCCCGCTCCGTCCCTCCCTGCCTAATGGCGGGCTGGTAGGACGGCGGGCTAAGTCCGCCAAATATCTTTTTTTTTTTTTTTTTTACTTTTAACTATTAAATAATATATATATATATATAAGCATAAAAAAATCTCTTCTGTTTTTTTACTTTTAACTATTATAATTTCTAAAAGTATAAACAAATTATAATTTTTATATTCACAAACATTAAAGTTTTTATAATTATAAATATCTAATAAACATAATTATAAACCAAATTTTCATTCAAAACATAATTATAAATATTGTTCCCAAAAAGCAAAATAAACATAATCCAAAACATAATTATAAATATTGTCTTTAAAACAAAATAAACATAATCCAAAACACTCAATTTTCATCTTCATTCTCTTGTAAGTTGAGTTGAGGAAAGTTGAGTTTTGGCAAAAAAAATTATTAAAAAAACCTTTGCCAAAAAAATACTAAGCTCGGCGGGGAAGCCCGCCCCGCCCGCCAAAGTCAGCGGTTTAAGCGGTGCGGGTTAGGCGGACTTTTGCTATTTGGTGGTCCTAATTTTTTAGCCCAACCCGCATTTTTTAGCGATTTACACGGGCCGGCTCGACGGATTTAGGCCCGTTTTTCACCCCTAGTCACAACTCCTCTCTTAAACATGTTTGGTTGATGGAATGAAGGATTATGGAGTGAAGACTTTGAAGGATTATTTCTATTGTATTTTTATTTTTACTTTTTAATGTGTTTAGAATTTAATGTGTTTGGTGTTTAATATGTTTGAATTTTTTAGCGTTTAATATGTTTGATTTTTAATGTGTTTGCTGTTTGGATACCTCTGGTGTGGATTTTATTGTGTTTAGACTTTCAATTACGACAATGACTTAAGTATTTAGCTATAGTTGTAGATTGTTATGGGTATTTTGTTATTGTTAGCATATTATTGACTTGTTTATTGATTTTACATGTTTATTATATTTATAGAATTTTTAAGATAAAAATTTTGGTTGTTTTTTTATGAATTTTTGTTTTATCGGGTACCCAACTATCCGAACCGAACCAATCCGTTCTTAATCGGTTTGATTTTGTTTGAGTACATACACAAAATAACGTAAATTCGAACTAATTATAATTCAATTGGTTCGATTCTAATTTCACCCAAACCCGAACAAACCAGACCCGCGAACACCCCTACTTAACTCCTTCCAATGTCAATATTATATCTAGAGAAGAATAATTCTTTTTTTGTTAATCAAATCCAACCAAATTAGTCTAATATCAATGAGAATTAATTATGGATAGCATTATTTCAAGTTTAACTCAGTTGCACTTGTTTTATAAAAAGATTTGGATATATAGCATTACTCTCTAAAAAATTATTAAAAGTTAATACTTTTTAGAAAAAACAGTCGTTTATATAATGAACTTTACAACCGCAAACAAAAATACTTATTATGCAAGAGGCAACGCAGAGGAGGTTGGGAATGCTAAAGTCGCGATGATTCCGTTGGTTGTGAGGTGATGAGTTTGGAAAACTCCAAATTATATTGATGATGATCAAATATTATTAGAATAATTAATTGCAAAATTATTAATTTAGTCCTTAATTAACATTTGATTAATTAATAATTTTGTGTTATGTAGATCTCAGCTTGGGCCGAAATATAGCAAGCCCAATGGAATATAACTTTCAGCCTTGATGCTAAACTGTTTTGATTATGGTGACTGAAATAAAGTTTTGTTAATTAGGCCATAATCTTGGTAAACAAGCCCAGTATAATCAGCCTTGTGTAAGAAATTGTTTATAATATAAAGCTGAATTATTATTGTGAAAGTTGGGCCAGATTTTGATTAACAAGCCCAAATCAAATGCTTTGCTAGACCAACAAGGGTGTGATCCAAAATTGAAAAAAGAGAGAAAGCAAATATTGTACGCTTTCAACGAATCTCACTCTCATCATTTGGTGGATTTCAAATTTATTCAACTTGCTTTAATTGCATTGGAACCATGAGAGAGAAATAGCAATTGATTTGATTGCTATCATTAATGTCACACACTACAAAGCAAAAGGGGAAGTGAAAATTAATTCAATTTAATTATTTTGTTCAAATCACATTGAAAGTTTTCTCTCTTCTCTCTCCTTTCTCTCATAACTCTCGGTCACTTCATAGAGAAGAAGATGGAAGCTAAGACAAGTTATCAGAAGCAAAAAGAAGCTAGTAGCAAGGCCATTACATTGATGGCATCAAGAAAAAGAAAATCTGAAGTATATTGGGGCTAAGATCTTTACCACAAAAAGTAAGATGTGGTGAAGTAAGGTTAAGCTTTCCATAACCAAAAATGAAAGAAGATAAACTAGGTCAGAGGAAGAAGATCCTTGGAAGGATGGCTCGTCTCAACTTTTGATCAACCACCACAGGAGGTAGCTATTGTAGCTACGTGGAGGAAGAGACAGAAGTTTGAGCAGATGGAGCTGTCATCATCAAGAACTCATCAAGGGCTAGGAATCCTTCTTGGAGTGCAAGTCAAGATGGAAGGCCCGGATTGATGAAGATTGGTGATAAGAAAAAACACAGAGGTAATTGCATGTTAGATTTTACATTCGGTTTCCTCTACTCTCTCTCTAGCCGAACCGATTTTTGCATGAAGAAGAAGAAGTTTAGCTCGGTTCAAGAGTTTCAACCTTGGAGGCTTTCCCTTCTATAAATAAGGGAGAACAGCCAGAGCTTGAAGCAAGGAAAAGAGTGAAAGCACTGTGTTCCTATAGCTACCCTAGCAAACAGAAGTTCTTCTCCTTCAATGTTCTTCATTTTATATTTTTCTGTTTAATTTTGTCCGTCTTGAGTCTTAAGGAAAAAGGAAAACAGTGAGGTTTGTAAGAAAAAGCCATAGAGCAGAAAAGGCAGAGTGCTCAAAATTAAAAGAAAAAGCCATAGATGTCCTTGGAGGTCCTTTGTACATATGTGTTGTGTTTCATGATTCTGTGGGAATCCCCTTGCAAGTTGGGTTAGCACTTTGCAGTTGAAAGCTTGGTGGGTTACCAAGTCAAGTTCAGGATTGGGATTAGATTCTGGACTTGTCCCGGATAGGAAGGGTAGTTCCTAGGGAGAATTGGTGTATGTAATCATGATGATTATAGTGAAATTCCATCATTGTTGTGATGGAGACTAGATGTAGGCTGGATTGCACTTAGCAGCTAAACCAGGATACATCTTGGTGTGATTTTCTCTCTCTCTTCTACTCCATTTCTGTTTCTATTGCATGGGAGATAAAACTGAAAAATATCTCTTGTCCGGTTACAAGACAAAAAGAAAAAGTCTCGTGGCTAGGTACGAGACAAAAAGCAAAAAGTCTCCAGAAGTTTATTCAAAGGTCAGCAAGTGTTATTAAGCAAAAAATGGGCTAAGAGTCAACCCCCCTTCTCTTAGCCACTGATAAACCATCAATTGGTATCAGAGCTTGGTCTCAAAGAGATAAAGCTTTGTGGTGTGGTATTTTACAACCCACACTACTAACCGGCAAGTGCACCGGGTCGTACCAAGTAATACCTTACGTGAGTAAGGGTCGATCCCACGAGGATTGATGGACTAAGCAACAATGGTTGAGTGATTAGCTTAGTTAGACAAACAAAAATTGGTTTTGATATTGAGATGTTCAAAAGGTTTAAGTTGAAAATAAGACAGACACACAGTAAATAAGTTGGGAATAAAATTTTAGAGAAACAGTTAAGGCTTCAGAGTTATCTATTTTTCTGGATTAACTTTCCTTACTAACTATTTTAATTATGTAGGATTTAATTTATGGCAAACTATTTGTAACTAGACCCTAATTTCTTAGACCTTCCTAGTCTCCTCTAAAATTCATTAACTGCCAATTCCTTGGTCAATTAATTCCAATTAAAGGATACATGATCAAATTCCAGTTTGCATGCTACAAAAACTCTAATTACCCAAAGAATAAAAGGATTATATGTCACGTATCCCGTTAAATCCAAATAATTAGAATTTAGGAGAATATATTTTCAAGCTGTTGTTCAAGTATAGAGCTTTTCCAAGTTATATAAGAACTCAAATAGAAAGAGGGTCATACTTCCGTTCCACCTAAATTCATAAGATAAAGAACGAAAACAATTCTTAAATATAAATCCAAAACATAAATTAAAATAGAAAAAAGTAATAAAATCAATCCATACAAATAGACAAAGCTCCTAACCTTAACAGTGGAGGATTAGTTGCTCATGGAATGTGAGATGTAAATTTGTATAGAATTCCCTAATGGAATCCCTCTAATGTAATATACCTAATAGAAGAGAAGTCTTCCCTTTTTATAACTAATCCTAATTAATTTAGAATCTAATATTTTAAATTAAGATAATATCTTTTCCTATTTTAAAATCAAATTTGAATTTAAATCAGAATTAACTAACTACTCCGCGTCTTGTAACGTGGGGACCACTTGGCTTCACTGGATCTGCGCCTAACTTGGGTGCTAAAATGGGGCCCAAAAATCACTCCCCAGTGGTTTCTACGTTTTCTGCACGTAGCGCATGTCACGCGTACACGTCATTCACGCGTACGCGTTGATAGTCTCTTCCGCAACTCACGCGGACGCGTCAGTCATGCGTCCGCGTCGCTGAGCAAATCTTCAAATCACGCGTACGTGTCAGTCACGCACACGCGTCGCCATGGAAAGCTCCAAATCACGCGTACGCGTCAGTCACGTGTACGCATCGCTCCTCGCTGAAATCTCTTTTGATTCTTGAGCTGCAGAAACTCCATCAAATCCAGTTGAATGCTACCTAAAATAAACAAAATTGCAAAAGACTCAAAGTAGCATCCATATTGGCTAAAAGATAATTAATTCTTTATTAAACTCAACAATTTAGATGCAAATTCACTAGGAAAATATAGGAAAGATGCTCACGCATCACTTTGCAGCTTGGAAAAAAAAATCCAGATGGCAGAGAACAGTGGCTCAAATCTGGTGTCCTACAATCTGACAGAAGGACAGTCAAGCAACAGACCTCTTTTCAATGGGAAGAACTACACCTATTGGAAGGAGAGAATGAAGATTTTTGTGCAAGCAGTGGATTATAGACTTTGGAAGATCATCCTGGAGAGTCCTCAATTTCCAACCACCACAAGTGTTAAAGGAGTAGTCTCTCTTAAAGCCGAAGCCAGTTGGACCAAAGAAGACAGAAAGAAGGTAGAGCTCAATGCCAAGGCTATCAACTTGCTCAATTGTGCAATCAGCTTCGAGGAGTACCGATGGGTATCACGATACACAACGGCAAAGGAAATCTAGGACAAACTTTAAGTCACTCATGAATGAACCACCATAGTAAAGAAGACCAGGATAGACATGCTGAACAGAGAATATGAAATGTTCTCAATGAAGGAAGGAGAATCAATAGATAAAATATTTGAAAGATTCAACATCATCATTGTTGGCTTGGATGCTTTGGGAATCAAGTATCCTAAATCTGTGCTTATGAGGAGAGTTTTGAGATGTCTCACAAAAGAGTGGAAAACTAAAACATTAATCATATCTGAGAGTAGTGGTCTTGATTCTATGACATATGATGACTTGAGAGGAAATTTACTTACTTTCGTAAAGACTTATTTGAAAAAAGATTCAAAAAAGAAAGGAATAGCTCTTACATCTGTTTCTAACCCCCTAGATGATGAATCCAGTGATAATTCCTCTAAAAATGAATTTGTGTTGTTTGCCAAAAAATTCAAAAAAAATGGTGAAGCTCAAGGAAAGAAGCAAGGGAAGCAGCTCAAGAAAACAAAAGAAAGATTTCAGCAAGGTGACATGTTACAACTGCAAAGAGACTGGGCATTTCAAATTCTATCGCCCTAAGTTGAAGAAGGAGGAGAAGCCAAAGAAGGGAAAGAAAAATGGACTGATGGCTTCCTGGGAGGACTTGGAAAATGACTCAGAAGATGATAAAGAATCTGAATCCAAGTCTCAACCATGTCTCACGGCAGATCACATCGAACATGTAGTCTTTCATAACCCTGACACTGAAGATCATCTTATGATAGACCACCTTTCTGGAAAAATTAGATGCTTCTTGCTTGATAACCAAGATCTTGAACAACAAATCACCATTTTTAAAGGTGAAAATGATTTTTTTAAAGATAAATTAAGGAAGGCTGAAACTGCTGTTGAACTTGTTGAAGAAAATAAGCTGTTAAAAGCTCAACTTAGAAGCTGTGAAAGTGATCATTCTGTTGTTGCTACATAAACTATTTTAAAAAAAATGAAGAGTTGCTTAAAAGGTCAAAAACCTTGAAGATGATTTAGCCAAGTTCACTCAAAGTTTTGAAAATTTAAATCAAATCTTGACTAGTCAAAGACCTCTTTTATGATAAAGCTGGTTTAGGTTTTCATAAAGCTTTAAAATTTGTTGAGAAACCTTTTTTTGAAAACATAGCCTCATCTTCTAATGATACAAGGTTTCAAAACTTTAACAAAATAGCAACTCCAAGATTTTGTAGACTATGCAACCGGAATGACCACTTTCCCATTCAATGTTTCTTTGGTGAAAGAATGATTGGTGACAAAGTTTGCAAAGTAGTTTTTTACTACAATGGATTGTGACATAGAAGATGGTTTAACGTGAAAGGATCCAAGAAGATTTGGATACCTAAGGTCACTTGAGCTTATCTTGTAGGTATGCCTAGCATCCAAGCGGAAGGACCATATATGGTACATGGACAACAGATGCTCTAGGCATATGACCGGAAAGGCAACCTTTTTCATTAAGCTTGATGAATATGATGGAGGGTTTGTCACTTTCGGTGATGATGGTAATGGAAAAATAGTGGCTATTGGAAAAGTTGGTAAAAATTTTTCTTCTTTTATAAATGATGTTCTTCTTGTTGATGGTTTGAAACACAATTTACTAAGTGTCAGCCAATTATGTGATCTTGGATATGAAATTATTTTTAAAAAATTGGTGTGCTTAGTTATTTGTGAAAAATCTGGGGATATTTTGTTTGAGGCTAAAAGGTGCAATAATGTGTATGAATTAACTCTTGAGGATTTGAAAGATCAAAAAATGACATGTTTTACCTCTCTTAAATCTGAAAAATGGCTTTGGCATAAGAAATTGGGTCATGCTAGCATGTACCAAATTTCTAAGCTAGTCAAGAAAAACTTGGTTAGAGGAATTCCAAATATTAAATTTGATAAGGATCTTACTTGTGATGCTTGCCAATTAGGCAAACAAGTAAAATCCTCTTTTAAACCAAAAGATGGAATTTCGACCAAGAGGCCATTAGAGATGTTACACATTAATCTTTTTGGTCTAACAAGAACTCAAAGTTTATGAGGTAAACACTATTGTTTGGTGGTGGTGGATGATTACTCTAAATTCGGTTGGATACTTTTTCTTGCTCATAAAAATGATGCTTTTCATGCTTTCTCAATCCTTTGTAAAAGAATTCAAAATGAAAAAGACTTAAAAATTGCCCATTTGAGAAGTGATCACGAAAAAGAATTTGAAAACCAAGACTTTGAAAAATTCTGTGATAATTTTGGAATTGCTCATAACTTTTCATGTCCTAGAACCCCTCAACAAAATGGGGTGGTTGAGAGAAGGAATAGAAGCCTTCAAGAGATGACTAAAGCTATGCTATGTGAAAATGAGGTTCCAAAATTTCTATGGGTTGAAGCTGTGAATACAACTTGTTACATTTTGAATAGGACTATCATTAGAAAAGGGTTAAAGAAAACTCCTTATGAGCTATGGAAATGAACCCCTCATAATCTTAAGTATTGCCATGTTTTTGGATGCAAATGCTTTGTACTTAACAATAAAGAAATTCTTGGTAAATTTGATCCAAAGTCCTATGAGGGGATGTTTGTTGGATACTCTACCACTAGCAAGGCTTATAGAATTTACCTCAAAGAACATAGAACCATAGAGGAATCCATACATGTTTCTTTTTGTGATACTAATTCAATTCTCAGTGTTGTGGTAGAAGATGATACAGATTATGAAGATGCTGTCAACAAGGAAGCCAGTGAAGAAAATTCCAAGTCTGTCCAAAATGAAGAATCTGTCTGTCCAATTTTGTCTCATCAGGATGGAGGAGATATTTTTGTTTTGTATCTTGAGCCAGCAAGAGAATCTGGAATAGATCTACCCTCTGAAACTCATCAAAGCTCAACATCACTCCGAAAACTAAGAGAATGGAAGTCCATGAGGGGTTATCCTCATGATTTTATCATTGGAGATCCTTCACAAGGTGTAACAACAAGATCCTCAACCAAAAAGCAAACCGAACAAGGCAATTTTGTGTTCTTGTCTCAATTGGAGCCTCACAATGTAAAGCAAGCTCTTGAAGACCCCTCTTGGGTTAAAGCCATGCAAGAAGAGCTAGCCCAATTTGATAAGAATGAGGTTTGGACATTAGTACCTCATCCGGATGGTAAGAAGGTAACAGTTACTAAGTGGGTTTTCAAAAATAAATTAGGTGAGGATGGAAAGGTTGTTCGTAACAAGGCTAGATTAGTGGCCCAAGGTTACGATCAAGAAGAGGGTATAGATTTTGATGAGTCTTTTGCTCCGGTATCAAGAATGGAAGCAATTCGGTTGCTTCTTGCCTATGCTACCCATAAGGATTTTAAAATGTTCCAAATGGATGTCAAATGTGCTTTCCTTAATGGCTTTATTGATAGAGAAGTGTTTGTGGCTCAACCCCCCAGTTTTGAAAATAAAGAATTTCCAAATCATGTTTTCAAACTTTCAAAGGCCCTTTATGGTCTTAGGCAAGCTCCATGAGCTTGGTATGAAAGGCTTAGTGTCTTCTTATTAGAAAATCAATTTAAAAAGGGTACCACAGATACTACTTTATTTATTAAAGCATCTAATTATGATATTCTCCTAGTTCAAGTTTATGTGGATGATATAGTGTTTGGTTCAGCCAATGAATCCTTGAGTGAAGAGTTTGGAAAACTCATGACTAGTGAGTTTGAAATGAGTTTAATGGGAGAACTAACCTTCTTCTTTGGTCTCCAAATTAAACAAACTCCTATTGGCACATTTATTCACCAAGGAAAGTATGCTAAAGAATTAATTAAGAAATTTGGCCTAGAAAATTCCAAACCAATGGGAACACCCATGCATCCAAACACTAAACTTGAAATGGATGATGATGGCAAAGATATGAATAAAACCAAGTATAGAGGAATGATAGGTTTACTCATGTATCTTACCTCCTCTAGACCGGATATTGTTCAAAGTGTGGGTGTTTGTTCAAGATTTCAATCTCATCCAAAAGAATTCCATCTTTTGGCCGTTAAACGCATCATTAGATATATTAAGGGAACTAGTAATTATGGCTTATGGTATCCAAAATCTGATGATTTTTGTGCAGTGGGGTTTTGTGATGCAGATTATGCAGGAGATAGGGTGGATAGAAGGAGCACATCGGGCATGTGTTGCTTCCTTGGAAGCTCACTCAACATGTGGTCAAGCAAAAAATACATATGAGTGCTATAAAAACTCAATTGTATGTTGTTCACAATTAATTTGGCTAAAAACTCAATTGGAGGATTACAAATTAAAGATCAATAGTATACCCTTGTTTTGTGACAATATGAGTGCTATAAACATCTCAAAAAATTCTGTTTTACACTCAAGAACCAAGCACATTGAGATCAAATATCATTTTATTAGAGAACATGTGAAAAAAGGGTACTATTGATATTCAATTTGTGAAATTCGAAGAACAACTTGTGAATATATTCACTAAGCCCTTGTGTGAAGACAGATTCTGCTATTTGAGAAATAGTTTGGGAATGATAGAATTAAACTCTGTTGATAAATTGTGAATTTTTTGACTCTGTTACAAATTTTAGAACGTGATGAACGGGCATTGATACAGGGGGAGATTGAACAGACGTTAATTATCTTTGGCCCCACCAAATTTCTTTGACCTTACTCTGACCCATTTTTTAGTTCATTTTTTTGGAAGGTTGTCATATTAAATCTTGTAGGAAGGAGTTGTTGTCAAATCAAATCTTTATCCTTCCCTTATCCCTTGATTCTAGAAGCTAAACTTTCAGTTTTTAATTTTAAAATCCTTCTTTGGTTAATAACCGTGCCTCTTAATGGGTAATAACTCTCTCAATTCTCTTTCCACTCAGCATTAAATGCTTCCATAACCTCCCTCCTCTCACCACTCTCTTCGGCCCCTTTTCATCTTCCCTCTCCCTTTTCCATTTTTCATATCATGAAAAAGAAAGTTGCTCCAAGAAGAAGTGAACGAACCTGATGAGCGGATAATTTATATGCTTTTTGGCATTATTTTTAGTATGTTTTTAGTATGTTTTAGTTAGTTTTTATTATATTTTTATTAGTTTTTAGTTAAAATTCACTTTTCTAGACTTTACTATGAGTTTGTGTGTTTTTCTGTGATTTCAGGTATTTTCTGGCTGAAATTGAGGGACCTGAGCAAAAATCTGATTCAGAGGCTGAAAAGGACTGCAGATGTTGTTGGATTCTGACCTCCCTTCACTCGAAGTGGATTTTCTGGAGCTAAAAAAGCCCAATTGGCGCGCTCTCAACGGCGTTGGAAAGTAGACATCCTGGGCTTTCCAGCAATGTATAATAGTCCATACTTTGCCCGAGATTTGATGGCCCAAACCGGCGTTCCAAATCAGCTCAAGAATGCCCAGCGTTAAACGCCGGAACTGGCACAAGAATGGGAGTTAAACGCCCAAACTGGCACAAAAGCTGGCGTTTAACTCCAAGAAAAGTCTCTACACGAAAATGCTTCAATGCTCAGCCCAAGCACACACCAAGTGGGCCTGGAAGTGGATTTTTATGTCATTTACTCATTTCTGTAAACCCTAGGCTACTAGTTCTCTACAAATAGGACCTTTTACTATTGTATTTTCATCTTTGGACATCTAGTTCTTAGATCAGATCTTTAGATCTTTGAATCTCTTGATCACGTTTTGGGGGCTGGCCTCACGGCCATGCCTAGACCTTGTTCTTATGTATTTTCAACGGTGGAGTTTCTACACACCATAGATTAAGGTGTGGAGCTCTGCTGTACCTCGAGTATTAATGCAATTACTATTGTTCTTTTATTCAATTCAGCTTGTTCTTATTCCAAGATATTCATTCGCACTCAAGAACTTGATGAATGTGATGATTATGTGACGCTCATCATCATTCTCACTTATGAACGCGTGCCTGACAACCACTCCCGTTCTACAAGCAAACAAGGCTTGAATGTTTATCTCTTGGATTTCTTAATCGGAATCTTCGTGGTATAAGCTAGAATTGATGGCGGCATTCAAGAGAATCCGGAAGGTCTAAACCTTGTCTGTGGTATTCCGAGTAGGATTCAATGATTGAATGACTGTGACGAGCTTCAAACTCCTGAAGGCTGGGCGTTAGTGACAGACGCAAAAGAATCAATGGATTCTACTCCAACCTGATTGAGAACCGACAGATGAATAGCCGTGCCATGACAGGGTGCGTTGAACATTTTCACTGAGAGGACGGGATTGTAGCCACTGACAATGGTGATGCCCAACATACAGCTTGCCATGGAAAGGAGTAAGAAGGATTGGATGAAGACAGTAGGAAAGCAGAGAGACGGAAGGGACAAAGCATCTCCATGCGCTTATCTGAAATTCTCACCAATGAATTACATAAGTATCTCTATCCTTATTTTATGCTTTATTCATAAACCACCCATAACCATTTGAATCTGCCTGACTAAGATTTACAAGGTGACCATAGCTTGCTTCATACCAACAATCTCCGTGGGATCGACCCTTACTCGCGTAAGGTTTATTACTTGGACGACCCAGTGCACTTGCTGGTTAGTTGTGCGAAGTTGTGAAATTATGTTTAGACCATGGTATTGAGCACCAAGTTTTTGGAGCCATTACCGGGGATTGTTTGAGTTGTGAAAAGTAGAGATCACAATTTCGTGCACCAAGTTTTTGGCGCCGTTGCCGGGAATTGTCGAGTTTGGACAACTGACGGTTCATCTTGTTGCTTAGATTAGGTATTTATCTTCAGAGTTCTTAAGAATGAATTCTAGTGTTTCAAGGTGATGTTCTTATCATCACCAAAGCTGATTGATTCTCATCAATTTAGCTCTTGAATGCAATGTCCTGCTGAAGCTTGGCTAGCCATGTCTAATTTTTTTAGACTAAAGCTTTAGACTAACATTGCATGATTCCTGGAATTCTCATTAAGAATTTTGATATCTTTATTTTCTTCTTCCACTTAATTTTTGAAAAATCCAAAAAAATTACAAAATCATAAAAACCAAAAATATTTTATGTTTCTTGTTGAGTCTAGTGTCTCATTTTAAGTTTGGTGTCAATTGCATGTTTCTGTTCTTCTTGCATTTTTCGAATTCATGCATGTGTCTTCATTAATCTTCAAGTTGTTCTTGATGATTTCCTTGTTCTGATCTTTAAATTCTCTTGTCTTGAGTGTTTTGTTGTTTTTCATATGCATTCTCATTTTGTTAGTGTCAATGGTATACAAACTGCTAAGTTTGGTGTCTTGCATGCATTGTTATTTGATTTTAGTTACATTTTGATTATTAAAAATCCAAAAAAAATTTTATTTGTGTCTTTTCAATTCAATAATATAGGGAATTGAAGATTCAGAACATTCAGCAGAGGAATTACACAGAAAAAGCTGGGCGTTCAAAACACCCAGTGAAGAAGGCAAACTGGCGTTTAAACGCCAGCCAGGGTGCCTGGTTGGGCGTTTAACGCCCAAAAGGGTAGTGCTTTGGGCGTTAAACACCAGAATGTGCACCATTCTGGGCGTTTAACGCCAGGATGGCACAAGAGGAAAGATTCTGTTTTCAATTCAAATTTTTTTTTTCAAGTTTTCAAAATTTTTCAAAATCAAATCTTTTTCAAATCAAATCTTTTCAATCAAATCTTTTTCAAAATCAATTTCTTTTCATTTTCAATAATACTTGCTATCAATTAATGATTTGATTCAACATTTTAAGTATGTTGCCTTTTCTGTTGAGAAAGGTTTAATGTTTGAATCATATCTTTCCTTGTTAGCCAAGTCATTAATTTTTAAAATCAAATCTTTTTAAATTATTTTTCAAATCATATCTTTTCAATCATATCTTTTTAAAACCATAACTTTTCAATCATATCTTTTTAATCACATCTTTTTCAAAATAGTTTTCAATCATATCTTTTTAATTTCTAATTTCAAAATCTTTTTCAAAAATCACTTGATTTCTTTTCCACTCTTAGTTTTCGAAAATCAATTAGTATTTTTCAAAATATTTTTAAAATCTTTTACTTAATTTTCGAAAATTTCTTCCCCTCTTCTCACATCCTTCTATTTATGGACTAACACTATTCCTCAAGGAATAATTCGAACTCCATCTCTCTTGATAAGTTCGAATTCTTATACCTCTTCCTTCTATTTTTCATTTCCTCTGACACCTCAAGGAATCTCTATACTGTGACATAGAGGATTCCATATTTTCTTGTTCTCTTCTCTTTCATATGAGCAGGAGCAAAGACAAAAGCATTCTTGTTGAGGCTGACCCTGAACCTGAAAGGACCTTGAAGCAAAAGCTAAGAGAAGCTAAGGCACAACTCTCTGTAGAGGACCTAACAGAAATCTTCAAAGAAGAAGAACCCATGGCAGCTGAAAACAACAACAATGCCAACAATGCAAGGAAGGTGCTGGGTGACTTTACTGCACCTACTCTCGATTTCTATGGGAGAAGCATCTCTATCCCTGCCATTGGAGCAAACAACTTTGAGGTTAAGCCTCAATTAGTTTCTCTAATGCAACAGAATTGCAAGTTCCATGGACTTCCATTGGAAGATCCTCATCAGTTTTTAGCTGAGTTCTTGTAAATCTGTGACACTGTCAAGACTAATGGGGTTGACCCTGAGGTCTACAGACTTATGCTATTCCCTTTTGCTGTAAGAGACAGGGCTAGGATATGGTTGGACTCACAACCTAAAGAAAGCCTGAACTCTTGGAAAAAGCTAGTCAATGCCTTCTTGGCAAAGTTCTTTCCACCTCAAAAATTGAGTAAGCTTAGAGTGGAAGTCCAAACCTTCAGACAGAAGGAAGGAGAATCCCTCTATGAAGCTTGGAAAAGATACAAACAACTGATCAGAAAGTGTCCCTCTGACATACTTTCTGAATGGAGCATCATAGGTATTTTCTATGATGGTCTCTCTGAACTATCCAAGATGTCATTGGATAGCTCTGCTGGAGGATCTCTTCATCTGAAGAAGACGCCTACAGAAGCTCAAGAACTAATTGAAATGGTTGCAAATAACCAATTCATGTACACTTCTGAAAGGAATCCTGTGAACAATGGGACAAATCAGAAGAAAGGAGTTCTTGAGATTGATACTCTGAATGCCATACTGGCTCAGAATAAAATATTGACTCAGCAAGTCAATTTGATTTCTCAAAGTCTGTCTGGAATGCAAAATGCACCAGGCAGTACTAAGGATGCTTCATCTGAAGAAGAAGATTATGATACTGAGAACCCTTCAATGGAAGAGGTGAATTACATGGGAGAACCCTATGGAAACACCTATAAAAGACACCAAAGGAAAACGGTCAATGCCCTCTGAACCATCTGTCGGTGATCTTGAGAGCCGCCCAGCCGAGCCGACCAAAGTGGCAGAATCTATTAAGGAGGTTCTCACGGAGTTTTCTAACATGTCCAAACTGATGGTGCAATCTTACAAGGCTGCTCGCAAGCAAGCATACGAAAATGAAAAAGTTTGGACAAAGTGTCAAGAAAGAGTGGGTCTGATGCTTCAGAATCTCGAAGAAGAGATGTGGGCTACCGATAGGGCTGATGAATCTGGATATGAGTACAACCTTTCTGATGATTGACTTATTTGTCTCTTGTTAAATTCTGGTTCTGTTTGGTTTATTTTGGTACTTTATAGGCTGTTTGCATACTCTAGACCATTGTTATTTTGTTAAACTCTTGAATTTTTTGGTTTTGGTTATATGTGTGTGTGTTCCATTGCCACTTTTTTGCAGGTTTCCCTTTGATGACAAAAGGGGGAAGAAAGCTGGAAAAATTAAAAAGTTGAAAGAAACAGGGGCTGAAATCTCTTGTGATTCATGATCACCCCTGTGCACAAACTCCTTGTTCTAATGATTATGATCTGTTTTGTTGAAATGGTTGCTGTATTTGGAACTTAGTTATTTTTTATAACCCCTTTATGTTCTGATATGTGAATGGGATAATTTGTTTTTGTGCTTTGATATGATTATGTTTGATTAAAAATATTTTCCTTGCTATAAACTGATAATTATTTTGCTCTGATATGATGGCTGGAAAATGTTATTTCTTTAATCAAATGTTTTGGCAGCAAATTCTTCGGAATTATCAAATGTGTTTTTTATTTTTATGTACTCTGTACTCTACATTTTTAACAAAATTGGGCAGAAAATCATTTATATGATAACAAATTAGTTTTGTTTATCACTCTACTTCTGCTCATAAATCAAGCCATTCAACATCTCAAATTTCATATGTTAAATAATATAGTTGCCTTAGGCTTGATAAAAATTGTTACAAGTAATGCTTCCCTTGATAAAATGGCATATATTAAGGGGGAGCCATGTAACAATTGGAAAGGGGAAGGAATCCTAATCTTCAAATGGAGTACTCTAATCTCTAATTTCTTTCCATTTCAATTTTTAATAATGTTTGTCATCAAGGGGGAGATTGATGAGTTTGGAAAACTCCAAATTATATTGATGATGATAAAACATTATTAGAATAATCAATTACAAAATTATTAATTTAGTCCTTAATTAACATTTGATTAATTAATAATTTTGAGTTGTGCAGATCTCAACTTGGGCAAAAATATAGCAAGCCCAATGGAATATAACTTTCAGCCTTGATGCTAAACTGTTTTGATTATGGTGGCTGAAATAAAGTTTAGTTAATTGGGCTAAAATCTTGGTAAACAAGCCCAGTATAATCAGCCTTGTGCAAGAAATTGTTTATAATATAAAGCTGAATTATAATTGTAAAAGTTGGGCCAGATTTTAATTAACAAGCCCAAATCAAATGCTTTGCTAGACCAACAAGGGTGTGATCCAAAATTGAAAAAAGAGAGAAAGCAAATGTTGCATGCTTTCAAAGGATCTCACTATCATCATTTGGTGGATTAATTTATTCAACTTGTTTTAATTGCATTGGAACCATGAGAGAGAAATAGCAATTGATTTAATTTCTATCATTAATATCACACGCTACTAAGCAAAAGGGGAAGTGAAAATTAATTCAATTTAATCTTTTTGTTCAAATCACATTGAAAGTTTTCTCTCTTCTCTCTCTTTTCTCTCATAACTCTCGGTCACTTCACAGAGAAGAAGATGGAAGCTAAGACAAGTTATCAGAAGCAAAAAGAAGCTAGTAGCAAGGCCATTATGTTGATGGCATCAAGAAAAAGAAAATATGAAGTATGTTGGGGCTAAGATTTTTACCACAAAAGGTAAGATGTGGTGAAGTAAGCTTAAGCTTTCCATAACCAAAAATGGAAGAAGATCAACTCGGTCAGAGGAAGAAGATCCTTGGAGGGATGGCTCATATCACCTTTTGATCAACCACCACAGGAGGTAGCTACTATAGCTACGTGGAGGAAGAGGCAGAAGTTTGAGCAGATGGAGCTGTCATCGTCAAGAACTCATCAAGGGCTAGGAATCCTTCTTGGAGTGCAAGTCAAGATGGAAGGCCCTGATTGATGAAGATTGGTGACAAGGGAAGACACAGAGGTAATTGCATGTTGGGTTTTACATTTGGTTTCCTCTACTCTCTCTGGCCGAACTAGTTTTTGCATGAAGAAGAAGAAGTTTAGCTCGGTTCAAGAGTTTCAACCTTGGAGGCTTTCCCTTCTATAAATAAGGGAGAAAAGCCAGGGCTTGAAGCAAGAAAAAGAGTGAAAACATAGTGTTCCTATAGCTACCCCAGCTAACAAAAGTTCTTCTCCTTCAATGTTCTTCATTTTATATTTTTCTGTTTAATTTTGTCTGTCTTGAGTCTCATGCAAAAAGGCAAACATTAAGGTTTGTAAGAAAAAGCCATAGAGCGGAAAAAGGAAGAGTGCACAAAATTAAAAGAAAAAGCCATAGATGTCCTTAGAGGTCTTTTGTACATCTGTGTTGTGTTTCATGATTCTGTGGAAATCTCCTTGCAAGTTGGGTTAGCACTTTGCAGTTGAAAGCTTGGTGGGTTAACAAGTCAAGTTCAGGATTGGGGATTAGATTCTGGACTTGTCCCAGATATGAAGGATAGTTCCTAGGGAGAATTGGTGTATGTAATCATGATGATTATAGTGAAATTCCATCATTGTTGTGATGGAGACTGGATGTAGGCTGCATTACACTTAGCAGATGAACCAGGATATGTGATTTTCTCTCTCTCTTCTACTCCATTTCTATTTCTACTTCATGGGAGATAAAACTGAAAAATATCTCTTGTCCGGTTATGAGACAAAAAGAAAAAGTCTCGTGGCTAGGTGCGAGACAAAAAGCAAAAAGTCTCCAGAAGTTTATTCAAAGGTCAGCAAGTGTTATTAAGAAAAAAAGGGGCTAAGATTCAACTCTCTTCTCTTAGCCACTGATAAACCATCAATTGGTATCAGAGCTTGGTCTCAAAGAGATCAAGCTTTGTAGCTTGGAGAAAAGATCCAAATGGCAGAGAACAGTGGCTCAAATCTGGTGTCCTACAATCTGACAGAAGGACAGTCAAGCAACAGACCTCTTTTCAATGGGAAGAACTACACATATTGGAAGGAGAGAATGAAGATTTTTGTGCAAGCAGTGGATTACAGACTTTGGAAGATCATCCTGGAGGGTCCTCAATTTCCAACTACCACAAATGCTGAAAGAGTAGTCTCTCTTAAAGCCGAAGCCAGTTAGACAGAAGAAGACAGAAAGAAGGTGGAGCTCAATGCCAAGGTTATCAACGTGCTCAATTGTGCAATCAGCTTCGAGGAGTACCGATAGGTATCACGATGCACAACGGCAAAAAAAATCTGGGACAAACTTCAAGTCACTCATGAATGAACCACCATAGTAAAGAAGACCATGATAGACATGCTGAACAGAGAATATGAAATGTTCTCAATGAAGGAAGGAGAATCAATAGATGAAATGTTTGAAAGATTTAACATCATCATTGTTGGCCTGGATGCTTTAGGAATCAAGTATCCTGAATCTGTGCTTGTGAGGAGAGTTTTGAGATGTCTCACAAAAGTGTGAAAAACTAAGGCATTAATCATATCTGAGAGTAGTGGTCTTGATTCCATGACATATGATGACTTGAGAGGAAATTTACTTACTTTCAAAAACACTTATTTGAAAAAAGATTCAAAAAAGAAAAGAATAGCTCTTACATCTGTTTCTAACCCCCTAGATGATGAATCCAGTGATAATTCCTCTGAAAATGAATTTGTGTTATTTGCCAAAAAATTCAGGAAAATGGTGAAGCTCAAGGAAAGAAGCAAGGGAAGTAGCTCAAGAAAACAAAAGAAAGATTTAAGCAAGGTGACATGTTACAACTGCAAAGAGACTGGGCATTTCAAATCCGATTGCCCTAAGTTGAAGAAGGAGGAGAAGCCAAAAAAAGGAAAGAAAAAGGGACTGATGGCTTCCTGGGAGGACTTGGAAAATGACTCAGAAGATGATGAAGAATCTGAAACCAAGTCTCAACCATGTCTCATGGTAGATCACATCGAACAGGTAGTCTTTCATAACCCTGACACGGAAGATTTTCATCTTATGATAGACCACTTTTCTAGAAAAATTAGATGATTCTTGCTTGATAACCAAGATCTTGAACAACAAATCACCATTCTTAAAGCTGAAAATAGTTTTCTAAAAGATAAATTAAGGGAGGCTAAAACTGCTGTTGAACTTGTTGAAGAAAATAAGCATATAAAAGCTCAACTTAGAAGCCGTGAAAGTGATCATTCTGTTGTTATACGTAAACTGTTTTAAAGAAAATGAAGAGTTGCTTAAAAAGGTCAAAAACCTTGAAGATGACTTAGCCAAGTTCACTCAAAGTTCTGAAAATTTAAACCAAATATTGGCTAGTCAAAGACCTCTTTATGATAAAGCTGGTTTAGGTTTTCATAAAACTTTAAAATCTGTTGAGAAACCTTTTTTTGAAAATATAGCCTCATCTTCTAATGATACAAGGTTTCAAAACTTTAACAAAGTAGCAACTCTAAGATTTTGTAGACTATGCAACCAGCATGGCCACTTTCCCATTCAATGTTTCTTTGGTGAAAGAATGATTGGTGACAAAATTTGCAAAGTGGTTTTTTACTACAATGGATTGGAACATAGAAAATGGTTTAACGTGAAAGGATCCAAGAAGATTTGGATACCTAAGGTCACTTGAGCTTATCTTGTAGGTATGCCTAGCATCCAAGCGGAAGGACCATATGTGGTACATGGACAGCGGATGCTCTAGGTATATGACCGAAAAGGCAACCTTCTTCATTAAGCTTGATGAATATGATGGAGGGTTTGTCACTTTCGGTGATGATGGTAAAGGAAAAATAGTGGCCATTGGAAAAGTTGGTAAAAGTTTCTCTTCTTTTATAAATGATGTTCTTCTTGTTGATGGTTTGAAATACAATTTACTAAGTGTCAGCCAATTATTTGATCTTGGATATGAAGTTATTTTTAGAAAATTGGTGTGCTTAGTTATTTGTGAAAATTTTGGAAATATTTTGTTTGAGGCTAAAAGGTGCAATAATGTGTATGGATTAACTCTTGAGGATTTGAAAGATAAAAAAGTGACATGTTTTACCACTCTTGAATCAGAAAAATGGCTTTAGCATAAGAGATTGGGTCATGCTAGCATGTACCAAATTTTTAAACTATTCAAGAAAAACTTGGTTAGAGGAATTCCAAATATTAAATTTGATAAGGAACTTACTTGTGATGCTTGCCAATTAGGCAAACAAGTAAAATTCTCTTTTAAACCAAAAGATGGAATTTCGACCAAGAGGCCATTAGAGATGTTACACATTGATCTTTTTGGTCCAACAAGAACTCAAAGTTTAGGAGGTAAACACTATGGTTTGGTGGTGGTGGATGATTACTGGATGTAGGCTGGATTGCACTTAGTAGCTGAACCAGGATACATCTTGGTGTGATTTTCTCTCTCTCTTCTACTCCATTTCTCTTTCTACTGCATAGGAGATAAAATTAAAAAATATCTCTTGCCCGGTTACAAGACAAAAAGAAAAAGTCTCGTGGCTAGGTACGAGACAAAAAGCAAAAAGTCTCCAAAAGTTTATTCAAAGGTCAGCAAGTGTTATTAAGCAAAAAATGGGCTAAGATTCAACCCCCTTTCTCTTAGCCACTGATAAACCATCATGAGGGACGAGATTACAGGAGTTGTGGGGGATGAGGATGATGAGGTTTCAGCTAATAAAGGAAATAGAGATGATGAGGGTGCCGTCGCAACACACGGTGGAAACAGGGAGGTAAGCAATGATGGGGACTATAGGGATGACGATGTGGGGACTGGTACTGATGGTGAGAACAAGGCGGAGAGTGAAACTGAAGATAGGAACAGGGCCAATAAGCAAGTTAATCATGAAATTGTTGCTATGAATGGATGTAGTGTATTGAAGGTAGATCAGGGAGTTGTGGTGCAAGGTGGAGATGGAATTGGAGAGAATTCAATGGGGGAAGAAGGTGATAAAATAGATGACAGAACTGGTGACAATTAGAGTTCAAAAGTGGGGGAGCAGATGACGGAAAACAAAAGAACCTGGAAATTAGTAGTGGAGTTAGTGTGATGTTGTACAATGAAAGAAATTATATTATGGCTATCCTCTAAGGTCAGAATGAAGAAATTATCAGAGAAGAAAATTGGCAAAACAAAAGGTGTAACACCCTAATATTCAAATCCTTATGCTCGAGTCATAAGTCAATGATATTACGGTGGTACGACTCTCAGTTGGATTTTTAATATATAAATATAGTTAATTTTCGAAAGGAGTATTAATCGAGAAGCCTGAAAAGAGTAGAAATAAAATCGCAAAGACGTATCACTCACGTTTCGACAACGAAAAGTTAAACTGTGAAGCCGAGAGCGATAAACGGACAAGACATAAAGGAGATTAAGAGACAGATAACAGATAGATATATATAACGTAAGTAAATAGCCACTAGTCGCGACCCGCGAAGTTTAGGCCGGCTAGGGTACAGTACGAAAGTAGTTGACAACAATATATCCTAATCTCTCCCAAAGGAAACATAAGAGCCTCTATAGGCAAGTTCCAAAAGAGTTCAATACATAATATAATCTTTTCAAAACAAAGGTGGAGAGATTCTAATCAAAACACAAAGTAGAGGAAGTAAATATCTTCGCCGTCTCTCAGACGAACCACAGCTCACTTCTGAGCACCTGGACCTGTATCTGAAAAACAAGAGATATATACGGAATGAGAACCCCGGGCCCATGGGTTCCCAGTACGGTAAAAGTGCCAAATAAATACAATGCACTGCAATAAAAACTCACTAAGCATCCTAAACTCCTTTTCACCAATTATCCAGCCTAGATTCTCATTGATCCATAAATAGGCATCTGACGTAAGGGGATACTAAATCTAGTTCATATTACACATGTTTCCCAATCCGCTGATTCTTTCACGAATCAGACTCAGAATCATAAGCAAAACCATTACCAGTTGCTCTGCCTCAGCAACTCTATATCAATACATCATACCCTCGCCTGGAGCTAGTGAAATCACATCACTACGTCCACCCAGGGGGCTCAAATGATCTCATTCAAAAATCATCATCATTATGCAATCGCATTATCAATTCATCTCATCAAGAACAGCCCCCAACATCCACCAACACCATCATGAGGGATTTCCCAGTTGTACAAACACAAGCAATACAGACAAGTAATACACAAATAAGGTATAAGTAGAACAAGTAGCATGTAATCAGGTAACATAGCATATATGATATAGAAATCCAAAACAAATAGGCAAACCCAAACAATTCAAACATATGCAAATGATGTATGCCTGCCCTATGGCTGATGATATCATCTGTCGGTTATCAAGCTAACCCGACGTGTCCGGTAGCTAACCCGGGCACAGTCTCTCTGTTGCGTATTAATATCATTAGAGGGAATATGTGCCCTGTCACCATTAGAGGGTATCTGCGCCCTGTCGCCATTAGAGGGTATCGGTGCCCTGTCACCCTTACAACCAGAGAGAAAACACAAGCATTGACCCGGAGCAAGCGGGACGAACCACAACCCTTGCTACTGCCCAGGTATCTCAAAAGCATTGACCCGGAGCAAGCGGGACGAACCACAACCCTTGCTACTACCCAGGTATCTGAGTTACATTCATTCAAAACTCCATAATTAACTCATTTATCATAAACATCATTTTTCGTCTCATACCCGGAGCAAGTGGACTAGCCACTGCTACTACCCAGGGAAACTCGTATCTCAGATAGTGGAAGTGCAAATCACAATTATCAATAATTCAGCATAAACATGCATGAATTCTCATCCATGGATCAACATCCATATCAGCCATCCGGCTCACGGTTAAATCCATAACCAGCCAATATTCATAGCATACACAGCTATTCCGGCTCACGGTTCATTCCAGAACCAGCCAATTCATAAACAATTACGGCCCTTCGGCCAATGGCATAACAAGCACTTCCACCACCATCCTCCACATCTCACATAATCCTCAATGATCCTCATTGATTATTCATTTTCCCCTTGCTTCACTCGCAAGTTACCTCATTCACTAGCCTTTTTCTAATAGCTAGGCATATCATAAAGATTTAAGATATAAGTGGTGAGATCGGAGGCTTAGAAGTATGAGATTTGGCTTTTAAAACTCAAATATCAACTTTGGCATGAAGACAATGCCACGCGCACGCGTACTCCATGCGCACGCGTGGATGTCCTTAAAAACTCATCGACGCGCAAGCGTCATGCACGCTAACGCGTGGATTAAAAATTTGCCAAATCGACGCGCACGCGTCAACCACGCGTACGCGTGGATACTCTCGTGCCCCAGGCACAAAGCTGGCACAGTTCTGGCACAACTCTCTGGAAAATGGCTGGGCATTGGGTGCAGCACTATCGGCGCGCCCGCGCACATCACGCGCACGCGTGGATGGCGTTTTTTGAAAGATCGGCGCGTACGCGCCAAGTGCGCCCACGTGCAAGGGGTTATTCTGCTAAAAATTTTCTAAGTTAAAGACTGCAGAATTCACAGCTTCAACCCCCAATCTTCCGACGGACATAACTTCCTCATTTTAAATCGTTTTTCACCCGTTCTTCGAACGGCATGGACATCCCGGATCCAATTTCATTTCTAAACAGATTTGGCACAAAACAAAGATCTGTAGTCCAAGTTATGTCCCGTCAAAGTATGCCCAAAAAACCATATTTTCATATAAAACCACAAAGTGCCATTTTCAAAACAAACCATTTTCAACTCTTTTCAAAATCAATCAAAACATGCCATTTCCATCCCTTTTTGAAACCAATCAAAATATACCAAAATCAACATCAAGCCTCCTCAACTCATACATTAACACCTTACCACAATTCACAAAACCGCCATATAACCATCTTTACCCATTTCGAACAAATGGCTAAATTACAAACATATCAACATGTCACACATCCTTCCTCATCCCAATTTCCAACAATACTATTTCCAATCAACCATCATTATACATAACCAATATCATACTCACTATCACGTGGTTTCACCCTAAATCGACCTTAATCATTCCACAAGCATATGTCACAACATACATATCTCTCATGCATTATCATACCATCAAGGCATCAATAATCATACTCACATATATGACCACATAATATATATCAACCAAAATCAAACATACTTCATCTATACAATTTCACCCAAAATTACCGATTTTCACACTTCAACTCCTCAAACCTCATTATTCAATAACCAACCCAATCATTCATATATTCATTATATGAAATTCATCCAATCACTTGTGTCATCATACAATGCACACATCAACTTACCTCCCTTACCTTTTTCCGGCCTCCGGCCCAAAATTTACGGCCTCCGGCCCAATTTCACAATTTAAATGCATAAACCACAAATTAATACTCATTACCCAATACATCAAATTTTCAATACACCAAGCATACAAGGCCACAACATTCTCAACCAAATCATCAATTCACATTACATACCAACTATGCATATTAGCATCAACCATTTACACAATCCAAACTTAATCATAGGGGCATCTAGCCTAGGAATTCTCATCACACCACACGGTACTTAAATGAAACTTAAACCGTACCTCTTGTAGCCAAATCAATTGAGCCTCTTCTTTGGAAGTCTCCACCAACCTTAGCTCCAAGCCTCACCAAAGCTCCACAAGCAATACCAACCTCCCAATTGGCATCAAAATCACCAAATACACTAACATAACCATATCACATACATACATCAACCTAGGGCTCATAAGGATGATAAATCACAAGAGTTTGAGCACTTCTTACCTCAGCCCATATGAAGTAGGGATAGAATCCACTTAGAATCCATGTTGGAGTATCCCTAAACACCCAAAATCACAAGATTTCAACACTAACTTCCCAAAAACGTGTAACAGTGGGGAAATTCGAAAACTGGGCAGAGATGAATGGAATACTCACCACAAAACTTAGATAGAATTGTAGAGGATGAGAAGAGCGACGCGTGGCCGCAAACGGCTCGTCAATCGGAGCTCCGTAGCTCAAGTTATGGTGGTTTGAAGATCAAGAGAGTTAGGTTTTCTCTCTTCTCTTCTCTCTTCTCAATTCAGCGCCCCACACTCCTCTTTTAGGGTAAAAATGAGCTGAAATGCTCATAACTAATGTTTATATATGTTGGGTCTTGGGCCCACTTAGGCCCAGTTCACTTATTGTTGTCCGTTGGCCCAATTTTGGACCAAAACCTTTAAGATTAGCGCTTTAAATCGCACTTCAAATATTTCTACCTCCCCTAATCATAATTCCTCATTTCTTAATATTATTTACTCATAATCAATTTTTCTCAGCTGCAGTACCTGACAGGTCTCAGCCGGTACTGCCGGTCAAAATTTCACTGCGCGCTTTTACGCAGAAAACTATGTCTTCTGACTCGGAAAAATTCACTGAATCCAAATATCATATTTAAATAATCAAATTCTAATTGCCAAATCTTCCAACCATATTCGCTCCTCCTTAACTTATTATTTAATTAAATTTCGGTTAGACCGGGTATTACAAAAGGTAAAAGCAAGACGATGTAGATTGAAGAATATAAAAAAAATTTGTAACAATATTTTAAAATGATTTTTAGTTCATGGAATGTTAGGGGTTGAGGGGGGATGGTAAGTTGAGAATGGTAAAGGAGTTGAAGAAAAAACATAGACTGAATATGTTAAGTTTGATTGAGTCTAAAAGGCATATAATAACAAAATTTGATGTAGCACGGCTTTGGGGGTGTGATAATGCGGGATGGGAATATGTTGAGTTTGACAGTGTATTGGGGGAGTTATTGTTAATATGTGATGAAATGATATTTAAAATGAGTAATTGTTATAAAGGGTAGAAATGGCTATGTGTTGAAGGGGTATTGTCAAAAAATAATTTCAACTGTGCTTTTTCCTTGGTCTATAGCACTCATACTAGAGATGAGAAACTTATTGTGTGGGAGGAGTTAAGCTATATTGCTGGATTATGCCAGATCCCTTGTTACTTCATGGGAGACTTTAATGAGATTATCTAGGTGGAGAAAAGAAAAGGGTATTGACAGCTTAACAGTATCTACTGAAGAATTCAAGAATTGGATACAGGATATACACTTAGTGGACTTGCCATTTAAAGACTGCAAGTTTACATGGTTTAGAGGCCGTTCATGTAGTCGGATTGATAGAGTGCTGGTTAGTCTGGAATGGGTTGAGGAATTCCCAGGGACTTGCCTAAGAGGAGGAGGACCAAGGAGTTTTTTAGATCACTATTCGATGATAGTAGAAGATACAAAAGTGAGATGCAGACTGAGATTGTTTTACAGCCTAGACTCACGGTTTACACATGAAAGTTTTCTAAGAATGGTTAAAAAGGAATATAGGGGGATTAAGGGAAATACAGTTCACAGATAAATTGAAGGCATTGGCGGTTCCTTTGGAAAGATGGCACAAGGATAATTTTGGTGACAAGGATAAGAAAATCATGAAGTTTGAGAAAGAGATCAAGAAGATAGATGACATGGTAAGCAATGGGGTATATGATGGAACGTTGGAGGCAAGAAAGAAGGCGTTAGTGACTTGCTGTAAGAAATGGTATATTAGAAAAGAGTTTCACTAGAAGCAAATGTCACGATCTAGGCATGCGAAGGACATGGACAAAATATATCAGATACTTTCATAACATAGCTTCAATAAGAAGGAGGAATAACATGATTGATGCATTAGTAATTAATGAAATATTGGTAAGAAATCAAGATAGAAAAAAGATTGCTATCAGAGAGTTTTATAAGGAATTGTATTATTAGGAGGAGACTCCTATGGTGGGCTTTAGGGATGGTCTAGTGGAGAGGATAGCTACGGAGGATTCTGTGGCTTTAGAGGTGATGTCATCAGTTGAAAAGATTAGAGAGACAGTGAAAGACTGTGAATCATCTAAGGCACCAGGGAGCGATGGGTACAACATGAATTTTATTAAGAAATACTAGGACGAGATTGGGACTAAGTTCACGACAACTGTGATGGGATTCTTTCAAATATCTAGGTTACCGGCAGATTCAAATGTCACATGGGTTGCGTTGGCACCTAAGTTTATTGGGGCTAAGAAAATCAAAGACCTTTGACTGATTAGTATGGTTGAATGTGTGTATAAGGTGATTTCGAAAGTGTTGATTAGGAGGATGAGATTAATGATGCCAGGATTGGTTAGGAAGACTCAAAGTGCGTTTGTCAAGTGTCGGAAAATACATGATACGGCACTTATTGCGTGTAAAACTATATATTAGCTCAAAATGAGAAAAAAAAGAAGCATTAATAATCAAGTTAGATTTTCAAAAGGCATACGATAAAGTTAAGTGGAGCTTTATGGACATTGTATTGCAGAAGATGGAAGGAGTGGGTTATGGAGTGTGTCAAAACAACTTCTATGTCGGTATTGATAAATGATTCACCACGAAGCCGTTCAAGATGGAAAGAGGTTTGAGGTAAGGTGATCCACTATCTCCATTATTTTTTGTACTTATTGTTGATGTCCTACACAGAATTATCGAAAAGGCAGTTAGAAACGGACGAATATCACCTCTATTAGTTGGGAAAGATAATATAGAACTGTCACATCTTCAGTTTACAGATGACACTATGTTGTTTTTTTCGCCAGAGGAGGAGACCATTAAGAACTACAAAAGACTCCTCTGTTGCTTTGAGTTGATGTCGTGGTTAAGTATCAAGTTTGACAAATCTAGTCTGATCCCAATCAATTGTGAACAACAGTGGGTACAAAGTATGTGCAGCTTGTTGGGGTGCAAGGAAGCTACTCTTCTGGTTAGATACCTTGGAATCCCGTTAGGAGCTAACCCAAGGTTAGTCAAAACTTGAAAGCTAATAATAAACAAAGTTGGGGAGAAACTCAGCTTATAAAAATCTAAGGTGCTCAACAAAGTGGGAAAGTTGGTCCTCATCAAAGCAGTATTGAATAGCCTGTCGGTATGTTATTTAAGCTTATATAAGATACTGAAGGTTGTTGGTGAGAAATTAATTTCATTATAGAGAAAAATTCTTGTAGAGCAAGGAGGATGGTAGGAATGGTATGACTTTGGTTAGATAGAAAGTGGTTCTAGCTCCAAAGAAGTTAGGTGGTTTAGGAGTAAGAGATGCAATGGTTCGTAACACAGCACTTTTGTTTAAGTGGTGGTGGAGGTTTTTAAAAGAGGAGTGTCCATTGTAGAAAAAAGTGGTATGCTCTTGCAATAACCTCAATCCTAATGAGCTATTATCCACTCAGGCATTACCTACTAAAGAGAGATCATGGAAGGATATTTGTAAGTTACAGATTAAGTAGCAACATGTAAGAGACAAGATGATAATTGGTTTGTCCATGGAGGTTGGTAATGGTAAAAGAACTCGATTCTGGGAGGATATCTGGCAAAATGGTGGTTCTCTAAAGGAAAGGTTTCCAAGGCTCTTCTCAGTTTTAACCACAAAAAGATCTATCATAGGGGTTTGTGGATTCTGGGATGGGTTAGAGTGGATTTGAAACTTTCAATGGAGGCGAGAGCTATTCCAATGAGAGTTGGAACTAGTGAATTAATTACATGACACTTTGAGGCCGATTAAACTAGCTGTTGGCAGAGAGGATAGAGTTGTGTGAAAGTTTGATAGACAAGGCGTATTTTCTACTAACTCATTTGTGCATGTGTTGTAGGTGGAAACACTTCCGAAGGACGTAACAAGTTACAGTTTCACTAAGAATATTTGGAAATGCTTAGTTCCTGCAAGAATGGAACTATTTTCCTAGTTTGTTTTGATATGCAAGGTGAATACAAAGAAAAGATTGTGTCGACTCGGGATTGTTAATCCAGAAGATAGTGTGTATATTATGTAATAAGGGTGTTGAATATGTTCACCATTTATTTCTTGGTTGTGAATTTACTTGGTAGATGTGATGTGCGTGGTTATCTGAATTTGGAAGTCTATGGTCCTTTCCCAGTACTTTAAAAGGACATTTTCAAGATGGATAGGTGCAACAATTAGGAAGGAAGAACGTAAGAAGTGTTTGATATGTTTCTTTGCAGTACTGTGGAACGTTTGGGTGGAAAGGAATAGGAAGATTTTTCAAAATAAAGAAAAAGAGAAAATGCTCAATCTGGTCCCTAACTATTTGAAGGACAGATAAAGTGCCTCTTGAAGATGTGAAATTGTCCTATCGAACCCCAACCACACACGGAGCTGCTTATAGCGGATCCTGCGACCGGATGAGAGAAGGTGGAGTGATGACATGTCAGTTTCTCCACCACGTGGATATTATCTTCCTCCAAATTGAGACCAATTGACCCTCCCAATTTTAGAAATGGTGTCATTAAGGCTGGATTGAATCTTCTTTAAATTAGGGTTCGGGTCTTTGTTATAGCCACATTTGGGGATTATTATATGCAAGTCATGACTGGAAAAGACAGTGGTTTCTATTCACGAAGCAAAACCGAGACAGATGCCGATGCACAAAGAGAGGGTTTGAGTGCGATGCTGGGCTCGACCGGTAGCTTCCAGAAAGGTGTGAATAGGAGGAAGAAAAAATTTATAGCACCTACATATAACTGCGGAACATATGCCATACTATTTGAGTCAAGCACCGTGGGCAATCCAAACAGACTCTTTTTCGGATGCGTTTAAGGTAAACACAGATTGAAGTTGGACATTCTCTAGTTCACATTCTTTCTTTCTTTTTTTCTTTCTAGTCTTAGCAAGTTCATATGTTGTTGTAGACCAAAAATCCTTACTACAAATTCTTTGCTTGACTGGATGGATATGTGACATCTTTCCATGCTAAAGATGTTACAAGTTCTAATGAATTGGTGGACCAAGTTAAGAGATTAGAAGAGAAGCTAGAATTCATGGAGTTATTGATGGCAAAGAATAGAGCAGGGATAAAATCTAATAGCACTAAATACAGGACTATTTCAACATTGTTGCTTGGAATTGCAGTGGCACTAGTATTTTGGGTCTTATCCAGCAGATTGATTGTTGTTACCTCTAATGTGGGGGCATACATTAATTTTCTTTGCCACACCTATGGGCCTATTTAGCATTTTTTTTCTTCTTGGCATTTTTCTATATGAATGCAAAATTGAGATTCAATACTGGTTATGATAACATACACAACAATTAAATCCACACAACATTATGTCTTTGCAAACTAAATGGATCCATTACCACTGAACTGACCAAGGGTTCATCATTGACATTTGCAGTACCTATGTTAATCTGATCTGAGCCTCCAACCTGAGCACCATTAAACACCATAAATGCATATCCTTATCTTTCAGGACAGAAAACATCCTAACCAATTTAAGTTCAGTACAAATAAATACCTAACCATTATATGTACCTGTTTTGTTTGTTCATTTGCATTCAGCACCTCTGCAGCTTGCTGGTTTGCCTCATCTCCATTATGCACAGCTAATTGTAGGTTAGAAGCCTTTGATTTTTTTCTCTTTGGTTGCCAGTCAGGTCTTGAAGAATCTCCTTTGCAAGTATTATAATAATGCCCCTTCTCCCTGCACTTGCTGCACGTGACTTGAAAAGTCCTCCTAACCTTGTCACCATTAGGTTCGTTGTGGTGGTGGGGGAGCTGCTTCTAACCTTCATTTTTTAGACATCCAGCTGGTCTTGTTATTCTAGGTGAATCAAAATTTGGTTGACTTGCTTCTTCCTAAAACTCTTCACTCTTCACTGGTTTCACACACACATTATAGGTGGCCCTACAACATCTATTATTAGCAGTGGACTAACAAAGTCCTCAGCATCTATGACCCTAAGTTTAGATATGGCTGCAACAGCATACACACATGGCATACCTGAATAGAACAATAACAATACATTAGGTTCTCTTATTCCAAATACAATCTATTATTCTTAAGTGTCCACTAATAAATTTTGTAATATTAAAACATACACAACCCTTACCTGAAAGCTGCCACATGTTGCAGGTGGAAGTGTGTTATTGTAGATTCACCCTCAATTTGTGTTTTTTTCTTGTGACTTCAAATAATACTCTGTCATCATCTCCAGACCACTGAGCTATTCATTTGTGACTTCCAAGCTTGATAAATTTGTCTAGCCTCTTCTGGTGCCAATTTTCCAGAATATGAACTTAAGATCCATTTATGGTTATTCATCTTTTTTATGATTGTACATTTAATCTCCTCTAACATTGTCAATATTGGCTTCTCTCTGGCAACAACTATCATTGCATTCCGTATTTCACACATGTTATTCGTGTTGCTATTATTTTTTGGGAAGTGACTAAAAAAAAGCCCTGCACCATGCACCACGATCAATGCCATTCAGATATTCATATGCACCATTTTTTACCCTCTTAAGTTTCTTCATAGCCTCCTTGAACTGACTATGTGTTGTGCACCGTCACACAAGTTCCTTAATCTGTTTATTCTTGAATCTTTGTCTAAAATTTTTTCAAATATGCAGTACACAATGCCGATAGTGTGCATATGGCATCATCTCTTTTATGGCACGAACAAGACCCTACAAGTAATAGTTAATCACATTCAATATGTTGATTCACAATGCTTTTTATCTACATTTAGATTAAATCTCTTTAATTTATAAGAGCTTATGTAGATAACGAACATATCAATCATATTCATAGATCAAATCTATCTACTAAAAATGTTACCTAGAATTTTATTGAAAAAAACTTATTTTTGTCCCTAAAACTAAAACAATTTTATTAAGTGATTACACCATTTGTACTTTATATGTACTCCTTATGTACTCTCATTATTATTAATTACAACAATTAAACCTACATGTATTATTAATGAAAAATAATCTCAATAATAGACAACTTAAGAAAATGCATTTTAACTAAAAGGTAGATTAAACTAAACGACTAGTGAATATTCTAATGAAAAAATAAACATCAATTTTCTACAAAAATGTTTTCTAACCTTATGTTGATCGGACATAAAGTTTCATCCATGTATCGTGTGATCACCTAAATCTTCTTCAAGAAGATTGAGAAACCACATCTAATTTTCTGTATTTTCAGCTCTGGCCACTGCATATGTTATTACAAGAGAGTGATTATTGGCGTCTTGTGCAACTGCGTAGAGGAGCTGACCACCATAATAACCTTTCAAAAAATAGCCATCTAGACCTATCAGTAGGCTACAACCAGCTTTGAACCCAGTCTTACAAGTCTCTAGATATATATAAATCCTCTTAAATAAGGATAGAGAATGTGAAAGGTGATGAGTGCCAATAGTAGGTTTGGAATTTCACAAATTAGAGTCGGCATTACAAGTATAGTCCAAACCCACACTTAACCCTTAATCAAAGTTTGATTCAGAGGTTTGTAAAATTCAAAACAAATATTAACCGGGAGTTTGAAGTCCTGGGTCGTCTTCTCAAGGAACTAGTGGCCACAAATGCACAAGTTTAGTTGTAAAATCGGGGGTTTCAATAATGAAGTAAACAATTGAAGGAATCAAAGAACAATCAAAATTGCAATTAATGAACTAATAAATGAATTAAAGAAATATTAAAGTATCAAGAACAAGTAAAGCTCAAAATGATGGAATTGTGATTCAAAACATAAATGAAACCTTGGCTTGGATTGAGTTAGGAAATTCCTTCCTTGCCATAACCACAACTATGATAATTATAATGGATTAATCTCACCTTATCAACTCTTAACATCGAAGAATAAGTCAAGTGAGTATAATTGTTCTTAATCCATAAATCCTAGCTAACTTACTATTGTCTTAGTAAAAAGCTAGCGTAAGTGGAAACAAAAATAACTAACAACCCAAGAATCACCACTAAATGTCAACATTATGACTCTAGTATCTCATATACTCATTTTTCCAAGTCAAGATGTGAAAATCTACTCCATATTCAAAGTTGGCATTTCAAAAAATACATAGTAGGCATATTCACAAAACATGGCAAAATTGCAAAAATACTAAAAATGTAAAACCTGGTTAATTAACGGCTAATTAACCCATAAATGAGAATTTATTCTAGAAAGCCTAAAATGTGATTTTTATGGCTAAATGTGATAGAGGAGACTGAGACGAGAATTTCGGTACCAATTTTATGGAATTCGGACCAAGATTGGACCGAACGGGCCAAACCGGGCCAACCGGACCCAAAGTGGGCCCTTGGCCCAACATAACTTAACCAAAACCCTAGTTTTCAGCACTCTCTCTCCTCATTTGTTACACACACAAGCTGAAATTAGAAAGAAAGGGAGGAAGAACACTCTTTCAAGTTCTCTCCCTTGGTTGATCTTCAAACCACCATAACTTTTGATCTAGAGCTCCGATTGCCGCCCCGTTTGCGGTCACGCGTTCACCGCAAAGAGCTCTACAAAACCCATACAACCAATCTTGAGGTAAGCCACGTGTTGCTGTTCGAAATCTCAGCCCTTATTTTCGAGTTTCATGGGTTAAATGTTGAGATTTTGGGTTCTTTGATGTTATAGGACCCAACTCTCTTGAAGGAGAAGGTTAATCTTGTCTCCTTGGACCTTGGAGGTGGTAAGATTCTCAACCCTAGTGTATTTTGTTGTTTTATGATGTTTGGGTTTTGAGATGTTGTGTATGGGTATGATGGTTGTGGCTTAGGTTGTGTATGTGTGGATATTGGAGCTTGATTGGTGACTTTGAAAAGCTTGGAAAGGGTTTGGTGGTGAAAAATCTGTTCTTGGAGGTGTTGAGGCCTTGAGAGCTTGTGGATAAGTGGTTTGGAAGTGCTCCGGTGGAGTTTGGGAAAATCGGCTAAGGTATGGTTTCGGTTTCCCGTATCTAATATGTAATGTGGTAGGAAATACTTAGGCTAGAGGCCCTAAGATAGGCATTGAATTGTTGATATTGATGAATGATTGAGATATATGATGTGGTCATATATGTGATGATGATTATTGATGCCTTGGTGGTATGATGTATGAGAAATATGCATGTTGTGATATATGCTTGATGATTGGTTATGGTTGAATTGTGGGTTGAACCATGTTGATGGTGAGTATGATGTTGATTATGTACAATGATGATTTATTGGAATTGATGTTGTTGGGAATTGGCATGAGGATTAGTATATGATATGTCAATATGTTTGAGTTTGAGCCACTTGGGTGAAGTGGGCTAAAATGATGAGATAGTGATTTTGTATATTGTGGTAATGTGTCAATGTGTGAGTTGAGGAGGCTTGATGTTGAATTTGATACATTTTGATTGATTTCAAAGAAAAGGGATGAAATTGGCATGTTTTGATTGACTTTGAAAAGAGTTGAAAATGGTTTGTTTTGAAAATGGCATATTGTGGTTTTGTATGAAAACATGGTTTTTGGGCATACTTTGACGGGACATAACTTGGACTACGGATCCCCGTTTTGTACCAAATCTGTTTAGAAATGAAATTTGATCCGGGATGTCCATGCCGTTCGAAGAACGGTTGAAAAATTATTTAAAATGAGGAAGTTATGTCCGTTGGAAGATTGGGGTAAAAATCTGTGAATTCTGCAGCTTTTAACTTAGAAAATTTTTAGCAGAATAACCCCTTGCGCGTGGGCGCACCTGGCGCTTACGCGCCGATCTTCCAGGAAGTGCCATCCACGCGTGCGCGTGATGTGCGCGGGCGCGCCGATTGTGCTGCACCCAATGCCCAGCTATTTTCCCGAGAGTTATGCCAGAACTGTGACTGTGTTGTGCCTAGGGCATGAGAACACCCACGCGTACGCGTGGTTGACGCGTGCGCGTCGATTGGCAAGTTTTAAATCCACGCGTTAGCGTGCATGACGCTTGCGCGTCGATGAGTTTTCGAGGCCATCCACGCGTGCGCGTGGAGTGCGCGCACGCGCGGCCCTGTTTTCATCCCAAAGTTGATTTTTGAGTTTTAAAAGCCAAATTTCATACTTCTAAGCCTCCGATCTCACCATTTATGTCTTAAATCATTATGGCATGCCTAGCTGTTAAGAAGGGGCTAGTGAATGAGGTAACTTGCGAGTGAAGCAAGGGAAATATGAATGATCAATGAGGATCAAGATGATTATGTGAGATGCGGAGGATGGTGGTGGAAGTGCTTGTTATGCCATGGGCCGAAAGGCTATAATTGTTTATGAATGGGCTGGTTCTGGATTGAACCGTGAGCCGGAATAGCTGTGTATGCTATGGATATTGGCTGGTTATGGATTTAACCGTGAGCCGGAATAGCTGTGTATGCTATGAGTATTGGCTGGTTCTGGACTGAACCGTGAGCCGGATGGCTGATATGGATGTTGATCCATGGATGAGAATTCATGCATGTTTATGCTGAATTATTGATAATTGTGAATTGCACTTCCACTATCGGAGATACGAGTTTCCCTGGGTAGTAGCAGTGGCTAGCCACCACGTGCTCCAGGTTGAGACTCGAAGCTCTTTTGACCCTATGTCGTAAGTGTGGCCGGGCACTGTGAAAGACCCGGATGAGCTCGATCCCCCATAAATATTCACCAGTGAGGGTGAGGATATGGATCATGTTTATGATCAAGTTTATAACGAGTATAACTCGAGTTTGGGGATGCATGACAGAGGGACAGTCCAATGGTTAGCGACCAGGACTTGTCGGGTTGGCTCTATAACCGACAAGATGATATCATCGGCCACTAGGGACAGGCATTCATCATATGCATACTATGTGAATTGTTTGAGATTGCCTATTTGACTGCATATTAATTGCTAATTGCCTAAATGTCCTAACTGCTCCTAATTGTATATTCTTTGTCTGATATAACTGTGTTTGCTATAATATACTCCTGCTGGTGGTTGGGAGGTTTGAAGGAATTGGAAAGGGAAGTATTAGTTAGACTGAAGAATCTTTAGTCAGATGCCCTTATATGGTTTAGCTTGTTTATAAGCTTTAATATTATCTGGAGGAAGTTATAGGATTGCCTTTGGCTTTCCTCTATTATTATGTATTATATATGTGGAAGCTGTTACCATGCTGGGGACCTCTGGTTCTCACCCATGCGGATTTTGTGGTTTTCAGATGCAGGACGTACGGTTTCCCGCTGAGGCATGCTGGAGACTTCTAGATTTGCGAAGGTTCTTTGTTCTTGGGGACTATGTTTTTGGTTTATATGTTTTGCTTAGATACTTTCATCTCCACTAAATAATACAAACTGTGACGACTCCTCTTATGGGAGATTTTGGAGAATAGGTTTTATGTATTTGTGTCCCTTTGGGTTTCCTTTGGGGTTTTCCTTATTTTATCATATGTATATATTGCTATGCTCGGACCGGTTATCTTCGCAGCCGGATCTCGAGTCTTGATATTCCTGTTTTTGACACTCCTTTGTATATATATAATCTCGCGTTGGTTTATCCTTAATCGTTACGTTTTCGATCGGAGTGTTGCGCTTTGAGTTGCGGTTTTTGTTTACCCCTTTTTCTACAAAAGGCTCCTAGTTATAATCAATTATTCATACTACTATACGCACTAAATTTTTATTTTAGAGGTCGTAATACCTTGCCATCTCTGAATTATGACTTAAGCATAAGACTCTGTATGGTAGGGTGTTACATTATGGTATCAGAGCAGTTCGTTCCTATAGAGCCTGAGGGATGGACTGACTATGCTTCTGTACATTCTCTGTGTGTGTTATGTGCTATTAGTATATCTGCTTGATATATTTGGCATAAACGTTCATGAGCAGGCATTTGGGACTTTGAAGCACTAGACTTCCGATATTGAGACTGATCAACTTAATATCGATTGTTTGGTGTGTATAGGAACCAGATGGGCCTCGTGGATGCGGTAGTAGGTAGTGCGAGAGGTCGTACGAATGCTCGTGCACCGGAGAATAATCCTAATGACCCGGTGAACTTTATGGCTGCGTTGGAGAACATGGCTGCTGCTATGCAAGCCACTGCTGAGGCTCTTGGTCAACAGATGAATAACCATGGTAATGATGGAGGTGGAGTTCAGGGCCCGATGACCTTGGCAAACTTTTTGAAGGTTAATCCGCCTAAGTTCAAGGGAACTACTAGCCCGACTGAGGCTGATACATGGTTTCAGGCTATAGAGCGAGCACTGCAAGCACAAGTGGTCCCTGAAGGGCAGCGTGTCGAGTTTGCTACCTATATGCTCACAGGTGAAGCGTCGCATTGGTGGCAAGGTATCCGACGTCTTCTGCAGCAGGGTGATGACTATATCACTTGGAATGTCTTCCAAGAAGAGTTCTATAAGAAGTATTTTCCGACTTCTGCTAGGACAGCTAAGGAACTTGAATTGTTACAGCTGAAGCAGGGTACTATGTCTATATCAGAGTATACTGACAAGTTCGAGGAGCTGTTTAGGTTCTCTCGTATGTGTCAAGGGACTCCGGTGGAATATGAGGAATGGAAGTGTGTTAAGTATGAAGGAGGACTCCGGAGTGATATTTTCAGTTCAGTGGGACCAATGGAGATTAGGACTTTCTCCGAGTTGGTAAACAAGTGTAGGGTTGCTGAAGAGTGTGTGAAAAGGGCAACCGCTGAGAAAGGGAGTCAAAGGGGATCATTCCCACAGAACCGAGGAAAGAGCTTTGCACCTAGAGGTTCGTCTTTCAAGAGAGGAAGCTCTTTTAGGAGGCCCAACAACAACAACAACTCCCAAGGGAGGAAGTTTGGGAAGCAGCCTCAGAATGATCAAGCTTGTACTAGGTGTGGAAGTCACCATCCGGGAGCACCATGCAAGGCCGGATGGGGTTTGTGCTACACTTGTGGAAAGGCGGGGCATAAAGCCGTAAATTGTCCTGAGAAGCAGAAACAAGGTGCTGGAAAAGCACAACAGACTGGTCGGGTGTTCACCACTTCAGCTGTAGGAGCTGAGGAATCTGAGACACTCATTCGAGGTAACTGTGAAATAGCTGGTCAAACTTTAAATGCTTTATTTGATTCGGGAGCATCACATTCATTCATTGCATTTGAGAAAGCCCATGAGTTAGGACTGAAGATTGTAACTTTAGGTTATGATCTAAGAGTGTATAATGCTACCCATGAAGCCATGGTAACTAGGCTAGGATGTCCGGAAGTTTCCTTTAGGTTCAAGCAGCGTGATTTTGTTCATAATTTAGTCTGCTTGCCGATGATTGGTCTTGATCTTATCTTGGGATTGGACTGGTTATCTAAGAACCATGTCCTGCTTGATTGTTCTACAAAGTCGGTGTACTTTATGCCGGAAGATACTGAAGGACCGGTCGTGGTGAATAATTATTACTTGAACTCGATGATGGTGAACTGTTCTGGAATCGAATGTCAGGGAATCATGTTGTTAACCGCGGGCGTTTCGGGAGATGATCAAAGGTTGGAACAGATTCCGGTTGTGTGTGAGTTTCCGGAAGTGTTTCCCGATGATATTGATGAGTTTCCACCTAACCGAGAGGTTGAGTTTGCTATTGAGTTGGTGCCCGGGGCGGGACCAATCTCAAGTGTTCCTTATAGGATGTCACCGTTAGAGATGAACGAGTTAAAGTCTTAGTTAGAGGATTTGTTGGGAAAGAATTTTATACGACCAAGTGTCTCTCCGTGGGGTGCTCCAGTGTTACTGGTAAAGAAGAAGGATGGGAGTATGCAGCTCTGTGTGGACTACAGGCAGTTGAACAAGGTTACAATAAAGAATAAGTACCCATTGCCGAGAATTAATGATCTCATGGATCAGTTACAAGGAGCTGGAGTTTTCTCTAAGATTGATTTGCGATCCGGTTATCACCAGATAAGGGTGAGGGGTGAGGATATCCCTAAGACCGCTTTCAGAACTCGTTATGGTCATTACGAGTACACTGTGATGTCCTTTGGGTTGACGAACGCTCCTGCGGTATTCATGGATTACATGAATAGAGTCTTCCGTCCGTTTCTGGATAAATTCGTTGTTGTCTTCATTGGTGACATACTGATTTATTCCAAGACTGAAGAAGAGCATGCGGAACACTTGAGGATCGTGTTGCAGATTCTAAAGGAGAAGAAACTTTATGCAAAACTGTCTAAGTGTGAGTTTTGGAAGAGTGAGGTGAAGTTTTTGGGTCATGTGGTGAGTAAGAAGGGAATAGCAGTAGATCCAACTAAGGTGGAGGCAGTGATGGATTGGAAACAACCAACCACCATAACAGAGATAAGGAGTTTTCTGGGTTTAGCTGGCTATTATAGAAGGTTTATCAAGGGCTTTTCACAGATAGCGTTACCAATGACAAAGTTAACCCGCAAAGACACTCCGTTTGTTTGGACTCCGGAGTGCGAGGAGAGCTTTCAGACATTGAAGAAAAAGTTGACTTCTGTACCTGTGTTAGTGTTACCCGAGCCGAATGAGCCTTTTGAGGTGTATTGTGACGCCTCATTGAAGGGTCTAGGGTGCGTGCTGATGCAGCACCATAATGTGGTGGCGTATGCCTCACGTCAGTTGAGACCTCATGAAGTTAGTTACCCTACGCACGATTTGGAACTCGCTGCGGTTGTGTTTGCCTTGAAGGTGTGGAGGCATTATCTCTATGGGGTTAAGTTCCAAGTTTTCTCTGATCATAAGAGCTTGAAGTATCTCTTTGATCAGAAGGGAGCTTAATATGAGGCAGAGGAGGTGGATGGAATTGTTGAAGGATTACGACTTTGAGTTGCATTACCATCCGGGAAAGGCGAATGTAGTGGCGGATGCGTTAAGTCGGAAGTCGTTATGTGCAGCTTGGATGATGCTCCAAGAGGAGAAGTTGCTCAAGGGATTCGAGAGTCTGAAAATTGGTTCTCAAGAAGTATCTGGAACCTTGTGTTTGAGCCGATTAGAAATCTCAAGTGACTTTAAGTCCGAACTCCTAAAGGCTCATCAAAATGATGAAGCTTTATGGAAGGTGTTACCGGCCATTGAGCAAGGAAAACAGTGGAGAGTGTCGGAAGAAAAAGATGGGTTATGGAGATTCAAGGGTAGAATCATTGTGCCGGATGTTGGCACTTTGAGACAAGATATCTTAAAGGAGGCACACAAAAGCGGATTCTCCATTCACCCGGGAAGTACTAAGATGTACCATGATTTAAAGGTGATGTTTTGGTGGCCGGGTATGAAGAATGATGTGGCGGAATATGTTTCAAAGTGCTTAACTTGTCAAAAGGTAAAGATTGAACATCAAAGACCTTCTGGGATGTTGCATCCTTTAGAGATTCCACAATGGAAGTGGGAAAGTATTGCAATGGACTTTGTGTCAGGATTGCCAAGGACTAGGGCTGGTTATGATGCTATTTGGGTGATTGTGGACCGATTGACGAAGTCAGCTCACTTTTTGCCTATTCGTATGACTTACACCCTTGAGGAGCTAGCACGGTTATACATAAAGGAGATTGTGAGACTCCATGGTGTACCTGCTACTATAATCTCTGATAGAGATCCTCGTTTCACTTCAAGGTTTTGGGGTGCATTTCAGAAAGCTTTTGGAACCCGATTAAGCTTGAGCACGGCTTACCATCCTCAAACAGATGGTCAATCTGAGAGGACGATCCAAACACTAGAGGATATGTTGAGAGCTTGTGTTTTGGACCAGCTGGCGAGTTGGGATCGGTATATGCCATTAGTGGAGTTTGCATACAATAATAGTTATCATGCGAGCATTGGAATGGCTCCGTATGAGGCCTTGTATGGGAGGAAATGTCAATCTCCGCTATGTTGGTATGAAGCTGGAGAGAAAAGCTTGTTGGGGCCGGAAATGATAGCTGAGACCACCGAACAAGTCAAGAAAATCTGAGATAGGATGCTCACGGCGCAGAGTCGTCAAAAGAGTTACGCCGATCAGAGGCGAAAGCCCTTAGAATTTGAGGAAGGAGACCATGTTTTCCTTAAGGTTACTCCGACCACGGGAATAGGTAGGGCGATTAAAGCAAAGAAGTTGAATCCTCGATACATTGGTCCATTTCAAATCCTGGAGAGGATTGGACCGGTGGCGTATCGGATGGCTCTACCACCTCATCTTTCGAACCTGCACGACGTGTTTCACGTGTCGCAGCTTCGGAAGTACACTCCTGATGCTAGCCATGTGTTGGAACCTGAATCGGTTCAGTTAAGGGAAGATTTGACGCTTCCAGTGGCTCCAGTCAGAATTGATGATACTAGTATTAAACGGTTGCGTGGAAAAGATGTTTCCCTAATCAAAGTGGCATGGAGTCGAGGCGGTGTTGAGGAACACACTTGGGAACTTGAGTCGGAGATGCGAACGGATTACCCGCATTTATTCTCAGGTAATTGCATTTGAATTTTGTGGGCAAAATTCCCAATTAGGTGGGTAGGATGTAAAACCCGGTTAATTAACGGCTAATTAACCCATAAATGAGAATTTATTCTAGAAAGCCTAAAATGTGATTTTTATGGCTAAATGTGATAGAGGAGACTGAGACGAGAATTTCGGTACCAATTTTATGGAATTCGGACCAAGATTGGACCGAACGGGCCAAACCGGGCCAACCGGACCCAAAGTGGGCCCTTGGCCCAACATAACTTAACCAAAACCCTAGTTTTCAGCACTCTCTCTCCTCATTTGTTACACACACAAGCTGAAATTAGAAAGAAAGGGAGGAAGAACACTCTTTCAAGTTCTCTCCCTTGGTTGATCTTCAAACCACCATAACTTTTGATCTAGAGCTCCGATTGCCGCCCCGTTTGCGGTCACGCGTTCACCGCGGAGAGCTCTACAAAACCCATACAACCAATCTTGAGGTAAGCCACGTGTTGCTGTTCGAAATCTCAGCCCTTATTTTCGAGTTTCATGGGTTAAATATTGAGATTTTGGATTCTTTGATGTTATAGGACCCAACTCTCTTGAAGAAGAAGGTTAATCTTGTCTCCTTGGACCTTGGAGGTGGTAAGATTCTCAACCCTAGTGTATTTTGTTGTTTATGATGTTTGGGTTTTGAGATGTGTGTATGGGTATGATGGTTGTGGCTTAGGTTGTGTATGTGTGGATATTGGAGCTTGATTGGTGACTTTGAAAAGCTTGGAAAGGGTTTGGTGGTGAAAAATCTGTTCTTGGAGGTGTTGAGGCCTTGAGAGCTTGTGGATAAGTGGTTTGGAAGTGCTCCGGTGGAGTTTGGGAAAATCGGCTAAGGTATGGTTTCGGTTTTTCGTATCTAATATGTAATGTGGTAGGAAATACTTAGGCTAGAGGCCCTAAGATAGGCATTGAATTGTTGATGTGTGAATGATTGAGATATATGATGTGGTCATATATGTGATGATGATTATTGATGCCTTGGTGGTATGATGTATGAGAAATATGCATGTTGTGATATATGCTTGATGATTGGTTATGTTGGAATTGGGTTGAACCATGTTGATGGTGAGTATGATGTTGATTATGTACAATGATGATTTATTGGAATTGATGTTGTTGGGAATTGGCATGAGGATAGTATATGATATGTCAATATGTTTGAGTTTGAGCCACTTGGGTGAAGTGGGCTAAAATGATGAGATAGTGATTTTGTATATTGTGGTAATGTGTCAATGTGTGAGTTGAGGAGGCTTGATGTTGAATTTGATACATTTTGATTGATTTCAAAGAAAAGGGATGAAATTGGCATGTTTTGATTGACTTTGAAAAGAGTTGAAAATGGTTTGTTTTGAAAATGGCATATTGTGGTTTTGTATGAAAACATGGTTTTTGGGCATACTTTGACGGGACATAACTTGGACTACGGATCCCCGTTTTGTACCAAATGTTTAGAAATGAAATTTGATCCGGGATGTCCATGCCGTTCGAAGAACGGTTGAAAAATTATTTAAAATGAGGAAGTTATGTCCGTTGGAAGATTGGGGTAAAAATCTGTGAATTCTGCAGCTTTTAACTTAGAAAATTTTTAGCAGAATAACCCCTTGCGCGTGGCGCACCTGGCGCTTACGCGCCGATCTTCCAGGAAGTGCCATCCACGCGTGCGCGTGATGTGCGGGCGCGCCGATTGTGCTGCACCCAATGCCCTATTTTCCCGAGAGTTATGCCAGAACTGTGACTGTGTTGTGCCTATGATGAGAACACCACACGCGTAGCGTGGTTGACGCGCTGCGCGTCGATTGGCAGTTTTAAACGCGTGCGCGTGGAGTGCGCGCACGCGCGGCCCTGTTTTCATCCCAAAGTTTGATTTTGAGTTTTAAAAGCCAAATTTCATACTTCTAAGCCTCCGATCTCACCATTTATGTCTTAAATCATTATGGCATGCCTAGCTGTTAAGAAGGGGCTAGTGAATGAGGTAACTTGCGAGTGAAGCAAGGGAAATATGAATGATCAATGAGGATCAAGATGATTATGTGAGATGCGGAGGATGGTGGGGGAAGTGCTTGTTATGCCATGGGCCGAAAGGCTATAATTGTTTTATGGCTGGTTCTGAATTGAACCGTGAGCCGGAATAGCTGTGTATGCTATGGATATTGGCTGGTTATGGATTTAACCGTGAGCCGGAATAGCTGTGTATGCTATGAGTATTTGCTGGTTCTGGACTGAACCGTGAGCCGGATGGCTGATATGGATGTTGATCCATGGATGAGAATTCATGCATGTTTATGCTGAATTATTGATAATTGTGAATTGCACTTCCACTATCGGAGATACGATTTTTCCCTGGGTAGTAGCAGTGGCTAGCCACCACGTGCTCCAGGTTGAGACTCGAAGCTCTTTTGACCCTATGTCGTAAGTGTGGCCGGGCACTGTGAAAGACCCGGATGAGCTCGATCCCCCATAAATATTCACCAGTGAGGGATGGATATGGATCATGTTTATGATCAAGTTTATAACGAGTATAACTCGAGTTTGGGGATGCATGACAGAGGGACAGTCCAATGGTTAGCGACCAGGACTTGTCGGGTTGGCTCTATAACCGACAAGATGATATCATCGGCCACTACAGGCATTCATCATATGCATACTATGTGAATTGTTTGAGATTGCCTATTTGACTGCATATTAATTGCTAATTGCCTAAATGTCCTAACTGCTCCTAATTGTATATTCTTTGTCTGATATAACTGTGTTTGCTATAATATACTCCTGCTGGTGGTTGGGAGGTTTGAAGGAATTGGAAAGGGAAGTATTAGTTAGACTGAAGAATCTTTAGTCAGATGCCCTTATATGGTTTAGCTTGTTTATAAGCTTTAATATTATCTGGAGGAAGTTATAGGATTGCCTTTGGCTTTCCTCTATTATTATTATATATGTGGAAGCTGTTACCATGCTGGGGACCTCTGGTTCTCACCCATGCGGATTTTGTGGTTTTCAGATGCAGGACGTACGGTTTCCCGCTGAGGCATGCTGGAGACTTCTAGATTTGCGAAGGTTCTTTGTTCTTGGGGACTATGTTTTTGGTTTATATGTTTTGCTTAGATACTTTCATCTCCACTAAATAATACAAACTGTGACGACTCCTCTTATGGGAGATTTTGGAGAATAGGTTTTATGTATTTGTGTCCCTTTAGGTTTCCTTTGGGGTTTTCCTTATTTTATCATATGTATATATTGCTATGCTCGGACCGGTTATCTTCGCAGCCGGATCTCGAGTCTTGATATTCCTGTTTTTGACACTCCTTTGTATATATATAATCTCGCGTTGGTTTATCCTTAATCGTTACGTTTTCGATCGGAGTGTTGCGCTTTAGAGTTGCGGTTTTTGTTTACCCCTTTTTCTACAAAGGCTCCTAGTTATAATCAATTATTCATACTACTATACGCACTAAATTTTTATTTTAGAGGTCGTAATACCTTGCCATCTCTGAATTATGACTTAAGCATAAGACTCTGTATGGTAGGGTGTTACAAAAAACAATGAACAACCAATGAACAAAATCAACAATGGTAACTCAACAAACATATAATACCAACTAAACATCAAATTCATTAACTAAAACTCAAATTTTCAAAAGTATATATGTATTGATAAAGTGAATTAAAATATAAAAAAGTGTAGAACAAGTAGTGTAATTAAAGAGAAAATTAAAAAATACTTACAATAGAAACACACTATAATCCAAGATCAAAAATGGAAAATGTAAACTTGTAGTATAAACCCTACTTAACCCTAAGAAAGTTGAGAGAAAATCTAAGAAAAACTATACTAAAAGCTACCTAAAACTATTTAAAAATATGCCTAAGTGTATTGTGTCTCTTCTCCCCTTGCTAGCCCTTTCATATATGCTTCAGACCAAGTAGAAATGGGTCTAAAAGCCTCTAAAATTGTGAGCCACGTGAATTTTTAATAAAGTCACGCGCTGGGACTTATGTGTACGAACACTTGCTAATTTTCATCTCGTGCGTACGCACGGGAGGTTGTGCGTACGCACACTCTGGAAAGCTCTTCTCCTTTGTTTCTTCATGTTTTCTCCCAATTGCGTGCTTCTCTTCCACTCTTATCAAGCCATTCCTACCTATTATACTTGAAATCACTCATCAAAAATATCAAGGCATCGAATAGAATGAAAGTAAAATAAAATTGGTTAAATTAAGCACAAAATAGCATGTTTTCATAATTAGACATAATTTAGAGAGAAAATACAAAAGTATGCTATATAAATAAATAAATGTGGGTTTATATGATGAAATTCACTCAATTCAATCCAAAATTTATCATCCAATATAGATTCATCAGAAGAAAAATAACCTCTATATTGATAGTGCTCCCAGGATTACTCCGATGCAGCTCTAGCATATAATCCCTCAACTTTCTATACTAAGCCTTCTTATTACCAAGTACAGTCTCCCTAGTAGCCTTAAGAGCTCTAGTTATCATTTTCAGGATGTACCTGAACATTCAGATCCTATTTCAAATGTTCTATGGCCTCTCTTTGACTCAAACTAGGTTGGGTTGCTAGGTATTTAACCAACTTGTCAGTCATCCACACCCTATCAACCAAATTTCTCCCATAATCCCTCCAACAAGTATGCTCATCATGGAATGTCTTAACCTCAAACAATAATGTAGCAGAATTCTTAGCAACGTATATCAACCAAGGACATGTCTCTTCTGCACACCTAGCTCTAACCCTCTCTTTTAATTTTTTATATACATGCAGTCCTTGCATTTCCACACAAAAACATCCTTCAAAGTCATTTTAAACCTCTCCATTGTTGCAAATTGCATTCCCAACTCAAACCTAACATTGCTATATTCATTGTCCTCATTGAAATCAGGACTTGCAACAACATTTTCATCCTCTGATGAGACAGGAGTATCAAAATCTTCAGAAGCATAATCATAAATGATTTTCTCTTCAAACTCACTTTCAATATTTGGGTTTTTGGCACCTGCTCTTACTGGGACATTATTTAAGCCCATATCCTCACCAGCCACCATTGGAGCATGAGGCCCAACTTCTGCACCAGGTCCGACTCCACTTGCACCTCACCCACTAAGTCTTGAACCGTTATTTTCTGAATTCTTCACAGCTGACCCACTTGTCCCTGCTCCATTCTTTATAGCCTTTCTTAAAACATGTCTCTTTCTCCTCTTTCCAGCCTTCTTTGAGGATTTCTGTGATGGCTTCTTTGGTGTAATAAGTTTTTCTTTTCCTTTCTAGCCTTTCTTGATGATTCTGAATTACTACTCTCACTCTCATAACCAGGTGGAGGTGGCTTGTATGCTTCATCCTATGGACTTTCATAGCTCTCATGTGAAGAAGAAGAAGAAGAAGAAGAAGAAGAAGACTTTGTCTCTACAATCACAGGTTCTTCATCAGTAGGATGCTCAAAAAATACATAAAACTCCTTTGGGTGATCATTGTTAAGGTTGCAGTCACACATGTCGTTAATCTCCTTGTCACACTTCAGAATATGCAATCCAAGCTCCATGTTAGAGAAATTAGAGTCCAACCAATACATTGTCTTGTACTCCAAATACCCTAAGCTCTTGTGCAGTTCTTCCAAGTCTTTCTTATTCACAAAATCTACATCCATGGGAGAAAATCTTGTCACCTTTCCATCTCTATAATGTAAAATTTCACTTCCATCTATAATAAATCTATCACCATAATGAAACACATGCACAACAAAAATAGACATCTGCATCATATTAAAAAAATAACATTATATACACTTCAAAATATCGACCAACATAAATTTCGGAACTTCAACACCCAAAATTTTAATGCAATAAGGATAAAAAATTGTGATTTTTTTAATCAAACATACTTGACTAAAAAAACTTTAAACTTTGCACATGTCCTACTTTGCCCTATTTTACAATGAAATAATTATAGAATATTTAACCGTAACGAAACTAATTTCTCAACCAGTACAAATTTTTCATCATAGCTTCCTATTACAGAATATAGCCAATCTCATGTTTGTAAACTCCGAGAAATTAATGGATAATTAGTTAATAAATTAATTATTATTCAAAGAAATTAAAAAATTAAATTTTATAATCTAAAGAGAAAAAATGTAAAAAATACAAATTTCGACACTAATTTTAAAAGTTTTATCCTAAAAATGGGCTAATGGGCCGAACCGATTACACCAAGCCCAAACTAGACCCAAGGCCTAACATATATAACTTCAATTCAGCTACCCCTTGCCTTCACAATTGATGAATCACACTGAAAAAGAGAGGGAAGGTAGGAACTCTAACCCATTTCCATTCTAATCTTCTACCTTTCATAACTTTCAATTCGGAGCTCTAATCGCCGCATCGTTTGCGGTCACGCGACTACCACGTTGAGTTCTTCGAAACCATCTGGATGAAGTGGTAAGAAATTAGCCATTTCTCACCCAGTCTCTTCCCCTTTAATTTCAAAATTTGTAGTTAATAGGTATTAAAGATTTTGGTATTTTGATGTTTAGGATTGAACTAGCTTAAGAAAATTGTTGGGTTTTGTCCAAGTAATCATGGGTGAGGTAAGAAATTGTTAAACCATTGTGTATTACTGAAATTTGGTAACCTTGTGATTGATTATAGTGAATTATGTGATATTAAATTAAATTGTATAATTTGGAATCAAATTGGTGGATGTTGGATAATTGATTTGAGCCTCGAAAGCTGAGATTTTGTTTGGTAAAGAAATTGGAGACTTGGAGCTTGTGGAAGGAGGGCATTTTGAGGTGTTCCAAATTTAGGGAGGAATTGGCCAAGGAATAGTTTTGATTTCTCGTAGTTAATGTATAATATTACGTAAAAACATAGACTAATTAACAGTAAGATAAGTTGAATTATGTGAATGGTGCATTTTTAGTGGATATAGTTAATGAATGTTGAGTGGATGTAAATTGTAGTTTGAAATTAGAAAGTGCTTTTGATGAATTATATGTTGTGATGATTGTGGTGTGGTTGGAGTTAGTGAAATCATTATTTATATATATATGAATGTGTTGAATGTGAGATCGTGTTGACAATGAAAGATTGGTATTTTTGGTAACTAAATGATTAATGAGTAATGGGTTGGTGCTTAGTGAGTTATTATGTTGCTTGAAATGGATTTGATTAGGATTTGGTTGGTTTTAGTTTGGAAAACTTGAGATTTTGAGTTTTGATAAAAACACAATTTTAATCAATTTTGACGCGCTGTAACTTAGCTCTCAAAAGCTCAAATTTAGTAAAACTTATCTTAAATAAAAATTGGATTTGAGTAGTTTATGACGTTTGAAGAACGGACGAAAAATAATTTTTAACGAAAAAGTTATACGCGTTCAAAGTTTGGGCCTAAAAACAAGACTCTGCCGGAAGTGTTAAAAACCAAGAAATCTGGAATGCATGCAAACGCACGCTATCATGTGCACACATGGACTAGAGCGAAGTGGGGACTCATGCGTACGCAGGAGGGAGTGTGCGTATGCATACCCTAAGGAATTTTGCAAGTTGTGCGTACGCACACCATGATACGTACGCACACGAAGGGAAGTTCGTCTGGTGCGTGCGTACGCACAGTACCATGCATACGCTCGATGTCCTATTTTATACTAAAACTCTATTTTTAAATGCTCAACCTTCCTGACAAGCTTGTAACCATTCGAAACTACCGTTTTATTGAAAATTCACAATTTTTGAATTATCAACCATTCTTCTGAGTTTTTCAAACCTCTGAAAATTCTGTTTAAGATCCGATAATTGGAGTTATGCTTAAAAAAGAGAGTGAACCTATTGAAGGAGTTAGATTGACACTGAGAAAGAGTTGTGAAGTGAATAATTTAATTTACAATGCATGGACAATGTTGAATGATTAAGATATTGAGGAGATTGATTTTAATAGTGACTTTTGAATTAATTGAAATGATATTAAAAATGAGATTGAATTTAATTGTGATATGTCACCAGGTAAGAGGCAATGGTGTGTCCACTTACACCGGGTATAATTGGAGATTTCGGGTAAAGATGCAATGGCGTTATCCACTTGCTCTAAGTAAAGGTTCGAGATTCCGGGTAAGATGCAGTAGCGTTGTCTACTTGCTCGGAATAAAGGTTCGAGACTCCGAGTAAGATGCAAAGGTTAAGTTTTGACACATTCGCTCAAGGTTGAGAATTGTGACACCACTTGTGTAAAATCCACGTAATTAGTAATTAATTAACCAATAAATTAATTATTATTTAAAAAAATATAAAATTAAATTTTATTATTTGATGAAATAGAGCTAATTAAAATAAAAATTTTGACACTAATTTTAAAGAATTTGGCCCAAAATTAGGCCGAACGGACTTAACCGGAGAAACCAGGCCCAAGTGGGGCCAAGCCCACTCACCTAACCCTCATTAAAAGCTTGCAAATAGCCTTCTTTCTTCTTCATTCTTCCAATTCACATAGAGAAGAAGAGATTTGATGAATCCCCAAAATTCCTTTTACTTCGAAAATTTAATCTTCCATAACTTTTGATTCGGAGCTCCGATTGACGAGCCGTTGAATGTAAAGTTCTGTGTGGTAGGATGTTACAACTTGAGTAAAGTTCTGTGTAGTAGGGTGTTACAACTTGGGTAAGAGGCAAGGGTTGCAGTTTGGTCACACTTGCTCCATGTTTGGTGTTCCTATCCAAGGTTTGCTACCAAACATGCCGAGTTTGGTTATATAACCGACAGATGAGACTCATCGACAGGCATACATCATATGCATTTGTATAATTTGTTTGGGTATGCATTTGTCTTGGTTTGCCTAATTACTGATCTGTAATTAACTACTAATTGTCCTATCTGCTGTAACTGCTATCTATATTCGTGTTGTCCTTGTCTGTTTTGTTTGTGCTTGTATCTGAGAGACTCTTCACATGGTAGAGGCGTGATGAAGTTTGTTTCGTCAGTAATTTGGAGTTTTGAAGAAGGCAGAAGGTGCAGAGTTAGACTAGGGCTAGATTCCCTTAGTAAGATTACCTATATTATTAATATAGAATAAATTTTAAGATTAATCTGAGTGTCAGAGTTTTAGGATTGCCTCTGACTTTTTCGGGATCTTATATATTAACTTTGTGGACACCTCCAGTTCTCATTCCACACATATTTATGCTGTTTTTCAAATGCAGGTCGAGAAGCACCTCGTTGAGCGTCTATGGATCTTCATACAAGCAAAGAACTATCTCTTGGGATGTTATATTTTGTTTTAGGCTATGTATATATAGATTCTCCGTATGTATATTTTGTATTTTGCCTTCTTAGAGGTTGCTTTTGGAGAAATAAGTGTTTAGTTTATGTTTTGGGATAACTTTGGGTTATGTATTATATATATATGTATGTATACTCTGACCGGCCTTAACTTCGCAGGTCAGGTTTGGAGCTTGATAGCTATAGGTTTGGAACTCCAATTTATATATGTGTGTTATCTTCCTTTTGATCTCATTTATCTATCTTACGTGTATCTTTGCGAGTGCGACACGATTTTTTGTTCTCGCTTTTGTTTAGCTTCTTCTTCAAGGCTCCTAAATATGAATTATTTTAACTATATTTATATGCGTCTCTTTCTTTTAGAGATCATAATACCTCGCCACCTCTACTTTACGACTTAAGCATAAGGTTCTGTGTGGTAGAGTGTTACAATGTTCTTCACTCACGCTAAGTAAAACATAAAGAAAAAAGAAGAAGAAGAGAAATGCCACTCACCACGCCTGATTACTCTTGTAATGCAAAACCGTCATCGCAAACTCATCGTCCTTGGAAGCTTACGAGTTCATACCTTAACTCGCAAGTCGTCAACGTCAGGTATAGTTTTTGGAGGGAATAAAGATGAAGGGTTTGTCTGGATTATGGTAAAGTGTAAATGACAAAGAAGAATGAGGGATTTTATGGAAATTCAATCCAACCTTGATGACGCTGTTTCTGAAACTGGGAGGGTCGATTGGTCTCAAGTTGGAGGAAGATAATATCCACCTGCCAGAAAAACTGACATGTCATTATTCCAGCTTCTCCCATCCGGTCATAGGGTCCGCTATAAGCAGCTACGTGCGTGATTGTGGTCCGATAGGACAATTTCACATCTTCAATGGGTACTTTATCCGTCGTCCAAATGGTTAGGGACCGGATTGAGCATTACTCAAAGAAAAATGTGTAGAAAAAATTATCAACATGTCACTTCTTAGTTTCAAGGAATGGATGTGTGGAGAACCCTTTTGTTGTTGATGGTAATGCCAGAGATGACAATGAGATAAATTATTGTTTTACTAGGTTGCTAGGTAGTTTCGATTGGTGTTGGTTTGTTGGTTTTTTCTTTGTTTACTTGCTCTACTTGTGTGTTGAGCTCTCTTGTTTAAAAAAAAACACTAACTTTCTATTTATGAAAGGTTGAGTTTGTCTGTCGAAAATATCCTGAATCAATGGCTCACTTACTTCGTTAACTTAGAGGCTAACGTGGCACATCAAGTACTTAGATGCTCTGAAGCATGGGTACATCGTTGAGTTGTCGTGTTTGCGTGTCAAACATATTTTGGACACGACACTCGTCCAAAACGCATGCCTGTTGTGTCCAACCGTATATTAATAAAAAATAAAAAATTCATCTTTAGACACACCTTATTCTTAATATATATTTTTAAAATAAATTTATTAAATACTTTATATAATAAAATAAGACATTAAAAAATTAATTTATATTTTAATATCAATAAAATATTAAAATATTATTACGATTTATCTAAAAGATATTTTATAGTTTATATATATATATATATATATTTTTTTTTTTACCAAAGATCAGAAGATTTGAATTTGCGACTTCTTAAATAAGTATGGAGAGATTATGTCACTTGAGTTATAACTCGTTGGCTAGTTTATATATATCTTTGTATCTTATAAAATTTTAAAATTTATGTATGAATATATTTTATATTATGTTATGTCTCGTATCCATATTAGTGTCTATATATCATAACTCAACTCAGATGGTTATGTTAGGGGAAGTAGATATAACCATTGTGCAATAGAAAAGGGGCTTTGTTTTCTACGAAGAACGAATCTTTTTGGAAAATATTTATGTTGACAAAATGCGGTGTTACTACAAATTAATTAGAACTTCCAAGGTTCAAATTTTAAAATAATAAAAATAACTTTTTGTTATAACTATACATGATGAATAATATTTTAAGAATAAAAGATTATGTACTAAATATTTTTCAATTCTTATTATATATAGTAAATTACAAAGTAATATCCATAAATAATTTTATACATTTATGTTAGTATAGTATATGATATTTCGTATAGAGCTTTTAGTTGCGAAAATAACATTACTACTATATCAAATTAAAAATTAAAGAGACACCAAAAAATAAAAAATTAAAGAGTGGATCAACCAATCAAGTTTTAAACAATTTTGGATGAGTGATGGGATGGTCTCTTAACATCTTTTTAATGTGAGACTTTTTAAAAATGCTGTTTAATATAAATTAAAATTATTAACCTTTAAACTTTTTCTCTTGATGAAAAATGACTTTTATATTATATTTTTGGATGGATCCAAAACAAAAATTGGTATAAAAAATAAATTGAAAATGTTCATGTTATCTCTCAGACATATATTACATTACACAAAAATTAAATTTTTAAACTAATTTTTGATAATGAGTTAATAGTTAAAATGGTCCACGAAAAATATTTTGATTTCTATTTTCGTCCTTAAAAAAATAAATTAATCGAATTCATCCCCAAATCAGTTTGTTCACGTTCATTCTTCTGTTATTTTTTTTATTAACAGCACCAACAAAAAATGACATGGCAGTTATATTTTTTTTTCTCAAAGCCTGGAACTAAACAGGTCCAAACTCGGAAAAACGAACTCTAACCACTATCCGATCCAGTTCCCTACTAGAACTCCCTCATTGATCATCTTCTCCTGCTTCTTCATGGTGGAACATTGCGCGAATCCTCACGTCTCTGTCATCACTGCCTTGGTTACGGTTGGTCCTGTCGCTGCCAACGACTCTACTTCCGTTGCCTCTACTCATGCCTATGCTCCCGTTACCGACACCTTTGCTTGCACTGCTGCTGCTGACGTCTCTGCTGCCTCTGCTGACTTCGCTTCTGTCGCTGATGATTTCGCTGCTGCCGTCGATGATGCCGGTGCGACCTCCGAAGTTGGCCCCCATCTCCGCTTCACTTCTGCTATTGCACTCACATAGTAGATATGCTTTAATCTCCTTCATACGAAGAAGGAAGAACAATAAGGCAAGTGTCTTGTGAAAATACCCTAGATGGAGATGACACCATTATCCTGGCCAGAGATGACGGATTCGAATTAAAGCTACCCAAGAAGGGGGTGGGAGCCAATTTAAGAAGTCAGATTTATTATCACTGCTTGTGTTGTTCTCTTCTGGTTCTGCCTAACCCCACTTTTTCATCCATATATCCACTTTTTATTGATAAATCAAGAGAAGAGAGGGACACTTTTCCAATTGATGAAACAAAATTCTTCTTGTTGGCATCATTAATTTCACGATTCATTGCTGTGTTTGACCAAGCATCGTTGAAAATTCTTGTTCTATTAGATTGGAGAGTTTCCATAGGAACCAGAACATGGTTAATGGAAGTTGGAGAGCACTTGTTGTGTTGTTGATCTAAGCACATTCTAAGCTCCAGAACGGACATACTATCAATGCTCTACGACTACTCTAATAGTTGCAGATGATATCGCGTTCTTCTTCGTCTTCGTGATGGTAAGTCATGGGTTAGGAAAGCAGAGAGTGAGAGTGAGAGTGAAGAAAAACCCCAGACCATTTTAAGTGTAAACGACGTCGTTTACTAAGCTGTGTTGTCATTTCATATTTTAGGTTAGTAAACCGTTAAAGGTAGTGTCAAGAAACTAACAGAAGGATGAACGTGATTTAAAAAAAATTATTTAAGGACTAATTTGATTAAAAAAATTATTTAGGGATAAAAATAAAGAATATGTAATCTTTCAGAGACGGATTTGACTATTAACTCTTTCGATGCATCCAAATTGACCATCCCATTTGATACATGATTCAAATGTTTGTGATATGAAGAATTCAAGTGTTATTTAGAAGATATTAGTTTACATTTTTAGAATATTTTAATTTAATTTGATGTATTTTGATTTTATTTATTTAATTACCAGATTGGGCCTTATGTTTATGGGCTTTAGGATTTTCTTTGTTTTAACCTAATAAGAGATTATAAATATCTCCTTAGTTATTGTTGTCACAGTATAGAATGATTTAGAGGTTTTGAAAACCCCTTTTTTGGTTTCATGATGAAATCATGGTGTGGACAATTGAAGTTGAGGAGTCCCTCTCTTGTTGCATCAGGGAATTTGGTAGAAGGTTCAGGAGTTCCTTCGATTCAATTCCTAAATTATGGCATTCACAAGTTAGGTTGAGGAGTCCCTTTTTTGCTGCGTCAAAAAATTGGGTAGAAAATAGAATGATTCTCTTTATACTTAATTTCAACTTATCTTTTTTGTTTTTATTTCAATAATAATTTATCTTTTCTTTTCAATTTCAATTCTTATTTTGTTTATCTTTTATTTCTTTATCATTATTTTTGTTATGTTAGTAGAATCAAAAGGTTTAATTAAGGCAAATTTTGTGGTACCACTATTAAATTAGTGGCACTGTATCATTTATATTATTAGATATCATTGATTGTGTTGTTCTATGGAAAGTTATTAGTTATTACACCATAAAAGAATCTGCAAAAAAGAAGTGATGGGTAACCTGAAAAAAAAAGGAGGTTGAAGTTTTGTAGATAATTAATATAGTTTTGGAATTGTTTTTTTTTTTTTTTTGACTAGTTTTGGAATTGTTTAGACTTATTATAAAATGTTCCATAGAACTCAAGGAAATTAATGGGCTAATAACATTTTATGATGTAATTTTTTCATAAGAAAAAATAAACGGATGTAATTTTTTATTATTATTAGATTGATGAAAAAAAGGCTTAAATTGAAAAGATCATATTTGTTCCACCATTCCAGCTTTGCTTGTAAGGAAAGGTTTTAGGAAGTTTTGAAGAAAAATAATAAATAATAAATAAATAATAGTTATAATTCCATAAGAAACAAAAAGATAAAAAATTTTAGAAGTGATTGTTTGCAAATAAAATAAATAAATACTCCAGTTATTTATTTGGGTTATGATATATTTTGGCTAGAAACAAAATAACTTTTTTGTAATCCAAAATAATAATAATAATAATAATAATAATAATAATAATAATAATAATAATAATAATAATATAATAATAATAATAATAATAATAATAATAATAATAATAATAATGTATTTACAAAAAAAATTCTTGATTCCATTAAAAACTAACAATTAAAAATTGAATTTACAAAGACTAAAATAATTTGTTAATACTAAATAAGATTGTTTTAAGTTCTTGTATCATAGCAGAGAGCATCCACTCAAGTTTTTTTCGGGACTTTGGTAGATATGGCGAGCAAAGAATAATGACATCTTTAATCCTCATGAAATTTGGCCTTCAAAAAAAGTGATTTGTCTGGCATTAACTTCAGAAAAGGAGTTTAGTAATATTTTTTAATTACAACGTATGTCCCTTTCCTCTACTCTAAATGGTTTTTGGAATCTCCCATCCATTGGTACTTTTAAGATTAATTGTGATGCTAGTTATTTTGGTTCGGGTGATAGTGTTGGTTTTGCTTGTGTTATTAGATATTGTAATGGGAGTTGGCAAATGGGATGTTTGGAAATGATTGAGAGTAATAGTATTCTTCAAGGAGAATTGTTTGCTATTTGGAGATGATATCTCTTAGTTTGGGATGTGGGTCATCGAAATGTTATTTGTGAGACGGATTGTGTGGAAGCATTTAATCTTGTTACTCAAGATGGTTTTGGGTTTATTGATCCATTGTTGCTTAAAATAAGAGATATCATGCATTGGAATTGGTGTATTGACTTTCGTTTGATTATGAGAGATGCAAACACGGTGGCAGATACTATGGCAAAGATGGCGATGAAGTTACAACTTTCACATGTGGAGCTTCTTTCACCTTGGAAAGAATTTAAGAGTAGTCTTAAACAGGACTGTCTCTCTATTTAAGCAGTTCCTTATTCTGTTTGTTTTGTTTTTCTTTGTTTAGTTTATTTCAGTCATAAAAAAAATTATTTTAAAGAATAAAAAATATTTTTGGATTAAATTTAAAAAAGACTAAAAACTATAAGAATTAATAATGTTTAATTGTACCAAAAATTATAAATTTTGGAATTGATATTTAAAAGACTAAAATACCTGCTTAATTCTTTTCAAGAGTTAAACTATATTTTTAGCATTAATTTTTTATTCAAAATATTAACCAGCATTTTCTTGAAATCAAATTTAAATTTAAAGAGTTAAAATTTCTAGTACATTCTAATAGTCTATCGTCTGTTTGGAATCCTAGGGAATTAAAAATTTAAAATTGATTTGATTTAGAAATCAAGTCCTTGTTTAGAATGCATAATAAAATAGGAATTGAATTGATTTATGAATCCCATGAATTTAGTTTATAATTAAAGTCAAATTCCTCCATCTTTTAAAGAATTGGGTTGAAATTAAAATGAATTGATGTTTTAAAATAATATATCTTTATACATTGTTTGGATGCAAGATGAAAAATAAGAGGAAAGAAAATGGGAGAAAAAAATGAAAGAAAAAAGAATAAAAAGAAAAGTTAATTTTTTTTGTTTAATGGTATTGTTGAAACTAGTTTGAACATGAATAACGGCCTTTGGTATTTTACGAGCATGTTTACGTGAACCAATACGTCTATTTTTACGCGAACCAATTTTGGGTATAGGTTTTGCCATATCTTATTATCTTTTTATTATTTCATAATTATTATCTCATAACCTAAAAGGAAGTCTGAGATGTATGGATATATTCATTTCATGTCAAAAAAACAGATGTTTTACTATATTTCTTTTTTTTTAATTAGAAACTAGAATTAATATTCTCAAAATTGGCATTCTATTTGTGTTAATATACAACTAACAAAAATAGAATTTCTATATTCATTCAATAATTTGAAATTTTCACATATTCAAAAATATTAATATATAATCAATATTACTATAAAATCATATCATATATAATAGAGAATATTATATAATTTCTAAGTTTTCATGTAAAAAAAAGTTTGAATTTCAATATCTATATCTTTTTTTATTTTTTTTTATTTGCGGTTATTGAATATTTGAAACAAATCCCGAAATTCCAAACTACCCGTTATCCAATAAAGACCTAAAATACCTAATACAAACAACAACAAAGCCTTGTCCCACTAAGTGGGGTCGGCTACATGAATCAAACGACGCCATTGTGCTCTGTCATGTATCATGTCTACAGAGAGACCGTTTACATGTAGATCTCGTTTGACCTCCTCACGGATGGTCTTCTTAGGTCTTCCTCTGCCTTTCGCTCTTTGTCCATCTTCCATCTCATCCACCCTCCTGACTGGATGTTCTATCAGTCTTCTTCCCACATGTCCAAACCACCTGAGACGCGATTCAACCATCTTTTCCACAATGGGTGCTACTCCAACTCTCTCCCTTATATCTTTGTAAAACCCAGTTAATTAACGGCTAATTAACCCATAAATGAGAATTTATTCTAGAAAGCCTAAAATGTGATTTTTATGGCTAAATGTGATAGAGGAGACTGAGACGAGAATTTTGGTACCAATTTTATAGAATTCGGACCAAGATTGGACCGAACGGGCCAAACCGGGCCAACCGGACCCAAAGTGGGCCCTTGGCCCAACATAACTTAACCAAAACCCTAGTTTTCAGCACTCTCTCTCCTCACAACACTCAAACTCACGCTGAAATTGAAGAGAGGGGAGGAAGAACACTCTCTCAAGTTCTTTCTCTCACTTGATCTTCAAACCACCATAACTTTTGATTAGAGCTCCGATTGCCGCTCTGTTTGCGGCCACGCGTTCACCGCGGAGAGCTCTACAAAATCCATACAATTAATCTTGAGGTAAGCCACGTGTTGCTGTTTGAAATCTCAGCCCTTATTTTCGAGTTTCATGGGTGAAATGTTGAGATTTTGGGTTCTTTGATGTTATAGGACCCAACTCTCTTGAAGGAGAAGGTTAATCTTGTCTCCTTGGACCTTGGGTGTGGTAAGATTCTCAACCCTAGTGTATTTTGTGGTTTTATGATGTTTGGGTTTTGAGATGTTGTGTATGGGTATGATGGTTGTGGCTTAGGTTGTGTATGTGTGGATATTGGAGCTTGATTGGTGACTTTGAAAAGCTTTGAAAGGGTTTGGTGGTGAAAAATCTGTTCTTGGAGGTGTTGAGGCCTTGAGAGCTTGTGAATAAGTGGTTTGGAAGTGCTCCGGGGGAGCTTGGGAAATTCGGCTAAGGTATGGTTTCGGTTTCCCGTATCTAATATGTAATGTGGTAGGAAATACTTAGGCTAGAGGCCCTAAGATAGGCATTGAATTGTTGATGTTGTTGAATGATTGAGATATATGATGTGGTCATATATGTGATGATGATTATTGATGCCTTGGTGGTATGATGTATGAGAAATATGCATGTTGTGATATATGCTTGATGATTGGTTATGGTTGAATTGTGGATTGAACCATGTTGATGGTGAGTATGATGTTGATTGTGTACAATAATGATTTATTGGAATTGGTGTTGTTGAGAATTGGCATGAGGAATAGTATATGATATGTCAATGTGTTTGAGTTTGAGCCACTTGGGTGAAGTGGGATAAAATGATGAGATAGTGATTTGGTAAATTGTGGTCATGTGTCAATGTGTGAGTTGAGGAGGCTTGATGTTGAATTTGATACATTTTGATTGATTTCAAAGAAAAGGGATGAAGTTGGCATGTTTTGATTGATTTTGAAAAGAGTTGAAAATGGTTTGTTTTGAAAATGGCATATTGTGGTTTTGTATGAAAATATGGTTTTTGGGCATACTTTGACGGGACATAACTTGGACTACGGATTTCCGTTTTGTACCAAATCTGTTTAGAAATGAAATTGGATCCGGGATGTCCATGCCGTTCGAAGAACGGGTGAAAAACGATTTAAAATGAGGAAGTTATGTCCGTTGGAAGATTGGGGTGTAAATCTGTGAAATTCTGCAGCTTTTAACTTAGAAAATTTTTAGCAGAATGACCCCTTGCGCGTGGGCGCACCTGGCGCGTACGCGCCGATCTTCCGAGAAGTGCCATCCACGCGTACGCGTGATGTGCGCGGGCGCGCCGATTGTGCTGCACCCAATGCCCAGCCATTTTCCAGAGAGTTATGTCAGAACTGTGCCAGTGTTGTGCCTGGGGCACGAGAACACCCGCGCGTACGCGTGGTTGATGCGTGCGCGTCGATTGGCAAAGTTGTAATCCACGCGTTAGCGTGCATGACGCTTGCGCGTCGATGAGTTTTTGAGGCCATCCACGCGTGCGCGTGGAGTGCGCGTACGCGTGGCCCTGTTTTCATCCCAAAGTTGATTTTTGAGTTTTAAAAGCCAAATCTCATACTTCTAAGCCTCCGATCTCACCATTTATGTCTTAAATCATTATGATATACCTAGCATTAGAAAAGGGCTAGTGAATGAGGTAACTTGAGAGTGAAGCAAGGGGAAATATATATGATCAATGAGGATCAAGATGATTAGGTGAGATGCGGAGAATGGCGGTGGAGGTGCTTGATATGCCATGGGCCGAAAGGCTGTAATTGTTAATGAAATGGCTGGTTAAGGATTTAACCGTGAGCCGGAATAGCTGTGTATGCTATGAATATTGGCTGGTTATGGATTTAACCGTGAGCCGGAATAGCTGTGTATGCTATGAATTTTGGCTGGTTCTGGACTGAACCGTGAGCCGGATGGCTGATATGGATGTTGATCCATGGATGAGGATTCATGCATGTTTATGCTGAATTATTGATAATTGTGATTTGCACTTCCACTATCGGAGATACGAGTTTCCCTGGGTAGTAGCAGTGGCTAGCCACCACGTGCTCCAGGTTGAGACTTGATACTCTGGTGACCCTATGTCGTAAGTGTGGCCGGGCACTGTGAAAGACCCGGATGGGCTCGCCCCCGAAATATTCACCAGTGAGGGTGATGGATATGGATCATGTTTATGATCAAGTTTATAACGAGTATAACTCGAGTTGGGGATTGGCGACAGAGGGACAGTCCAATGGTTAGCGACCAGGACTTGTCGGGTTGGCTCTATAACCGACAAGATGATATCATCGGCCACTAGGGACAGGCATTCATCATATGCATACTATGTGAATTGTTTGAGATTGCCTATTTGACTGCATATTACTTGCTAATTGTCTAAATGTCTTAACTGCTCCTATTTGTATATTCCTTGTCTGATATAACTGTGTTTGATATATTATACTCCTGCTGGTGGTTGGGAGGTTTGAAGGAATTGGAAAGGGAAGTATTAGTTAGACTGAAGAATCTTTAGTCAGATGCCCTTATATGGTTTAGCTTGTTTATAAGCTTTGATATTATCTGGAGGAAGTTCTGGGATTGCCTTTGGCTTTCCTCTATTATTATGTATTATATATGTGGAAGCTGTTACCATGCTGGGGACCTCTGGTTCTCACCCATGCAGATTTTGTGGTTTTCAGATGCAGGACGTACGGTTTCCCGCTGAGGCATGCTGGAGACTTCTAGATTTGCGAAGATCCTTTGTTCTCGGGGCTATGTTTTGGTTTATATGTTTTGTTTAGATACTTTTATCTCCATTAAATAATACAAACTGTGATGACTCCTCTTATGGGAGATTTTGGAGAATAGGTTTATGTATTTGTGTCCCTTTGGGTTTCCTTTGGGGTTTTCATTATTTTATCATATGTATATATTACTATGCTCGGACCGGTTATCTTCGTAGCCGGATCTTGAGTCTTGATATCCCTGTTTTTGACACTCCTTTGTATATATATAATCTCGCGTTGGTTTATCCTTGTTCGTTACGTTATCGATTGGAGTGATGCGCTTTTGAGTTGCGGTTTTTGTTTACCCCTTTTTCTACAAAGGCTCCTAGTTAGAATCAATCATTCATACTACTATACGTACTAAATTTTTATTTTAGAGGTCGTAATACCTTGCCATCTCTGAATTATGACTTAAGCATAAGTCTCTGTATGGTTGGGTGTTACATTATGGTATCAGAGCAGTTCGTTCCTATAGAGCCTGAGGGATGGACTGACTATGCTTCTGTGCATTCTCTGTGTGTGTGTTATGTGCTATTAGTATATCTGCTTGATATATTTGGCATAAACGTTCATGAGCAGGCATTTGGGACTTTGAAGCACTAGACTTCCGATATTGAGACTGATCAACTTAATATCGATTGTTTGGTGTGTATAGGAACCAGATGGCGCCTCGTGGACGCGGTAGAGGTAGTGCGAGAGGTCGTACGAATGCTCGTGCACCGGAGAATAACCCTAATGACCCGGTGAACTTTACGACTGCGTTGGAGAACATGGCTGCTGCTATGCAAGCCACTGCGGAGGCCCTTGGTCAACAGATGAACAACCATGGCAACGACAGAAATGGAGCTCAGAGACCAATGGAGATTAGAACTTTCGTTGTGTTGGTGAACAAGTGTGGGGTTGCTGAAGAGTGTGTGAAGAGGGTAGCCGCTAAGAAGGGAAGTCACAAAGGATCATTCCCACAGAATCGAGGGAAGAGCATTGCACCTAGAGGTCCGCCTTTCAAGAGGAGAGGTTCCTTTAGGAGGCCCAACAACAACAACTTCCAAGGGAAAAGGTTTGGGAAGCAACCTCAGAATGATCAAGTTTGTACTAGGTGTGGAAATCACCATCCGAGAGCACCATGCAAGGCCGGATGGGGTTTGTGCTACAATTGTGGAAAGGCAGGACATAAGCTCCCATGGTGTCCGGAGCGGCAGAAGTAAGGTGCTAGGAAAGCACAACAAACTGGTCGGGTGTTCACCACCTCAGCTGTGGGTGCAGAGGGATCCGAGACACTCATTAGAGGTAACTGTGAAATAGCTGGTCAAACTTTAAATGCTTTATTTGATTCGGGAGCATCACATTCATTCATTGCATTTGAGAAAGCCCATGAGTTAGGACTGAAGATTGTAACTTTAGGTTATGATCTAAGAGTGTATAATGCTACCCATGAAGCCACGGTAACTAGGCTAGGATGCCCGGAAGTTTCCTTTAGGTTCAAGCAGCGTGATTTTGTTCATAATTTAGTCTGCTTGCCGATGGTCGGTCTTGATCTTATCTTGGGATTGGATTGGTTATCTAAGAACCATGTTCTGCTTGATTGTTCTACAAAGTCGGTGTACTTTATGCCGGAAGATACAGAAGGGCCGGTCGTGGTGAATAATTATTACTTGAACTCGATGATGGTGAACTGTTCTGGAATCGAATGTCAGGGAATCATGTTGTTAACCGTGGGCGTTTCGGGAGATGATCAAAGGTTGGAACAGATTCCGATTGTGTGTGAGTTTCCGGAAGTGTTTCCCGATGATATTGATGAGTTTCCACCTAACCGAGAGGTTGAGTTTGCTATTGAGTTGGTGCCCGGGGCGGGACCAATCTCAAGTGCTCCTTATAGGATGTCACCGTTAGAGATGAACGAGTTAAAGTCTCAGTTAGAGGATTTGTTAGGAAAGAATTTTATACGGCCAAGTGTCTCTCCATGGGGTGCTCCAGTGTTACTGGTGAAGAAGAAAGATGGGAGTATGCGGCTCTGTGTGGATTACAGGCAGTTGAACAAGGTTACAATAAAGAATAAGTACCCATTGCCGAGAATTGATGATCTCATGGATCAGTTACAAGGAGCTGGAGTTTTCTCTAAGATTGATTTGCGATCCGGTTATCACCAGATAAGGGTGAGGGGTGAGGATATCCCTAAGACCGCTTTCAGGACTTGTTATGGTCATTACGAGTACACCGTAATGTCTTTTGGGTTGACGAACGTTCCTGCGGTATTCATGGATTACATGAATAGAGTTTTCCGTCCGTTTCTGGATAAATTCGTAGTTGTCTTCATTGATGACATACTAATTTATTCCAAGACTGAAGAAGAGCATGCGGAACACTTGAGGACCGTGTTGCAGATTCTAAAGGAGAAGAAACTCTATGCAAAACTGTCTAAGTGTGAGTTTTGGAAGAGCGAGGTGAAGTTTTTGGGCCATGTGGTGAGTAAGAAGGGAATAGCCGTAGACCCAACTAAGGTGGAGGCTGTGATGGATTGGAAACAACCAACCACCGTAACAGAGATAAGGAGTTTTCTGGGTTTAGCTGGCTATTACCGAAGGTTTATCAAGGGCTTTTCACAGATAGCCTTGCCAATGACAAAGTTAACCCGCAAAGACACTCCGTTTGTTTGGACTCCTGAATGCGAGGAGAGCTTTCAGGCATTGAAGAAAAAGTTGACTACTGCACCTGTGTTGGTGTTACCCGAGCCGAACGAGCCTTTTGAGGTGTATTGTGATGCCTCATTGAAGGGTCTAGGGTGCGTGCTGATGCAGCACCATAATGTGGTGGCATATGCCTCACGACAGTTGAGACCTCATGAAGTTAGTTACCCTACGCACGATTTGGAACTCGCTGCGGTTGTGTTTGCCTTGAAGGTGTGGAGGCATTATCTCTATGGGGTTAAGTTCCAAGTCTTCTCTGATCATAAGAGCTTGAAGTACCTCTTTGATCAGAAAGAGCTTAATATGAGGCAGAGAAGGTGGATGGAATTGTTGAAGGACTACGACTTTGAGTTGCATTACCATCCGGGAAAGGCGAACGTAGTGGCGGATGCGTTAAGTCGGAAGTCATTATATGTGGCTTGGATGATGCTTCAAGAGGAGAAGTTGCTCAAGGGATTCGAGAGTCTGAAAATCGGTGCCCAAGAAGTATCCGGAACCTTGTGCTTGAGCCGATTAGAAATCTCAAGTGACTTTAAGTCCGAACTCCTGAAGGCTCATCAAAATGATGAAGCGTTATGGAAAGTGTTACCGGCCATTGAGCAAGGAAAACAGTGGAGAGTGTCGGAAGAAAAAGATGGGTTATGGAGATTCAAGGGTAGGATTATTGTGCCGGGTGTTGGCACTTTGAGGCAAGATATTTTGAAGGAGGCACACAAAAGCGGATTCTCCATTCACCCGGGAAGTACTAAGATGTACCATGATTTAAAGGTGATGTTTTGGTGGCCGGGTATGAAGAATGATGTGGCGGAATATGTTTCAAAGTGCTTAACTTGTCAAAAGGTAAAGATTGAACATCAAAAGCCTGCCGGTATGTTGCAACCTTTAGAGATTCCACAATGGAAGTGGGAAAGTATTGCAATGGACTTTGTGTCAGGATTGCCAAGGACTAGGGCTGGCTTTGATGCTATTTGGGTGATTGTGGACCGATTGACGAAGTCAGCTCACTTTTTGCCCATTCGCATGACTTACACCCTTGAGGAGCTAGCACGGTTATACATAAAGGAGATTGTGAGACTTCATGGTGTACCTGCTACTATAATCTCTGATAGAGATCCTCGTTTCACTTCAAGGTTTTGGGGTGCATTTCAGAAGGCTTTTGGAACCCGATTAAGCTTGAGCACGGCTTACCATCCTCAAACAGATGGTCAATCTGAGAGGACGATCCAAACACTAGAGGATATGTTGAGAGCTTGTGTTTTGGACCAACCGGCGAGTTGGGATCGGTATATGCCATTGGTGGAGTTTGCATACAATAATAGTTATCATGCGAGCATCGGAATGGCTCCGTATGAGGCCTTGTATGGGAGAAAATGTCAATCTCCGCTATGTTGGTATGAAGCTGGAGAGAAAAGCTTGTTGGGGCCGGAAATGATAGCGGAGACTACTGAACAAGTCAAGAAAATCCGTGATAGGATGCTTACGGCACAGAGTCGTCAAAAGAGTTACGCCGATCAAAGGCGAAAGCCCTTAGAATTTGAGGAAGGGGACCATGTTTTCCTTAAGGTTACTCCGACCACGGGGGTAGGTAGGGCGATTAAAGCAAAGAAGTTGGATCCTCGATACATTGGTCCATTTCAGATCCTGGAGAGGATCGGACCGGTGGCGTATCGAATGGCTCTACCACCTCATCTTTCGAACCTGCACGACGTGTTTCACGTGTCGCAGCTTCGGAAGTACACTCCCGATGCTAGCCATGTGTTAGAACCTGAGTCGGTTCAGTTAAGGGAAGATTTGACGCTTCCAGTGGCTCCGGTCAGAATTGATGATACTAGTATCAAACGGTTGCGTGGAAAAGATGTTTCCTTAGTCAAAGTGGCATGGAGTCGAGGCGGTGTTGAGGAACACAGTTGGAAACTTGAGTCGGAGATGCGAACGGATTATCCGCATTTATTCTCAGGTAATTGCATTTGAATTTTGTGGGCAAAATTCCCAATTAGGTGGGTAGAATGTAAAACCCGGTTAATTAACGGCTAATTAACCCATAAATGAGAATTTATTCTAGAAAGCCTAAAATGTGATTTTTATGGCTAAATGTGATAGAGGAGACTGAGACGAGAATTTTGGTACCAATTTTATAGAATTCGGACCAAGATTGGACCGAACGGGCCAAACCGGGCCAACCGGACCCAAAGTGGGCCCTTGGCCCAACATAACTTAACCAAAACCCTAGTTTTCAGCACTCTCTCTCCTCACAACACTCAAACTCACGCTGAAATTGAAGAGAGGGGAGGAAGAACACTCTCTCAAGTTCTTTCTCTCACTTGATCTTCAAACCTTCAAACCACCATAACTTTTGATCTAGAGCTCTGATTGCCGCTCCGTTTGTGGCCACGCGTTCACCGCGGAGAGCTCTACAAAATCCATACAATTAATCTTGAGGTAAGCCACGTGTTGCTGTTTGAAATCTCAGCCCTTATTTTCGAGTTTCATGGGTGAAATGTTGAGATTTTGGGTTCTTTGATGTTATAGGACCCAACTCTCTTGAAGGAGAAGGTTAATCTTGTCTCCTTGGACCTTGGGTGTGGTAAGATTCTCAAACCTAGTGTATTTTGTGGTTTTATGATGTTTGGGTTTTGAGATGTTGTGTATGGGTATGATGGTTGTGGCTTAGGTTGTGTATGTGTGGATATTGGAGCTTGATTGGTGACTTTGAAAAGCTTTGAAAGGGTTTGGTGGTGAAAAATCTGTTCTTGGAGGTGTTGAGGCCTTGAGAGCTTGTGAATAAGTGGTTTGGAAGTGCTCCGGGGGAGCTTGGGAAATTCGGCTAAGGTATGGTTTCGGTTTCCCGTATCTAATATGTAATGTGGTAGGAAATACTTAGGCTAGAGGCCCTAAGATAGGCATTGAATTGTTGATGTTGTTGAATGATTGAGATATATGATGTGGTCATATATGTGATGATGATTATTGATGCCTTGGTGGTATGATGTATGAGAAATATGCATGTTGTGATATATGCTTGATGATTGGTTATGGTTGAATTGTGGATTGAACCATGTTGATGGTGAGTATGATGTTGATTGTGTACAATAATGATTTATTGGAATTGGTGTTGTTGAGAATTGGCATGAGGAATAGTATATGATATGTCAATGTGTTTGAGTTTGAGCCACTTGGGTGAAGTGGGATAAAATGATGAGATAGTGATTTTGGTAAATTGTGGTCATGTGTCAATGTGTGAGTTGAGGAGGCTTGATGTTGAATTTGATACATTTTGATTGATTTCAAAGAAAAGGGATGAAGTTGGCATGTTTTGATTGATTTTGAAAAGAGTTGAAAATGGTTTGTTTTGAAAATGGCATATTGTGGTTTTGTATGAAAATATGGTTTTTGGGCATACTTTGACGGGACATAACTTGGACTACGGATCTCCGTTTTGTACCAAATCTGTTTAGAAATGAAATTTGATCCGGGATGTCCATGCCGTTCGAAGAACGGGTGAAAAACGATTTAAAATGAGGAAGTTATGTCCGTTGGAAGATTGGGGTGTAAATCTGTGAAATTCTGCAGCTTTTAACTTAGAAAATTTTTAGCAGAATGACCCCTTGCGCGTGGGCGCACCTGGCGCGTACGCGCCGATCTTCCGAGAAGTGCCATCCACGCGTACACGTGATGTGCGCGGGCGCGCCGATTGTGCTGCACCCAATGCCCAGCCATTTTCCAGAGAGTTATGCCAGAACTGTGCCAGTGTTGTGCCTGGGGCACGAGAACACCCGCGCGTACGCGTGGTTGACGCGTGCGCGTCGATTGGCAAAGTTGTAATCCACGCGTTAGCGTGCATGACGCTTGCGCGTCGATGAGTTTTTGAGGCCATCCACGCGTGCGCGTGGAGTGCGCGTACGCGTGGCCCTGTTTTCATCCCAAAGTTGATTTTTGAGTTTTAAAAGCCAAATCTCATACTTCTAAGCCTCCGATCTCACCATTTATGTCTTAAATCATTATGATATACCTAGCATGAGAAAAAGGGCTAGTGAATGAGGTAACTTGCGAGTGAAGCAAGGGGAAATATATATGATCAATGAGGATCAAGATGATTAGGTGAGATGCGGAGAATGGCGGTGGAGGTGCTTGATATGCCATGGGCCGAAAGGCTGTAATTGTTAATGAAATGGCTGGTTAAGGATTTAACCGTGAGCCGGAATAGCTGTGTATGCTATGAATATTGGCTGGTTATGGATTTAACCGTGAGCCGGAATAGCTGTGTATGCTATGAATATTGGCTGGTTCTGGACTGAACCGTGAGCCGGATGGCTGATATGGATGTTGATCCATGGATGAGGATTCATGCATGTTTATGCTGAATTATTGATAATTGTGATTTGCACTTCCACTATCGGAGATACGAGTTTCCCTGGGTAGTAGCAGTGGCTAGCCACCACGTGCTCCAGGTTGAGACTTGATACTCTGGTGACCCTATGTCGTAAGTGTGGCCGGGCACTGTGAAAGACCCGGATGGGCTCGCCCCCGAAATATTCACCAGTGAGGGTGATGGATATGGATCATGTTTATGATCAAGTTTATAACGAGTATAACTCGAGTTGGGGATGCGCGACAGAGGGACAGTCCAATGGTTAGCGACCAGGACTTGTCGGGTTGGCTCTATAACCGACAAGATGATATCATCGGCCACTAGGGACAGGCATTCATCATATGCATACTATGTGAATTGTTTGAGATTGCCTATTTGACTGCATATTACTTGCTAATTGTCTAAATGTCTTAACTGCTCCTATTTGTATATTCCTTGTCTGATATAATTGTGTTTGATATATTATACTCCTGCTGGTGGTTGGGAGGTTTGAAGGAATTAGAAAGGGAAGTATTAGTTAGACTGAAGAATCTTTAGTCAGATGCCCTTATATGGTTTAGCTTGTTTATAAGCTTTGATATTATCTGGAGGAAGTTCTGGGATTGCCTTTGGCTTTCCTCTATTATTATGTATTATATATGTGGAAGCTGTTACCATGCTGGGGACCTCTGGTTCTCACCCATGCGGATTTTGTGGTTTTCAGATGCAGGATGTACGGTTTCCCGCTGAGGCATGCTGGAGACTTCTAGATTTGCGAAGATCCTTTGTTCTCGGGGCTATGTTTTGGTTTATATGTTTTGTTTAGATACTTTTATCTCCATTAAATAATACAAACTGTGATGACTCCTCTTATGGGAGATTTTGGAGAATAGGTTTATGTATTTGTGTCCCTTTGGGTTTCCTTTGGGGTTTTCATTATTTTATCATATGTATATATTACTATGCTCGGACCAGTTATCTTCGCAGCCGGATCTTGAGTCTTGATATCCCTGTTTTTGACACTCCTTTGTATATATATAATCTCGCGTTGGTTTATCCTTGTTCATTACGTTATCGATCGGAGTGATGCGCTTTTGAGTTGCGGTTTTTGTTTACCCCTTTTTCTACAAAGGCTCCTAGTTAGAATCAATCATTCATACTACTATACGTACTAAATTTTTATTTTAGAGGTCGTAATACCTTGCCATCTCTGAATTATGACTTAAGCATAAGTCTCTGTATGGTTGGGTGTTACAATCTTCATTCCTTATTTTATCCAATCGCGTATGACCACTCATCCATCTCAACATCTTCATCTTTGCCACACTCAGCTTATGTTCGTGCTCCCCTTTAGCCGCCCAATACTCCGTACCATACAGCATAGCCGGTCTTATAGCGGTGCGATAGAATTTACCTTTAAGTTTTAAAGGCACTTTTTTGTCGCATATAAAACCAGATGCACTCCGCCATTTTGACCAACCTGCTTGGATCCTATGATTTACATCCTGTTCAATCTCTCCATTATCCTGTATGATGCACCCAAGATACTTAAAACTTTTAACTTTTCGTAGGATGTTTTCTCCAATCTTCACCTCTATATTGGAGTTTTCCCTTCTCAGACTGAATTTACATTCCATATATTCCGTCTTGTTACGGCTTATGCGCAGACCATACACTTCTAGAGCTTCTCTCCATAACTCCAACTTCTTATTTAGGTCTTCCCTTGACTCTCCCATAAGGACGATATCATCGGCAAAAAGCATGCACCATGGCACAGGCTCTTGGATGTGCTCTGTGAGTACTTCCAAGACTAATGTGAAAAGGTATGGACTTAAGGATGATCCCTAGTGTAATCCTATACCAATAGGGAATTCCTCTGTCACACCACCTTGAGTCTTCACACTAGTTGTGGCCCCATCATACATGTCTTTGATTGCCCGAATATATGCGATCCTTACTCTCCTCTTTTCTAAAACCTTCCATAAGACCTCCCTTGGTACCCTATCATACGCTTTTTCCAAATCAATAAACACCATGTGCAGATCCCTTTTATTACTACGATACCTCTCCATCATCCTTCTTAATAGGTATATCGCTTCAGTGGTAGATCTGCCTGGCATAAATCCAAATTGGTTCTCTGTTACTTGTGTCTCTTTTCTCAACCTCCCTTCTATCACCCTTTCCCATAACTTCATAGTATGACTCATAAGCTTAATCCCTCTATAGTTTCCGCAACTTTGTATATCCCCCTTATTCTTGTAGATAGGTACCAAGGTGCTCTTTCTCCACTCATCAGGCATCTTTTTGACCTTAAAATCTCATTAAAAGCTTGGTTAACCAGTTGATGCCTTTTCCTCCAAGACCCTTCCAAACCTCAATCGGGATATTATCAGGTCCTACTGCCCTGCCATTTTTCATCTGATTTAGAGCCTCTTTTACCTCGAAGTCTCGAATCCTTCGATAGTAGTCAAAGTTTTGATCTTCTTCCCTTGTGCATAATCGACCAAGGCTCGGAAGAGTCTTCTGTCCCTCATTAAATAACTCGTAGAAGTAGCTCTTCCACCTTTCATTAATCTTCTCCTCTTGAGCCAACACCTCTCCATCCTTATCCTTTATGCACTTAACCTGATCCAAATCTCTCGTTCTTCTTTCCCGACTCTTTGCGATTCTATATATACATTTTTCTCCTTCTTTCGTGCCCAAAGACTGGTAGAGACCCTCATATGCTCTTGTCCTTGCTTCACTTACAGCCACTTTTGTCTCTTTCTTAGCCGCCTTATATTTTTCCAATTATCTGCATTGCGGCATAAAGACCACTCTTTAAAGCATTCCCTTTTTATCTTTATCTTTTCTTGTATACTCGCATTCCACCACCAGGACTCCTTGTCTCTTGGTCCTATTCCTTTAGATTCACCAAAACTTTCTTTTGCTGTTCTTCTAATAACTTCTGCCATCTCCCTCCACATCTCTTCTGCGCTTCCATTCCCATCCCACTTTGCCTCTTCTCCTACCCGTCTTAGGAAGCTTCTTTGTTCCTCACCTTTCATCCGCCACCACCTTGTCCTTGGGTTCTTCGTATGATGTCTTTTCCTCAACTTTTGCTCAACGCGAAAATCCATGACGAGCACCCTATGTTGTGTTGTCAAACTCTCTCCCGGGATAATTTTACAGTTAATGCAAAATTTCCGGTCGACTCTCCTCAACAAGAAGAAGTCGATTTGAGAGCTTGTCATGCCACTCTTATAGGTTATAAGATGTTCGTCTCTCTTTTTAAAACATGTATTTGCGATGAGAAGATCAAAAGTTGAGGAAAAGTCCAAAATAGTTTTACCTTCGGCATTGATCACCCCGAACCATGGCCTCCGTGAATACTCCCATATCCAGTCACTTCTCTCCCAACATGGCCATTTAAATCTCCTCCTAAGAAAATCTTATCTCCCAAAGGTATGCCTTGAACCAAACTCTCTAGATCCTCCCAAAACCTTATCTTGTGTTGTTCGTCTGAACCCACTTGCGGTGCATAGGCGCTAATCACATGGAAAGCACCTCCCTCCACCACTAGTTTGATAGAGATGATCCGATCTCCCACCCTCTTGACATCCACTACGTCCTTCTTCCACTGCTTATCCACAATTATTCCAACCCCATTCCTATTCTTCACCTTTCCTGTATACCAAAGTTTGAAACCAGAAGTATCCAACTCCCTAGCCTTTGCACCAACCCATTTCGTTTCTTGTAGGCACATAATGTTAATCTTCCTCTTTGTCATAGTGTCCACCACCTCCATGGACTTTCCTGTTAGAGTGCCTATGTTCCATGTCCCAAATCTCAACCTTCTGTCGCTTCGACTTTTATCTTTTCCTTTGTGAACTAGCTTATTTACCCTCGTCCGTTCACGAAAACGCGAGAACCCTTGCTCATTTAACACTACATCCGGGCACCGATGCAGCGGCTCTTGCTTCGACACCGTACTCGAGCCATACGGCGCGTTGCTTCCGGGCAACGACCTAGCTTTAGCGCAATAATGTCTTTGATTCATGTCATGGGGGTTCGGCTATATTTTTATGTTGGTTGCCGAAGACCTAACACAACCCTCCTCCTTTATCCGGGCTTGGGACCGGCTATGTACCGCAAGTGTAACATAGGCGGAGTTACCTAAAATACCTAATAATAAACCAAAATCCCCTACACGATTAGTTACAAATGCCTTTTGACAAGCATTTGCTGCAATAGGACGTGTAAACCAAAAACCTATTAATAGATAAGAACACATTCCAACTAATTTCCAAAAGATATAAATTTGGATCAAATTTGAACTAGTAACTAATCCCAACATTGAAGCATTAAAAAAACTCATATAAGCAAAAAATCTCAAATATCCTTGATCGTGAGACCAAGACGAACTACTGTAGGGGCTTTATTGAAACCGTTGAATTCAGAATATGGTAAAGTAGCTCCGGGGTGGGGAACTACTCCTTTAATGGGTGTTGCAATGGCTTTATTTGCTATATTTCTATCTATTATTTTAGAAATTTATAATTCGTCCATTTTACTGGACGGAATTTCTATGAATTAGATTCATAAGAACCGACTAACTATCTTTTTTATTTATATATTTTTTTAAATAACAGGGGTAAATTTACCCATTTTGGTTTTTTATTTCTAGGCCAATTATTTGGATGAAGAGAAAATAAATGAAAAAAATAGAAAGAATTTTTTTTGTTTAAATGAAAAAAAAAATAAGAAGAGAAAAAATTATATCAAAATAAAATTATATTAATACTCTTACTTATATTATTTATAAATTATAATTATTAATGTATTTAAATTATTTTTTTAATAGAAAAAAGTCATTCAAATTATATTTTGAAATTTTAATATATTATTTTTGTTAATAACAACAGTTTTTTTTTTAAATTATCCTCTTCTATTGTCTTTTAAATATAAAAAAAATGTATCATTATTTTTTGAATATATACAAGTAAATAGTTTTATAAAAAACTAATAAAAATTATTCATAGGTTATATTATTAATCTCTTAAATTATATTTAAGAAAAAGATGAATTTTGGTGGTGGTGTAAACCTAGAAAGAACACAAGAGATGATTTTAAGATTTGAAAGAAAATGAAATAAAAAATTTTGATTTTTTTTAAGTAAAAGCAAATCTGTAATTGCATCATTATTTCTTCCTTCTTTGTTAATTTTCATCTCATAGTTGAAGAGACAAATCTGTAATTGCATCATTATTCCACACATGCATATAAATAACCAGGCAGCCATATTGTCAAAATAAATGCATCACATTACAATCAACCAAGCATTATTAGTGTGCATTATCAAGAATCAAGTGTATCATTCTAATAAGGGTGATTATGAACTCTCAAAAGAAAATTTCATCCCCTATTTTCCAGTTCAATTTTCAGCACTTTCTTCCCCTTTTTGTCATCAAAGGGACACCTGCAAAAAGAGTTTGACATAGAAAACATAATATGCAAGATATAACTAAGAAAAAGAGAGTATCACAAAGTATTCAAGCCAATAAAACAGAAAAAACAGATTTAACCTACTTAAGCCAATATCCTAAACTTAAACAGAGGATTAATCATCAGATAAAGGCAGATCAGATTCCTCAGCCCCGTCCTCACTTACATTTCTCAGTTCCTTCTCCAAATTTTTCAACATCAAACTGACCCTGTCCTTGCATCTCATCCAAGCTCTTTCACTTTCATATGCCAGTTTGCGTGTCGCCTTGTGAGATTGGATCATGAGTTCTGACATAGTTAAAAATTCGGTAAGAATTTCTTTGATGGACTCGGTTGTTTTGGATGACTCAGGTCTGCTCTCATAGTCACTCTCCGAAGCCATGAATTTTTTGCTCTTGGTTCCTTTAACAGCTCCACCTCCTTTGACCATTGACACTTTATTTTCTACTACCACATTCAAAAGGTCAACTTTAAAGAATTCAAAGATACTGGTTAAGAACATACCATAGGGCAGATTTGCCTTTTTGGTACTCTTTACCGAGTCCCACATATGGCGGATCATAAGATAACCAAAAGAAATAGGAGTAGAGGTAACAAGTGCAAAAAGGATGAGAGAGTCAGAATATGTTACTCTATTGTGAGAGCCGCTTTGTGGAGTCATATGTGGGTGATGATCCTGTGTAGTAGAGAATTGATGAGACCGAAGGCTTTATGGGTAGGAGTAGTGCCATCCAAACCAGAGACATTTTCACATATGTGTTGAAGAACAACCCTATAGGTAACGCCGACTTGAGAATCCCATTTTTCAGCCATGTATGCTTTCGGCCCTTCATATTTGTAGCCCAAGGCCATCCCAATGATTCCAGTATCAATAGTGATGTGAACTCTTTTCACATATGAGTGGATGGTGCTATCAATGAGTCTCATATTGGCATAGAATTCTCGGACTAAGCCAGGGTAAACTGGTTTTTGAATGTGAAGTAATGGAGTTCATTGAAGCAGTTCAAACAGAGGAGATACATTTATTCCTTTGTTGGAGAGATTGTCAAGGTTGACAAGGTAGGTTAGACAGAGATGACGCCTTTCCAGAACCTCTTTGTGGAATTCATATGAGGCGCAGGAGTTGAATCTGGCCGGGTCATAGTGGGAGTGTATTTTGCTAAACTTGTTCTTGAATTCCATGGATTCCAAGTTGATAGGTTCGGTGGTGTTGTGCAGCGCAAAACCGTCTGTCTTCTGAGTACTCTTTCCAGGAGTGGCCTTTTTGGGTGGTGAATGCGGTGGTGATGAAATGGAGGATGTTTGTGATTCCTCTTCTTCTACAGGATCCTTTCCCTTTTTCTTCCTTGAAGAGGTTTTCTTGGCTATGACTTTTCTTCTCATGGTGTCTGTGTGTTTGGAGGGAGGTGAGGGAGAAGATGATGTTGTAGAATGAATGTGTATATGTGTATGAGATTGGGGTGTGGACGGTTTTTGAGAAAGGAGAATCCATTCGCTTTTCCTAGGAGCAGTTTTCTTTTTCATGGTAGTGAAAATGGAGAAGTGGGATATGAGGAGGTTGAGTAGGAATCGAATGGAGTGAGAGAGGAGGGAAGATAGGGAAGCATTAAATGTGGATTGCAGAGAGATGATGGAGGAAGTTAATGACCATCAAGAGTGGTTTCCTTAAATCAAGGGATTAGTTGAAAAAGTGGTTTCCTTAAATCAAGGGATTAGTTGAAAGAAAAGATTTGATTTGACACTATGCCTCTTTCAACTAGATTTGAAAAGACCACAAAAAGATTTTGATTTTCAAAAAGTGATGAACTAACAAAACGGTCATGGTGGGGTCAAAGAGATTTGGTATTGCCCACAAAAATTAATTTCTGCGCAGCCTTCCCCTAGATCACATCCCTTCCTTCATCCTTATTTTTATCTCGTCCATTCCTACGAGACAAAACTGGGCAAAATCAGAATTTCACGAATTATCAATAGAAACAAGATCAATCATTCCCAAGCTTTTTCTTAATGAACAGAATCTGTCTTCACAGAGGGGTTTTATAAAAATGTCAGCAAGTTGATCGTTAGATTTTACAAATTGAATATCAATAGTACCCTTTTGCACATGTTCTCTAATAAAATGATATTTGATCTCAATGTGCTTTGTTCTTGAGTGCAAAACAGAATTTTTTAAAATATTTATAGCACTCATGTTATCACAAAATAATGGTATACTATTAATCTTTAATTTGTAATCTTCCAACTGCGTTTTTAACCAAATTAATTGTGAACAACATGCAGATGCGGATATGTATTCAGCTTCAGCTGTGGATAGAGCTACTGTGGCTTATTTCTTGCTTGACCACATGTTGAGTGAGCTTCCAAGGAAGCAACACATGCTGGAGGTGCTCCTTCTATCCACTCTATCTCCCGCATAATCTGCATCACAAAATCCTACTGCACAAAAATTATCAGATTTTGGATACCATAAGCCATAATCACTAGTTTTCTTAATGTATCTAATAATGCGTTTAACGGCTGTAAGATGAGATTCTTTTGGGTGAGATTGAAATCTTGAACATACACCCACACTTTGAACAATATCCGGTCTAGAGGAGGTAAGATACATTAGTGAACCAATCATTCCTCTATACCGTATTTCATCCACATCTTTGCCATCATCATCCTTTTCAAGTTTAGTGTTTGGATGCATTGGTGTTCCCATTGGTTTAGAGTTTTCTAGGCCAAACTTTTTGATAAGTTCTTTTGCATACTTTCCTTGGTGAATAAAGGTACCACTAGGAGTTTGTTTAATTTGGAGACCAAGAAAGAAAGTAAGCTTTCCCATTAAACTCATCTCAAACTCACTAGTCATGAGTTTTCCAAACTCTTCACACAAGGACTCATTGGCCGATCCAAACACAATGTCATGTGTTTGACAAAATGCGAAACATGGTTTTAGGCTAAATATTTTGGCTCTTAGCTTGGGTAAAGTGAGCAATTGGATTCCTAGAGTTGGAATGTCCAACATTTAGTGTTAATTCTTGGATTGTTAATTGTCCTTGTTCCCACTAATGCTAATTTGTTGCTAAGGCAATTAGCAACCAATTTAGGATTTGTGGGTTAAGAACACTTATGCTCATTTAACTTACTTTTCGATGTGATTGGCGCCGTTTCCAGGAAACTGGAAGTCATCCCACAACCATGGCGGACAACCAACTAGAAGACATTCACGTCGCATCCGAACCTGAGCAAGAAGCTCAGCCAGAAGATCACACCTTCGTGCTCCCCCTCCACCACAACATGTGGAAGGACCTCACGGAGAAGGGCCTTCGAGAACCCTCATCTAAGGAGGATCCATTCTGAAGTACACCACCCCGGGGACGAGGATCACCCTCATGCGACAAAGATATTGAACATGGTCCATGGACAGCAAGGTCGCTTGAGACAGCTCGAACATGAGGCCGAGCAACAACGAGAGGCCGAATGGAAATTGAGGAAAGAAGTAAGAAGACGTAAAGAGCTAGAAGAAAAGCTCCAGAAGATGGAGGCCAACCTTCAAGGTCGGGCCACTAGGTCAGAAAGTCCCTTGGGAGGGTAAGATCCATTCACAGAAGAAATTATGAAGGACCACAAGATCCTCAACCAAAAGGCAAGTCGAACTAAGCAATTTTGCACTCTTGTCACAATTGGAGCCCAACAACGTCAAACAAGCTCTTAAAGATCCATCATGGGTGAAAGCCATGCAAGTGGAGCTTGCTCAATTTGACAAGAATGAGGTTTGGACACTAGTACCTCATCCGGATGGTAAGAAAGTTACGGGTACTAAGTGGGTGTTTAAAAATAAACCTGGTGAGGATGGACAAGTTATTCGTAACAAGACTAGATTAGTGGCCCAAGGTTATGATCAAGAAGAGTGTATAGATTTTGATGAATCTTTTGCTCCGGTAGCTAGAATGGAAGCAATTAGGTCACTTCTTGCCTATGCTTCCCATAAGGGCTTTAAAATGTTTCAAATGGATGTTAAATGTGCTTTCCTTAATGGCTTTATTGATAGAGAAGTGTATGTGGTTCAACCCTCCGGTTTTAAACATAAGGATTTTCCAAATCATGTTTTCAAACTCTCTAAGGCTCTTTATGGTCTTAGACAAGCTCCAAGAGCTTGGTATGAAAGGCTTAGTGCCTTCCTATTAGAAAATCAATTTCAAAGGGGTGCCACGAACACAACCTTATTCATTAAAGCATCTAATGATGATATCCTCCTAGTTCACACCTTGAGAAGGATCTCCAATGATAAAGTCATGAGGATAACCCCTCATGGACTTCCATTCTCAAGGCTTCCGGATTGGTGTTGAGCTTTGATGATCTTCTGTGGGTCTCACTATTTCAGTTTCTCTTGCTGGCTCAGGAGACAAAATGGAAATGTCTCCTCCATTCTGACGAGACAAAACTTGACTGGCAAATTCTTTATTTTGAGCAGATTTGGGATTTTCTTTACTTGTTCTAGCTTCTTCACAATCTGAATCATTATCTATCACAGTACTGGGAATTAAGTTAGAATCACAAAAAGTAACATGTATGGATTCCTATATAGTTCTATGATCATTGAGGTAAATTCTATAAGCTTTGCTAGTAGTGGAATATCCAACAAACATGCCCTCATATGATTTTGGATCAAATTTGCCAAGATTTTCTTTGTTATTAAGCACAAAACACTTGCATCCAAAAACATGAAAAAACTTAAGATTTGGAGGGGTGACAAACCCCAATTTGACGGTTTGTTTTGTATTGAATTTAGAGTATTTTGATAACCTTTTGTCACATTTAGCCTAGGAATTAGCATGGTTTTGTTATCTCTCCCTTATTTGTGCTTAAGTGTAAAAACATGCTTTTTAAGCCTTATTTTGATGAATTCTAGTTTCTCTTTGATTCCATAAGATGCCTTGATATGTTTGTTAGTAATTCCAGGATTGGAGTAGGCTAGGCATGGATCAAAGGAAGCAGGGAAGGAAGCATGCAAGTGGAGAGAAGCATAAAAAGTCAAAGAAGCAAAGTCAGCCATGCACGCGTACGCGCACAAGGCGCTCGCGCGCACATTGCGGAATCGGCCAGGGACGCGCACGCGTACCGTGCGCGCACGCGTCGATGATCGCACATGACTTCATTAAGGCAACACGTGCCTGGCGATTTTGGAAGGTTTTCAACAACCAATTTTGGCGCCAAAATGCATATAAGAGCCAAGGATTGAAGGGGATTAACACACATTCACACCCATAGACTAATTTTAGATCCTTAGATAGATATTTTTAGTTAGTTACATTTGTAGAGAGAGAAACTCCAACTTCTCTCTAGGATTCATCTTCATTTTCTCAATTCTCAACCATTCCTTGGTGAGATCTAGTACAACACTCAATTTACTTTGTTCATGTTGTAGATCCTCTTCTCTAATCTCAATTAGTGTTTGTAATTGTTCAATTCTTATAGATCTTAGGTTTAACTTTGTTGTTTTGGATTCTATTGATTCATTGAAGATCTCATTTTCATTGTTGATTGTTGTTAATCTCTTGTGTTGAATTGCTTTAGTTCTAAATCTCTTCTCAATTTTACCATGTCTTTCATTCTTGCTCTCCAAGTGTTTGAGAAAATGCCAACTTTAGATATGGAGTAGCATTCCCTCACTTGGCCTAGTGGTTGAGTCATTGGAGACACTTGAATAATGGATGTCAATTGTTGATTAAGAATTGAGGATTGCTAATTGACTTAGAGTGCACTAAAGCTAGACTTCCCAAAGGTAAGGCTAGGACTTGTGACTTGAGTTAATTACTTTTACTTGACTTTCCTCTATAATTAGGGGTTAACTAAGTAAAGCAACACTCCTTTGTCATCACAATTGAAGGAAGCTATAGTGATGGAACTTCTAATGTTCAACCTTGGCCAAGGCTTTTAATATAGATTGATTGTTGTTTTCTTTTATTAGCACTCTTATGCCACACTCTTCAAGCCACAAAAGACCACTTAACCAATAACATGCATCCTTGTAGCATTCCTAGGGAAGAACGACTCGGGACTAATACTCTCGGTTATAGATTGTAGATTTGTTTGATGATGGATTTTGCGTCGGTTTAGACTATACTACGATTGATTATTTGATAATTTCTATACCAGAAAAAATTCATTCATCAAAATGGCGCCGTTGTCGGGGAATGTGCATGAGTGCCATGTTTTTGGTTAATGTAAATATGTGAATATTGTGAATATGTTTGTCTTTTGTTTGTTTGTTAGTTTTTGTTAGCTTTAGATCCCTATTAGTTTTGTTCTTATTTGCCACTATGAATTCTCGTCCTTGTGGTTTTGGATATGACTATGACTATTTTGAAGGCGATGAAAACTTGAATGATGGCTCACATTATGGGAGAGATGAATTCTTAGGAAGGGAGCCATATCCACATGAGCAATCATCTTGGCAACCTTCCCCTTCAAGTTACTATGATGGTAATCCTTCCTATAATGCATATCATTCCTATGGATATGATGACTCTTATCATGGTTATACCTCTCAACCACCACCATTCTATGCACCATATTCTCAACCCACATCTTATTTCCACCAATTACCTACATATGATCCAAATCTATATTCCCCCTATGCATACCCTTGTGACGATTATGAACAAGCAACCCTTGAGTCACCACCACTCCAACATCTTTACCTCCCAACCCAAGTCCCCATGGATGATGCACTTGGTATCATTCTTCAAGAGCAAGAAGAGCTCCAAACCGCCTTCACTAGTTTCACCTCTACCCTCCAAGAATTTACGTCCCGTATAATTTCACCCTCTACCAATAACCAAAATGACTTCCCACCTCAAAGCTTTGATGAATCTTCTTTCCAACCATATTATGATTCTCCCTCTCCGCCACAAACCTTCATGAAAGCATATCAATGTTCATTAATCCAAGAGCAATATGATCCTACTCATGCTAGTAAAGCGGAACAAGAATTAACGGATCGTTTCAAGGAAAAAATGGATCGACTTCAAGCAACCATCCGTCAAAAGATAGATTCTTGGGGTTCATATCACAAGCGAAATTAGTTCACAGATGATTGTGAAAAAGCAACCAAAGAGGGAGGTATGAGGGAGACCTTAGAGTCTCAAGTTGAGCGCAAGGACTTAGAGTATGTGTTGCAATGAGCGGAGGAAATGGAGATTGTTGAAGATAAAGAAGTGGAAGAAGACCTAGAAGAGGTTGAACAAGAAGGAAGTTCCATCAACGAAAATAACTCTACATCAAGTGATAATGGTGATCTTGTTGAAGCTTCCCCCTTCGAATGTGAAACCAATGTTGAGGAGGGTGCGCAACCTCCAACACATAACTTGATCAATGATAAAGGTTTGAAGGAAGTTAGCAAACAAGAAAAATTTAAAAAGAGTTATCAAAAGATGGAAATCATCATGGAGGAGCCAAAGGAAGTGGAACCTACAATGTCAAGATCATTGAATATCTTCCTTGCTAAGTCGCCGTCCCAATCACAAATTGAGTGGGTAATCATCTCATCCTTTAATTTTCTTGGCCCATATCAATATGCGTTGTTAGAAACGGACGGTCAACTTAGAACTCTTTATGGGCTAGAGAGTAAGAACGGATTAGATGTTGGTGGACAATGTGAAACAAGGTGCATAAAGGATGGGAGATCAAACTTTGAGTTTCAAAGGTTGAGTGAAGCCAAATTCAATGGGATTAAGATGATGAGTATGAGTTACAAGGAGAATTCAATAAGTTTGTCACCCTATTGGAAGCATAAAGATCAAGAAGAAAAGGAGTTGACAAATAAAGTATGGGACCCCAGAACATACATAGACCACTATCAACTTAAGGGCCTTGTTACTTGCTTAGGCCCCCTTGAAAGCCTTGTACGTTTAAACTGGGATCCCGGAGGCTATTGGAAGAGCAAACACTGGTGGGGATTCGAAGAAGAGTTTAAGCATAAGCCACCCTAGCAAGGACTCCACCAAATGTCCAACTTAAGGACTTTAACTAAAAGTGCTAGGTGGGAGACACCCCACCATGGTAAACTCTTTCCACTCCCTTCTAATTTTGTTTAATAAATGATTTGAGTTACCATTGTAGGTAGTTTTTCATTTCATAATTAGCTTGTTTGTGTACATTAGTTGCTAGCATATTAACATGTATGTTGTGCTTAGTAGAAACAGAATAAATCTCAAAACCAACTTGCATTTTAGAAAGTGTGTGGTTTTTGACTAAATAGGGAGTTGTAGGCACCAGGGGGAGTTTTTGAGCAATTTAGAGCTTTTAGGCATTTTCTTATTCAAAAAAAAGAAAAAAAAAAAGAAAGAAGAGGGGGGGTGGACGCGCGCGCACCATGTACGCGCACGCGTCCCTGTGTGGATGCACCACGAGCCACACCCCCCGAAAGTTGGGCCTCCCTTGGGCAAACATTATGCCTTGAGCCCAACACGACCCACGCGGACGCGCACTACGTGCGTGCACGCCGTTTATGAGAACATGGAAGTTCGCGCGGACGCGCACCTGCCGCGTCCGCGCCGATTTGCTGCTGCAAATGATTGAGCCAAACCCCAGAGAGTTGAGCCATTTCTGGGCTAGCTTTAGGCCCCAGGCCCAACTCGATCTGCGCGAGCGCATGCATCGCGCCAGCGCGCCATATCACAATTCGTCCATGTACGCGGACGCGCACTTACCGCGCACGCGTCCTTGCGTGCTGCCACCAATCTAGGCCACAGACCCAAGAGTTGGGCGTGCCTCAAGCCCATTCTAAGCCTCAGGCCCAATATAAAGTACGCGTGCGCGCACTGTACGCGCACGCGCCCCGGCCTAATCTGCCAACCCACGCTAGAGCGTACCGCACGCTCACGCGTGATTCTCCATTTTCCCCAATGCGCGCGGACGCGTACATGCCGCGTGCGCGCAAGTCTGGTGGCGCGACTCCCAGGCCATTCTCCAGAGAGTTAGGCCTGAGTTGGGCCAACTCTAAGCCCCTAGCCCAACTCCATGCATGCGTGCGCGCACTGTACGCGCACGTGTCCTTTCCTATTTTGCTCATCCACGCTTAAGCGCACTGTACGCGCACGCGTAGGTCCCGAGCTTTCTCAATGGTCGTGGACGCGCGAGGTGCGCGCTCGCGCCGATTCAAAAAATGGGAACCCTAAGACGCGAAGAGCGTTGCGCCGCAGCGCACTTCCTTCTTCTCCCTCCCCATTTTCTTTTTCTTCTTCCTCCCCTCCATAACCGCCGCTGCTCCGCCGACCACCACCGCACGGCCAACCCCTTCCCTCACCATCAACCCTTCTCGCTCTCCCTCTATCACCTACTCACCTTGCTCTCTGCCCTTCTTTCCACACATTGGCCGCGACGGCAGCGTCGCATCCTCCTCTGCGCCGCCGCCGTCCCACCCTCACCACCGGCGACATTCTCACCCCTATCTCACACTCTCCCATCACGTTCCTTCTGTCACATAGCCAGCCTTCCCCCCTCAGTTTCTCATCCCTCCGCAACACCACCGCCGGCCACTTCCCGCCACCGTTCACGGCAGCGCGATTTCTGATTCTGTTGCCCTACTCCCCAGTTTCCTTTCCATTCTTAGTTCTTCTCTGCTCCCAGGTTCCTGCTCCATTTCTGTCATCTTTTTCTGTTTTTCCTTTTTATTATTCGTTTATGTTAATCACTATAATTGCATGTTAGTTATTTAAATTCAAATTTTCCATGTTAGGTTAGATAGATATAATTGCTGTTAGGTAGCTAGGGTTGGATAGAGGATTCTAGGCCTGATAATTGCTCCGTATGTGCATATTTGCTGCTTGCTTCTTTGGGTACTGTATGTTGGTTTTGGGTTGATAATTCATGCGATATGTGTTGCCAAATAATATCTGTTTGCTGCTATGCGTAATTGATGTTATTTTCTGTGCTAATTGTGCTAATTTGCTATCCGGGAACGTCCAATTTTAAGCCGGAATGCTGTCCGATTTTCAAGGAAATTAGTTTCTTTCTGATCTTTATTTCAATTTTGGGCAAATTTCCGTCTTCTTTTTGACTTCCCGGATTTGCATCATTCACTGTGAACATGAACCACAACTTTTCTTTTCATTGCGCATAAATATCATCATATCACTAATCCACTTTTCTAACTTACTAATTTCTTTAACCGTTTTACTTCCACTCACCTTTAACCCTCTTTAACAATTCTTTCAAAAATATGATGATAGTATTGCCTTTTGAAGAGGAGTTGTTGACCTTCATGAAGCTTGCATTTTTTTTTTGGTTTACTTGTTCACTTTTGGATATTCATTGCAACATCATGATTGTTCTTTGATAATTGTATCCTGAACATGCCTTCTTTGTTACATGCTAAATGTTTTATATATTCTATCATATTTTTCAGGATGTCGGATAAAGACAAAGCCATAGCCACTGCTTCTAAGAAAAGAAAACACTCTACCCCCTCCATTCCTTCCATCTACAAGCATTATGCCAAGAATCCGTTAAGTGATGAAGAAAAAGAGAATCAGCAGTTGCCTTCTACCAATCCGGACAAATTCCCCAATCTCTACTGTGAGCTTCGGTTTTCTAGATATCGAACAACGAAGTTGAATATTGAGAAAAAGTTGCTCCTACCTAATGATGTGAGACGGTCCATTACCGGTCGGATCCTTGAGTTAGGTATCGACTTTGTTGACCGGGATTTGGGGGATATAAATATATCTTGGGTGAAGGAATTATACTGCAACTTCTTCCGTCCGACCTTGGATTCGGTTCAGGTGCGAGGTAGAGAGATTATGGTCACTGAGACCGCTATTAGGGAGGCATTACATTGCCGACACATTCCGGATGACCTGTGTGCCCATCAGCAGGCAGAGATAGCCATCCATACCATGACCTTTGACTATGAGGCGCTTAGGCGCGTGATTGGGATACCGGATGCTGCATGGGTTATGGATGCGGGCAACACCAAGCCTAAGGGGATGTTGTTTACTCATTTGACTAGGGAGGCCAGGACTTGGCAGATGATCTTCGCCCACTACGTCCTGCCTACCACCCACTTCTCTGAGATCCCTATGGAGATGCTCCTGCTAATTGGATGCGTCATGGAGGGGAAGGACGTCTCTTTCCCTAGACTTATCAGACAGTGCATGTGGCGGGCGCATATTCGTGGCCTACTTCCATTTCCTACATTGGTCACGAGTATGGCGGCCCTAGCTGAGGTCCCATGGCTGGACCATGATGTGCGACCACCACCCCCTGATGCAGATGACAGGGAGGTTACTATCCCCTGGGGTGGTTGGGTGCACGAGAGACCACCCGCTAGACGCCGCTCTAGGGCTAGAGCTGTCGTGGGGACACCTTCACCATCAGCCCCTATAGCTGCCCCATCATCCTCTACAGCCGCAGCTCCCTCATCATCTACAGATCCTCCAGCAGCACCTGAGCCTACCTATCTCCTGGTCCAGCGTCTTTTTCGGTTTTTAGAGCGCGAGAGACGCCATGTCAGACGCCGTTTAGATCGGATGGACCAGGCACTTATCTCTTTGGGTGCTGAGCTACCTCCGCTTCCCGATTCTCTGGCCTCCGATGAGCAGGATCATCAGGAGGAGGATGCGGAGGCACCAGTTCAGCAGGATGCCCCTGCCACTACAGAGCCACCACAGACTCATGAGGAGCCAGTCCCACAGCCACAGCCAGAGCCAGAGCCTATCGTTGTACCTCCCACTGATCCTCCGGTTTAGCATCGAGGACGATGCTTGATTTTAAGTGTGGGGAGGGCACCGGTAGCATTATTTGGGAACCGGTGAACTTTTCGGCCTAGTTATCTTATTTTGCACATCTTTGTATATATTTTGATGCATTTCTAGTTTGCTTTGGATGCTTTTATTGCTTATTTTGGATTTTAGATATTTTGATGCTTTTGGATATTTCTAGATGTTTTGGATGATAGATTCCATATTTTTAGTTGGATTTTTCTTTATACATTTTGCCTATCTTTATTTTTTTAGTTGTGGTTGTGATTAGAAATCATACTTTGAATTGCAAATACTTAGTCACCCTTTTTGCATAAGAAATTGGTTTTAAGTGAAAAAAAGGAAAGGGTGAACTAAGAAAATTTTTGGATTTTTCAATCACATCGATGCTTAGTCAAACATTGAAACTTTGCAAGAATTTTAAATATGAGGCATCACCCAATTGATTGAAAGAAAATTTTTGGTGAAACTTGCTTGAATTTCATACCTTGTGAAGCATGCATTGAATTGAGAACACAAGCTTGTGAGACTTGAGCCTATTGATGTGGTTACATTTTATAACCACTTATTTTCCATTCTTGTGTGAAATTGCTCTCTTTTTATGATTGTGATCCTTGATTTGCTTGATTCTATATATCCATTTATTTCTTGTATTTGTGCATTTATATGACTGAGGCCATTATTTCATTAGCCACTTACCCAAATAGCCAACCTTTTACTCTCCATTGTTAGCCAATTTTGAGCCTATGCTTAACCAACTTATTCTCAATTTAGCTCATTACAAGCCCAAGGCGGAAAACCAATGAAAAGTCCTTGTTTGGATCTTTGATTAGCCTAGGCTAGTGAGAGTGTTTATTATTCAAGTTGGTGAGGCTTGGGAACATTGGATAGGATAAAAGGGGTAGTACACTTTCATGTTTAGGAATTGAGTACATATTCATGTATTGATTAAATGTAGAGACCTTATGCATTGATGTTCTTGTATTTAGTTTGAAGGAAGAAAAAGAAAAAAATATATAAAGAAAAAAATGAAAAGAAAAAAAAAAGAAAAAAATATGATGATGAAAAAGAAAAAAAATATATAATAAAGAGGGAACAAAATGCCCCAAAGTGAAGTCAATAAAAAGGAATCAATGCATAGGTGTTATGAATCAAATAAGAATGCATGAGTATGTAAGAAAAAGTGAAGAATGGGTGGTTAGAATAGTTTGAATTTGTATAGGTCATTATGTAGGTTAGTGGGAAAGTCTATGCTAATCAAAGATTCAAATCCTAGTCCACTTAACCATAAATGATCCTACCTTGACCCTAACCCCATTACAACCTAAATGAAAGACCTCATGATGAATGTATGCATGCATTGAATAAGTGTTGATTGCTAGAAGAAAATCAAATTTTGGAAAACATGATTAGAAGAGAATTGAGTGAATTAACCCTTAAACACTTGAGTGAATAGAGCGGATATACATCCGGTGAGGGTTCAAAAGTTCAACTACATGTATTCACCCATATTATCTATATTCTTGCAAGTTTGGAATCTTTTTGACAATTCAATACAATTGTGGTTTGAATCTAATTCTTATCGCCTAGCTCTTGCGCTTACACACATCTCTTGGGAATTGACTTGTTTGAACTAAGCATTTCCATTTGCTCTAGGTAATTGCATTTAGATAGGACTCATATAGTTTAGTTACATTCAATAAATGTCATACCCCTTAGTTCCTTCTTATTTTAGCATGAGGACATGCTAAGGCTTAAGTGTGGGGAGGTTGACAAACCCCAATTTGACGGTTTGTTTTGTATTGAATTTAGAGTATTTTGATAATCTTTTGTCACATTTAGCCTAGGAATTAGCATGGTTTTGTTATCTCTCCCTTATTTGTGCTTAAGTGTAAAAACATGCTTTTTAAGCCTTATTTTGATGAATTCTAGTTTCTCTTTGATTCCATAAGATGCCTTGATATGTTTGCTAGTAATTCTAGGATTGGAGTAGGCTAGGCATGGATCAAAGGAAGCAGGGAAGGAAGCATGCAAGTGGAGAGAAGCATAAAAAGTCAAAGAAGCAAAGTCAGTCATGCACGCGTACGCGCACAAGGCGCTCGCGCGCACATTGCGGAATCGGCCAGGGACGCGCACGCGTACCGTGCGCGCACGCGTCGATGATCGCACATGACTTCATTAAGGCAACACGTGACTGGCGATTTTGGAAGGTTTTCAACAACCAACTTTGGCGCCAAAATGCATATAAGATTCAAGGATTGAAGGGGATTAACACACATTCACACCCATAGACTAATTTTAGATCCTTAGATAGATATTTTTAGTTAGTTACATTTGTAGAGAGAGAAACTCCAACTTCTCTCTAGGATTCATCTTCATTTTCTCAATTCTCAACCATTCCTTGGTGAGATCTAGTACAACACTCAATTTACTTTGTTCATGTTGTAGATCCTCTTCTCTAATCTCAATTAGTGTTTGTAATTGTTCAATTCTTATAGATCTTAGGTTTAACTTTGTTGTTTTGGATTCTATTGATTCATTGAAGATCTCATTTTCATTGTTGTTCATTGTTGATTGTTGTTAATCTCTTGTGTTGAATTGCTTTAGTTCTAAATCTCTTCTCAATTTTACCATGTCTTTCATTCTTGCTCTCCAAGTGTTTGAGAAAATGCCAACTTTAGATATGGAGTAGCATTCCCTCACTTGGCCTAGTGGTTGAGTCATTGGAGACACTTGAATAATGGATGTGAATTGTTGATTAAGAATTGAGGATTGCTAATTGACTTAGAGTGCACTAAAGCTAGACTTCCCAAGGGTAAGGCTAGGACTTGTGACTTGAGTTAATTACTTTTACTTGACTTTCCTCTATAATTAGGGGTTAACTAAGTAAAGCAACACTCCTTTGTCATCACAATTGAAGGAAGCTATAGTGATGGAACTTCCAATGTTCAACCTTGGCCAAGGCTTTTAATATAGATTGATTGTTGTTTTCTTTTATTAGCACTCTTATGCCACACTCTTCAAGCCACAAAAGACCACTTAACCAATAACATGCATCCTTGTAGCATTCCTAGGGAAGAACGACTCGGGACTAATACTCTCGGTTATAGATTGTAGATTTGTTTGATGATGGATTTTGCGTCGGTTTAGACTATACTACGATTGATTACTTGATAATTTCTATACCGGCAAAAATTCATTCGTCAAGGGGTTCCTTTCCATAGCTCATAAGGAGTTTTCTATAACCCTTTTCTAATAATGGTCCTATTCAAAATATAATATGCTGTATTTACAGCTTCAGTCCATAGAAACTTTGGAACCTTATTCTCACATAACATAGCCCTAGTCATCTCTTGAAGGCTTCTATTCCTTCTTTCAATAACCCCATTTTGTTGAGGTGTTCTAGGGCATAAAAAATTATGAGTAATTCCAAATTCATCACAGAATTTTTCAAAATTTTGGTTTTCAAATTCTTTTCCGTGATCACTTCTCAAATGGGCAAGTTTTAAATCTTTTTAATTTTGAATTTTCTTGCAAAGAGTTGAGAAGGCATAAACATCATTTTTATGAGCAAGAAAAAGTACCCAACCAAATCTAGAGTAATCATCTACCACTACCAAACCATAGTGTTTACCTCCTAGACTTTGAGTTCTTGTTGGACCAAAAAGATCAATGTGTAACATCTCTAATGGCCTTTTGGTTGAAATTCCATCTTTTGGTTTAAAAGAGGATTTAACTTGTTTGCCTAATTGACAAGCATCACAAGTAAGATCCTTATCAAATTTGATTTTAGGAATTCCTCTAACCAGATTTTTCTTTACTAGCTTAGAAATTTGGTACATGCTAGCATGACCCAACTTTCTATGCCATAGCCATTTTTCAGATTCAAGAGATGTAAAACATGTTACATTTTGTTCTTTCAAGTCCTCAAGAGTTAATCCATACACATTGTTGTATATTTTAGCTTCAAAAAGGATATCCCCAGTTTTTTCACAAACAACTAAACACACAAACTTTCTAAAAATAACTTCAAATCCTAAATCACACAATTGGCTTACACTAAGTAAATTATGTTTCAAACCATTTACAAGGAGAACATCATTTATACAAGATGAAAAGCTTTTACCAACTTTTCCAATAGCTACTATCTTTCCTTTACCATCATCACCGAAAGTGACAAGTCCTCCATCATATTCATCAAGCTTTATGAAGAAGGTTGTCTTTTCGGTCATGTGCCTAGAGCATCCGCTGTCCATGTACCACATATTTTCCTTCCTCTTGGATGCTAGGCATACCTACAAAATGAGCTCAAGTGACCTTAGGTATCCAAATCTTCTTGGATCCTTTCACGTTAAACCATCTCCTATGTCCCAAATCATTGTAATCAAAAATAACTTTGTAAACTTTTCATCAATCATTCTTTCCCAAAAAAAAAACTGAACGGGAAAATGACCGTTTCGGTTGCATAGCCTACAAAACCTTGGAGTTTCTGTTTTATTAAAGTAGGTGGGATCTTGAAACCTTGTGTCATTAGAGGAAGAAACTCTATTTTTAAAAGAAGGTTTCTTATCAGATTTATAAAATCCCAAACCAGCTTTATCAAAGAGTGGTTTTTGACTAGCCAATATTTGATTTAAATTTTCAGAACTTTGAGTAAACTTGGCTAAGTCATTTTCAAGACTTTTAACCTTTTTCAGCAACTCTTCATTTTCCTTGAAACAGTTTACATATGCAACTACCGAATGATCACTTTCGCAACTTCTAAGTTGAGCTTTCAACTGCTTATTTTCTTCCACAAGATCACAAGCAGTTTCGGCCTCCATTAACTTTTCTTTGAGAAAATTATTTTCAGCTTTAAGAATGATAATTTGTTGTTCAAGATCTTGATTATCAAGCAGAAAACATCTTATTTTTTCAGAAAGGTGATCTATCATAAGATGAAGATCTTCAGTGTCAGGGTTTTGAAAGAATACCTGATCTATGTGATTTGCCATGAGACAAGGCTGTGACTTGGTCTCAGATTCTTCATCACTGTCTGAGTCATTTTTCAAGTCTTCCCATGATGCCATCAGACCCTTCTTCTTCCCCATTTTTTGCTTCTCCTCCTTCTTTAACTTGGGACAATCAAATTTGAAGTGCCCCATTTCCTTGTAGTTGTAACAAGTTACTTTGCTAAGGTCTTTCTTTATTTTCCTTGAGCTGCCTCCTTTTCCTTTGAACTTCACCATTTTCCTGAATTTTTTGGCAAACAACACAAATTCATTTTCAGAGGAGTTATCACTGGATTCATCATCCAGGGGGTTAGTTACAGAAGAAAAGGCAATTCCTTTCTTTTTTGAATCTTTTTTCAAATAAGTGTTTTCAAAAGCAAGAAGGTTTCCTCTCAAATCATCAAATGTCATGGAATCAAGACTACTGCTCTCAGAAATAATTAAAGCTTTTGTTTCCCACTCTTTAGTGAGATATCTCAACACTCTTCTCACAAGCACAGAATCAGAATGTGTTATTCCCATAGCATCCAAGCCAACAATGATGGTGTTGAACCGTTCGAATAGTTCATCAATGGATTCTCCTTCCTTCATTGCAAACATTTCATACTCTCTGTTTAACATGTCTATCCGAGTCTTCTTCACAATGGTGGTTCCCTCATGAGTGATTTGCAGTTTGTCCCAGATTTCATTTGTCGTTGTGCATCTTGATACCCGTCGGTATTCCTCGAAGCTAATAGCACAGTTGAGTAGATTTACAACCTTAGCATTTAGCTCAACCTTCTTTCTATCTTCCTCGGTCCAGCTAGCTTCTGGTTTAAGTGTGACTACTCCTTCAGCACTTGTGTTGGTTGGAAATTGTGGACCTTCTAGGATGATCTTCCAAAGCCTGTAGTCTACTACTTGCACAAAGATTTTCATTCTCTCTTTCCAATAGGTATAGTTTTTCCCATTGAAAAGAGGCGGTCTGTTGCTTGACTATCCTTCTGTAAGGTTGTAGGACACCAGATTTGAGCCACTACTTTCTGCCATGTGGATCTTTTCTCCAAGCTGCAAAGCTTGATCTTTTTGAGACCAAGCTCTGATACCAATTGATGGTTTTCAGTGGCTAAGAGAAGGAGGGTTGAATCTTAGCCCCCTTTTTGTCAATTACACTTTCTGGTCTTTGAGGAGACTTTTTTATTTTTGTCTCGTTCCTAGCTGCGAGACTTTTATTTTTGTCTCGTCACTTGGCACGAGATATTTTTTCGGTTTTAGCTCCTGTGCAGTAGAAACAGAAATGGAGTAAAAAAAAGAAAATTACACCCAGATATATCCTGGTTCAGCTGCTAAGTGCAGTGCAGCCTACATCCAGTCTCCATCACAACAATGATGGAATTTCACTATAATCATCTTGATTATAAACTGTAAAGTGCTAACCCAACTTACAAGGGGATTTCCACAGAATCATGAAACACAACACAGATGTACAAAGGAACTCTAAGGACATCTATGGCTTTTTCTTATAATTTTGCACTCTCTGCCTTTTTCCGCTCTATGGATTTTTTATACGAACCTCACTGTTTGCCTTTTTCCATGAGACTCAAGACATGACAAAATTAAATAGAAAAATTACAAAATAGAATACATTAAAGGAGAAGAAAATATGTAAGCTTAGGTAGCTATGAGAATTCTATGCCTTGCACTCTCACTGCTTACTTCTAACTCCTTGAATCAAACCGTGACTGTTCACCCTTTTTATAGAAGGGGGAAGCCTCCACAGTTGAAACAAAAACCAAGCTTAACTTCTTTTCCTTCACCTATAACCGGTTCGGCCAAAGAGAGAGAAGAGGTAACCCATGCAAAACCCAACATGCAAATACCTCTAGTTCTTCCTTGGTCATCACTCTTCATCAATCCGAGCGCTCCATCCTTGGCTTGCTCTCCAAGATGAAATGCTGGCCCTTGATGCTTCATGATGATGATGGCTTCATCTGCTCCAATCTCTGCCTCTTTTATCACGTAGCCACCCTAGCTACCTTTTGTGGTGGTTGAGCAGAATCAGAGACAAGCCATCCCTCCAAGGATCTTCTCCTTGCTGGCCGAAATCTTCTTCAACCATTTTTGGTATGGAGAAGCTAAGATCCCATCACAAAATCTTTCCACCAGTGATAAGAATCTCAGCCACAGCATACTTTATGTTTTCTTTTTCTTGCCATCATTGAGATGGTCTTGTAGCTTGCATCTCCTTCTTTTTGATAGCTCAAAGTCTCCATGGTTTGCTGTGTAAGGATCGAAGAAGAAAAGAAAAGTGATGAGAGAGAAGAGAAAGTATGAAGAAAAGCAATCAAGTGTGTTTGAATAAATTAATTAAAATGAGTTGTTTTTACTTCCATTAGGTGGAGTAGTGTGTAGCATTGATAATCACCATCAAATCAATTTGACAACTTCTCTCTCATAGTTCCCATGCAATAAATGATAATTGAATGAATTTGAAATCCATCACATGGTAGTAAGCTTAGATCCGTTGGAAGGCTTGAGGCAAATAGTAACATTTGCTTTCCTGATGAATTATTTTTGGATCATGCATTGGGGCAAATAGCAAAACATGATTAACTTGGGCGAGGCGGCGAGGTTGCGAGGCGGAGGCGGCGAGGCGGCGGTGGCTCGCATATCCTCTCTCCCTCGCGATCCCCAACGGCGACGGCGGCTCCAAGCTTCGCCGCCGCCGTCCCCTCCCCCCTTTCCCGTTCCCCTCCCCCTCCCCCTCCCCCTCCTCCGCGTCCTTTCCCCCTTCCCCCCCACATGCGTTGTTTTATTTTTTTTAATTTTATAATTTTTTATTAAAGTTGGGATAGTTTAGGAATAAAATTAAAAATTTTATTAAAAATGACGATTTTAATACGAAAAAAATGTTAAGGATGATTCTAAATCGAAAATAACAGCAGGGACGGTTTCGATTCTGACCCTCAATGTTAGGGACCAGAACAGTACTTATCTCTTTAATTTATTATAATTTATATCAATTTGATTTAGTAGTATTTTCTAATTTATTTATTTTAATATTATGTTAATATTTTTTAATTTATTAGTCATTAAAATAATAAACCTATGAATAAAATAGGCAATTAAAATAATTTCAACTAATAATTGAATCGAATAAAATCATATCATATATATTGAGCTAAATTCAAATCATGTGAATTAAGGACTAAATTAAAATGAGATAATTTTTTACTTATTTAAGTTGAGTGCAATAAATACAAATTAATTTTGTTAGATAATCACAGTTACCTGGTCTACTATATATAGATGGCCACACAAAATTATAAGAATCATAATTTTTATCGCTTTTACTATTTCAAGTCTTCTTTTTTTCTTTATGTATAATTTCTTTTATGTATAAGTATACCCAAAATGAGAAAGTACCGAAGAGTGTTTTATTGATTGTTTGTTCGATGAATATATCTCAATTTAGACATTCTACTACTGTGGATAGAAGTTGGCAGGTAGCAATTCAAAATGGCCAATTTATTTTTTTATAGTATTAGATAGAAGAATATTTATTAAAATAAATATACCCATTGCTATTAATTTTTTTTAATTGTTATATTTTTATGTTAGTCGTGTAAATTCTTTGAAAGCACAAGATAATAAAATAGGTTGACTTTAATATCATTATAAGCTAAATTTAATAGTTTAAATAAGCACCACTAATTATGTTAAAAAGGTAATTTTATAATAATAATGTGATTTACATATTAATTTTTTCGGATAAATTTATTTCAAAATTAAATGTAGAAGTTAGACTCAATTACGCTAAAATTTAAAGGTAATATAGAATTTGACAACAAAATTAACATTCATTAAGGAAATAAATTTATTTATGACTATTTTCTAATTATAAATAATAACAAGATTTATGAAAAAATATTAATGTCATCATTTTATTAATTAAATCATAATATTAGGTAGTTGATAGTTTCATAGGCGGAAATTATTAAGTAATTACGTAAAAATTAGCAACGAACAAGTAATAAGGATTCAGAACAAATCAATTATATAATACCAATTTTATAATTAAAATATGTCACGTATCATATTCTCATATATTCTATTTATTATCTATTCTATCATATAAAAATTAAGTTTCTGCACTTAATCATGGAGTTAATGTGACATGCTTATGAGAATATTTAGCGATTTGTTTCTTTTAACTCATTAAATACAATTTATTATGATAAATTAACTATATCAACTAACTGATTTGATTAGATATTTAAATATTATATAATTTATTATAATTTATATCAATTTGATTCGGTAGTATTTTTTAATTTATTTCTTTTAATAGTTTGTTAGTATTTTTTAATTTATTAAACCAAATTAATTATACTAATTATCTATATTAATTAACTAATTAAATTAATTAATTAATCATTAAAATAATAAATCTATGAATAAAATAAGTTCTGGAGATATTTTTTACTAATAATTAAATCAAATCAAATTATATTTATTGAGCTAAATTTAAATTATGTGAATTAAGGACTAAACTAAAATAAGATTATTTTTTACTCATTCAAATTGAACGCAATAAATAAAATTAATTTTGTTAAATAATCATGGTCTTTTGGTCTTCTATATATAGATAGTCACACAAAATTATAAAAATCATCATATTTTTTAAGTTACTATACAAGTATTATATTTTAGGTAATTGTATATTTTTTATGTTATTTTGAAAATTATTATATAATTTTAAGATCATTTAATTATGTTTATTTTTTTTAAAAGCATTGTTATTATTGGAGAGTAACTAATGTTTGTGATAGTCTAAAATTAAAAAATAAAAATACAAAATATTAATATACTGAGTTTTAAAAGTATAAATCTTGAAGTAAATATATGTGATTATAATTAATTATCATAATTAAAAGTCTTTATTTTATTTCAATTTGTTCAGGACATGTTTATCTTAAATTTTATTTCTTTATTAATTAGTATTTTTTGTACATTTAATTGTTATTAATTTATATAAATTAAAATATATAACTTTAAAAAATAGATATGTGTCTAAAAAATGAAAAAAAAAAACATATTTTTTTGTTAGTAAAAAATTTATGTCGCTTTAACTTTTTTTTGGCATCATATCTTACATTTTTACTATAATTAAAAGTTAGAGGTAAATTATTAAATATAAATTAGCAAAAAAACATAATACTTAATGAATTATTATAATCATATTTAAACGTATTTAAGTTTATTTCATATAATAAAAGTGATATACTTCAAAAAATATTTGTATATTATTTACTAATAAATATATGAAATATTTATCATAATTTTTATTTTTAATAAAAATGTCATTGTATAAAAGTGATGCATTTTAAAGATATATAAATGAGATTTTTATTAAAAAAATTTACAAGATAGTAAATGTAATTTTATTTTAATTTTATCCTTAACATTTAGTTTTAATTTTTACCTTTAGAGTTTTAATATATTTCAATTATACCATTAGAGTGAACAACATTAATTATAACTAATCAATTATATTATCTGATCATTTAACCAAAATTAAATAAATATTAAATTATTTAATAAATAATAAATAAAAAATAAAATAAATAAATTTAATTTGAGTTATTTTTTATTATTTTCTATATCTAGGAATCCTAATGTGCTTTTATGTATTTTGATTAATAGTTTTCAAAGGACTTATTATTTTATTTACTAATATTTTAAATTTTTTATAATATTTTCATAAAACTTGATTAATAGGTTCTTTTTCACAATATTTTTTTTGAATTTTTTAACAAAAATATATCTTAATTTTTGTCTTTCATCTTTTATATTTATTTATTATACTAATTTTTTTTACAGTATATTTTTATCAACTACATACATTATTTTTAGTCTTTTTTTTTACCTTTTTAAATTATTTTATTATCTTATTTTTAATTAAATTATTTTATTTTCACTCCTCATATGTTTATTGTATTTCACTTTATTTTAGTTTTAATTTCATAGTTAACTTTCAATTATATAAAAGTCAATAGTTTCTTTCAAAACATGGTTAAATATATTATCTATTATATACAATCATTAGGATAAACAAACAAATATAAATTGAATATATAATTTAATTTTAATTTCAACTAAAAACTAAATGAATTGTCAGAAAAATAGCAACTAATTTTGTTTTTAATTTCTCTATAATTTATTTAAAGGTAAAAATCTCTTTATAACCACTAACATCGCCAATAACAAAATTATAAGTCTCTATAAAATAAAAAATATATAAAATAAATAACATATATATAATTTTAAAGTTATTAACCATAGACTATGAACAATTTTTTTTTTAAAAAATCTTATGGATTAACATGTAATTTTTTTATATTTTTATTTTTTTTCAAAAATTTTTTAGACTTATCAACTTTTAAGTTGTCTATACATCACTTTTCAAAATATTATGATTTCACAAGATATAATATATATATATAATATGTGGGGTAAATCACTTTTATAAACCATTTGCATACCAATTTTACGTATATCCCTCAAATTAAAAAAGGCTACCACATTCATGTCTCAATTTACATTTCTATGTAAATCAAATTTATGAAGTTCGAATTATGTGTTTTTGTAGTAAATCGAATCTATAAGATTCGAATTACTTGGATGCTATCTATACTACTAAATCGAACGAATGAGATTCAATTTAAAATGAGCTGGATTACTACTAAGTGAGTATAAATCGAACCTTATTGCTTCCATTTAGCATGGACCACATAAATCGAAATTTATAGATTCGATTTAGTAGGGGATGACATAATTCAAATTCTTTGAATTCAATTTATTTTCGAATCACAATGTCAAGTAATTCAAATCTTATAGATTCGATTTACTACTTATTACCCTAATTCGAATTCATTAAATTTGATTTATATAGAAATGTAAAAGGAGACAACTAGGTAATGTTTTTGGATTTGGAGGATTCAGGTAATTTTGGGGTAGCTTTAGTTTATCAACGTAAATTAACCTAATATGTGATATTAGTTATTATTATATATATAAAAAATGTGACTTATTTATGCATTGTTTGGATTAGAAGAATTTGTAGGGAAATAAATTGCTAGAGAAGAAAATGGATGAAAAAAATCAATTTTTCATTGTTTGGATCAACAAAGAAATTGAATGAAAAATATAAAAGTGTATGTGAAGGTCATGTAAATTTTTTCTCTTCAAAATTATGAAGAAAACTGACGCAGAAGTGCAAACTTAGGTAGAAATACAGAGTTACCATCTGAATTATAATTTATATATAATATATAAAAATATTAATATAATTTTACTCTATTATAATTTTTTCTCTTCTTATTTTTCCTTCCATCCAAGCAAAAAAAAAAATTTCCTCTATTTTCTTTCCATTTAATTTTGCTTTATCTAAACAACACACAAAAGAAATATACTTTTCTTTCTTTCATTTTCTTTCTTTCCATTTTCTTTCCTCTTATTTTCCATCTTATATCCAAACAATAGCTTAGGCTGCGTTTGTTTATAAAGACAGGACACTGAGACATGGACACAGAGACACAAAATCGTGTTTGGCAGAGGAGACATGGACAGAGACAGTGTGTCCAGGGACACTGAATTAGTGTATTTTGTGTCCATCCTGACAGGAAGGACACTGAGACACTAACAAGAGACACAACTTATTTTTTATTTTTTCTTTCATTATTCTTATTAATTTTTCATAATTATATTTTTTATTATTATATTTTTTACCTCAAATTTTTTGAATGAAAAAAAATGAGAATAAATTGAATTTTTATAATTTGTTCTAGTTTATCACCAAACAGAATACATGAACACAAAATTTTGTGTCTCTGTCCATCAGTGTCTTGTCATGTCCTGTTCTCAGTGTCTTGTCCTGTCCTGTTCTCGGAAACAAACGCAGCCTTAGTGTTTATCCATTTATCTTCTATTAATATTGTTATAACAAAGATACATGTGACTTTATAAAAATGATATAACCTAAACTCTGATTATCACAAAAACAGTCAAAATGGATATTTGCAGGGATCACTCGCGTTTTAGAACTAGATGGGAACTTGTGAAATCCTCACGACCTACCACACGAAAAAGGATAGGGACTAAGGGTGGTAAATGGGCCGAAACACGTCGAGCTGGCCCGCATAACCTCCCAAAAAAGGTTGGTTGGGCTAGAATTTGAGACCGCCTGATGTGCGGAAAACGATCCGACACAAAACTCACCGGCAAGTGCACCGGGTCGCATCAAGTAATAAAACTCACGGGAGTGAGGTCGATCCCACAAGGATTGAAGGATTGAGCAACTTTAGTTCAGTGATTGATTTAGTCAAGCAAACAAGTGTTGATTGTGTGAAATTGTGTTGACAGGAATTAAATTGCAGAAAATGTAAAGGGGAGTGGGTGATTTGCAGGAAATTAAAGGGAACAAAAAGAAAAAGAGCTGAATCTTAAAGTGCAAGTAATGTAAATTGTAGAAACTTAAAGTGCAGGAAATATAAATGACTTGAAAAATAAAAGGGAAGTGGGATGTGGGATTGCAGAAATTAGACAAGGAAAGTAAGCAGAAGAGTAGATGATGGATTCAATTCAACCAGATTTCAGATTAAAAGGAAAATAAGCTTGATGTAGCAATTAAACAAGGAAATTAAAATGGAAATCAATAGATCTCAGGACCCAAGAGACTAGATAGCCAAGTTTAGATCTCACTGCCTTCCTAGATCCAAATCCAAAGAGCAATTGCAAGAGAATTAAAGATCAAGAAGTGGAATAAAGGAATTCAAATATCAATTTCTCAAATGTGCAGTAGCTCAAAATAGAGAGAGATCTCAAGGTGAGATTGAGACAGAATTTCCTCAATTCTCAACACCCAAGACTCAAGTAAAGCTTTGCAGAAAAGAAAACAATAAAACCCAGAGGAAGAGAATTCAATTCTCCTCCCAGAAACTCTCTAAAATGCAAAGTAAGCTCTCCTCCGTAAGCACTATGAAAATTCTAAAAGAAAAGCTCTCTAAAAATTCTCAAAAGAAAGCTCCCCTAAAACTTCAAATCCTAAGCTATTTATACACTTTCTTCAATTGATCATAGAGCCTTGAATTTGGGCCTTGGCCTTGATGGAATTGGGTTGATAGTAGCCTCCGTTGATTGCTCTTGGTGTTGGGAAGAAATCAATTCTTGAACCGGGCCATGTATCATTCACGTTTGAGTCAACGTTTGAGGCAAACGTTGACTCAAACGTCCTAGTGCTAATCATCATGCAGAAGGCCATTTGCTGTCATCCACGTTTGAGCCAACGTTTGAGGTCAAACGTGAGCTCAAACGTGGGTCTTCCCATGCTCCCTTCTTGGCCAACGTTTGGCCCAACGTTTGAGGCAAACGTTGGCGCAAACGTTGCCTCCCTCCCCTGCTTTCTTTCAACCAACGTTTGCCTCAACGTTGGAGGCAAACGTTGGCGCAAACGTTAGTCTCCCCAGGGTGTTGATTTCAGCCAACGTTTGCCTCAACGTTTGAGGCAAACATTGGCGCAGGCGTTGCTTCTCCCAGGGGCTTGTTTTCAGCCAACGTTTGCCTCAACGTTTGAGGCAAACGTTGGCACAAACGTTGGCTTCTTCCAGGGCATTCTTCATCTTCTTTTCACGTTTGAGTTAACGTTTTCCTCAAACGTTAGCTCAAACGTAAATCTCTCTTTCCAAGCCCCTTCTTGCAACCTCCTTCCAAGCTTTGTTTCACCTATCATCAATCAATCAAAAACATCAAAGCTATACTTCAAATCATGAGATTGTTTCTCTTCCATAATATATGACAATTATAGCACAAAATCTCATGAAAATGCATCATTTTATACATGATTGATTGAGTCAAAGATAACATGAATTTCAACCCAATTGGCTTACTTATGACTTAAGAAAGTGCATAAAACTAAATGAAAACAAAGAAAAAGACTAGTAAAACTAGGTTAAGATGACTTGTCATCACAACACCAAACTTAAAGCTTGCTTGTCCCCAAGCAAGAAAAGAATTTATTGAGAAAAAGAATGAAATGGAAGAGGATGTTTATGCTAGCAGAGTATTATTGGTAGCTCATGGGGTTTTATGCAGATATGTAGCTACTCACTTCTTATTGACATTTAGGCCTAGAAAGTCTCCTCCAAGCATCAAGCAACACACTGCTATGACCTCTCATTATTCCTTTGTCCTTGGTTACTATTTTTTTTATATATAAGCTTTAGTTCAGTGTCATGTGTAGCAAGCTTTTTTCTTTATTTATGCTTGACACATTATTCACTATAGACACTTGACTCACATTCCTTCTTAGAACATTGATGCCCAGCACCTCTTTGGGTTACTAAATACCTTGTAGTTAGGTTGCTCTTGATAGTGGACTTTCAGTTGATAATCCCGGGTTAGTTAACCCAAGTTACCAAGTGTTGATGCACTCCAAAGAACTTAATAATCCAAGCAGATCTTAGTACAAAGACACCACAGGCATATATTCTAAGGTTCAAGCTATTGGTGTCTAGCTTTATTCTTTCTTCTTTTTATTTTTCTTGCTGCCACTTTTCGCTTTTCTCATTTCTCTTTTTGTTTTTCTTTTCAACCAAGGACTTTTATTTTTGAGATCCATAGACAGTGAGCTACTTTCTACTTAAAAGAAGAACAGTCCAGTCCTTTATTCACTAAAAATGAGCTACTTACACAATCAAACATACATACCACCACTTACTATTATTGTATTTCTAGCTAACAAAGAACTATCTTACTTCATATTTTCAAACATTTCTTTTATTGAATTGAAAAGGTATAGGGGACAGAGCATGCATTTAGTTAAGTGAAAGTAAACACACAAGCACGCACTTAGACTAGCTTACTTATTGCAGAGACCAATTCCTCTTGTATTAAAAGAACACATTAGCAAGACATACTAGAACTCCTAAATTAAAGCATTTCTCAATGGCAAGAGTCAAGTGTAAATACAACCTGTTGGTTTGTAGCTTTTTTGTTCTTCCTTCTGTTGTGCCCTTTTTGAGTCATAATGCACAATGTCTTCAAACGGTGGCTAATTTCCTGCATACTCATCAAAAGTTGCTTGCTTCTCAAGCCCTTAGGTAGCTGGTTAGTATGTAAAGATTGGTTATGGCCTCTTGAACTTACTTTGGTGTGTGAACACCAAACTTAGTCCCTTGCCACTATTTCCCATGCATCAGATTAACCATATGTGGAATCCTTTTTGTCTTGGCAAAAGTAATAAAACTAAAGACTAGAAAACAGACAATGGCTGAATAGTTTATCTGATTGCTTGGAGCTAGCAAATCTTTATGCAGGGAGTTAGAATGTGCTTTTAAATGAGATTTTGCTGGGACACCAAACTTAAAATCTTTCATTCTCACTTAAATTGTTTTGGTGTGCAACACCAAACTTAGCTCCTTGCAATACATATAAAACTACTCAACCTTTTTATTGAAATAGTTAGGAAAGAAAACTACCTCAGGTTGGGTTGCCTCCCAACAAGCGCTTCTTTATTGTCACTAGCTTGACATCTTGTTCTTTGATCATGGAGGTTAAAAATCATAGTGCCTCAACTTTTCTCCTCTTACTGTGAACTTCCTTCCAGTCTCCTCTTTGATGATCTCTAGGTGTTCAAGTGAAAGGACCCAGTTCACAGTGTAGTATTCAGATAATTGTGGAGACACCTTCATTGGTTGTGTGTTTAACACTACTTTATCCCCTGGTGAAAAGCCTTCAGTGGGGATCTTCTTGTTTCTCCACCCTTTTGGCCTCTTCTTCTTTTCTTTCTCAGAAGATAATTCATGCCTTGGTGGTTCTTTATTTGGGGTGTTGAGGTTCTCATCTGGGGGTTTTGGATCTAGTTCCTCCCTGATTTCTTTGGTCTGTTGCACCATCTCTACTTCTTTCAATCGTAGATTTAGAAGTCTTGGATTTGACTCATTGAATGCCTCCTTCAAGCTTTGATCTCTGGCCTTATCTTTCATACAATCTTCTTCTTGAGTGGGCTCATGCAGGGTTTTAAAAACATGGAATGCTAGGTGCTCATCATGCACTCTTAGCAACAATTCCCCTTTTTCAACATCTATCAATGCTCTGCCCGTAGCTAGGAAAGGCCTCCCCAGGATGATGGGAGTGTTAGGGTCCTCTTTTATATCTGAGATAACAAAGTCAGCAGGGAGAAAGAATTTTCCCACTTTTACCAATACATTCTCCACAACTCCCAGTGCTTGCTTAGTGGATTTGTCAGCCATTTGGAGAACTATTCGTGTGGATTTCAGCTCAGAAATTTGAAGTTTCCTCATTAGAGACAAAGGCATCAGGTTTATGCTTGCACCCAGGTCACAGAATGACTTCTCAATTGTTATGTTTCCTATGGTGCAAGGTATGTAAAAATGCCCAGGATCATCTTTCTTCTCTGGCAACTCTCTTTGGAGGATAGCACTACATTCCTTTATCATCTCAACAATCTGTCCTTCCTTCAGGGATCTTTTCTTTGTTAGCACTTCTTTCATAAATTTGGCATACAATGGCATCTGTTCAAGTGCTTCTAAGAACGGAATATTGATGTTGAGTGTCTTGAATATGTCCAGGAATTTTGAGTATTGCTTATCCTCGTTTTCTTTTTTGAACCTCTGAGGGTATGGAAGATTGGGGACATATGGCCTCGCCCCTTCCTTCTTCTCTTGTAGTTGTGATTCAAGGATGTTCTTGTCTCCTTTTGAGATTTGTGCCTTCTTGGTTTTCTGATCCTCTTCACTTCCCCCCTCTGTCTTTTCTTGTGGAATTTCTCTGTTGTGTTCTTCCTGGATGATGGCTTCTTTTCCCACATTCTTTCCACTTCCTACTGTGATTAATTTGCATTCCTCCCATTTTGTGGCTTTTCCTTTGTTCTTTGGGTGGTCTTCAGTGGTATTAGGGGATGCATTTGGTTGCTTCTCATCCATCTCTACAATTTGTTTGGCCATTTATTCCATATGCCTCTCAAGATTTCTGATTAAAGCTTCTTGGTTTTTGCTTGTTATGGCTTGATCTTTTCTTGCTGCTTCTTGATCTTGTCTGGCCATCTCTTGAGTTTTGATGAGTTTCTCTATTAATGTCTCTAAAGTGGAGATCCTTTGAGATTCTGGATGAGGCTGTGTGGGGTGTGATGATTGTTGGTGGAGGCTGTTTTGTGGATTAAATGAAGGTGTGGCAAAGTTGTTTTGGGGGGTTTGTGAAATGTGGTGGGGCTGGAGGTATGTGTTTTGTGGTAGTGTGTAATGGTTGTTGTTAGTATGGGTTTGGTTGTGTTTGTTTGTGTTGCCAGAGTTGTTGGAGTTGAATTCTCTTTGTCCTTGATTCTGGTGCTCACCCCACCTCAAGTTAGAATGAGTCTTCCAAGATGGATTGTATGCCTCACCCTGGAAGTTGTGTTGGAATGAACTTGAGGTGTTATTCAAGTATTGCATCTGCTCAGGGCCTTGTTGCTCATAATTGAGTGTCCCAGTACCTTCTTTAGATTGATTGCATCTATGTGAGACTTGAGATTGGCTTTGTGTGTTTGCTCCAACAAGTTGCTCAATTCTCTTGGCCATTGATTCCATCTGTTGCTGAATTTGTTGATGCATATGTTTATTTTGTTCCAAGACAGTGTCAGCACCTTCAAACTCCAAGACACCTCTCTTGGGAGCTGGTTGGCGTTGCCTTTGATGAGCATAAAAATGTTGATTGTTCGCCACTGTGTCCACGAGGTTTTGGGCTTCCTCAGCTGTCTTCATAAGTTGTAATGATCCTCCTGCTGAATGATCCAAAGATTCTTGAGCTCTCAATGTCAATCCTTCATAGAAGTTCTGAAGCTTGTCCCATTCATTAAACATTTCAGGGGGACACTTTCTGATCAAAGCCCTGTATCTCTCCCAAGCCTCATAGAGGGATTCTCCATCCATTTGTGTAAAGGTTTGCACCTCTGTCTTCAATCTGATAATCCTCTGAGGTGGGTAGAATTTGGCTAAGAATTTACTCACTAGATCATCCCAGCTAGTGATGCTTCTTTGTGGGAAGGCTTCCAACCATTGAGCAGCCTTGTCCTTCAATGAAAATGGGAACAGCAACAATTTGTATGTGTCTGGATGCACACCATTTGTCTTGACAGTTTCACAAATCCTTAAGAAAACAGATAAATGTTGGTTGGGGTCTTCAAGAGGGCCACCCCCATAAGCACAATTGTTCTGCACCAAGGTGATTAGTTGAGGCTTCAACTCAAAGTCATTTGCCTGAACATTTGGGGTAAGGATGCTGCTCCCATAATGTCTGGGATTGGGGATAGTGTAAGAGGCCAACACCCTTCTTGCAGACTGGGTATTGTTGCTTACTCCCTCTTCACGCACCTCAGCCTCTATGATTTGCAAAATTCACAAACAAACCAAATGAAACAAGGACATTTTAGTGTTAGAATATGGTTAGAGGGTTAGGTGACACAATGTGTCAAACAGTTAATGTGCTTAGTTAAAAAGAAAAAAAATGCTTAATCTAGACCACCACCTCACTTAATCATTGTCAATCAAATTCAATCCCCGGCAACGACGCCAAAAACTTGATGTGCGAAAAACGATCCGACACAAAACTCACCGGCAAGTGCACCGGGTCGCATCAAGTAATAAAACTCACGGGAGTGAGGTCGATCCCACAAGGATTGAAGGATTGAGTAACTTTAGTTCAGTGATTGATTTAGTCAAGCAAACAAGTGTTGATTGTGTGAAATTGTGTTGACAGGAATTAAATTGCAGAAAATGTAAAGGGGAGTGGGTGATTTGCAGGAAATTAAAGGGAACAAAAAGAAAAAGAGCTGAATCTTAAAGTGCAAGTAATGTAAATTGCAGAAACTTAAAGTGCAGGAAATATAAATGACTTGAAAAATAAAAGGGAAGTGGGATGTGGGATTGCAGAAATTAGACAAGGAAAGTAAGCAGAAGAGTAGATGATGGATTCAATTCAACCAGATTTCAGATTAAAAGGAAAATAAGCTTGGTGTAGCAATTAAACAAGGAAATTAAAATGGAAATCAATAGATCGCAGGACCCAAGAGACTAGATAGCCAAGTCTAGATCTCACTGCCTTCCTAGATCCAAATCCAAAGAGCAATTGCAAGAGAATTAAAGTTCAAGTAGTGGAATAAAGGAATTCAAATATCAATTTCTCAAATGTGCAGTAGCTCAAAACAGAGAGAGATCTCAAGGTGAGATTGAGACAGAATTTCCTCAATTCTCAACACCCAAGACTCAAGTAAAGCTTTGCGAAAAAGAAAACAATAAAACCCAGAGGAAGAGAATTCAATTCTCCTCCCAGAAACTCTCTAAAATGCAAAGTAAGCTCTCCTCCGTAAGCACTATGAAAATTCTAAAAGAAAAGCTCTCTAAAAATTCTCAAAAGAAAGCTCCCCTAAAACTTCAAATCCTAAGCTATTTATACACTTTCTTCAATTGATCATAGAGCCTTGAATTTGGGCCTTGGCCTTGATGGAATTGGGTTGATAGTAGCCTCCGTTGATTGCTCTTGGTGTTGGGAAGAAATCAATTCTTGAACCGGGCCATGTATCATTCACGTTTGAGTCAACATTTGAGGCAAACATTGACTCAAACGTCCTAGTGCTAATCATCATGCAGAAGGCCATTTGCTGTCATCCACGTTTGAGCCAACATTTGAGGTCAAACGTGAGCTCAAACGTGGGTCTTCCCATGCTCCCTTCTTGGCCAACGTTTGGCCCAACGTTTGAGGCAAACGTTGGCGCAAACGTGGCTCATCAATCATCATCAATCAGGGGTCTCTTCCTTGCTAAGATATAGCCAACGTTTGACCTCACGTTTGAGGCAAACGTTGGCGCAAACGTTGCCTCCCTCCCCTGCTTTCTTTTAACCAACGTTTGCCTCAACGTTTGAGGCAAAGGTTGGCGCAGGCGTTGCTTCTCCCAGGGGCTTATTTTCAGCCAACGTTTGCCTCAACGTTTGAGGCAAACATTGGCACAAACGTTGGCTTCTTCCAGGTCATTCTTCATCTTCTTTTCACGTTTGAGTTAACGTTTTCCTCAAACGTTAGCTCAAACGTAAATCTCTCTTTCCAAGCCCCTTCTTGCAACCTCCTTCCAAGCTTTGTTTCACCTATCATCAATCAATCAAAAACATCAAAGCTATGCTTCAAATCATGAGATTGTTTCTCTTCCATAATATATGACAATTATAGCACAAAATCTCATGAAAATGCATCATTTTATACATGATTGATTGAGTCAAAGATAACATGAATTTCAACCCAATTGGCTTACTTATGGATTAAGAAAGTGCATAAAACTAAATGAAAACAAAGAAAAAGACTAGTAAAAATAGGTTAAGATGACTTGTCATCACCGCCAAACTTAAAAAGTCCGCCTATCCCGCACTGCTTAATCCATGGGTTTCGGCAGGGCGGGGACGAGGTGGTACAGGCTTTTCCGCTGGGCCAAGCTTTTATTTTATTAGGCCATTTTTTTACAAATTTCTATGATGTTATTGGTCTACGAGAGGATGAAGATGATAATTGAAAATGTTCTAAGTTATATTTTAGATTACATTTTATGTTTGATTAATTATAAACTTGAAGATGTTTAATTATATATTTTGGATAATATTTGTTTTGGTTTGAACAATGTTGATTTTATTATTTTGTTTCAAAAAATTATTTATAATTATGTTTATTACATATTTATAATTATTAAAATTTTAATGTGTGTGAATTTAAAAATTATAATTTTTTTTATATTTTTAGAAATTATAAATTTATTAAAATTATTGTGAAATTATATATATTATTTAATATTTAATGGTTTATAAAAAAAAAGGAGATCCCGCCAACCCGCCAACCTATCATTAGGCGGAACGGGAGAGAAATTCAAGACCGCCTTACTAGGCGGGGCGGGATGGACCAGCCCACTAAATGGCGGACTTTTGGCGAGACAGGGCAGGTTTTCCCATTTGTCACCCCTAATGAGGACACGGACATAAATACCCGCTTCATGGAACCTATTAAATATACACAAATATAAATTATTAATTTATCCTAATTTATATATACATAAATCCATTTCTTGAATTTAGTAACCCTAATTTCTGCTTTCAATTTAAATTTTTTCTTTTTCTTCTAGACTCATTCTCAGCCTCAATCCTCTCACTCTAACTCACCTTCTCTGCCTCTCAAGTTCGTCACTATGTCGTTTAGTATCATCTCAAAAATTTATATTATGTTATTATGTTGGAATATATTTTTATGTTTTCTCCTTTTAAAATGTTATTTTTCATAACGAATATGTTATAAATTGTGTTAAATTATATTAAATTGATTATTTTATAATTATTATATTATATCTTTTTGTGTTAATTTTTTTCAAAAGTTTTCAAAGAATATTCGTAGATACCCGAGAAGATCTGCGTTCCCTAAGAGATAATTAAACAAAAATTTGCAATGCAATGACAAAGAAGGAATGCGGGCATTTTTGTTTAAATAGGACTCGATGGGAAGGAGGCTTCTCACGCTCCCCTAAGTACTCATTACCATATCTAACTAGCAATGGAGATCTAATTTGAGTCGATTTAAGAGGGGACGTGTGGACTTTATCTATATTGGGCCTTTAAGATAATGAACCTAAGTTAGATTTGGAAACCTAACAATGGATTTTAGTTGATCTTGCTTGTATTGAGGTCTTACTAGGCCCAAATATGTCTTGGATTAATATTTTGAATCATTGTTATAACAAATACTATACTATTTAACATTATAACACTTAGTATATATAAAAGTTGGATATATTTACAAGACATTTTTAATTCAAATTAAAAAAAATTAATTATCTCTTTTTTAGCTTTAAATATTATTTTTTAATGTAACAAAAAAATAAAAATAACAATAATTACTCACATAATTAAAATAGATAATCTTAATATATACATGACACTATATATATCAAAGATGATTATATATTGATGAGTTTGGAAAACTCTTATTTAATTTTGATGATGAACAAACATTATTAAAATATTTAATTACAAAATTATTAATTTGATCTTAATTCATATTTGCTTAATCAATAATTTTGTTGTGCAGATTCTATGTTGGGCCGAAAAATGAGTTTTTGGTTTAAGCCCAATAATCAGCCTTGCTGCATGTTTTATAATAAGTGGCTGAATTTTTATTGATGGGCCAAGCTCAATGTTGTTACAACCAAGCCCATGGTTAATTTTGATGAAAGTTTCCTGCTTGATCCGAAACAAGATTCATCAGGAAAGCAAACGTTAACTAGTTGGGCCAGTTTTAATTTTAATGCTACAAAGCCCAAATCTTATTATTGATGAATGCTTCCAAACTTGGTCCGAAACCAAGATAAAATGAAAGCAAAATGCTTCCAACGGATCCATGCTTTTAACCATGTGATGGATTTCAAAATCTATTACATTGTTAATTGATGCATGATGAGCGGATATTTTGTACGCTTTTTGGGGGTAATTTCATGTAGATTTTAGCATGTTTCAGTTAGTTTTTAGTAAAATAATATTAGTTTTTAGGCAAAAGTCATATTTCTGGACTTTACTATGAGTTTGTGTGTTTTTCTGTGATTTCAGGTATTTTCTGGCTGAAATTGAGGGAGCTGAGCAAAAATCTGACTTAGGCTGAAAAAGGACTGCTGATGCTGTTGGATCCTGACCTCCCTGCACTCGAAATGGATTTTCTGGAGCTACAGGAGTCCAATTGGCGCGCTCTCAACGGCGTTGGAAAGTAGACATCCAGGGCTTTCCAGCAATATATAATAGTCCATACTTTGCGCAAGGATAGACGACGTAACTTGGCGTTGAACGCCAAGTACACGCTGCTGTCTGGAGTTAAACGCCAGAAAAACGTCATGATCCGGAGTTGAACGCCCAAAACACGTCAAAACCTGGAGTTTGACGCCAAGAAAGGCCTCCACACGTGGAAAGCATTAGTCTCAGCCCCAGCACACACCAAGTGGGCCCCAGAAGTGGATTTCTGCACCAATTATCTCAGTTTATTCAATTTCTGTAAACCTAGGTTACTAGTTTACTATTTAAACAACTTTTACAGACTTATCTGGAACCTCATGCTATTTTCAGATCTGAATTACATACTTTGTGACGGCATGAGTCTCTAAACTCCATTGTTGGGGGTGAGGAGCTCTGCAGCGTCTCAATGATTTAATATAATTCCTTTGTTTTCCATTCAAACACGCTTGTTCCTATCTAAGATGTTTATTCGCGCCTAACTGTGGAGAAGGTGATGATCCGTGACACTCATCACCTTCCTCAACCCATGAACGTGTGCCTGACAACCACCTCCGTTCTACATCAGATTGAATGAATATCTCTTAGATTCCCCAACAGAATCTTCGTGGTATAAGCCGGATTGATGGCAGCATTCATGAGAATCCGGAAAGTCTAAACCTTGTCTGTGGTATTCCGAGTAGGATTCCAGGATTGAATGAATGTGACGTGCTTCAAACTTTAACCTGCTGGGCGTTAGTGACAAACGCAAAAGAGGGATTCTATTCCAGTAGGAGCGGGAACCAACCGGTGATTGGCCGTACTGTGACAGAGTGCGTGCATTAGCTTTCACTGCGAGGATGGGAAGTAGCCACTGACAACGGTGACACCCTACAAAGAGCTTGCCATGGAAGGAACCTGCGTGTGAGAAGAGGAATTCAAGGAAGAGTAGAAATTCAAAGGACAAAGCATCTCCAAAACTCCAACATATTCTCCATTACTGCACAACAAGTAACGCTAGTACTCTTTATTATTCCAATATATTCCATAATCCTTTATAAACAAATAACTCTGTTGTTCAAGTAGCCCAAACAATTTTCTTGAAATCCTGACTAAGACAAATAAAATAAACATTGATTGCTTCAAACCAATAATCTCTGTGGATTCGACCCTTACTCACGTAAGGTATTACTTGGACGACCCAGTACACTTGCTGGTCAGTTGAACGAAGTTGATCTTGGACCATATTCTATTATCATATTCTATAAAGAGATACAATTTCGTCCACCAAGTTTTTGGCGCCGTTGCCGGGGATTATTGAGTTTGAACAATTGAAGGCTTATTTTATTTCTTAGATTAGGAATATAGTATTGATGTTACAGAGTCATTAAATTTGAGTCTTTTATTCCCTTTTCAAAAAAAAAAAAAAAATTTTTTTTTTTCGAAAATATTACTTTTTCCTTATTAATTGTTAATTCTTCGTGAGTCTAGTGTCTTGTTCTAAGTTTGGTGTCAATTGTATTTTTTATATTTTTCTTTAAATTTTCGTGTTAGTGTTCTTTATTTTTCCTTAATCTTTAAGTTGTTCTTGTTTATTTTTCTTGTTTGATCTTGAGTTTTTCTTGTTTTGTGTCTTTTTCTTGTTTTTCTTGTGCTTTTTCAAAACATTAACTTTTAAAAATTATACTTTTATCCATAAAAATAACACATCTTTAAAATAGTTACATTTTTAAATCAGTTGGCTAGAGCGTTGGCTTATGTTCTTGGCAATTGGGCATCTTCTTTTAAAATCTTTTTCAAAAATAATTTTTCTTGATTTAATTTTGTGCCAAACTTTAAGTTTGGTGTTTTCTTGTTAATTTTAAAATAATTTTCGAAAATTTTATTGAAGTTGTCTAAAAATTTTAAGTTTGGTGTTCTTTCTTGTGTTCTTGGTGTTCTTGTGAATCTTCAAAGTGTTCTTGAGTTTTTCTTGTGTCTTGATCTTAAAATTTTTAAGTTTGGTGTTCCTTGGTGTTTTCCCTCCAAAAATTTTCGAAAAATAAGGAGCATTAGATCTAAAAATTTTAAGTCTTGTGTCTTTTGTGTGTTTTTCTCTTTCATCATAAAATTCAAAATTCAAAAATTTTATTTTCTAACCAATTTTAAAACTACTTTTTCGAAATTTTTTTATATAAAATTCAAATTTCAATTTCAAATTTTTTTCGAAAAATTTTTCACAAAATATTTTCAAAATATTTTTTTTATATATTCCATTTTTATTTATTCCACTACTAGAAAATAAATAATATCAACATATAAATTATCTCTTGTATTCCATTATGGAAGTAAGTATGAATGGACAAGACAATATGAATGAACAGTCCAAGAGGACTTTGGGGTCATATGCTAACCCCACTACTGCTTCATATGGGAGTAGTATCTGTATACCCTCCATTGGAGTTAGTAGCTTTGAGCTGAATCCTCAGCTCATTATCATGGTGCAGCAAAACTGCCAGTATTCTGGTCTTCCACAAGAAGAACCTACAGAGTTTCTGGCACAATTTCTGCAAATTGCTGATACAGTACATGATAAGGAAGTAGATCAGGATGTCTACAGATTATTACTGTTTCCATTTGCTGTAAAAGATCAAGCTAAGAGGTGGTTAAATAACCAGCCTAAAAACAGCATAAAAACATGGAAACAGCTGTCAGAAAAATTCCTGAATCACTATTTCCCTCCAAAAAGGATGACACAGCTAAGGCTAAACATCCAAGGCTTCAAACAAGGAGATAATGAATCCCTTTATGATGCTTGGGAGAGATACAGAGAGATGCTAAGAAAATGCCCCTCTGAAATGTTTTCAGAATGGGTGCAATTAGACATCTTCTACTATGGGCTTACAGAAAAAGCTCAGATTTCTCTAGACCACTCAGCTGGTGGATCTATACACATGAGAAAAACAATTGAAGAAGCTCAAGAGCTTATTGATACAGTTGCCAGAAATCAACATATGTATCTAAGCAGTGAATCTTCTAAGAAAGGAGAAGCTAAAACAGTAACTGCAGAACTCAGTCCGGTGGATCAGGCTAATGAATTTAATCAGCAATTAGACTTTCTAACTCAGCAGCTAGCCGAATTCAATGAGATATTACAGGAAACAAGAATGGCAAACAGGAACATGGAAGTGCAATTAAAGCAAACAGAAAAACGACTGTCAAACAAATAGTAGAAGAATGCCAAGCAGTTCAATTAAGAAGTGGGAAAACATTAAATACCTCACTTCAAAGCAGCAAGAAGCAAGGACATGAACGAATAGCTAATCAAAATCCCTCTGAGGACAAGCAGAGCCCAGAAAGGGATAAAGCTGGCGCTGAACGCCCAGACCATGCTGATTCCTGGCGTTCAACGCCAGAAACAAGCTTGAATCTGGCGTTGAACGCCCAAAAGGAGCATGGTTCTGGCGTTCAAACGCCAGTAACAAGCAAGGAAGTGGCGTCTAACGCCACTCCAGCTCCTACCTCTGGCATTCAAATGCCAGTAGGGAATCAGTCACATACAAGTGCTGATAACAAGGCTTCCCAACCCACTTCTGTAGGTAATAAACCTGCAGCAACTAAGGTTGAGGAATACAGAGCCAAAATGCCTTATCCTCAAAAACTCCGCCAAGCGGAACAAGATAAGCAATTTGCCCGCTTTGCAGACTATCTCAGGACTCTTGAAATAAAGATTCCGTTTGCAGAAGCACTTGAGCAAATACCCTCTTATGCTAAGTTCATGAAAGAGATCTTAAGTCATAAGAAGGATTGGAGGGAGACTGAAAAGGTTTACCTCACTGAAGAATGCAGTGCAGTCATTCTAAAAAGCTTACCTGAGAAGCTTAAAGATCCTGGGAGCTTTATGATACCATGCACATTAGAAGGTAATTGCACCAAGCAAGCTTTATGTGACCTTGGGGCAAGTATCAACCTAATACCTGCATCTACTATCAGAAAGCTTGGTTTAACTGAAGAAATCAAACCAACCAGGATATGTCTTCAACTTGCTGATGGCTCCATTAAATACCCATCAGGCGTGATTGAAGACATGATTGTCAAGGTTGGGCCATTTGCCTTTCCTACTGACTTTGTGGTGCTGGAAATGGAGGAGCACAAGAGTGCAACTCTCATTCTAGGAAGACCTTTCCTAGCAACTGGCCGAACCCTCATTGATGTCCAAAAAGGGGAAGTAACCTTGAGAGTCAATGAGGAGGAATTCAAGTTGAATGTGGTCAAAGCCATGCAACATCCAGACACCCCAAATGACTGCATGAGTGTTGACATGATTGATTCTCTGGTAAGAGAGGTCAATATGGCTGAGAGTCTCGAATCAGAGCTAGAGGACATCTTTAAAGATGTTCAGCCTGATTTGGAGGAGTCAGAGAAGATAATAGAACCTCTGAAAATCCCTCAGGAAGAGGAGAAACCTCCAAAACCCGAGCTCAAACCATTACCACCATCCCTGAAATATGCATTTCTGGGAGAAGGTGAAACCTTTCCTGTAATTATAAGCTCTACCTTGGAGCCACAGGAAGAGGAAGCACTAATTCAAGTGCTAAGGACGCACAAGACAGCTCTTGGGTGGTCCATTAGTGATCTTAAGGGCATTAGCCCAGCCAGGTGCATGCACAAAATCTTGTTGGAAGATGACGCCAAGCCAGTGGTTCAACCACAAAGGCGGCTGAATCCAGCTATGAAAGAAGTGGTGCAGAAAGAGGTCACTAAATTACTAGAGGCTGGGATTATTTATCCTATTTCTGACAGCCCCTGGGTGAGCCCTGTCCAAGTTGTCCCTAAGAAAGGAGGCATGACAGTAGTTCACAATGAAAAAAATGAACTGGTTCCTACAAGGACAGTTACAGGGTGGCGTATGTGTATTGATTATAGAAGGCTCAATACAGCCACCAGAAAGGATCATTTTCCTTTACCATTCATAGACCAGATGCTAGAAAGACTAGCAGGTCATGAATACTACTGCTTTCTGGATGGATATTCAGGTTATAATCAAATTGCAGTAGATCCCCAGGATCAAGAGAAAACGGCATTCACATGCCCTTCTGGAGTATTTGCATACAGAAGGATGCCATTTGGCTTATGCAATGCACCTGCAACCTTTCAGAGGTGCATGCTCTCAATTTTCTCTGATATGGTGGAAAAATTCCTGGAAGTCTTCATGGATGACTTTTCAGTATTTGGAGACTCATTCAGCTCCTGCCTTAACCATTTAGCACTTGTTCTGAAAAGATGCCAAGAGACTAACCTGGTTTTAAACTGGGAAAAATGTCACTTTATGGTGACTGAAGGAATTGTCCTTGGGCACAAAATTTCGAACAAGGGGATAGAGGTGGACCAAGCTAAGGTAGAAGTAATTGAAAAATTACCACCACCTGCTAATGTTAAGGCAATCAGAAGTTTTCTGGGACATGCAGGGTTTTATAGGAGGTTTATAAAGGATTTTTCAAAAATCGCCAAACCCTGAGCAACCTGCTAGCTGCAGACATGCCATTTATCTTTGATGAGGAGTGTCTGCAGGCATTTGAAACTCTGAAAGCTAAATTGGTCACAGCACCAATCATCTCTGCACCAGACTGGACATTACCATTTGAACTAATGTGTGATGCCAGTGACCATGCCATTGGTGCAGTGTTGGGGCAAAGGCATGACAAGCTTCTGCATGTCATTTACTATGCCAGCTGTGTGCTAAATGATGCACAGAAGAATTACACAACCACAGAAAAAGAGCTACTTGCAGTGGTTTACGCCATTGACAAATTCAGATCCTACTTAGTAGGATCAAAAGTGATTGTGTACACTGATCATGCTGCTCTTAAATATCTACTCACAAAGCAAGATTCAAAACCCAGACTCATCAGATGGGTGCTGCTTCTGCAAGAGTTTGATATAGAAATAAGAGACAGAAAAGGGACAGAAAATCAAGTAGCAGATCACCTGTCCCGAATAGAACCATTGGAAGGGGCGTCCCTCCCTCTCACTGAAATTTCTGAAACCTTTCCGGATGAGCAATTACTAGCCGTCCAGGAAGTGCCATGGTTTGCAGACATTGCAAACTACAAGGCAGTGAGATTCATACCCAAGGAGTACAGTAAGGTGCAATCAAAGAAATTAATCACAGATGCAAAATACTATCTCTGGGATGAACCATATCTCTTTAAGAGATGTGCAGACGGAGTAATCCGTAGATGTGTGCCTAAAGAAGAAGCACAGAAGATCCTTTGGCATTGCCATGGATCACAGTATGGAGGACATTTTGGAAGTGAACGAACAGCCACAAGAGTCCTCCAGAGTGGCTTCTACTGGCCTACTCTCTATAAAGATTCCCGAGCATTTGTGCTTAACTGTGATAGTTGCCAGAGATCAGGCAACCTGCCCCACAGTTATGCTATGCCTCAACAAGGGATCTTGGAAATTGAGTTGTTTGATGTATGGGGTATTGACTTCATGGGACCTTTCCCACCATCATACTCAAACACCTATATTCTGGTGGCAGTGGATTATGTATCCAAATGGGTGGAGGCTATTGCAACACCCACTAATGACACTAAAACAGTGTTAAAATTCCTCCAGAAACATATCTTCAGCAGATTTGGTATCCCCAGAGTGTTAATCAGTGATGGGGGTACTCATTTCTGTAATAAGCAGCTCTACTCTGCTCTAGTCCGTTATGGAGTCAACCACAGGGTGGCTACTCCATATCACCCACAGACTAATGGGCAGGCAGAAGTCTCAAATAGAGAACTTAAAAGAATCCTGGAACGGACTGTAATTAACCGCAGAAAGGATTGGGCAAGAAGCTTGGATGATGCTCTGTGGGCATACAGAACAGCATTTAAGACCCCTATAGGGACCTCTCCATACCAGCTTGTGTATGGAAAGGCGTGTCACTTGCCAGTGGAACTGGAACACAAGGCCTACTGGGCAACCAGATTCCTGAACCTTGATGCCAAATTAGCTGGAGAAAAACGATTGCTCCAGTTAAATGAGCTAGAAGAGTTTAGACTCAATGCTTTTGAAAATGCAAAAATTTACAAGGAAAAAGCAAAAAAATGGCATGATAAGAAATTGTCATCCAGAGTCTTTAAACCAGGGCAGAAAGTTCTGCTATTTAACTCTAGGCTCAAATTATTCCCCGGGAAATTAAAATCCCGGTAGAGAGGTCCATATGTAATTACAAGTGTATCACCATATGGCTACATAGAGCTTCAAGATAATGACTCTAACAAAAAGTTCATTGTCAATGGACAAAGAGTTAAACATTATCTTGAAGGCAATTTTGAGCAAGAATGCTCAAGACTGAGACTTAATTGAAGAATCAGTGATAGTCCAGCTAATGACATTAAAGAAGCGCTTGCTGGGAGGCAACCCAGCCATATACAAAGTTTAATTACTAATTAAATAAATTTTCTTTCTTTACAGGTTTAGGTATAAGTATCTTCAAAGGTGAAATAACAAATTAACTGAAGTCCCAAGAGTTACAGAGAAATTTGGAAGTTCACTGGCATGAAAAAGCCAGTAAGAAACACTTTGGGCGTTAAACGCCCAAAAGAAGCACCCACTGGGCGTTTAACGCCAGTAAGGGTAGCCTTCTGGGCGTTAAACGCCAGAAAGGAGCATCTTCTGGGCGTTAAACGCCAGAAAGATGCACCTTCTGGGCGTTTAACGCCAATCTGCTAGCATTCTGGGCGTTTAGAAAAACGCCCAGTAAAGAAGGACTTCCTGGCGTTCAACGCCAGAAAGAAGCATCACATGGGCGTTGAACGCCCAGGAGAAGCATCACATGGGCGTTAAACGCCCAAACCATGCACCATGTGGGCGTTTAACGCCAGGATGGTGGGAGGAGGTACAATTTCGTTTTTCTTTATATTTTTTCCAAATTTTTATGTTTCAATTCATGGTTTCTTGCATCAACATATTTCAAATTATCATCTCTCATCCCAAATTAGAGTTCTAAAAATCCTAATTTCTAATATCCCTTTTTCAAAATATCAAAGGTATCTTAATCCATAAAGGACAAATTAATTTTCAATCCAATCAAACTCTTTTAAAAATTTGTTTTCAAAACTCAATTATCTTTTAAAAAAAAAAAATATCTTTTTCAAAATTGAATTTTTCAGATTTGTCTTTTAAATTCTTATTCATATCTTTCTCTTTTAAAAATTATATCTTTTTCTAATCATATCTTTTAAAATCATATCTTTTATCTTATCTCTTTCTTATTTTTCGAAAAATAACCCACCCCCCTCCCTATATCTTGTGTTCGGCGCCCTCCTCATCATCCAAACTGCTCTCCTCCTATCCCTCTTCTTTCTTCTCTTTTTGCTTGAGGACAAGCAAAGCTCTAAGTTTGGTGTGGATATCCGTGATCATCAAATTCATGGCCCCAAGAGGAAAACAACCCACCCAAAAGGGCAAGAAAGAAAGCGCTCCAAAGCCACTTTGGAATCAAGGGAAGTTCTTATCTAAAGAACATTCAGATCATTATTATAAAATAATGAGTCACAGATCAGTGATCCCGGAAGTCAGATTTGATTTGAAAGAAGATGAATATCCGGAGATCCAAGAGCAAATCAGAAACAGGCATTGGGAAATTCTGGCCAATCCTGAAACAAAAGTGGGAAGAAACATGGTTCAAGAGTTCTATGCTAATCTATGGCAGACAGAAAGGCAAAGAATCGTTGGAGCTGCTATCTTTGATCATAAAACTGTGGTCAGAGGAAAGATCATTCATACCAATCCTGACAGGATCAGGGAGATATTCAAGATTCCTCAACTAAAAGACGACCCAGACTCCTTTAATAGGAGAATGATGAGGGTCAATAAAGGATTGGACAGGATCTTGGAAGATATATGCGTTCCTGGAGCCAAGTGGACTACCAGCACAACTGGCGACCCAGTTCAACTAAAAAGGGAGGATCTAAAACCAGTAGCCAGAGGCTGGCTGGATTTCGTAGGGCGTTCCATATTGCCCACCAGCAACCGTTCTGAAGTAACCATCAAAAGAGCTGTCATGATTCACTGCATCATGTTGGGAAAAGAGGTAGAAGTCCATCAACTGATCTCATGTGAGCTATACAAAGTAGCAAACAGGAACTCTAAAGACGCCAGATTGGCCTATCCAAGCTTAATTTCTATGCTCTGCAAAGATGCCGGAGTGAAGATGGGAATAACAGAGTACATCCCAGTTGAAAAGCCAATTACTGGAATATCAATGGTCAGACAGCAACAAGATGATTCAACCAGGAAGAGAGCACAAGAAGCTCTCCCAGAACTGCCTCAATTCGAATATTGGGAACATCTTGAAGCCTCTATTTCCAGATTGCAAGAAGCTATGGATCAAATAAAGGAAGAACAGAATAATCAAAGTAGCATGCTTTGCAAACTGCTCAAAGAACAGGAGGAGCAAGGGCGTGATCTAAGGGAGCTGAAGCGCCAAAAATTAATCCTTGAACAACACCCCAGAGATTAGAAGAACACGTCCTTCCTCAAAACAAAAGGTTGCTGAGTTCCAATTTTCCTGCTTTAATTTAGTGATAGCATTTTTTATTTGAAATTCACCTTAGGAGATATTTAGTAGTAATTAGTATGTCTATTTTGATTTTATTTCCAATTAAGCTATAGTTTATTTTTCTCATCATCATCAGGCATGAATAAAGTAGTAGATTTTATTTTAGAATAAAGAAGTAATCTATATTTTTCGAGTTCCTAATAATAAAATTTATAATTAATTATATGTGGTGGCAATACTTTTTGTTCTCTGAATGAATGCTTGAACAGTGCATAAATTGTATTTTGAATTTGATGAATATTGGCTCCTGAAAGGATGAGGAACACGAAAAATATTATTGATGATCTGAAAAATCATGAAATTGATTCTTGAAGCAAGAAAAAGCAGTCAAAAAAAAAAATAATTACAATCAAAAGGAATAAAAGCCAAGCAGCCCTTAAAACCAAAAGGCAAGGGTAAAAAGGATCCAAGGCTTTGAGCATCTATGGATAGGAGGGCCCAAGGAAATAAAATCCAGGCCTAAGCGGCTAAATCAAGCTGTCCCTAACCATGTGCTTGTGTCATGAAGGTCCAAGTGAAAAGCTTGAGACTGAGTGGTTAAAGTCGTGATCCAAAGCAAAAGAGTGTGCTTAAGAGCTCTGGACACCACTGACTGGGGACTCTAGCAAAGCTGAGTCACAATCTGAAAAGGTTCACCCAGTTATGTGTCTGTGGCATTTATGTATCCGGTGGTAATACTGGAAAACAAAGTGCTTAGGGCCACAGCCAAGACTCATAAAATAACTGTGTTCAAGAATCAACATACTACACTAGGAGAGTCAATAATACTATCTGAATTCTGAGTTCCTAAGGATGCCAATTATTCTGAAAATTTAAAGATACAGGGGGATGCCAAAACTGTTCAGAGACAAAAAGCTACAAGCCCCGCTCATCTAATAAATTTGAACTTCATCTAAAACTCTGAAATATATACTACTTCTTAATTTCTGCTAGAACCTATTTTATTCATCTAGTTGCTTGAGGACAAGCAACAGTTTAAGTTTGGTGTTGTGATGAGCGGATATTTTGTACGCTTTTTGGGGGTAATTTCATGTAGATTTTAGCATGTTTCAGTTAGTTTTTAGTAAAATAATATTAGTTTTTAGGCAAAAGTCATATTTCTGGACTTTACTATGAGTTTGTGTGTTTTTCTGTGATTTCAGGTATTTTCTGGCTGAAATTGAGGGAGCTGAGCAAAAATCTGACTTAGGCTGAAAAAGGACTGCTGATGCTGTTGGATCCTGACCTCCCTGCACTCGAAATAGATTTTCTGGAGCTACAGGAGTCCAATTGGCGCGCTCTCAACGGCGTTGGAAAGTAGACATCCAGGGCTTTCCAGCAATATATAATAGTCCATACTTTGCGCAAGGATAGACGACGTAACTTGGCGTTGAACGCCAAGTACACGCTGCTGTCTGGAGTTAAACGCCAGAAAAACGTCATGATCCGGAGTTGAACGCCCAAAACACGTCAAAACCTGGAGTTTGACGCCAAGAAAGGCCTCCACACGTGGAAAGCATTAGTCTCAGCCCCAGCACACACCAAGTGGGCCCCAGAAGTGGATTTCTGCACCAATTATCTCAGTTTATTCAATTTCTGTAAACCTAGGTTACTAGTTTACTATTTAAACAACTTTTACAGACTTATCTGGAACCTCATGCTATTTTCAGATCTGAATTACATACTTTGTGACGGCATGAGTCTCTAAACTCCATTGTTGGGGTGAGGAGCTCTGCAGCGTCTCAATGATTTAATATAATTCCTTTGTTTTCCATTCAAACACGCTTGTTCCTATCTAAGATGTTTATTCGCGCCTAACTGTGGAGAAGGTGATGATCCGTGACACTCATCACCTTCCTCAACCCATGAACGTGTGCCTGACAACCACCTCCATTCTACATCAGATTGAATGAATATCTCTTAGATTCCCCAACAGAATCTTCGTGGTATAAGCCGGATTGATGGCAGCATTCATGAGAATCCGGAAAGTCTAAACCTTGTCTGTGGTATTCCGAGTAGGATTCCAGGATTGAATGACTGTGACGTGCTTCAAACTTTAACCTGCTGGGCGTTAGTGACAAACGCAAAAGAGGGATTCTATTCCAGTAGGAGCGGGAACCAACCGGTGATTGGCCGTACTGTGACAGAGTGCGTGCATTAGCTTTCACTGCGAGGATGGGAAGTAGCCACTGACAACGGTGACACCCTACAAAGAGCTTGCCATGGAAGGAACCTGCGTGTGAGAAGAGGAATTCAAGGAAGAGTAGAAATTCAAAGGACAAAGCATCTCCAAAACTCCAACATATTCTCCATTACTGCACAACAAGTAACGCTAGTACTCTTTATTATTCCAATATATTCCATAATCCTTTATAAACAAATAACTCTGTTGTTCAAGTAGCCCAAACAATTTTCTTGACTAAGACAAATAAAATAAACATTGATTGCTTCAAACCAATAATCTCTGTGGATTCGACCCTTACTCACGTAAGGTATTACTTGGACGACCCAGTACACTTGCTGGTCAGTTGAACGAAGTTGATCTTGGACCATATTCTATTATCATATTCTATAAAGAGATACAATTTCGTCCACCAATGCATGGGAAATATGAGAGAGAAAAGTTTCAGCTGAATTGATTGATGGCCATAATGACTACACGCCACTCTAAGCTAGGGAAGTAAAAGCAACTTTTACCAACAAAGTGGTTTATCACATTGAATTATTTTTCTTCTAAGTTGTTTATTCTCTCTCATCTCTCTCTTGTTTCTTCTTCGGTCCTTGTCTAGGAAGCTATGGACGTTATGCTCATCAACAAAGAAAAAGAAGAAGTTGCATGCATCAAGACCATCAAGTTAATGATGGCAGGAAAAAGAAAAGTATGTAGTGGCTGAGATTGTCACCAAATGTGGTTAGATTTGGTGAGATTCTTGAAGCATGGCTTATCTTTGATTCTGCTCAACCAACACAGGGAGTAGCTAGAGTGGCGAAGTGATGGTTGAGGCAGAGATTGAAGCAGATGAAGTCATCATCATCATGAAGCATCAAGGGCCAGAAATTCATCTTGGAGAGGAAGCCAAGGATGGAGTGCCCGGATTGATGAAGAGTGATGATCAAGGAAGGACTAGAGGTAATTGCATGTTGGGTTTTGCATGGTTATCTCTTCTCTCTCTATGTGGCCGAATCGGTTCTGTTTGTTGAAGGAGGAAGAAGTTGGTTCGGTTTTGGCTTCAATAAGTGGAGGCTCCCCTCTTCTATAATAAGGGTGGACAACTACTGTTTGAGGCAAGGAGAAAATTTGAGAGTGCAAGGCACAGAGTTCTCAGAGCTACCTGAGCTAACAGTTTTCTCTTCTCCTTCAATATTCTCTATTTTGTAATTTTTCTGTTTAATTTTGTCATGTCTTGAGTCTCATGGAAAAAAGGCAAACAAGTGAGGTTTGTATGAAAAAGCCATAGAGTGAAAAAAGACAGAGAGTGCAAAATTAAAAGAAACAGCCATAGATGTCTTAGAGGTCCTTTGTTCATCTATGTTGTGTATCATGATTCTGTGGGAATTCCCTTGTAAGTTGGGTTAGCACTTTACAAGTTGTAATCAGATTGATTATAGTGAAATTCCATCATGTTTGTGATGGAGACTGGATGTAGGTTGCACTGCACTTACCAGCCGAACCAGGATATATCTGGGTGCAATCTTCTTCTCCTTTCTACTCCATTTCTATTTTCTACTACACAGGAGCAAAAACCAGAATTATCTCGTGCCAAGTGACGAGACAAAAAGAAAAGTCTCGTAGCTAGGGACGAGACAAAACAAAAAGTCTCGTGTGCAGTGAAGAGATAAAAAAAAAGGTAAAAGTTTCCAGAATTAGTCTGACAAGTCAGCAAGTGTTATCAAGCAAAAAAGGGGGCTAAGATTCAACCCCCCCTCTCTTAGCCACTGAAACCATCAATTGGTATCAGAGCTTGGTCTTAAAGAGATCAAGCTTTAAAGCTTGGAGTAAAGATCCTTATGGCAGAAAACAGTGGCACAAATGTGGTGTCCTAGAATCTGACTGAAGGTCAATCAAGCAACAGACCTCTTCTTTTCAATGGGAAAAATTATACCTATTGGAAGGAGAGGATGAAGATATTTGTACAAGCAGTGGATTACAGACTATGGAAGATCATCCTAGAAGGTCCTCAATTCCCATCTACCACAAGTGCTGAAGGAGTAGTCACTCTTAAACCAGAAGTAAGCTGGATGGTGCACGAAATTACAATCACACTTTTGCAATCCCGCACAACTAACCAGCAAGTGCACTGGGTCGTCCAAGTAATACCTTACGTGAGTAAGGGTCGATCCCGCGGAGACTGTCGGCTTGAAGCAAGCTATGGTTATCTTGTACTCTTAGTCAGGATATCAAAAATTATCATGATTGATTGTGAAAAGCAAAAGAACATGAAATAAGTACTTGTTTTGCAGTAATGGAGAATAGGTTGAGGTATTGGAGATGCTCTGTCTTCTGAACCTCTGCTTTCTTACTGTCTTCTTCTTCAAACACACAAGGCTCCTTCCATGGCAAGCTGTATGTAGGGTTTCACCGTTGTCAATGGCTACCTCCCATCCTCTCAGTGGAAGTGTTCAACGCACCCTGTCACGGCACGGCTATCCAGCTGTCGGTTCTCGATCATGTCGGAATAGAATCCAGTGATTCTTTTGCGTCTGTCACTAACGCCCCACAATCGCGAGTTTGAAGCTCGTCAGAGTCATTCAATCATTGAATCCTACTCAGAATACCACAGACAAGGTTTAGACCTTCCGGATTCTCTTGAATGCCGCCATCAATTCTAGCTTATACCACGAAGATTCCGATTAAAGAATCCAAGAGATATCTACTCAATCTAAGGTAGAACGGAGGTGGTTGTCAGGCACACGTTCATAGTTGAGAATGATGATGAGTGTCACAGATCATCACATTCATCAGGTTTAGGAACAAGTGATATCTTAGAATAGAAGCAAGCATGATTGAATGAAAAACAGTAGTAATTGCATTAATCCATCAAGACACAGCAGAGCTCCTCACCCCCAACCATGGGGTTCAGAGACTCATGCCGTAGAAGATACAATGAGAAACGTGTAAAGTGTCATGAGGTACTGATACAATGTCAAAAGATCCTATTAATAGAGAACTAGTAACCTAGGATTTACAGAATTGAGTAAATGACAGAAAAATCCACTTCCGGGCCCACTTGGTGTGTGCTTGGGCTGAGCATTGAAGCATTTTCGTGTAGAGACTCTTTCTGGAGTTAAACGCCAGCTTTTATGCCAGTTTGGGCGTTTAACTCCAATTCTTATGCCAGTTCCAGCGTTAAACGCTGGGAATTCTGAAGCTGATTTGCAACGCCGGTTTGGGCCATCAAATCTCGGGCAAAGTATGGACTATTATACATTGCTGGAAAGCCCAGGATGTCTACTTTCCAACGCCGTTAAGAGCGCGCCAATTGGGCTTCTGTAGCTCCAGAAAATCTACTTCGAGTGCAGGGACGTCAGAATCCAACAGCATCTGCAGTCCTTTTTAGCCTCTGAATCAGATTTTTGCTCAGGATCCTCGATTTCAGCCAGAAAATACCTGAAATCACAGAAAAACACACAAACTCATAGTAAAGTCCAGAAAAGTAAATTTTAACTAAAAACTAATAAGAATATAATAAAAACTAACTAAAATATACTAAAAACATACTAAAAACAATGCCAAAAAGCGTATAAATTATCCGCTCATCACAACACCAAACTTAAATTGTTGCTTGTCCCCAAGCAACTGAAAATCAAAATAGAATAAAAAGAAGAGAATATACTATAGACTCTAAAATATCAAAGAAACTTAGCTCCAATTAGATGAGCGGGACTAGTAGCTTTTTGCTTCTGAACAGTTTTGGCATCTCACTTTATCCTTTGAAGTTTAGAATGATTGGCATCCATAGGAACTCAGAACTCAGACAGTGTTATTGATTCTCCTAGTTAAGTATGATGATTCTTGAACATAGCTACTTTATGAGTCTTGGCCGTGGCCCAAAGCACTCTGTCTTCCAGTATTACCACCAGATACATACATGCCACAGACACATAATTGGGTGAACCCTTTCAGATTGTGACTCAGCTTTGCTAGAGTCCCCAATTAGAGGTGTCCAGGGTTCTTAAGCACACTCTTTTTGCCTTGGATCACAACTTTATTTCTTCCTTTTTCTTCTTCTCTTTTTTCTTTTTTTCTTTTTTCGTTTTTTTTTTTTTGCTTTTTGCTTTTTCTTGCTTCAAGAATCAATTTGATGATTTTTCAGATCCTCAATAACAGTTCTCCCTTTCCATCATTCTTTCAAGAGCCAACAATTTTAACATTCTTAAAACAACAAATTCAAAAGACATATGCACTGTTCAAGCATTCATTTAGAAAACAAAAAGTATTGTCACCATATCAAACTAATTCAACTAGTTTCAGAGATGAATTTGAAATCCTGTACTTCTTGTTCTTTTGTGATTAAAGCATTTTTCATTTAAGAGAGGTGATGGATTCATAGGACATTCATAACTTTAAGACATGAACTTTAAGACATTCATAGCTTTGAGAAGTGGATGCTCCCTCCACTTGAGGGGAGAGCTTTTGGCGTTTCATTTCTTGAAGTTTATGCCCCTGCTTCTCTTGTTCCTTCAGCAATTTGCAGAGCATGCAGTTCTGATTCTGCTGTTCTTCCTTAAGTTACTCCATAGTTTCTTGCAACTTGGTGATAGATGCTTCTAGGCTGGCCCAGTAGTCAATTTCAGGAAATTCAGGGAGGAACTCCTGCGCCCTCTTTTTGATAGAATTGTCTTGCATTTGTCCTTCCATTGACTTCTTGGTGATTGGATGTTCAATGGGTATGAATTCATCTACTCCCATCTTCACCCCAGCCTCCTTACAGAGCAAGAAGATCAAGCTTGGGTAAGCCAGTTTGGCTTCAGTGGAATTCTTATTTGCAATTGTGTAGATCTCACAAGCAATCAGATGATGAACCTCCACTTCTTTTCCAAGCATAATGCAATGAATCATCACTGCTCTCTTGATGGTGACCTCAGAACGGTTGCTAGTGGGCAATATGGAACGCCCAATAATGTCTAGCCAACCTCTTGCAATTGGTTTGAGGTCTCCCCTCTTGAGTTGGTTTGGGACACCTTTTGAATTGGTTATCCATTTAGTTCCAGGGAGGCATATGTCCTCTAGAACTTGATCCAACCCTTTATCTGCTCTCACCATCCTCCTATTAAAGGATTCAGGATCATCTTGCAGTTGAGGCAATTTGAAGACCTCTCTTATTTTGTCCAGATGGAAGTAAATAATTCTCCCTCTGACCATGGTTCTGTAGGTATGAAAAGCAGTTCCAGTCATTCTCTGCTTATCTGTCAGCCACAGATTTGAGTAGAATTCCTGAACCATGTTCCTTCCAACCTTTGTCTCAGGGTTGGTTAGAACTTCCCATCCTCTGTTTCGAATTTGCTCTTGGATCTCCGGATATTCATCTTCTTTCAGATTTAATTTGACTTCCGGGATCACTGATCTCAGACCCATTATTTTGTGATAATGGTCTGCATGTTCTTCGGTTAAGAACTTCTCTTGACTCCAAACATCCTTTGGATTATTCTCTTTCTTGCCTCTTGAATTGGTTTGTTTTCCTCTAGGAGCCATGATCTTGATAAATCTTGGCCTAGTGATCACGGAAAGCACACCAAACTTAGAGGTTTGCTTGTCCTCAAGAAAAAGAAGGCAAAGAGGGGAGAGAAGAGGAGAGAAAATTCGAATGGTGTGGGGAAGGAGGGTGGCCGAACGTGTTTAAATAGGAGAGGAGGAGAGATTTTCGAAAATTTGAAGGAGATTTGAGAAGATATGGAAAAATTTTGAGGAGATGATTGAGTTTTTTGAAAGAGTCTATGAAAGGATTTGAAATAGATTTGAAGAAGATTCTAATTTTTGAAATTGGAAGGTGAATGATGAAAGTTTGTAATGTGTTTATGTAAAAAGATATGGATTAAAACAAGAAAGTTTGAAAAAAATTTGAAGTGGGAACAAAATCTCCTCCCCCTGTCTTTCTGGCGTTAAATGCCCAGAATGGTATCCATTCTGGCGTTTAACGCCCATTTGGTGGCCTAATTGGGCGTTTAACACCCAGCCAGGTATCCTGGCTGGCGTTAAACGCCAGAAATCCCTTTATCACTGGGCGTTTTGCTAAACGCCCAGGATGCTGCACACCTGGCGTTAAACGCCCAGAATGGTGCCCATTCTGGCGTTTAACGCCCAAAATGGCACAATTACTGGCGTTAAACGCCCAGAATGGTGCCCATTCTGGCGTTTAACACCCAAAGTACCCCTTACTGGCGTTTTTCGCCAGTAAGCTCTTTTTCTCTGCTTTTCGCACTGAATCCTTCTGTAACTCTGTGAATTCCTTCAAATTTGATAATTGCCCTTTAAGAATGTGTATTAAATCTTGATTAGACAGAACAGATACCCTTCTAATCACTGGGTTGCCTCCCAGCAAGCGCTTCTTTATTGTCTTTAGCTGGACCTTCACTGTAAATCACTGAAGTCTCAGTTTTGAGCATTCTTGCTCAAAATTGCTTTCAAGATAATGCTTGATCCTCTGTCCATTAACAATGAACTTCTTGTCATAATCAGTATCCTGAAGCTCAACATATCCATATGGTGATACTCCCGTAATCACATACGGACCCCTCCAGCGGGACTTAAACTTTCCTGGGAACAATCTGAGCCTAGAGTTGAAGAGCAGGACCTTTTGTCCTGGCTCAAAGACTCTGGATGACAATTTCTTGTCATGCCACTTCTTTGCCTTTTCCTTATAAATTTTTGCATTTTCAAAGGCATTGAGTCTGAATTCCTCTAGCTCATTTAGCTGGAGCAATCTTTTTTCACCAGCTAACTTAGCATCCATGTTTAGGAATCTGGTTGCCCAGTAGGCTTTATGTTCCAGTTTCACGGGCAGATGACAGGCCTTCCCATACACCAGTTGGTATGGAGAGGTTCTGATAGGAGTCTTGTATGCTGTTCTGTATGCCCACAGAGCATCATCCAAGCTCTTTGCCCAATCCTTTCTACGGGCAATAACAGTCCGTTCCAGGATTCTTTTGAGCTCTCTGTTAGAGACCTCAGCTTGCCCATTTGTCTGTGGGTGATACGGAGTTGCTATTTTGTGGCTAATTCCATATCTAACCATAGCAGAGTACAGTTGTTTATTGCAGAAATGGGTACCTCCATCACTGATCAGTACTCTGGGAACACCAAACCTGCTAAAGATGTGTTTCTGGAGGAATTTCAGCACGGTTTTGGTATCATTATTGGGTGTGGCAATTGCTTCCACCCATTTAGATACATAGTCTACTGCCACTAGAATATAAGTGTTTGAGTATGATGGTGGGAAGGGACCCATGAAGTCAATTCCCCATACATCAAACAATTCAATCTCTAAGATCCCTTGCTGAGGCATGGCGTAACCATGAGGCAAATTACCAGCTCTTTGGCAACTGTCACAGTTACGCACAAACTCTCGGGCATCTCTATAGAGAGTAGGCCAGTAGAATCCGCATTGGAGGACCTTGGTTGCTGTTCGCTCACCTCCAAAATGTCCTCCATATTGTGATCCATGGCAATGCCATAGGATTCTTTGTGCTTCCTCTCTGGGTACACATCTGCGGATTATTCCGTTTGCGCATCTCTTAAAGAGATATGGCTCATCCCATAGGTAGTACTTGGCATCTGAAATTAATTTCTTTCTTTGCACTCTGCTGTACTCCTGGGGTATGAACCTCACAGCTTTGTAATTTGCAATATTTGCAAACCATGGAGCTTCCTGAATGGCGAAAAGTTGCTCATCTGGAAAGGTCTCAGAGATCTCAGTAGGAGAGAGGGACGCCCCAACTACTGGTTCTATTCGGGACAGATGATCAGCTACTTGATTCTCTGTCCCTTTTCTGTCTCTTATTTCTATATCAAACTCTTGCAGAAGCAGCACCCATCTTATGAGCCTGGGTTTTGAATCCTGCTTTGTGAGTAAGTATTTAAGAGCAGCATGGTCAGTGTACACAATCACCTTTGATCCTACCAAATAGGATCTAAACTTGTCAATGGCATAGACCACTGCAAGTAACTCTTTTTCTGTGGTTGTGTAATTCTTCTGTGCGTCATTTAGAACACGGCTGGCATAATAAATGACGTGCAGAAGCTTGTTATGCCTCTGTCCCAACACTGCACCAATGGCATGGTCACTGGCATCACACATTAATTCGAATGGTAATGTCCAGTCTGGTGCAGAGATGACTGGTGCTGTGACCAGCTTGGCTTTCAGGGTCTCAAATGCCTGCAAACACTGTGTGTCAAACACAAATGGTGTGTCAGCAGCTAGCAGGTTGCTCAGAGGTTTTGCAATTTTCGAAAAATCCTTTATAAACCTTCTATAGAATCTTGCATGCCCTAGAAAGCTTTTGATTGCCTTAACATTGGCAGGTGGTGGTAATTTTTCAATTACCTTTACCTTTGCCTTATCCACCTCTATTCCCCTGCTTGAAATTTTGTGCCCAAGGACAATTCCTTCAGTCACCATAAAGTGACATTTCTTCCAGTTTAAAACCAGGTTAGTCTCTTGGCACCTTTTTAGGACAAGTGCTAGGTGGTTAAGACAGGAGCTGAATGAGTCTCCATATACTGAGAAGTCATCCATGAAGACTTCCAGGAATTTCTCTACCATATCAGAGAAGATGGATAGCATGCATCTCTGAAAGGTTGCAGGTGCATTACACAGACCAAAAGGCATTCTCCTGTAGGCAAACACGCCAGAAGGACAAGTGAATGCTGTTTTCTCTTGGTCCTGAGGGTCTACTGCAATTTGGTTGTAGCCTGAATAGCCATCCAAAAAGCAATAATAATCATGACCAGCTAGTCTTTCTAGCATTTGGTCTATGAATGGCAAAGGAAAATGGTCCTTTCTGGTGGCTGTATTGAGCCTTCTATAGTCAATACACATGCGCCACCCAGTGACTGTTCTTGTAGGAACCAGTTCATTTTTTTCATTATGAACTACTGTCATGCCTCCCTTTTTGGGGACAATTTGGACAGGGCTCACCCAGGGGCTATCAGAAATAGGATAAATAATCCCAGCCTCTAGTAATTTAGTGACCTCTTTCTGCACTACCTCCTTCATGGCTGGATTTAGCCGCCTTTGTGGTTGGACCACTGGTTTGGCATTATCCTCCACTAGGATCTTGTGCATGCACCTTGCTGGGCTAATGCCCTTAAGATCACTTATGGACCACCCAAGAGCTGTCTTGTGTGTCCTTAGCACTTGAATCAGTGCTTCCTCTTCCTGTGGATTTAAAGCAGAGCTTATAATCACTGGAAAAGTGTCACCTTCTCCCAGAAACGCATACTTCAGGGATGGTGGTAGTGGTTTGAGTTTAGGTTTGGGAGGCTTATCCTCCTCTTGAGGAATTTTCAAAAATTCTTTTGCTTCCTCTAGCTCTTCCTGATCAGGCTGAGCATCCTTGAAGATGTTCTCAAGCTCTGATTCTAGACTTTCAGTCATATTGACCTCTTCCACTAAAGAGTCAATAATGTCAGCGCCCATGCAGTCATTTGATGTGTCTGGATGCTGCATAGCTTTTACAGCATTCAACTTGAACTCATCCTCATTGACTCTCAGGGTTACTTCCCCTTTTTGTACGTCAATGAGAGTTCGTCCAGTTGCTAGGAAAGGTCTTCCTAGAATGAGAGTTGCACTCTTGTGCTCTTCCATTTCCAGCACTACAAAGTCAGTTGGAAAGGCAAATGGCCCAACCTTGACAATCATGTCCTCAATTATGCCTGATGGATATTTAATGGAGCCATCAGCAAGTTGGAGGCATATCCGGGTTGGTTTGACTTCTTCAGTCAACCCAAGCTTCCTGATAGTGGATGCAGGTATTAGATTGATGCTTGCTCCAAGGTCACACAGGGCTGTCTTAGTGCAAGCACCTTCTAATGTGCATGGTATCATAAAGCTTCCTGGATCTTGAAGCTTTTCTGGTAAGCTTTTCAGAATGACTGTACTGCATTCTTCAGTGAGAAACACTTTTTCAGTTTCTCTCCAATCCTTCTTATGGCTTAAGATTTCCTTCATGAAATTAGCATAAGAAGGTATTTGCTCAAGTGCCTCTGCAAACGGAATCTTTATTTCAAGAGTCCTTAGATAGTCTGCAAAGCGGGCAAATTGCTTATCATGTTCCGCTTGGCGGAGTTTCTGAGGATAAGGCATCTTGGCTTTATATTCTTCAACCTTGGTTGCTGCAGTTTTATTCCTTACAGAAGTGGTTGGAGAAGCCTTTTTAGAGGGTTACTATCAGCACTTGCAGGTGTCTGGTTCCCCTCTGGCGTTTGAACGCCAGGATTGGGTGGAAAATTGGCGTTTAATGCCAACTTTTCCCCCTTTTCTGGCGTTTGAACGCCAGAACTGGGCAGGGAATGGGCGTTTAACGCCAGCTTTCCCTCCTTTTCTGGCGTTTGAACGCCAATAGTATTCCTCTCTGGGCTCTTATTGTCCTCAGAGGGATTTTGGATAGTGGTTTGTCCATCCTCTATCAATTACTCCTTTATTGACTTTTTGCTACTTTGAGCAGTGTTATTCAATGTCTTCCCACTCTTCAGTTGAACTGCTTGGCATTCTTCTGTTATCTGTTTAGATAGCTGCTGTTTTGCCTGATTCAACTGTGATTCTATGTTCTTGTTATCAATTTTAGTCTCTTGGAGCATCTCTTTAAATTCTGCTAACTGTTTTGTCATCAGGTGTAATTGTTGATTAAGCTCAACCATCTGTTCTTGAGGATTAGGATCAGTGGCTAATGCCATAACTTCCTTTTGTGTAGAGGACTCATTGCTAGAGTACAAATGTTGATTTCTAGCAACAGTATCTATAAGCTCTTGAGCCTCCTCAATCGTCTTCCTCATATGTATAGATCCACCAGCTGAGTAGTCTAGAGACATCTGAGCTTTTTTTGTAAGCCCATAGTAGAAGATGTCTAACTGTACCCACTCTGAAAATATTTCAGAGGGGCATTTTCTTAGCATACCTCTATACCTCTCCCAGGCGTTATAAAGGGATTCATTATCCTCTTGTTTAAAGCCTTGGATGTCCAGCCTTAGCTGTGTCATCCTTTTTGGAGGGTAAAATTGATTCAGGAATTTGTCTGATAACTGTTTCCATGTCTTTATGCTTGCTGTAGGTTGGTTATTTAACCACCTCTTAGCTTGATCTTTTACAGCAAATGGAAACAGTAATAATCTGTAGACATCCTGATCCACCTCTTTATCACGTACTGTGTCAGCAAGTTGTAAGAATTGTGCCAGAAACTCAGTAGGTTCTTCCTGTGGAAGACCAGAATACTGGCAATTTTGCTGCATCATGATAATGAGTTGAGGGTTTAGCTCAAAGCTGCTTGCTTTGATGGGAGGTATACAGATACTACTCCCATATGCAGCTGTAATGGGGTTAGCATATGACCCCAGAGTCCTTTTGGACTGTTCATTCCCACTTATGTCCATGATGGAGAAAAGGGAATTGATGTGAATAGTAATCAAGATATATATGTATATATAATTTTTTGAAAAGAGGAAAGATAAAAACAACAAAGGGACACCAAACTTAAAATTTTTCAGAAAATCAAACATGAATTTTCGAAAACCTAAAGAAAAACACAAAGAAGACACCAAACTTAGAATTTTTAAAAGATCAAAAAGGGACTAAGGACATGCAAATTCGAAAATTAAAAGAAAAACAAAAGCATGCAATTGACACCAAACTTAAAATATGAAACTACACTCAAATAAAAGACTCTAAACCAACAAAATTAAAACAGTCATAATCTAAGCAACAAGATAGACCGTCAGTTGTCCAAACTCGAACAATCCCCGGCAACGGCGCCAAAAACTTCGTGCACGAAATTACAATCACACTTTTGCAATCCCGCACAACTAACCAGCAAGTGCACTGGGTCGTCCAAGTAATACCTTACGTGAGTAAGGGTCGATCCCACGGAGACTGTCGGCTTGAAGCAAGCTATGGTTATCTTGTAACTCTTAGTCAGGATATCAAAAATTATCATGATTGATTGTGAAAAGCAAAAGAACATGAAATAAGTACTTGTTTTGTAGTAATGGAGAATAGGTTGAGGTATTGGAGATGCTCTGTCTTCTGAACCTCTGCTTTCCTACTGTCTTCTTCTTCAAACACGCAAGGCTCCTTCCATGGCAAGCTGTATGTAGGGTTTCACCGATGTCAATGGCTACCTCCCATCCTCTCAGTGGAAATGTTCAACGCACCATGTCACGGCACGGCTATCCAGCTGTCGGTTCTCGATCATGTCGGAATAGAATCCAGTGATTCTTTTGCGTCTGTCACTAACGCCCCACAATCGCGAGTTTGAAGCTCGTCACAGTCATTCAATCATTGAATCCTACTCAGAATACCACAAACAAGGTTTAGACCTTCCGGATTCTCTTGAATGCTGCCATCAATTCTAGCTTATACCACGAAGATTTTGATTAAAGAATCCAAGAGATATCTACTCAATCTAAGGTAGAACGGAGGTGGTTATCAGGCACACGTTCATAGTTGAGAATGATGATGAGTGTCACAGATCATCACATTCATCAGGTTTAGGAACAAGTGATATCTTAGAATAGAAGCAAGCATGATTGAATGAAAAACAGTAGTAATTGCATTAATCCATCAAGACACAGCAGAGCTCCTCACCCCCAACCATGGGGTTCAGAGACTCATGCCGTAGAAGATACAATGAAAAACGTGTAAAGTGTCATGAGGTACTGATACAATGTCAAAAGATCCTATTAATAGAGAACTAGTAACCTAGGGTTTACAGAATTGAGTAAATGACAGAAAAATCCACTTCCGGGCCCACTTGGTGTGTGCTTGGGCTGAGCATTAAAGCATTTTCGTGTAGAGACTCTTTCTGGAGTTAAACGCCAGCTTTTATGCCAGTTTGGGCGTTTAACTCCAATTCTTATGCCAGTTCCAGCGTTAAACGCTGGGAATTCTGAAGCTAATTTGCAACACCGGTTTGGGCCATCAAATCTCGGGAAAAGTATGGATTATTATACATTGCTGGAAAGCCCAAGATGTCTACTTTCCAACGCCGTTGAGAGCGCGCCAATTGGGCTTCTATAGCTCCAGAAAATCTACTTCGAGTGCAGGGAGGTCAGAATCCAACAGTATCTGCAGTCCTTTTCAGCCTCTGAATCAGATTTTTGCTCAGGACCCTCGATTTCAGCCAGAAAATACCTGAAATCACAGAAAAACACACAAACTCATAGTAAAGTCTAGAAAAGTGAATTTTAACTAAAAACTAATAAGAATATAATAAAAACTAACTAAAATATACTAAAAACATACTAAAAACAATGCCAAAAAGCGTATAAATTATCCGCTCATCACTGGACATAGGAAGATAGGAAGAAGGTGGAGTTAAATGCCAAGGCAATAAATCTGCTCAACTGTGCTATCAGCTTTGAGGAGTACCGACGAGTATCACGATGCACAACGGCAAAGAAAATCTGGGATAAGTTGCAAATCACTCATGAAGGAACCACCATTGTAAAGAAGACTCGGACAGACATGTTAAACAGGGAATATGAAATGTTTGCAATGAAGGAAGGAGAGTCCATTGATGAACTGTTCGAACGGTTCAACGCCATCATTGTTGGCTTAGATGCTCTTGGAATTACTCATTCAGAATCTGTGCTAGTGAGAAGAGTGTTGAGATGTCTTACAAAAGAGTGGGAAACAAAAGCTTTAATTATTTTGGAGAGTAGTAGCTTAGATTTCATGACACTTGATGATTTGAGAGGAAATCTTCTTGCCTTTGAAAACACCTATTTAAAAAAGGATTCAAAAAAGAAAGGAGTTGCTTTTTCTTCTGTGACTAACCCTCTGGATGATGAATCCAGTGATAACTCTTCTGAAAATGAGTTTGTTTTGTTTGCAAAAAAATTTAGGAAAATGGCAAAGCTCAAAGGCAAAGGCAGCAGTTCAAGGAGGATGAAGAAAGACCTTAGCAAAGTAATCTGTTACAATTGCAAGGAAATGGGGCATTTCAAATCTGATTGTCCCAAGTTGAAGAAGGAAGAAAAGCCGAGAAAAGGAAAGAAGAAGGGACTGATGGCTTCATGGGAAGATTTGGAAAATGACTCAGATGATGATGATGAAGAATCAGAGACCAAATCACAACAGTGCCTTATGGTAGATCATGTAAATCAGGTGTGCCTAGCATCCAAAAGGAAAGAGAACATGTGGTATATGGACAGCGGATGCTCTAGGCATATGACCGGAAAGACAACCTTCTTCATAAAGCTTGATGAATATGACGGAGGGCTTGTCACTTTTGGAGATGATGCAAAAGGAAAAATAGTGGTTGTTGGGAAAGTTGGTAAAAATTTTTCATCTTGTATAAATGATGTGCTTCTTGTAAATGGTTTGAAACATAACTTACTTAGTGTTAGTCAATTGTGCGATTTAGGTTTTGATGTTATTTTTAAGAAGTTTGTGAGAAAACTGGGGATATTTTATTTGAAGTCAAGAGATGCAACAATGTGTATGGATTAACTCTTGAGGATTTAAAGGAACAAAATGTAACATGTTTTACATCTTTTGAATCAGAAAAATGGCTTTGGCATAGAAAGTTGGGACATGCTAGCATGTACCAAATTTCTAAGCTAGTTAAAAAGAATTTGGTTAGAGGAATTCCAAACATCAAGTTTGATAAGGATCTTACTTGTGATGCATGTCAATTGGGCAAGCAAGTAAAATCCTCTTTTAAATCAAAAGATGGAATCTCAACCAAAAGGCCATTAGAAATGTTTCATATTGATTTTTTTGGTCCTACTAGAACTCAAAGTTTAGGAGGTAAACACTATGGTCTTGTAGTGGTAGATGATTACTCCAGATTTGGTTGGGTACTTTTCCTTGCTCATAAGAATGATGCCTTTCATGCCTTCTTCACTCTTTGCAAGAAAATTCAAAATGAAAAGGATTTAAAAATTGCCCATTTGAGAAGTGATCATGGAAAGGAATTTGAAAATCAAGATTTTGAAAAATTTTGTGATGATTTAGGAATTTCTCATAACTTTTCATGTGCTAGAACTCCCCAACAAAATGGGGTGGTTGAGAAAAGGAATAGAAGCCTTTAAGAGATGACTAGGGCTATGCTATGTGAGAATGATATTCCTAAATTTTTGTGGGCTGAAGCTGTGAACACAGCATGTTATATTTTGAATAGAACAATCATTAGAAAAGGGTTAAAGAAAACTCCTTATGAGCTATGGAAAGGAACCCCTCCAAATCTTAAGTACTTTCATGTTTTTGGATGCAAATGTTTTGTGCTTAATAATAAAGAAAATCTTGGAAAGTTTGATCCAAAATCCTATGAAGGAATGTTTGTTGGATATTCCACCACAAGCAAGGCTTATAGAATTTATCTCAAAGAGCATTGGACTATAGAGGAATCCATACATGTTACTTTTTGTGATTTTAACTTAATTCCCAGTACTGTGATAGATAATGATTCAGATGGAGAAGGAGCTGGAACAAGCAAAGAAAATCCCAAATTTGTCCAAAATGAAGAATCTGCCAGTCCAGTTTTGTCTCGTCAGATTGAAGGAGACTTTTCCAATTTGTCTCCTGAGCAGGCACGAGCAACTGAAACAGTGAGACCACCAGAAGCTCATCAAAGCTCTACACCTGTCCAAAAGCCTAGAGAATGGAAGTCCATGAGGGGTTATCCTCATGACTTCATTATTGGTGATCCCTCTCAAGGAGTAACAACAAGATCCTCCACCAAAAGGCAAACCGAACCTAGCAACTTTGCTCTCTTATCACAAATGGAGCCCAACAATGTCAAACAAGCTCTTGAAGATCCATCATGGGTCAAGGCCATGTAAGAGGAGCTTGCTCAATTTGACAAAAATGAGGTTTGGACACTAGTACCTCATCCGGATGGTAAGAAGGTAACAGGTACTAAGTGGGTGTTTAAAAATAAACTTGGTAAGGATGGATAAGTTGTTCGTAACAAGGCTAGATTAGTGGCCCAAGGTTACGATCAAGAAGAGGGTATTGATTTTGATGAGTCTTTTGCTCCGGTAGCTAGAATGGAAGCAATTAGGTTGTTTCTTGCCTATGCTACCCATAAAGGTTTCAAAATGTTTCAAATGGATGTTAAGTGTGCCTTCCTTAATGGCTTTATTGATAGAGAAGTGTATGTGGCTCAACCCCCCGGTTTTGAACATAAAGAGTTTCCAAATCATGTTTTTAAATTAACTAAGGCTCTTTATGGTCTTAGACAAGCTCCAAGAGCTTGGTATGAAAGGCTTAGTACCTTCTTGTTGGAAAATAAATTTCAAAGGGGTACCACCGACACTACTTTATTTATTAAAGCATCTAATGATGATATGCTCCTAGTTCAAGTTTATGTTGATGACATTGTATTTGGATCGGCCAACATTTCCTTGTGTGAAGAGTTTGGAAAACTCATGACTAGTGAGTTTGAAATGAGTTTAATGGGAGAGCTTACTTTCTTTCTTGGCCTCCAAATTAAACAAACTCCTAGTGGCACTTTTATTTACCAAGGAAAGTATGCCAAAGAGCTTATCAAAAAGTTTGGCCTAGAAAACTCCAAATCAATGGGCACTCCTATGCATCCCAATACTAAACTTAAAAAGGATGATGATGGCCAAGATGTGGATGAAACAAGGTATAGAGGAATGATAGGTTCACTTATGTACCTTACCTCCTCTAGACCGGATATAGTCCAAAGTGTGGGTGTATGTTCAAAGTTTCAATCTCATCCAAAAGAATCCCACCTTACGGCTGTTAAGCGTATCATTAGATACATTAAGGGAACTTATAATTATGGATTATGGTATCCTAAATCTGATGACTTTTGTGCAGTAGGTTTTTGTGATGCAGATTATGCGGGAAATCGAGTGGATAGGAGGAGCACCTCCGGCATGTGTTGCTTCCTTAGAAGCTCACTCAACATATAGTCAAGCAAGAAATAAGCCACAGTGGCTCTATCCACAGCTGAAGCTGAATATGTTTCCGCATCTGCATGTTGCTCACAATTAATTTGGTTAAAAACACAATTGGAAGATTACAAATTAAAAATCAATAGTATTCCTTTATTTTGTGACAATATGAGTGCCATAAACATTTCAAAGAATCCTGTTCTGCACTCAAGAACAAAGCACATTGAGATAAAATATCATTTTATTAGGGAACATGTGCAAAAGGGTACTATTGATATTCAATTTGTAAAATCTGAAGACCAAATTGCTGATATTTTTACAAAACCCCACTGCGAAGATAGATTCTGTACCTTGAAAAAAAGTTTGGGAATGTTTGATTTAAGTTTCATTGAAAATTTGTGAATGTGTGACTCTATTCTGTTTTGCTCGTAGGTTTGGATGAGATGAAAATAATGGCATAATGGAAGAGCTGTGGTCAAGGGGGAGGCAACGCAGAATTCAAAATTTTTATGGGCCCCACCAAAATTCCATGACCCCACCATAACAGTTTTGTTAGTTATCTCTCATGCAAATAAGAATATTCTTCCTTGTGTCATCATATCTTCTTGGAAGTGGTTATTGTCAAATCAAATTCCTCTCTCCATCTAATCCCTTGATTTAAGGCAACAACTTTTCAGTTTTAGATTTCAAAAGTTAAAAGGGAAATCATTTTTTGGGTAATAACCACCCTATAATGGTCATTACTTCCACCATTCTCTCTCTCTAAGCCTCATTTAATGCGTCACCCACCTTGCCTCTCTCCCACTCAACTCGGTTATCACCCCCAACCTTTCATATTTCATTCCTCCATTACCATGAAAAAGAAAACCGTGCCAAGAAAGAGTGAAAGAATTCTTCTTTCTCCAAAACCATCAACACCCCAAACCCACACTCACATCCACATACATTCTACTTCCTCATCCTCTCCTTCGCCCCCAACCAAGCAGACCAAAGCCATGAGAAGAAAAGTAATAGCACACAAGAGCTCCGAAAAAAGAAGAAGCGGGAAGAATAAGGAAACCCAAGTTGAGGAAGGGCAAGAATCTCATACATCTCCCATTCCCTCACCACCACCTTCATCACCGAAGAGGACTTCCCCCGGAAAAAGCTCACAGAAGAATCAGGGGTTTGCACTCAATGACACCACTAAACCTCCAAATTTGGAATCCTTGGAATTCAGAGACAAGTATGGCAAGACTCACTCCCACTTTGATCCAAGCAGATTCAACTCTTGCACCTCTTTTGAGTTTCACAAAGAGGTTATGGAAAAGCGTCATTTGTGTGCAACCTATCTTGTTAGCCTCGAAACTTTCACTAACAAAGGCATCAATATATCTTCTCTGTTTGAACTCCTCAACTGGAAGCCACTGCTTCTCATCAAGAAACCAGTCTATCCTGGCCTTGTTTGAGAGTTTTATGCCAATATGCGACTCATTGACGGCACTCTTCATTCTATGTCAAAAGGGTTCAAATAGCCCTTGATTCTAAGACAATTGGAGCGGCCCTGGGCTTCAAGGATGAAGGACCGCAAGCATATATGGTGGACAAATGGGATACACAAGTTGGTGTTCCATACAAAACTGTTCTCCAGCACATTTGCGAGAACCTTTCTGGATTGCATGGCACCATTCCAACACATAAAGCTCTAGGACCAGTTAATTCTCTGCTTCACCGAATCATCACCCATATTCTGACTCCCCAAAGTGGCTCACACAACCGAGTAATATTTTCTGACTGTCTCATATTATTTGCTTTGGTTACCTCTACTCCTATATCCTTTGGTTATATTATGATTAGGCACATGTGGGATTCTGTTAGAAGCACCAGAAAGGCTAACATGCCTTATGGTATGTTTTTAACTAGAATTTTTGAGTACTTTAAAGTTGATTTGATAAATGAGGCTGTAGAAAACAAGGTGTCTTCAATCAGAGGAGGAAGAGCAACTAAGGAAACCAAAGGGCAAAAATCTGCTGCATCGGATAGTGACTATGAAGGCAGGCCAGAATCTTCCAAAACAATCAAGTCCATCAAACAGATTTTGGGAGAATTTTCAAACATGGCAGACATGATGTTTCGATCTCACAAAGAGGCCCGCAAGCAAGCTTATGAGAGTGAGAAAGCTTGGAAGAATTGCAAAGAAAGGGTCAATCTGATGATCGAAAGTTTTAAAGAGGATCTGAGAGATGATAGTGAAGGAGGCGCTGAGGAAGAAGATATTAACTTTTCTGATGATTAATGACTGTTTTTTTTTTTACTTTGTTAGATATTGGCTCCATTAGGCTCAATCTGTTTTTTGTAGGAGCATGACTTGATACTCACTGCTCTAGGATAATCTCTAGGATACTGTGATATACTCTTGCTACTTTATCTTGAATATTTTGCTATGTTGGTCATGTTTTGTGCAGGTGCCCCCGTGATGACAAAAAGGGGAGGAAATTTAGTTTCCAAAATTGAAATTGGAACAAATAAAAATAGGGGCTAGAACAGGGGATGATAACAGGGGATGAAATTTTCAAATTGAAAATTCATGATCACCCTTGTTCAAAGAATGCATGTTGTTATTGCATTTGTTTTACTATGGTCACTGCTGTTTGAACTGCATTTGGCATTTGGTTTATAATGATGTTTGATTTATTTTGATGCCTGGCTGTTGATTCATCATTGATAAGCTTGTTGGATTGAAAATTTATTTTTGGCAGTTCCTTTAAATTGTGCAAAGTATAAAAACTGCCTTGTTTTGTTCTTCAAATATTTTCCATCATGTTGTTTTGCTCTGATATTCTAAACAGGAAAATGTTTGAAAAATATTTGGATTTTTTTTATGTATGGAAAAGTTTGAGCAGAAAATCAGTTTATGATATCAAATGAGTTTTGATTATCAATTTAAAACTGCTCATAAATCAAGCATTTAGCATCATGTATAAATATGCTAAATAACATTGTTACTTTAAGCTTGATTCAAATGTTACAGGTTAGTGCTTCCCTTGGTAAAATAGCATACACTAAGGGGGAGCCATGTGACATTTAGAAAGGGGGAGAAATTCAAATTCAAAGGGAGTATTCTTTACTCAATCTCTAAATTTCTTTCCATTTCAATTTAATAATGTTTGCCATCAAAGGGGAGATTGATGAGTTTGGAAAACTCTTATTTAATTTTGATGATGAACAAACATTATTAAAATATTTAATTACAAAATTATTAATTTGATCTTAATTCATATTTGCTTAATCAATAATTTTGTTGTGCAGATTCTATGTTGGGCCGAAAAATGAGTTTCTGGTTTAAGCCCAATAATCAGCCTTGCTGCATGTTTTATAATAAGTGGCTGAATTTTTATTGATGGGCCAAGCTCAATGTTGTTACAACCAAGCCCATGGTTAATTTTGATGAAAGTTTCCTGCTTGATCCGAAACAAGATTCATCAGAAAAGAAATTGTTAACTAGTTGGGCCAGTTTTAATTTTAATGCTACAAAGCCCAAATCTTATTATTGATGAATGCTTCCAAACTTGGTCCGAAACCAAGATAAAATGAAAGCAAAATGCTTCCAACGGATCCAAGCTTTTAACCATGTGATGGATTTCAAAATCTATTACATTGTTAATTGATGCATGGGAAATATGAGAGAGAAAATTTTCAGCTGAATTGATTGATGGCCATAATGACTACACGCCACTCTAAGCTAGGGAAGTAAAAACAACTTTTACCAACAAAGTGGTTTATCACATTGAATTGCTTTTCTTCTAAGTTGTTTATTCTCTCCCATCTCTCTCTTGTTTCTTCTTCGGTCCTTGTCCAGGAAGCTATGGACGCTATGCTCATCAACAAAGAAAAAGAAGAAGTTGCATGCATCAAGACCATCAAGTTAATGATGGCAGGAAAAAGAAAAGTATGTAGTGGCTGAGATTGTCACCAAATGTGGTTAGATTTGGTGAGGTAATCTCGAGCTCTTCATGCTCAGAAAAGAAAGATGAAGATTCGGCCAGCAAGTGAGATTCTTGAAGCATGGCTTGTCTTTGATTCTGCTCAACCACCACAGGGAGTAGCTAGAGTGGCGAAGTGATGGTTGAGGTAGAGATTGAAGCAGATAAAGTCATCATCATCATGAAGCATCAAGGGCCAGAAATCCATCTTGGAGAGGAAGCCAAGGATGGAGTGTCCGGATTGATGAAGAGTGATGATCAAGGAAGGACTAGAGGTAATTGCATGTTGGGTTTTGCATGGTTATCTCTTCTCTCTCTATGTGGCCGAACCGGTTCTGTTTGTTGAAGGAGGAAGAAGTTGGTTCAGTTTTGGCTTCAATAAGTGGAGGCTCCCCTCTTCTATAATAAGGGTGGACAACCACTGTTTGAGGCAAGGAGAAAATTTGAGAGTGCAAGGCACAGAGTTCTCAGAGCTACCTGAGCTAACAGTTTTCTCTTCTCCTTCAATGTTCTCTGTTTTGTAATTTTTCTGTTTAATTTTGTCATGTCTTGAGTCTCATGGAAAAAAGGCAAACAAGTGAGGTTTGTATGAAAAAGCCATAGAGCGGAAAAAGACAGAGAGTGCAAAATTAAAAGAAAAAGCCATAGATGTCTTAGAGGTCCTTTGTTCATCTATGTTGTGTATCATGATTCTGTGGGAATCCCCTTGTAAGTTGGGTTAGCACTTTACAAGTTGTAATCAGATTGATTATAGTGAAATTCTATCATGTTTGTGATGGAGACTGGATGTAGGCTGCACTGCACTTAGCAGCCGAACCAGGATATATCTGGGTGCAATCTTCTTCTCCTTTCTACTCCATTTCTGTTTTCTACTACACAGGAGCAAAAACCAGAATTATCTCGTGCCAAGTGACAAGACAAAAAGAAAAGTCTCGTGGCTAGGGACGAGACAAAACAAAAAGTCTCGTGTGTAGTGAAGAGATAAAAAAAAAAAGGTAAAAGTTTTCAGAATTAGTCTGACAAGTCAGCAAGTATTATCAAGCAAAAAAGGGGCTAAGATTCAACCTCCCCTTCTCTTAGCCTCTGAAACCATCATATATGATATATAATTTTTTTCTGTTCTATAATGACTATTTATATAATTTATTCAACAATTTTTTCATCTTAATATTTAATAAATTTAACATACAAATTATTATTTAACATACAAAATAATTTAAGTAATCATCTAATACAATAAACATAATAGTGCAAATACTTATTTATTTATTAGTAGTGAAAAATATGTAAATAGTATAAATTGATATTTTTTAGTATAAAAGCAATAATAAAAGTTAATTACATAATTAAAAAATTATGAAAAATTTCTTAAATAATAATAAAAAATAAGATCACTATTTTCATATATTACAAAGTTTATGAAAAAAATTTTGGATAATAAATCAATTCTCAATAAATTATATATTAATTCCGTAAAAAAAATAAATAATCAATACATTGGATATTATTATTTACGTACTAATATAATATATATTATCGATTATTAAGTTTATAATTAATTTTTAACCTAATTTTTGGTAATTAAAATTTAAATGATTGAAATTACTAAATGTTAAATATTTTGCATCTAACCAATTTATTTTTATTGAAATTAAAAAAGGATGAGTTGTTAATCAATTCTAAATTTAAATTTAAATTTGAGTTAGAAAATAAAAATATTTGAATAATAAAAGTTATTATTGATTTCTCTTCACACTAACTAATACTCAACAATGGTGTTTTGGTACACCATGTTACCAAGAAATATTAATTGATCTAATAATTTTTGTAATGATATAAGTTTATGAATTTGAAAATTTAAAAAATATTTCATAAAATGTGAAGTTTTAACGAGTAACAATGTTGGTCATATTGTTTTGACTTCAAAAATGAATATGATACCAACGAATAAAATTGTCCAAGTAAATTTTAACAAAGACAAAAGTCCATAAGTATTGCTATTAATGAAAAATTAATCTATTTTAAAGATAAATACAATTTTTTTCTATGGATTCCTAACTCATCAAGTCGAAGACGACTAATCCATCACATATTGATGTTCTATTTACTAAGAGTTTATCGTTAACTAATGGATTATTTATACACACAAGACGAGATTCGAACTCCAAATACTTTTTTAACTGGACAAATTAAATAAGATGATCATTCAACTAATCCAAATTGATTAAAATAAATATTAATTATTTTTAATACTTTTAAATTGTAAAATATTTATAATAATAATTACTATATATATTTTTTATTTAAATTTTAATAAAAAAAATTTATATAATTTTATGTATTATCCTGTACAGAATACGAGAACATACACTAGTTCACAATAAAAATTAAACAACGTTAATATTAAAAATATTTTTTATTTAAAAAAAAATATTGTTAACCTTAATTATATTCTAGCAATAAAGGTCACTTTTTAATAATGATGTCGTTCTGTCACCAAAAAATAAAGATGTCATTCTTTCTTTTTTTAAATTTTTTATTTTTTTTTGCTGGTTGTCTTATTTACAATTTTTTATTAGTACTCTTTAATTTATGCAACTTTCTATTTTTTTTACGATGGATAGTTTATATTGTTTTTCATATATATTACTTATGTTGCAGTTTTTTTAGTAACATAAGGAATAAAAATGATTTGCTCTTACAATTAGGTATTTTCTGTTAGAGTGAAAGAACAACATAGATAAATAAATATAAGAATGTTCGAAACACACAGACAAATTTATTTCATTGTTTCAAGATTCAAATTACATGTATTATTAATTTAAAAAAAATACTTAAAATTTTTTACAATAAAAGAGAAACAAAATTTTAAACAGCATAAATGGGCTAAAAAATTTAATATGAAAGTAGAATAATGAGTGATATATTTTAATATTATAATTTTTTGTGTTTTTTAAAATTATAGAAGTACATAAATCAAAAGGTTCGATTTGTATCTAAAAACTTAAAAAGATTTGTAATACGGGTCTAATTTGTATATTCTAAATTTTTTTAATTTTTTAAACACAAAAAATCGAACGGTTCTATTTTTATTTTTTAAATTAAATTATCTCACATTTTAAAAAAATACCATAGTAATTTACAATTTAAAAAAATATCATTATTAATCCAATATTAAAAATAAAGATGTGTCATAAATGAGCACCGAGTTATCTAGGAATAATGTGGGTTACCTTGGAAGTTGGAATCAAGCACCGCTTGTATTATCATTTTTCAAAAATAATTTAACCCACTAACCTATAGTTAAAGGTAACAAAAAAAATGCTAATAAATTATAAACATAATTTTTTCATATTCATGCAAGAGATGCGGTTCAAATCTTTCTATTTTTTATTTAAAAATTTATAATATACCATTAAAGTGGCATCATACTCTCAGTTAAGAGGGGCACCACAAAATTTACTCTTAATCAATACTATTCTTATCCAATGATTGAAACAAAATTATTATAATTTTATACTCAATGAGAGTTAATTAGATAAACATAGGTGATAAAGAATATCATCAACCAATATTTCTTAAAACTCCAGTATGATTAAACACATACAACTGATAAAGAACATAATAATCACAAAATTACCAGTTTGATTATCATCAATGACTTGAACTAATAATTAGTACTAACAAGTAACAACTAAACTACTTCTAATAATCAATTCATAAAAGTAGCTAAATCTTCACGACAAAGCGGACAACTAGTTTTTCCAGAATGTAACCAAGAGTTTATACAAGCCGAATGAAACTCATGAACACACACTCCAAAAGGTTGAATTAACTCTCCATCCTTAAACTCTTCAATACAAATAGGACAAAAGTTGTTTCTCCGGTCGACTAATCCGTCCTCGTCCTCCTCCTCCTTAGCGAAGCTCTTAACCGGCGGCAATGCCTTCAAAGCAAGTCTAGCCATCCGCATACTCCGACTAAAAGGCAACTCCGTGAATTCTTGTGTCTCTTCGGAATCAAAAGATTGAATCGTTATCATCATATTTCTTGTGATCTCAATAGTATTATTCTCCGACGAGCTACTATCCCTCAAATATATAGGCAAAAACTTGTCTGCTATAACAAATAGGATGTAGGCAACAACAAATATGAAATAACCGGAACCAATAATGATGAATTGAGAAGAAGAATTAGAATCTTTCCATTTAGGTCCACCTCCTATGCTTATAAGTGAAAACCCCAGAAGGAAGAACACATAGGGTATTAGCATCGTCGCCCAAAATGCCTTTCGAAAACAACCATAACGCATAGGCATTATAATTAGGGAAGTAAATTATACCAATTTGGTGATAGGAATAAATTATGAATGTACTTTGATAGAGAGAAATACTCAGTTTGTACAAGAGTTATAGTCTCTCATGCATATATATTTATATATGGGATAAAGAAATTTTGGTAACGAAATCTAATTAAGATAAATTAAAAAAGATAAGATATGATATGATACCGTGAAGTGAGATAATAATAATTGATGAGGATGAAGAGGTTTTACAAATTTAAAATTTCGTTACGTTAAATGAAGAAAGAAAATAACAAGAGATTTAATGCGTATGAGATTAAACGAACCAATCATAAATGATAGCAAAATGTTTTGAGCTTTAATTTGATCAAGAGAGAGATAAAATAAATTAGGAAATGGGAAAGTACGAGGAGCCAATGAGATATTTATACAATGTGTACAATGGAGGTTTATAGAGTATTAGAGATATAATTATTAGTGTTACATTTTTCCATCAGGTGAAGCTTTTGGGATGAGTGGTATCATGACATGATATTAAAGCGCTAGATCCGAAAGGTCAAGAGTTCGATCCTTGGTGAACCCAAAAATTAAACTAATTTTTCGAGAAGATGTTTATTATCTTTTGTACTCGGATGATTATTCTAAATAGTATAGGGGATGTTCATTTCATAACTCAATAGCCATTATACACATTGTACAAATAGTCCATTGTCTCCCTAACGGGATCCATAAGAAAATACAAATAATATAAATGTATATAGAGAAGTTTAAACTCTAATACATGATGAATAATAACTCTTGTTATTATTACGCTATTAAATTTTACTTTATATAATGCATCTATTATAATCTCATCATATGAGTTTAAAATTTGTTGGGGGCCAAGGCCACTGCTTGTCCCCTTGAGTCCGTCCCTGATCGAACATACTATTATGTTTAACCAGGTCTCAAACCGGTTGCGCAAATAAGATTAATTAATTTTTATTCATTAAGTTTTAAAAATAATATGTTTTTCCTCTGTATTTTAAATTATAATTAGATATTCGCGTATAAAAAACATACAATTAATAATTACAAAATTAACTTGAAAATAGAGTTTGTACATTTTACAAGAAAAAACTTTTACTCATAACAAATAATATCGGGACACATTTTGATTTCTGAAATTACTAATACAAAGAATAAATTATAAATTATCTACATATCGTGGAAAAGGTAGAGAGAAATAGAAAAATGTCGCGACATAGACGGGAGTATTCAGGAATGGAGTTTATTAGTTTTTGCAGTTTTGTAAATTAACAACATTGAAAATATATAACCAGTGCCAACATCAAATTTTAAATAACCTACAATGACATAGTAAATCTCAACAATATTTTAAAAAACCAACGAAAACATAAATATAGAAATAAAATTATGAATTAGTTAAAATAAATAAAATAAATTATATTTTAAACATAAAACATTTTATTAAAGGAATACTAATACATGAAAACTATATAAAATATCTAACAAATTAAATATGTTATAAGTCTAACTCTAAACAGTGTTTTAAATTAATAATATTATAACACATGAAATTAATAATATTCAAGACAGGCACAGACTTCTTTTTTTTTCCTAGTGTGACGGCCAAATACTACTTCATTCTTTCCTTCATGGAATGTTCTTTATCTCGACACTCTCTTCCATGCAATTTCCATCACAACTTTTCTTTTGTTTTTTTTTTTTCGGGGTATTCCATAACCACTTTTTTAACATAACCCAACTATCCTTTTGAGCCTACCACCCCTAGTCCAGGCTGTCCAGCCAACTTTCTTCAAATTCATCTCAAAACTCAAAATAAAAATCTAACTACCACACTCCATTTAGAATAATAAAGGTTAGGATCCAAAACCCATCAAGCAAAAAATTCAAGCCCACACCAATCCATTTAAAATCCTGCATGTGATCCACTACGCAATTCCTATTGAGCCGTGCAGAATACACCCATTCATGACACGTGCAATTCGCAGGTGTTGAAGAATCTTCCCTTCAACACCTTAGAATTTTTCGAATAAAATATGTTAGAATCTAATAATTATTTAAAATATTGTTACTTATTATCGTCTACATACATACATAAAACGTCACCTCTTATAAAAACTGAATCTAACAAAAGAAAAATTTAGTAATGATTCTATTAGAGACTCCAAAAATGTTTCCAAAAAGAATCTCGTCAAAAAAAATTTATTTTATACTCAATTTAGATTCAATTTATTTTTATCTAAGAGTAAGATTTAATTTACTATACCATTATTAAGTATCTAAGGAAAGTGGGAAACCACACCTCAAAAGCTAGCTGTTAAGGAGGAAGAACCACTCTCCATATATACAACATCAAGCATCCCATACTACTCGATGTGGGATTTTGAGTACCCCATAATACCCAAGACCCTAACAATACACCGGTCCTGGAGAGCCGACGTCCACGGCGGCTTCACTCTATCGACACTGACCCAATGGTAGCCACTTTGCTACGGTTTATCAGTATTCGGTATTCACCTTAATCCGGCCTATAGGTAGCCCTTTCCATGGCGCCAACAACCACGCTCTGATACCATTGTTAAAACTGGTATTTATTGAATGAAAATGCAGAAATTACAATAGAATAGAAAAATGATAGCAGAAGAATTTCGAGAGTCCTCTTCAGGTAGTTCAAACTAACTTTATCCAATTTTCTTATTGAGATTATTTAGTTTTAACTACGACTAGATTTAATTGAAATTTTTATTGTTTCAGTTGTGGATTAGATTAAATTTTAACATTCTTTTTATCTGAATTAAAAAAAAATTCATTCTTAATTTTTTTAATTTAAAGATACATAAGTTATTGGCTAATTAAAAATATAAAAGTATTTTTCACTTTTTAAAATATGAGACATCTAAAGCTTAATTTGGTAAAACTTTTACTTTTCAAAAGTAGTTTATAAAAGTTAACTTTTAAAAGATTGCTTTTTAAAAGTTGTAGTATTTATATTTGGTAAATTAAATTAAAAATAACACAAGTAACATCAATTGCGTTTGGTAAAATAACTTTTAAAATTTAAAAATACTATAATAGACATAAATATAAGTATTAAATTTGAAAATTAGTTAACATATGAGGTTATATTAGACTTTTAAATTTTAAAAAGTACAAGTCAACTTTGAAAAGCTGTATCTTAGGTGCTTTCAAAAGTACTCCGATCTTTTAAAAGCTCCAAGCACAAACACGTGGTTTTTTTAATTTACCAAACACAAAATGAGGAGCTTAAACTTTTAAAAAGCAGAAGCACCTCTTCGAAAAAGTTTTACCAAATCAAGCCTTAGCATTTCTGTCTAATAAATAAGTTTCTGGAAGAGACTTAAATATTGTAATTTAGAAGGTAAAAAATGTTTTTGTATTTTTAATTTATCAAAAATTTATTTGTCTTTGAATTAAAAAACCTGAACTTATTTGTTTATTTTTTAAAATCATATTTCTTCTGGAAACAAATATTTTGGGCTTAGTTATAGAGTTTGAACTCAGGCCTAGATATCTCAGATTACTCCAAACTCCAAAGTTTTCTCAAGAGTAAATACTTATAATCGTCTCTGAGATTCGCGTAAATACTCAATCTAATCCTCAAGATCCCGATTTCTCCATTGTAGTCCTCCAGATAGAGTTCCGAGCACTTAAAGTGGTCCCTGGCCATATTTCATATGATGAGGGGTCCAAAATATTGTCGTTTTGGTTTGACGCCCTTCATAGCCAAAAATGACGCCGTTTAGATGTTATTTAGTATGAAAAACAGTTTTCACTCCCAACAATAACACTTCACTTCACTCGTCTCTTGTTCTTCCACCCTCTGACTTCATCTTCATCTCTTCATCAATGGCGTAGCCGTAGGGTTCTATTCGCTGGCTTGAAAAATTTGAGAGAAGAAGTAATCTAACCAAAAATTGTTTTTGTTCTTCCCCTCCTTCACGAGAAGCACGAGGTTCTAACTTTGTGATCGGACTCAAGGTAACCTTCCTTTTTTTTACTTTGTATTTTCAATACGGTTTTGGTTGATGGTATGCAAGTTGTTAGTGTAGATGAGGTTCCGGAGTTTTGGTGTCATTGTAGTGTCTAGGGTTTGAAGGTTGGCTGAGGTTTGTGGGGTTGCTCTATTTAACCCGAATAAAACAGGGATGAAACAGGGAGATGTATGCAGGATTGGAAAAAAAATGTGTTCTTGTGGTGATTTTTTTTAATGCATTAGTAGGTTTTCAGATTTTGCCTGTATTAAGTGAAAATTTAAAATTTCTTGCAGATGGAAGAGAAGTTGGACATCATGTTTCACCATAGGGGTGACTTCAAAAAAAATACAGAAGAGATTATGGTATATTCTCCGGATAACAAGGCCTGTTTAGGTGATCTATACACTGATACTCTAGATGTCTTCTACATACGGAACTACCATAAGGAGCTTAGGTACAATGACATAAAACAGTGCTAGTGGCATGTTCCTGGAAAAGGCTTGGATAATGGGTTGAGAAATGTAAACAGTGACAAAGAGATAAGAGAGATGGTAAATTGTGCTAGGACAAATGAGGGATTGATTGATGTATATTTCGAGCATGGAGTGTCAATGCCGGAGGTGTTAGAGGGAGATAACACAGTTGTGTACTTGGAAGACGATGGTGGAGAGGGGTGTAATGCAAGTACAGATGCTAATGTGAGTCCTCCACTCAAGGAGACTCATGCACTCATAGTTGCTCCTATCCCGAAGGTTGCACCCAATAGTTCTTGCAAATCCAATCCCAAAAAAAAATAAAACATCTCCGCGGTAATCACAACCATCACACTCCGAAACCAAGATGCCTACAAAAAACACTAATCCTCCCAAGACAACCAACCCTCCCAAGAAGACCAACCCCTCAAAACCCACCAAGCCCACCAAAATCAGCCAGCCCACGAAGCCCAGTTAGAGCAGTAAATCAAATAAGAGCAATGGTTCACGAAATTGCAATCACACTTTTGCAATCCGCACAACTAACCAGCAAGTGCACTGGGTCGTCCAAGTAATACTTTACGTGAGTAAGGGTCGAATCCCATGGAGATTGTTGGTTTGAAGCAAGCTATGTTTATTTTATTATTCTTAGTCAGGAGATCAATTATAATTATCAGTTTGAATTACTAAAAAAATAAAAGAGCGTGAAATAATTACTTGTTGTGCAATAATGGAGAATATGTTGGAGTTTTGGAGATGCTTTGTCTTCTGAATTCCTGTAATATAATATTCAACTCATGCAAAATTGCAAAATTCCTTCCATGGCAAGCTCTATGTAGGGTGTCACCGTTGTCAATGGCTACTTCCCATCCTCTCAGTGAAAATGGTCCAAATGCTCTGTCACAGCACGGCTAATCAGCTATTGGTTCTCGATCATGTCGGAATAGAATCCATTGATTCTTTTGCGTTTGTCATCACGCCCAACACTCGCAAGTTTGAAGCTCGTCACAGTCATCAAATCCTAGAATCCTACTCGGAATACCACAGACAAGGTTTAGACTTTCCGGATTCTCATGAATGCCGCCATCAATTCTAGCTTATGCCACGGAGATTCTGGTTAAGGAATCTAAGAGATACTCATTCAATCTGATATAGAACGGAGGTGGTTGTCAGACACACGTTCATGGATTGAGGAAGGTGATGAGTGTCACGGATCACCACCTTCTCCATAGTTAAGCGCGAATGAACATCTTAGATAGGAACACGCATGTTTGAATGGAAAAACATAAATAATTGCATTAATTCATCGAGACGCAGCAGAGCTCCTCACCCCCAACAATGGAGTTTAGAGACTCATGCCGTCAAAGAGTATAAAATTCTGATCTAAAAAATGTCATGAGTTACAAAATAATTCTCTAAAAGTTGTTTAAATACTAAACTAGTAACCTAGGTTTACAGAATATGAGTAAACTAAGATGGATAGTGCAGAAATCTACTTCTGGGGCCCACTTGGTGTGTGCTAGGGCTGAGACTTAAGCTTCTCACGTGCCTAGGTTGTTTCTAGAGTTGAACGCCAAGTTGTAACGTGTTTTTGGCATTCAACTCGGGTTCGTGACGTGTTTCTGGCGCTGAACTCCAGACTGCAACATGGAACTGGCGTTGAATGCCAGTTTACGTCATCTATCTTCGCACAAAGTATGAACTATTTTATATTGCTGGAAAGCCCTGGATGTCTACTTTCCAGTCCAATTGAGAGCTCGCCAATTAGACTTCTGTAGCTCTCAAAAATCCATTCCGAGTGCAGGAAGGTCAAAATCCAACAGCATCAGCAGTCCTTTTTCAGCCTAAATCAGATTTTTGCTCAGCTCCCTCAATTTCAGCCAGAAAATATCTGAAATCACAAAAAAACACACAAACTCATAGTAAAGTCCCGAAATATGATTTTTGCCTAAAAACTAATAAAAATCTATTAAAAACTAACTAAAACATACTAAAATCTATATGAAATTACCCTCAAAAAGCGTATAAAATATCCGCTCATCAAGCAACCAGCAGAAACTATCCAAGAGATCAAGTATTTCCAAGAGACCCTGTATGTAAGAACTGCAATTAATCGAACTGGTTAATTAAGTGGTTATGTTGCCCAAATTTGATTATGAAAAGTTAGAGTAAGAATTTGAGGTTTTAAACATCGTTTTTGGACTCAAAGGGTCTTTTCGAGTCAGAAAATGTGTTTTCTGTGAAAAATCATGAAAAACCGCAAACCGACGGTTGAACCGGTTCAAGTCTGCCCGGTGCCGCGCGAGAAAAAGTCAAAAACCTTAGAAAAATAGTAGAAATGAAAAATCTGGCCTTAATTTTAAAGGTTTGGCCCAAAGTTGGGTCAAACGGGCTAAAAACGCTAATGGGTTGAACCGAACCCAAGTTGGGCCCAAGTTCAACATATATAAAGGTTCATTTAATGAACCCTAGCCTCATAAACACATACACACTTCAGAAATTGAAAGAGGGAGAGAAGAAGAGGTTGAACCCTAATCACCTCAGTCTTCTCAAGCTCATATCTTGAGTTCTAGAGCTCCGATTTACGTGCCGTCAGCGGCTACGCGTTCCTTGTGAAGAGCTCTACAAAATCCATCCAAGAAACTTTAGAGGTAAGCTCGAAATCCTCCCAGTTCTTCTCTCCAAAATTTCGGGTACCTAGGGTTTTTGATTAAGTGAGTTTTTGTGATTCTTGATGTTTAGGTTTACTCTAATCCTTGCTTAGCTTTAGGTTTTGCCATCCAAATCTGTTGGAAAAGGTAAGAGGCTTTGATCTCTTGTGAACTTTTGATTTATGTTGAGCCCTAAGTTGATTTTGTGGTGATTTATATGTATATAGCTTGGTTATTGTGAGTTTGGAGCTTGTTGGTGCTTGTTGGAGCTATATTGGTGGTTGAATTTTGGTTGAAAACTCATTTAGTTCATATTGGGAATCAGTCAAGGTATGGTTTTGGTTTTCTCTATGTAGTATATAATATTCATAGACACTTAGGCTAGTGATCCAAAGGATAGAATTGGATTTGAATAGTTGTTGAATTGTTGGATGTGATTGTATGATGATGTAGATGACATGATGATTAATAGTGATACGATGAGAATAAATGAATTGTGAAGTTGAGGAGTGAATTATGTTGATAAATGTGAAATTGGTGGATTGATTGGTAATGTATTTGGAAATTGTTACTGAAGTATGATATATGAGATATATTCATATTGATGTTGTGGATGAGGAAAAGTGAAAGACAAATGTGGTAATTTTGGTGTGGTATGACCTAGAGGGTTGATTTTGATGAAAGGTGGAGTTTGGGAATGGTTTGGTTTGGTTTTGGTTGTGTTTTACAATGCAATTGTAAAAGTTGTGATTTTGGGTAAAAGTGGAATTTTGGTGAACTTTGTTTGATCATAACTTTTGCCTCGGTTTTCAAAATTTGTTGAAATCTATTTAGAATTAAAGATCTTTGAAAAACCTTTAAATCGGTATAAAGTTTATGAAATTTGGAATTATGTAGAGAAAGTTATGATCATTCAAACATTGGTGTTGAAAATTGGAAATTCTGCAAAGTTATAGAATTCTGAGTTTTCCGGTATGTGCGCACACACAGCCTTGTGCGCACGCACACTCTACGTAAATGGTGACATGTGCGCACGCATAGACTTGTGCGTCTACACATGCAGAGGCAGGCAGTCTGCTTGCAGCACTGGCACAGTCTGTGCGCGTGCACACCAAAGGAAAAATTGCAACCTACTGTGCGAATGCACAGACCTGTGCACACGCACACGTTAGGGAGACCAGTCTGTTGGGGACGCTCGCACAGGTTATGCGAGTGGACAGACCTTTTTATATTTTGACACCTGTGTGTACGCACACCCCTGTGCATATGCACACTTTTAAAATTTTCCTGGGCGTGCGCACGCACACCCCTGTGCGGACGCACACGCCCTGTTTCTCAAATTTTGCTTTGTTTTCAACTATTTCACCTTCCCGACGAGGTTGTAAGCTTCTATAACACCTTTTAATGACTTTTGGGCATATTTTTGGGTGTTCAAACATGGGAAATGGCTTAAGGGTTTTAGACACTATTCTTTGGAAAACGTTAGTAAACGGAGTACTACGTTTCTGTTGTACTGGGAAGGGTTTGATGATGTGTGAAGAATGGTTGATGGATGAGATGCGAAAGTAAGAAACTGAAATGTGAATGAACAGTGGTTGAAAACGAGTCTAGGACTCTGAATGGAGTGATGGATCTATCTTGTACTAAAAATGTTTTGAAAACCACTGTACCACTTTTTCATTGAGATTATGAGACGCTATGCGCCCGGCAGGGGCCGAGGTTGGATCCCGCCTGTCGAGGTAGCGGCTGTGGCGTAAGGGCAGTGGTTCGTCCCGCTTGCGCTTAGATGTGAGGTCGGTGGCAATCGATCCTGCTCGCATCCCTTCGGATCATCAGAGCGTACAGGCGCAAAACCCTGGATAGTGATCCGAGCACTATATCTCGGGGGTTCCCACACCATGAATCCAAAGGGCAACATCTCCATGGAGATGTGTCGAGTTGGCTGTTGTACCGACAATGTGATATCACAGCCAGTAGGGTAGGCATTCATCATATGCATTTTCTACCTGTTTGTATGTTTTGTCGACTTGCTATTGTTTCTCCCTATCTGTTAAACATGTCTAATTGCTACTTGTATTAATTGCTGTATATGCCTCTACTTGTGTTTTACTTGTATTGTATATACTTGTGCTTTACTAGAGTTTAGGAGGTTCGGAAGGCAGTGGCGATGGGATCGCATGGCGGATCGGTTGGCGAAGGCTGTGGGACAACGGTGTTTGATTAGAGTAGAAATTCCCTAAGATAGATTACCCTGTTATGGTACTACGGCTTAAGTTGTATTAAGGAATTACATATTATGCTGATTTGGTTTAGAATGCTTTAAGTTTGAATTCTTGTGATGGATATGAAGTCTAGGATTGCCTTTGGCGTCCCGAGGTCTTATATCCTACATCACTGGACACTGTTACCATACTGAGAACCTCCGGTTCTCATACCATATTCTGTTGTATTTTTCAGATGCAGGTCGTAACCCACCTCGGTGAGTTGTCTGATTGGTGGCAGGAGCGGAGGATCTGGCTTATCTTTTGGAGTCTTTTGATTTATTATATATATATATATATATATATATATATATATATATGTGTGTGTGTGTGTGTGTGTGTGTGTGTGTGTGTGTGTGTGTGTCTCACTTTTGTATTTTACTTTGGCCTAGAGACTTGTATTGAGAGAACAAAACTTGTATAAGCTGTTTTTACTATCTGGTTTCATACATGGTCTGTATATGGTTAGCCGGCTCAAACTCCGCGAGTCGTGGCTAGTGTCTTATGATATTATACTATTATACTATGATGTTTTGTTACTCGGCACTTGTTTCTTGTGCTTTAAGTTAGAATCTTCGCTAATATGTTTTGCGCTTTTCAAATCCGATTTTGAGCTATATTCTCCATCAGGCTTCTAGATATTATCAATTTCTTCTATATATAATATGTGTATAAGCTTAGAACTGTCGTAACCTTTTTATTAACCTTTACTTTACGACGCGAGGTAAGGCTTAGGCTAATTAGGGTGTTACACTGTACACAGCCTGCTGCTAGAGGATTCAGGAGCAAAGTGTTTAACAATAAAGTTCCCTTTGATGTATCTTCTGACTCCTCTGATAGTGAAGAAGATAGTCTATTTAAGCCAGGTCCGGATGAGGGTAGTTCCTCTTATTCTAAGGCTGTAGGGAATGATCTTAAAACTGGGAGTAGGATTAGGAGAAACATGGTACATGCAGAGGTAGGATCCAGAAATATTAATCCACTAGGTAAAGGGAAGGAGAAGATATTGCATGAAGACGACGGTTTGGTGCAGGAGGTGAGCGACTCTGAAGTTGACCTTGGGTTCGTGGGTTGTGTTCATGAAGGAGCAGAGGATGGACTAGACCCAGGTGTTGGCTCATATGGCACCAATTCTTGGCACTCAGAGGAGATGAATACACCTCCAAACTCAGAAGATGAGATGGAGGAAGGAAATGATTCTGAAGATGCATGTCTGTTGTTTAGAAATGGTGCAAGGTTTGGAGAGCTGCATCTTGAGATTGGCAAGAAGTTCAGAATGAAATGGGAATTTAGAGAAGCTGTGAAGGAATACACAATCCAAGAGGGTAGAAGCATAAAGCTAGTGAAAAATGAGAACATAAGGTGCAGGGCGGTGTGTAAGGTCAAAGAGTGTCTATGGGTGGCTTATTGATGAGCGGATTTTTTATACGCTTTTTGGGGGTAATTTCATGTAGATTTTAGTATGTTTTAATTAGTTTTTAATAGAATTTTATTAGTTTTTAAGCAAAAATCATATTTCTGGACTTTACTATGAGTGTGTGTATTTTTCTGTGATTTCAGGTATTTTCTGGCTGAAATTGAGGAAGCTGAGCAGAAATCTGACTTAGGCTGAAAAAGGACTGCTGATGCTGTTGGATCCTGACCTCCCTGCACTCGAAATGGATTTTCTGGAGCTACAGAAGTCCAATTGGCGCGCTCTCAACGGCGTTGGAAAGTAGATATCCAGGGCTTTCCAGCAATATATAATAGTCCATACTTTGCGCGAGGATAGATGACGTAACTTGGCGTTGAACGCCAAGTACATGCTGCTGTCTGGAGTTAAACGCCAGAAAAACGTCATGATCCGGAGTTGAACGCCCAAAACACGTCATAACTTGGAGTTTAACTCCACTCCAAGAAAAGCCTCTACTCATGGATAGCTTTAGTCTCAGCCCCAGCACACACCAAGTGGGCCCCAGAAGTGGATTTCTGCACCAATTATCTTAGTTTACTCATATTCTGTAAACCTAGGTTACTAGTTTACTATTTAAACAACTTTTAGTGAATTATTCTGTACCTCATGACATTTTCAGATCTGAATTACATACTTTTTGACGGCATGAGTCTCTAAACTCCATTGTTGGGGGTGAGGAGCTCTGCAGCGTCTCGATGAACTAATACAATTCCGTTATTTTCCATTCAAACACGCTTGTTCTTATCTAAGATGTTCATTCGCGCTTAATTATGGAGAAGGTGATGATCCGTGACACTCATCACCTTCCCCAAACCATGAACGTGTGCCTGACAACCACCTCCGTTCTACATCAGACTGAATGAGTATCTCTTAGATTCATTACGCAGAATCTTCGTGGTATAAGCCGGATTGATGGCGGCATTCATGAGAATCCGGAAGGTCTAAACCTTGTCTGTGGTATTCCGAGTAGGATTCTGGGATTGAATGACTGTGACGAGCTTCAAACTCCTGAAGGCTGGGCGTTAGTGACAGACGCAAAAGAATCAATGGATTCTATTCCAACCCGATTGAGAACCGACAGATGATTAGCCGTGCTGTGACAGAGCATAGGAACGTTTTCACTGAGAGGATGGGAGGTAGCCATTGACAACGGTGACACCCTACATAGAGCTTGCCATGGAAGGGACTTTTCGTGTGTTGAAGGATTTTAAGGAAGAGTTGAAGTTCAAAGGACAAAGCATCTCCAAAACTCCAACATATTTCTCATTACTGCACAACAAGTAACGCTGTTATTCTCTTTTATTTTTATAATCAAATCTAGTAATTTCACTTATAATCCTATTGGCCTCCTGACTAAGAGTAATAAAATAAATATAGCTTGCTTCAAACCAATAGTCTCCGTGGGATCGACCCTTACTCACGTAAGGTATTACTTGGACGACCCAGTGCACTTGCTGGTTAGTTGTGCGGATTACAAATTCGTGCACCAAGTTTTTGGCGCCGTTGCCGGGGATTATTCGAGTTTGAACAACTAAAAGTTTATTTTATTTCTTAGATTAGGAATAATTTATTTTTATTTTTATTGTTATAGAGTCATTAAATCTTGATAGGATAGTTTCTTTTCAAAAATTTCTTTTCAAAATTTATTATTTTTCCTTTAATTAATTGCTAATTTTCGTGAGTTTAGTGTCTTGTTCTAAGTTTGGTGTCAATTGCATATCTCATATTTTTATTTAAAAAATTTCGACTTGTGTTCTTTGTTCTTCATTGATCTTCAAGTTGTTCTTGCTTATTTTTCTTGTTTAATCTTGAGTTTTTCTTGCTTTGTGTCTTTTCTTGTTTCACTTGTGTTCTTTTTAAAGCATTAATTGGAATATCTAGAACAAGTGTTACATTTATTCCCAATTGGCTAGAGTATTGGTTTATATTCTTGATAATTGGGTATACGCTTTGGAACCTTTTTCAAAAATAATTTTTCCTGATTTAATCTTGTGCCAAACTTTAAGTTTGGTGTTTTCTTGTTAATCTTTTTATAATTTTCGAAAATTTTATTAAAGTTTTCTAAAAATCTTAAGTTTGGTGTTCTTCCTTTTGTTCTTGGTGTTCTTGTGAATCTTCAAGGTGTTCTTGAATTTTTCTTGTGTCTTGATCTTAAAATTTTTAAGTTTGGTGTTCCTTGGTGTTTTTCCTCCAAAAATTTTCGAAAATAAGGAGCATTGGATCTAAAAATTTTAAGTCTTGTGTCTTTTGTGTGTTTTTCTCTTTCATCATAAAATTCAAAATTCAAAAAAAAAATTTTATTTTCTAACTAATTTTGAACTATATTTTTCGAAAATTTTATATAAAAATTCAATCTTCAATTTCAAAATATTTCCACTTTCTTTTATTTATTTCGTTTTTATTTTATTTTATAAAAATTAATTTTTATAAAATAAATAATATCAACATATATACCATTTCTTTTATTCCAACATGGAATTAAGTGGGAATGAACAGTCCAAGAGGACTCTGGGGTCATATGCTAACCCCACTACTGCTTCATATGGGAGTAGTATCTGTATACCCTCCATTGGAGTTAGTAGCTTTGAGTTGAATCCTCAGCTCATTATCATGGTGCAGCAAAATTGTCAGTATTCTGATCTTCCACATGAAGAACCTACAGAGTTTTTGGCACAATTTTTGCAAATTGCTGACACAGTACATGATAAGGAAGTAGATCAGGATGTCTACAGATTATTACTGTTTCCATTTGCTGTAAAAGATCAAGCTAAGAGGTGGTTAAATAACCAGCCTAAGAACAGCATAAAAACATGGAAGCAGCTGTCAGAAAAATTCCTGAATCACTATTTCCCTCCAAAACGGATGACACAGCTAAGGCTAAGCATCCAAGACTTCAAACAAGGAGATAATGAATCCCTTTATGACGCCTGGGAGAGATACAGAGAGATGCTAAGAAAATGCCCCTCTGAAATGTTTTCAGAATGGGTGCAATTAGACATCTTCTACTATGGGCTTACAGAAAAAGCTCAGATTTCTCTAGACCACTCAGCTGGTGGATCTATACATATGAGAAAAACAATTGAAGAAGCTCAAGAGCTTATTGATACAGTTGCCAGAAATCAACATCTGTACCTAAACAGTGAATCTTCCATGAAAGAAGAAGCTAAAACAATAACTGCAGAACTCAGTCCAGTGGATCAGGCTAATGAATTCAATCAGCAATTAGATTTTTTAACTCAGCAGCTAGCCGAATTCAAGGAAATATTACAGGAAACAAGAATGGCTAACAGGAATATGGAAGTACAATTAAAGCAGACAGAAAAGCAACTGTCAAAACAAATAACAGAAGAATGCCAAGCAGTTCAATTAAGAAGTGGGAAAACATTAGACACCTCACTTCAAGGCAGCAGGAAACCAAGAAATGAACAGGTGGATACTCAAAATCCCTCTGAGGACAATCAGAGCCCAGAGAGGAATAAAGCTGGCGCTGAATGCCCAGACCATGCTCATTCCTGGCGTTCAACGCCAGAAACAAGCATGAATCCGGCGTTGAACGCCCAAAGGGAGCATGGTTCTGGCGTTCAAACGCCAGTAACAAACAAGGAAGTGGCGTCTAACGACACTCCAGCTCCCACCACTGGCATTCAAATACCAGTGGGGAATCAGTCACATACAAGTGCTGATAACAACCTTTCTAAAAAGGCTTCCCAACCCACTTCTGTAGGTAATAAACCTGCAGCAACTAAGGTTGAGGAATACAAAGCCAAAATGCCTTATCCTCAAAAACTCCGCCAAGCGGAACAGGATAAGCAATTTGCCCGCTTTGCAGACTATCTCAGGACTCTTGAAATAAAGATTCCGTTTGCAGAAGCACTTGAGCAAATACCCTCTTATGCTAAGTTCATGAAAGAGATCTTAAGTCATAAGAAGGATTGGAGGGAAACTGAAAAAGTTTACCTCACTGAAGAATGCAGTGCAGTCATTCTGAAAAGCTTACCTGAGAAGCTTAAGGATCCTGGGAGCTTTATGATACCATGCACATTAGAGGGCACTTGCACCAAGCAAGCTTTATGTGATCTTGGGGTAAGTATCAACCTAATACCTGCATCTACTATCAGAAAGCTTGGTTTAACTGAAGAAATCAAACCAACCAGGATATGTCTTCAACTTGCTGATGGCTCCATTAAATACCCATCAGGCGTGATTGAAGACATGATTGTCAAGGTTGGGCCATTTGCCTTTCCTACTGACTTTGTGGTGCTGGAAATGGAGGAGCACAAGAGTGCAACTCTCATTCTAGGAAGACCTTTCCTAGCAACTGGCCGAACCCTCATCGACGTCCAAAAAGGGGAAGTAACCTTGAGAGTCAATGAGGAGGAGTTCAAATTGAATGTTGTCAAAGCCATGCAACATTCAGACATCCCAAATGACTGCATGAGTGTTGATATTATTGACTCTCTGGTAAGAGAGGTCAATATGGCTGAGAGTCCCGAATCAGAGCTAGAGGACATCTTTAAAGACGTCCAGCCTGATCTGGAGGAGTCAGAGAAAATAGTAGAACCTCTGAAAATCCCTCAGGAAGAGGAGAAACCTCCTAAACCCGAGCTCAAACCATTACCACCTTCCCTAAAATATGCATTCTTGGGAGAAGGTGATACCTTTCCTGTAATCATAAGCTCTACCTTAGAGCCACAGGAAGAGGAAGCACTAATTCAAGTGCTAAGGACACACAAGACAGCTCTTGGGTGGTCCATCAGTGATCTTAAGGGCATTAGCCCAGCTAGATGCATGCACAAGATCTTACTGGAGGGTGACACCAAGCCAGTGGTTCAACCACAAAGGCGGCTGAACCCAGCCATGAAGGAAGTAGTGCAGAAAGAGGTCACTAAATTACTAGAGGCTGGGATTATTTATCCTATTTCTGACAGCCCCTGGGTGAGCCCTGTCCAAGTCGTCCCTAAGAAAGGTGGCATGACAGTAGTTCACAATGAAAAAAATGAACTGGTTCCTACAAGAACAGTTACAGGGTGGCGTATGTGTATTGATTACAGAAGGCTCAATACAGCCACCAGAAAGGATCACTTTCCTTTACCATTCATAGACCAGATGCTAGAAAGACTAGCAGGTCATGAATACTATTGCTTCCTGGATGGATATTCAGGTTATAATCAAATTGCAGTAGATCCCCAAGATCAGGAGAAAACGGCATTCACATGCCCATCAGGAGTATTTGCATACAGAAGGATGCCATTTGGCCTGTGCAATGCACCTGCAACCTTTCAGAGGTGCATGCTCTCAATTTTCTCTGATATGGTGAAAAAATTTCTGGAAGTCTTCATGGATGACTTTTCAGTGTTTGGAAACTCATTCAGCTCCTGCCTTAACCATTTAGCACTTGTTCTAAAGAGATGCCAAGAGACTAACCTGGTTTTAAACTGGGAGAAGTGTCACTTTATGGTGACTGAAGGAATTGTCCTTGGGCACAAAATCTCGAACAAGGGAATAGAGGTGGATCAAGCTAAAGTTGAAGTAATTGAAAAATTACCACCACCCACCAATGTTAAGGCAATCAGAAGCTTTCTGGGGCATGCAGGATTCTATCGGAGATTTATAAAGGATTTTTCAAAAATCGCCAAACCTCTAAGCAACCTGCTAGCTGCTGACACGCCATTTATCTTTGATAAAGAGTGTCTGCAGGCATTTGAGACCCTGAAAGCTAAATTGGTCTCAGCACCAATCATCTCTGCACCAAACTGGGCATTGCCATTTGAACTAATGTGTGATGCCAGTGACCATGCCATTGGTGCAGTATTGGGACAAAGGCATGACAAGCTTCTGCACGTCATTTACTATGCCAGTCGTGTTCTAAATGACGCTCAGAAGAATTACACAACCACAGAAAAAGAGCTACTTGCAGTGGTTTACGCCATTGACAAATTCAGATCCTATTTAGTAGGATCAAAAGTGATTGTGTACACTGATCATGCTGCTCTTAAATATCTACTCACAAAGCAGGATTCAAAACCCAGACTTATAAGATGGGTGTTGCTTCTGCAAGAGTTTGATATAGAAATAAGAGACAGAAAAGGGACGGAGAATCAGGTAGCAGACCATCTGTCCCGAATAGAACCAGTAGAAGGGGCGTCCCCCCCTCTCACTGAGATTTCTGAAACCTTTCCGGATGAGCAACTCTATGCCATCCAGGAAGTGCCATGGTTTGCAGACATTGCAAACTACAAGGCAGTGAGATTTATACCCAAAGAGTACAATAGACAGCAAATAAAGAAGCTGATCACGGATGCAAAGTATTATCTTTGGGATGAGCCGTATCTCTTTAAGAGATGTGCAGACGGAGTAATCCGTAGATGTGTGCCTAAGGAAGAAGCACAGAAGATCCTATGGCACTGCCATGGATCACAGTATGGAGGACATTTTGGAAGTGAGCGAACAGCCACAAGAGTCCTCCAAAGTGGCTTCTACTGGCCTACTCTCTATAAAGACTCCCGAGTGTACGTGCTTAATTGTGACATTTGCCAAAGATCTGGCAATCTACCTCACAGTTACGCCATGCCTCAGCAAGGGATCTTGGAGATTGAGTTGTTTGATGTATGGGGCATTGACTTCATGGGACCCTTCCCACCATCATACTCAAACACTTATATTCTGGTGGCAGTGGATTATGTATCCAAATGGGTGGAGGCTATTGCAACACCCACCAATGACACTAAAACAGTGTTAAAATTCCTCCAGAAACACATCTTCAGCAGATTTGGTATCCCTAGAGTGTTAATTAGTGATGGGGGCACTCATTTCTGCAATAAACAGCTTTATGCTGCTCTGGTTCGTTATAGAGTTAGCCACAGGGTAGCTACTCCATATCATTCACAAACTAATGGGCAAGCTGAAGTCTCAAATAGAGAACTCAAAAGAATCCTGGAACGGACTGTAATTAACCGTAGAAAGGATTGGGCAAGAAGCTTGGATGATGCTCTGTGGGCATACAGAACAGCATTCAAGACCCCTATAGGGACCTCTCCATACCAGCTTGTGTATGGAAAGGCATGTCACTTGCCAGTGGAACTGGAACACAAGGCCTATTGGGCAACCAGATTCCTAAACCTTGATGCCAAGTTAGCCGGAGAAAAACGATTGCTCCAGTTAAATGAGCTAGAGGAATTTAGACTCAATGCCTTCGAAAATGCAAAGATTTACAAAGAAAAAGCGAAAAGATGGCATGATAAGAAATTGTCATCCAGAGTCTTTGAGCCGGGGCAGAAAGTTCTGCTATATAATTCTAGGCTCAAGTTATTCCCCGGGAAATTAAAATCCCGGTGGAGAGGTCCATATGTCATTACAAACGTATCACCATATGGATACATAGAGCTTCAGGATAATGACTCTAACAAAAAGTTCATTGTTAATGGACAAAGAGTCAAACATTATCTTGAAGGCAATTTTGAGCAAGAATGCTCAAAACTGAGACTTAATTAAAACTCAGTAATGGTCCAGCTAATGACATTAAAGAAGCGCTTGCTGGGAGGCAACCCAGCCAATCACAAAATTTAATTTAATTTGTATTGATTAATTAATTGATTTTTTACAGGTATATGTCAAGGTATCTTCAAGGTAAAATGGCAATTGCTTGGATTCACAGAGATTATAAGGGAAATTGGAAGCTCACTGGCGTGAAAAAGCCAGTAAGAAACAATTTGGGCGTTGAACGCCCAAAAGAAGCACCTACTGGGCGTTCAACGCCAGTAAAGGTAGCCTTCTGGGCGCTAAACGCCAGAAAGGAGCATCTTCTGGGCGTTAAACGCCAGAAAGAAGCACCTTCTGGGCGTTTAACGCCAGATTGGCAGCATCCTGGGCGTTTAGAAAAACGCCCAGTAACAAAGGATTTCCTGGCGTTCAACGCCAGAAAGATGCATCAGCTGGGCGTTGAACGCCCAGGAGAAGCAACATTTGGGCGTTAAACGCCCAAACCATGCAGCAGTTGGGCGTTTAACGCCAGGATGGTAGGGAGGAGGTAAATTTCGTTTCTCTTTACAAATTTCCTAATTTTTTATGTTCCAATTCATGATTTCTTGCATAAACATATTTTAAATTATCATCCCTCAATTCAAATTAGTGTTCTAAAAATCCTAATTTCTAAAATCCCTTTTTCAATAATATCAAATGTATCTTAATCCATAAAGACAAATTATTTTTCAATCCAATCAAACTCTTTTAAAATTTGTTTTCAAAACTCAATTATCTCTTTAAAAATATCTTTTTCAAAATTTAAAATTCAAATCCATCTTTTTAATTATTATTATTCATATCTTTCTCTTTTTAAACTATATCTTTTTCTTATCATATCTATCTTTTATAAATCATATCTTCTATCTCATCCTCTTCTTATTTTCAAGATTTCCCACCCCATCTCCCCATATATTGAGTTCGGCGCCCCATTTTTCTTCACCTTGCCACACTTGCTCTCTTCCTCTCCCTCTTCTTTCTTCTCTTTTGCTTGAGGACAAGCAAAGCTCTAAGTTTGGTGTGGTTATCCGTGATCACAAAAATATACTCATTAAATTCATGGCCCCTAGAGGAAAGCAACCCACCCCAAGGGGCAAGAAAGAGAGTGCTCCAAAGCCCCTTTGGAATCAAGGGAAGTTCTTAACTAAAGAACATTCAGATCATTACTACAAAATAATGAGTCACAGATCAGTGATCCCGGAAGTCAAATTTGATCTGAAAGAAGATGAATATCAAGAGATTCAAGAGCAAATTCGAATCAGGAATTGGGAAATTCTGACCAATCCTGAAACGAAAGTGGGAAGAAACATGGTTCAGGAGTTCTATGCCAATTTATGGCAGACAGACAGGCAGAGAATAATTGGAGCTGCTCTCTATGACCATCGGACCTTAGTCAGAGGAAAGATTGTTCATACTCATCCTGACAAGATCAGGGAAATTTTTAAGATTCCTCCACTGAAAGATGATCCAGACTCCTTTAACAGGAAAATGATGAGGGTAAACAAAGGTCTAGACAAGATTCTAGAGGACATATGCATCCCTGAAGCCAGGTGGACTACCAGCACCACTGGCACCCCAATTCAACTCAAAAGAGAAGATCTAAAACCAGTAGCCAGAGGCTGGCTGGATTTCATTGGGCGTTCCATCTTGCCCACCAGCAACCGTTCTAAAGTAACCATCAAAAGAGCTGTCATGATTCACTGCATCATGTTGGGAAAAGAGGTAGAAGTCCATCAACTGATCTCATGTGAGCTATATAAAATAGCAAGCAGGAATTCCAAGGACGCCAAATTGGCCTATCCAAGCTTAATTTCTATGCTCTGCAAAGATGCCGGAGTGAAGATGGGAATAACAGAGTATATTCCAGTTGAGAGGCCAATCACTGGAATATCAATGGTCAGACAACAGCAACAAGATGACTCTGCCAAGAGGAGAGCACAGGAAGCCCTTCCAGAACTACCTCAATTCGAATACTGGGAACATCTTGAGGCTTCTATTTCCAGATTGCAAGAAGCTATGGACCAAATAAAGGAAGAACAGAACAATCAAAGTAGCGTGCTTTGCAAACTGCTTAAGGAACAAGAAGAGCAAGGGCGTGATCTAAGGGAGCTAAAGCGCCAAAAATTAATCCTTGAAAAGCACCCCACAGATTAGAGGGACATCTACTCCTCAAAACAACAGGTTGCTGAGTTCTAATTTTTCTGCTTTAACTTAGTAGTATTATAGAAATTTACCTTAGGAGATATTTAGTAGTAGTAATTAGTATGTCTATTTTGATTTTATTTCCAATTAAGCTATAATTTATTTTTCTCATCATCATCAGGCATAAATAAAGTAGTAGAATTTTTTTTAGAATAAAGAAGTAATCTATATTTTTCGAGTTCTTAATAATAAAAATTATAATTAATTATGTGTGGTGGAAATATTTTTTGTTCTCTGAATGAATGCTTGAACAGTGCATAACTTGTACTTTGAATTTGATGAATATTGGCTCCTGAAAGAATGAGGAACACGAAAAATACTATTGATGGTCTGAAAAATCATGAAATTGATTCTTGGAGTAAGAAAAAGCAGTCAAAAAAAAAAAGAAGGAGCAATAGAAAAAGCCACGAGCCCTTAAAACCAAAAGGCAAGGGTAAAAAGGATCCAAGGCTTTGAGCATCAATGGATAAGAGGGCCCAAGGAAATAAAATCCAGGCCTAAGCGGCTAAACCAAGCTGTCCCTAACCATGTGCTTGTGGCATGCAGGTCCAAGTTACAAACTTGAGACTGAGTGGTTAAAGTCGTGATCCAAGGCAAATAGAGTGTGCTTAAGAGCTCTGGACACCTCTGACTGGGGACTCTAGCAAAGCTAAGTCACAATCTGAACAAGGTTCACCTAGTCATGTGTCTGTGGCATTTATGTATCTGGTGGTAATACTGGAAAACAAAGTGCTTAGGGCCACGGCCAAGACTCATAAAATAACTGTGTTCAAGAATCAACACACTACACTAGGAGCATCAATAATACTATCTGAATTCTGAGTTCCTATGGATGCCAATCATTCTGAAATTCAAGGGATAAAGGGAGATGCCAAAACTGTTCATAAACAAAAAGCTACAAGCCCCGCTCATCTAATAAGAATCTGAGCTTCATTTAAAACTCTAAGATATTATTACTTCTTAATTTCTGTTAAAACCTATTTTATTTATCTAGTTGCTTGAGGACAAGCAACAGTTTAAGTTTGGTGTTGTGATGAGCGGATTTTTTATACGCTTTTTGGGGGTAATTTCATGTAGATTTTAGTATGTTTTAATTAGTTTTTAATAGAATTTTATTAGTTTTTAAGCAAAAATTATATTTCTGGACTTTACTATGAGTGTGTGTATTTTTCTGTGATTTCAGGTATTTTCTGGCTGAAATTGAGGAAGCTGAGCAGAAATCTGACTTAGGCTGAAAAAGGACTGCTGATGCTGTTGGATCCTGACCTCCCTGCACTCGAAATGGATTTTCTGGCGCTACAGAAGTCCAATTGGCGCGCTCTCAACGGCGTTGGAAAGTAGACATCCAGGGCTTTCCAGCAATATATAATAGTCCATACTTTGCGCGAGGATAGACGACGTAACTTGGCGTTGAACGCCAAGTACATGCTGCTGTCTGGAGTTAAACGCCAGAAAAACGTCATGATCCGGAGTTGAACGCCCAAAACACGTCATAACTTGGAGTTTAACTCCACTCCAAGAAAAGCCTCTACTCGTGGATAGCTTTAGTCTCAGCTCCAGCACACACCAAGTGGGCCCCAGAAGTGGATTTCTGCACCAATTATCTTAGTTTACTCATATTCTGTAAACCTAGGTTACTAGTTTACTATTTAAACAACTTTTAGTGAATTATTCTGTACCTCATGACATTTTCAGATCTGAATTACATACTTTTTGACGGCATGAGTCTCTAAACTCCATTGTTGGGGGTGAGGAGCTCTGCAGCGTCTCGATGAACTAATACAATTCCGTTATTTTCCATTCAAACACGCTTGTTCTTATCTAAGATGTTCATTCGCGCTTAATTGTGGAGAAGGTGATGATCCGTGACACTCATCACCTTCCCCAAACCATGAACGTGTGCCTGACAACCACCTCCGTTCTACATCAGACTGAATGAGTATCTCTTAGATTCATTACGCAGAATCTTCGTGGTATAAGCCGGATTGATGGCGGCATTCATGAGAATCCGGAAGGTCTAAACCTTGTCTGTGGTATTCCGAGTAGGATTCTGGGATTGAATGACTGTGACGAGCTTCAAACTCCTGAAGGCTGGGCGTTAGTGACAGACGCAAAAGAATCAATGGATTCTATTCCAACCCGATTGAGAACCGACAGATGATTAGCCGTGCTGTGACAGAGCATAGGAACGTTTTCACTGAGAGGATGGGAGGTAGCCATTGACAACGGTGACACCCTACATAGAGCTTGCCATGGAAGGGACTTTTCGTGTGTTGAAGGATTTTAAGGAAGAGTTGAAGTTCAAAGGACAAAGCATCTCCAAAACTCCAACATATTTCTCATTACTGCACAACAAGTAACGCTGTTATTCTCTTTTATTTTTATAATCAAATCTAGTAATTTCACTTATAATCCTATTGGCCTCCTGACTAAGAGTAATAAAATAAATATAGCTTGCTTCAAACCAATAGTCTCCGTGGGATCGACCCTTACTCACGTAAGGTATTACTTGGACGACCCAGTGCACTTGCTGGTTAGTTGTGCGGATTACAAATTCGTGCACCACTTATGCATCAAGAGAATGAAGACACGTGTTGACAAATTAAGACCTTCAACGATGACCACGCTTGCCCTTAGGGCTGCCAACAGAAATTGGGTATCTAGCAAGCTTGTAAAGAAGATGAGAAAGTATCCAAATTTTAGACACTGCAAGGCTACAACTTACTTCAAGACACGGTTTGACTTGACACTGAACAAGAATTCAATATCCAGGGCATTAATGGATACTAGAAGTGTAGTGTATAGGGATGAGAAAGAGCAATATAGGATGGTTAGGAATTATGGTATGACACTGTTGAAAACTAATCCCGGTTTTACTGTACAAATATGCACCACCCACAACCAGATGGTGAAGCTACCTTTGATAGGATGTATGTATGCTTAAGCGGCTATAAAAATGGATTCAAGACTGGCTACCGTCCTTTGATAGGTCTGGATGGTGCTTTTCTGAAGACAAGGTTTGGTGGCCAGATTTTGTCAGCCATAGGTTAGATGCAAATCACCATATCTATGTAATAGCATGGGCTATTATGAGAGTGGAGAATACAAAGACATGGTGATGGTTTCTTGAGCTACTTCATTAGGACTTGGGTTACTATAAAGATTATGACTGGTACTTCATATCAGATATGCAAAAGGTATGGAGCACTTATATTTATTGTCCTGCTTTGATTTTATTGGATATTGATGGTTAGATGTTCCATTAAGAATTGTGTTGTTATATGCTTATATGCTTATATGGAGAACTTGTAATTATGCTGTTATACAAAGATTGCTGTTAGATGCGACAAATAGGTTAATCTCCTGAATCATTATGCTTGTATGCTTATATGGAGAACTTGCAATTATTGGTTGTCTGATTAATCAGGGTGTCCTGTAAGCATGTTATATACTTCCTGAATCATTTTGTGCACGCTGGATAAAGGTTAGGGACTTGTATGGGTCACGACTATGAATTGTAGGGACTATTATAACCACCGCATTAATCCAATTCCGGGAAAATCACTATGGGAGCAAGCAGAGGACTGTAACAGGCCACATGCCCCTAAAATCAAGACAAAACCTGGAAAATTAAAGATGAAGAGGAGGATGGATGTGGATGAGAAAAGTGGTTTTGGAACTAAGAAGCCTAAAGTTGACCCAAAACTGTTGGACAACACTGGAGACAGTGTACACCTAAAAAGATAGCTAGGGGCCTTTACATGCAGTTTCTATGGTGAAAAGCGGCATACGAAGAGAGGCTACAAAAAGAAGTGGGATGTTGATACTGCCGCTGCTGATACTGCAGCTGCCGCTGCTGCCGATGTGGCTAAGAAGAAGAAAAAGGATGCAGCACATCATGCGCCTGAGCAGCCTGTTGAGCAGCCCTACGACGATTGTGGCCAAGCAGATGTGCAAAGCAATCTCGTGGAGATCAAGATAACTCTGCCTATTCCTTCTGAGCAAGAGGATTCTCAAAATGTAACTAAAATTTTATATGTTCATGACTTTATTATTTTTGTCGATCAATTATACTTAATGCCAACTTTTTCTCATATAGGATCCTGGACTGAAAAGACCTTCGAAGCTGTCACCAAGAAGAATATCCTCTCTGCCGCCAACCTCACGAACAGTGAACCCCTTGCAGGGTGCATCTTCAGCAACAGCTACAAAGTTTGCCAACTTGATGAAGTTCATCCCAACGCCAGGAGTTAAGCCACCAAAAAAGAAGAACTGAAGACTTTAGATAAATCTACTTAGGAGTTTCTGTTTTGTGTAATTAGTCTTTTTCATCATACAATGACTATATGGTGAATTGTGATCCAAAGGCCTTTTTAAGATGCCTTGCTTTTGATGAAACTACAAATAGCAGCATTCATGTTCTTTGGCTGCCTTTTATCTTTGTCTTTTGTTGTTTTTTGATAAACAATGGAATTTATCTTAATACACTATGCTTTATGGTTTACCAATCACTTTTCTTGCCTTATTCGGCCTTTACTGATTGCGGTTCATTTCATGCACAAACATAAATAACAATAGTTTCATACTTAATAGCATAAATAACAATAGTTTCATAGTTAACAGCATTTTCATTCCATCAACAAGCAGTTTTTTTTATATCTGTTGCTAACAGGGAACCCTAAACCACCAACTCATTCATCATTTACAATACAGGATCACCAACAACACTATCAGTACAAACATAGCTAACACTAACAACTGGGTAATCACTTTTTGCATATGAACATCCTCCTCCAACCTCCGAAGCCTCCAATCAAAGTTCATCTTCGCTTCCTAATCATCATTATAAGATTCTGACTTATCAACACGTTCCTCATTCACAGAATCTGCCCACACAAAAAGCTCGTACTATCTCTTCTCACTTGTCTGTAACCAACAAACAATCAAAGTTCAGAGAGGAACAACAGAAGAATAGTGAGGAGAGGACAATCATAACAATACAAGTAATTATTCTAATCCACATTATAATTGGGGCAGCCATAAAACGGTTTGTTCGGATTCGAATCTGTGCCAAATTATCTGAGAACCGACCGGCAGCCACAGCCGCACCATTCTGGCGGGACTGATCTTTTGCTCTTCGTTTCCATTCTCATCCGGTTCCAGCTAAATGGGGAACGGACAGAGCTTCCACCTACAGTGCTACCACCACCCATCATCGACATGAGTAGCGGTCCCAAACAGAAATGTATGAACAGGAAGCAGTGTATGAGAAAGAAGAAGAAGAGATGAAGTGTATGAAAATTTGGGGATTTAGGTTGACATATAATAGGAAGGACCAACATGGCAACATGGGTACAAATTGGAAATTAGCCAGCTCAATTAGCCATTAGACCCTCTAGCGTGGCAAACCGAGTCCACCTCATCACCAAAAATATGTCCAGGATCACTTTGAGTGCTCGAAGTTCTATCTAAAAGACTACAATGAAAAAATAAGAATTACATTGGTTATTTGTGCGAATCTCAGGGACGACTAATGGTATTTACTCGTTTTCTCAAAGGAAAAGAAATACGATGCGGAGAGAAAGGTCTTCGTCCAAATGAGCTTAGTTTCAGTGAAGTGGTGTGGTTGCGATGTCTCCATCGAACGAACTTCCGACACGAATTTCTGAAAATTGAAGCAATTTAAAGTGCCTCATCAACTGTGTGGTGTATTTTCCTTTTGTTTCTCGAGAAAGTGTGTTAGATAGAGGAAGAGAACACGATGGAAAAGATGAACAGAGCCTTCGAGAATGTGAAGATCACGGTAGGAATGGAAGTCGAAGACGAAGAGCAGCGAGCTACTGCATTGGACGACAGCAGCTCTTACGCATTCATGGACGAATTCAACCGCAACTGCACCTTGTCCACCAAACAGGTATTCCTTTCGAGTTTCGATTCAACCGTTTTTTGTTGCTTGTTTTTTGTGTCTGAGATAAAATCATAAAACAACGTATTATGAGCTGAGAAAGGAAAATAGAAGGGAAAAATTCGAGTGAAATTTGCTTATTCGATATTCGAAATGTAAGTGTTAGCTGGATCTGTGCTTCAGTTGTGGCATTTTTGACATTGCGATCTCGTAGCGTGTGATTATGCATCTGTGTCATTTTCAACGTTCAGAGGATTTAATATTTTAGCTTAATTTTACTGTTGTTATATTTGGATGTGTGTGTAGTGTTGATTTAGTAGATAGATGCATGGAAATTGTGGATCTGAGTGTCGTTGGACGAGAAAGGTTGCTCTAGTTAGGGAGTTAATCTCGGTTAGATTTCGGTTGGTCTTCAATGCTTTAATTATGAATGAGCTGGATGCAATATAGAGGTAGAGAATTGCATGGTCAGCGATGATTTAAAGAAGAAGATGTTGCTGTGTTTTTGTCCTTGGACGATATCATATTGGGAAATTAATCAAGTGACATGGCGACTGGGTACTTGAGATATCCTTTTTGTTCTAGAAATGTTATGTGTTGAATTTTGTGTTGTTAGAAGATAATTTATGCTGGAGTTTAGGTAATGCGTGAAAATTGTTGGCGGGTCGTTGGTAGAGAAATTATGAATATCTTCACCAAAAATGCTTTGGGAAATATTTCTTAGGAAATCTATGAACTGGATGAGTCATGAATAGAGTACTTTTGTTATTGGGTCTACCTTTTGGTTTGCATTAGAATGGATTTTGGAGTTCACTTTCTCTATCTCTCTCTTTCTCACTCATCAGTTAGGCTACGTTTGTTTTTAGAGACAGGACAGGACATGACACTGAAACGGAGATAATAGGACGGAGACACTAAAAATTATCTTTTGTGTATTGTGTTTGGATACCATGGACAAGACACTAATGTAATGTCTAGTATTACGTTTGGATATACATGGACAAGACTAAAATATTATATGAAATGACTAAAATAGCCCTGTGATTCCAAATTTTCTACATCAATATAAATTAATTTAATAAAAAATGAGAGTACGTAGGAGTACAGACGGAACTTGAAAAAAATATTTGAAGAGATAAAAAATTTTAATAAAAAAATATATTAGTATTTATATTAAAATAAAATTTATAAATATAATTATTTTATTTTAAAATTTATTATTAATATGTAGGAATACATATGGTTAAGATTAACAAAAAAATAAATTTGAGTTTGATTAATAAAAAATTTTGTTTAAGTTAATAAGCCAAATTAATTTTAAATAAAAAATTAATTTTAAAAAAATCCATTTTTACATGAAAAAACAATTAGTTTTTGCATTTAAAGTATCTCTGAACAACGCAATAGAAAAAATAAGAAGGGGTAATAATGGAAAAAAAGAAAAACAAAATTTATAAAATTGTCCGTGTCCACTCTTTTAAATTCCGTGTCCATCATTGTCCTTCGTGAAAGAGTGGACACAAAATTATAAAAAACCGTCCCGGAGACAATATGTCCACTGTCCATGTCTCTGCTTCCAAACATTTTTTAAACAAGTGTTGTCCATGTCTCCGTGTCCTGCCCCTGAAAACAAACGCTACCTTAGTGTTTGTGATAGTTTTATGGTTCGTAATGCATTTTTGTGTATAACTGCTTTTGATGCACAGTGCCCACTTTACTTCTGCTTCAAAATGGCAATTCCTTTTGTTCTTATAGGCTCCAAAAGAGCCAAAGATAATCATCAATTCTTCATGCAAAATTACTCACTGAAGCTGCTTTTTACTTGGATACTAGTACTTACTTTTATTTAATCTTTTTTTTTTGTCGGTAAATAAAATGAAATTATTATTATTATTATTATTATTATTGTAAGTAGTTAAGTACTATCTTATGATTTGTTTCTTTTAGTTTTATATGATGTGTTTAAAATTCCAGGGACATAGATTGAAGACTAAATGCATCAGATGAATCTTAAATTTTTAGAAGGGTATACTGTATTTGAAGCTTGCTAATGAGGTAAACTATTGATGATTTATTATCTATTTTATAGGTATTCTATTTTTGTTATTGTAAGGTTTGTGAGTCACATTTCCAGTTTGGCGTATTACTTAAAGTCTCACTAATTGATTGGGCTTGTAATTGATGATAATTTTTGTGGTGTGACTTGATTTTGATTTGGCAGAGAATCTCACTAATTGTATAGATGTTCAGCTGCAGGAAAACAAAAAACATATGCAGTCACTGTTATCATCATTACAAAATGTATGCTCTTTGACATAAATTTTGTATTGCTAATATACCATTTCTCTTTAGGATTTTGGAATGTACCTTTACTACCCTATGTTCTGACTTGCATTCTTAGTTATTACTCTAATGAAAAATATAAAGGAAGTAGAGACAACAAGTTTTCTGATTTTGTTTGTAACCAGAGAGTCAAGAATGAAACTATAAGCAAGATGATCAGATCCCGAAGATTGTAAATTAGAAAGAATGCACCATATATGTAAACTGGGAGATGTGATTTTTGAAGAATAAAACAATTAACCTTAGGCATATATTTTAGGATCTATGCGTTGTGGCCAAATAGTAAATTCAGAGCCAAATTAAAAAAGATTGGAACTCAATTGGTTCTGAAAGAGGAATGAATGCGTTAGATGCTATGTGATTATTAAGGAAAATGATATAATGTAACGGGGTGCTTAATATTAATGATTTTAGAAATAAAATAGTGAGGTGTGCATGAAAAACATGAACACTAAGAGATTATCACCAGACTGAATTGGTTTTAAAAGTAGAGTGATATGGTTGGATTTTTTTTTTTCCTTAGTTGATTCGAATACTGCACTCTATTTAATAGTTAGAATGCTAGTTATTCTTCTAATATATTTTTAATATACAGATTCATCATTTTATTATTAAAAATTTTGAGAATAAAAGGATCATTTATATCATTATGAAATTTATCTTTTTTGTATTTAATAATAAAGATCAGGTTATACAAATTTTGAAACTAAATGCTTGAAACTTAAAGCAAGAACAAAGTTACTCAGGACAATATAAGATATGTTTAAAGTGGACATAAGATCTTAGTATTTTTTTTATTTTTAATAATTTATTTATTATTGTAAAATTACGTAAATCAAATTATTATAAAAATATTTTATGTATTCTAAAAACTAATTATTATGTATTATATATATTTATATATATTAGTTAATAATTTTTTATTATTTAAATTAATTGAATACTAATTCTATGCCTTACAATTTTAATTAACATATATGGTATATCTAACATTTTTTCATTACTTTTGTATCATGCCTGTGCAACACTCGGATGGATGCACTAGTATAAATGTATAATACATAATTGAGTTAAAATTCAATTAACAAAAATAATTAATAATAATTAAAATATTTCTATCATTACCGTTAATAGAACTCACTCATCATGTTTAGTATTATTTTTCTTCGATACAATATCCACAGCAATCTCAAATATATTCTAATGTATGGTATTATAACTAAGGTAGTTTTCATATTCATTCAATTATGTAATCTAATGAGTTATAGTTCAAATAATATAGTCTCTTTATTCTCATTTAAAAAGTTGCGAGTTCGAATCTTTCTATCTTTGATAAAATATATATATAAATACATTTTATATTGATCACATAAATAGTCACTCAAAAAAATGAATATAATTTAATAAATACTACTATATATACTCGTGCGATGTACAAAACATATTTATTTCTTTGTATTTATATTTAAAATATGCTTCTAAAATTTTTTTATGAATATATTTAACTTATTCAACATATTTTTTATTTATGTGATTATACATGAGCTAATATTCAATTTGACCCCTAAAATTTGAGGTTAGATTCAAATTGATCCTTAAAATTACAATTAACTCAAATTAGATCTCAAAATTTACAATAGTAACTCACGTTAGCTCTTAAACTGATTTTCGTGAATAGCGTGTTGATTTTATACGTTAACTTACTAAGATTTAGACTCCTCACTTAGATTCCATATGACTGAGACCTAATTTAGACTTCCTAGATGTAATGACCCAACTTCTAGCATATTATGACCGATGCTAGCCGCCAGATGCTACTTCATGGCTTTTTTTAGAGACTCTAAACCTTATATTAAATATATACATACGAGTTTGTAGCGCTAGTCGAGATCGCATGTCAAATATATAGATATAACGAAATAGGTAATAGTTAAATAGATAATATACACATGAAGTATAGAAAATATAGAAAATATAGAAAATATAGAAAATATAGTAATATCATACATATATGCCCGAAGGCTCATTTAGTACACCATAATTCACACCGAGTCACGTCATTGCTTATTCATGAAAATATTTACAAACTCCATATTGATATTAACAGGCCTCGACTCACAAGAGTCACCCTAGTTTGGGACCCGTTCTAACTTGTTTTTATAGATATTTACAAAAGCACCTAACCCTCTAAAAATCTATACAGAGCGATGGTAAAGACTACTACGATGACTATTATAACTACTACTGGTCATCGATCCTTGGTAGCTGAAGAAATACGGAACTGCTGTGGGGAAGCACAAGAAGTTGCTTTGACCCTCTGGTAATGCTACTGCTACTCGCTAGTCCCAAGGCTGAAATCTCAAAGAAGATCTCGCCGATTTGCATCTGTAGAACGGGGAAGTAAGGGGTGAGAACCTAAGGTTCCCAGTAGAGTACTACACAGAAATCTTAAGGGGTTCCACAGCTTAAGTCTAAGACTTTGCGCAGTTAGGTCGGTAAGTCACACAAACAAGTACAAGTACAAGTATATAGCAGAATAGTAAACAAACACAAAGTACAGGAAGTAGAGATAAATCACAATCACAAAGAAATGCAGCAATCAAGTATGATGTATGCCTGGTCCTATGCATGCCATGAGCTCATGCGTCGGTTGACTACCCGCAACCCAACGTTATCTAGGAACTAGTCTTAGATATGGTTTTTCGATTGCGTCCATCCATGCATACGTGTCGATGTGATTAAGAATACCACCAGTCCATGACACAGGCAATCATCGCAAAGTTTGACGCCATAATATACGCACAAAGAGAAAACAGAATTTTAGCCGTCAGTGGGTAATACCCACCTCCAAACAACCTCAAGCACCTTGGGATTTACAGTTCTTTTTTCGCAGCACATCTCAATAAAATTTATCTCTAAGGGACTTCTCTCCCCTTCTTTTATAAAATCTTGTGCCCGGTCTCTGCTCTTTAAATCTCAAACTTTGTCACATTTACTATTTTTCCCTAATACTTTTATATATTTTCAATTTTGTCCTTTTATACGTTACTTCTCTTTTACCATTTTCTTTAGGTTTTTAGTGACGCTTTCACCACTAGTGTTATTACTTTATCATTCTACCCTCATACTTTTACTAAAAGACCTTCTTACTTTCCATTAAGTTAATTAATCATTTTAATTTACTTTATGCCTAAAATTACTAATATGCCCCTAAATACTCTAGTTTTACCGTTTAACCTGATTTACTGTCAAAATATTACCGGGTTGATCCTAATATTTTTCTATGACCAAATTATCCATAATAATTTTAGTTAATCTCAATTCTACCCTTAGGGACCTACAAGATCATTTTATCCTTTATTAATTTATTTACTTATTCTAGTTACCACTTTTTACTGTTTTACTTCTAATTTTTACTAAAACTTTTATTTAACCCCGAAATTTTATCGTAATTATAATTTAGTTAATTAATTTATATAATTACTAATTTATCCTTGATAACACTAAGTTCAAAATTTTACTTATCTTTCAATTAAATTATATTTTTAACCCTTTTTTTATCCAAAAATGACCATAACACCTTTTTTACTTTTACACTTTTATTTCATAGGATTAAAATCAATTTACTAACCTCTTTTTAATCGTTATACATATGACTTTCATGATCATTTAGTGGTTGAATTTTCAAGGGTGCAGTTTTTCAATTTTTATTGACTTTTAGTGACTTTTAAGGCTTGAAATTTAAACTCCAAGTGCTCCAAATAATTTCAGTAGTTTCATACAATTTTCAGAGACAAATAAGCTTCATATATCATTCAAATAACAAGACAAAAATAGAGAAGTACCACTGATTCACAGATTATAAAATTAAGAACAAACTCACCACAAAGTAGCTTATATGAGCACCAAATCAAGCACAAACATATTCTAACTATTCGTAACCCTTACCTCTTATGTAATTCAGTTATTAAACCTTTCACACACTAGAAAACGTGCACACAAGGACAGAAGCACAACTGGTGATGGTGCAGTTTTGTTTTTGGCCGAAAGTGTCGCAAAAAGGTCGAAATTCAACCACTTTTAGCTCGAATCTCTCTAACTCCTTAGGCGTGCTGCATGGGTGCTCCAAGAGGAGTTCTCTATACATGGAGGAGAGTAAGAATTCATCATTGTTACTATTTTTAAAAAAAAAAGAAAAGGAAAGGAGAAAGAACAAGAGTTTACCTAGCCAAAAATTCAGTATAAATGCAAGAATTAGCGAAAACGGGCAAGAGTTTGTACTTGTATGGTTTGAGTGCTTGAAGAAAACATGAAGAACAATGGAAGAATAGTTGAAATAGGGGATGGGATGCAGAGAACAAGTGCAAGAATTTTCTCTCTTTCTCTCTTAAGAATTCGGTCAAAAGAGTGTAAAAATATGTAAAGTGTTTTGTGAATTCTGTGGCCAATGCTTCCTTAAATAAAAAATCAAAGTCTTGCTGAATTTATGATAGTAAAAGAGGCTAAAATTTTTGTAGTCAAGGATTGAGCTTTAATCAATAAGGGGCGTGAAAACGAGAAAGCTTGGTCAGCGCTTGCATATCGAGTTTATCCACAGTTAACCGCAGATAAAAATCTGAGATAGTCTCGGCCCAGAGGTTGAGAAGGAGAGACAAGTTTCTTGGGTGGCAAGTAAGAAGATTTAGAGTCTCTAGAAGTCGTTTGCGGAATACTAGTCAGAAATTCAATTTGGAGTAAATTTTATCGTGTGGTAAAGTAATTAATGGCTAGATTTATTCTTAAAGAAATAAATCATGAACAGATGACTAATATTAATCTTGGGGCACAATTACCAAGGTAGAAATTATTTTTACCACTGGTTTCAAAGTTTTCCGTTACAAGAGATTTTCTTGGCACACGCAAAACTGTCACTAAAAGTGAATTCCGGCTCAAAAAAGTCTCTAGTGAAGAAAATAAACTAATGGTAAGCTAATATTTATTATTTACTAGTCAAACTTGACTTAGGAGGATTAATTACCTTCATAAAGTCAATTTTGACCTTATTAATGACTTTTTTCTATTTTATTTTTTATTTTATTTTTTTTTTACCATTGGATCAGCTTCACTATTTCTTATTGGGCCGTGGTTCCGAATTTTGCGAAATAAATTCTAAAATAGCTAGAGAATTCTGTATACCAAAAATCAGGTTCTTACATTAAAAACTTGATTGACTCCCCAACATCTTCACGAAAACGTCAATAACAAGTTTAATCTAAAAACTTTGTAACTCTAGGAGCAACAATCAAGCTTTTGGAGCTCTAATTAGTCTCGATCACATGGAACCTGAGAAAAAAATTCAAATCGCAATAAGTTAGTATGCCAAATCAACATGTCGTTTACGAAAATCAGTTCAGAAGCTAATGTGAGTTACTATTATAAATTTTGAGATCTAATTTAAGTCAATTTTAACTTTAGGGTCAATTTGAATTTGACCTCAAATTTCAATGGCCAAATGAGTATTAACTCGATTATACATATATTTGATTAATTGTTTTGTAAAATTATCACAAAATATGAATTTCAATTTAGATCCACCTCTATAACACATTAAGACAAATTTAAAAATATTTACTATTTTAATTCACTACAACTCATCAAATTCTAGCACAATAAAAATACTGCCCTGTTATATTATGCTCTTGACAAAGATGGAAAAAAAAATGAAGCCAGATCTGATCCTTTAAAAGTTGTAACTCCAACATTGCTACTACTCAATATGTTTGGTATAATTTTTCATCAATACACAATATCATTCGAGAGATCATGCCAACAGCAATCTCAAATATATTTTAATCTTATAGTATTATAAGTAAGGTAGTTTTATATATTCATTCAATTATGTAATTTTATATTATTAAAATATAAATATATTTTACATTGATCACGTAAATAGTCACTCAAAAAACGAATGTAAATAAATACTAGTATATATATCCGTGTGATGTAACAAAAATATTTTTTTATTTTTATATTTAAAATATGCTTCTAAAGAAATTTTTGTATGAATGTATTTAACTTATTTAACATATTTTCTATTTTTGTGATTATACATATATTTGACGAATTATTTTGCAAAATTCTCACAAAATATGAATTTTAACTTGGATCCATTTCTATAACACATTATGACAAATTTAAAAATATTTTTACAACTATTTCAATTCACCACAACTGGTAAATTCTAGCACAATAAAATTACCACCCTGCTGTATTATGCTCTTGATAAAGATGGAAAAAAAATGAAGCCAGATCTGATCCTTGAAAAATTGTAACTCCAACATTGCTACTACTCAATGCGTTTAGTTTAATTTATACGAATTATAAGCATGTGGAAACTAAATTAAATAAATGCAAAACCATTGATATGCTTTACTGAGTTTATTGTATGAGTCCTCTCATCAGTCATCAGCCTTATACAAAAGCCAACCAAGAGAATATTTTTATAAAGTTATAAACCCTTATGCTTACCAAAATCTCAGCCTTAAGGGTTTAACAAAAATATGTTTGGTACATTAAACAATTATATTTCTATATTTCAAAAATAATAAATAAGATTGGCCTAAACATTATACAAAAACAAAATTCACTAGTCCAATGACTAATCTACACTTGGCGATCCCTAAAAGAATCTTCCAAAGCTTGTGTTAGAATTGCAAACCCTTGATAGGAAAAATGTTTGAACCCTGCTAGTACTTACTGGCAGATATTGATGTAATTAATCACAAGTACTCTGTGCTCCTTGCTATGTATATTATTATGGTCAAAACTTTAGAAAGCTTCAAGTGCTTCAATTTCATCAACTCTTTTAGGTTTACCTTTAGGTCTACCACATTTTCTAACATCTTTGCCTGATAAGAGCTCAAGAGCTTTTTCAAAGGTGACTTCACTTGGCTTCATATTCTGAATATCAATTAGAAAAAGGAAGGAAAATGAGAATAGAAGAAAAAAGTAAAAAGAAAAAACACTCAAATTAAAGAACATCATAGGTAAGATGACAATATGCAGATCTTGCAAATGAGAAATTAATGGTAAAGGATAGTACCAACTTCACTACAAGTTAAAAACAGAGAACCAACATTAATTTATATATTGATCATTTTGGGGAAAAAATATATTAAGAACAACTTATAGAAAGGAACACATCTTACATGATACTTCAAGAATAGGAAATAGTTTCTAGTCTGTCAAGTCCTAAAGGATGCTAACTAATTTAATTTTTAAATTCTCCATCAATTGTTGCAAAGAGCCGAAGACGGAAATGAAACAAACAAAACCTACCGAAAAAGAAAATAAAGAGAGAAGAGGCTGAAAGTATAACCATACCTTAGGAACAGAAGCAATTGTGTGTCGATGTCTAACGGCAAACCCAACCCTTGCGAGCTTTAGTATTACAGGCTGTCCGTCCTTGGGATGGTTGCCCTAACCAGAAGCGAACATTAATTACTTGAGAGATTAAGCACATCCAGATACAAGGAAAGAGATAAGATTTGTGAATTTAATGTGCTGTGTGAAAATCAAAGTCAAATTTTATACTAATGGGAGAAAAAATGTATGTTCAATGTGTCAAAAGTACATGTCAGAATAATTGAATAAACATAGACTATGCTTCTGAAAAAAAAAAAAAAAAGAAAAACCCTAAATTTGATATGCAAGAGCAATACAAATAGGAGAGCTCAAATTGAACCGAGAAGCTTACCAATGTCAATGGGTACTGTAGCAACTCAAGTGCATCTTCAAGGGTGATGGATTTCACATCTTTGATCTGAAACAACCCAAAATCTGTGAATATCTTCCTTTTAAATTTATGCATGCAAAGAAAATTCATTTAACAGCCACATTCAAAATGTGAAAGGGAAAAACATAAAGCCAGATTTTTTTTCTGTACTTATCATCATTATAATTCTATGATTCTATTGCACTTACACTGCCTTATTATCTTCTCCATAGTTTACCATCAACATCATATCTCAATGATCATATCAAATCAAACCCTAAAACCTTAACACCATACCTCCTATACTTCCCCGCTATAACCAGAAGAAGTACTACAAAACATTTTAACTAACATTATTTTCTTAAACCAGCTACATATAGTCACCACAATTCTCAGAAATTTCATCCTTGATTAAGTCAAGTAACATGAACTTTTCACATTGTCATTAGAACATTACATATTACATATTACATACTCTCCGAGCTTCCAACTTAGATTGCAAGAAATATAGTAAGTAGAGAAGTCTTTTAGTCACATATAAGCAATTAAAAAACTTAATACAACATCCAGAAAAATAAATATACGTTTTTAAAAAAATGCTCAAAGAGTTGAAATGTAAACAGGACATACATGAGAGACGGATGCTCTTTTAGGTATGTACCCCTTCCTGTCTTCCCCAAGCTGAACATAAAATCCGTAAGGACCACTTTTCAAGAGAACCTAAGGGAAAGTAGAGCCAATAATACACAACCGTTAGCATTCGGTACAAAAATTGAATCATCCCATAGAACATTGACTCAAGATCGGATCTTAAGCATACCTTTTCATTTGAAACACTATTAACACCCAGGACTTTTGGTTCTTCTATACGAGTGTTTAAATGAGGTGAATCTTCCTCCTCCTCCTCTGCACCATATAGTGTTTTAGCAATGTACCTGTTTTCAAAGCACACAAAAAAAGTACCTGTTTTCAGCAATTGCAATAACCACTCATGATTTCTTCAAATTTCGGGGAACATAATATCACAAAAGGCAAATCCAAATTTGTATGGATATAACAATACTAACATTCTCACAATCTGGTTTAGAAACCATGAGCTCAGTGAGAAACAAGGGGTTTATTTGGTTTGTGAAAACATTTTTTGTTCATTTTCAATGTTTTTTACTTTTAGAATTTTGTAAAAGAAAAATTTGAAAATACATAATGAAAACAAATAACTGGATTTTATTGTGTTCTCTACGAAATCCCAAAACCAAAATCAATGAAAATGAAAGCAGAAAATGTTTTCTCCAGCCAAATAGGCCCTAGACTGTCTGTATATAAAATTAAAATTGTATCCAAAAATCATACAGATTTGTTGGAGGTATACCCAAATGTATACTTTATTTGAATAACCCAAAAATATTAATAGAAGCAACATTGAGATAATGGGCAATCAAAATAGAAGCTCAAATGAACACAGGTAAAAGTTCAAATATCTGCTCCAATATTAAAGATAACTAAATAAATAGCACTAGTAGTAGTAATAATAAAAAATCTTTTAACTTTTCCAAGTTGAAGGGTAGGGTCATTTCCATATCGAAGGGTGTCAGGCAGTCATTAAGTAGAAAACCTTCAGCCATTTATTTATTTGGGTGCCACAATCTTTTGCTTCATGATTTATTTTAAATATATAACAAGAATCAAAAATTGGAATGAAACCATATAATATGCTCACATTGAGAAAAACATACTATTATTACTCATCATTCCTTCAAATCTATAAAGTAGCATAAAATGTGTATGATACTAAATATGTAGTAAAATCAGTTAAATATTGGAAAATAAAACTTTTAGAAATAAATTTTCAATAAAATACTCACTTGCATCTTGGATGTTGATCACAACCTATAAAGTAGCCAGAACCAAATCTGCTTACTTTAAAAATTAATGTGCCTTCCATACAACTGAAACAAGTTCAGATAAAAAGATATCAAGACAATATCTGACAAGTGAATCTGGCAGCATAAGATGAATATAATGAACAAGGGATATTTTTATTTATTTATTTATTTATTTTTCTCAAACTTACCTTGGACAAACACGGGTCTGATCTGGGAGGGCGGAAAATAAATAGTCCCCAAATTTCTTTTCCAACATCTTCTCAACCTGCACGTATAAAAAACATTTCAATAGTTGATAAACTTAAATAACACAGCAGGTCAAGCATTTTATTTCTAGGCCATCACAGTCACAAACTAGACATGTAGTAATGGTATAATACAAATTACACAGTGCGCCGAAAACTTTGTCAGTAGAGAATATGAGGAAAATCAGAGCTTCAGATCTCCAAATATCAAGTTTTGAGCAGAGATTAGAACAAAGTCATACCTGGTGAATATGAACACTAGAAGTACGCTCACAGTACAATTTAAACCGTGTCCAATAATCTCTAAGGAGGCCTTTCCATTCAGTTAATCCAGCAGAAACATTATCAAGCTGAATTCAGAATGAGAGATTGACTAAATAAATATGAAATAGGAGGTTAACACGTGGCAAATAGCACGAGCATACAAGTTCATAATTTCTAGAGAAGAAAATAAACTTGAAAATATACAATACCTCTGTTTCCATATCAGCAGTGAAACTGTACTCTGTGACTTCTGAAAAGTGATGGGATAAAAATGCTGAAACCTAACATCACAGAAGCATACATGCACACTAATAAATCACATCTCGTGTTATGCTTATACAGAACAAAAAGATAATAGGTAACATGAATTAAGTTCATAGAAAATTTGAAACTGAAAAGGTTAATTTATCCTGTTGTCTGTCACAATAGCAGAAGATATGTTCAGGCATTGAAAAGAAATGACTAATTAATAAAATATCTTCAATTAGAATAAAGATGAGAATAATGACATTCTTTGAAGTCATTCAGATACGCATAGGATGCAGAATTCAGCGTTTTGATATATTTTTTGGTCCACTCCATGTTCTATTTTGAGATATAGTGATATACTTTGTTTTGAAATCTACATTTAGCTTTTAACAACCACCATAATTTATAATATCTTCTATGGTTGATCAAGATATTCTTGATAATCAACTAATTGACACGTGGTTGATACAAATGACAAAAGCACGTTTTGGATGTGAATGGATCCTAACAGGTAAAAGTAGACCTCAGGATAACACATAAGATGGGAACCAGAAATCTGATGATTAAACTTGGGAATAATTCACTAGAATTAAAATTCAGCCTAATACTGTGACAAAATTACAATTACAATATTAAATTAGTTTAAAATCTTCATTTTCGTCATAGTATTTGAATAGCACCAACAATGTAGCTACTATTAGCAATTTCATCTGTGACCAATAATAAATTCAAAGCTTAAATTCCAAAACTTACCATGCGGCCACGAAATTCAGGATACAGCACACGGCTTTTTACTGTCACGTAGTTTCTATCCTGAGGCAAGAGACACTTGAGGACTCAGAATCCACTAAAAGTGATATTAAAATTGAACAAATACATGCAGGTAGAGGAAATAAAAGAATTTTTACTATGTTGGAGTAAAAATTGAGCATGATAAATATCTTGAACAACCCAAACAATTGATTGACTAAATCACAAGTTGTAATTCAAATTGTTAGGATAATTGCGATAAAAGATAAATATCCTATAGTTATTGGCTTATTGCAATTCACTCTACTGAATGTCACATACCTGTAAAACTTTCAATGTTGTTGCATATGTCGAAGGTCTGCCAATACCAAGCTCTTCAAGCTTCCTAACCTATATAATATGAAATACCATAAGAGAATATCCAAAAAGGGGGAAACAAACAGAGAAGCTTGACAATATCATTTTGCAAAGGAATAAATGGAAAAATTACTAAGTGTTTCAAATTGGTCTCAGCACACAAAGGTTATGTGTTCTTTTTCTTTTGAAAAAAAAAAATCTACAATTCTAAACCCTAACAGCAGAACTATTCAAATACTGTACAAATAAACATTTTCGTTTAGTCCTAATTAAAGAAACATGATGACTTACCAATGATGCTTCGGTGTAACGTGGTGGTGGCTGTGTATGATGCTGATTGAGCTCTGTTTGAACAAGATGTAGTGGGTCCCCTGGCTGCAAAATGAATGTCAATGAAGAGCAATTTTTTGTAAAAGCTCTAATATGAAAACATGGGGGTATTTTTTATATAAATATATAGATTATAAAATTATAAACAATAAGGTAGCCAAATCATTAAACAAATGAAATTTTTATAATGCTCAAGTAAAAATATATAAAGGAACTCCAGATAAGAAGGAATAAAGTAATAGCATGATTCATTTAACAGCAAATCAAATAGTTTAGTTACAAATTTGATGTCTTATAAGGGCATTTGAAGTACTTATAATCAAAGACTAACGAGTATTTATAATGAGTATGGTTGCTACAGCAATACAAGTATGGCAGCTATTTAGAAGTAGCCATGCACCACAAAGAAAATATCAAATTTCAAGAAATATTACCTTCAAGGTATTTAGAACCTCAAAAACTTGATCACGATTGGCTCCATCACTCTCTTTATCTTGAACAGCTTCAGTATCAATGTCCTACAAGGGATAAAAGGTTATCCATAAGTTGAGAAACACATCCAGTCTACTGTCCTAGACATATAAAAGTATATGTGAACATTCTACATCACAGATGAAAATTAATAGTGAAATAAAATCATTTCCGGGCCTGAATAGCAAATAGATGCTCCACACCACTCACAATGATACAGCAAAGGTCAAATGCAATTGCAAGCTTCATTAAATATTGTTGTGATACCATATGTTATTTCCTTGTATATTTTGTAATTTTGTACAGATTTATTTTAGATATCTACACTTATTGTCGCATATATGATTGGATGTAATTTAGGAAAATTAGTATGCGACAATTATTTGGCAACTCCTGTCAAATTCTCATTATTCTTATATTATCTTCTTACAAGTAATATTTAGAATGGTAGATGTAATTTCCATCTGATTCACAAGCAAAGAATAAACTCTTATCATTTGGTGCACATATAAAACAACATATGCATATAATTATGCCTTTTTTGTCCTGCAACCTTAGATCAGTTCTTATTGACTAGGTTTGCTGGGTTTGGAGGCAGGAAAGTGGCAATATCTTTGTGGCACTGTGCAGTATATGTCACTATTTGGATTACTTGGTCGGAGCGCAATGCACACTCTTTCATTGACAATTTTTTTCTGACAAGTAAGCGTTATGGGAGAGATTCGAAAACTATGCTTCATGGACAAGTCTTTTGTTTGTTTTGCTTTTGTATACAGGAAGTCCTATCCTCTATGTTGTATTATTCTTCTCTTAATGATATATATATAAGACGGAAAATCTTTTGGGGTTCAATATCAAAAAATTCTTTCAAAAAAATTTCTACCTCCAAATTATGGGGTTCAACATCAAAAAATTTCTGTCAAACATATAGTGAACTTTGAAAATTTATTCTTGAAATTTATATCTAGATCTTATTCAAAGTTAAAACAAGATTATTGCCAGCAAACATTCTCTTTAAACCATATAGAAACACTCTAGCAACTCACTAGTATGGAAGAGCCTCAAATTCGTAAACTAACAAACAGATTTTCACAATTTTATAACTAACTGGAACCTTAAAACAATACTACTGGGTGACTTATTTGAGAGAAAATATCAATGATAAAAAAATAAGTCATTGTTATTTGAAAGCACAATAATGATATATAAAAGATTATAAAACCAAGAAAAAGCTAAGTAGAATCAATTCTCAGTGCCACCAACATGCTGGAAAAAACCATACCGTAAAAACTGCCCGGTATCCAGGAAAGTCAACTCGTGAGCTGGAAGATCGTAACATAATAGACTCATCTGCATTTCCAATATCAAGTTGTATCTGGAATTGAAAAGATGTTAGGTAACATATCTGATTAAAAATAACATCTGGCTTAAGCAGATTAACTTTATATACGGGAAACTATAATTTTCAAAGAATAATGGTAATGACCTTTCTCTAGAACACACACACACAATTTACCAGAAAGCACCTCAGATATTATCAAAGCAGCCAATGAAGCTAGACTGGAAATCGACCAATCTAGTTCAATTGTGGTTGCTACCAACATGTATATACAATATAGAAGACACTGGCAAGGTGCCACAATTAATAGTATACAACAAAAAGGTAGCAGCAATTCAAATTCTACTTAATCTCCAACAGACAATTAGCCCAGCATAAACTAGAAAGGGAAACATGTTTAATGTGTACTATAAGGCCAACGATGAAACGAATTCAGTAGTTGAACCTGCTCAAAGATAGCTTGTGTCATCTGACATGAAACTGTCCGTGACCAGATAAGTGTGTATAGCTTCAAGGAATCTTCATCTAGTACCCCAACAAGCATTGCTGACAAGCCATCCAAAAGTTTATTGTTAGCTATCACCCTCAGTTCCATTCACCATTAAAGTAATTATTTATGAAAAAATGCATCATATTACATGGCAACTTGTGAATGTCAGTGGGTCTAATGGCTTCATGAGCCTCTTGTGCATTTTTCACCTTTTTTAAAAACTTTGGTGCACTTTGTGGGACAAAATCTTGTCCATACCTGCATCAAGTAAATTCTAGTCAAGTACATAAAGGCAATCATAAGTGCGCATTCAAATACAAAAAATATAATGTGGCATTAAACATAGTTTATCAAGCAGATGTTCCCATAAATGCCTTCCATATAAAGAAAGATATAAATTTTAACGTGTTAGAAAGCCAGACTATGAGGGAACTAAAGTTTATTAGAATAGAATCAATCCTGCATGTGAACTGACCTTTTATGCAATAAATATGTTAACTATTAGCAGGAGTGAAATTGCTATTTTCTACTTACTATTGAAGTGGTAATAAAATCTAAAGTAATGAAATTGAAAGCAAGAATAAATGTATGGATATGTCGATATCACCTCTCAACAATTAGCGACCGTATATTGGCAACAGCTTCATCAGAAATCTAAGGAAGAAAGTTCAAAGTGAAACATCAAATAAGGAAATGATCATCTGATCTGGACAAAATTATAACACAGACAAAGATACTTTGAATTGTCATCCACATATGCCAAACTATAACTAAAAACAAAATTGTGATCTAATTTAGGAAACACAAGGACAGATTAGTGATCACATTTAAAAATCCAAGATTTATGGCGTTATTTAACCAGAAGCACAGTGATTTGCAAATCCTTTTAAAAAGCCAAAGGGTTCACTGTAGACTTTTATAGGAAAATTTTACCGTGTGCCAACATAAACACTCATGCAGACCAACATGCCCATCTTCTCTTAACAATCAACTTCTAGAACTAAGGGCCAATTTGAATAGGTTCATAAGTGACTTTTTTTTAACTTTTAACTTATCAAAAGTTATAGCATTAACGTTTGGTACAATTTTCAAAACTCACTTGTGACTTTCTAAAAAGTCATTTAAAGTGCTTATAGAGAAGTTAAAAAAAATAACTTTTCCTATAATACAAAGCTTTTTATCACTCTTCTTTTAAAATAAATACTTTTGTGACTAAAAAACCAAACACAAAATAACTTATTTATAAGTTATGGCCTAGTTTATCCAAACAGCTTAATTAAGCTCCTTTTGAAAAAAGAGCTTAAACAATAAATACTTATATTAAAAGTAGCTTATAAATAAGTTATTTTGTGTTTGGTTTTTTAGTCCTAAAAGTGCTTATTTTAAAATAGTGATAAAAAAGTTTTTATTATAAGAGAAGTCATTTTTTTTAAGTTCTCCATAAGTACTTAAATAGCTTTTTAGAAAGTTACAATTTGGTTTTGAAATTGCACCAAACATTAATGCTATAACTTTTCATAAGTTAAAAGTTAAAAAAAGTTACTTATGGACATATCCAAAAGAGCTTATGTTTTAAGCTCTTTTGGAAGCTTAATTAAGTTGTTTATTCAAACTGACCCTAATGCTGCGTTTGTTTGATGAGACACAGACACTAATACATAGATACGGTGGTACATGTCTATCGTTTGTTTGCTAAGACACAGATTTTTGAAGGACACAGTGACACACAAACATACATAAAATACATGTATTTGGTGTCTTTCAAAAAAGATGAGACACGGAGATACATTGATGAGACACAAATATTTACTCTTTTATCCTTAGTAATTTACTCTTGTCCTTATTTCATTGGTGATAATATAAGGGTAAAATTGATATTTTGTTTATATTGTGTGTCTTGTCCAATATCATTAAACACAATAAAAAATTTGTGTATCTTTATGTATATGTCTCTTTGTGTATTTGTGTCTGTGTCCATGTATTTGAAAGACAATAAACAAACGCAGCCTAAGTAAACAAAGAATTGTACATCATTAATGGGGGAATATATCACCATGGCAGAAGCTTTAGATGATTTGGTCTTTTGGACTATGATATATTGATAATTTGATATATATCTAAAGCATATAGAGCAGCTCGAAGCATTTGACTATAGTCATGCAACCAGAGTGATACATACATGAAGTCCATCAGTTCTGATGTATGTTATCAAACCAACTGCATTACCATCAGACAACTCAACTCCCTCATACAGTTTTTGAGCAAGCTGCATTCATAAGACAAAACAAATTAATGATAGAGGTAATTCTAGAAAAATTCAAAGTTAGGAATGAAGTATTAAATGCACAAGGAAGAAAATTAAAAAACAAAAAATAAAAAATTTCTTAGTCATTACAGCCATAATTATGCCGAGTGGATACTTGTACCTTCATGGTGTAACTTGCTGCGAAATTCAATTTGTTTGCAGCATCTTGCTGAAGTGTGGATGTTATATACGGTGTCGGAGGATTTCTTCGAAATTTGCTCCTTTTCAAGTTAGTAATCTTAAAATCTGCCTTGATTATTTTGTTTTCAATATCTTTTGCCTCTTTATCAAAAGCAATTGAAAATTGATTCAACCTTGCCGAATCAAAATGGGTCAAATGGGCAGGAAAGATAAGATCCTTGTTTGATCCTGACTCTTTCTTCTTTAATTGGGCCGCCACACTCCAATACTCCCTCGGTTTAAATTCATCAATTTCCATCTCTCTATCACATATAATGGAAAGCGCTGCAGATTGAACTCTTCCTGCTGATTGGCATCCTGGTAACTTCCTCCATAGTAATGGAGAGATGTTAAACCCAATCAAATAATCAAGGGCTCGCCGTGCAAGATATGCATGCACTAAATTCACATCCACCTTTCTTGGTGCTTGCATTGCTGCTTTTATAGATTGTTCAGTTATTTCATGAAAGACAACCCTCGCTAAAGAAAGATTATCGTGTAGAGCACCTTGTTGTTGCAACATCTCTATGATGTGCCAAGCGATAGCCTCTCCCTCGCGATCAGGATCTGATGCAAGAATAAGGTTTTCTGCTCTGAGGAACAAGGTCAAAAGAATTACGCAGGAGACATGTTGTCAGCCACTCACATATAAACAACATTGCACAGAATTAATCCAATACAAGTAAAAACGACACAAGTGCATCATTCTAAGTCTGATAACTTCATATTGAACAGCCATCTAGAATAAATGCATTTTACATAGGTAGAAAGTATTTGTCTTTCATAATCATTAACCACTACCTCAAAAGTCTCAAATACAATAACACATGATCATATCTAAATTAGGGTTTCCTTTGACCACCTCATATATGGTCTTCTTGAATCTTTCTCTACCTTTCGCCCTGTCTACTGCCCAATTGTAATACCATATATATACATTTACATTTTCACAAACAAAACTATGCACTTATGGCGTATGAACCAGTGCTGCTGGAAACAAGAGGTATGGAAGAATTTACCTGCTCAGTGCAACACTGATGGTCTTCAGATGAGTCCAGGCAGGTGACGGAACCTCCCACACCATACTGAAATCTTCATCGGGTCGCACAGATCCAGACCTAGCAGCCAAGTCTCTTACATGACCATAGCTCGGCAATACTTCATACATATCACCAAGGTATCTCTGAATAACCTTCGCTTTCGTGACAGACTCCACAACCACCACACACTTTCCACTTGCAGGATACACCGGCTTATCCGTAAATTTCCCCGGCATTTCCACCTGTTCAATCGCACTACAGCTCTTGCTTTGCTTGTTAGAAGCAGAATCATTTTGCATTTCTTCAATACTACTACTACTACTACTAATCTCAACCTTCTTCTTCTTCGTTTTACTAGTACTCAATTTCTTCTTCCCTTTGGAAGATTTTTTAGAACCTTCCACAGCATCAACCTCTTTCGGAGAACTGCTAGCAGCAGACTTCTTGCTACTTTTCTTGCTTGTTGATTGCTTCTTCTTCTTAGCACTCACTTTTTCAGATTCCTGCTTATCACTCTCAACGGGCTCCGCCTTCGCCTTCGCCGCCTTTCCCTCTTTCTTATCCTTCTTCTCTTCAACTAAACCTTCTTTCGACGCAGCAGCAACAGCAGCAGCACTAGAACTCAACCTCTTCTTATTACGATTATAATTACTATCCGAAACTTTAGACGAAAACCTCTTACTGAAAACCCCATCATTAATCAAACTCAACGGGAACCTGAATTCACGGCTAGAAACAGAACACCTAGAACCGTTACCAATGCTACCGAAGCAACGAAGGCGCGGCGCAACGCAATTCGCCGCCGCTGGAAAATGTAAACGGAGGAAACAGTTCTGACATTGGAGATTGCTGTTGCTATTTGCAATGCCTATCGGAGAATAAGGTAAGCGAGAAACCGGGGAATTATGAAGAGCCTTGAATTGCAACTGGAAGATGCAAAAATAATAAAAATGAAAATGAAAATGTTATTGCATAATAAGTATTGGAAATAAAATAAAAACGAAGTAAGGGGATGGTTAGTGATTACCATGAAGTGGCGAAGGGAGAGAGAAGATGAAGAGGGAGAGGTGAGAGAGTAGGAAGGGGCTGAGGAAGTGAAGAGCAAGCTTCTTTGGAGCTGAAACATCGTTAAGAAGCCGCGTTCATTTCAGAAGAAGAGAATGGAGGTGAGTGATAAAGCGCGGCTGTGACTGCTCAAGCTTAGTAGAAGGGTAGAGGGTTTAACAACTTATCCTTATAAACTTAAGATTAAATTAAAACACTAAGTTAATTTAAAAGTATTAATACAAATATTTATTTATCTATTTATTTACTTACTCAATATACTTAATATCTATTTATTTACTTAATTACTTATACTCTGAATTCTCAGAGTAACACGAATTAGTGTTCAAATCCTACTAAATCATGTTATCTCATGTAAAAAAAATAACCAATAACAATGTAGGACAATCATTTAGTACCATTTTCAAAAAATTTATTTACATGAAAATTTCATTATAACTTATATATAATTAAAACCTATATAGTCACCAAAAAAAAAAACTTATATATAATTAAAGATGACAATATTATCCGAATATGAGGGTATTCACCTCGTTTTTATCTAGTCAGACTGAATAATTACCTGACAAAGTAGTACTTAATAGATATTATTAATAAAATAATCCTTAAAAGAAATTAAAATTTAACAAGTGTGTTCCTAAGTTCGCCGAAGCACTTCTCAATAAGAATGATGCTAAGATTGTCACCATATTTTGATGATATAGCAACATCTAAACCTAATTACTGAGCTATCTTTTTTAATTAATTAAAAGTAAAGTCTAAGTAGAATTTTCATTCCCTGATTTAATTTAATCTTGCCATAAACCCTAATTTTCAGTTCTGCACTCTTATTCCTTCTAAATTGGTATCATTTCTGTTGTACGTCATGGCTTTTTTTGTGGTGTTGAAGATTCCGAGCCAAACGAACATCTTGTTTAGGATCTAAATCTTCACCGCCCATTTTTTCTATAGACGTTGCCTGATCCCTTTGTAAAGGTTCTTCCTCTGTCTCTTCGTAGGAGGCATGACGTTCTCCAGATCTTATTCCCTAACTGTTTAACAAAATACCGCCTTCAGAAAATTCAACCAACAAAAGAAAGAAAGAATGGAAAAATATGAGAAGAGCACTAGCCTGGTAATGAAGAAAATTTATTGAGAGAGGTGTGTTTTGGAGATGATCATGAGAGAAATCGAAGTTAAAGTCATCACCTTGGTTGTTAGAGAATGGATTAGGCTAGATTTTAGAGGCAATAAGACGACGAGAACGGTTGCGAAGGATGAACTCCACACATGCTTAGCTTCTTGTGTTTGATCCTCCTAATATTATATTTGTGTTATGTGTATGAAAAAATAAAGATATTTTTTAAGGAAGAAGATTTTAGAGTTAAGAATGTGCTGTGAGTTGTGAGGACCTCCATTCTTGTTAGAACTCCATTATTGATGATTATTGTTCATGAACCAATTTTTAAATTATTCATGATTTTTAAGAAGCATGAAGAATGAACCAAAGAGACTAAAAAAGAGAGGAACCTATAGAATAATTAAGAAATGATCTCAGGGATACCCACAGACTGAAGATCACTATTTTTCATTGTACGTATATTATGGCGTCAAGTTTTGCGATGATTGTTTGTTGTCACGAACTGGTGGTATTTTAACCACATTGACACATATATACGGATTGATGCAATTGGGAAACCATATCTAAAACTTGTCCCTAGGTAATGTCGGGTTGCAGGGTGTAAACCGGCACATGAACTCATGGCCTGCTTAGGACAGACATGCATCATATTGTTTGTGAAATTGTATTTGATTGTATTTGCTTATCTTATTTCTTTGTGATTGTGTTGTTTATCTCATTGCAAATTGTTTGTGTGTTGATTTGGGTTTTTTACTTGTACTATTAGTTTGTGGATGTATTGAGGTGACTAAGAACTGATGTTATGGTCGAGAATTAATTATGTGGCTGAGAGTAGGGATGGCAATACCATCCGAACCCGCGAATACCCACCCCACCCCTACACGCTCGGGGCGGGTAATCACCTGCCCTACACCGGAGCGGGTTTTTAGCGGGACGAGTTCTTGGGAGGGGCGGGACGGGGTCGGGTTTAGGTAATACCCGTCCCTACCCGTCCCGGTATATATATAATATATATAATTTTAATATATAATATGTATAATATATGTAAAATAATTAGTAAATGATAAATAATATTGTATCATATTTTAAATTTTTACTTTAATTTATGCTATGTATGTGATTATGGTTATATAAATTTTGAAATTTAATTTTATTTATTAAATTTTAATAATTATAGGGGCGGGTTAGGGTTCAACATTTTACTATCCGCAGGTAGAAGCGGGGCGGGTTCTATGCGGGTTGTTGTATGCCAGGACGGGGTCGGATAGAGCAAAAACTCGCTCCATTACCACCCTTAGCTGAGAGATAGTTAATATGACTAATTGTGTGTTGGAGATTTGATTTGAGTTTAGAAAATTTAAAGAAAGTAATTAATTTTCTAAAGTAAAACTAAAAGTATTTTTAAAGATTTGATAAAAATAGTTTTCTTAAGTTAATTGTTTGTATTTTATTCATTATTTTTACGGTATTTTCATTTTCTATTGAGAATAAGTGGTTTGTTCTCACCCAAAATTTTCCATCCTTCCAGTAACACAGGTTTGAAGATGGTGGACGAAATTGTGATCCTTATTCTTTAAGTTGCACTCCTTGTAAAATTATGGAACTTGAAATTGGCACGAGTGAACAATGGATCAATTGTGATCAATGTTCTAACTATTTTGAGTGAAATCATTATTATGGCACTGGTTGAATTCACAACTCCGTTCAACTAACCAGCAAGTGTACTGGGTCGTCCAAGTAATAAACCTTACGTGAGTAAGGGTCGATCCCACAGAGATTGTTGGTATGAAGCAAGCTATGGTCACCTTGTAAATCTCAGTTAGGCAGATAAAATTATGGAATTTAGAAAATCAAATAATAAAAAGAAAAGAAATAATAAAAGGGATACTTATGCAGCCTCATTGGTGGGAATTTCAGATAAGTGCATGGAGATGCTGTATGGCCCAAGGACGCCTGCTCTCCTATTGCTTCAACTCAATTCTTCTTACTCCTTTCCATGGCAAGCTGTGTATAGGGGTTCACCATCAGCGGTGGCTACTTTCAATCCTCTCAGGAAAATGGTCCTCTGCGGCTGTCACTCGCATGGCTAATCGTCTGGAGGCATCTCCCATGGTTGATGGCTACATCCCATCCTCGCAGTGAAAACTACGCTCACGCACTCTGTCACAGCACGGCTAATCACTGGTTGGTTCCTGCGCCTACTGGAATAGAATCCCTTGATTCTTTTGCGTTTGTCATCACGCCCAGCACTTGCAAGTCTGAAGCACGTCATAGTCATTCATTACCGGAATCCTACTCGGAATACCACAGACAAGGTTAGACTTTCCGGATTCCCAGGATCCTACTCGGAATACCACAGACAAGGTGAGACTTTCCGGATCCTCATAAATGCCGCCATCTATCTAGCTTATACCACGAAGATTCTGTTGGGGAATCTAAGAGATACACATTCAAGCTCGGTTGCATGTAGAACGGAAGTGGTTGTCAATCACGCGCGTTCATAAATAAGAATGATAATGAGGGTTATCTAATCATCACATTCATCATATTCTTGGGTACGAATGAATATCTTGGAATAAGAATAAGAGAGAATTGAATAAAAGAAAATAGAACTGCATTAACACTTGAGGTACAGCAGAGCTCCACACCCTTAATCTATGGTGTGCAGAAACTCCACCGTTGAAAATACATAAGTAAAAGGTTCAGGCATGGCCGAATGGCCAGCCCCCATGGTCTAAGAACTATGCGTTCAAAGATGTCAAATACATTAGTTAAATGTTCTATTTATAATAAACTAGCTCCTAGGGTTTACATGAGTAAGTAATTGATGCATAAATCCACTTCCGGGGCCCACTTGGTGTATGTTTGGGCTGAGCTTGATCAATCCACGAGCTGAGGCTTCTCTTGGAGTTGAACTCCGAGTTATGACGTGTGTTGGGCGTTCAACTCCGGATCATGACGTTTTTCTGGCGTTTAACTCCAGACAGCAGCATGAACGTAGCGTTCAACGCCAAGTTACGTCGTCAATTTCCGAATAAAGTATGGACTATTATATATTGCTGGAAAGCCCTGGATGTCTACTTTCCAACGCCGTTGAGAGCGCACCATTTGAAGTTCTGTAGCTCCAGAAAATCCATTTCGAGTGCAGGGAGGTCAGATTCCAACAGCATCAGCAGTCCTTTTGTCAGCCTTTTTCAGAGTTTTGCTCAAATCCCTCAATTTCAGTCAGAATTTACCTGAAATCACAGAAAAACACACAAACTCATAGTAAAGTCCAGAAATTTGAATTTAACATAAAAACTAATGAAAACATCCCTAAAAGTAGCTTGAACTTACTAAAAACTACCTAAAAACAATGCCAAAAAGCGTATAAATTATCCGCTCATCACAACACCAAACTTAAATTGTTGCTTGTCCCCAAGCAACTGAAAATCAATTAGGATAAAAAGAAGAGAATATACTATAAATTTCAAAATATCAATGAAATATTAATTCTAATTAGATGAGCGGGACTTGTAGCTTTTTGCTTCTGAACAGTTTTGACATCTCACTTTTTCCTTTGAAGTTCAGAAGATTGGCTTCTCTAGGAACTTAGAATTTCGGATAGTGTTATTGATTCTCCTAGTTAAGTATGTTGATTCTTGAACACAGCTACTTATGAGTCTTGGCTGTGGCCCTAAGCACTTTGTTTTCCAGTATTACCACCGGATACATAAATGCCATAGACACATAACTGGGTGAACCTTTTCAGATTGTGACTTAGCTTTGCTAAAGTCCCCAGTTAGTGGTGTCCAGAGCTCTTAAGCACACTCTTTTGCCTTGGATCACGACTTTAACCACTCAGTCTCAAGCTTTTTCACTTGGACCTTCATGACACAAGCACATGGTTAGGGACAGCTTGATTTAGCCGCTTAGGCCTGGATTTTATTTCCTTGGGCCCTCCTATCCATTGATGCTCAAAGCCTTGGATCCTTTTTACCCTTGCCTTTTGGTTTTAAGGGCTATTGGCTTTTTCTACTGCTCCTTCTTTTTCTATATACTCTTTTCTTTTTTTTTTTTTCGAATGCTTCTTCTTTTTCACTGCTTTTTCTTGCTTCAAGAATCAATTTCATGATTTTTCAGATCCTCAATAACATTTCTCTTTGTTCATCATTCTTTCAAGAGCCAACAATTTTAACATTCATAAACAACAAGATCAAAAGACATATGCACTGTTCAAGCATTCATTCAGAAAACAAAAAGTATTGTCACCATATCAATATAATTAAATTAAATTCAAGGATAAATTCGAAATTCATGTACTTCTTGTTCTTTTGAATTAAAACATTTTTCTTTTAAGAGAAGTGAATGATTAATGGAATTTATTCATAGCTTTAAGGCATGGTTACATACTAATGATCATGAAATAAAGACACAAAACATAGATAAACATAATACTAAAAATCGAAAAGCAGAAAGAAATAAGAACAAGGAATGAATCCACCTGAGTGAGGGTGGCGCCTTTTTGAAGGTCCAATGGTGCTCTTTGAGTTCCTCTATGTCTCTTCCTTGCTTCTGTTGAATGATTCCTAGTAATTTTGGTGTTCCTCCCCTTAGTTGCTTCCAATATTTGTGTGGAGGACAACTTATCCCCTGAGGTATCTCAGGGATCTCTTGATTTGCAGCCACATGTTCTACCACTGAGCTATGACGGCTTATATGAGTCTTTCCATCTCCCATGACTCAGAGGTGGAAGCTTTTGTCTTCCTTTTGAGGTTTTTCTGGCCTTAGGTGCCATTAATGGTAATGGAAAAGCAAAAAGCTATGCTTTTACCACACCAAACTTAAAATATTGCTCGCCCTCGAGCAAGAGAAGAAAGAAGAGAAGAAGAAGAAGAAGAAAATGGAGGAGAGTGAGGGGAGATGGATTCGGCTATATGGGTGGGATTGGGTGGGAAGGAGAATATGAATTTTGAAGGTGAGTGGGGTTTATGGGAAAGAGTGAGTGGTGAATGAAAAACAGAAGGGATGACCATGAATGGAGAGAGAGAGAGGGCGAGGTAGGTGGGGATCCTGTGAGGTCCACAGATCCTGAGGTGTCAAGGAATTCCATCCCTGCGCCAAATAGGCATGTAAAATGCCTTGGTGCAGCATTCTGGCGTTTAGACGCCCATTGGTGCACGTTCTGGGCGTTCAACGCCCATGTAAAGCATGTTTCTGGCGTTGAACGCCAGTTTCATGCTTGTTACTGGCGTTCAGCGCCAGTTTTTCCTCTCTGGGCACATTCCTGGCGTTCAGCGCCAGAATGTTGCTTGTTTCTGGCGTTCAGCGCCAGAATGGTGCTCTGTTCTGGCGTTGAACGCCGGCCAGATGCACCTTGCTGGCGTTGAACGCCAGCCTGTGCATCCTCCAGGGTGAAAATTTTTTCTTCTGCTGTTTTTGACTCTGTTTTTAATTTTTTTGAATTTTTCGTGACTCCTCATGATCATGTACCTAATAAAACACAAAATAACAATAAAAATAAAAATTAGATAAATAAAATTGGGTTGCCTCCCAACAAGCGCTTCTTTAATGTCAATAGCTTGACAGTGGCTCTCATGGAGCCACAAGGTGATCAGGTCAATGTTGTATAGTTGTCCACACCAAACTTAGAGTTTGGATATAGGATTTTAACACCAAACTTAGAGTTTAGTTGTGGCCTCCCAACACCAAACTTAGAGTTTGACTGTGGGGGCTCTTCTTGACTCTGAACTGAGAGAAGCTCTTCATGCTTACTCTCTATTGTCACAGAGGGATGGCCATGTGCCTTAAACACAAGGTAGTCCCCATTCAATTGAAGGACTAATTTACCTGTGTTGACATCTATCACAGCTTCTGCTGTGGCTAGGAAAGGTCTTCCAAGGATGATGCAATCATCCTCCTCTTTCCTAGTGTCTAAGATTATGAAATCAGCAGGGATGTAAAGGCCTTCAACCTTTACTAGTACGTCCTCTACTAATCCATAAGCTTGTCTTAAAGACTTGTCTGCCAATTGTAATGAGAACAAGGCAGGCTGTACCTCAATGATCCCCAGCTTCTCCATTACAGAGAGTGGCATAAGATTTATCCCTGACCCCAGATCACACAGAGCTTTTGTAAAGTTCATGGTGCCTATGGTGCAAGGTATTAAGAACTTGCCAGGATCTTGTTTCTTTTGAGGTAGAGTTTTCTGAATCCAAGAATCCAGTTCACTAATGAGCAAGGGAGGTTCACTTTCCAAAATCTCATTACCAAATAACTTGGCATTCAGCTTCATGATAGCTCCTAAGTATTGAGCAAATTGCTCTCCAGTTACATCTTCATCCTCTTCAGAGGAAGAATAGTCTTCAGAGCTCATGAATGGCAGAAGGAGATTCAATGGAATCTCTATGGTCTCTGTATGAGCCTCAGATTCCTTTGGATCCTTAATAGGAAACTCCTTCTTGCTTGAGGGACGTCCCAGGAGGTCTTTCCCACTAGAATTTTCGTCCTCCTCCTCCCTTGTGCATTCGGCCATATTGACTATGTCAATGGCCTTGCACTCTCCTTTTGGATTCTCTTCTGTATTACTTGGGAGAATACTGGGAGGAGTTTCAATGACTTTCTTACTCAGCTGGCCCACTTGTGCCTCCAGATTTTTAATGGATGATCTTGTTTCACTCATGAAACTGAAAGTGGCCTTTGACAGATCAGAGACTACATTGGCTAAATTAGAAGTGTTTTGTTCAGAATTCTCTGTCTGTTGCTGAGAAGATGATGGATATGGCTTGCTATTGCCCAGCCTATTACGTCCACCATTGTTAAAGCCTTGTTGAGGCTTTTGTTGATCCTTCCATGAGAAATTTGGATGATTTCTTCATGATGAATTATAGGTGTTTCCATAAGGTTCACCCATGTAATTAACCTCTGCCATGGCAGGGTTCTCAGGATCATAAGCTTCTTCAGAAGCTGCCTCTCTAGTACTGTTGGATGCATGTTGCAATCCATTCAGATTTTGAGAGATTATGTTGACCTGTTGAGTCAACACTTTGTTCTGAGCCAATATGGCATTCAGAGTATCAATTTCAAGAACTCCTTTCTTCTGAGGTATCCCATTGTTCACGGAATTCCTCTCAGAAGTGTACATGAACTGGTTATTTGCAACCATGTCAATGAGCTCTTGAGCCTCTTCAGGCGTTTTCTTCAGGTGAATAGATCCACCTGCAGAATGGTCCAATGACATTTTCGAAAATTCAGAGAGACCATAATAGAATATATCTAATATGGTCCATTCTGAAAACATGTCAGATAGACATCTTTTGGTCAGCTGCTTGTACCTTTCCCAAGCTTCATAGAGGGATTCATCATCTTTTTGTTTGAAGGTTTGAACATCCACTCTCAGCTTGCTCAGCTTTTGAGGAGGAAAGAATTTATCTAAGAATGCAGTGACAAGCTTATCCCATGAGTCCAGGCTATCCTTGGGTTGTGAATCCAACCATACTCTAGCTCTGTCTCTTACAGCAAAAGGGAAAAGCATGAGTCTGTAGACTTCAGGATCAACTCCATTCGTCTTTACAGTCTCACAGATCTGCAAGAACTCAGTTAAAAACTGATAAGGATCTTCAGATGGAAGTCCATAAAACTTGCAGTTTTGTTGCATCAAAGCAACTAGTTGAGGCTTAAGCTCAAAGTTATTGGCTCCAATGGCAGGAATGGAGATGCTTCTTCCATCAAATTTGGACGTTGGCTTTGTGAAATCACCAAGCATTCTCCTTGCATTATTATTATTTTCGGCTGCCATCTCCTTCTCTTGTTCGAAAATTTCTGAAAGGTTGTTTCTAGATTGTTGTAATTTAGCTTCTCTTAATTTTCTCTTCAGAGTCCTTTCAGGTTTTGGATCAATTTCAACAAGAGTGCCTTTATCCTTGTTCCTGCTCATATGAAAGAGAAGAAAACAAGAAAAGAAGAGGAATCCTCTATGTCACAGTATAGAGATTCCTTTATGTTAGTAGAAAAAGAAGGGGTAGAAGAATGAAGAGGGGGATTCGGATTTTGGATGAAGAGAGGTGAGGAGAAGTGTTAGTAATTAAATAATTAAATAGAAGAAGAAAAGAGAAGAGAAAATTCGAAAATAATTTTGAAAAGGAGTTAGTGATTTTCGAAAATTAGAGATACATTGTAATTAAAATTAAAACATGAAATAATTAGTTAATTAAAAATAATTTTTGAAAAAGAGAGAGATATTTTCGAAAATAGAAGAGGGAGAAGTAGTTAGGTGGTTTTGAAAAAGATAAGAAACAAACAAAAAGTTAGTTAGTTGATTGAAAAAGATTTGAAATCAAAATTGAAAAAGATAAGAAGATAGTAAGTTAGATAAGATATTTTTGAAATCAAATTTTGAAAAAGATAAAATTTTTGAAAAAGATCAAATACAAGATAAAAAGATTTAATTCAAAAATTTTCAAATTATTTACTTCACTAACAAGAAACTACAAGATAAGATTCTAGAACTTAAAGATTGAACCTTTCTTAACAAGAAAGTAACAAACTTCAAATTTTTGAACCAATCACATTAATTATTAGTGAATTTTCGAAAATTATGATATAAAGATAAGAAAAAGATTTTGAAAATATTTTGAAAAAGATTTTTGAAATTTTCGAAAATAATAAAAAATTGAAAAAGATATGATTTTTGAAAAAGATTTTGAAAAGATAAGATTTTTAAAATTGAAATTTTGACTTGACTTGTAAGAAATAACTAATTTTTAAAAATTTTTGACCAAGTCAACCCAAAATTTCAAAAATTTTGAGGAAAATAAGGAAAAGATATATTTTTTTTTATTTTTGAATTTTTAATTATGAGAGAGAAAAACAACAAAAATACTTAATGCATGAAATTTTTAGATCAAAATCATGAGTGCATGCAAGAATGCTATGAATGTCAAGATGAACACCAAGAACACTTTGAAGATCATGATGAACATCAAGAACATAAATTTGAAAAATTTTTAATGCAAAGAAAACATGCAGGACACCAAACTTAGAAATTTTTAATGCATGAAAAATATGAATGCAAAGATGCACATGAAAAACAAGAAAAGACACAAAACAAGAAATCATCAAGATCAAACAAGAAGACTTGTCAAGAACAACTTGAAGATCATGAAGAACACTATGAATGCATGAAATTTTCGAAAAAATGCAAGAAAATTTTTAAAGCATGCAATTGACACCAAACTTAAAAATTGACTCAAGACTCAAACAAGAACACAAAATATTTTTGATTTTCTATGATTTTATGATTTTTTTGTATTTTTATTAAAATTTTTTTCGAAAAATATAGTTTGTGAAAACGAAAAAGAAAAGAAAAATTTTGAAAAAGATTTTTGTAAAGAAAAATTACCTAATCTGAGCAACAAGATGAACCGTTAGTTGTCCATATTCGAACAATCCCCGGCAACGGCGCCAAAAACTTGGTGGACGAAATTGTGATCCTTATTCTTTAAGTTGCACTCCTTGTAAAATTATGGAACTTGAAATTGGCACGAGTGAACAATGGATCAATTGTGATCAATGTTCTAACTATTTTGAGTGAAATCATTATTATGGCACTGGTTGAATTCACAACTCCGTTCAACTAACCAGCAAGTGTACTGGGTCGTCCAAGTAATAAACCTTACGTGAGTAAGGGTCGATCCCACAGAAATTGTTGGTATGAAGCAAGCTATGGTCACCTTGTAAATCTCAGTTAGGCAGATAAAATTATGGAATTTAGAAAATCAAATAATAAAAAGAAAAGAAATAATAAAAGGGATACTTATGCAGCCTCATTGGTGGGAATTTCAGATAAGTGCATGGAGATGCTGTATGGCCCAAGGACGCCTGCTCTCCTATTGCTTCAACTCAATTCTTCTTACTCCTTTCCATGGCAAGCTGTGTATAGGGTTCACCATCAGCGTGGCTACTTTCAATCCTCTCGGGAAAATGGTCCTCTGCGGCTGTCACTCGCATGGCTAATCGTCTGGAGGCATCACCCATGGTTGATGGCTACATCCCATCCTCGCAGTGAAAACTACGCTCACGCACTCTGTCACAGCACGGCTAATCACTGGTTGGTTCCTGCGCCTACTAGAATAGAATCCCTTGATTCTTTTGCGTTTGTCATCACGCCCAGCACTTGCAAGTCTGAAGCACGTCACAGTCATTCATTACCGGAATCCTACTCGGAATACCACAGACAAGGTTAGACTTTCCGGATTCCCAGGATCCTACTCGGAATACCACAGACAAGGTGAGACTTTCCGGATCCTCATAAATGCCGCCATCTATCTAGCTTATACCACGAAGATTCTGTTGGGGAATCTAAGAGATACACATTCAAGCTCGGTTGCATGTAGAACGGAAGTGGTTGTCAATCACGCGTTCATAATAAGAATGATAATGAGGGTTATCTAATCATCACATTCATCATATTCTTGGGTACGAATGAATATCTTGGAATAAGAATAAGAGAGAATTGGATAAAAGAAAATAGAACTGCATTAACACTTGAGGTACAGCAGAGCTCCACACCCTTAATCTATGGTGTGCAGAAACTCCACCGTTGAAAATACATAAGTAAAAGGTTCAGGCATGGTCGAATGGCCAGCCCCCATGGTCTAAGAACTATGCGTTCAAAGATGTCAAATACATTAGTTAAATGTTCTATTTATAATAAACTAGCTCCTAGGGTTTACATGAGTAAGTAATTGATGCATAAATCCACTTCCGGGGCCCACTTGGTGTATGTTTGGGCTGAGCTTGATCAATCTACGAGCTGAGACTTCTCTTGGAGTTGAACTCCGAGTTATGACGTGTTTTGGGCGTTCAACTCCGGATCATGACGTTTTTCTGGCGTTTAACTCCAGACAGCAGCATGAACTTGGCGTTCAACGCCAAGTTACGTCGTCAATTTCCGAATAAAGTATGGACTATTATATATTGCTGGAAAGCCCTGGATGTCTACTTTCCAACGCCATTGAGAGCGCGCCATTTGAAGTTCTGTAGCTCCAGAAAATCTATTTCGAGTGCAGGGAGGTCAGATTCCAACAGCATCAGCAGTCCTTTTGTCAGCCTTTTTCAGAGTTTTGCTCAAATCCCTCAATTTCAGTCAGAATTTACCTGAAATCACAGAAAAACACACAAACTCATAGTAAAGTCCAGAAATGTGAATTTAACATAAAAACTAATGAAAACATCCCTAAAAGTAGCTTGAACTTACTAAAAACTACCTAAAAACAATGCCAAAAAGCGTATAAATTATCCGCTCATCAGAAGACTCACTATGAAACTGCAGATGGATAATGAATTTTGTTTCTGAATCTAAATGCTTTTATAGAGTCCCATTTCTCTTGTTACTTAAAATTTTATTTTAGATAGAAGGGTAGGTGTTGTATTTGAGTTTTATTTGATTTTACTTGTATAAGATTTATTATTATTAATATTTATGTGATTATTATTATTATTTGGAGATCTTTGGTATATGATTTTTAAAAAAACAAAATTTTCTAGAGTTTTCTTAAAATCTGGAATGCGATATCGATATAAAGGCTTAATATTAAATATATAATAAAGAAAAACAGGTCAATAACACCTTACTTTTTATACGATCGTGACGTGCTAGAAGTTTGGTTGTTACAATTTGGTATCAGAGCAGTTCGTTCCCAGTAGACCCTGGAGAGTGGACTGACTATGATTTATTGCATGCTCTGTTGTGTGTCTCATGCTATTAAGGTATATTTAAGATACATTTGGCATGAATGTCTTTGAGTGCTCATTTTGGGAATGTTCATACTTAACTTGAGATTTTAAGACTGATCGCCTTAATGTTTATTGTTTGGTACAGATAAGACCTCAATGACTGTGAATAGGCATAGTTTAGTCGAGTTTCGAATGACGAATTGGTATGAGGCACAGCTATTTTCATAGCTGTTATGATCTCCATGGCTGTTGCTATGTGAGGTATAGTTGTTACACCAAACGAACTGTTCTCTTCGTTAAGATGGCTTGAACAAAATAAATCGCTTGAAGATAGATCTTTTGCAACTTCTTACACGTAACCAAAATTTTGAGAGTAAAAATTTTTTTAAAGAGGGTAGAATGTAATGCTTAGTTTTTGGCGAAACGGAGTTTTTCAAAAGTTCAATAAATGAAGTACCTCCAAGCACCTCTACTGCATCATCAAGTATCTCAATCTATATCATCATTATCTCATCACTAAGCAAGCACATCTACCAAGTTAAGCTCCACGACACATTCGCGAAGAACCTAGTTTTTGAGCCGCATCGATTGGAAATTTTAGATTTTGATTTCCATAATTAGTCTCAGTTTGACGAGTCAAACTTGATTTGCGAGCGAAGAGAAATAATAATATAATACTATTATTATATTAATATTAGAGCTGCTTGAGTAATATTATAATATTATTTGATCTGCTTTAGTAAAAAACAAGAGATAAGTTTAACAAGCTCACAATCTTCTGGTGCAAGTTGATGCCAGCACTCTCTGATGATTTTAGCTATGCTAATATCTCATTAGGTACCTTCTATTCTCATGTTTATCATGTTACTAGTGTCATTTATACTAGTAGCTCAGATATTTATCTCTAGATATTTTTTTACTTATGTTCTAATACATCTAATTTTAGTCATCATCCACCTGGGATATTTGTAACAAACCTTTTTACCAACCAATCAACATTATCCATGGTTTCTCCACTCACAAGGTGACACCTAGCAGCCCTTATCTCTCCTCCAACTGAACTTGAAGAACAAGAAAAGAAAAGAGAGAAAACTCCATGGTTTTTTTATCTTCAAAACTTAATTTTTTTTCTATCCAAAACTCCAATCAAAATTTAGAACCAATTAAAATGATCCTCTCTTCTTCCTTTTAAAATCCATGTCACTTCTCATGGTTCAAATTTAGGTTAGGTGGCTACTCATCTATCCTATTTGGTTCCGCTATAAACATCATGCTTGAATTTGTGTTTTTTTATGTTTCTTAGATTTTTAGTAAGTTTAAGGTGAGAAAATCTTCTCTAACTAGTAGCTGCAGATTCGGTTGAGTATGCACCATGAGATTTAAAATTGTTCTTGGTCAGATTTAGGAGGAAAAGTGAGCTAGGAACACTTGAAAGTGCAGCCAATTTTTGGAGCAGCGAACTAAGGTAAGGTTTAATAAAATTAATCTTTATTAATTGTGTTTAAGTTGTATGATGTTGTATAGTTTGGTTATGCTTGAAATTAATTGTTTATATGAGTGATTCTAGTTGAAAATTTGATGAAAATTGGTTGAAAATCAAGTTTGTGAGTTCAGTTTTATGGCTACTAGAGAAACAAAATTCTAGCGCAGGTTTAGCCTCAAATTAATGATGAATTTATGTTGAAATCAAGTGAAAATTATGGAGCTTTAGTGGCTGTAAATTTATTTTGAATTATAGTAAAAATCAGTTATCGAAAAGATTGAAAAACGGATTAGAATTGAAAAAATGAATTCGATGAATTTATGAAGAACACTTTGAATACCACCAAGAACACTCAAGAACATCTCTTTGATCTATTTTGGGGTCAAAGTACAAATATTAAAATATTTTGGAGTGAAAAGTATAAATACTAAAAGTTTAAGGGGTTAACGTATAAATATCAAAAGTTAAGGGTGGTTAAGTCCTATTTTTAGGAGAGATTATGTCCAAATATTTATAAAGATATAAGAATTTGACTAAAATAAATTATATAAACTAAGCCTTAGATGTTTGATTGATGAATTTGAAACTTGATAACTGGAAATGAATATTTAAGGACTTGTTTGATGATGGTTATTGATTGTTTATAAAATTGAAAAGTGGGTATTATTTTAAAAGTATTAAGGGTAAATTTAAAGTGCTTGAAAATGATTTGAGTTGAAATTGATAAAGTAAAGATTGTGAAATGGTTTGATGGTTGAGGTTTGAAGAAAAGAATGCTTAAGAAAGATAAAGGAGAGTTTAAAGAATGAAAAGATGATTTGGTTTTAATTGAATGTTTAAATGCGGGGAGCACCCATGAACTGAATGATCATTGATCTCAGAAAAACCTATGAATTATTGCTGGTTAAATGCGGGGAGTACCCACAAACTGAACGATCATTGGTCTAAAAAAACCTATGTATTGTTAATTGTTTTAAATGCAGGAAGTATCCACGGATTGAATGATCGTTGATCTCGAAAAAATCTATGGACTGATTGATTGTTTATATCTAGGGAGTACCCACAAACTGAATGATTGTTGATCTCGAAATACAGACTGTTGATTGTTTAAATCTGGATAATACCTACAAACTAAGTTATTATGGATCTCGTGAAAACCTATGGAATGATTAAAAAATGATCTCGGGGACGTCCACGGATTGAAGATCACTGTTTCCATTGTACATATATTATGACGTCAAACTTTGAGACAATTGCCTGTTGTCACGGATTGGTGGTATTTTAACCACATTGACACATATATACAAATTGATGCAATTGGAAAACCATATCTGGGACTTGTCCCTAGGTAATGTCAGGTTGCAGGGTGTAAACCGGCACATGAACTCATGGCCTGCTTAAAACAGACATACATCATATTGTTTGTGCATTTGTATTTAATTGTAGTTGCTTATTTTATTTCTTTGTGAATGTCATGTTTGTCTCATTGCGAATTGTTTGTGTGCTGATTTAAGTCTCTTACTTGTGCTATTAGTTTGTGGATGTATTGGAGTGACTAAGAACTGATGTTGTGATTGGGAATTAATTATGTGGCTGAGAGATAGTTAATATGACTAATTGTATGATTGAGATTTTTGAGTTTAGAAATTTTAAAGAAAGTAATTAATTATCTAAAATAAAACTAAAAGTATTTTCAAAGGTTTGATAAAAATAATTTTTTTGAGTAAGTTAATTATTTGTATTTTTTTTCATTACTTTTATGGCATTTCTATTTTCTTCTGAAAATGAGTGATCTGTTCTCACCCCAAAATTTTTCACCCTTTCAGTACCATAGGTTTGAATATAAAGGCTAAATATTAAATAGATAATAAAGAAAAAACATGTAAGTAACACCTTACTTTTGGTACGATCGTGACGTACTAGAAGTTGGGTCGTTACACCAAACACACAAATCGACATAGCACTAAAAATAAGAAACTTTTATGGCTGTAATTATGTTTAAAGGCAATCTAAAAGCTGCTTTTGTTACCGTAGCTACTGAGACCCGTGCAGGAGCCCCCGAAATATGCTCTTTGATTGCTGTTATGGAAAGACCGATAATAGCAGTTGATATTCGTGTAACTAGTGTGACTTAACCATTTCTTCTCACCTTTCTAAATCATTATAAGCCCGCCTACACATAGCGAAATGGGTGATTTGCTGCAGAGGGGCTTGAGGACTTACTTTTTCTTTAAGCATTCATTAATCGCAATATGATAAAACTTTTAGACCTGCAACAATTTTCACAAAAATATGTTGAATTTGGAATTTTTTTTGACAGAATAAAACCTAATTACTAGATTACTATATTGAATGTAATACTAAAAAAAAAAGTATATTATATTTTTTACTTTTAAGATTTGTGATTTTTTAAAATATATTTAACGATTAATTTTATTCAATTTTGTTAATAATATTTTTAATTATTTCAAAATTATTTCTAGACATTAACTCCATCTAAAATATGAGAGACAAAATTTAAAATATTCAAAGTGATTTTAATACAAATAAAAAATATCAGTATTATGTATATGAACTAGAATTATGACACAGAGAATTGAAAGAAAGATTGAACTTGTATTGATTACTGAATTGTGTTCACATGAACTAGTAAAAAATTATTTATACACAAGCTCTCCTAATTGACTAATAGAAACTTATCCAAAACAAAAAGGTAAGCCTAATAGAATCAGTTGCACACTCACATAACTGATAAGTTGAATTGCACTATCCTTGATTGATTCTTCTTATATCCTTAACTCTCCCTCCCCACAAACTTTGGTAGGGGATGTCACACACTCTAAGTTTGATCCTAAATTTATCAAAGAGATGAAGACATTGTGATTTAGTAAGGATATCTGCAATCTGATTCTGGATTGGGATGTGAACAATATACAAGTTCTTTTGATTCACCAATTCTCTAAGGAAGTGAAGGTTTAGCTTAAGGTGTTTATATCTATGAAGAATGGGATTGGCAACAACCTGGCAGCCACTAGAATGGGAAAATTTTTAACTCTTGAAATAGCTGCTACAAGGCCATGAGTTTAGTTTGTGTGATGGCAAGAGCTCTATATTCTGTTTCTATGCTACTTCTATTGGGAATAAGAAATATGACCATAATTTAATCAATCATGAGTCAAATAATTTGTTATTGTTATTATATTAAAATGTTAATATAATAATATCCTTGATTAAATTTAGTGATTTATCAATCTGATAGTGATCATAATAATGAGAGATAAATCTTTTATAATTTAATCTAAATTGTTCTTAGTCATAGGATTATTAAAAAGGACATTAATAATCTGAAAAGATCAATATATATATATATAATGGTCTTCATTGGATGAAGATTAATAAATCTCATTCATTATATATATATATATATATATGGTGCATAATAGAGATATGACTATTGAACTGACCCACTTTGAGAATTCTTAATGGTTATAATTATCGCATATTTGTCAATAGAATATTTTCAAAATAAATACAGTAATAGATTTTCTTTGACTTATGACTATCATAGTAATTAACAATGTATTTATTAGGAGGAGTTGGACGAAAGAAGAACGGATCGGGCAAACCAGGGAGGCCAAAAGATGTAATTCCAGGAGGGGAGAATAATGTGGTAGAGGTAGGAGGTGAAGACGAAATTGTGGAACATGAAAATGTCAAACAACGGGATACAGAGGAGTTAGATCCAATACAGAAGCAGAAGATGCAAATCAAAATACTAATCAGAGGCTTACGCAAAAAGATCAGTTAACCGAAAATAAGGAAACATAGAAGCTAGCAATGGAGTCTGGTGTGGTTTTCTATGATGAAGAAGAAGACATTATGGCGATTTTACAAATTTAAAATGAAGCTATTGCAGCAAAAAGAAGGATGGTAAAACAAAAGGAGAAAGCTAGGAGGAGCAGGCCCAAACAACATAATAAGGTGTGTAAAAATTCTTTTAAATGATTTATAGTTGCTGGAATATTAGAGGACTAAGAAAGGATGGGAAGGTGAGTATGGTGAAAGAGTTGAAGAAAAAGTATACGTTGAATATATGCTATGATTGATTGAAACTAAAAGGGAGGTAGTGACTAAGTTTGATATATTACGATTGTGGGGTTGTGACACGGTGGGTTGGGACTATGTGGAATCAGTAGGTGCCTCTGGTGGTTTATTATTAATGTGGGATAATTTCTTATTTAAACAGTCGAGCTGCTATAAAGGGGATTATTGGTTATGTGTTGAAGGTTCGTTGACAAAAAATAACTTTTAACTGTGCATTCTGCTTGGTGTATAGAGCACATGTACGGAGTGAAAAATTGGTGATGTGGGAGGACTTAAGCTATATTGTGGGTTTATATCACGTTTTGTTTTATTTCATGGGAGATTTTAACGTGATACTAAGGTTGGAGGAAAGGAAAGGCGCTGCTAGTTTACCAAGATCTGCGGAAGATTTTAAGGAATGGTGTAAGATTTACAGCTAGTGGATTTACCCCCTAACTGATTGGAAATACACATGGTTTCGAAGTGGATCTTGTAGCCGCATTGATAGGATTCTCGTTAGTGTGGAGTGGCTTGAGAGGTTTCCATATACTCTGTTGAAAGAGGGACTTAGAGGGTTATTAGACCATTGCCCATTGATTCTAAAAGATATAAGACTTAGTGCGGATCCAAGACCTTTTTGAAGCTTGGATTCCTAGTTTACACATTAAGAGTTTCTGAGGATGGTGAAGGATGAGTGGAGGAACTTGGGTGATGAACAGTTCACTAATAAGTTGAAGGCCTTGACGGTACCGCTGAAGAGATGGCATAAGGACAATTTTGGGGACATGGACAACAGGATAAAGAGTTTGAGGAAGAGATTAAAAAGATTGATTATATGGTTAGTGCTAGTAGTTATGACGGAACATTGGAGGCTAGACGGAAGGCTCTTGTGACATGTTGTGCGAAGTGGTATGCCAGAAAGGAGATTCATTGGAAGCAGATTGATCTCAACATACTAGATATATGGACAAGAACAATAGATACTTCCATAACCTAGCGTCGGCTAGAAGGAGGAACAACAGAATCGATTCTCTAGTAATTAATGACAGATTGGTGAGGAACTAGGCTAGAATAAAGGTTGCAATTACAGGATTTTATAAAGATTTGTATCGGCAGGAATATTCTCCTATGATTGGGATCCATGATGGGTTGGTAAAGCGGATTGATGATGAAGAGGCAGTAGTGTTAGAGGTGATGGGATTACCTGAGAGAATACGAGAGGCAATTTGAGATTGTGAGTCCAGTAAAGCGCCAGTTAGTGATAGGTACAATATAAACTTCATAAAAAATGTTAAGGTAAGATTGGCCAGGATGTTGGGATTTTTCCAAAGTGCGAAGTTACCTACTGATCCTAATGTAATATGGGTGGTGCTAGCTCCAAAATCTGTTGGAGTCAAGAAAATTAAAGACCTAAGGCCGATTAGTATGGTTGGTTGTGTCTATAAGGTGATATCCAAAGTTTTGGTGAGAAGAATGCATTTAGTAATGCTAGGTTTAGTGGGAGAGACTCAGTCTGCATTTCTAAAGGGACACAAAATATATGATGGTGCTCTCATTGCTTGTGAGACGGTCCAATAGCTAAAGTTTCGCAAGAAGCAGGCAGCAATTATCAAACTAGACTTTCAGAAAGTTTACGACAGAGTGAGATGGAACTTTGTGAATATTGTGCTACAAAAGATAGGTTTTGGTCTTAGATGAAAGGCATGGGTGAAGGAATGTGTGACTATAGCGTCTATGTCGGTGTTGATTAATAGGTCACCATCCAAACCGTTCAGGATAGATAGAGGTCTTAGACAAGGATATCATCTTTCTCCTTTTCTATTCATTCTTGTTGTTGATGTCTTGCACATGATGGTGGGTGAGGCATTCAGGAATGGATGCATTTTTTCACTGTTGGTGGGAAGAGACAACATAGAGTTGTCGCATCTCTAATTTGCAGATGACACAATTTTATTTTGTCCACAGAAAACGGAGACATTAGTGAACTATAAGAGGCTTCTACGTTGTTTTAAGTTGATGTCTGGCCTGGTATTAAGTTTGATAAGTCAAACCTGATTTCGGTTAACTGTGAGAAGGAATGGGTGATGAATATGTTTAGTTTATTGGGATGTGTCGAGGCTACTTTACCTGACAGGTACCTAGGAATCTCTCTAGGTGCAAACTTTTGGTTGGTGAAGACCTGAAAATCAATCATAGACAATTGTGGATGATAAGTTTAGCTTATAGAAAGCGAAGTCTCTCAACAAAGTTGGTAAGTTGGTTCTGTTTAGAACTATCCAACCATGCGAGGTGCTTTTACGTTTTGAAATTGTCTTCATGAAGTTTCTCGGTTAAAGGAACAAACGATGGTTTGGTGATAGAAGGAGCTCCAAATAAGAAAGCACCATAATCAATGAGGGAAATAAGATTGATTGGGAAGAAAACAAAAAAAGAAAGAAAGAAAGAAAAAGATGAACAAAAGAGTGAAGAACGAAGAATAGATGAGAAATTTTGTTTCGCAACAAGTGGCTCTGATACTATATTGTGTATATGGACTAGAATGAAAATAGAAAGAATTGAAAGGAAAATTGAACTTGTATTGATTACCAAATTGTGTTTACATAAACTAGTAGGGAGCTATTTATACATAGGTTATCTTAATTGACTAACAGAAACTTACTCAAGACAGAAAGATAATTAATAGAATCAGTTGCACACTCACAAGATTGATACAACTAAATTGCATTATCTTTTGGTCAATTCCTCTTATACGTTTAACAGTTAAAAATAAAATAAAATTAATAAAAAATGTTAAAAATAAAAGTGAACAAAATTAAATGTTAGAAATATTTTTAAAAGAGTAAAGTATTATTTTTGTCCCCAATATTTGAGATAAGTTTCATAATTGCCTCTAACATTTAAATTGTCATATTTATGTCTATAATGTTTCAAAATTAATTCAATGTTATACTACTGTCTACTCTACTAACAGAAAACTAATGGTATTAATAATCTAGACAATAATATTATTTATGGTAAACGTGACTATTGATACATCTATCCATTCTCTCTCTAAAAAGGTGAACTGAGAAAACAACACAAAGATGATGACAATAAAAAAATCAAAGCAATTCTTATAGTAGCTACCGAAGTTTGATAAGTTGGGAAGTGGATCCTCTCTAGTGGAAAAAAAATTGAATAGTGTCCAGTGTTTAATCTCACCCTTCATTATTCTCTCTCTTCTATTTATTTTTGGTCTCACTTATAGAATTAAAGATGAGAGATCACACTTTATCCTCTCAAGTATTAAAAAAAATGGAAAGAATCTATTTTTGATAAGTTGTGATAAAATTTTTTTATTTTAAATTTCTGTTTTCGATTATTTTATCAGTAAAGACAAATAAAAGTGTAATTGTCATATATTATTATTAGATTAATCCTAAATTCTTTTTAAAAATTTTGTTGTTAAAAATATATTTAATGCTCGAGAGAAAATTAAAATAAAATAAAATTTAAAAATATTTTAAAATTTTTATCAAATTTTGAAAAAAAAAAACATATCTTACTCTAAAATAATAACAAAAGTTAGAAAAAAAAGTATAAGAGTAATACCCCAAATAGGTCCCCAAAAAATTTACCATCCGACAGTTTTGTCCCCCACAAAATTTAATTAAGATTTCGACCCTAAGGTTCTCAGATATCCACCAGATACGTCCCCAAAACCGTTTGATCCAGTTAAAGTGGTGACGTGTCAGGTTAACTGCGACATGTCACCTCCAGGACATTTTGGTCCCCATCCACGCTAGACAAAACGACGTCGTATTGAAACCAGGGGCAAAACGACGTCGTTTCGGGGAGGACAAATTCGTCCCTACTTAGACAAAGAATGCAAACTGTACCTTTTTCATGTGGGGGACCTATTTGTCTTATAATAATATCTTAGGGGACTTATTTGACCTATAATTCATGATGTTAAAAGAAGCTATATTTACTTCAACACAAACCTTAAAAACTCATTAACATTAGTCCGTTCTTGAAACTCCTAATATGTAAGAAGCAGCACAAACATGAGTTATTACCATTGCTTTTAGGTCTTCTCCTTTGGGTTTTTCATTGAATGAGAGCTAGTTTCTTCATTCAGAGAAAGATGACAAAGTGATTTCAAGATATACATCATGTGATTATGTATACTAGAAACAGATTTGAAAACCATTAACCCAACCTACCTGTCATCCATGGGGAGACAAGAAAGAGTAATATCTGCACCACTCTCGCGATAATTCTGGATATGAAGATGAGTTAGAACATTGTCAAATTTGAATGCATCAACAGTATTGAAGGAGGAAAGGAAGAACTATTGATTGGACGAAATGGTGCCTTACTTGAACAAAGTCCATATAGTCCATTCGGTAGATATGATCCCCAGAAAGAATCAGGACATCCTCAATATCCTTGCTTCTAGGATCCTACAGCATCATAGTTAAACAACATAACTTGGATTAAAAAGTTCAAGTGTAGATTATGTAACTACTCTAATTTCTATAGAATTATTATACCTCAAAGAGCCAGTGGAACTACCTCACGGCATCAACAGTACCCTGAAACCATCTTTTACCTGCCTCCCCTGGAGTTTGAGTGGCAGCAAGAACCAGAAATAATAAATACAAGCATTCTTAGTCTTGAGTAATTACAAGTATAGTTTTTCAACACAGAATCCATGCCAAGTATACCTCAACATAGCCATCTCCAAAGGTGACACCAGTGCCAGAGTTGTAAGCACGTGCAATATGCCTGTTGAGTGAAGTTGAACTGAGTGAGAATGTAGACTTGTTAACTAAATCTATATCAAATTCTCTGCTTTGACCTGAAAATTTTACAATCTATATCAAATCCTCTGCCTTGACCTGAAAAAATTTACAGAAGAGAAGAGTACACTAGAACATAAGAAGCAGGATTTGTGTATAATTTTGCCAAAACTATATCATCAAATTATCACAAATTCTAATATCTTTGAAAAAATTTGAAGAATTGACGAAAGCAAAGAACGAGAAAAAATTAGGAACAAATCCTCATTATAATGACTCCACACGACATGAAATCAGTTCCACGAGATCTGATAGTTTTGAACGTAGCTTCAATTGAAGCTTATAGAGACTCGCTAGCTCGCCTTCTTGATCTCCTCAGCTAGCACTACCGAATCAGCGCCGAAATCGCACTCTGAGTGCTTCAAGCCGCCGGAGGAATAGCAGAACCAGCGGCATAACCCGCGGTGGAAGACGACGGAGAAGCAGAAGATTTAAAGCATTACCTCAACAATATGAATCAAATCATCACTCTGAGAGGTCAGCGAAAATTCAGAGGCTCCATGATCTCCATTCATAACTCCACCGGCAACGGTTGACGGAGGAGACGACGGCGGCAATGAATCGTCCCTCTCCCTCTCTCGCTCAAAGCCCTCTTCTGAGTTCTGATTGTTATTTTTTTTTAATTTTTGTTATGGACTAGTATTATTTGGGCTAGAAATTTTTTTAATATTGATTGGGCTGTGGGGGTTATTGTTAATGATTTAGGGAGGTTTTACAAATTGTCATCATTAAAATATATTATGGAGGTTTATAATAACTCCCACTAAAAAACTTCCACAAACAAGTAAGAATTTTGTAGTGATTGTTGTCACCATGTTTCACACAGAGGTCAACTGTTTACATTAAGCCACTTACAATACTGTTGAACTCTGTGTGAAACATGGTGATAACAATACTGTTGATTCCAAGCTCAGCTTTCTCTTAGACGTCCAAAGGAGACAGTAATTATGGCCAAGAATCCAGAGCGTATTAGTGCTAAGACAATATCAGCTGCAACTAGTGGCACAGTATCTAAGTTGTTCAAATTCATTCCAACACCAGGGTTGAACCAGTCTTTCAAGAAATGACGCTTCTAAGAGTTACTGTGAAAGTTCTTGTCTTAGTTATGTTACCACCTTTTGTTATGTTGGAGGAAGAAGACTAAAGAACGGACTAATGTTAATGTGTTTTTAAGATTTGTGTTGAAGTAAATATAGCTTCTTTTAACATCATGAATTATAGGTCAAATAAGTCCCCTACGATACTATTATAAGACAAATAGGTCCCCCACATGAAAACGACACAGTTTGCATTCTCTGTCTAAGTGGGGACGAATTTGTCCTCTCCGAAACGACGTTGTTTTGTCCCTGGTTCCAATACGACGTCGTTTTGTCCAACGTGGATGGGGACCAAAATGTCCTGGAGATGACATGTCACAGTTAACCTGACACGTCACCACTTTAACCGGATCAAACGGTTTTGGGGACATATCTGGTGGATATCTGAAAACCTCAGGGTCAAAATCTTAGTTAAATTTTGTGGGGGACAAAACTGTCGGATAGTAAATTTCTTGGGGAGCTATTTGGGGTATTATTCAAAATGTAATTAATTATGTATCGACGACCTTTAAGATACGTATTATTCGTTGGGATATTTTTGTTTAGCCAGCAGGGAATGAGAGCTGTGGCCTGTGGATAGGCACGCTGCTGCGAGAGAGTAGAGATGGTACTCCTTCACCTCCCCAAACTCCCTTCCACCATTCTAACTCCGCTATCCTCTTCTCCCATCTTTCTCCGCAATCATTTCCTAAACCCAAATCCAAACCCAACCAAAACCCCTCGCCCCCTCTTACTATTCTCCACCCTAACCCTTCCCGCCTCAGAACCCACACCGATAGACCCTCACACACCCGAACCCACCCCCCACCTCCAACTCCCTCTCCACAAGCTCTTCGTTCCCCCCGAAACCCATGTCCCCCTCGACACCCCTACCCTCACCGCCAGAATCCTCAAGGGCTCCAACATTCTCCTCAGCAACTACGCCACCGACTCTCAGGTTTATCAATCAATCAATTATGAATTAGTTAGTCAGTGACGCTTTGTGGTTTGTTATTATTGTTATCGCTATTGCCAGGTGGCGCAAGCGGAGTTCATCAAGAGCAGTGTTAGGACCGAGGACTGCCCCTCCGATGGCCTCCCTGAGTTTGCTCTCGTTGGACGCTCCAATGTCGGCAAATCCTCGCTCCTCAATTCCCTTGTTCGCCGCAAGAAGCTCGCCTTGACCTCCAAGAAACCAGGTCTCTATCAGCTCTCCTAATTCAATTCGATACCTTTAAATTATGCTTAGATAAAGCGAGTTCAACTAGATTAGTCAATGCCTAGTCTCTTAACAAGTAGTGTTTCGATTCGATCGGAGACCGTTAGAGAGACTAGGTTTTACAACAATAATAATACAACTTTATATCTAGTGTCCTTCTTTTTTGGAGGTACTGCAAATGAGTTGAAAATCGAACCCATGGTAATATGGTATGTATCTTGTAACTTTATTTTGTCTCAGGATAGTAAGCAAAAGCTACCTTAATATGTGATTTAGGCATATAAGAAGGAAAATCTAAGGGTGTGTTTGGTTTTGCGTTTTACATTTTTCTGTTTTCATTTTTTCAGTGTTTTCCATTTTCGGATACAGATTTTGTGAAGGAAAAAAAAAGAAAACAATAAAAATAATAAAATTCTATGTTCTGTTTACACATCCTGATATCTTTTTTTCTTTCACAAAATTTTGAAAATGGAAAACACTAAAAGTGAAAAAAAAAAAAAAGATAGAAATGAAAATGCTAACCAAACGTATTCTGAGTTGCTTCAATAAGGTCATAACTAACCAGAGTGTGTGCCATTTGTTAACATGTTCGTCTTCATGATAGGAGTGTTCAAGTTGATCATTTCATGGAATTTCAAATCGCTGAAATATAGTAGAGAAATTTGCTGAATTTTTTTTATGGGTGATTGAGTTTTTTCCTTGTTTGATGTGTTTGTTGACAATATTAAATTGTCTATATTCATTTTCTTTTTGCAGGCAAAACACAATGCATTAACCATTTTCGGATTAATGATAGCTGGTACCTGGTTGATTTGCCTGGATATGGGTATGGTTTGCTACTATACCATCTATACATACTCACTTACACTGTACTTTTTTTTCCTTACTCGATATATAAATATTGCGCCTTTCCTACTTGCTTAAGATGGGAAAAAATGGAGACTAATATCTGATATGTAAAGACTCATTAATACAATCCGCAAAATCTTATTTATGAAAGTTGTATGTGAGACTGTGGAGCAGTAGAAGTCCATCTATTTAACTTCTGATAGATAAATTTTATGAGCTTTGAAATAAGTTTATATGGTATTGTTTAAATTTCATTATAGGGCCTTTTTCCAGGCTCTGTTATCCATTCTAGCTATGGAAAATCGAAATTCTCAATTTCTGTTTCTGGACTACTAATGTTGAACAATGAGTAATATTACCTCGTTGACTTGGAAGGCATTTATAGCAATTCTGTCTCGTCATCAGGTATGCATCTGCACCGCAGGAGCTTAGAATGGATTGGGAAAAATTCACCAAGGACTATTTTCTTAACCGGTCAACCCTAGTTTCAGTTTTCCTTCTAATAGATGCCAGCATTCCTGCTAAACAAATTGATCTCGAGTATGCTAGTTGGTTGGGCCAGAATCAGGTAATGCATTGAATATATGAAGTCCAACATTTTTTTATGTTCCCTATAATCCCTGCATATCCTATACGATGGACATCACCTTGAATGTATGAAGTTGTCAGGGTTGTCTTTGTCTAGGTGCTGCCACAAACTCCATATTTCTAAATGGTATTTTGTATGCATATGATCATAGTTGACAGGCACGAGTTACTGCACTCATCTCTTCATCATGTAGATAATCACTTAATCAGCGCCGCATTTCTGAGTTTCCCACACTCAAGTTATAGATATTGAAATTTTTTTCTTCGATCACCCAACCATTACCCAGTCTCATACTCATGTCAAATGTGTTGTATTGAAAAGAGTGGTTTATCTACGACAACACCGGACGGAAACATGAGTAGTCAATAAAATGCTTATGTTGTGCTCCTGTGTAAAAGGTTAACAAAGCAGATTGAATAGGTTCCCAGTTAATACAGTTCTCCTTTCAGATCCCAATGACCATAATCTTCACCAAATGTGACAAGCGGAAGAAGAAAAAGAACGGAGGCAAAAGACCAGAAGAAAATGTTAATGACTTTCAGGAATTGATACACGGCTTCTTTGAGACGGCACCTCCGTGGATCATGACCAGTAGTGTTACTAATCAGGGTCGTGATGAGATTCTTCTCCATATGGCCCAGCTAAGAAACTATTGGCTCAAGCACTAGAACTGGTATGTCATTCTTGAACAAGTTGCTATGATTTTGAGTTGATATTGTCTTTTGTTCTTGGTGGCAACTAATAGTAGACTCTATATTTCTCCTGCTGATGATTCATGCTCTAAATTCATATAATTTCTCATGTTTATAGCAATCCTGAATTGGTTTTAAATTGATCAATGCATGCGTGTTCGTTCTTACAGATAAACATGTAGGTACCAGCTAATATAGTTATCATAGCATTGTATTCTATGATGAGCATTTCTATATTGCTCAAAGTACATACCGGGCCTAAAGCAGGATAAAGAACATTATTTGGAACAAAACTTCATCCAGCGTCCCGCTCCGGTCGAATGCAAGGTTTCACTTTGAGTCATCTTGTTTATCCTTATCTCACATTCATTAAATTTGAGCCGTTCTTCAGTTGAGGGTTAGTGGGTGACAACGTTGTATTCTACTGTCTCAAAAGTAGATATGATCTTTACCTTTTACTACCCTCATTTTTATTACTTCTTTTCAAACTATGTATATTCTCATTTTCAGCTTAAGCATCTATCTTAGTTTAGTTCTATGCTTTCCTATATATCTACAAGCTATGTCATGCACTCATGTTTTTTTTTTTTTTTAAATAATTTTCGGGTCATCTGCAGTTATGCTTGTTTAAGGATTAAGGTCAGTTTTGATTCCGATTGGATTTGGTTTTGCTAACACGTGATTTTTGGGTCATGATGGAAAACTAGGTTGAGCCTTTTTTTTTGGACATTGGTTGACCCTTGATTTTGTGTATGGATTTTGTTTTTGCTATTTTGGGCTTTAAGTAGGAAAATGCATTGCTGGTGTCCAACTTCATCGAAAAAGAAGTATGAGCTATTCTCCAAAAAGAGAAGTTGCTGTCCAAACTTACTCACACACAAAACAAAACAGCACAAACAAAAGAAAGGTAATTATTGTCCTTGTGTAATTGAATATTAGAAAAAGAAAGTATAAAATGAGCTATTGCCCAAGATTACATATACAAAAAAAAAAACAGTTAAAGGAACTATTGTCCTTGTGTTTTGAATGTTAAAATAGAAAATGTCTCAATAAAAATATAAAATAAAAGATTAGCCAAAAAGATGTTTCATTATTCCAAAATTCTACTCCCTTCAACCGTCAAAATATTTTCTTTCACAATTATAATTTCAACAAGTATCTACACTTAAAATATTGAAATTTTTTATAACAATGATAGGTGTAATGATATTAAGTATATACAAAAATCAGTCAAAAGTCACTTAATCAGTCATTTGTAAAAAATAAATATTGAAATACAAAGGATAAAATATTGTTTTAGTTCCAAATATTTGAGTTAAGTCCTTATTTTGTCCTAGAGTTTGAACTTTGAAGCGTTTAATTTTTATCCCAAACATTTTATTTCATCATATTTTAGGTATTTAGTTAAAATTAAAATTTTTTCTTTAAAAAATACCTTTTTCTCCATTATGATTTTTTTTTCTAGTTAGCAACAAACATCGCAATTGTAGTGATTATAGTTGTTGTTGTAGTGATTTAACAAGGAAAGTGATAATAATGTAGGAGAAAATGATATTTTTGAAAAAAAAATTTTAATTTCAACTAGAGGGCTAGAATAGGATAAAATAAAACGTTTTGATTAAAAATAGTACGTTTCAAATGTTAGAGACGAAATCAGATTTTTTAATCTAAATGTTAGAGATTAAAGCAATATTTTACTCAAATACAAAATACAAATTAAAAATGAATTATATATATATATATATATATATATATATCTTTTTTGTGATCCCCCTATATATTATTTTATAAATATTTAAAAGACAACGAGCAACACTACAATTTGCTAGTAAAATAATAATGTAACGCTTAATTTCGTTAAGTCAATGAATTTGTTGGTATAGAAAAATAATAGTTTTTTAATAAGAAGAGACATTTGCTAGTTAAAATAATAATTACGCTAATTTCGTTAAGTCAATGAATTTGTTGGTATAGAAAAATAATAGTTTTTTAATAAGAAGAGACACACGTTTAGTTATTTTTATGTGAAGTCAATAGTTGAAAATCGTTAAATAATTTGATAGAGTTAACTAAATTATCATCTAATAATTTTTTACTATTAACTTCACATAAAGACATTTGTATATGAGTTTTTCATCTTTTTAATATGATGGAAACTCACATGTAATTATGTTCATGTGAAACTGTTAGTTAAGAATTGTTAAATAATTTAACATATTTTATCTATTGACTCAACTATTAGTATTATATAAAGATAATTGTATGTAAATATTCACCTTTTAATAATGTTGAATAAAAAAAATCAAGACAGAGTATGAGACTATAAGTTAAATTATTTTTTTCTCAAAACATAATTATCAATTGCGGGGATAGCTCAGTTGGGAGAGCGTCAGACTGAAGATCTGAAGGTCGCGTGTTCGATCCACGCTCACCGCATTTTGTTCTGTTTTTCTTTTTTCTTTTTCTCACTTTCTTACTACCTGCATGTATATGCCATAAGGGACGGTACAAGTACAACAAACAAATAAGAAAAAGAAAGATAAGTTGTACATAGAATGATAGATACAATTTGCAAACTGTTGCAGATTGAAGGAATGACTGCTTTTTAATGTCCTCTTGAGACCCTTTCTTAGATTTGTATAACAACACAGTCAGAGATTAGTACTACAAAGTAAAATGACTCATCTATCTTTATTTGCAAATATTTATTGTCGGGAAGTACATTATATGGGTCACGTTTGTGGAGTGATGCGCCTGACGTGCACCCTTCTCTTCTTAACCATAGGATTAACTTAACTCGAGATATGTGCCTGTACCAGGTTTTCCAGTGTAGGGTCTATTGCCAAATTGCCATTTATTTCTATTCTGTCTAAAAAATAGTTATTATATTATTAAAAAATAAAAAATAATGTTTAAATTAAAAAATATATAATAAATAATTTTTAAAAATTTAGAATTTATTATAAAAGATATGTTAGAATAAAAATTAGACACTAATTTAATAAAAGAAGTTTTGGACAATTTTAATTTTAACCTAAAATATTAAAAATAAAAAAGTATTTAATCCATATTATTATTACCAAATTTATTTAATGTATTTTAATTAAATAATTATCCATATGTAGCTCAAGATTTGAGCAACATGGTACAAGATCATAATATATTACTTGAACCACACTAATTCCTCCAAGTCTTGGTTTTCATGGCTAAAATGAAGCAAAATACATTTGGAGAGAGAAAAATGCTAAGACTAAGTGAAAAATACTAAACAATAATGAATTGTGTTCTATACAATCAGCTTCACGTGTGAGTCACAATTATTTTGATTCAAGAGAAATTAAATATTCATTTTCTTACTGTATTTTTCTTTTTTAACTTTAGAATAGTTTGATCCGAAAATTCTGTTTTAAACAACTTACGGGGTCAAAACATAAATATTGTGGGTAAGTATCACTATTTTAGAAGATATATGGGGTCAAAACAAAAAGCAAAGAAAACGGGAATCTGGCTGTAAAAAATTATGAGGCACGTCGTGTACACAAAGATGAGAGGCACTTCGAAAAATCCAACCATTATATGGAGTCACCAATTGAAGGAAAAAAAGAAAAAAAAAAAGAAAGAAAGAAAAAAGAAAAGCACATGATTAATATCAATCTTGTAAGTGTACCATCACAAGATTTCACTTTATCTCTGTCTATTTATTCATTTATTTATTTACTTTTTGGGCCTCTAATTATTGTTGTTGACCATTAGTCAATATCACCTTTTATTTATTAATTAAAGTGTTTATTAATATATTTTTTATTTATTAAATATGTGTAAAATAATAGTTAATATAATATTAACCAATAAATAAGTACTTTGTGCCCATTATGAATGATTTTATATTCAAACTTTTAAAATAATAAAATATTTTGTTAATTTATTTATTAGACGTGTGTAGTAAGGATGAAGAGTGAACATTAAATAAATGCAAACAGGTTCTGTAATAGATTTGTTTTAGTCCAGAACAATGTCAAAGATTTATGATTTTTATAGTTATTTGTGATTCTATAAAAAGATGTTTAATTGGGAAGAACAGAAAAATTGATTTTGATATTAATTTGTTGTAAAAAAATCAAAATTTTGGTTTGGTTTTATTTTAAGAAAGTTTTATTTACTGTTATTTTTTGTTTCAAGAGAAATATTTTGATTTCAATACTTATCTTAAATATTTTTTTAGCCAGAAACTTATTTTTTATTACATTTGAGATTGTCTGAAAGTTTAGCTAATATGATAGAATTTAAAAATTTCTTGTCAACATATAAATTTAAAGAATTGATTTTTGCTTTATAGTAGAGAGCATCATTTCAAAATTTTCTCTGAACTTTAATGGATTTGGTAATAAAAAAAGAACAAGATCTTTAATTCCATGATTTTTGGGCTCCATATAATGTGACTATTATCTCTTTAGCTTTAAAAAAGGAGCTTAAGAATTTTTTTGAATTATAGCAAATGTCTATTTCTTTCACAATTAATGATTCTTGGAGTTCATCATTAGTAGATACTTTTAAGGTCAACTATTATGCTAGTTATTCTAAAACTGGTAATTGTGTTAGTTTTACTTGTGTTAACAGAGATTGGAATGAAAATTGATAATGTAGCTGTTTAAAGACGATTGAGAATAACAATATTCTGCAAGAGAAGTTATTTACTATTTGGAGAGGATATCTCCTAACTTAAAATTTGGGACATAGAAAAATGTTGTCTGTGAAACGGATTGTATTGAGGCTTTTAATCTTGTTAATAATTTTCAAGATAGTTATGGTTTTGTTGATCTATTGGTGCTTAAAATCAGAGATATCATGACTTGGAAATAGTATGTTGAACTCCGTTTTATCTTGAAAAATGTAAATATAGTGACGGCCGAACATCATGACAAAGATGACAATGAAGTCTCATTCTCATTAAGTCAAACTTCCGTCACTTTAAAAGGAATTTGAGAATAGTATTTAGCAGGATTGCCCTACTTCTTAATTAGTTCTTTGGACTTTAATTTATATCTTTTTTTTTATTTATTTGTTTCTTTTAAGTCTCTCTCTCTATTTATGTTATAAGTATAAAAAAATACAATATTATGTGTACATTAAAAATTACTTACTAAATTAATTATTATATATTTATATATAATTATAATTATATATGTAGTTTTAACTTATTTTTAATATATATTTTATATTTTAACGTGTATTTTATATAGTGATTGATTTTGATATAAATCTAACATGATTAAAAATAGATCAATAATAAAAAATAATCCTAAATAATTCTTAACAATTATTCTAAAAAAAACGAAATCTCTAACAAAATTTTTTTTCAGTCTTAGTTTGGATTGACAAAATTATTTTGCTGAAGATCTTGTTGTTTTTTGGAATAATTATTAAAAGTTGTTTGAGATTTTTTTATCATCTTTTATATATATATATGGATTAAATTTGTTATGTAAGAACTAGAAAATATTAATAATTTTTAAAAATTATTTTATTTATAAAAATTGAATAGAAAAAATATTTTTTAGTCTTTTTATTTTTGTTTAAAAAATTGTTAAAATATTATATTATTAAAATTATATTAGATCTTAGTTGTTCTCAATATAAATTAAACAATAATTTATATAAATTCATTTATTATTAACTATTGATTTGAATTATTAAAATATATATATATATATATATATTATATTTTATAATAGATAATAAAAAAATTAAAATAATATTTTATCTAAAATAGATATAATAAAATAAAAATATTTATATATTACTATTCCAATTTAATCCTTAGAACGACTTATGGTAAACTATTTGCTCAATTTTCATAATTTTTTCAATTCTAAGGGAATGGTCAGTATTCTAATATATATATATTTGGCCCAAACCAACAAGGAACATGAAATTATTATATGTTAGCAAAAATAATACTACATCAGTAGATATAATATTAAAATTTAAAATTCAATATTTTAAAATAATTAATAACAAATAGATAAAATTGATAATAACAAATAGTAATGCCATTTTTATTAATATGTGTATCTTTTATTTAATTTTAATAATAAGTAAGAAAAAATTAAAAAATTTTACCAATATTTTTTAATTCGTACACAATAAATTTAGACAATATATACAAAAGAAAATAACAAAAAATAGAATTTTTTTGAATGATCCCTAACAATTATTTTAAAAAATAATAAAATTTTCAGTTGAAAAAATAGCAACTAGTCTCATATAACTGACAGATTAGCAGTTTAATCTGTTATGTAATTGTGCTCCGATAATTCTAAAAAAACCATTGACAAAAGAGCTAACTAATCTCACAGAGTTAAATTACTTAAATATCAAGAGTCAAATTTTTTTTATTAAAAACCTGGTGATTCTTCAAAAAAATTGTCAAAGATTGAAATAGGTATTTATTTTAAAAAATAAATTATTAAATTTTAGAGTATAAAATATTTATTATATTGATTAATTTCACATTTGTTATTATTGCATATATTTAACAAAAATGAAATAATGAATCATGCCTGCTAATAATATATAATAATTATATAAATTAATTTTGGTTGATTAATGATTAGGGTCATCTCAAAGATATAAATATAAAAAATGCTATGTATTTATTAAAATTTAACCACTAAATTAGTTGTTATATATTTGTATATAAATATAAATATAATTTAATTTATTTTAAATATATTTTTTTATTTTAATATATATACTATATTAATGATTAATTTTAATATACGTCTAATATAATTATATAAAAAATAATATTGTGGCCAATGATTAAACAGTAATATTTAAAAATATTGACAAAAAATTAGTATTAAATTACTGGACTAAAAATATTAGACTGTTAACTAAAAATATTGGTTAATATAAGTTAAAATTATTAGTTTCTAATTTTTTTAATAAATATAGAGAAATATTTAATAACACTAATAAGACTGAGATAAAAAGACACGTGGTAAAATTAAAATGCATTGTCTTAATATAGTGATATACATTTCAAAAAGGGAAAAAAAGAATCTAATATCTCTATGTTTTAATGATAAATATCTCAGGTTTGATCTTACTTTAATTTGTCTCTGGTTACGGACACACATCGTCACATCCTATGGTACCTAGTTGAACGTGGGAGGGACAATATGCAAATGAAACACGGTTTAAAAAGGGGGAGCAAGAAAATGACAAGTCCAATGTGTACTACATCAAATTGAAAAAGATTATTAGAAACTCATCAAAGGGATTAACTCACATTAATTACAGAAAAAGTAAGAATGATTAGACTATGATTTATTTAGGTGCATTGCACTACTTAACTGGAAACAATTTGATCAAATTGGAAGACATGATTCTTAAAAGCAAAAAATAAATAAACAGCGTGTACTTGAGCTGTTGGTGTCTTTTCAATTGGACTAGAAACCATAAAGCAGCAGAGGCAGAACAATTATTTGGGCCTCCCGTTAATCATACATATAATAATTTAGAGTCAACATTCATTTGGTCTCTATCCATTTACTAGTGGAACGATCTTTCACGAAAGAAAAAAAATGGTACATCCTATTTCTAATCTTTCATCACAGATAACGAGATGAGTGAAAAAAAATAGACTTGGTAAATGGCAAAGAAGGTGATATTCCGGTTGGTTTGGGTTTGGTGTTTTCTTTTAGTGGTGGTTCAATAAATTAGTTTCTTTTTTTTCTTTTTTTAGTAATGTTATACAATTAATCATGGGAGGATTGTCCACTTTGTCTCTACAATATCTGAGATATTAATTATTGGACTTTCGGCTTAATAAATATTTTGGTGCAAAAAAAAAAAATTATACAATTAATAAATTTTAAAAAAAGTATAAGGAGTAAATGAGAATATTAAATAATATGAATAATGGATATACTGGATGTTAGTATGCAGATGATTATGATGATTATTTTTAATTAGATGGTTATTTATTTTGATTCAATTTATTTATATACAGTTAATAATGGTTAGATATTCAATTTATTAGGTGTACAAATAATTATCCTAATGTTAAGGTTTAGAAAGTAATTTAACAATAAAATATTTTTTTATTTTATTTGATCAATTTTAAAATTTATCGTTTATATTATTTACAAAAATTATTATGTATTTAACAAAACTGAAAAATTATTGTTTATTAACGCTCAACCAATATTATAATAATATAAAAATAAATTGTTTACATTTTTTTTAATCTTTTTGGAGGGAGGGAGTGAATTGTAAGAAAGAGGAGGTGGAAGAGGTCGGTGGGAGGATAGAGATGAGAATGATAATTGTGCTATTGGGAGGACATGACAAATCACCTCCTAACTAATTAGAGTTTAACATTTCTATTCACCTCAAAAAATTTTAAAGGTCACTAGATTTTAATAATTTTGGCTAGTATTTAGTCAGTATAAATACTAAATTATTTTTAAAAAATAAATTTTATTAATATACAAAATTTAATAAATATAAATATAAATTATATTAATTTATATATATAAATTTTGATAAATATAAATATATATTATATATTTTTTATGTTTAAATTTTTTATAAATATAAATATAAATTATTATTAATTAAATATTAATATAAAATAATAATATTTACTGATTATGTAATATTGTTATTAAAGTATATATTAAAGTATATGTCAAAAAATATAAAACGTGTGTGAAATTGGTATTTAAAGATAACGTGAAAATAATATAACGGGAGTTATCAAATTAAGTGAGGATTCAGTTATTCATTTTCTGACAATAAATTTTAGGAATAAATAAAATCGGCAATTTATTAAGAATTCATATTAAAAAATAATCAAGTAAAATGTGGTTATCTTACATATAGCACACCAATTATATAAATAATAAAATGCAATCTATGATGAGACTTTAAATGCTCAAACAGAATTTTCTCAATTTTAATAAATATAATCACAGTGACATCATTTAATTTATCTTGATGCTTCATTGTCTTTTGTGGACGAGCCTATATATGTGCATATGTAAGAAGAATTTAGATTATATGCATTATCAAATCTAAGAAAATTATATAAAAAGTTAATTAATTGTTTTTTTAATTTATAAAATTTACCAAAAAAACATATATATGATTATTAAGTGATTATATATTATCAGTACGTATAAAAAAAAACACACCCACACATATATATTGGTCGTTTACATAATTAAATAGGAGATTATGTAGGGGTGAACACGGGTAATGGATATTCAATTATCCGTTTGAATTCGAAGAGAATTAATTAAATTAATTTTGGAATTAATGGATAATTGGGTTCGATTCGAATCAAATCAATGACTTTTTTTAGCTAGTAATTGGTTCGAGTAACGGTTTTAGAGTACGGAATCCGAATCAATCCGTAGATCCGATCATATATTAATTAATTTTTTTTAAATATATATATATGTCTTTTAATATGTTTAGATTTTAATGTGTTTAGTGTTTAATATGTTTGAATTTTAATGTGTTTGATTTTTAATGTATTTGGTATTTAATATGTCTAGATTATTTCAATTGATTTTACATATTTATTGTATTTATAGAGTTTTTAAGATAAAAATTTTATTTTCTTTTTATTTTTTTATGAATGTTTATTTTATCGGGTACTCAATTACCCAAATCGATTTATTCTTAATCAATTTGGTTTAGTCCAGATACATACAAGAAAAAAAAAAACATAAACCCAAATTATAACACCCGAATTTTTAAAATTAAATTTTATTATATTTTAAGTTATTATTATTATTATTATTATTATTATTATTATTATTATTATTATTATTATTATTATTATTATTATTATTATTAGATATGAGCCTATTATGTGTATATATATACATATAACCTATGTCACCTAATTATAATCATCATTTTTCATCATATGAATCATCATCACCAACGGACATATTAAGGGAATAAAAGAAAGAAATAGAAATATGACTTATTAGCATATATGCATATATAACTATGACACATGTTTCATTTTATTTATTAGCCATGACACCTAATAACATTAAACACCACATTATAACTTATTACCAATTTCCTTTAATCATTCATTCCTTTCCCACCGAAAATGAAGAAAATAAAAGAAAGAAAATGGAGACGTGGCTTAAGTGCATGAATAAATATATATATAAGCTTGACACCTAATGATATTTAATACCACAAATTTTCTCATTCAACACCCTTAGTCTTTAATCATTCTCATTTCCTTTCATTCATCAACATGAACTAAAGAAAAAAAAGAGGGAGAATGCCGTGAGCGAGAAGAACGAGAAACCATGGCACCAAAAATCTTTCGAGTTTAATTTCTTGCCATCCGTAATTTTAATTAAAAATCTAATTCAGTAAAAGTATTTCTATCTTCTTCCTCTACACATTAGCGTCACTTTTATTCGATGAAGGCTGACGGTGACGTAGCTCCTCTTCCCCTTGAGTTCGGCCAACTGAAATTCTAGGAGACACAGATGATTTCTGACGCTTTCCTTTTCAGCAGCTCGGTCAAAAGTTTCTCCAGAATTTTTGTGGATTTTGATTTCATACGGAGGTAGAGGATTTATTTTTTTAAAGATAAACATTTTTAATTTAGAATGCCTACAAAATTAATTGAATAATTGCAAATATATCTATATATATATATTAATAATAGTAATGTTATTGAGTATGGATTATTGCTGTGAATGTGACTGTTTTATGATTATTAAGAATTTCGCTGATTTGAGAATTGTTGAGAAAAAGGCTGGTGAATTGTTGAGGAATAAGGTGGTTTAGACCGAATTTTAGAGAAAATACCGCTGAAATTTTATAAAATCTGAGGTTTTATTTGAAAAGTTATTTCAAAAGATTTGGTTTTGGAAAATTAAATTATTTAAAATATATTTAGTTAAGAAAAGATTTACTCTATTTTAAAGTTTGATTTATTAAGGAAAATATAATGTTAAACTCAATCTTTTAAGGAGAGATTTTGTTTTAAATAAAGATTTGAGCTCGGTTTATTAAGAAAAGGAATCTCTGCCACAGGAGAGCAGAGAACAAGGTTTTAAAGAATATATTAATTAATGAAGTGTCTGCCACAGGAAAGCAGATGTGACATTGTTTGGGCCTTAGTGCCAAATGTAAAGTGGGGACGCCCACACACTGAGAACTGTTTTCCAGATGTACGCTTATTGATTTGGAAAGTCACACTAATGCGGTCTAGCCGTACGACTTATAAGCACACTGATGCATCTGGAAAGCCATATCTGGGACTTGTGCCCGGGTAATGTCGGGAGCGGGTAGGCAACCAACACATGAGCTCATGGCCTGCGTTAGGAATAGACATGCATCATGTTGTTTGCACATTTGCATTTGATTGCGCTTACTTGTTTTATTACTTTGTGATTGTATTGTTTGTCTTGTTGTGACTTGCTAGTACATTGAATTGAATCTCCTGCTTGCACTATTTGTTTGTGAGTGTATTAAAGTGATTACGAGTTGACATTTGACTGAGGATTAACTATGTGGCTGAGAGACAGAAAATGTGACTAATTTTATATTTAAAATTTGTTTTGAGTTTAGAAATTTAAAGAAAAGTAATTATTTATCTAAAGTAGAAGTAAAAGTATTTCCAAAGGGTTAACAAAATAGTTTTACTAAGTAAGTTAATTATTTGCATTAAATTCATTACTTTTATGGCATTTCCATTCCCTACTGAGAACGTGTGGTTTGTTCTCACCCCAAAATTTTCCACCCTTTCAGTGACACAGGTTCGAAGATTCAGTTAGAAGATGCAGACGACTAGTAGATTTACTTGTGATTCTTGTTATTTTTATAGAGTTTCCTCGCCCTTGTTGCTTTAAGTTTTATTTTATCAAGAGGGATAAGTGTTGTATTTGAGTTTTATATTGAATTCATTTGTATAGCATTTATTATTATTAATAATTGTGTGATTTGAATTACTACAAATAATTTTCTGGTATTTTCTTATAAACTGAAACGCGATATCGACCTAAAGGCTCAATATTAAATAGTAAATAAGAAGAACAGGTTAGTAACTCCTTACTTTTGGTACGATCATGACGTACTAAAAATTAGGGTGTTACACAAATCAAATCGAACTAATTATAATTTAATTGATTCGATTCTAATTTTACTCTAAACCTAAACCAACACTACCCGTGTTTACCCACTAAGATTTTGACCCTTTGCTTAAGCTAGTGTTTGATGCCAAGAAAAATGATACAAACATATAATATGACAATTAGAAAATAATTGACTGATTAGATATTAATAGGTATTAATAAATATTAGTGATGAGAGAAATAATAAAAATAAAAACTATATATAGATATATATCGTAATATTATATTTGTGTCCCATATTATTTCCGTGCTTCACAGGTACTAAACAATTTAATGAGCCAATTCACTTATTGTGTTGTGAACTTGTGATGAAGGCAAGTGACAAGGTTGGCATAATATCCATGCCAGAGCAATATTTTTTATAAAAGAAATATTTTATTTCATTTGAGACGAAATTTTATTTCAGTATAATTTTCAGTACACCTTAGTGATTTATTTATATTAATTTTTAAACTCAATTGAGAGTATGATAACACCATTTTATTAAATTGAAAGACAATACCATTGTGAAAATAAAAAATTGTTCACCAACCATAAAACATAGTCAAAATCTTTTTAAATAAAAAACTCAGAATAACATAAAACCAATTTTAAGATTATATATAAGAGAGCATGCTACCATACTACTAAAAGAGCTTAGGGGGAAAACTAAATCTTATTTTTAAGTAGATAGATAGATAATAAGTAGATAAATTAGTTTTTCTTAGCTCTTACTCAAAGTAATAGGCAGTGATTATAAAACTAATTTATTTAATAATAAATTAGAAATATTAACACTAAAAAGGAGTAATAAAATAGTTTATTTAAAAGAAATATTCTCAAATCACCCTTTGACCATACTTAAATCCTATTAAAATTATAATTTATACTTTTAGAATATATGTTAATTATTGTTAGTTATTTTTTTAATAAAAGTATAAAAATAATATTTTTTAAATAATAATAATAATAATCTTAATATGTATTCTAAAATTAAAATAATATCCAATATATGTGGCCTGGCATGGACAAATTAATTATGAAATGTTGATTTTCATTGGAGACAGACATTCCCTGTAATACCAACCATTTGACCCAATTCCTAATCTCAGATTTGGACTGTTCGATGCATGGCAATATGTTATGACTTTTTCGTTGACTTCTCTACCCTCGCACTTGATGTTGATTACTCCTCTCAGCCACCATTTATTACTTTCTTATTCTCAACCACTAGTAATAATAATAATAAAATTATTACTATTATTTAAAATAAATAAATAAAAAGATAGAATAGAGAAGTTAAGTTAGGAAATATATTATTTAGTCTTCTACGATATTTGATATTTCTTATTTCGACATGTCAAAAATAAATGTTATAAATTGAAATTTTATAAAAAATTTGTTGTTAACTGCATATACAAAATAAAATTTAAATTTTTTAATAGTTATTTAAATAAATGAGTGAAAAAAAATTAGAATAATTTATATAATCAAATAAAATGAACGCCATTATTACACAATTGTCCTAAAATCAAGAAGCTGACATGCATATCCTGTTTTGAGAATAATTCAATGTAAATTGAAGTTATTCAATTTGATTTACACTACTCTATATAAATCAAATAAAATGGATTCGATTTAGTTATAATAATAATAAATCAATTTGAATAGATTCGATTTACCAATGAAAGAAGTTGTTTTAGGTTAATTTGAAACAGCTTGTTTCAAATTAGCATGAGTTGGATACACGCCAAGTAAATCGAGTCTAATTGATTCGATTTACTACACGCTAGGCCAGTGATATAAATTAAATTCAGTTAATTCGATTTAGCAATGAATTTAACCTATATAAATATAACAAGAACGTCAAATTTTTATTAGAGTGGCACTCATAATAGCTAGTGAAGATAGCTTTTAGTTTTCGTACGCTATAGAAGGACGATTAAGAAAAAAACACGAGAGGGAATAAAATTTATTGATAAAGATTTATTGAGTGTCTTTATCAAACCTTCAACGACTTTTGTTGAGTTGTAGAATACTATAATCCAAAAATTGGGACTGCATGGCATGAAACAGGCGGAGAAGTTATTTTATAGAATATCGATTTCTGTTGTTTGAGATAAGGTGAAGTATGACTCCTTTGTAATAGACAGTGATAAAGATGTGCAAGTTTTGTTTCACTGTCGTCATTAATTTTTCGAGGTGAGAACTCATGAACTATTTTCCAAGCTTGGGGATGTGGTCTCTAGTTCAGGAGAATTGAATCAGAATCATCAATCAATAGCAACAGCAATAGCCTCTAGTTCAACTCCTATTGTTGCTTCTTTATCTGTGCCTGTAATTGCACTAGCAGCAGTTTTGATGGCATCTCTGTCCCCCGCAACAGATCTTAACCGCGATGATAATGGAGAAATAGGCGATAATCAATTTTTCGGTGAGTTTGCTATTGCGATGACAGATACTCCTGTTATGATCCCAGTTTCAGGAGAGGTTGGAGAACCATATGCCATAAAAGATTTACCGCGGGATGATGATGATGTGGAGCCCGCCATGATTGATGCAAATAGTGATGATGATCTAGGGAGGAGTATTCCAGTTTTTTTTTTGGGAGGGGGGTTAGAGCATCGAGTTCGGAAACTCAGCAATATTCTCCGCATTTTTTGACTTTAGACCTGGAAGCCATGACACGGCATGGGTTTTCGGATGTCGAATCTAGTTTTGGGGCCAGAGATACACAGATACAGCAAGTCTAACTAAGTTTCAAGTTGGTAAGCAGTTTCAGAATAAAGAGAAAGTCGTCTTAAGTGTGAAGACTTATAGCATCTGCCGTGGAGTTGAATACAGAGTTCTAGAATCAGAGCATATTAAATACCATGAAAAGTATAAGGAATTTAATGATTCAGATCACTTTGGGCTGTAAATCGAATTCAATTGTTTCAATTTACTATCGGCCATAAATCGAATTTTTTTGCTATGATTTACCCAGAAGTGTATTCCTACTAAATCGAGTTTACTTATTATTTCGATTTTGTACCGAATCTAGTAATTCAAATCTAATTAATTCGATTTACATTGAGAAAATGTAAATCAAATCAATTAAATTTGATTTATATAGATATACAAACAAAATATACATGTAACTAATTTCACTTAAGACATTTGCTTTACATTTTTTCTCAATTAATTTATCTACGTGAATTACCCAAAAAATTATATTATACCTTCATATAATTCTCAACAATCTTGTATATAAATATTTTAGACATGTTTATTTAAAACTTATGGATATTATTATATTTATAAATAAATTAGAAGTGTGCGTAAAAGTATTTTGGCCATTCTTATAAGTGAAACTAGTCATATTAAATACTTGAGAGGTAAGCATCAAAGTGGTCCCTGAAGTTATCCTCGAGGCTCAAAGTAATCCCTGAAGTTAAAAATTTGTCTAGATCGTCCCTAAAGTTGATCTCCGGTACTCATAGTGGTCCTTCCAGTGAATTTCGTCCAGTTGGCGCAATCGGAAAGCTGACCTGGCGTCGTTGGTGACACGTTAGCAGCCCAACGGCTAGCTGACGTGGCCTAGTAAACATTTTGGAGTCAATTTGGTCCCTAATTTTAGTTTAAAATTAACCATAGTAACTACAAGCAAGTAGCAACAACCTTATCGACCTAAATTATAAATAACCAATAAACTACTAGAGAAAGGCCCAACAACTATTCAAGGAAACATGCTTTCTCACGTAATATATAAATTCACCGCATGCCTTAGAAATCCATAGCCTCGATCAGAAGGCAATAATGATGTAATAGGCACTAATGACATTGATATGGCATTAGGTGACTCAGATATTGTTGATATCCACTGATTATGGTGTTGCCTAATGCCAACAATACCTCCCCTTCGAATAACACATTTTTCAAGATTACATGTAGCTATTTAAAAGTTTAAAATGTGGGAGATGCATTTAATCCTCTGCACCTGTAGTTTTCCTGATATTTTAACAGTTTTTCCATTAGAACTTCTATTTAAATCTTTCGAGAATCTCTCATTAGCTAGTTGCTGAAGCAATGTCTCCATCTCATTGGGGCCAGCATCTGAAGTTTTTAACTGCTTAATGTGAACCACATCCATTCCTCCCATTTTTATGCCAACCACTATATGAGTACCATATTTCTGAATGAACCTGAAAAATCATGTCTGACTTAGTGCACACCTAGGTTCAAGGCAACAAACAACACAAATTGAGACTGTTCAATTAAGCACAAATACAGTTAAAAATTTCATGTGGAATCACAAAACAGGAATCAGCTTGCCCAATATATTGAAGAGGAAAGAATGATAACTTTCAAGGTAGCTAATTGACAGACAGAATCTGCTTTACATAAAATCAACAGGAAAGTTCAAGAAGAAGAAAGCTAAGACATGTTTCCAAATTAGATTCTTGTTTATAAATGAATACATTACACAAATTAATCATTGTTCGTCATCAAAATCGGCAACTTGTAGAAGGCCACAGTTACTAATAAATCAGGACATCTAATAAGAGTTTATTCATAAATTCATCATTTGTTTATTCCTCCCTAGTCCCTTTCACAAATATAAATCTTCCATATTATTATAAATTGTCAGTCTTGGAAATCAAAATCATATGGTTTTAGAGTCTTAGAACTTCAACTCGTGAGGGCATCAAAGTGCTACTGCTACTTCCATGATTATTGAACCAAAGATATGTTGTTTTTTAAAATTTTTATATTTCGATTTCTGCTAGCGAGAAAGTGTGGCTGCAAACAACATTTTAGTCAAATAGATTCCATTATCTTAACAATAACAACTTTATATTACCCGTATAGAGAACAATAACAGCAATAGCAACAATAATAGAAAATTGAGGGGGGAGCAAGAAGAAGGAGAATTGTACTTACTCAGCAAGGGCAGCAGGGTTCCATGAAGTAGGCACTGCTCGTTTAACATCTTGAGAAAGAGTTAAGTGGGTTCTATTATTTGTATCCAACTCAACGTTATACAAAGTTATGAAGCAGCCATCAAAGGCTAGGCTTTTAGTGGAAGCTGCATCTTTCTTCCACAAGAGAAGAAAGGAGAACAGAGTCAATTTGGGGGTTAGGGTTTTTAAACTAAAATTAGGGACCAAATTGACTCCAAAATGTTTACTAGGCCACGTCAGCTAGCCGTTGGGCTGCTAACGTGTCACCAACGACGCCAGGTCAGCTTTCTAGTTGCGCCAGCTGGACGAAATTCACCGGAAGGACCACTATGAGTACCGGAGATCAACTTCAGGGACAATCTAGACAAATTTTAACTTCAGGGATTACTTTGAATCTGGAGGATAACTTCAGGGACCACTTTGATGCTTACCTCAATACTTGAAGTAAAAATACCAAATTCGTAATAAGAAAGTTAGTTCTTGACATCTTTAAATTTCATAGAGCAAAATCCACTACTATACTCTATATATATATATATATGCAAGATGTTTTCGTCAAAGCCGTTAGGATAATGAATAATAATTTGTGGCGGTTTGGACCACATACAATAAAGTCCCCATTATTTGAGCCTATCAAAACCACCATGGTCCTCATTCCTCAATGATTATTACACTCTCATTAGCCCTCCATGTGCACTACTCTGATCTCTGTCAACATTGCCCTATAATAAACTTTCTGGATCCTAATATATATATATGCACACCCCCTTCACCTTACCTTAGCAAGGACCACCTTATATAGATACTTATTGTTGCATTAATTTCCCCAAGAGCAACACTTTTTTTTTTCTATTCTTTCGTGATCGTTCTAATTTAAATATTAATCAGACTAAAGTTAATATTTAAATTTAAATTAGACAGTTGTTTTCATAATTTCCTTTTATTTATTTGACACTTATAAATAGATGATATCTTTTTTTTTTATATGCGACAGATAATAGACACATTGCAATATACATATTATTTTCTTTAATTTATGTTCTTGATTTTTAACATGGTACTAAAATCATGATATTCTTTTTAAACTTTTAGAATTTTCTGATACTCCAAACTCTTTTATAAGATTTCTTAACTTTTCTTTTCTAGTTAATTTTTTGAATCCTAACAATATCACGCCAAACTCTTGTTTAATAATTTCACATTTTATAGTGTCCGAAGTCAAGATGGTCGTATTAACTTTCATTTGAATTTGAGAAGGTTAGAATGATATTTAAATACTAGTTAGATTAGAATTTATATTTAAATTTAAATTAGAGACAATTATCTTTATGATCTTTTTTATTTGTTTGATATATCTAAATAAGCGGTAGCTTTAATTTTATCATATGCGACAAAAAGTAGAGGCGTTACAATATACATATCCTTTTCTCTAATCTCTTGGTTTCTAACACTCTCTTAAGTTCCATACATATATATTGAGTTTGATAATTAATTAAGATGGTTGATATAGGATAGCCTAATCTTGCACCATGCTTTAATTGAAACCTAAACAAGATTTTCCCATCACAAACATACATATTAATTTATAATTATGGATTTTGGGGATATATATATAAGAGACTAAGAGCCTTTCATATTATGAAGAATATTTATTTGATTAGTGCTTACAAAGAGTAATGTTTGTTGAAACGACAAATATGCTTTCAGTGATGAGAAGCAGGTCATGAAGGTACGTATAGACCCTGCAACTTTTCTATGCCAATAATTCTCTATTTCATTTTCATTTTTTTCTTCTTATTCTTTGCTAATCACATTAATTATTATATATATATTTTTTGTTCTTATGGTATTCCACAGTTCGCATGCCAATGATTAATTTATGTGGATCTGAGCTCTATTATTTATTTAAAAAGTTATTATATGTATAAAATAAGATTCGAACTCTCCACAATTATTTAAACGGATGGATAAAATTATTATATATATGAACAAAAGAAATTAAAAGTCTAACATTATTGTAAATGTTTCTTATTAAGCACTAACATATATACAAGTAGTTTTTCGTACATGCTTTTGTTAATCAAAATCCATAGTTTTTGTTAAAGATTGTTAAAGGCACACAGATAGATCATCACTGTCCCTTTCTATAAATGAAAAAAATTTCCCCCATAATTTAGCCTTTTCATTATTTGATGAGTTATCTTTTACGAAAATATAAAACATTTTGCTGACATTCTTTTTTAAAGGGTTCTGCTTGTACTATCAAAATAATTGTTGAGCTCAATTTTTATTCTTTTACTATGACTCCATCTTCTGACATTAATGTAACTCTTTGAATATGATTCAACCAAGAAATAAAATTATTTAATATTAAATTTCTACTTACTATGTATTATTGTTCCACATATATGATGAAGGGAATGTCCCCATCACTATACAGAAATAATAGTAGTACTCAATTTAATAACATAACAATAATATTAGATAACACCATTTTGTTTGTTATGGAGTATGATATTTTTATTTTTTACGATATTTTTTAGTTTGGTAAGTCAAAAATTAATTTGTCGTGAATCTTAATTCTATTTAAAAATTTGTTGTTAGCTAACGAATTACTGTATATACAAAATTAAATTCAAATTCTCGATACTTATTTAAATAGGCTAATAAATTAACTACTATACTAGTCTAAATTAGTTTGGAGTTTGATATTTATAGGACACTAGAAAATCCTAATTGATGAAAAAGATTGTTGTGATGTGAGAAGAGAGAAGAAGGAGGAAAATGAGAAAGGACAGTTGATAAGCATTAAAAGCCCAAAGAGGGGCCCAATTAGATGGCTCAAGATCTTATGGCAGTGTAGCAATTGGTAACCTCTATTTTTGGTTTGCCTTAATTCAATTCAATACCCTGCACACAATGTGTACCTTTCTTTCTCTTTCTCTTTTTTATTTTTTTATTTTTTAAATCGAAAGGAGATATATATCACCACTTAATTCTCTTCATATTAGGTTAAACTAATTCCTATGACCTAGGCTGAAAGAACCAAATAACCTATAGTTCTATATTTGAACTCAAATATTTCACGGTTAATCCTTAAACACTTATTTTTGAGTAAATATATAGTACTGTATTATTTATTAATCATACAAATTTTACTTTTTTTATTGTTATATTTAATATTAATAGTTCAGATTTAAAAAGATAATATGTAAACCTGCTGATTTGTTTGTTACTTCTAATAACAAATCATTTTTAAAATATTTGATTTGGTTTTCAGTACTATTTACTTCATTAAATATTGACATACATGTTAATAAATTGACAATTTAGTTGTTAGTTAGTATTTAAAATGAAAAACCTAACAATTACAAATTCCAAAAGAAATAAATTCTAATTTTACATGAACCAAAAACCAAAATCATATATTTAAGAACAACCAACAAATTAAAATTTATCTAAGTCCTGAAATTAGAAAAGTTTAATTTTTGAAAGAGTGATTTACTTTGTTATTTAAATGGATACGTAAGTTTGTAATATCTTTTAGTAATAAATACTTGAAAAAATTTACATTATTTTTGTCAATATAACAATATATAATATATTGATGTAAAAGAATTTTACACAGAACAGATAAAAAAGTTAAATTCAAGTTAACAATTTCGCAGTGGACCCGTCATTTGAATTGTACATTATCAAAAGCATATTTTATGGGTTGTCAAATTCTCAGATCCCTTTTGCTTCATGATTAGTACATATCAGATAGATATCACTTACCCTTATATATATATGCATCGCATGTTCATATTTAATTTGCATGCATGCAACCAACCAAGCATATATATACATACTTTCCATTTAGAGCGGGTAATTACGGTTTTTATTTTAATATTAACGAATGAGATATAACATTTTGGTAATTAATTAAGTGGTAACCATCAATAAATATTGCAACAATTCTAGAGGAAGGAAGTATATAATAAAATAATTTACAGTATCATCACTTATGTAAAATTTTGACAAATGCATGACAAATAAGTATTTAAATTTTTATTGTAAAAACAATTAATTTTTTTTTATCAAATTTAGTCATACACAAATTTTTAATATTTGTAATTTAGAGAAATGCATGACATGTAAGTTTTTTTGTGCTGAAATCAAAATATCTGTTATATTAATAATTTATTATATTCTATTAATAGAATGACAATAGATAGAGTATGATAGAGTTTGGATCCAACTCTAATCTTATTTGCATGTTAAAATTTTTATATAAACTCAATTCTATTCTATCCGCGAATTGATATCTCATCAACTTTAATTTTATCCGATCTTAATTCACGAGTTACCAAAAGATGCAATATTATTATATAACTTGATGATAAATTTAAAATAGAACTGATTTTTATGTAAAAAAAAGTATTAAATTATTAATTAATGATCTTCTCATAGTGGCTAAGGATCTTTTGTATTTAGTGAGAGGTCTTTAGTTTAACATCTAATTGAAACATATATATACGGGTTAGTCAGATATGATTAAGGTTCAACTTACACTCTATTCGATCCACACGAGAACCCTATCCGTACTCTAACCGACCGGATTGGGTCAGATTGAGTACCCTTAGATAAGGTGTATGTTGCCACTCCTATCTATTATATCTATTATCTATCTATCTATCTATTATATTATACTAATATTGAGTTTATACATTTAATGATAGATTTAGCGTAACATATTTCTAAAGTGGTTTTTGATTTATTTTCTTTAATTCATTAAATTAAAACAAATCAATTATAACTAATAATTGCATTAATTAATTAATTTAATTAAATATTAAAATATTATATAATTTAATTTATTAATACTAATTTATTGATTGGTAATATAATTGATAAATAAGATAATACTATTTAATTTAATTTATTGGTATTAATTATAATATGATTGGTAGCATAATCATATATATGGCAAGAATGTGATTATAAATATTGCACCTTTGATGTTATTTTATTTTCATCTCTTTACAGCACCCTTGATGCTAAGCAAGACTAGAGCTTATGCCTCTTTTATTATGTTTTTGGTTTTTTGTGGTATTTTTGATTCGACAAATTAAGTATTAATTTGTTATAGATCTAAATTCTATTTGAGAGTTTTCAGCTAGTAAATAAATTGTTGCATTAATAAAGTGAAATTTAAACTGATGGTTTCAGTGGCTAAGAGAAGGGGGAGGTTGAATCTTAGCCCCCTTTTTGCTTGCTGACACTTGCTGGACTTAGAGGAAGCTTTTCTGTTTTTAGCTCGTCCCCAGCCACGAGACATTTTCATTTTGTCTCGTCACTTGACACGAGACATTTTTTATTTTTCATCTGAACAGTAAAAACAGAATTGAAGTAGGAAGGAAGAGAAGATAACACCCAGATATATCCTGGTTCAGCTGCTAAGTGCAGTGCAGCCTACATCTAGTCTCCATCACAACAATGATGGAATTTCACTATAATCATCCAGATTACAACTTGTAAAGTGCTAACCCAACTTACAAGGGGATTCCCACAGAATCATGAAACACAACACAGATGTACAAAGGAACTCTAAGACATCTATGGATTTTTCTTTTAATTTTGCACTCTCTGCCTTTTTCTGCTCTATGGCTTTTTCATACAAACCTCACTGTTTGCCTTTTTTCATGAGACTCAAGACATGACAAAATTAAAAAGAAAAATACAAAACAGAAAACATTGAAGGAGAAGAGAAATCTGTTAGCTCAGGTAGCTCTGAGAACTCTGTGCCTTGCACTCTCAAATCTTACTCCTTGAATCAAACCATGACTGTTCACCCCTTTTATAGAGAAGTGAAGCCTTCACAGTTGAAACACAAACCCGAGCTCAGCTTCTTTTCCTTCACAACAAAACCGGTTCGGCCACAAAGAGAGAGGAGGTAACTCATGCAAAAACCAACATGCAAATACCTCTAGTTCTTCCTTGGTCATCACTCTTCATCAATCCGAGCGCTCCATCCTTGGCTTCCTCTCCAAGATAGATTTCTGGCCCTTGATGCTTTATGATGATGATGACTTCATCTGCTTCAATCTCTGCCTCAACCATCACTTCGCCACTCTAGCTACTTCCTGTGGTGGTTGAGCAGAATCAAAGACAAGCCATGCCTCCAAAGATCTTCCTTGCTGGCCGAATCTTCATCCTTCTTTTTGAGTATGAAGGATCCGAGATTACCTCACCAAATCTTACCTTATTTGGTGAAAATCTCAGCCACAGCATACTTTTAATTTTCTTTTTCGTGCCATCAACTCGATGGTCTTTAGGCTTGCTTTCCTTTCCTTTTGGTAGCTCCAAGTAGCTTCCATGGTTTCCTGGTTAATGACCGAAGAAAGAAGAAGAAAGTGATGAGAGAGAATGTGAAATTAGAGTAAAACCAATTAAATGAAATGTAACAAATTGAAGGGTTGCTTTTACTTCCCTAGTGGGTTAGCGTGTAGCATTAATCATAATGATTCCCATCAAATCAAAGTCAAGTTCTCTCTCATATTCCCCATGCTAGTAAATTAAATTTCAAATCCTTCCAAAGAGTGAAATGGAATCCGTTGGAAGCATTGAGGCTTTTTCTTTGCTTCATGGATTCGGATAAAGCATGGAAACATTCATTAATGTTGGGTTTGGTAGCAATAGATTTCATTTTGGCCCAACTAGCAACATTTGCTTTCCTGATGAATTTTTTGGATCAAGTATTGAACAAATAGGAAAGCTTTCATTTGGGCTTGTAGTAACAATAACTCAATCTGGCCCAATAACAAGAATAATAATTCAGCCATAACAAATAAAATATTTTTGCATCAATGCTGAATGTACTTATAGAACACTTGGGCTTGCAATGATTTTTCTTTTATTTTCGGCCCAATTACAAACCTGCATCACAAAATTATTAATTAACATATGATTAATGAAGATTGAATTAATAATTTTGCAATTAAATATTTTAATAATGTTTGTTCATCACTAATATTAATTTGGAGTTTTCCAAACTCATCAATCTCCCCCTTGATGACAAACATTATTAAAATTGAAATGAAAAAAAATTGAAAGATTTGAGTACGAGTACTCCCTTTGAAGATTAAATTTCTCCCCCTTTCAAATTATCACTTGGCTCCCCCTTGATGTATGCTATTTTACCAAGGGAAGCACTAAACCTGTGACATTTAAATCAAGCTACAAGTAACAATGTTATTCAACATATTAATTTTGAAATGTTGAATGCTTGATTTATGAGCAGTTTTAAATTGATAATCAAAACTCATTTGATATCATAAACTGATTTTCTGCTCAATAATTACATACATCAAAATATCCAAACATTTTCCTATTTAATATATCAGAGCAAAACAACATGATGGAAAATATTTGTAGAACAAAATAAGATAGTTTTTGATACTTTATACAATTTAAAGGAACTGCCAAAAATAAATTTTTAATCCAACAAGTTTATCAATGATGAATCAACAGCCAGGCATCAAAATAAATTAAACATCATTATAAACCAAATGCCAAATAAACTAATCATGATGAACCAAAAGCCAAATGCAGTTCAATCAGTAATGATCATAGTAAAACAAATGCAATAACAGCATGCATTTTTTTGAACAAGGGTGATCATGAATTTTCAATTTGAAAATTTCAACCCTGTTCTCATCCCCTGTTTTTATTTGTTCCAATTTCAATTTTGGAACCTAAATTTCCTCCCCCTTTTGTCATCAAAGGGGCACCTGCACAAAACATGATTAACATAGCAAAATATTCAAGATAAAGTAGCAACAGTATATCACAGTATCCTAGAGATTATCCTAGAACAGTGAGTATCAAGTCATGCTCTTACAAAAAAACAGATTGAGCCTAATGAAGCCAATATCAAATAAAGAAAACAGTCATTAATCATCAGACAAATTGAGATCAGAGTCTGCAACATCTTCTTCACTGCCAGCTCCCAAATCTTTTTCCAAGTTTTCCAGCATCACACCCACTCTTTCTTTACATCTCCCCCAAGCTTGTTCATTTTCATAGGCTAGCTTTCGAGCAGCCCTATGAAATTGAACCATGAGTGTAGACATATTAGAGAATTCGGTGAGGATTTCCCTTGTTGACTCGGTTGCTTTGGAGGATTCAAACTGACTTTCAAGGTCGCTGTCCATTAGCATTGATTTCTTACTCTTTGTTCCTTTGACAGCACCACCGCCTTTGATCATAGAGAATTTGTTCTCCACAGGTTCATTTGTTAAATCTACCTTATAGTACTCAAAAATACACGTGAGAAACAGTCCATAAGGTAAATTAGCCTTTTTGGTACTTCTTACAGACTCCCACATATGTCTAATCATGAGATAAGCAAATGAAATAGGAGAAGAAGTAACAAGGGCAAAAATTATTAAAGAATCAGATACGGTTACCCTATTGTGAGAACCACTTTGTGGAGTTAAAATGTGGGTAGTGATGCAATGCAGTAATGAGTTGGTTGGTCCAAGAGCTTTGTGAGTAGGAACAGTGCCATCTAATCCAGACATGTTTGCACAGATATGAGAGAGAACTTGCTTGTAAGTAAGCCCAACATGATCATCCCATTTGTCACTCATGTATACCCTCAGTCTTTCATCCGTGTAGCCAAGAGCAGCACTGATGGTTTCAGTATTCAGAGCGAGATGCACACGTTTCACATAGGAGTGAAGACTACCATCAATTAGTCTGAGATTTGCATAAAATTGCCTAACCAATTTTGGATATACCATTTTGTGAGTGTGGAGCAGTGGAGACCATTTGATGTTGTCAAACAGAGGTTGCAAGATAATTTCTTTGGCTGCCAGTTGATCAAGATTCACCAAGTATGAGGGACAGATATGCCTCTTTTCCAAAACTTCTTGATGGAATTCATAGAATGCACAAGTCAAGAATCTGGATGGATCATAGTGAGAGTGTGGCTTGTGAAACTTGTTCTTGAATTCCAGTGACTCAAGATTTGCTGGTTCCCTGGTTTCATGCAACACGAAACCTTTGGGCTTTTGAGAACTTCTGCCTGAAGTGTGTGGTGTAGCCTTCTTTGGTGAACGCGGCGGTGGGGAAGGAACGGGTGAGGTTTGAGACGATTCTTCTTCAACACTGGGCTCCTTGTTTTTGCCACGGCCAGAACTCTTGTGAGCAATCTTCTTTCTCATGGTTGGTGTTTGTTTGGCAGATTGAGAGGGAGAGGAAGAAGATGTAGAGTGAATGTGAATATGTGTGTGTGTTTGTGGAGTGAACGGTTTTTGAGAGAGACTGATTCTTCCACTTTTTCTTGATGCAGTTTTCTTTTTCATTATGTGAAGAAAGATAATGGGGGTGGAAGAAGAAGGGTTGGCCGAAGGTGGAGAGTGGAGAGAGGTTAAGGAAGCAATAAATGTTGATTGGAGAGAGATAATGGGGGTGGTTAATAGTCATCATGCGCGGTTATTAACCAGAGCGGTTTCCCAAGGATTTGAAAAGAAGGTTCCTTGAATCAAGGGATTAGTTGAAAAAAGAAGGATTTGATTTGACATTATCCCTCTTTCAACTAGATATGATAGGACAACTTTGAGATTTGATTTCAAAAAATGAATAACTAACAAAACAGTCAAAGATGGGTCAAAGGGATTTTGTGGGGCCCATTGGAATTTGTTTCTGCGCAGTCTCCCCCTTAAGCATAGCTCTCCCATCATGCATTTATTTTTATCTCGTCCATTCCTGCGAGATAAAATTGAACAGAATCAGAAAATTCACAAATTTTCAACATGATTTAAATCAATCATTCCCAAGCTTTTCCTTAACAAACAGAATCTATCTTCACAGAGGGGTTTTGTAAAAATATCAGCAAGTTGTTCTTCAGATTTTACAAATTGAATATCAATAGTACCCTTTTGCACATGTTCTCTAATAAAATGATATTTGATTTCAATGTGCTTTGTTCTTGAGTGCAGAACAGGATTTTTGGAAATATTTATTACACTCATATTGTCACAAAATAAGGGTATGCTATTGATTTTTAATTTATAATCTTCCAATTGAGTTTTTAACCAAATTAATTGTGAACAACAAGCAGATGCAGATATATATTCAGCTTCAGCTGTGGATAGAGCCACTGTGGCTTGTTTCTTGCTTGACCACATGTTGAGTGAGCTTCCAAGGAAGCAACACATGCCTGAGGTGCTCCTTCTATCCACTCGATCTCCCGCATAATCTGCATCACAAAACCCTACTGCACAAAAATCATCAGATTTTGGATACCACAAGCCATAATCACATGTTCCCTTAATGTATCTAATGATGCGCTTAACAGCCGAAAGATGAGACTCTTTTGGGTGAGATTGAAATCTTGAACATACACCCACACTTTGAACAATATCCGGTCTAGAGGATGTAAGATACATTAATGAACCAATCATTCCTCTATACCGTGTCTCATCCACATCTAGGCCATCATCATCCTTTTCAAGTTTAGTGTTAGGATGCATTGGAGTTCCCATTGGTTTGGAATTCTCTAAGCCAAATTTCTTTATCAATTCTTTTGCATACTTGCCTTGGTGAATAAAGGTACCACTAGAAGTTTGTTAATTTGGAGACCAAGAAAGAAAGTTAGCTCTCCCATTAAACTCATTTCAAACTCACTAGTCATGAGTTTTCCAAACTCTTCACACAAGGACTCATTGGCTGATCCAAACACAATATCATACACATAAACTTGAACAAGAAGGATGTAATCATTAGAAACTTTAATGAACAAAGTAGTGTCGGTGGTTCCCCTTTGAAAATGATTTTCTAATAGGAAGGCACTAAGCCTTTCATACCAAGCTCTTGGAGCTTGTCTAAGGCCATAAAGAGCCTTTGAAAGTTTAAACACATGATTAGGAAAATCTTTATGTTCAAAACCGGGGGGTTGAGCCACATACACTTCTCTATCAATAAAGCCATTAAGGAAAGCACATTTAACATCCATTTGAAACATTTTGAAACCTTTATGGGCAGCATAGGCAAGAAGCAACCTAATTGCTTCCATTCTAGCTACCGGAGCAAAAGACTCATCAAAATCTATTCCCTCTTCTTGATCGTAACCTTGGGCCACTAATCTAGCCTTGTTACGAACAACTTGTCCATCCTCACCAAGTTTATTTTTGAATACCCACTTAGTATCCGTTACCTTCTTACCATCCGAATGAGGTACTAAAGTCCAAACCTTGTTCTTGTCAAATTGAGCAAGCTCCTCTTGCATGGCCTTGACCCATGATGGATCTTCAAGAGCTTGTTTGACATTGTTGGACTCCATTTGTGACAAGAGAGCAAAGTTGCTAAGTTTGGTTTGCCTTTTGGTGGAGGATCTTGTGGTTACACCTTGAGAGGGGTCACCAATGATGAAGTCATCAGGATAACCCCTCATGGACTTCCATTCTCTAGGCTTTCAGACATGTGTTGAGCTTTGATGATCTTCTGGTGGTCTCACTGTTTCAGTTTCTAATGTCTGCTCAAGAGATAAAATGGAAGTTTCTCCTTCGATCTGACGAGATAAAACCGGGCTGACAGATTCTTCATTTTGCACAGATTTGGGATTTTCTTTACTTGTTCCATCTTCTTCACAATCTGAATCATTATCCTTTACAATACTGGGAATTAAGTTAGAATCACAAAAGGTAACATGTATGGATTCCTCTATGGTTCTATACTCTTTGAGATAAACTCTATAGGCCTTGCTTGTGGTGGAATATCCAACAAACATTCCTTCATAGGATTTTGGATCAAATTTTCCAAGGTTTTCCTTATTGTTAAGTACAAAGTATTTACATCCAAAAACATGAAAGTACTTAAGATTTGGAGGGGTTCCTTTCCATAGCTCATATGGAGTTTTCTTTAACCCTTTTCTAATGATTGTTCTATTCAAAATATAACATGCTGTGTTCACAGCTTCAACCCATAAAAATTTAGGAATTTCATTTTCACATAACATGGCCCTAGTCATTTTTTGAAGGCTTCGATTCCTTCTTTCAACCACCCCATTTTGTTGGGGGGTTCTAGGGCATGAAAAATTATGAGAAATCCCTAAGTCATCACAGAATTTTTCAAAGTCTTGATTTTCAAATTCTCTTCCGTGATCACTTCTCAAATGGGCAATTTTCAAATCCTTTTCATTTTGAATTTTCTTGCAAAGGGTAGAGAAGGCATAAAATGCATCATTCTTATGAGCAAGAAAAAGTACCCAACCAAATCTAGAGTAATCATCAACCACCACAAGACCATAATGTTTACCTCCCAAACTTTGAGTTCTAGTGGGACCAAAAAGATTAATATGTAACATCTCCAATGGCCTTTTGGTTGAGATTCCATCTTTTAATTTAAAAGAGGATTTTACTTGTTTGCCCAATTGGCAAGCATCACAAGTAAGATCCTTATCAAACTTGATGTTTGGAATTCCTCTAACCAAATTCTTTTTGACTAGCTTAGAAATTTGGTACATGCTAGCATGACCCAACTTTCTATGCCAAAGCCATTTTTCAGATTCAAGAGAGGTAAAGCATGTTACATTTTGTTCTTTTAAATCCTCAAGAGTTAATCCATACACATTATTGCATCTTTTAGCTTCAAATAGAACATCCCCAGTTTTCTCACAAACAACTAAGCAAACAAGCTTCTTAAAAATAACTTCAAAACCCAAATCACACAATTGACTAACACTAAGTAAGTTATGTTTCAAGCCATGTACAAGAAGGACATCATTTATACAAGATGAGAGATTTTTACCCACTTTCCCAACAGCCACTATTTTTCCTTTTGCATCATCACCGAAAGTGACAAATCCTCCATCATATTCATCAAGCTTTATGAAGAAGGTTGTCTTCCCGGTCATATGCCTAGAGCATCCACTATCCATGTACCACATATTTTCTTTCTTCTTGGATGCTAGGCATACCTACACAATAAGCTCAAGTGACCTTAGGTATCCAAATTTTCTTGGATCCTTTCACGTTAAACCATCTCTTATGTCCCAAATCATTGTAATCAAAAACAACTTTACAAACTTTATCACCAATCATTCTTTCACCAAAGAAACATTGAATAGGAAAGTGTCCACTTCGATTGCAAAGCCTACAAAATCTTGGAGTTGCTGTTTTGTTAAAGTAAGTTGGGTCTTGATACTTTGTATCATTTGAAGATGAAGCAATGTTTTCAAAATGTGATTTTTCAGATTTATAAAAATCCAACCCAGCTTTATCATAAAGGGGTTTTTGACTAGCCAAGATTTGATTCAAATTTTCAGAACTTTGGGTGAACTTGGCTAAGTCTTCCTTAAGTCTTTTAACCTCTTTAAGCAACTCTTCATTTTGCTTAAAACAATTCACATATGCAAGGACAGAATGATCACTTTCACAACTTCTAACTTGGGCTTTTAACTGCTTATTCTCTTCCACAAGATCGCAAGCAGTTTCAGCCTCTCTTAGTTTTTCTTTGAGAAAATCATTTTCAGCTTTAAGAATGAAATTTTGTTGTTCAAGATCTTGATTCTCAGTTAGAAAATATCTTATTTTTTCAGAGAGGTGATCTATCATAAGATGAAGGTCTTCAGTGTCAGGGTTTTGAAAGAATACCTGATCTACCTCATTTGCCATGAGACAAGGCTGTGACTTAGTTTCAAATTCTTCATCATCATCATCTGAGTCATTTTCCAAATCTTCCCATGAAGCCATCAGTCCCTTCTTCTTTCCCTTTTTTGGCTTTTCCTCCTTCTTTAACTTGGGACAATCAGATTTAAAATGCCCCATTTTCTTGCAATTGTAACAGATTACTTTGCTAAGATCTTTCTTCATCCTTCTTGAGCTGCTGCCTTTGCCTTTGAGTTTCATCATTTTCTTTTGCAAACAACACAAACTCATTTTCAGAGGAGTTATCAATGGATTCATCATCCAGAGGGTTAGTCACAGAAGAAAAAACAATTCCTTTCTTTTTTGAATCTTTTTTCAAATAGGAGTTTTCAAAAGCAAGAAGATTTCCTCTCAAATCATCAAGTGTCATGGAATCTAAGCTACTACTCTCAGAAATAATTAAAGCTTTTGTTTCCCACTCTTTTGTAAGACATCTCAACACTCTTCTCACTAGCACAGATTCTGAATGTGAAATTTCCAGAACTTCTAAGCCAACAATGATAGCGTTGAACCGTTCGAACAGTTCATCAATGGACTCTCCTTCCTTCATTGTAAACATTTCATATTCTCTGTTCAACATGTCTGTCCGAGTCTTCTTTACAATGGTGGTTCCTTCATGAGTGATTTGTAGCTTGTCCCAGATTTCCTTTGCCGTTGTGCATCGTGATACCCGTTGGTATTCCTCAAAGCTGCCAGCACAGTTGAGCAGGTTTACTGCCTTGGCATTTAACTCTACCTTCTTCCTATCTTCCTCGGTCCATCTTGCTTCTGGTTTGAGGGTGACCACTCCTTCAGCATTTGTGGTAGTTGAAAATTGAGGTCCTTCTAGGATAATCTTCCAAAGTCTGTAATCTACAGCTTGTACAAATATCTTCATCCTCTCCTTCCAATAGGTATAATTTTTCCCACTGAAAAGAGGAGGTCTGTTGCTTGATTGTCCTTTGGTCAGATTATAGGACACCACATTTGCGCCACTGTTTTCCGCCATGAGGATCTTTACTCCAAGCTGTAAAGCTTGATCTCTTTGAGACCAAGCTCTGATACCAATTGATGGTTTCAGTGGCTAAGAGAAGGGGGGGTTAAATCTTAGCCCTCTTTTTGCTTGCTGACACTTGCTGGACTTAGAGGAAGCTTTTCTGTTTTTAGCTCGTCCCTAGCCACGAGACATTTTCATTTTGTCTCGTCACTTGACACGAGACATTTTTTATTTTTCATCTGAACAGTAAAAACAGAATTGAAGTAGGAAGGAAGAGAAGATAACACCCAGATATATCTTGGTTCAGCTGCTAAGTGCAGTGCAGCCTACATCCAGTCTCCATCACAACAATGATGGAATTTCACTATAATCATCCATATTACAACTTGTAAAGTGCTAACCTAACTTACAAGGGGATTCCCACAGAATCATGAAACACAACACAGATGTACAAAGGAACTCTAAGACATCTATGGCTTTTTCTTTAATTTTGCACTCTCTGCCTTTTTCAGGTAGCTCTGAGAACTCTGTGCCTTGCACTCTCAAATCTTACTCCTTGAATCAAACCATGACTGTTCACCCCTTTTATAGAGAAGTGAAGCCTTCACAGTTGAAACACAAACCCGAGCTCAGCTTCTTTTCCTTCACAACAAAACTGGTTCGGCCACAAAGAGAGAGGAGGTAACTCATGCAAAAACCAACATGCAAATACCTCTAGTTCTTCCTTGGTCATCACTCTTCATCAATCCGAGCGCTCCATCCTTGGCTTCCTCTCCAAGATGGATTTCTGGCCCTTGATGCTTCATGATGATGATGACTTCATCTGCTTCAATCTCTTCCTCAACCATCACTTCGCCACTCTAGCTACTTCATGTGGTGGTTGAGCAGGAATCAAAGACAAGCCATGCCTCCAAAGATCTTCCTTACTGGCCGAATCTTCATCCTTCTTTTTGAGTATGAAGGATCCGAGATTACCTCACCAAATCTTACCTTATTTGGTGAAAATCTCAGCCACGGCATACTTTTAATTTTTTTTTCGTGTCATCAACTCGATGGTCTTTAGGCTTGCTTTCCTTTCCTTTCGGTAGCTCCAAGTAGCTTCCATGGCTTCCTGGTTAATGACCGAAGAAAGAAGAAGAAAGAGGTATCGTTTCAAGTTAGCTGAGGGAAAGAGGTATCTAATAAATGCTGCTTATAGTCCAAGCAAGGCCGGGTATGAACTGTACATGGATCCGTTGACGTTGTTTTCCCGAGGCATGGATGATTGGGATGGTAGATTCAACAAAAAATCTGGCTACAACATTGCGATGGCGGTCGAACGTTTGGTCACATGGCAACAAACATCTTCGAGTGCATTAATGTCGTTCTTAAGGGTACACGCTATCTACTAATATCGCTATCGTACGATGCACCTACAAAAGGATACAGTAGTTGTTTGTCAGGAAGGAACGGGAGGCACACACAACTCGTGGCGGGTAATCTATTTTTGCAGTGGCTCATGGCGGCTATGGAGAAGAACAGAGAGGGAATCTCAAAGTTGTGCATCGCTTACTACAACAGATGGGCTTCTGTATTTGTGGTTGGAGAGTCAAAGCCATTCGAGGGTTGGTTGCAGGGGTGGTTCCATGTTCACCTGACAGAAGGCACATGTGACTGTGGCCTTTCCCAGTCACTCTATTTCTCATGTCGTCATGCTCTGGCTGCATGTGCCGCCACAAGTATTGAATGGGAACCATGTGTACATCCGGTGTACACACAGCAGTTGTGTTTAGGGTATACCAGTCAGAGTTTCTGCCGATACCAGATGAGAAACTTTGGCCAGAGTGGTATGGCACACGCCTCTGACCTAACCCTGCATTGCGCAGGAAGTCCACTGGCAGACCGATTTTCACAAGGTTCCGAAATGAGATGGACAAAGGCGAGTACCAAGAGAAACGGTGCAGATTTTGTAGGCAAACCGGTCATACCCGAAGAAGTTGTCCAAACCAGCAGACGGACGAGGCCTAGTTGACGGTTGTTACTTTGTATGTGTTTATTTAGGATTTTCTCATTGTAGTCCGTGTGTTTAGGTGGAAGTGTATAATGTTTCTATTTGTTCTATTTTCATTTGCAGTATTTTGTATTTTAAATTTGAATCAATAAGTACAATGAATTCTAAACATTTCTCAATCCAAATTTTGATTGAACTCTAACTATTGCGATACAAACCATAACGACAATTTTTATTAACATGCACAAAGCAATGAATTCATAACATAACTCGGAAACCAAAATACATCAAATATCACCTATCAAAGTACATCAAAGTGTAGCTACTCTTATATAAATACATCAAAGTGTATCAAAATATATCAACGTTAATAACAAAAGTAACAGCATACAACAGAAAGTATCCGAGGTCATCGGCGGTGATCACCTTGGAAATGTCGCCGATGGCCGGTGCCACACCGCGGAGGCTACATCTGTCTTTGAGGTCTGCTCGGACGTGAGTCCGCGTGAGGATGTGGCTGATACTTGGGTGCCTATGGCTATGCCTCCGGATATAACCATGGTCCTGTGGGATATCATAGTGCTCCTCATGTCTGTGATACTCCACCTCCTTGTCGGACTCCATGTCCAAACTCTCTCTGCGCTGCCGGACCCTGTCTCTACGGCATTCTGCAGCACCTCTCAGCTCTTTGACACCCCTCTAGTCAGGTGGACCTCATGGTGTCCTGCCAAACCTCCATAGCCTATCGACGACGATCAGGGACGTCTCGGGAAAGGTCTAGGACGTCCCTTGGCTGGCTTGCTAATGGCTACACGTCACCTGGTAAATCCACCAACCTGTGGTCATCAAGGACGTCCTTCCCCAACAAGTGTCGGATAGGGCATGTCACTCTTCACTAGTCCCAGTACTCCCACGTTGGCCGATAGTTAAAGTATGACTGAATGGATATGCGGTGTCTCTCCTGAAACTGAGCACTTCATCGGTCGTACCAGTCACGCAACCTGGTCGGCCACCATACATCCTCACCCAAGCTAGTGGTAATAAAGAACTTATCAACATTCATTGGGTCCCTAGGCACTGGCTTCTCACTACTAAATTGACGCTTCACGGTCTGGATGGTAGAACTCCACTATGTTGAAGCATACGAGGGGACAACAGACATCCATGTCTCCCACTTTGCCTCCTCTTTAAGCCATAGGGGCAAATATCCTGCAGAACAGGATCGTCATACGGCGTCCACATAAACTACAACAAACGCATTGAAAGAGGTGTCGGTAACATATGCTATAACAAATTTGACTAATCTGCGCAACTAAACAAAATAAAATGTCACATGGCTTACCTCATCCCAGATTAACTGAGCCAACTCCCGATGCCATCTGCGAACCCTCTGCTCGTGCTGGTCCCTGCTCTACTATGTCATCCCAATCAAACTGTGAACAATTGCAACATTAACCACCATTCAGTCAATTTGTATTAATAATGTTAAGCGAAAAATAAAGAATAGTAAAACCAATTTAAACAGTTACCTCGTAGTCATAGGGAACATATGAATCTACCCCTCAGGCAAACATCACTTATGGAACCTCTGGTATATCCAAGAAACCAACAGAGGAGTGCACCCGACAATGCATGTGGTGGATCGGTGTGTCGCTGAGCATAAGGAATGGTACGTCCATGCTAGCACCGCAGATCCCCATGACCGACTATGACACCTTGCGAAGTCTTCCAGTAGTGGGAGCCACCGGAGATGAACCTGATTATTGGACTTATCAGTTATTAGGTAACCTCTAATCATCAACAATATGTAGCCCCTCGCATACTTTCGGAGGGTGGCTGTGTCATCAGTACTGGACGGCATCTGTTTGACACAACCCCGAAGCCATGTCAGCTTTAGGGAGAAGGGCTCCTTCCTCTGTGCTCCCTACTGCTGGACTAGAGGAGGCCTGGCTCCGAGTAGCCTCTCAACCAACTCCCAATCCCTGGTACCGTACCATGTGTGGAAATCTCGAAAGCAACCATCTACGGGATCTCTATTAGTGCACAGCCCAAGGTGATATGCAACGACATGTGAAAGATGTGGGTTTCTGGGCACCAACGCTCAACGAATGTCGTGATCAGGGAGTTGTTGAAGACAAAATCCCTGAGCAGCAATATAAAACCCGAGAAATTAGTGAATAATTGCCTAATAAATGAATATTATTTAAAAAAATTATAAAATTAAATTTTATAGTTTAGAATGGAAGAAATAATTAAAGTATAAAATTTGACACTAATTTTAAAGGTTTTGGTCCAAAATTGGGCCGAACCGGATCCGAGTAGCCCCAATCCCAACTATTAAAAACACACTCCACACTTAGTGAAGCCTCATAATCATCAAACACATCAAGAAAGGGGAGGGAGACACGGTCAGAGAGAAGAACTTTCCAAATCCTTGCCCAAATTCAATTCACCATAACTTTTGATCCGGAGTTTCGATTGACAAGCCGTTAGCGACCACGCGTTCATCTTGAAATACTCTACAAGTCCCACAAAATAATATGGTAAGAAATTTGAGTTTTCTCATCCATATCTTTTCATCTCCATTTCAAAAATTTGAGGATTTATTTTAAAGAATTATGTGATTATGGTGCCTTATGATCAAATTAACATTGTGGACTTGCTGAGTCTTGTCCCAAACTTCTGTTGGTAAGGTGAGAAATGTTTAATCCTTGTCAAGTTATCTAATTAATGAACCCTATGGTAATTTTTGTGTTATTTGTGAAATTAGATTGAATTGTGTATATTTGGAAACAAATTGGTGGTATTGAAGACTTGAAGTTGGCTTTGGAAGCTGAAAAATATGTTTGGTGAGGTCTTGGAGTCTTGGACTATTGAGGAACGGTGATAATTGTGATGTTCCGAGGTAGGGAGAAATCGGCCAAGGTATAGCTTTGGTTTCTCGTAGACAATATGTAATTTCCTGTAAAAATTTAGACCAGATGACTATATGATAGGTTGGAATGCATGATTATGTTAAGTGTTTAGCATCTTTGGTGATAATTATTGAGTTTGTTTAAGTGTGGGTTTGGGGATTGATGCTTGTGATAAAAAGAGAATGATAAATGATGATTTTAGTGATGATAGATGAGGTGATGGGAATGAACATGTATGTGGCGATAAATTGATGATTTTATTTATATAATTGAGAAATTCTCATAATGAGGTTGTTTAAATTGATGTATGGTTGGTTTAGATGGAATGTGGAGCAGTGTTTGATGTATTAAAGTCTTTTGGAAATGTAGGATTTGTATTTTTTTTGTAAAGAAAATTAGTAAGATAGAGGTTTGGTTTTTTAGATGAATAATTTAATTTTTAATGAACTTCGGCAATCTATAACTGGAGACTCAAATTTTGGACGGGAATGAAATTTCTTTCAAATAAAAAATAGTTTTACAAGCTTTAAAATGGTATAAATTTTGTGAAAAACGTAATTTTGTAGCGGAAGTTATGGATGTCGGAAATTTTGTGCAAAAACTGAATTTTCTTAAGTTACAGCAAAAACTAGAACTTTTGGTTTGTGTGCGTACGCACACTGATGTGCGCATGCACTCCTTGTGGTTCTCAGAAAACGTGGGTACGCACACTATGGTGCGTACGCACACACATGGACATGCTCGCTATTGAGTGCATCCGCACACCCTAGAGCGTACATACACCTTTCGAAGTTTGTACAAGTGTGCGCACGCACACATTTGTGCGCGCGCACACACACACACACACACACACACACACCTTGTTTTCAGCAACTTATATTTTATGATTTAAAATATGGTTTCGAACCTTTGAGCCTCTATTGTTATCCTCTAGGATTCTAGAATTGAGTTGTAATGGTAATGAAGGGGGTTGAACTAGGAAGGGATGGTGTCTTAAAGGTGAAGAGAGGTTTTGAAGTGGGAGATTTAAATTGAAAAGTGTGGATAAAGCAAGTAACTAAGTAATGAGGTGTTAGAAATGTTGAATAAGAAGTGAGTGATGATGAAGATGATAAATGATGAACTTGATATTGGGATTGAGATTGAGATATGAGTTGATGAAATGTGAGTGTAGAGAGAGGGTATAAGAGTGGTAATGATAAATAGTAAGTGTGATTGGAGAGTGTGACGGACACTATATCCCAAGTGTGTGCTGGAAACTATATCTTTGGTAGACAGTGACTGTGGCTATGATTGATTAATTGAGGAAGTGCTATATAATTGATGAATTCTTGGCTATAATGATATTGAATGAATGAATATGATAATGAAAATCTAATTGAGATTGTTGATGATGAGTATGTTGAGTTTTCTCTCTGTTGTAAGGTGTGTCAGGCACTATATCCCATAAGTGTGACCGGAACTATATCCCGAGAGTGTGACGGGTGCTATATCCCAAGAGTGTGGGAGCACCTTACCTTGGAAAGTGTGTCGGACACTATATCTCATGAGTATGACGGGCGCTATATCCCGAAAGAGTGACAGGCACTATATTCAAAGAGTATGGGAACACTTTATCCCAGGAAATGCGACGGGTGCTATATCCCATGAATGTGATAGAAACTATATCCCGAGAGTGTGACTGGCACTATATCCCAAGAGTGTGGAGGCATGTCAGAGAGACGGTATCCGCGTTAGCTACCGGGTGTGTCAAGTTCTGGTAAGATAACCGACACGTGAGCTCACAGCCAGTAGAATAGACATACATCATATGCATATGTGTACTTTGTTTGACTGTGCATTAATTGGGCTTGGCTATGTGATTATTATGCTTATCTGCCAAATTTTCTACCTGCCGTATCTGTATTCTAATTATGTTTGCTTTGTCTATTTTGTTTGTCTGTGTGGTTCTATTGATGTTTAGAAGATTATAGAGGAAGTGGAATAGTTGAAGGTCTTAGTTAGAGTTTGGTTAAGTTTAAGAACCTTAGAGAATCACCTTGTTTATGGTTTCCATTTTAAATATTATCGGAGTTCTATAATTGTCTCTGCCTTTTCTGGCACCTTATATATTATGTATGTGGGGACTTTAACCATACTGAGAACCCGTGGTTCTCATCCGATACAATATTATTATTTTTCAGATGTAGGTTGAGATGCACCTCAGTGAACATCTGGAGTTTTCTGTTGCAAGCGAAGCTGGGACTTTGTCCATTGTTTTTTGTTATGTATATTTATGTTTAGACTTCTCCTTAGTGCATATTTTACTTTTGTACCTCATAGAGGCTTTTTGGAGAACTAGGGGTTTATATTAAGTATTTTTGGGAGACTTGGGATTATATGTATGTATGTATATATATATATATATATTATATATATATATATATTATATAATATATATATATATTCTCCAGTCAGTCTTAGTTTCGTAGGTTGAGCCTGAAACTTGAATATTTTGTATTTATTGACCCTCTACTCTTATATATATATATATATATATATATATATATATATATATATATATATATCTTCGCTCTTTTTACGCTAGTAAACGTTACTTTTGAGCATTGCGCTTTTAATTTTGGCGATTTTGATTTAACAATCTTTCAAGACTCCTCGAATATTACATTCTTTCTAGTATATTATATATGTATATTTTATTTTTAGAGATTGTAATACCCGGCCACCTTTGCTTTACGGCTTAAGCATAAGGTTCTATGTGGTAGGGTGTTATAAGCAATGCATCATCGAACCCGGCCTCCCTCAGATACGGGACAATGGCATCTGGTGGTGGGAATGTGTGACTTACTCTTCTCGGAAGAAGTAGGTGAGACCTCTAGTAAACAATAAGAATGCCGAATCAAGAATTAATTTGGCTTATAAGTAAACTATTCAAGTAAATAAGTACAGGCACTTAAATTATAAATTTATTTACATAAAAAAGTTAACTTGAATAACGGAAATGCTTAAATAAATAATTAACTTTAACGTCTATTTTAATGCAAATGAAAATGTCTTCTAAGATAACTAATGACTACACTTTCTATTTTAATTAATTTAAATAAAATTATTTAGTGAAATAGTGAATAACAAAATTTATTTCGCAACTCCTATATATAGTAGATTAAGTGAAACTAACATGTAAACCGATCCTAACATGTACTGCATACTCTTATACCTAACATCATACCCTAACATTTAAACCGATCCTAACATGTACTGCATACTACCTACGTAAAACTACCTTAACTAGGAAATTACATCTATGCTTTAACATAAACATAAAACAGAAAACAATACCAACCTCAAAGTCCTCTGTCCCTACAATATACCAAGTCGCGTTGAGTCTGTTAATGTCTCTATCGTGGTTATCAGCACGTGCCATATTCTTTGAGTAACTCGGAAATATAATTAAAAAAGGTTAAAAGTGGGAGAAAAGGCCAAAAAGGAAAAGTCAAAGGGTCAACATGTTCACTGTGGACGAGATACATATATAGGCCTCTGCTCCTCTTATCCCGTTTACACTGTAAAAAATTTTACTTTAAAGAATTTTACTTTTATTAAATTTTGTATTCTAATTAATATTTTATAAAATAAGAAAAAACTATATATATCATAGTATAAATATTTTGGCATTACATTTCAAATTGTGGGAGTTTACAACTCAAACAAAAGAAAAATCTGTTTTAAGTATATGATATTTGTGGGGGTTTAAAAGTCCCACTACCTGAATCAAAACTGCTGCAACACAAAATTATTGGAGGTCTTTCGAAACTGACGCAATTTATTTGAAATCACTGCCAACAGCGGAGGACAAAAAACTGCCGCAATTTGGAGTTCAAAACAGCGTCGGTTTCGAAAAAGCTCACATAATTTATTGCAGGACACCTAACTGTCATTTTACTAAACTGTCGTAACGAAATTTGCAGGGGTTAAAGCCGCTGCAAATAAGAAAAAAACCCCTGCAAATTAGCGTGGTTTTTTTATAGTGTTTTATTTTTTATATTTTTATCTACTATTATTATTGAACATAAAAAGTAAAAACAATAATACAACAAGCACAACCACATAGGCGGAAGAGGAAAAGTCTACCTTGTGTTAGACGAGTGTCGATGAGTACCGTGTTTAAAATGTATCCGATATATAGACAAAACAACTTAATAAAGTGTCTGTACTTCATAATGTCTAAATCAAACCCAATGATAGACATGATTATACCAAAATAAACTTGTCAAAGCTTGAATAGTTTATGAATGATAGCGTTAACAAAACTAAGAAGTTTGAGGATTCTTTTCAAAAAATGAAGTAGGATGGCTGTGTCCGCAAAAAATGTAAAAAAAAAGAACGGAGCAATAGATGACCAAGTCCACTCTTTTAACCATCGCGTGGCACTTCGAATAATGCAAAGCGGTGTGTAGGGACTCTATATAAGCAAAATTGAAATCCCTAATAACAGAACCATAATGTTCCAAAGTTCGTCTACGATTTTATTGAACTTTATTATCTTCTCTGTTTATGATAAGGTTATGTATATATAAACTTGAAAATAAATATTATTTAAATATAGAAAAAGTGGAATCAACTACTGGTGCAGCTAATTATAACCAATTAAAGTAAAATTAATCCAAAAAAAATTCAAAAGAAAAAACCACTCAAAGTATCAATCTAGTTTCATGCTAACATACATTCAAAGTACAGAATAAAAGAAAAGGAGTATTAGGGGACTAGTAAATTTTGTGATTTATAGCCATTATTAGTATTTTTAATAGTGTAAAATTATATCTAATGATGAGGAATTGCTCACTTTTCTTTTACTGGTTAAGTGCGGACCAAATTTTAATAAAAATGCAGGCTCTTAGATTTAAGAAATAACTGCACCAATCCTTATCCCATATTCTATTTTCACCTCCATGATCTCTTCTTACATTCATCAATTACCAAGCTCCGTTGACCACGCCGAGCACAGCACCTTTCATCCCGAACCTCACGCTGCCTACTGCCACCATACACAGTGCAGTCTATCTCCTACAAAAGTGCCATCCATTGCCGAACCTAGCGGGGCCGACACATGCAGAGCCATCCACTTCGGAACCCAGTCCGCTGTCGAACGCGTATTTATCGCTTCCCGATCCCAGCACCGGCACATATTACATTGCTCTCCATTCATGAACTTTTCTAAGGCTGCATCCACACTTAGCCTTCCCTTCGCGAAAGAAAGCAATCACATAGCACAACTTTCCTCCCCTCACATCGATCGCAATTGCAACAATGTTCTTACAGAAATGGATTCATCTGAACATGAGTCGAATGTAGAAGACATATTTCAAAATCTTAGTTAGACTGATGAAAGTGTGCAAGTTGTGGATCTCATACATTATATCATCAACATAAGGGTTATGTATGTTTTCCAATTTTTAAATACTTGTTGTTTATTTGTATATATTTTTTATATTTGTTTTGCTGGAATTTTGGATAATTGTTTCTGTTCGTATTTTTTGGATTTTTATAACATTCATGTTGGACATGTTTTGTTATGTTGTTCTAGAATTTTTGTTTGCAATGTTTTTTGGATTTTTAAAAAAATATTTTGTAGGTATTTTACATTGTATTTTAGATGTTTTTCTTATGTATTTTGGATTTGTTTTGTAATGTATTTTAGATGGTTTTTTTTGGTATGACAATGTGAATATTTATCTCTCATGTAATATTGTATTTTTTTAATTAAAAGATTTATAATAATTTTTTATGTATTTTGGATAGTTTTTGCAATCTATTTAAATTTTTTTTTGGTATTAAAATGCTGATATTTCTCTCTCCTGCAATATTGGATGTTTTACCAAACACTTTTAGTCTTTAGGGTGTAAAATCCATGGTTTAGTATAGTGTGTGGGGTTCAAAATGTTTGATTTAGGATTCAAGGTTCAAGGTCCAAAGGTTAGTGTTTACACTTTACGATTTAGGGTTTAGAATTTAGAGTTTAATTTTTAGGGTTCAGGGATCATGCTTCAAGGATCAGGGATCATCTTTCATGGATTAGAATTTGGGGTTTAGGGTTTAGAGTTCATGGTTTAGAAATTAGGACTTAGGATTTAGTATTTACGGTTTAGGATATAGGGTCTAGGATTTATGGTTTAAGATTAAGGATTTATGGTTTAGAATTTAGGATTTAGGGTTCAGGGTTTAGGGGTGCATGATTTAGTGGGTCAGTGTTTAGGGATTGTTGGGTTTAGTGTTTAGAATTTTGAGTTTATGGTTGATGTAGTTGGTATAATTTTTGGATGTTTTTAGATTTCTAGTTAGATTTTGTGGATTTTTTTTTGTAAATTTTCATTATTTTACTTAACTAGATTGCAAATTTGAAGTAAGAAGCTACAGACATTATTGAGTCTGACAATGCCAATACGGAAGAGGTTGATAAGGTTTGCATTCAAATTACCGAAACAATGGATGGCTAAAGAGTTTAATCTCTAACTATTATTCACTTCTATCTTCTGAATTATGTTACAGATACCTGATCACAATGGCATTCGTGATGAGAAAATTTCAACAGTAGGAATGGCTTTTGATTCGTTACAAAAGGATAGGAATTTTATGCAATTTATACTAAGAATGTAAGGTTTGTTACTAAAGTCTGAAACACACACTATGGTAAAACCAATAAGGAACTGAAGATACCCATTAACCAATCTATTCATTGCAATCGTGAGGGGTGTCGCGTGTTTCGGATAAGGGTAACAGCTCGAGCAATAAGATATCAGCTAGGAGTGGAAATAAGTCAAGTGGTCTGCTAGGGGTTTGCAATTTGTCCTGCATTTGATTTGGTCTGGCCTGTTATAAAATAGTTCTAGGTCCAGACTGATTTAAAAGCCTACTTTTGTTAATAAGCCAAGTCCAGGTTTACAAAATAGCCTAATAGGTCTATCATCCTTGTTTGAGCCTGTTAAAATATAAATAAATACAAAAATAATATTTTATAATTAAATCGTTGTTAAAAATTTTAAATTTATTATAAATATTTTTTACATTTTTTAAATACTTTAAAAGTATCGAGATAATAATAATAAGGATTGAATATATATATATATAAACAGTTTTAGGGTAAACTACTAAAATACGCCCGAATGATTTTGTCAGTAACAAAATGTATCCAAATTTTATTATCGACAAAAAGTTTTTCAAATAATTAAAAATCGCGACAAAAAATGTCCAAAAATATTTTTTTTGGTAAATGGCAAACAATTTTTGTATTTGATAGACCGCTTTTGGCCTTATGCCTTTGACCCAAAATTTTATAGGAATATTTAACTAACTGTTTAAAACATAAACATAAAAAAGGGATAAAAATTTGATCTCTATATTTTTATTTTACTTTTTAAAAAGTATTATTGGTTGTTGACAAAAAAATCACAAAAAAAAAGATATGCTTAGCGAAAAATCATCAATTTTAATGATAAAAATATTTTATTTTTCTAATCATGCTTGTAAAAAAAAATGCATTAAAATTCAATCTCTGAAGCATGTTTGAGAATACATATTTAATGTTAGGTATTTTTGTCAATAACAATATTCGAGTGTATTTTTGCCAATGAAAAAATTATTCGGGTATATTTTTGGTGGTTTATCCGGCATTTTATCAGGCTTCAGGCCAAGCCAAATTTAATAACAAGTCAGGTTTAATACTTAAAATAAAGCCTATAACAAGCTATAGGCCAGGCTTAGACCTGTTAATTAATTCTAGGTCTGGCTTGTTTAAGGTGAAGCCTGGCTTGACCTAGGCTGTTTCCACCCCTAATATCAGCTACCAAATATTAAGTAAGGATATATGTCATGTTGGACAAGGTAAAGATGATTTGGATGGTGTCGAGGTTAGAATTGAGGCAATCCCATCCTTATTTGTCAAAACAATCAATCCACTACCATACATAGAATTTATCATGCATGCTAAATGTGTGATTGAGGAGTGGGAACAATGAGGAGGTTGTAATATGACCTAAAAAGACCTATCGTGCACTTGCTAATAAAGTAGGTAGTTCTTCAAATTTAAATTTTTTAAAAAAAAATGTCAGGAATTACATTACGAGCAACCTCCAATCTACTGATGATAATCTTGATATTAGAGAAATGTTAACGTATTTTTTGTACATGAAATATATCAACTCGAACTTCTTCTTTGCAATAAACGTTGATGAGAGTTTTTGATTGAAAGATGCACTCTGAATAGATGCAGGGTGCAAGAAATCGTATAAATATTTTGCTAAGTATTTTTTTAGTTTTATTTATGGACACTCCTTGATTTTATTCGTTATCTATTTAATTGTGTCAATGATTTTTGACTTTCTTCTAGGCATGGACTACTCTTTGCGTTCTTTGTCGGTGTTAAGCATTATGAGAAGTCAAATCTTCTGAAGTAGTGTGCTTTATTAGGAAATGAGAAAATGCCAAGTTTTAAATGGGTTTTTACGCATTGGGTCAAATGTATGAAAAATGCTCCATAGGCCATTAAAAAAATACTCGTCACAGATGATGCATATGACACAGTATAAAAAAAATATCTTAAAAGCTATTTCGTTACACTTGCTACAAAGTATTACATGCTAACATGAGTGGAATTATATGGAATTTTCGATCTGTGGATATGTTCGAGAGTAAGTAGTCGAGTTTTTTACAATGATACAATCTTGGTCACAATAAATAGTTGTTAGGTTCAATTTTAATTTTTTATGAGCTGTTTGGTTTTGATAATTTCAGTTTGGAGATGTTTCTCTTTCCATTATTCAACTTTTTTTATATATATTTTTTAGATGTTTTTAATTTTCTAATTACCAATATTTTTTGCCTTATTTTTGTTGTTGTTTGTTTCTATCATCGTATGGGTAGACTTTTATGATAATCGACGGATGTGAGTTTTAATATTTTTTCAAAGTAATTATTGGGTTGATATGAGGAGTATCTAAAGAAGTGAGAATATGCATATATTTTATGGTGGGTTTTTACACAACAAAAATAACTTAATCCAGTGTGTATGTTCATGAGTATAGTAACGTGCTTGGAAACAAAGAACAAAAAAAATTAGAGGACGACTCTGTTGACTCTAGGAGGTTGTTCCTTGTGTATCCAATTCAACTATTGAGAAATAATTTTAGCATGAGGACACTAGTAGTATATTCAGAGAGTTCCAAATTGAATTCATAAAGGAGGATGGTTGCAATATCCATGATATGTCTCAAGATGGGGATACATTTTGTTTAAAGGTGGATGAACAAAATTTAGTATCAGATAAAGTTGTATATACTACTTGAAAAAAAAAAATTTCCAAATGTAATGTTACAAAAAAGAAAAAGAAAAATTCTTATATCTCAGTCATATTTATGTCGGCGCGTGACCATATATATATCTAGAGAAGAAAAGGGTTACCTCACGATGTGGCTGTAATGAGAGGGAAAAAAATGATATAAGGTATGAGTAAAGTATTGAAACTTACCATAAAAAATTATGACATTAACAAATCTAACCATAAAAAAGTTAAAACTAATTTGTACCTATAAAAAATAAATTTCGATTAACAAAATTACTCAAACCCTAAAAATTATTCAAAATTTTTAAATTATTCTTTTTAACATAATTTAATCATTTCAAACTCAAATCCTACCCACCACTAATCTCTAGCTCTTCGCCACCGCTACTCTTTAACATTCACTGATTATGTTCTTTCCTTAATGTGCTTTCATTCACCCACTATTAAATTAGCATAGCACTTCTACTCAAATTTTTTCAACAAAAAAAAAAAAAATTAAGTACATCCTCAAAATGTCAAAAGGTCAAAGAGTATTCACAAAGAAATTTCTGTAGTCACAGGACGAAAACAGTTCCATTTTGAAAGAACACTAAAGTCCAGTTTGAATAAATAACTTAATTATTTTTTTTAAAAAATAATTTAAACAATAAATAATTATATTAAAAATAGTTTATAAATAAATTATTTTATATTTGGTTTTTTAGTTTTAAAAATACTTATTTTATAAAAATATAATAAAAAATAATAGTATTAAGAGAGAAATTATTTTTTTTAACTTCTTTATAAATTCCTAAATAGTTTCTTAGAAAGTCGCAATTTAATTTTAAAAATTGCACCAAACATTAATACTACTACTTTTCATAACTCAACAACTAAAAAAAATTAGTTTTGAAGCTTCCTAAACGGCCATAAGAGAGTTGTGTGATGTGTTTCTTACACATTGAAGAATCAGTCTTCTTTTTCCTTTTGTTTGAGGCTTCATTAATTGGACTAACAAACTGCAGTAATACTTCTTTTGTTGAACTAGACACCTTCTTAACACATTTCAAAGCTTTTCGTTTTTCAAAATCCAATAATTGTGTATTTAATAATCTTTTACATCTGCTGCAATTTTCTTACCTCAATTAAATGGTATTCTTTCTGGATTGGAGGAAGATTAAAATTTGGGAATGAATAGATTAAGTTAAAAATGATATTTTAGATATTTAAATAAATTTTTAAGATGTGGCTAATTTTATCGATCGAATTTCGTCTTTTATGAATATAAATTAATTTTAGTTCTTTTATAATCAGATTTAGTTATTTTTAGTATTTTATTCTGTAAAATTTGGTATGATGAAATACATTGATAATTTTAATTCTGGAAATAAATACAAATAGCGCAAAACTAGTAGCAGTCACAAGAAACAATTATGTTGAAATAACTATTTATCCACGGTTATAAATTTTAGAATGAATGCCTTTTTTTGTCCTTGTCTATTTGCTCAAATGATAAAGTGTCCCTTCATCATAACCAATTTTATTTATTAGTTAGTGGAATAAAAAAAAGTTGAATATTACATTATTAATCAAATCTAAATTAAAAAAGAAAATTGTTTCTATATAAAGAAAGAAAATCCATATTGCAATTAATATCAACTTGGTATCCTTCTATTTTATTTCATATCAATTCAATCTAATAATAAGTTTGTTTGATATCCTAAAAATTTATTTTCAAATTATTTCTGTTTCTTTTATTTGAATAAATAAATAGTATAATACAATAATAATATTGATAACTTTTTTGAGATGAGTTATTTTTAAATAATTTTTTATAGCCAATTTTATAAAATATTAATTAATTTATTATTTATTGAATGTTTGATACATTTTAATTACTTAAATTAGGTAAATTAATTGTATAATTTTTTATTCAACAATACTATGTGTTACGGCCTGGCCCAAGAAAGAACTTGGGCCTACCCGACCCGATCACCACCCGACCTTAACGGTCGGATCGCGCACCCATATTCGACCCGCACATCTTTCCGGGACAACTGGCCACCACAGCTGTACAAGGAAGTTTCAAGGAAGGTGGGCTCTGCCCTCCTGGGACCCACACCTGACATGGTATATAAGGGAAGGGTCCTATCCTCCCCCAAGGTACGTCACATACTACACCTTATACTCACCTGTACACTCACTGACTAGGGCGTCGGAGTGTCTTTGCAGGTGACACCCCCCTTCTCCTCTTTCACACATCGGTACCTCGACAGCTCGGTTCACCAACGCTCGCACGGCCACAACGATCAAGGCGCCTCCCCCTCATCCTTACCCGAACAGTCCAGCAACCGACAAGCAGGACACTATGTATATACAAAAAATTAGGTATAAAATTAATTATCCATATAAAATACATATATGTCAAAATATAAAATATATATTAAAAAATAAATAATATATATTTATACATAAATATATAATAACTAATTTTTTATGTGTACATAATATTTTTATTATGTATTTTAATTTTACTATGATGATTACTTCTGATCTTACTTAAATTTAATGTTTTTATTGATCATTATTATTGTATTTTTTGGTATATTTTAATTATTATTCATTTCTGTAGTAAATTTATGTAACAATTATCACTTATAAAATTTGAACAAAAAATATTTTTTAGAAATTTATTATTACTTTAGCTTTTTTTTTTTAAATGTATTGCAATTTCACTTTAATTAAAAATTTTACACACATAAGACAGTTGTTAAAATATGTTAATTTATTCTATTTAAATTTATTATGACATGTTATATTATGGGTTAAAATAGTAAATAACACTAACATATTTTAGATTTAAATATTCTGTTGGTCTTTATAATTTTATTAAATTTATAATTAGGTCTCTATACTTTATTTCATTTTAATTGGGTCTCTAATTATTTTTATCTTTGTAATTAGGTTTCTACTAATGTAAAAAATATTAGAGTTAATTAAATATTTTTCAGCAAATTAAAAATACCCACAATTAAGAACTTAATTAGATCTTTAACTATATATTTTTTTGAGGAATATTCTGTAAATTTGAACATTTTTCATACGAAAATGACTTAATTACAAAACTAAAAATAGTATAGGAATCCAATGAGAAAAAAAAATTATAAAGACCTAATTATCAATTTAATAAAATTATAAAGACCAACAGAATAATTAAACTCATATTTTATTAGAAGGAAAAAAGCTCCATTAAAGCTAACCTACACAAATTAGTATTTTGTTAATTCACATAGTAATTAATTTTTGAGTAATTACTTAAATTAGTCCATAAAGATTTTAAAAGAGGACATTTTAGTCTCTCAAAAAAATTAATACACAAAAATATTCCTAAAATTTTACTCCGACAGAAAATCAATTCCCATTCTATTTTTTGGTAGAGTAATTAGTTAAATCAGTTCCCAAGAATTTTAATTCCAAAAAAATTAAAATACAGATAAATCCACAACATTTTTTTGTCGGACATAACAGTTTCTGTCTATTTTTCGACGTAACTCAGTAACTCACTAACAGAAAATACAAATTTAACATACTCTTTTTTGTTAACATGAATTTTACACACACTATAAATAAAAACAATAATATATATGTACCACATGAATGTTTATGAGAAATTAGTCTAACTATAGGGTAAAAATTTTGTTAGCTTTCTGAGTTAATTGATAATTTGGTGATTAAGTTGAAATTCAAATAAAAATAGAAGAATAATTTTTATTAGACTTAAGTTTTAGCTGTTACACCAAGTTAAGTTATATTAAATAAAAAATATTAAATAATTTTAATTTTAAATTTTTTGTAAAACAATCTTTAATAATTTTATTTATTTATTTATTTATTATTATTATTATTATTGAGTGACTATATATATATATTATTCAATTTCTTTATATTATAAATATATACATATTTTGTCCAAAAACATACAAAAAGTTATGGTACAGTATTAGTATTATTAATGTGCAATTAATAATAATATTTATTTTACTTTTTTTGTGTGGTGTAATTAATACCAATGAATGTCACTGAATATGTATTTGGTGATAATAATTGTATGAACATAGTTACTTATAATCTTACATAGTGCATACAGTTTGGATTACTTTTTAATAAAAGATATATCTTATTTAAAGTTAAAAAATACTCAACATAACAAAATAAAACGTACAAATAAACATGAAACTAAACGAATTACAATAATATGCTTTTAATTTAAGAGAATATGAGACTTACTACATTTCTTTTTCTTGGATTTAGAATTGTAACACCCTAATTACCTTAAGCCTTACTTCGCGTCGTAAAGCAAAGGTTAATCAAAGATTATGACAATTCTAAAGCTTATACATATTTATATAGAAGGAAGTAATATATTCTAGAATCTCGATGAAGGATTAATCTCAAAAACAGAGTTTGAAAAGCACAAAACGTTCACACAAAATTACAACTTAAGGCACAAGATATACATACAGATATCAAAACATATATATATATATATATATATATCAAAGTATGATAGTCATAAGAGTCTAGCCGCGACTCGTGGAGTTTAAGCCGGCTAGTTATATACAGACATACAGAGTTTAGAAAGTAAAACAGCTTATACAAACTTTCCCTCAAAGTAATCCTCTAAGGCAAATATAAATATAAAAGGTGAGAGAACAAAACAAAATAATCAAAAGACTTCAAAACATAGCGAAGATCCTCCGCTCTATCACCATCAAGCATCTCACCGAGGTGGGTTGTGACCTGCATCTGAAAAATAACAACAGAGTATGGAATGAGAACCGGAGGTTCTCAATATGGTAACGGTGCCCAGTGATGTAAGATATAAGACTCCGGGACGCCAGAAGCAATCCCAAAACTTTATATCCACCACAAGATTCATGCTTAAAACATAAATAAATTTAAAATGTTAACTTTAAAACTACAGTGAAAAAGGGGTAATCTAACTTAAGAAATTTCTAACTAACAATTCTCCGCTGTCCTACAGCCTTCGCCGGCCTAACCGCCATGCGATCCCATCGCCACCGCCTTCCGAACCTCCTCAATCCCAGTAGAATACAGAGATAATAACAATGCAAGTAAAGCACAAGTATAAGCATGTATAGCAATTAATTCAATAAGCATTTAGGCATGTTAAACACTTAGACAAACATTACAAGTCGGCAAAGCAAACAAACAGATAGAAAATACACATGATGAATACCTGTCCTATTGGCTGCAATATCACATTATCGGTTCAACTACCAGTCCGACACATCTCCATGGAGATGTCGCCCTTTGGTCTCATATTGGGAACCCCCGAGATATTATGCCCGGAACACGGTCCAGGATATAATGCATGCACACTCTAGTGATTCTGAAGGGATTCGAGCGGGATACTCTTGTCACGGACCTCACATCTCAGTGCAAGTGGGACGAACCACCATCCTTATGCTGCCGCCGCTACCTGGACAGGCAGGATTAACTAAACTGTCCCTGCCAGGTGCATAGCATCTCAACAATCTCAATTTAAAAAAAGATGTTACATCAGTGGTTTTAGAAATCATTTATTTTAGTATCTTGTATTTCACCACTTCCACAATTCATACCATCAATCATCAATACAATGCTTCACCATTTCACTTAACCAAGTTTGTCCTCAGTACTCTAGAAACCTAAGTCTCTATTTTCTAAACTTTTACAAGAAAATACCTAATTGATTTCACCTCGAGCCCTCTCTATGTTCTGATACCAAAAATAAGCTAAAGAGTCTTACAGAAGTTTACAAACTTACTGGGAAGATAAAACAGATAAAAATAAGATTTTTATTGAAAAACAAGAAAGTGTACATATGCATAGGGTTGTGGGTACGCATGCCCAGAAGGATTTCCAAGAAGGGTGCGTACGCACAGTAAGTAAAAGTTTCTATTCTGCGTACACGGACAGATACATGCATGCGAACGCCCTCAACAGAATGTACATTCCAGCATGTGCGTGCACACGAGTTTGTGCGTACGCACAATTTGTGAATTTCATAGGGTGTGTGTGCATACTAGAGTGTACGATCGCCCTTAACAGAAGGCATGCCCCTGTGTCTGCGTGCGCACCAGTGTGTGCGTATGCACGTTTTTAAAATTTTACAGGATGTGCGTGCGTACAAGGCTGTGCGTACGCACAAGTTAAAAATAGCCACTGATCAGAGCACAAGCACAGTAGTGTGCGTGCACACAGAAATCAGAAATCATAAATTCTGCAACATCATAGAATTCATATTTCTGACACAAACTTCCAACGATCATATCTTTCTCTACAGAATTCAGATTTCTACAAAATTTATATCGTTTTAAATCTCTTTGAATTATCTTTAATTTGATATAAAATTCATTCAATTTCAAAAACTATAACTCAAGATATGATCCGTCAAAGTTCACTAAAAATCCATTTTTACCAAAGTTCAGT